>NC_134100.1:14012233-15288408 GCF_000715075.1 Nicotiana tabacum
ATTTGATAAAACATGTTCAATTGTTTTAGTTTACTGTCAAAAATTATTCAAAGGTTCATAATTTAATATTGCTTTGCTTACCATCACGGACAGAGCTACATGGTCTAAAGGCGCTTTGATAAATTCCTCTAATTCGTTAGAAAATGCCACGACCCGGAATTCCTACCATCGGGACCGTGACAGTGCCTAACAACGCACTCGCTAGACAAACCAATATTAGAGTTTTATTTACATTTTTCCTTTATATTTCATATATTAACATTAACGAAGCTAAATCAAATTGAAATAAATGCGGAAGTATGTAATTAAACTGTTATCTATATACTATTAATAATCCCATAACTGTTACCACCCAGAAACTGGTGTCACAATCCACGAACATACTATGAATATCTACAAACATTGGTCTGAAAGAAATTACATCTGTTTTGAAAGAAAAGAAAACAGGAATGCAGAAACATAGGAAGGGGACGCCAGAGCCTGCAGACGCCAGCAGGACTACCTTGGGTCTCCTAGATGAAATGTCTGCAAGTCTGCAACGGACCTTACGATCAGCCACTACCAGCTCCAAAATCTGCACAGAAAGTGCAGAGTGTAGTATCAGTACAACCGACCCCATGTACTGATAAGTGTCGAGCCTAACCTTGACGAGGTAATGACGAGGCTACGGCGGGACAATTACAATATAACGTGCATACAACATATAATAAAACGAAAAGGAAGCACGGTACGAAATGAAATAGTAATTTGCAACAAAAATGAATACGAAACTTCAAATATCTTATCAGTACCAGCTATAACCAATCCGTAGGCGAGATACAACACTACAAAATAACTTCACACAGCAGAGAAGGATACATAAACAATAAACTGATGCGGCTTGCATCTAGATCCCACCATATAATCAGTAACAATATGAACATTCACCTTTATTACTCCTTATCAATCCATCCTTATTCCTCCTGTTGCAGCGTGCAACCCGATCCCACCGTACAATAACAATCCACCCTTATTACTCCTCAATATATCGCCCTTATTCCTCCCGTTGTGCGCACAACCCGATTCCACCAGACAATCATATTTCACCGTTATTCCTCCTCAATATATCACCCTTATTCCTTCTGTTGCAGCGTGCAACCGAATCCCACCATATCAGTACCAATCACACAATAAGAACAAAGATTTCACAATTCGGCTCAAACCCTCCACACTAATTAAGCCTCAAACCAAAGCAAACGGAAGGCTATACAATTATGAAACTTCACTCGATTAATACTACACAGCGAGACCAACTAAAATATACCATGAAACACCGATAAACCAACTTAAACCAATAATGTAATATAATGAAACTACAAAATAATTAATACCTTCAATAAAGAAAACAATATCTAACAAGAAGTAATTAAATATGAAAGCATCAATAAACATGTAGCAGTTAAGACAGGAAGACAATATATTAGGAACGGGGAAGGGAACAAGCTAAACAAATAATTTGGCAGCGCATAGTTACTCGTCACCACACCTATACGCCACACACATGAAATTTCACTAACAATTAAGTCGAGGATCCTAATCCCTCGAATCAAAGTTAAACCAAACACTTACCTCGATCCACAGGTCAACTCAAAGCTCAATTATCGCTTTTCCTCTAGTTTCCATCTCCGAACTACTCGTATCTAGTCATAATTAACTTAATAACATTAATTATCTCTAAAGAAATCAATTCCAATACAAAATTATAAATTTCCCAACATCCCCCCCAAAAGTCAAAAACTGACCTCGACCCTCTTGGTCAAAACTCTAGGTTCGGACCAAAACCCATTCACCCACAAGTACAAATATGTAATTAGTTCCGAAATCGGACCCCAAATCGAGGTCTACATTCCAATTATACAAAAATCCCTAATTCTACCCAAACACCCAATTTTCACCATGAAAACCTTAGATTTTTAGGTTGAAAATTTATGAAATGTAATGGGTAATTAGAAGAAAGTAGTTTAGAATCATTTACCAACACTTTGAGGAAGAAATTTTCTCTTGAAAGTGGCCTCTAAGTCTTCTAATTTTTGAAAATATGAAAGAATGGCTTAATCCCGTATTGAGTCCTGTTTTTAAAAGACTGGGCAGGCCTTCTTCGCGTTCTCGAATGGCCCGCCGCATTCGCGAAGAGATGCCTTACTCATGCTTACGCGATCGCGAGTTCTTCCATGCGTTCACGAAGGCTATGCCCCTTGGTCTTTGCGTTCGCGGGCCATTGTGCGCATTCACGTAGAAGAAATGACTGACCTTCCCCCAAGCCCCTAACACTTCGCGTTCGCGAAGGGTAAAGCCCCCAATGCTCCATGTTCGCGACCCAGTCTCCTTGTTCGCGTAGAGGAAATTCCTCTTCAGACCAATTCACTCTTCGCATTGTCACGACCCAATTCCCGAGCCCGGTCGTGATGGCGCCTCTTGTGAAGACAAAGCCAGCCAGACCAAAACTGAACACTTCTTTTCAACGGTTAAATATCATAAATAGTTCTAAACATGATATAATAGCCATAATTTGCGGAAAATAATGATGACAGTAGAAGAGACCATCCCGACACAGCTCAAACCGAGGTGTCAGAAGTCACAAGCATCTATTAGGGTATAAATACAACTACAAGGTCTAAATTATACAAAACAGGAATAATGAACAAAAGGGAGAAAAGCGGTGCTGTGAACGCCGGCAGCCACCTCACTAAACTCCGATAACTCTGCCTCTGATCAACCAAAACACGCTACCGGGTGTATAAATACCTACATCTGCACACAAGGTGCAGGGAGTAATGTGAGTACTCCGACTCAGTGAGTAATAATAAAGGTAAATAACAACTGAGCGGTAAGAAATCACGTAAAGCAACCAACATGCTGCATAGAAGCAGTGAAAAACCCTTTGAGAAAAATAGTGAACCTGTGAAATCTTTAGAAATATTTTCGCTTAGTTTAAACCTCTTTTGAAAATGACTTTCTCAACAGTTACGCAAATGAGTGCATACAAATAGTGCAGATAAACACAGAAATCCGCCCCTTGGGCACAACACTCAATTAATAGATAATGCCAGGCAATAAGATAGATATCACATAAAGTAGCACAAACAACAGATAAAGGCAGACAAATGAAATAAAGTAAACACATAAAACAATACCAACACCGCTGCGGCATGCAACCCGATCCATATATCGCTGCGGCGTGCAACCTGATCCATATATTTCGTCGACGGCGCTCACTGGGGTGTGCAGGCTCCGGGAGGGGCCCCTTACGGCCCAAGCGCATTTTCAAGCCATCTCGTGGCGTACATATCTCAGGACCTCGACCTCATAATCAATCAGTATCTCACTGCTGCGGCATGCAGCCCGATCCAAAAGTATCATCACAATACAGGCCCTCGGCCTTACTCAGTCAAAAATAACATAAGCCCCTCGGGCAGTAGTAAAACGTGATGCTCAGCCTAAAAATATTATTGGAAATATCCTTTCAAGTGTTAAAGGGAAATAAACATGGCTGCTTTTTGAAAACAGTGGAAAATACATGACTGAGTTCAAGTATAAAAATCAAACAGTGAGGAAATATCAACAACAGTCCCCGAAGGGTTCAAATAACTGGCACGAAGCCCAAATATGGCAATCAGCCCAAAAACATAATGATAACAAATAAGTCTCAGTCAAATACGCGGTAAAATCATCAATCGTGACGGACCAAGTAAAATCCCCAGTAGTAAAAGACCCCACGCTCCTCATCCAGCACATGTCTTGCCTCAATATTCCGTTCCAAGCTCATATACAAATAAGTCAACTCTTGGTCACACCTTTCAAATTCAAAGCTTTCAACTGAGACTATTCTTTCAAATTCATACCGATATCCGTGGAAACCAAAATCAACGATTTACATCAGTCATAATACATCATATGAGGCAAGTCATGCCCGAGAACTGGCGATCAAAGTGCAAAAGCTCGAAACGACCGGTCGGGTCGTTACATCCTCCTCCACTTAAACACACGTTCGTCCTCGAACGTACCCAGAGTTGTTCTAGAAGCCAACCAATAGCTGAATAGCCTTACCATGCTTATACCTGGGGGTGATCCCACGTCACCCTATCTCATATAGGTCCGATAACACAATATAACTGAAATTTCACAGTCCATCCTAGTCCATAAACCATAGAACCACATTTCTGCTTCTAAAATCCTCAATACGATCAGAATCTCACATTTATACTGTGAATAAGTCCGAACAAGCTGTAATAAACCATATCTGCTATCTCAGGTGCAATCACATGATATACCACATAACTCAAACACTCGTAGCAATAACTTCTAATCACAGCAGCTGCACATAATAACCGAATACCGATAAAAAACCTCTTATCAACTAAAGTCTCGTTCCAACACTTTCATATACTGCCAATGATAAAGGAAACACGCAATAAATCATAACCATTTCTTATATCAACCACCCATAAGGCTACTTCTCCTTTGACAAGGACCATAGCAAGTTTCTGAGCCGAACATCGATATTATCCTTCCAACATGTTGAAATCGAATCCGTTCGTATTCATTAATGATCCTAACGATCTCCTCTAGTCCAGCACACCACCCTAGTAACATGACACATCAATAGAGGCCTAAGCTGCAACTAGCATAATACACGCACCAATAAGCAACGGTTCGAACATACTCCAATCATGAAAGTGACTCAAATGAAAGAGCCGTACTTCAAGCTCGCCAGTACCACCACAACACAAAGCAGAGAACCCGTCTCACATCATGGAATAGAACACACGAATCTAGCCCGCAAGGTCATATCTCCATATAGCTTCGATGCAATGCGCGATCCTATCAAACACTGCTCCACATAAAACACCCCAAGTCAATATGCTCGAAAGTGACAACCATGCACAATTTGATGTCTGGAACCAAAGCAAATTCATTACACCCATGGTGAAGCAATTAACATATACCATGCAAATCCGATAGAACATAACTGACACGTCATTCACCGAGCAACACCCAATTACTCTTCCCGCTCGACTTCGACTATGAACCCCAATAGAACCGCACCATATGTGCCCATAACCAACAAATCATACATCTCACAACACAGAAAGGCAACTCATAGATTTCCCAGATCACTAGTAAGCTCAATGACGGTCACCTATCCCTCAACAATACAATTTGGGGCCAACTAAGCCGACTCATCTAGAACACGCATCCACATTGGCCTACCAGCAAACTCTCTATCAAGGGGAAACCTGAAGTTGTTCCTTTAAATCCTTAACTTTGCCAGTGCCATACGATACGGTGCCCGACACCAAATCAATACCAAAATCGACAACCCTGCCTGGCGACATGCCCGTCCACAAGAAACACATCCGAAAAGTCCCTCACCACCGGAACTGAATCAATATGAGGAGCCTCAGCATTGACACTCATCACAAGAGCCCAAGTAAGAATGACAAATCTTTCCCAGCCGTCCGCTAAGTCTTTGAAATGTAAAACCACTCTACCAGGACTTAATCCGATGCACTTCGCTATTCAACCCGTGGCATTTCCGGAATAGCCCATAGTGCAATAGTCCAGAATAACCCAACATGGAGACAACCACTCTAATCCCCAATATCACATCTAGAATCTAACATACCAAGCAAAGAAATATCCACTTGGGCCTCCAAATCCCGATAGTCGCTAAACAATACCGAATACCCACGATCTACAACCCACATAGCCTGAATATGAGAACTCCCGTCTCCACATCCACATGGCACATGAATCACCATATCCGATCCCAATTTCGTTGTCCGAACACATGCCACACCTTTAATACCCAATCATCCCACGATAGATACTCTAAAATTTCCCTGTGCCAATAAGCAATCCCGAATATCACCAGTCGATCTAACAAGAAAATGCTGTACTACTACCGAAGTGTCATCAACTTAATCACATTGTCTTTTCTGAACATATACCCTCGTCAAATCACCCCAATTAGCACTACCACTTCCTTAATCATCTGAAACTGCTTGTGCTGCCTAAGAATTCATGACTTTCCATTCAGAACTGAACCGTAACCTTCCATACGCAATTGTCAATCCTCCACAACCTACCGTATATACCATACCATCTCAGGATAACATGAGAACTTCATCTTCCTTCCAAGCCACAAACATCTACGTACTCAATTGGTCAAAAACTTCACATTGGTCACAATCTAGAGGAAAAATCACTATACCTCCCATGCTCTGCATGCCCACTGAAAATATACATCTCCAAACTGTGGTAAAACCATCAAGAACTCTTCGAGTTCCCTTTGCACAAATCAGACCTGTCAGGACTGAATCCTTCTAACTCGATCAAGTTAAGCAAGCCATCAAAACCTAAGAGCATCGCCGCAAAATACCTGAAAGAGCTTATTACCTCGAACACACATAAGGAATTAATCATATCTTTACCATACCGATTCGGTCTACTATCAAGCTACTCCATATATCTAAATTTCCTTCTGATTCATCTTCAACTTGATATTCTCTCTTGCTGTAGCATCAAAATTCCTCAACCCAGGATTACCACACGAGACCCAAGCATAAA
The DNA here is from genome assembly GCF_000715075.1 of Nicotiana tabacum. Classification (NCBI taxonomy): domain Eukaryota; kingdom Viridiplantae; phylum Streptophyta; class Magnoliopsida; order Solanales; family Solanaceae; genus Nicotiana; species Nicotiana tabacum. The sequence goes on from NC_134100.1 coordinate 14,018,843, forward strand.
ACTACACCGTCTAAGACTCATAAGCCGCTGAATACTCTCTAAAATATTCCCAAAAGCACCACATTTGAAATACTTTGCTCTGAAGAACTTCCTATGAATCTAAATCTGTTACCTCCTGATACTGATACATAGCATCCCACAATTAATATAGAAAACACCACAAGTCTTGACATCTTCCAATGAAACTCAATTTCTAACGACATATGCGACTTTGGAATACTCTATTGATATAGGCAGACTCTTGAACACATTAGAATTATTCTCGCAAGTCATCCACTCTCCTCAAACCGCAATTAGCCTGATCAAACGAACCGATCAATATGTGCCTCATTAGCACTCCGACACCGCAGAATGTGACATCATTCCATTACAACCAAGCAACTTCCTGCTCTATGTACGGAGCATCCTTTACCAATAATAACTCAAGAGATTCCGTGATTCTTACACACTTATGAAGCATACTATATACCTTGTTAAGAATTTTTCCTTTACTCGAGCCATCCTCGGTCTCAATTCCTGTAGGCCATAACTGATTCACCTGCACACCTAAAACTGGAACCAACATAGCACCTAACCGTGCAATCAACTGCTCACAGCAGACTCCCCCACTTGGCTCGAAGCCATAGATCAAATTACACTCAATAATCATAACGCTTATATTACATTGATGCCATAATACTATAGTGAGATTAAACTCGAATCCTTTGTAAGCTTGCGGAAACACAGATCATCTAGTACTTAAATCTTCGGCAAACCTCGCACTCATTCTTGCAACAGTTAAGCCCACTCTCTTAAGCGACCCAAAATTCAAATTTCAACACTTACATTTCACTTGCACATGAGATCTTCTAACAGTCATATAAGGGTCACACAACCTCAGAATTTTTCGCAAGAGATAACCCACATTCTTTGCCTTCAATTAACATTTCTGTATACCTTCCATCATCATAAATTGTACGCAGTCACTTAGTCTTCCTGAGTCTGAACTCATACCGCAACTTGAAATCTACTCCACTCCCAACTAGAAGACATGATAAGATTCTTCACACGCCCATAACTTGGGCTACACCTCGAATCACGATGGAATTCAAGCACCTAATAGTTCTTCTATCATCCAACAGACCCCTCTCGCCGCTTCCGAATCATATGGATACTTCTCGAAGTACTAAAATACTCATCACATAATTATCTAGCCGTCACTTCCACTAATAGGGACAATACTGAACATATAAGTTCGAAACACTTGCTCACACAATCAGCACCTCGGTGCTTAAGCCATAGGCAAAGATCCGGCCTCAAGTCCTTCAGACTGGCCCAACATCAAACTCACAGAGATCACATCTCGCCCCTCGATCAGGGAATCACAAGCCATCAAGGAACATCTGATACTAAGCGCTCATGCGCGCATGCGAACACGTGGAAGGAATTTCAAAAGTTACTTTTCAAGCTGAATCAAGGACGCACGATAAGAATTCAAGAATGTGAAGTTTTCCTAAAGGTTCTGTAGCCTCTCGAGGATACATACAGACGTCTCCGTACCGATCCGCGAGACTCTACTAAACCTGCTCATGACTCGTGAGACCTATGTAACCTAGGCTCTGATACCAACTTGTCACGATCCAATTCCCGAGCTCGGTCATGATGGCGCCTCTCGTGAAGACAAGGTCAGCCAGACTAAAACGGAACACTTCTTTTCAATGGTTAAATATCATAAACAGTTCTAAATATGATATAATAGCCATAATTTGCGGAAAATAACGATGACAGTAGAAGAAACCATCCCGACACAGCCCAAACCGGGGTGTCACAAGTCACGAGCATCTATTAGGGTATAAATACAACTACAAGGTCTAAATTATACGAAACATGAATAATGAACAAAAGGGAGAAAAGCGGTGCTGTGAACGCCGACAACCATCTCACTAAACTCCGATAACTTTGCCTCTAATCAACCAAAACCCACTACCGGGTGTATAAATACCTGCATCTGCACACAAGGTGCAGGGAGTAATGTGAGTACTCTGACTCAGTGAGTAATAAAGGTAAATAACAACTGAGCGGTAAGAAATCACGTAAAGCAACCAACATGCTGCATAGAAGCAGTGAAAACCCTTTGAGAAAAATAGTGAAGCTGTGAAATCTTTAGAAATATCTTAGCTCAGTTTAAACCTCTTTTGAAAATGACTTTCTCAACAGTTACGCAAATGAGTGCATACAAATAGTGCAGATAAGCATGGAAATCCGCCCCTCGGGCACAACACTCAATTAACAGATAATGCCAGGCAATCAGATAGATATCACATAAAGTAGCACAAACAACAGATAAAGGCAGACAAATGAAATAAAGTAAACACATAAAACAGTACCAACACCACTGCGGCGTGCAGCCCGATCCATATATCACTGCGGCATGCAACCCGATCCAAATATTTCGTCGACGACGCTCATTGGGGGTGTGGAGGCTCCGGGAGGGGCCCCTTACGGCCCAAGCGCAATATCAAGCCATCTCGTGGCATACATATCTCAGGCCCTCGGCCTCATAATCAATTAGTATCTCACTGTTGCAATGTGCATCCCGATCTAAAAGAATCCTCACAATACATGCCCTCGACCTTACTCAGTCAAAAATCACATAAACCCCTCGGGCAGTAGTAAAACGTGATGCTCAACCCAAAAATATTATTGGAAATATCCTTTCAAGTGTTAAAGCGAAATAAACATGGTTGATTTTTGAAAACAATGGAAAATACATGACTGAGTTCAAGTATAAAAATCAAATAGTGAGGAAATATCAACAACAGTCCCCGAAGGGTTCAAATAACTGGCACGAAGCCCAAATATGGCAATCAGCCCAAAAACATAATGATAAAAAATAAGTCTCAGTCAAATACGCGGTAAAATCATCAATCGGGACGGACCAAGTCAAATCCCTAGTAGTAAAAGACCCCACGCTCATCATCTAGCGCGTGTCTTGCCTCAATATAGCACTACGATGTGCAAACCCGGGATTTCATACCCTCAGGATATCATTTACAATCGTTACTCACCTCGAACCGTCGAAATCTCTAGCTCGTGATGCCTTTACCCTTCAATTTAGCCTCTACGCGCGTCGAATCTATCCAAAATCAAAACGAATACATCACAATATGCTAAGGGAGCAAAGCCCAAGCGAAAACAATTGAAAATTATCAAAAATCCGAGCCCCGGGTCCACTTCTCAAAAGTCAGAAATTTTCACATCAACGGGTTTCTTATCTCCCCACGAGTTCATACATATCAAAAGTTCTCAAATCCGACCTCCAATGGCCCTTCAAATCCCAATTTAAAATCTCAAAATCCCAAGCCCTAGTTCTTCCATTTTAGCTAAATTTCCATGAATTTCTAGGTTAATTTCACAATAGAATCACGTTTTAGGTTCAAAAATCTTACCTCCAATAAATTCTCCTTGAATCCCTCTTCAATATCCCTCAAAGAGCTCTCAAAATGGTCAACTATGGAGGAAAAATGGCTTAAATCGCAGATAAAATGACTTATAAACTTTCTGCCCAGGTCTGGCCCTTCCTTCTTCGCGAACGCGGTCAACGTCTCGCATTCGCGAAGCACAAACTTATGTTGACCAAATTTTGCCCTACGCGAACGCGTCACCCTATCGCGAACGCGATGCTTCTGCCTCCTACACCTTCGCGAACGCATCAACCTTACGCGAACGCGATGAACAAATTGCCTTGGACCCCAATTTGCTCTACGCGATCGCGAGTGCCTTCTCGCGAACGCGATGCACTGCTTCCCATCCTTTCGCGAATGCGAGGCACGTCTCGCGAACGCGAAGGCTTAATTTTTGTCCTTCTTCAAATCCTTCTACGCAAACGCGATGCTCCACCCGCGAACGAGAAGAGAAAATTCTTCTGCAACAGCTGAACAACAATTTCTGCAACTCTCATAGCCAAAACTGGTCCGATTGAACATCCGAAACTCACCCGAGGCCCCCGGGACCTCAACCAAAAGCACCAACACATCTTAAAACCTCGTTCAAACTTGTTCCAATCATTAAAACACCTCAAAAAAACACCAAATCCACCAATTCACATTGAATTCAAACCTAAGATTTTCTAAAACTTCCGAAATACGCTTTCGATCAAAAACCCAACCAAAACACGTCTGAATGACCTGAAATTTTGCACACACATCCCAAATGACATAACGAAGCTACAACAACTCTCAGAATTCCATTCCGACCCTCGGATCAAATCTCACCTATCAACCGAAAATCGCCAAAATACAAACTTCACCAATTCAAGCCTAATTCTACATCGGACCTCCAAAACCACTTCCGATCACGCTCCTAAGTCACAAATCACCCAACGAAGCTAACCAAATCATATAAATTCCGTTCCGAGCTCATATACAAATAAGTCAACTCTTGGTCAAACCTTTCAAATTTAAAGCTTTCAACTGAGACTGTTTTTTCAAATTCATACCGATTTCCGTGAAAACCAAAATCAACGATTTACATCAGTCATAATACATCATACGGGGCAAGTCATGCCCGAGAACTGGCGATCAAAGTACAAAAGCTCGAAACGACCAGTCGGGTCGTTACAGTTCGCGAGATTACCTTCGCGAATGTGAAAAAGAAAATACCAGATGACAGCTGAAGCCAAAAACTAGAATTTTCAATTCTAAAACATCCCGTAGCATATCCGAAACTCACCCGAGTCTTCGGGGCTCCAAACCAAACTTGCACACAAGTCTTAAAATATCATACGAACTTGCTCGCGCGATCAAATCGCCAAAATAATACCTAAAACTACGAATTTAGCAGCAAATTACATGAAATTTTCAAGAAAGTTTTAAAACTTCTATTTTCTCAACCAAAGGTTCGAATCACGTCAAATCAGTCTCGTTTCTCACCAAATTTCACAGATAGGATATAAATGTTATATTAAACCTGTACCAGGCTCCGGAACCAAAATACAGGCCCGATACCAATGAGATCAAACATTAATCAAATTCTTTAAATCATTAGATTTTCAGTCTTACAATTTTCATAAAAAATTTATTTCACGGGCTTGGGACCTCGAAATTTGATTCCGGGCATACGCCAATTTACTACGGACCTACCAAGACCGTCCAAATATAGGTCCGGATCCGTTTACCCAAAATATTGACCGAAGCCAACTAAAATCAACTTTTTAGGCCAAAAGTTGTTATTTTCATAAATTTCCACATAAAGGCTTTTCGGAATCACTCCGGGACTGCGCACGCAAATCGAAAAAAAATAAAATAAGATTTTTAAGACCTGAAATACGAATTCAAGTTCTAAAACATAAGATGACTCTTTGGGTCATCACATAAAATTATATTGTACATATGAGTAACCATTTTTAATGTGTTAATAAATTGTTAAATTCCTTTTACAGGAGAAGTTTCCCAAAGGCTTCATTGTGTGTAACCCACATGATCTGAGTATTTATAGTCATCGAGCCCCAGAGACTATGTATATGTCTTCAAAGCTACGGGTAAAGGTAGTAACCCGGCCCATAGACAGGCAAAGACACTAAGTCGGACCCTACATCATCACTCCACTATTTTCATACTCGTCCCATCAAGCAATTGACTTTGATACCAGTTGTTGGGCGGTTCGATACCAGTTGTTGGGCTAACCGCCCAAAGTTACTACTCTTAACAAGATCTTTTGTCTGCTTTGGAGCAAGCCCATATAACTTTTTCCAAAAACCTCGCACTATTAAGAGTATCCAACTCCTTATAAATAGTTTATATTTTTTTTTACTTTTTATGTGAAATTTTGTTCACACATATCCTAACAGTTTTAGGGGTAATGACAAATATGAATTGAAAAGTATTTTAGTCGCAAGTTTGAATCCCAAGGGTAACAAGGTTACTTCATTCACTCTTAAGAGAGAGATGGATCTCAGATTTTACTAGACAAATGTGATAAGAAAGATTTCAGCTTCATATTGTCCCTTACTTTCAGACAATGGTGACGGGTGGTTGTGGACATTACCATTGCCTACGGAATATCAATACTCTTCTGGGCTGCACCGACCATGGTAGTAATTAAATTAATGACCTAAAAAGAACCCTTCTCCGTGAATATACTCTCTAGTTCTCCTTCTCCTCCCCTCCTCCCTCCCCCCAACTTTGAAGGAATTAAACAAGTTTGAAATAATTAAGTGAATTTGATATAAAAAGCTATATTGTCTCCTTGACGCACCTACATAATTTATTACGAGATAATTTCTTTAAAGTACAACTGAACAAAATACATTTCAACCGCTTAGCCTAAAACAATATCTTCATCGGATGACCCAATAAATATTAACAACCAGTTCTTTTTCTAGCAATATGATATCATTAACATGGTATAACAAGATTTTTTTTCACTTTCTCAAGGTTACAACTTTTCCCTCCCTCCCCCCACATCCCCGGCATTCCCCCTCAAAACTTTTGTCTCTGTCTTTGTTTCTTTTTCTTCCCCAACTTAAATACCAGCAAATTATGTATTAAAATAAATATTTTCTCCTATTTTCTCTTTATCTTATGGCAAAACATGATTTTTAATGAAATATTCCAATCTTCTATTACTCTTTTAAATGGTAAATCATTTGGGTTTTCACGTATCAAAATTGTTAATCAAAATTCAAATTAAAAGTGAAATTTTATGTGCAATTGCTGAATCAATCCAACAAGATAAAAGAAAAATCAAAACTTGATTAAAAAAATTATAGAATCCCTCTAGCACATATAAAAACTTTTTCATATTTCACATAAAGAAAAAGAAGAGAAGAAAGTATCAAACTTCCATGGAGGCCTCTTAGGTAATGACACTGTATCTAGATTTTTTATTTGAAAGAAAGAGACATAATATTAATAATTAAACATTCAACATATTACACGATACCGTCTGTGCCTTGCAAGGTATATAAGTTACCTAAAGCAGCCAACTTCAAACAAACCCTAGTACAAACATATTTAACAGAAGAAAGATCTTATAAACTAAAAAATATATAATTATATAGTATTATACATAAATATACACATTTATACATAAGTATACAATACCATATAACTGTATATGAACACTAGTTATACAATATTTTCAGTAGAAAATACATTGTGCCCAACACTACACTAACTGTAAACAATATAGCAACTTGTATAAACATGTATAATAATGTATAAGAGGTATTTATACATTTATATACATAATTATATATTATTATACAATGTCGATACAAATTGCTACATGGTTATGATTTTTTATTCCAACTTGGAGTTGTTGCAGCATGTATTACAACTTTATGCGAACGATTCCGAATTTAATACCCAGACAAGATACATCCATTTTTATCCGAGACTTCAAACTCCTAACAATCCTGATCCGAATTTCAAACTTCAAATTCTTCCAAAATTAGTGGTTATTTCTCAGCGCAAATCAAGTTTGAGAGTTAAAGATTTCATATCTGCGTGGTTTTTCATTTTTCTTTCTAAATCTTCAATTCTTCTTCTGCTTGCCACCATCGGACTTGGCGGGCTTGGATGATGGAGGAGGAGCCTGAGCCAGAATTATGTAGAGGGTAAGGGGAGGAGGAATAATGGAGGCTAGGGTAAGAGAGGATGATGGGATCTGTTTGGGTTAGAAAGAAAAAAAAGAGACGTGGTTGGGAGAGAATTGGGAATGAAGAAAAAAAGAAAGAAAAAACTTTTAAGTGCTTTGGGCTAACCGATGAAAACTATTTTATAATATATGTACAATCTGGGTTAAATCGGGTAAAGACCTAAAATATGGGCCTAATTTTGTTGATATGTTGGGTCAACTGACAATGAAGGTAATTTTTTCATTTATTACTTCTTTGTTTGATTAAAATTTGAGAGGATTTGCATATATATATATATATATATATATATATATATACAGCTTTAGGATGTAAAAATTGCACGGGGCGCCTTATTTGGTCGCCCCCATTTAACCTATACCCATTTTTTAAAATTTTTTTTAACTTGTACCTACTTTTTAAACAACTTCAGCCCCTTTCTCCTCCTCCTTCTCCTAGTTATCTCCATATCTCTCCGGTTATTAGACAATGATCCACTTTTTTTTAGTTCAACAAGTTCTTCTGAATCTAATTCTGGTACTCTCTCTACAACTTCCTTTGAATAGCTGACTATTTTTACTCTGCAAAAAAACCTCAAGAAATACTACTACTACTACTTGTTTTGCTACGGCAAAGAGTAAAAAATCAGTGAGAAGAGCCAGCGTTTCACCACGTTTGGAACATAGGAGTGAGTTTTATTTATTTGATGATTATCACAATCAAATAACAGAGGAAAATGAGGAGAGTTTGATTAAGTCAAAATCAAGAGCTTTGAAAATCTACAACAATTTGAAGAAAGTGAAATAACCCATTTCGCCTGGTGGTCTTCTTACTAATTTTCTCAGTAAATGGGAAAAAACTCAAAGTGAGATTTACAATCAAATTCCATTGTGAGCTGAAGTTCGTCAGTTACAAACAAAAACTTCAGCTCTAGAGCTGATGTTCGACAGTAACAAAACAAAAACTTCAGCTCTAGAGCTAAAGTTCGCCAGTTACAAACAAAAACTTCAGCTCTAGAGCTGAAGTTCGCCAGTTACAAATAAAAACTTCAGCTCTAGAGCTGAAGTTCGACAGTTACAAAACAAAAACTTCAGCTCTAGAGCTGAAGTTCGCCAGTTACAAATAAAAACTTCAGCTCTAGAACTGAAGTTCGATAGCAACAAAATAAACCTTCAGCTCTAGAACTGAAGTTCGCTAGTTATAAAACAAAAACTTCAGCTCTAAAGCGTGATTGCCTTTGCTACTTCAGCCCCGTATGCTAAAGTTACGCGAAAAAGTGGGTACTCTTGTAATTTTTTTACAAAGCGGGCACAAGTTAAAACGTGACCTAAAAAGCGGGTATAGATACAAATGCCCCCTTTAAGATCACCATTGATACTCGTATTGCACAAAAAAATTATAAATTTACCCGCTTTAAAATTACCTTTAGACTTAACAGGTCTAAAGTTGAAAAAGTTTGCGTCTGAAATTGCCAATTTAAGATGCACTTAAGACTATTTAGTATGAAGTGCGACTAATTGTTGAATTGTACTTAAGGTGTACTAATTGGTCTAAAGTGCAGCTAATTTTGAATGCACTTAAAACTTTAGTCAAAAGTGCAAATTGCTTAAAAACAAAACCGTGTACTTCAATTTTAACAATTCAACACACGATTCAATATCCAAATCGACTCCAAATGAGCTCAAATTTGAAACATAACTTTCAAATGAACAAACCCCAATTATTTATCGGAAAAGGGTTCAAAATGCCCCTAAACTATTGGAAAAGGTTTACAAATACCCTTCATCCACCTATTGGGCTAAAAATACCCCTCCTTCCACGTTTTTGATTCACTTATGCCCTTTGACCGTTAGGTCAATGCTAAATTAAAAATAATTATTATTCTTTTTGTAAAACTTAAAAAAAATATTTTGCAAAATATTTTTGTTTTTTTAAACTAATGCACCAATAGTCCACTAATTATTAAAGTTTTTTTTCTTCAGTTTTTACAAAAATATATTATTTTTTTCATTTTTTCAAAGCATTTTTTTTGTAAAAACTGAAAAAATATTGTAAAAACAGAAAAAATGTTTTTAATAAAATATTTTCGTTTTTTGAAAGCTGAAAAGAAAATTTTCAACCAAACATTTTCAATTTTGATTTTGTTTTTCATTTTTTTCAGTTTTTTAAAGCATTTCGTTTTATTTTTGTTTTTCAGTTTTTTTAAAGAAAAAATATTTTCGTTTTTTTTTTGAAAAAATTGAAAAAAATAATTTCAAAAAACGAAAAAATTTGTTGATTTTTTTTTCAGTTTTAAAAAAAACGAAAATATTTTATTAAAAACATTTTATTTTTCAGTTTTTACAAAAATAAAGCTTTAAAAAAATTGGGAAAAATAAATTTTTTTTTTTGTAAAAACTGAATTGATTTTTTTGTAAAAACTGAAAAAAGAAGAAGAAAAAGACTTTACTAAATTAGTGGACTACTGGTGCATTTCTTTAAAAAAACGTAAATATTTTATAAAATATTTTTTAAAGTTTTACAAAAAGAATAATAATTATTTTTAATTCAGCATTGACCTAACGGTCAAAGGGCATAAGTAAACTAAAAAGGTAGATGAAGGGGTATTTTTAGCTCAATAGGTGGGTGAAGGGTATTTTTAAACCTTTTCCAATAGTTTAGGGGCATTTTGAACCCTTTTCCAATTATTTATTTATCAAAACAACAAATCTAGTAAACCATTTTGCAACTAAGAGGAAGAAGAAGAAACCCTAAGAAATATCAAAGAGAGGAGCGGTACATCAGTTCCTTACTATAAAACACCATAAATCACCTTAGAACCTGCTCACAAATACCATATAAAATCACTGTCATCTTTGTTTCACAGCAAATAAGAAGAAAAAGAAGGAGGAGGAGAAGGAGGAGGAGGAGGAGGAGGAGAAAGAGGAGGAGAAAAAGGTATGAAGTTTTCTGTATTTTGGGTGCTAATTAAGCTTTTTAAAAAAATGGATACAAGTTAAATTGGAGCGACCAAATAAGCACTTTCTGAAATTTTTATGTTAAATATAGCAAGAGGCAGTGGTTTGATCCAATGTGTGTTTCCAGTGGTGGATGGAGCATTCAACCGACCCCAATATTCTTTTACATTAAACATAAAGATATAGTGGAAAATATTAAAATCTCTACAAGTTTTAATCTGAACCCATAATTTGAAAAGTATAATAAATTTATTATTAAGAATTTTGTTGAATCCATCAAATTTAAATCCTTATTTTATCTTCGTGTGTTTATGAGGTGATGAACATAAGAACGTTGTTAGATTTGCATACTGTTTGCAGATTAAAAGTAATGGAATAAGATTAATGGATTTTCCAAAAGAAATAGTACTAGGGAACGAAAACTGGCTGGGAATCTACTGTTAAAGAAAAGAAAAAACAGGTGAAAATGTTATTCAGTAAATTTGTTGAGACATAAAATTAATTAAAACATCAAAACTGTCAGAAGTGGGATTTGAACCCACGCCCTCTCACGAGGACCAGAACTTGAGTCTGGCGCCTTAGACCACTCGGCCATCCTGACTTTGTGTAGTATTGGCCTCAGAATCACATAACATTATACTTCTTGTACTTGACTGGACTAATTTTTTACATAATCAAGTTAACAAAAAGGACTTTATATCATCTCGATTTACTCAGAACAAGTAAATAATCCTATATATAGGCCCAAGGACGGAATTAGGATTTGAAGGTGACATGTGCCATAATTTCCTTTAGTTTATACTTTGTAATGATTAATATGGAGTTTGTTAGGAATGTTTATTCGATATTTTTTGTTTATTCGGGTCAACTTAATAAGTATTTTTTATTTATAAATATGAAAATTACATCTCAGATATCAAGAAATAAACATAATTTAGCATTTTTAATAAGGAAATATACCTTTATTTTAACAACACAAGTAAAATCAATATTTTTTCACTAGAAAATTATATATTTTTTCTGTATATAAAAAATAAATTTACATAAGTAAGATAACATCTTCAATAAGGAAATTAAACCAATCAGGATACAAAAAGTAAAAAAAATCTTCAATAAATAAATTATACCCCATAAGTATAGAATTAAATAAATTACAAGTTCCCAAAAATCAAAATCATAAATCTCATATTTTCTTAAGCAATACTTACGAGATTTTTATCATAATTTAATAGTAAAGAGATTTAAATTATGTTTGAATTGAATTTGATTAAATAAAAAAAGATGAAAATTGAATTTGATCTCAATCTAAAATTCCCATTGAGACCCAATTTTTTTGAATTTGAAAGAAGAAAACACATAGATTTGAGATAAAGATGAATGCTTATTTTATATAATTTTAAAATTTTGGAATCTCTTTTTTGAATGTCCGTGCTAGAGACTACATATAAAAAAGTAATATAGAGAAAAGGAAAATATAAAAATATAATACAACGACGAATTGGGGGTACGCGAAAAGGCAAATGACTGGGACAAAAAATAAAAATAAAAGCACAAAAAAGGAAAAGTCAGACAAGGTTCAAGATAAATTCCAACTTGAGTTTTACACACAAGAAAAGCTTTCAAAAGGTCTACCAGCCAGTGGTGAAGTCAGAATTTTCACCAAGGAGTGTCAAAATATAAAAAATTAGATACACCGAAAAGTTAAAGCTTAGGGAGTCAACGTATAGTAAATATACATAAAATAAAAAAAAATATCTAGTAGTACAGTGTAATTTTCTGGCGAAGGGGTGTCAACACCCCTTCGTTGAATGTGGTTCCGCCACAGCTACGAGCCACATCATCTTTATCTAGCTTACTACTGCGAGTGGTATGATCAGATATTTAACCTTATTTAAGAAAATTTCATCGGTATATAATAATTTTATCATTTTAGCGGGTGCCATACCACCACACCATAAAGGGTTGGATCCGACATATAGCCTATAGGGATCAAAGAAAAATTGCTGGTTGAAGTACGTTAAACTGGTTCATCAGTGTTCTTCTAAATAATCAACTAGTAGAGAAATTGATATTCAACAAATTAATTGCATCTTGCAGACATAAGTATTGTTTACCCATAAAATGATATAGTTGAATTTATACGTGGTTGCTAGACAAATGAATTAATTTAATCCTGAAGTAATAAAATAATCGAAGAATTACGCAATACTTAGCCTTAGGATGTAGACGAACTAGCAGAAGCACCAGTTCCGGAAATAGGATTTCCGAGCACGACAATAACAAAATCAAAAAACAAGAAGATAAGAGTGTATTACACTTTGAATAAAATGTAGCATAAGTTTGCCCGAAAATTCGTATCATTTAGAATGATAATTGAGCTCACTATTTATAGCTACGTCCAGGGAAGGAGGTCCTAGGGCCCCTCTTTAATGTCAATTATTAGGGTCATTGATGAAGATGTAGCGGTAAATATAAATGCCAAATTCCCTGCAACGGGCAATCACTTCTAATGCCACGGAATATCTTCTATTGAATACTACTGGTCGGAAAGTATTTATCACATCCTCATGAGCGTTATTCTTTTCGGTGACAAACGGAACAATTGCCTTCGGTCTTGGCCATCCCCATCTTAGGTTTCACGTGTCCTTCTTTTAGATGGCCACGTGTCATAGCATATTTTACCCTATACGGATAGTTTCCTTGCTTTCCGGTAACATGACTTTGTGTTACCGCAAAATTGGTAGAAATACTCTTTTGGCGGAAATTACTATAACTCCCTTTGAAAGCTTCTGACGGTTGATTAGACGCACATCTCTCCGCATTTAACGTCCCGAACACGCGTCATCCCACGATTCAACATAGGTTTTGCCGATTATCGAGGTAATCATGGACATGAATTTAGATACCAAAACTTTTATTTATACACATCAACCTTCTCCCTTATACTCCATAATTTTCCAAGATTCTCTTATTCGACTTGCATCCTGCTCTTCATCTTTTCTCTAATTCTCTTTTGAGCAAAAACTCTTCCCTTCTTCCATACAATGGCTTCTTCCTCAAAACGTACCAGTTCTTCAAATAACAAGAACAAGGCCGAGGACTCTGCTCCTCCAATAGTGGGCTCCATTATCCCTATAATTCTTATTACCACAAAAGACTTCGAAGAGAAATTTCCTACTGCTAACTCTCGTACATGGGACGTCAGTAGATATCCTTCTTCCATCCGTCCTTCTAGCATTCTTGCTGTGAAGGAAGACTGCCGCTGCCATGATTTGGATATTATTTCTCTTGATCTATCGGAGCGAGTGACCCTACCCATTGAGGGTTTTACATATTTTTACACGTATCCATTACTTTGGGTGTGTTCTCTTTGAGCGGAGAGCTTGACTCCATGATTGCGGAGTTTTGCCTCCGCTACCAAGTGTTTTTAGCACAAATAAGTCCTTTTGTGTGGAGGACGGTTGCTTGCCTTCAGCGTTTGTGCCAGGAGATAGGAGAAGAGCTAAACTTAGATCATATAATGAATCTATATTCTCCCAAGATCTTCTGCGGGGGAATGATAAACCTCTACAAGCGTGGCCACCATGCTCTGTTATCTAGCATGGATGATGACACCGACCGTGGATGGATGAAATGGTTCGTTGCAGTTGCCACTAACGATATCATTCCGGCAACAGCTTCATCCTTTCCGGCCGCTTTGAACCGCACTCATAAGCTCTTTGTTTAATATTTCTTTTGCTAAATATTTTTCTATACCCGTATTGATCCTTCATCGTTCACCTGTTTAAGCAACTCGATGGATCCCACTAGTGGTTGAAGGTTTGGACCGGTGGGTCAAGAAGATCTTGGATGTTACGACTCCCAAAACTTGTTTGTAGAAAGAACTAGCCCCTAAATACGGGTGGAAGACCAACAATCATGGTAATTCAAACTCACCTTGTTTCAATTTTTTATGTGAAGATCTTGATTGATCCCTTCTACCTTGTCTATGAAATTATGTCTACCGGTGGGCTCTGTCGCTGTCCCCAAGGAGGACGTCTTGGCTGATCCTACTGATACGACGAGGCTGCTTTAGGAGGCACTTACTCGTGCAGGCGTCTCCGGGCCTGCTTCAGATAGAAGTATTTCTTTAAGGAGTTCCCGGCCGGAGGAAAAACAACCACAAAAAAGACTCTTCTCCACATCCGGGGAAAAGAATAAGAGGGAGAAGACTACTACCCCCAAGTCATCTCTGATAGTGACGATGACTGACCCTCCTTCCGGGCCGGTCGTAGACACCGTAATGATTGACGATGATGAAGAAGCTAGTGATGAGGGAACTTCTCTACATAGAAGATGACGATCCTCATCATCTTAATAGGATGCTCGACCTGTTGAGATAGTTACACCAACTAAGGACGATGCCTCGACGCTTTGGGAAAGTTTGATTTGGTAGATAATGCCAACTCCTATTTTCGGGCCCCAATTGCTGTGCCTGGTACTGCAGGGCTGAGTACCGGGTCCCTGCCGTCTTTTGTTGGCGAGCATACAAAAACCAACACTATATTTGATGCAGTTGCTTCTCACTCTTCAAACCCACCAGCTTCATCTCCATCTTCACCAACACTAGCAACTGCTACATCACTTCCATCTTCATCCACTCTTCCACCAACAACTGCTACATCATCTCCACCGGTCACACCTGACCACGAAGAAGGTGTTCCTCTTCCCTAGTCCTCAGTTCATGGGAATTTGGGGCAAAATTATGCCGCCCCTTCTGAAGATCCACAAAGGAGGAGGAATGTTACTTTTTCGATCTCTACCAGATGCAACTTGCTATCCCAGTCGGTGGAGCTTGCTAATTATCTGAAGCCTTTGGCTTCAGAGAAAGATTGGGAAAAGATTCAGGCACTCTCGAGAGAGTGTTTGTTGAACAACGCCATGCACAATGCCGCAGCAGTACGTTCCTTTCTTCCTTTATTATTTCTTCTATTTTTGGTATGAACATATCCTGAGTTTTACCTTTCTTTCTTTGTAGACCAAATTTCTCACTTTCGAGGGCCTTCAGAGGTTGATTCGTGAGAAGGAAGAGATTACCTTCGCACGGGATCAGCTTTTCGCAGAGTAGGAGCAAAATGCTGCTCTCCTCTCAGAACTGGAAGCCAAAGCTGCTGAGGTTGTTGTTAAGTCTCTTTTGTAGCAAAGTGAGCAAGAAGTGGTAGCACTTTGCCAAGAAATTGGCCCGCTCAAGGTTAGATTTGACGAATCCAGGGCCAAATGGGCTGAAGTCCATAACACTTGTTCTTGCTGCAAGCGAATGCGAGGCTGCCTCCGCTGAAAGAGTGACTAACTTAGAGGCAACCTTAAACTCCAAAATTGAATAGCTTGTTGCTGCAGGGGCAAAACATGCCCAGCTGGAAGAGAAGTATAGGAAAGCTATCGAGGATAATAGGCTCTTTAGTTCAACTGTCTGTGACCTTGATGTTAGCCTCAGATCTATTAGGTCCGCTGGGAAAGCCTTTATGCCAAGGTAACCCAACTCAAAGAAGAACTTAAGCGCCGAGAGGATTCTATTGTTGTTTAGAAAACTTACGCTATGTACAAGATGAGGAGAAAACCTTGGAAGAGGACGAAGTCGGTATCATTGATTTTGATGTCGAAATTGCTAAGGCCTATGAGCTTGAGTTAGCTGCTAAAAGTGGACTCCCAACGAGTTTGATGCTCTTGGTCCTTCTGGTTCCTGTTCCGAGTTCTTGGGAACTGAAGAAGAATTAGAGGATGATGATGTTGAAGGACAAACTAGTGAATATCAATATGTTGAGCCATCGGTGGATCCATCTACTTTTCCCATGGGCTGACACCTCTTTTCCTCCTGGTTTTGGAGATAGTACAGTTTAACTTTTCTTTTCTTTTTCCAATTCTTGTATTTATTCCGTTTTGTCATGTTTTTGTAAATAAAAACATCTTTTTCTCAAGTATTGTTTGAGTCTTTCTTTCATTTGAATATTCATGCAAGTTGATAACTAGGGATTCTAGTCTATTTTATACTCCTTTTTGCTTGAGTTTTGGATTAAAAATGTATACAAGTAATCCCGAAAGCTTACATGTTGTGCTTGTTTGCAGTGTTTGGTCAAAAAGTGACAAAAACCAGCTCAAAAAAGGAGTGAAACCTGCACAAGTGCCAAGAACAAGTCAAATCACCGCTACAACAGTAAATCCATCGCGCCTGCAATAGACCCACCACGACCGTAGTTCTTTTATTGCGGTCTGCGGTGGCAAAGATCAGAGAGGCCGCAGTGGTAAAGATCAGAGAGGATGCAATTCTAGAAATTCAAGCACCGTGGTCCGCGGTTGATTCTTCGCGGTCGCGATCCATTTGTTGCGGTCCACTGAGAAGAGATTTAGAGAACATGAAGTTTGGAAGTTTCAAGACACCACGGTCCGCGGTCTATTTGTTGCGGTCCACGGTAAAGCCATCGCGGTCGCGATCCATTTTTTGCGGTCTGCGATGGCCAGATTCAGAGAACAAGATTTGAAGCCAAAAAGCCTCACTGCGACCGCAGTCCATTTTCCACGGTCCGCGGTACCTCCTTTAGGGGCATTTTTGTCTAGAAAATTCGGCCTTGTATAAATACTTCTTTTTCAGATTTTTAGGGTATCTCATCTGTAGTTTAGCACGTGAACGCCATTTTTTAGCTATTATGAGTAATTGTGTAGCTAGTTTAACATTGAATCTTCGAATCTTAGCTTGTAATTATATTTTATGGGTTATTCTTCATATAAATATCTGATTTCTTCCATTAGTATGAGTAGCTAGACCCATTAGATAGGGTTGTGGCTCAACCCTAGTGTGAGTATTTGACGGGTCTCTTATTTTAGGGCTTAGATGTTTATGAGTGGTTGATATTTGGCTTGATTTGTGTTTTCCATGTTGAATTAGTGATTGCAAACACTAATTTGTGCCTTTTTGATTTGAGCTCTTCTTGAGAAAGAGAGCTTGTGTCTAGGAAAATCAGTCCAACAAGGAATTGAGTCGTATTCAAGAGATTGATAGCTCCAATTAAAGGGTTAAACCTAGAGATAGTAATACCCGACTTGAGCCTGTATTGCTTGCACAATTTTGGCACTCAATTGGTCTTGATAAAGTCAATTAGAGCAAAGTCACTCAAGCTACCGAGAGGTATAAAGTGAGTAGTTTCGTGCATTGGCTATATCGCGATCCCAAATATAACAACTTTACCTTAGGCTTTAGAACCCATCAAGTATTCACCTAGGGGAAAGTCACTTCCCTAGTGCCTCTTTACCCATTTAGAAAACCTTACAAACATTTATACTTAGCTTAATTTCGCACATCATTAGTATAAAATTAGAAGTAACAAACAAACAAATATGATTGGAAGTATAATCAAGAGCACTACGCACTGCTAGATTAAATAAAAATTCAACTCCAAACATTGTTGTAGCTTCCTGTGGATTCCATCCCGACCTCTCGGGTAAAAGTTGCAACGACCGCTCTCGCCACTCTATAGTGGTGTAGGGTTGGACCCGATCGCTTTTTGGCGCCGTTGCCGGGGAGCTAACAATTTCAGTTATTTATCTGAATAGTTTTGTGTATTGTTTTTCTTTCCTTCTATGATACTAATTTGTGTGTGTCACCAATTTAGGTACAAAATGGTGGCAAACAATAACAATGACCCTCTTGGAAACGTGATCCCGGGGGATGAGGTTGATGATAATGGTGAAGATGAGGTGCCTCTAGTACCTCAAGGACAAAGGAGAGGCCACCAGACCAATGATAATGTTCCAGACTCTCCCTCGCCACCTCTAAAAGTAGCTCCTCGGGTGCTTCCAAACCAAGGATATGCTGGTGCAATTGTCCCACCCCGTATCCGGGCAAGCAATTTACAAATTACAAATGTGATGTTGAATTTGTTGGAGCAGCGAGGGTATTTCACAGGTGCTCCCCATTAGAAAGCTTACAAACATCTTAAGGTCTTTGTGGATACCTGTTGGGGGAGCAAGCAAACAAATGTGTTAGAAGCTGCACTTCGGTTGAGACTATTCCTTTTTTCACTTAGAGAGAAAGCTTTGGACTGACTTGAAAGGCTTCCCAACCATTCCATCACTACTTGGGATGAACTGGCGGATAAATTCATTGCAAAGTTTTTTACGCCGGGCCACATGACAACCTTGAGGGATGAACTCTTAGCTTTCAAATAGGAGCCCAACGAACCACTGCATGAGATATGGGAGAGATACCAGACTATGGTAAAGGAATACCCAAATAATGATATGACTAAGGCAATGATACAACAGTCATTCTACTGAGGCATTAACACAACAAATCAGTGCATAGTGAACCAACTCGCCGGGGACAATTTCATGAACACACCGTATGATGAGGCTAATGCAATATTGGATGAGATGGCTGACACGTCCTCCGCTTGGAAAAGTAGAGCCAATGTGCCATAAGGTGACCCCACGGTCATTCACTTGCACAAAGGGCTCCATGATCATGGGCAGGCAATAGCAAAACTGATAACAATAATGAACTAGCTAGCAAAAGTACAATTACAGCAGGTTCAAACTCCGCGACAAGTAAATGCTATGGATGGTGTTAACATGTTAGTGAACAAAAGAAGACAAAGAGGTCAACAGAACCAAAGGAGTTCGGATCAATATGACCAAGATAGTGGTGAGTTCCAAGATGATGGGTATGATGAGCAGAATGAAGAAGTGCAATACGTGAACAACTATCAGGGCCAAAGGGGCAATTCTTCTAACCAACAACAATAATGGAGATCCCAAGGCAATTGGGGAAATCAACAACAATAAGGGAATAGTAATTGGGGGAACCAACCAAAATTCAAATTGTGGAGGACCCTCTAGAGGCAATATTGTTGAATCTTGATTTAAATGAGGATGAAGGCCGGGTGGAGTATGTTAATGCTTTACATGGAATGGGCTCTTACTCTTATGAGCCTCGGAAGCTCTCTTTGGATCTTGAGAATAGGAAGACTCCACCAACAAAGCCCTCAATCAAGGAACCTCCATGTTGGAGTTGAAGCTATTGCCTCCACACCTTAGGTATGAATTCTTAGGCCCTAGTTCAACTTTTCCAGTTGTTCTTTCCTATTTTCTTACTAACATGCAGGTAGATGCCACATTGGCGGTGCTCCAAAAACGGAAGAAGGCAATTAGATGGACTTTAGCTGATATTCGGGGAATAGGCCCCCGCCTTTTGCATACACAAGATTATTCTCGAAGATGATGCAAAGTCCTCCGTGGAAAATCAAAGGAGGTTGAATGAGTCTATGCAAGTTGTGAAAAAGGAGATGATCAAGTGGTGGGACGCAGGGGTTGTATACCCCATCTGGGATAGTTCTTGAACTTTGCCGGTGCAATGTGTGCCGAATAAAGGTGGTATGAACGTGGTTACCAATGCGAAAAATGAGTTGATACCTACCAGGACTGTTACCGGATGGAGGGTATGCATGGACTACTGAAAGTTGAATAAAGTGACCCGCAAGGATCATTTTCCATTTCCTTTTCTTGCCCAAATGCTAGATAGACTTGCTAGGCGTGCCTTCTACTATTTCTTGGATGGGTATTCTGGGTACAACCAAATTTTGATTGCTCCGGAAGATCAAGAGAAGACCACATTCCAGCGGTGTATGATGCCCATTTTTACCGATTTGGTGGAAGACATTTTGGAGGTGTTCATGGATGACTTTAGTGTTGTGGGTTATTCATTTGATGAGTGCTAGAAGAATCTTTGGTGGTGTTCATGGACGACTTCAGTGTTGTGGGTGACTCATTGGATGAATGTTTGAAGAATCTTGACAGGGTGTTGGCTAGGTGTGAAGAGACCAATCTTGTGCTTAACTGGGAGAAATGCCACTTTATGGTCGAGGAGGACATTGTCCTCGGCCATAAGATCTCAAAGCAAGGCATAGAGGTGGACAAAGCTAAAATTGAAGTGATCTCAAAGCTTCCTCCTCCTACATCAGTCAAGGGGGTTAGAAGTTTTCTTGGGCATGTGGGTTTCTACCAGAGATATATCAAGGACTTTTCGAAGGTAGTGAATCCTTTGTGCAAACTTTTGGAAAAGGATTCAAAGTTTGTGTTCAATGAGGAATGCATGATAGCTTTTGAACTCCTCAAGTACAAGTTGACCACCACTACTATTATTACCACACCCAATTGGAGCTTGCCTTTTGAGCTCATATGTGACATGTGAGCACGTGATTTTTGTTTCGCACGACAATCGCTCCAAAAAGAAATAAAAAAATAATAATTGGGCCTTGCTGTACAATTTTGAATTCCTGTGCGGCACCTTGTTGATTTATTTGTGACTTCGGCCCATTTTTATTTATTTACTTTATTAAAAATAAAATTCAAAAATATATGTGTCCTGCATAATTCAAACCGTAATCCGGTCGTTAAATAGAAAATCATGAATAGGCATCTTCGTCCGTGATTTTATTTTTGTTTAACTTTACTTGTTTGAAATATTTTAGTGTGCAAATAATTGTATTGAGTGTGTATTTGATTTTAATTTGATTTTGGCTTAGTTTTGTTTTAAAGTAAAAAGGAAATAAATAAAATAAAATAAAAAAAAAGAAAGGGTCCCTTTATTTTTCCGGACTTGGGCCAATTTTAACAATATTGGCCCAAACAAACAGCCCAAGACCCAGGCCTGCCCGGTCCAGGCCACCTGATGCCCAGGACGTCCAAACGACGTCGTTTGAGTCGTGCCTGATCTGGACCGTTGGTCTCAGAGTGATCAACCGCCAAGATCAATTCCCTATAACCCATCAATAAACCCGACCCATCTTACCCGGACCGACCCCAACCCTTTACCCTTGAAACGACACCGTTCCACTTAAGCTATCAGATCCAGACCGTAGATCTAGATTGATCTAACGGTCGAGATCAATCCACCCATTAACTATATAAGGCCATAATCCTACCCTGCCCCCCCTATCCGGACCCCAGCCTTCGTCTTCAACCTCATCCCCTTCAAACCCTAAAGCCGCCCTTGTATCCCCCACCATGAAAACCGGCGGCATGAACGCCGGTGACCTTCCCCTGAACACCATAGAACCCCCATGCCATCCTGAACCTAAATCTACCAACCACACACTTCGAATCCTACCCCACCTGCTCGAATCTTCATTTGAAGATTCGAGTCGGAACCTAATCTACACCAACCAACCCAAGCTTCACACCAGACACTCCCCAGACCCCCCTCGTGACCAAACCATACTTGGTTTGGTCCGAATCTGATCAGGGAAGCCTGAATCCCAGATCTAAGTTTGAAAGTTTTGTGTCCTTAGACACTGGTTCATACCGGTTAAACCGAAGAGATTAAGGTCTAATGGACCTTAATCGAAGTGTTTCTCATCTGAGAAACACTTCGATTAAAGTCCGTTCAGCCTTAAGAAAGGTCTGTCCAAGTCCGAGTTCAAATTTTTAACTTTGCAAGCTTTAAGGTGAGTTTGTTTTCTTTCCTTTATTTGTTTTAGTCCGTGTGATTTGTTTAAAATATCTGGTCATGTTTTGTTTCAATTTGTGTCTTTAAATTTTACCACCTTCTGATTGACCACCTTGCCTGAACCACTGTGTTTTGTTTGAACCCCTCCTATTCTGATAAGACGTGTGTATTGGTTGTATTCCAAATTTGTACTGACTAACTGATTCCTCAAAGTATAATCCTGCTTAATCAGTATAAGTCGAGTCATGTGTCCCATGCTTTTGAATGTCTGATTTGGCTACGTTTGTGTATATTAATGCTAATATAGTCGAGTCGACATGTGTCGTCAATTAGTTTCAACTGTCTGAGCAAAGTTAAATCGATTTGCTTCTATTGAACATTTGCCTGAATCAATTAAGAGCCAGTTTAGTTCACTTATAGCTGTTGGATTGTTTGTGTTTAGATTCTGAATTGGAAGGCATGTGCACTCGTGCACAGCATGTGCATTGGTGCATCTCATGTGCTTTGTGCACAGCCTGTGGCCTGCATAAAGGTCCTTTGTTTGATTTTAAAATGGTTTGACAGCATATGCTGTCAACATATTCCGCTGCCCATATCTGCTTTTAGTTAATAAAATGGGAAAGTTAAGCCTGCCAAGGGAATGATGGGGTTTAATAATTAAATAGCTAAAGTAGAACTGAAAAGAAGATGGGCACATGGGAGGGGTTTTTTTTGATCTATCAGGCTGTAAAAGGAGTAAGATTGAGGCTTATAAAAGGGGGAGCTGAAATACATAGAGGGAGAGATAGGAGACAGAATTGGGCAGGAGAAGGGGGCATGAGGAGATAGACATAAAAAAGGGGATAGAATCAGAGGATAGGGAGGATCAGACCTGAAAAAGAAAATATACACACACAGTGAGGGGATTGGGAACCTTAAGAGCTGAAAAGGAAAAACAAAAACACAGATAGAGAGAGGTTAAGGGATAGAAGCTATACAACCAACAATCAGAAACTTTTTCCTCCTATCATTATTGGTGTTCAGTTGTTCAACTGGTTCAGATCAGATTCTGATCCTTATGAAATTCCAGTTGTGTCCTTTAGTCGAGTGTTTTCATTGGTTTACTACTGGTTTGGTCTGTCTGGAATCCTGATTCTACTCGACTGGGTGTTGCTGTTATTTGGCTATTGCTTTCTATTGGCCATAGTTGCATTTCTGCACTCGAGCCTGTTCTTGCTGCTGCTATTTTGCTCACTATTGTCGCTGCTATCTTGCCCTGCTGCTGCCGCTATTTAGTTTCTTGCTGCTACTGATTTCCCCATCTTTTTCTTCTTCTCCTTTGCATTTTCAGTGTTTCCAGGTACACATTTCAAACCCAACTTTGGTGTTAACTGTAACAATTCAAAAGCATGAAATGAAAGGAGTTTCCTGAAGAAGATTTAGATATCTGTTTGTAAATGTTTGTGATATACTGACTTCAGATTGTATTGATTAGTGTGATTCATGTAACGAAAGATTAATTAGATAATACTCCATCAAGTTTAGCCTCTAGCTTCTTAGTTTGTAGTTGTTTGCTGGTACAAAAATATAATGACACAATACAGAGAGGGCATGGAGAATTAGTATAGATTTTGACTAGGATTCCCGTTCAACTGAGCGACATGCATAGAATAGAATATTTCCACCTTACACAAATGTTTCTTTGTTCATTTTAATTTTCTTTTATCATAACTCGTTAGGCAGTACATAATACTATGTTCAAATCCGTTAGTGACAATGCCTAGTAGTTAATTCCTTTAATTCGGCCCCAATCAGTCTAGTAAATTTCAATTCAAGAAATGTTTGGACACAAGTATAATGTTGGGTCAATCTCGAGTGTAATTTCTTGGCCCAATTAAAGTATGTTTCATGAGTTATGACATCCCTCCACTTTGTAAATAATCAATCAGAAATTGATAAGAATCCGAATTAAGCAAAAGCCTATAGTTGAATTAGCACGCACCTTTTCTTCTAGTTTTAGAGACAAACGCATTAGAAATGTAGCCACTTTAGGATATCTTTTTTTTTCTAAAAAAATAGAGATGAGCCTCGCCAAATAAAAGTGCAACAATTGTGGGGCCCTTCATAAATAACCATGATAATTATCTAGAACTCAAGATAGGCCATTTAATAAATTTCATGGCTTTTCTACAAAATAATAACGCGTTAGACTCTTTAGGCACGATTTAAGTAAATTATATTCTTAAAATCGGGTGCACATTGATGTGACCCAAATTCAAGTCTCAACGGAGTCAAAAATGTGTTAACAACTACGGGTGCATTGATTGTGACGTGGTTCGATATGCATTTTCACGACGTTGCAATTCTGTAAAATAAATGATAATAATAAAAGCGGTTAAAACTTAATAAAAGCACATAAGTCACAACATGTATTTAAATAAGATATTTAGCCATTATAACAATTTAAGCAACCGTGCTAGAACCACGGGATTCGAGGGTGCCTAACACCTTCCCTCGGGTCAACAGAATTCCTTACTTAGAATTTCTGGTTCGCAGACTTCATTTGGAAAAGTCGAATATTTTCCTCGATTTGGGATTCAAGATAAACCGGTGACTTGGGACACCAAAAGCCAAACCTTTCCCAAGTGGCGACTCTGAATTAAATAAATAATCTCATTTCGAATATTGTCACTTAAATTGGAAAAACTCCACTCGCGCATTTAACCCTTCGGGAGGGCGCGGAAAAAGGAGGTGTGACAGCTCTGGCGACTCTGCTGGGGACAAAACCCAGAACCGCTGGTTCAGGGTTCAAGAATTCGAGCTTAGAATAATTGTTATATTTGGCTTTATTATCTGATCTTTATTACATGTTTTTGCGTAACGTGCTAAATGTTGTCTTTTACCGCTTTGATATTATCTGAACTGTATATAAACTGTGCCGAAACCTTTCTCTTCTTACTTCCGGGGAGAAGCTCGCTGGTCGAGACTCCCTATTCTATTAATGTCAATACCTAAAATAAGAAAGAGGACGGACAAGTTACAAAGCCGGACGATCTCGCGGGTCCCCGGTACGTAGCCCCCTCCTCGACTCGAGTTGTCCGCTCGGGTGCACAGTCTAGAACAAATACCCAGGTTACGAACCTAGAATAACTTGACTTCATGCCGGATCCCTAGTAGGAACGCTTATCTGCATCATGTTGCATTTGACTTAGGGGACTCAACACAGGGGTTGGGTCCGTCTAGGACAGGCAGCCTGAAACGAAAAAGACCACCCTGGTGCATCCTATTTGTGTTGTGCATTTATTTGCTTCGGTTCCGCATGTCGACCGGTTCCTAAAAAGGGGAAAATAGCAGCGTAGGGGAGATAATTACTTATTTTTGGAAAATAAAACCAATGTCCAAGTAGTGTCAAAACCTCGCCGGAATTTTTTCTAAAAAAAACTGTCTTTTATTGAGAGTTATTAAAAAAAAAATAAAAAAAAAAAATAAAATTTCTTTTATCACTATCAAAATTAAAAAAAAAAGAAAAAGTATTTATTTTAAAAAATAGAAAATCCATAATTCAAAAAGTGTGTTGTTTCTTTTGTAGTACCCCTTTTATAAATTCAGACTAATGGTCCAAATATTGCAAAAAAGAAAAATATTTTTTCTTTAGCCTTTATCTTTTTTCAAAATAATAATACTTATTCTTGATTTCTAGGTTTTCTCTATTCATGATATGCCCGAACTACGCCGGTTTGATTCTCACCGGATGTGAGATACGTAGGCAACCCTCGTTGGGTTCAACCCCCATTTTGCTAAATTAGCCAAAATAAAAAAAAATATGTTTCAAATTTTTAAAGAGTCATAAATAAGTCAGGTGATGCTGTTTTGTCATAAATAGCCGAATGTTCCCGAAAGGGACGCCGGAAGGCTAACTTTGCATAAACAGCCACCTTTGGGTCATTTTTAAGGTTTAGTCCAGTTGACCCACACAACCTTAAAATCTTCGTCCCCTAGGCGTTGAAAGGTCGTGTTAGCAATATTGAGTTTCCTAATTTTAAAAAAAAACAACGATAAAAAGGGTCGTAAATGAATAGGGTGACGCTGTTTTGACATGAATAGCCGAATGTTCCCGAAAGGGACGCCGGAAGGCTGACTTTGCATAAATAGCCACATTTGGGTTTTGCTTAGCATTTTTAGACCCACACAGCCTTAAAATCTTCGTCCCCGAAGTGCTTAAAGGCCGTGTTCAAAGCTTGGTCCCCTCTGTAAAATATTTTGAGTCAATCATTTTTGTTAAAATCACCTTAATAAATGTGCAGGATGAGCACGATGCAAAATGAACATTTTTCAATAATGACCAAAATCCCTGTCAAGTTACGGCTATGGTGGAATGATCTAGGTGTTGAAGGGAAAAATGAGGTTAAGAAATATCTGAAAGGTCTTGTGGGTCTGTTGGAAATCCAGCCTCGGGGAGATATCATAAGAGCTTTGGTTACCTATTGGGACCCGGCGCACAATGTTTTCCATTTCTCTGACTTTGAGCTCACCCCAACTTTGGAAGAAATGGCCGGATACATCGGGAGTACTGAACTTCCATTAAAGGAAAAATACTTTGTCGCCCCAAGAGTCGTCACGGTACATCGGTTCCTAGATTCATTGAAAATACCTAGAACAGTCCACAACCCGGATCTAGCAGCCGGATTCTGTACTCCATGCTTCATATATGATAGGTACGGTCATGAGGGGGAATTCAATAATCCAATCAACAAACTGTGCAGCAAAGGGGTTCGTCAGAAGTGGGACGAGCACAGACGGGTAGCATTCATGATGATGTTCCTGGGCCTTCTGGTATTTCCAAGGAAAGATGGAAACATCGATTTGAAGATATCTGGGGTCGTCAGCACTTTACTCACGCAAAATGACAGTACTCTCGCGCCAATGGTGGTATCTGACATCTTTCGAGCTCTCACAGCTTGTAAAGCCGGGAGAAATTTCTTCGAAGGTTGTAATTTGCTCCTGCAGATATGGATGACCGAGCACCCCTGCCATCATTCCGAGATTTTGAGCCATGGTTCCCCGGGAAAGACCCGCATAGAAGAATCTTACACGAAAACCAAAGAGATCATTTGGCCCAAAGGAGTCCTGGCATGGACCTCGTTCTTGCAAGCTCTTACTACCAGCCAAATACAATGGACGTTGGGATGGTTGGCTGTTGATGATATCTTATATATGTCGGCGGCTAAAACTCATTTCTTGCTGATGGGGCTTAAGAGCATTCAACCTTACGCACCCGGCCGAGTTTTGAGACAATTCGGAAGATGCCAGACAGTACCTCATGAGGAAGATCTTAGCGCTCAAACAGTTGAGATAAGTCCTAACGGACAGTTCCCAGAAGCAAAGATTCGCCAAATCTGGAATGAGGGTCAACTTTTGAAATCAGATACTTGCGTACGGGATCGAGCCAAAGGAGAAACGGCGCCAGGTTACCTTGCATGGTATAGAAGGGAACTCGAGCATGAAAGGCCAGCTAAGAGACCCCACATCCGGGATTTCACCGAGTCATCGCAAAGGCATTGGGATTGGTTAGCAAAGGAAAGAGGTTATTATGCCGAAATCAGCAGATTAAAGCAACAAGTAGAAGGCATGAAATACGAGCACAGCGTGCAAATTGCTACCGATCTGGGAGAGCGGAACAGGTTAATTCAAGAAAATGAAATGCTCAGAGCCCAGATCAAACAGATAAGGTTGGATGCAGATAGACAACCAAGGCGTCGATCGGACGAGCAGCTGATAAAAGGGCTAAAAGGTGAAATCAGGGAATGGCGAGATGGTTTGGAGAAATCTGAAAACATCATAGCAGAGCTCAGGGCACAGTGGGATACAAGAGTAGATAAGCATCACAGATACCTGAATTAATTGGAAGGCGACCACGAGAAGACTGTTGCTAAAATAAAGAGAGAGATAGCAGCACTTGAGATAAAAGCAGCTAGTCAGGCCAAGGATTTCCAAATTGAGAGCAGGTACTGGTACAACTCAATAGCCCAGATGAAGTTGGAAGTACGACGATTGAAGCATCAACACGTACAAGATGTTCAAGTCTTCAAGATATGCAGCGATCAGATAAAGCACCTGCTTGTAGAGAAGAAGCAAACCAGAGATAGGATCAAAGCCATTGCCCACGCCATCACCAGACGATGTCTACGATGTGAGAACATGTCCAGTGTTACCTTCCTCTCGGCAGTGATGGTTTATGTCAAGCAGACTATGCACGAGTTAGAGCAACTTGAGAGGGATCTCACGCCTAGGACCGCGGCGAGGCCGAACGATGCCCCGCGGAAACCAATTTTTAAAACCATAATGCATTCATAGGTCAAATCTGTATCTTAGCATCTTCTGCCTGTTTTTCCATCAGGGTGATTTTCAGTCTATTTCGAGTCTAGGTTTATTTTCAAAGTTTGCTCTTTCTTTTGCAAATGTAGCTTGTAATAGAACGTTTCAACAATAAAGAGGTTGTTTCTTTTACGCTCATTCGTGTTTTTCGAACTACGTAATGATCTGATTCACGTAAGCATCGTGATACGTAGGCAATCCTCATCGGATCCGGTCGCATTTTCTTTTACTACAAAAAATAAAAAAAAATAAATAAAATAAAAGGAAAACAAAAGAGAAGAAGAAAAGAAAAAAAAAAAATAAGAGGAAAAATACCGGAATGACGCATGCTCTCGTAGCAGACATATAGTAATCCACTTAACTGTATAGGTGCATCATGCCCAACGTGAGATTAACTATCTATTATTTGCTGCAAATTAACCGTGCGTTTGTCGTTGAGTATTTCCAGGGTTTTTGAAAAGACGGTTGGTTTGGTGAAAGTCTGGCCTCGCACTCATACTTCACGAGGTCAAGGAGAGGTGTTCAACTACCTGTTGTTAGGACCAGAAGCAGTACTCACACTTACTTCACCAGGTCAAAAGGAAGTGTGGAAATGTCTTCGGAAATTCCATTGCAAACAGTCCCCGTCTCTGAGGAGAGCTCAATCTCAGCCGTCCTCACACCTGAGTCCGCAACTGCGGAGGAAAATAGGATCCTACGGCTCCGCATGTTAGAAATGCTGGATGACTGGAACAATGGGAAAGAGCCGCCAAGTGTCGTCCCCGGATTCCCTGAACTATTCTCCAGGTCAAGTGGGACTTCTAATATTCCCATAAATTACCCTGCTACCCCATTTGGGTACCCAGCCACCTCCGCCTTCTCTGCAGGATCACCTTCTGAGCCTCATCCCCGAATGTCGGCCAATGATGCAAGCATGAACATCTTTACTGCATCGCCTTGCCCAGCTACGGCACAGCCTGCCACGTACAAGCCAAGCCTTGACTCATCCTCTTTTACATTCCAAGCACCGTCGTTCTCAATGGAACCAACTAGGTTCGCTACCAGTACTAATCCTCTACCGCCTCAGTGCGAGCTTGTACCAGGACAGGATCAGAACCCCAGAATTGTAGAACAAAATGAGATGGCCAAAAGGATGAGAAGCCTTGAGCAAAGTCTGAAGAATATGCAAGGATTGAGCGGGCAAAAGAGCGTCTCTTACGCCGACCTATGCATGTTTCCTCACGTACACCTGCCAACGGGTTTCAAGACCCCCAAGTTTGAGAAGTACGATGGGCACGGTGACCCCATTGCACATCTTAAGAAATACTGCAACCAATTGCGGGGAGCCGGCGGAAAAGAAGAACTGCTAATGGCATACTTTGGTGAAAGTTTAGTAGGGATAGCTTCGGAATGGTATATGGATCAGGAAATGTCCCGATGGCATATATGGGATGATCTCGCCAGAGATTTTGTAAAACAATTCCAGTATAACATAGACATTGCGCCAGACCGAAACTCTCTTTCAAATTTGAAGAAGAAGCCTTCGGAAAGCTTTAGAGAGTATGCTATTAAGTGGCGTGAACAGGCGTCGAGAGTGAAGCCTCCCATGGATGAAGTGGAAATGGTCACTACCTTTCTCCAGGCTCAAGAGTCTGACTATTTCCAGAACATGATGTCGGCCATGGGTAAGCCATTCGCGGAAGCGATCAAGATTGGAGAGATGGTGGAAAATGGTTTGAAAACGGGAAGGATTTTGAGTCAAGCAGCCATAAGGGCAACCTCCCAGGCCGTCCAAAGCGGGTCTGGAGGAACAACAAGGGGGAAGAAGAAAGAAGAAACGACTATGGCAGCCTCTGAAGCAAGGGAGTATCGTCATCCCAGGCCCCATTTTCCGGAAAGAGCCCCACAACACTATTACCCCCATTCAAATTCGGCATATGCTCATCAACCTTATATGGTCATGAATGCCCAACCTTATAACCATCCACCACAACAAGCCAACCGAGGCCCAGCTCCACCTCCCAGAAATCAGCCTCCTTACCGCAACCACTATAACCCACAACCCCCGCAGAATAACTACCGCCCCCAGGAGCCACCTCGACGGCGGACTTTCACGCCCATCGGTGAACAATACTCTACATTGTTCCCTAAGCTAGTCCAGTTGGGTTTCTTGCAACCAATTCCCCAAACGAGGCAAAACCCGACATCTCCTTCTTACAAAGCCGGAGTCAGATGCGCCTATCATTCAGGGGCCGAGGGGCATGATACAAACGACTGCTGGTCATTGAAAAGAGTGGTCGAAAATTTGATAGAGCAGGGGAAAATAGTGCTAAGGGACGAGGAGATCCCGAATGTAACAAACAATCCATTGCCCGCTCACAATAATGGGCCGCTGATCGGCATGATTTGTGAAGACAAAGAGTTCGATCCTGCTTTGAAAGCCATAATTGCCATTGTCGACACAGGGAAGAGGCCTGAAATAGACCAAAAATCAGAAAAGGGGGAGGAGGCCAAGGTTGCAGAGAGCAAGTCTGAAAAGAAGGTGGAAAAGAAAGTGGTACCAGCAAAGGGCGGAGTTCTTTACGTACCGCGAGGTCAAGCTGAAAAGACGCAGAAATCCGGGATCAAAAAGACAAAACCTATGTACGTGCCAAAAGGGGCCTATGTGGTCCGGGGGACGATTCAACCACCTCGGCTGAATGAGCCAGTGGTTATCGGACGCGTGCCACAAAAGCCAATGACCAACCTGTCCACAGTGCCGTGGAATTATCAAAAGACTTTGGTGATGTACAAAGGAAAAGAGGTCATGGGAGAACTTCCAGAAAATACTTTCATTGGAGGGTACTCAAATACCCAAGAACTGAACAACGCCACACAAAGGCGCTTTCCTCCAAAGAAGCCTGTAAGTGTCGAAGAGGCGGAAGTGTTCTTCCAACAAATGAAGATGCCGGATTACGAAGTGATAGATCAGCTGCGCAAGAACCCTGAGCAGGTGTCCATGCTATCATTATTGATAAGGTCGGCCGAGCATCAAAAGATCTTACTGAAGACCCTGAATGAGGCATATGTGCCGGTTGAAACCTCGGTTGAGCAATTAGAGCGGATGACAGAAAGATTCTTCGCCGTCAACCAAATCTCCTTCAGCAAGAACGATCTACCCCCGGAAGGAGCAGCACACAACAAGGCTTTGCATTTAACAGTCAAATGTGAGGACTACTATGTCAAGCGGGTAATGTTGGATGGAGGTTCAGGCGTTGACATTTGCCCGCTCTCCACGCTACAGAGAATGGAAATTGGGACCGGAAGAATCCGACCCAACAATGTCTGCGTAAGAGCTTTCGATGGCATCAAGAGAGATACCATGGGAGAAATAGACCTGTTGTTGGTCATAGGACCAGTCGAATTCCGAGTAACCTTCCAGGTGATCGACATGGACACATCCTACAATTTTCTCCTTGGTAGACCTTGGATCCATGCGGCAGGAGCCGTGCCTTCCACTCTTCACCAGATAGTGAAATTCGAGTACGAAGACCAAGAGATTGTGGTCCATGGGAAAGACGAACATGCCATTTATCGGGACCCATCCATCCCGTATCTTGAACCGAGAGAAGGGAGCGAACATACGGTCTATCAAGCTTTCGAGGTGGTACTGGCAGAGCAGCACGAAGAGGGAGTACCTTGCCCCCAGCCTTTCTTGTCTAACGCTTCGGTTATGGTGGCCAAAGAGATGATCCGACACGGATTTAGGCCGGGGAAGGGGCTTGGACGAACCCTTCAGGGAATGACAGAACCCATTACTTTACCAGTCATCAAGAAACCTTTTGGACTAGGTTTCAAACCTACTCCAGCAGACGAAAAATGGGCAAAGAAAAGGAGAAATGAGGGCTGGAAGTTGCCTCAACCACTGCCGGATTTACATACGACTTTCGTCAGGCCAAGGTACGCTGAAGAAGAAGATGATGAGGTCTTCACAGCTGAGGAAATCGAGGAAATATGTGGGGCGATGAGAGAAATGCTCTACGAGGTCCACATGGTTCAACCAGGTGAAGGCACAAGCACTGCTGAGATGCTGTACATGGGACCGAACGCCCAACTTCAAAACTGGGAGGCCACGCCATTCCCGACTAGACGGAAGTCCGGGTAGACCTGCCCTGCCACCTTTCCTGTATCACAAGTTATCTCCGGGACATAACTTGAACGTTTTCTTCTTTTCAATTGTTGTTTTGAATTCCTAGTTGTAAACGTTGTTGTCTTCCAATTTTCCAAAGAAAATATACAAAAAAAATCATCATTGCTTTCCTATTCTTTCTCTGTTCTGATCTTTATTAGTTTTCCTTTCATCTTCCTTTTTAGTCCTAATAAGGCGGCTTTAAATATGACATGCTTGCGGACTTCACGCCCAGATCACAATGAGCTGTTTAACTGCGAATTAATGAACCCAGAACCAGAATATGATGCGGAAGAGGCTTTTAGAGAGATAAACCGAGAGTTGGAATATTTTGAGAATAAACCTAAGCCAAATCTAAATGACACTGAACCGGTAAATCTAGGAACCCCGGAAGAAATCCGGGAGACCAAGATAAGCATTCACACGGACAAGAAAACGAGAGAGGCGATAATTCAACTTCTTTTCGAATTCAAAGACGTGTTTGCTTGGTCATATGATGACATGCCGGGACTAGGTGTCGATCTAGTGGTTCACAAATTGCCGATTCATCCTGATTGTCCTCCGGTTCAACAAAAGCAACGAAAGTTCAAAACCGAGGTCAGTGACAAAATTAAAGAGGAGATCACCAAGCAACTGAAAACAGGAGTGATCCGGGTAGTCCAATATACAACATGGTTGGCGAATGTGGTTCCAGTACCGAAAAAGGACGGGAAAACTCGGGTATGTGTAGATTACCGAGATCTGAACAGAGCAAGTCCCAAAGATAATTTCCCGCTGCCCAACATCCACATCCTCGTTGATAATTGCGCCAAACACGAGATACAATCCTTCGTAGATTGTTACGCTGGATATCATCAGGTGCTGATGGATGAAGAGGACGCCGAGAAAACCGCTTTCACCACGCCTTGGGGCACCTACTGTTATCGGGTCATGCCATTTGGTCTAAAGAATGCTGGGGCTACTTACATGAGGGCCATGACCGCCATTTTCCATGACATGATGCATCAGGAAATAGAGGTGTGCGTGGACGATGTAATAGTCAAGTCCAGGACACAGGATAATCACATCCAAGACTTGAGGAAATTCTTCGAGAGGCTAAGGAAGTATGACTTGAAGCTAAATCCAGCCAAATGCGCTTTCGGAGTTCCGTCAGGTAAACTTTTGGGTTTCATCGTAAGCAGGAGAGGTATCGAGCTAGATCCGACTAAGATAAAATCTATCAAAGATCTACCTCCCCCAAGAACGAAGAAAGACGTGATGAGTCTTTTGGGCAGGCTGAACTACATCAGTCGGTTTATTGCCCAGCTGACAAGCACGTGTGAGCCCATATTCAAGTTGTTAAGAAAAGATGCGGCGATTAAGTGGACAACGGAGTGTCAAGAAGCCTTTGATAAAGTCAAAGAGTACCTTTCGAATCCCCCAGTCTTGGTCCCTCCCGAACCAGGGAGGCCACTTTTCTTGTATCTGACAGTCTTGGAGAACTCTTTTGGCTGCGTCCTCGGGCAACACGACGTAACCGGGAAAAGGGAGCAGGCGATCTACTACTTGAGCAAGAAATTCACCAGCTACGAGGCCAAATACACTCTGTTGGAAAAGACATGCTGCGCTCTCACATGGGTTGCTCAAAAGCTGAGGCATTATCTCCAAGCCCACACTACATTCCTCATAAGCATGTTGGATCCCTTGAAATATATATTTCAGAAACCAATGCCTACTGGGAGACTGGCTAAATGGCAAATCTTGCTTACGGAATTCGACATAGTTTATGTCACTCGCACGACAATGAAAGCCCAGGCGTTAGTAGATCATTTGGCCGAAAACCCGGTCGATGAGGAATACCAGCCATTAGATACCTACTTTCCAGATGAAGAGGTAAACACCGTAGAAGTGATCTCGGAGGAAGCTCATGTTTGGAAGATGTTCTTTGACGGAGCCGTAAACGCCAAGGGTATAGGGATCGGGGCAATTTTGATCTCACCTGCCGGTCAGCATTATCCCGCCACAGCTAGACTTCGTTTCTTCTGCACAAATAATACAGCTGAATATGAAGCCTGCATTATGGGCATACATATGGCAATCGATCAGGATGTCAAAGACTTACTGATTATGGGAGATTCTGACCTGATCATCCGGCAAGTTCAAGGCGAGTGGGAAACTCGGGATGTCAAACTTATCCCATACCGACAACATGTGGAGGACCTCAGCAAGCGCTTTACCTCAATAGAGTTCAGGTATATTCCGAGGTGTCACAATGAACTGGCAGATGCACTTGCTACTCTGGCTTCTATGCTACCCTACCCGGGCAACGCCCACGTCGATCCTTTGGAAATCCAAATCAAGGAAAGACACGATTACTGCAGTGTAATCGAGGCGGGATCAAATACGCAGCCTTGGTACCATGACATCAAGAGGTTCCTGAAGACGCAAGAATACCCAGAGAATGCTACTGGAGATCAGAAGAGGACCATTAGGCGACATGCAAGTGGTTTCTTTCTAAGCGGTGAATTGTTATATAAGAGGACCCCGGACCTCAATCTCCTAAGATGTGTCGATATCGAGGAATCAAGAAAGATCATGCACGAAGTACACGCATGTGTGTGTGGACCTCACATGAACGGGTATGTCTTGGCGAAGAAAATCCTTCGAGCAGGTTATTATTGGATGACCATGGAAAAGGATTGCTTTAGTTTCGTTCGGAAGTGTCATCAATGTCAGGTGCACGGTGATTTGATTCATGCACCTCCCACGGAACTGCATCCCATGTCCGCACCTTGGCCATTTGTCGCTTGGGGCATGGACGTCATTGGACCAATTGAACCAAAGGCTTCGAATGGACACAGGTTTATACTGGTTGCCATCAATTATTTCACAAAATGGGTAGAAGCTGTCACTCTCAAGTCGGTCACCAAGAAAGCTGTGGTGGATTTTGTACACTCAAATCTTATCTGTCGCTTCGGTATTCCTGCGACTATCATTACAGATAACGCAGCGAACTTGAACAGTCACTTGATGGGAGATGTATGCGAGCAATTCAAGATAACGCACAGAAATTCCACTCCTTATCGGCCGAAAGCCAATGGTGCTGTGGAAGCTGCAAATAAAAACATCAAGAAGATTTTGAGGAAAACAATACAAAGTTCCCGACAGTGGCATGAGCAGTTACCTTTTGCATTATTGGGGTACCGCACTACGGTACGCACATCTGTGGGAGCGACTCCTTATCTTTTGGTTTATGGGACCGAAGCTGTAATACCGGCAGAGGTGGAGATTCCTTCGCTTCAAATCATTGTCGAGGCAGAAATCGAGGACAGCGAGTGGGTTAAGACTCGTTTAGAGCAATTGACGTTGATTGATGAAAAGCGGATGGCTGCAGTTTGTCATGGACAGTTATACCAACGAAGGATGGCCCGTGCTTACAACAAGAAAGTCCGACCCCGGAATTTTGAAGTAGGTCAGTTGGTACTAAGGCGTATTCTGCCGCATCATGAAGAAGCAAAAGGAAAGTTTGCTCCAAATTGGAAAGGCCCATACATCGTAAGGAAGACATTGCCGAGAGGAGCACTGTATTTAGGCGATATCGAAGGAAATGACCCCGACACAGCAGTAAATGCAGATGCAGTTAAGAGGTATTACGTCTAAATCATACTCCAGTGGTCCTGACACGTTGAAAATGGCGAAGGCGTTTGTTCCCCACTACTTCCCAAACACTACCCAATCCTCTCCACCAACTTTTGAGCCACTTACAAAACAAAAAAAAAAAACAAAAAACAAAACAAAATTTGATTGAGGCCTGAACTACGTTTGACTTGATTCCGAAAGGATACGTAGGCAGCCTCTCCCTGAGGTTCAGTCACACCAACAATAAAATCCCATTCACCCTGAAATTGAAACTGGGGCACGTCGAGCAGTTTAGGAGTTAGTATCATCTACCTCTCTTTACCAAGCACAAACCTTCAAATCAATTACCAAATATGATGGGGAATCAATAAGCGTCACAAACAAAGACCATCACACTCTGAATTGAGAGAGATAAAATGAGAGAGTCTCGGCGGTGAAAACCTTCGGGCACCACGAGGCGACGGGAGTAGAGAAACCAAAATGAGAGAGCTTGTTTAGTAAAAACTCGCAAAGAGTGCTATCAAGCGATGACATGAAGAGAAATGAGAGAGGTCAGCCAGCGAAAACCCGCAAAGGGCGTTGTTGGCCGAAAAGGAATGACGCCACCCCAAGAAGGTCTCGGCAAAGTTCCACCGGTTTTGGAATCACAAATCTGTTCTGGTTCAGGAAAACGCAAGTTCATGGAAGGTCGGACGTCCAGTCCAAAGAGCATGTCATGTCATTTAAAGCCAGCGTTATCTTCCTCAGATAAGTCTTTCTCGTCCCGGAAAGGGTATTCTTTTTCTGATTTGTTTTCCCCTTCTTTGTTTCTTTTCGAATCCATTTTGCATTTTAACCCCGAGTTCAGGACACACCGGAAAGAGCAGGTGGCAGGTTTGTTTGCACGGAATCCCGTCTCATGAAGGAAAGCACCTCATTTCGTCGATATGATTAACCAAGCATGATGAATCATGACGTCCCGGAGTAGAGGAAAAAGAGAGAAATCTTGAAATCTTCCCCAGCAAGTCCACCTTCGGACAAATCCCCACAGAGTCTCCCCCTGTACAAAACCCCACAAAGTCTCTCTTTTTGTACAATCTCCCACAAAGTATCTCAAGCAAAAAAAAAAAAAAAAAATCCCTGTTGGAATTTCATCAGCACACCCCCAGCGAGTTCTTTTGTAAATATTCCCCAGCAAGCTTACCCCAACAAACCCTGGGAAACCCGTTTTGAAACCAAAACCCAGCATACCCCATTGTACAGAATCCGCACAAAGAATCCACTTTGTAAATATTCCCCACAGAGCCTCCCTTTTGTACAAATTCCCACAAAACACCCCCGATAAAATCCCCGTTGAGAACCTCCAATCAAAATGGGACAAAAATAAAAAAGAGGCCTTACGAGGCAAGTCATCACAGAACCTGGAAATACAAGCCTGAGTAGTCTAAAGATTTCGCCATTCGAATCAAATCAATGGCGGAATTTCGCAACAGAAATAAAGACGCAAGAAAGCAATTGGGAACGATCAAGGTCACCAAACCGACCGTCATTTCCAAACTAACAAATGATTCTTTGTTTGAAAGTTTGAAACAGGTCCGATCCAAGATAACCGTGCAAGAAGCAGGTGTCGCCCAAAGAAGAAGGTGCACGAGTACAGGAAGTACTTCGGCAATGATGAATTCACTCGAAAGGTAAGCTTCCACGAAACTCCCTTTTATCTTCTATTAAAACAGAAAAAAATAGACCGGTAGCATTCTCGAGCTTCTTCGGCCAATCAACATTAGAGTTTTAAACTCTAAACTGAGCTTTTCCATGCAATCAGCATTAGGGTTTTAAACCCTAAATTGAATTTTCCTTTCAGCCAGCATTAGAGTTTTAAACTCTAAACTGAGCTTTTTCATGCAATCAGCATTAGGGTTTTAAACCCTAAACTGAATTTTCCTTTCAGCCAGCATTAGAGTTTTAAACTCTAAACTGAGCTTTTCCATGCAATCAGCATTAGGGTTTTAAAACCCTAAACTGAATTTTCCTTTCAGCCAGCATTAGAGTTTTAAACTCTAAACTGAGCTTTTTCATGCAATCAGCATTAGGGTTTTAAACCCTAAACTGAATTTTCCTTTCAGCCAGCATTAGAGTTTTAAACTCTAAACTGAGCTTTTTCATGCAATCAGCATTAGGGTTTTAAACCCTAAACTGAATTTTCCTTTCAGCCAGCATTAGAGTTTTAAACTCTAAACTGAGCTTTTTCATGCAATCAGCATTAGGGTTTTAAACCCTAAACTGAATTTTCCTTTCAGCCAGCATTAGAGTTTTAAACTCTAAACTGAGCTTTTCCATGCCAATCAGCATTAGGGTTTTAAACCCTAAACTGAATTTTCCTTTCAGCCAGCATTAGAGTTTTAAACTCTAAACTGAGCTTTTTCATGCAATCAGCATTAGAGTTTTAAACCCTAAACTGAATTTTCCTTTCAGCCAGCATTAGAGTTTTAAACTCTAAACTGAGCTTTTCCATGCAATCAGCATTAGGGTTTTAAAACCCTAAACTGAATTTTCCTTTCAGCCAGCATTAGAGTTTTAAACTCTAAACTGAGCTTTTTCATGCAATCAGCATTAGGGTTTTAAACCCTAAACTGAATTTTCCTTTCAGCCAGCATTAGAGTTTTAAACTCTAAACTGAGTTTTTTCATGTAATCAGCATTAGGGTTTTAAACCCTAAACTGAATTTTCCTTTCAGCCAGCATTAGAGTTTTAAACCCTAAACTGAGCTTTTTCATGCAATCAGCATTAGGGTTTTATACCCTAAACTGAATTTTCCTTTCAGCCAGCATTAGAGTTTTAAACTCTAAACTGAGCTTTTCCATGCAATCAGCATTAGGGTTTTAAACCCTAAACTGAATTTTCCTTTCAGCCAGCATTAGAGTTTTAAACTCTAAACTGAGCTTTTTCATGCAATCAGCATTAGGGTTTTAAACCCTAAACTGAATTTTCCTTTCAGCCAGCATTAGAGTTTTAAACTCTAAACTGAGCTTTTCCATGCAATCAGCATTAGGGTTTTAAAACCCTAAACTGAATTTTCCTTTCAGCCAGCATTAGAGTTTTAAACTCTAAACTGAGCTTTTTCATGCAATCAGCATTAGGGTTTTAAACCCTAAACTGAATTTTCCTTTCAGCCAGCATTAGAGTTTTAAACTCTAAACTGAGCTTTTTCATGCAATCAGCATTAGGGTTTTAAACCCTAAACTGAATTTTCCTTTTAATCAGCATTAGGGTTTTAAACCCTAAACTGAATTTTCCTTTCAGCCAACATTAGAGTTTTAAACTCTAAACTGAGCTTTTTCATGCAATCAACATTAGGGTTTTAAACCCTAAACTGAACTTTTTCCTTTCAGCCAGCATTAGAGTTTTAAACTCTAAACTGAGTTTTTCCCATGCAATCAGCATTAGGGTTTTAAACCCTAAACTGAATTTTCCTTTGTTCGGCGTTAGGGTTTTAAAACCCCAAACCGAACCTCTCCCCAGCTAGCCGGTGTTAGGGCTCCAGCCCTGAACTGAGCATGCATATCCTCTTTCATCAATTTTATGAACTTCCTGGTGAATAATTAACGAAATTTTCCTAGTGAAACTGGGGCAGAAAATTTCGTTCGTTTGTTTGTTTTTTCCCGCAGGTCTAACCTCGAGCCACACGGATCGAAATGACCCACGAGATGAGTCTCAACTCAAAATCAAAGAAGAAAAAGAGGTGTCCCAAGATTCGGATTAAATGGAAGGCGGATTGACTCTAGCATTTAATTAAGGTCCTGAACCCTGCCGGTCGCGCCTCACTCAGTATCCCAAAGATTAAACAGGTCACCACAACTCGCAAGCATCAAGATTCAGATCGGAGTCTACAAACAGAATCAGCTAAGACCCAAGATCAAGTCGTAAAAGAATCATAGATAGGAATCTTGTAACTAGCAGTTGACATACACATAAGTAGTTAGCTCAGTTTCCAATTTCCATTTGGTTGTAATAAGGCGGTCAGTAACGTAGCAGTGACAACAGCAGCAGCAGTAGCAGCAAGCATCGCAATCCCATGGTAGTCCCAGCTACCAAAACCTCCCGAACTACATTGACCTGATTCCTGTTTAGCCCAGGATATGTAGGAAATCTTTGAAGCAAGATTCGGTCAGATCTTTCAAAAAAAATGCTTCATACGGAGTGGTCTACAGGCCAAAAATCGCTCATACATGCTCACTTTGTCTTTGCACGGAAACCCTTCGTGTTTCCGAACAAAGAGGGGCAGCTGTGAGCACGTGATTTTTGTTTCGCACGACAATCGCTCCAAAAAGAAATAAAAAAATAATAATTGGGCCTTGCTGTACAATTTTGAATTCCTGTGCGGCACCTTGTTGATTTATTTGTGACTTCGGCCCATTTTTATTTATTTACTTTATTAAAAATAAAATTCAAAAATATATGTGTCCTGCATAATTCAAACCGTAATCCGGTCGTTAAATAGAAAATCATGAATAGACATCTTCGTCCGTGATTTTATTTTTGTTTAACTTTACTTGTTTGAAATATTTTAGTGTGCAAATAATTGTATTGAGTGTGTATTTGCTTTTAATTTGATTTTGGCTTAGTTTTGTTTTAAAGTAAAAAGGAAATAAATAAAATAAAATAAAAAAAAGAAAGGGTCCCTTTATTTTTCCGGACTTGGGCCAATTTTAACAATATTGGCCCAAACAAACAGCCCAAGACCCAGGCCTGCCCGGTCCAAGCCACCTGATGCCCAGGACGTCCAAACGACGTCGTTTGAGTCGTGCCTGATCTGGACCGTTGGTCTCAGAGTGATCAACGGCCAAGATCAATTCCCTATAACCCATCAATAAACCCGACCCATCTTACCCGGACCGACCCCAACCCTTGAAACGACACCGTTCCACTTAAGCTATCAGATCCAGACCGTAGATCTAGATTGATCTAACGGTCGAGATCAATCCACCCATTAACTATATAAGGCCATAATCCTACCCTGCCCCCCCTATCCGGACCCCAGCCTTCGTCTTCAACCTCATCCCCTTCAAACCCTAAAGCCGCCCTTGTATCCCCCACCATGAAAACCGGCGGCATGAACGCCGGTGACCTTCCCCTGAACACCATAGAACCCCCATGCCATCCTGAACCTAAATCTACCAACCACACACTTCGAATCCTACCCCACCTGCTCGAATCTTCATTTGAAGATTCGAGTCGGAACCTAATCTACACCAACCAACCCAAGCTTCACACCAGACACTCCCCAGACCCCCCTCGTGACCAAACCATACTTGGTTTGGTCCGAATCTGATCAGGGAAGCCTGAATCCCAGATCTAAGTTTGAAAGTTTTGTGTCCTTCGTCACTGGTTCATACCGGTTAAACCGAAGAGATTAAGGTCTAATGGACCTTAATCGAAGTGTTTCTCATCTGAGAAACACTTCGATTAAAGTCCGTTCAGCCTTAAGAAAGGTCTGTCCAAGTCCGAGTTCAAATTTTTAACTTTGCAAGCTTTAAGGTGAGTTTGTTTTCTTTCCTTTATTTGTTTTAGTCCGTGTGATTTGTTTTAAATATCTGGTCATGTTTTGTTTCAATTTGTGTCTTTAAATTTTACCACCTTCTGATTGACCACTTTGCCTGAACCACTGTGTTTTGTTTGAACCCCTCCTATTCTGATAAGACGTGTGTATTGGTTGTATTCCAAATTTGTACTGACTAACTGATTCCTCAAAGTATAATCCTGCTTAATCAGTATAAGTCGAGTCATGTGTCCCATGCTTTTGAATGTCTGATTTGGCTACGTTTGTGTATATTAATGCTAATATAGTCGAGTCGACATGTGTCGTCAATTAGTTTCAACTGTCTGAGCAAAGTTAAATCGATTTGCTTCTATTGAACATTTGCCTGAATCAATTAAGAGCCAGTTTAGTTCACTTATAGCTGTTGGATTGTTTGTGTTTAGATTCTGAATTGGAAGGCATGTGCACTCGTGCACAACATGTGCATTGGTGCATCTCATGTGCTTTGTGCACAGCCTGTGGCCTGCATAAAGGTCCTTTGTTTGATTTTAAAATGGTTTGACAGCATATGCTGTCAACATATTCCGCTGCCCATATCTGCTTTTAGTTAATAAAATGGGAAAGTTAAGCCTGCCAAGGGAATGATGGGGTTTAATAATTAAATAGCTAAAGTAGAACTGAAAAGAAGATGGGCACATGGGAGGGGTTTCTTTTGATCTATCAGGCTGTAAAAGGAGTAAGATTGAGGCTTATAAAAGGGGGAGCTGAAATACATAGAGGGAGAGATAGGAGACAGAATTGGGCAGGAGAAGGGGGCATGAGGAGATAGACATAAAAAAGGGGATAGAATCAGAGGATAGGGAGGATCAGACCTGAAAAAGAAAATATACACACACAGTAAGGGGATTGGAAACCTTAAGAGCTGAAAAGGAAAAACAAAAACACAGATAGAGAGAGGTTAAGGGATAGAAGCTATACAACCAACAATCAGAAACTTTTTCCTCCTATCATTATTGGTGTTCAGTTGTTCAACTGGTTCAGATCAGATTCTGATCCTTATGAAATTCCAGTTGTGTCCTTTAGTCGAGTGTTTTCATTGGTTTACTACTGGTTTGGTCTGTCTGGAATCCTGATTCTACTCCACTGGGTGTTGCTGTTATTTGGCTATTGCTTTCTATTGGCCATAGTTGCATTTCTGCACTCGAGCCTGTTCTTGCTGCTGCTATTTTGCTCACTATTGTCGCTGCTATCTTGCCCTGCTGCTGCCGCTATTTAGTTTCTTGCTGCTACTGATTTCCCCATCTTTTTCTTCTTCTCCTTTGCATTTTCAGTGTTTCCAGGTACACATTTCAAACCCAACTTTGGTGTTAACTGTAACAATTCAAAAGCATGAAATGAAAGGAGTTTCCTGAAGAAGATTTAGATATCTGTTTGTAAATGTTTGTGATATACTGACTTCAGATTGTATAAATTGATTAGTGTGATTCATGTAACGAAAGATTAATTAGATAATACTCCATCAAGTTTAGCCTCTAGCTTCTTAGTTTGTAGTTGTTTTCTGGTACAAAAATATAATGACACAATACAGAGAGGGCATGGAGAATTAGTATAGATTTTGACTAGGATTCCCGTTCAACTGAGCGACATGCATAGAATAGAATATTTCCACCTTACACAAATGTTTCTTTGTTCATTTTAATTTTCTTTTATCATAACTCGTTAGGCAGTACATAATACTATGTTCAAATCCGTTAGTGACAATGCCTAGTAGTTAATTCCTTTAATTCGGCCCCAATCAGTCTAGTAAATTTCAATTCAAGAAATGTTTGGACACAAGTATAATGTTGGGTCAATCTCGAGTGTAATTTCTTGGCCCAATTAAAGTATGTTTCATGAGTTATGACA
Source organism: Nicotiana tabacum (assembly GCF_000715075.1). NCBI lineage: Eukaryota > Viridiplantae > Streptophyta > Magnoliopsida > Solanales > Solanaceae > Nicotiana > Nicotiana tabacum. The sequence goes on from NC_134100.1 coordinate 14,062,430, forward strand.
TCCCTCCACTTTGTAAATAATCAATCAGAAATTGATAAGAATCCGAATTAAGCAAAAGCCTATAGTTGAATTAGCACACACCTTTTCTTCTAGTTTTAGAGACAAACGCATTAGAAATGTAGCCACTTTAGGATATCTTTTTTTTTCTAAAAAAATAGAGATGAGCCTCGCCAAATAAAAGTGCAACAATTGTGGGGCCCTCCATAAATAACCATGATAATTATCTAGAACTCAAGATAGGCCATTTAATAAATTTCATGGCTTTTCTACAAAATAATAACGCGTTAGACTCTTTAGGCACGGTTTAAGTAAATTATATTCTTAAAATCGGGTGCACATTGATGTGACCCAAATTCAAGTCTCAACGGAGTCAAAAATGTGTTAACAACTACGGGTGCATTGATTGTGACGTGGTTCGATATGCATTTTCACGACGTTGCAATTCTGTAAAATAAATGATAATAATAAAAGCGGTTAAAACTTAATAAAAGCACATAAGTCACAACATGTATTTAAATCAGATATTTAGCCATTATAACAATTTAAGCAACCGTGCTAGAACCACGGGATTCGAGGGTGCCTAACACCTTCCCTCGGGTCAACAGAATTCCTTACTTAGAATTTCTGGTTCGCAGACTTCATTTGGAAAAGTCGAATATTTTCCTCGATTTGGGATTCAAGATAAACCGGTGACTTGGGACACCAAAAGCCAAACCTTTCCCAAGTGGCGACTCTGAATTAAATAAATAATCTCATTTTGAATATTGTCACTTAAATTGGAAAAACTCCACTCGCGCATTTAACCCTTCGGGAGGGCGCGGAAAAAGGAGGTGTGACATGACACGAGTGATGTTGCGGTTGGAGCCGTCTTGGGTCAAAGAGTGAATAAAATATTTCACCCGGTGTATTATGCAAGCAAAATAATGAATGATGCTCAAGTGAATTACACAGTGACGGAAAAAGAGTTGTTGGCTATTGTGTTCGTAATGGAGAAGTTTAGGCCTTATCTTATAGGTGGCAAGGTGATAGTTCATACCGACCATGCTGCACTCTGATACTTGATAATGAAGAAGGATTCCAAAGCTCGGTTGATGAGATGGGTCTTGTTGCTTCAAGAGTTTGATTTGGAGATTGTGGACCGGAAAGGGTGTAAAACCAAGTGGCGGACCACTTGTCCCGCTAGGAGGAGGAGGGGAGGCCCCGTGATAGCCTTGAAATTAATGATTCTTTCCCTGATGAGCAACTCCTCTCCATATCAGTGAATAATATTCCATTGTTTACGGATGTTGCCTACTTCCTTGTGACTGGTATTGTACTGTATGAGCTCTCTTCTAACCAAAGGAAGAAGCTTAAATGGGATAGTTTGGACTACTATTGGGATGAACCTTACTTGTTTAAGATCTGCACTGATGGTGTGATCGGGAGATGTGTCTCGGAGGAGGAGCAATTGAGTATTTTAGAGTATTATCATTCCTCTCCCTACGATGGTCATCATGGTGGGGGCGAGGACAACTTCAAATGTTCTTAGTTGTGGTTTTTACTGGCCAACATTGTATAAGGATGCAAGTGAACTTGTGAAGAGATGCGGCGAATATCAAATAGAGGGTAGAATTTCAAAGAAGGATGAGATGCCTCTCACCAAAATTCTCGAAGTTGATATCTTTGATGTGTGGGGCATTGATTTCATGGGCCCGTTTGTTAGTTCATGTGGAAACACATACATTCTAGTGGCAGTTAACTATGTTTCAAAGTGGGTTGAGGTCGTGGCTTTACCCAATAATGAGGCCTAGAGTGTTGTGGCGTTTCTCAAGCAGAGTATTTTTACTAGGTTTGGCACTCCTCGAGCAATCATAAGTGATGGGAGTTTCATTTTTGCAATAGAGCTTTTGACACTTTGCTTGTAAAGTACGGTGTCAATAACAAAATTTCTACCCCTTATCATTCTTAGGCGAGTGGCCAAGTTGAAGTCTTAAATAGGGAAATCAAGAGTATATTGTCTAAGACGGTCAATGCAAATAGGACAGATTGTTCAAAGAAATTGGATGATGCTCTTTAAGCTTATAGGACTACTTACAGGCCTTCGATAGGTATGTCTCCATACCGGTTGGTGTTTGGGAAACCTTGCCATCTACCGTTTGAGTTAGAGCACAAGGCCATGTGAGATTTGAGGAAGCTAAATCTTGAATGGGATGTGACAGCAAATCTTCGTGAAGAGCAGCTTAATGAACTTGATGAATTCCTATTTCATGCCTACTCCAGTTTGTCCTTGTACAAGGACAAGATGAAGTACCTTCATGACAAGTATGCTCGTGGCAAGGAGTTCAAAGTGGGTGATTTGGTTCTCTTGTTCAATTCTCGGTTACGTCTGTTTCCGGGAAAGCTTAAGTCGAAATGGAGTGGACCTTTTGAAGTCGTGCTTCTGACTCAATTTGGTGCACTTGACTTGAAAAACAAAAATGGAGAGATCATCAGAGTTAATGGGCATAGTGTCAAGCACTATCTTAGCAAGTTTGATGACATCCACGCGGTGACAATGATCCATCTAAAGTGATTTGATGGTAACCTGCATCGTGCCGCGACGTTAAATCAGGCGCTTCTTGGGAGACAACCCATATGTCTTTCTTTTTGTTTTTCTTTGATTTTCTTCTTAGTATAGGATTTGCTTTTGTACTAACTTGTTGTAAGATGTGTTTAGGGCTTTTTCGATGCAGTGCAAGACCAAATTGGAAAAAATATTGCACTTTCTAAAGTTTGGACCGCTGCCGCGCTGCATTTTTTGAGGCCGCATTGGCCTTATCACGAGGGCAAAATTTAATTGCGGTCCGCAGTGCTAAATGGTCAAAAGTTGAGGTTCTCTGAAGTTTTAACCGCGGCCGCAATGTATTTTTTGAGGTCCGCGGTGCATTCTCTGTGGTCCGCGGTGAAGTTCGTGACAGTGCCCTTCTGGGTTTAATAACCGCGGTCCGCGGTGGATGTTTCGTGGTCTGCGGTGGGTAAGTAGTGTGGGTCCCAGGTCTTTTTCTATAAATAGGACCTCAGGCCCCTTTTACAATTTTTGCTCTTTGCATTCTCACATAATATTGAGTACTATTCACTCACACACTAATTTGCACAACATAAGAACTGTGCTTCATCTGTATTGCATCTCACTTCTGGTAATTCAAATCTATCCTTAGTCTTTCATTTTGTTTTTATTTTCTTTTAATTTGATAGTTCTTACTTCTTCTTCTTCCTTTTTCTTTCAATCTTTAACTTAGGATTCTATAATGTCAATTAGATTAGGTTTTAATTAGTTAGAAATGGTGATTAACTACCTAGTAGGTTGATAATATATTGATTAATGTTAAAATGCACGAAACTTTGAAACTTTAGGTGTTGAGCCAAAAATTTGACCGTCGCGGTCCACGATCAACTATCTTTTGAGAGATTTTCAAGCCTTGATAACCGCGGTCCGCAGTGGCATTTTATGCGGTCCGCGGTGCCTTGCCGCAACCATGCATCATTTTTTGCGGTCCATGATGACCCTTATTCAGAGGGTGGGTAGTTTGAATCCCACCCTACTACAGTGCGCGGTGCTATTTTTCATGGTCCGCAATGGTACCTTTGCGGCCGCGATGTATTTTATGCGGTCCGCGTTCAACTGTTTTCAATCATACTCTTCACTACTTCTTCTGGTATTGATACTAACAAACATTAACTAAATTCTCCTTGCAGACAATGGTTAAATCAAGAGGAGGTGGTGACAAACAGAAAGGAAGAGGGGAGTCCTCCTGGGGTAGGGGACGAGGAATGAAAAATTGACCCCACAGGTTCAGAAAGCAATTGGGGAAACTAGGAAAATCATCAAAGCTGCAGATAGAGCTACTTCCCATTTAGAGGGAAGTGAGTATTTTCCCTCTCAAGAGGCATTTGAGTCTGATTTAGTGCCAGAGTATGTACCTGACTTTCCGGAGAGATTTAGGTTGAGAGATTTACCTACACCTCCGGCCTCTCATAATGCTCATGCTTCAGTTCAGGTTTCTTCTGAGTTGTCTGAGGGCTCAGCAGAGAGCAGTGATTAGTGCAGCCTCTACTTCACCTACAGCTTCAACACCCGGTAATGATCCCATTGATGAAGAAGAAAGGGGTGAACCCCAAACCGGGGGTGTGGAAAGAACAAGAAACCCAGAGGCTTGGCAAAGGAGATTTGTTAGTGAGGTTGCATACCACAAGTTCCGAGAGTGGTGGTCCTTGAGGAAATTGATTCTTGAACGAAAATTCATTGAGATGGACCTTCTGCCTCACAACCCTAATGTGAAGAGGCAATTCAGAGAGCGACCGAGCTGGGAATATTTTACAAGCAAAGTTTGGGATGCAATCAAGGAGTTCTATGCAAATACTGCCCACATAAAAAAGGGCACTAAAGTAACTAAGGTGCGGCATTTGACAGTGAAGTTCGATGGGAAGATAATTATGACTACCCGGGCTTTCCTGAGGAAGATGGATCATTATACTTGGAAAAGGTACATTGGATGAGGCAGCCCGTCCGTGGTTAGCAGAATACCTGGCACTCCTGGGCACCACCCCAGCATGGTTGACATCAGGAGTTCAAATTTTGAGGAAAACATTAAATTTCGAGGCGAAGGGGTGGGAGACTTTTGTATATAGTAGGCTGGACCCCACTACCAATGAGAACTCTATGCTGGTCTCCTGGGTGATATTGGTGGCTTCTATTATGGCGGGGTTCCCCATCAATATCGGAGATGTTATATCTAGGGTGATCACTAGGGTGGTCAATGAAGGTGATAGATCATACCCCTTCCCGAAGTTCCTTACAATGTATTTTGAGGACCAGGACGCGGAGAAAAGGAAGTTTGACGTGAAGGTGAAACCAAAGATTCCTTTTTCATGGTACAACCTCAAGGCTGATGACAACCCCAAAGCCAAATATCCTAAAGGTAAAGTCACTACTTCTACTGGCCAGTCTGAAGAGCCAGTAATAGTAGTCACTTCTTCTCAGCCTCCCATAACTACACCAGATATTGCCTCTAGACCATCTACTTCCACTGCTCTAGTTATTCCCTCATCCTCACCCTACCCATTGACTGCCCACCGTTTGAGCCAAACACTTGCCAGTATCAACAACTAGATGCAGACAACTACTTCTAAGCTGTCTATGCTTTCTAGCTCGGTGGCAGCCCAGTCCATACCCCCATAGCCACAGGTTCCAACTTCAGTGGAAAAGACTCTCAAGGAGCTTTTGGACAACCAGAAGAAGGTCCTAGAGAACCAAAAGTTGATTATGGAAGCTATAGATGCTCATGGGAAGTCATTGAAGGAGCTGACCAAGCAGACAAAAAAGTTGAAGCATACTCAGGCCTCAAAGGAATCTGTGAAGAAGTTGAGGGGAGAAGGGGAGAAGATGAAGGCTGCTGATCATCTACCATTAGAGCTATTATTGCATGACCAACCTCCAGTATCCCAAACTGAGCGGGAGCAGGATCAGGAGTTGGAGAGGGAACCAAAGAGGAGGAAAGTGATCCCCCAGACAGATGATGCAATGATCGAGTTGGAGGATCCGCAGGGGGGTTCCTCTAGCCAGCCTCAGGTCCCAGAGTAGGCACAAGTTATAGAGATCCAGTCACAGGTTCCCGAGCAGTCATAGGACCCAGGGACCCAGGCTCATGACCCCATGTAGATGGAGGACCAATAGGAAGTTTTCTTTACTTTCTATCTTCTTCTTGAGCTTATTTTTTGCTAGTTAGCATTGAGGACAATGCTAGATTTCATTTGAGGGGGTAGCCCTATTTTGATGATGTTGGACTGTAATTATGATACTATTTTTCTTTTTGTTATGCTTTTTTACTTTTGGTATGTACATAATTTTACCAGTTTATTTCACTTTTCGTATTTTGCAATCTTGGTTTGTATAAAAAGTTACTTTCTTATATATATATTCATTCCCTTTTATGTATATTCGTTTAAATCCCCTATTATACATATTTAGTTTACCTTCCGCATTTTCTTTCATATCTTCTTACTTCATTTTAGTAGCTTCTTTTTCAGTTCGTAGCATATTATTTTGAGTTTTGCATTCAATAAGCCTTTGGTTTTCTTAATGCCACGGTTCTTTCCAAAGGTGGAGTTTGTGTGAACTGGGTGACTCTTCCCGATGATGGATGGCATGATAACCTTCTTAGGGGTTTGAGTCTATTTTCTTTTCGTTTTTGTGTAAATAGTAGCTAGTGAGTAATAGTGCCTCAAGCAAAGCTTCACTTGAGCCTAATACATTTGCCTTTGATCTTATGGTCAAAAATAAATTGGTGTGTATAGGATGGTGATAGTTCAGACCTTGAGACTCTTGTGTTGGCTAAAAATTATCAAGTAGTTTTTTGGGACCATTTGCGTTGCTCAAATCTTAGCTAAGATTATTGTAGGCCCCCGAATCTATCTCTTTAGTAATCCTATAGCTCGTGTGGTGAGAATTTGATTTGCAAGTCCAAGTCTCGTGCCATTGAGTCTAGAACTTGCCCTGAATGTTTGTCTAGGCGAAATCCTAAGTGTAGTTTGACTTGAGAAGTGATCATAGGCTCTCCTTGATCCGAATGGTATCTTGAAAACATCCATAGCCTACCAATGATAATATCCCTAGTCAACCCCTTTGAGCCATATCCGTTTTTCTTTCAACGACCATGATACAAGCCTTTACCCATTCTAAAAAGACCCTCTCTTGGCACCTCATCTTTTCTTAGCACAAGGCAAAAACATAAGTTTGGGAGAGAGAGATAAGGAATGCAAAAAGTGGTAAAAGGTACAAAATAAAGAAAAGGAAAGGCAAAAAAAAAGAAAGAAAATCAAAAAGTCAAAAAGAATGAACAATGTAGAAGAAATGAAAGGATTTAATAAAAGTAAAAAGATGAAAGGCATGGAAAGATTAGAAAGGAGAAAAAGGTTTGAAATGAACAAGAAAGAGTGACGGTGTGTCTCTCTAACCCATAAGAAAGAAGTAAATAACTCAAAGAGTCAAGAGAATGTGTGCCAAAATGAAGCAAATGAAGTGCTTAAGGGAAGATGAAACCTACTTAGACCAAATATGTCCTACCCTGAACCAAAAACCTTGATTGTATCCCCACAAAAGCCCTATATGATCTTGAGTTGAGTGAAGCTTACATTAGTGGTGACTCACATAAGGGGCAAGTTAATTGTACTTTGAGCCGGACTTTGACGTTTTTTTGAGAGAAATGAGTGTGTTTTCCACAATCTTCGTTCTGAGTACTACAATCTAAAAGTGAGGCTTTGCTTAAGGAAGAGTGAGGAGTATGAGTTTGGGTTCCACAATGATCAAAGTAGTAGAAAGAGTTTCCTTGATGAGTTGATTCAACTTTTGATGCTTTTGTATCACACTAAAACCATGGTGCTTAAAAGGTTGAATATTGTTAATGATTCATTTGAATTGAGGGTAATTGTTAGTCCCAATTGATGCTAGATGGGGTCACTTTAGGTTAGCTGAATTTTCTTGGTTTTATTCTTAAGGAGGTCGGAATTACTTTGTTTACTTGAGGACAAGCAAAAGCTTAAGTTTGGGGGAGTAGATAACTAGGGATTCTAATATATTTTATACTCCTTTTTGATTGAATTTTGGATTAAAAATGTATACACGTAATCCCGTGAGCTTACATGTTGTGCTTGTTTGCAGTGTTTGGTTAAAAAGTGACAAGAAGTCAAAACTAGCTCAAAAAAGGAGTGAAACCTGCACAAGTACAAAGAACAAGTCAAAGCACCGCTACAACAATAAATCCATCGCATATGCAATAGACCCACCACGACCGCGACTCTTTTATTTCGATCTACGGTGGCAAAGATCAGAGAGGGGCATTTCTGGAACTTCAAGAAATGCAGCCCGCGGTTGATTTTTTGCAGTCCGTGGTAGCCTCATCGCGGCTGCAGTCCATTTGTTGCGGTCTGTGGAGAAGGGATTCAGAGAGCATGAAGTTTGGAAGTTTCAAGACGCCGCGGTCTGCGGTCCATTTGTTGTGTTCCGCGGTGAAGCTATCGCGACCGCGGTCCATTTGTTGCGGTTCGTGGTGGCCAGATTCAGAGAACAAGATTTGAAGCTAAAAAGCCTCACCGCGGCCGCAGTCCTTTTTCCGCGGTTCACAGTACCTCTTTCAGGGGCATTTTTATCCAGAAAATTGGCCTTGTATAAATACTTCTTTTTTAGATTTTTAGGGTATCTCATCTGTAGCTGAGCATGTGAATGCCGTTTTTAGCTATTTTGAGTAATTGTGTAGCTAGTTTAACATTGTATCTTCGAATCTTAGCTTGTAATTATATTTTATAGTTATTCTTCATCTCAATATCTGATTTCTTCTATTATTATGAGTAGCTAGACCCATTAGCTAGGGCTGTGGCTCGACCCTAGTGTGGGTATTTGATGGGTCTCTTGTTTTAGGGCTTAGATGTTTATGGGTGGTTGATATTTGGCTTGATTTGTGTTTTCCATGTTGAATTAGTGGTTGAAAACACTAATTTGTGCCTTTTTGACTTGAGCTCTTCTTGAGAAAGAGAGCTTGAGTCTAGGAAAATCAGTCCAACAAGGAATTGGGGCATATTCAAGAGATAGATAGCCCTAATTAAAGGGTTAAGCCTAGAGATAGTAATACCCGACTTGAGCCTATATTGCTTGCACAATTTTGACACCTATTTGGTTTTGTGAAAGTCAATTAGGGAAAAGTCACTCAAGCTACCGAGAGGTATAAAGTGAGTAGTTTCGTGCATTGGCTATATCGCGATCCCAAACATAACAACTTTGCCTTAGGCTTTAAAACCCGTCAAGTATTCATCTAGGGGAAAGTAACTTCCCTAGTGCCTCTTTACCCATTTAGAAAACCTTACAAACATTTATACTTAACTTAATTTCGCACATCATTAGTATAAAATTAGAAGTAACAAACAAACAAATATGATTGGAAGTGTAATCAAGAGCACTACGCACTGCTAGATTAGATAGAAATCTAACTCCAAACATTGTTGTAGGTCGCTGTGGTCAATCCCGACCTTCTCGAGTAAAAGCTGCATCGACTGCTCTCGCCACTCTGTAGTGGTGTAGGGTTGGACCCGATCACAAGTCTATAATCTTTGCATTTTCTTTCTTTTGTTTAAGAATTTTGCGCAAGTTTTTCTTTTGCGTCTTATATGTGAAGCCTTGGGTGTTTTCTCCCTGAAAGCATTTTGGTTCTGGGCATCAGTCCTTTTTCGTAAGGGCTTTGATAAGTATTTGTGTAAGTTTACTTTTTGCATCCTTGCGCAGGTTTTTATAAGAGGGGGCCCTCTTATATTTACGGTGCTTTTGAAAAGGATGTCTCCTGTTCATTACGACACTAGCATTTGAAGTACTTGTTTAACTTTCAAATAACAAAGTTAATTCATCGTTTAGATATGAAACAAGATAAAAACAAAAGGATTTCATTTTATTTTATTCCTTCTATTTTCAAGAAGTATATAAGCATTTGCTATGCTGAAAAGAAATTGCCATTACTTGTGGCTAACTTGTACAACTTGTTTCTATGGGGCTAGCCGCGCAGTCCCTGATCCCGATGATACAATTATGTTTCTGGTTTTTATTTCCTAGTTGAGGTGGCAGTCATAGTTGTCGTATCCTCATATCATTCCCCCCAGTATTCGAATGTGAAGAGTGTGAATTGGAACACTGGAAGTCGTGTATCTTCGAAGATTCCACTAATGGATTGTTAGATAATCATTAACTTGGTAAAATACTTTACTTCCCCTCAGGAATCTATGCTATCGAGCGAAGGACCATCTAACAACCCTCTAGTGGTTTGGGCTCGTGAACAGTTGGGTAACCTTTGCTCAATAGCAAACTAAACTTCCCGGTGGGAATCTGCTATAGAGAAAAAGATTATCTAACAGTCCCCGAGTGGATATTTGCTTTTGTGTGTTGCTATTAAGGTCTTATTGCTGCTGTCTTCGTAGTATGCTCTCTGTTGCTGCCTTGTTAAAAACCTTGTCAGAAAAAGACAATTGGGACAAAAAATGAACGAAGGGAAAAAGAGTGCAACACCTACTTTCTGCTCGGATAATGTTCATCAGCAGTAATATCTTTTGAGGTGCGCTACATTCCAATTGTTGGGCAACTTTCTCCATTTTGGTCTCCAATTCGTATGAACCTTTTCCGGTGATAGTTGAAACCCGGTAAGGGCCTTCCCACGTTGGACCTAGCTTCCCCGCATTGAGCTCCCTGGTATTTTGAGTTACTTTCCTTAGAACCAAGTCTCCTACTTGAAATAACGGAAGTTGGCTCTTCAATTATAATACCGCTCCATTCTCTACTTTTGAGCTTCCATTCTTACTATTATGCGATGCCTTCCTGAGATTCCTTGGAAGGGCAACGTAAGACTAAGTAACTGGTGTCAGTGCAGTTACTATCTGCCAACTGAGGTCCCCTCCGTATGCTAGACAAGATTGTCTGTACCGTACGGAAAAACCAATGTCAAGAGCAATTGAGAGAACATAAATGAGAATTGAGAATGAAAGAAAGCTTGATTGCATTAATGAAATCTATTACAGAAAGGCAACGCGGTGTCGAGGGGGAGAGACACCAGTATAGAGAATTGTTTGCTTGCTAGAAAGTTTGATTGCTTGATCCCCCGTAATAGTGCTTAAAAAAAATAAACCAAAGTTACAAGACTAGACCTAACTAAGCTAGAGAAACATAATGGAAGTACATGAAATAAAAATACTCTATATTTACAATGAAAAGGACTTAGTTTTCTACAAGGTAGAAACAGGTCCGTTGTCAGCAACCTTGTCTTTGGCATCACAATTTGTGCACACGGTGTTATCTGCGCGCGGTGCCGCTGTTGGCATCTGCCTACAGCGGGCGCTGGCAAGGGATATTGGTGGGGCAACAGATGCAAATGGGCACTTGTTACTTGGCACAGCCAATACCACGGGGCCGTTCGTGGCGCTAGGCATTGGGAGGCTTGTTAGGATGCCACAGGGCGCATCCTAGGGGTCATGTGGCATGGCTGGAAAGCCACCCACGACATTCTCCCCCACCTGAGTTGGCGATGTCCTCAGAACCTTACTTGCAATATAATCATCAATTAGGCTCTTGTAGGCTTTGAGGTTTGTTCTTTTCTCCCAAGTATTCTCCTCTGCATCACAACCCTGCCATTTCACCAAGAACTCTTGGTGATCTTTTCTTGAGGCATGAATCACTCGATCATCGAGGATAGCTTCAACAAACCTTTTCCTAGTTGAATTGGGGCCTCAAATACTAGGTATTATGAGTTGTCTCCATGAATGATCCTCCATGTCTTCTCGAAAAGGTTTCAGAAGACTGACATGGAAGACAAGATGGATTTTCCACCAAGCTGGGGTATCCACCCGGTATGCAACTTTCCCAATGCGCCTTTTAATGGCCAAAGGTCCAATGTATTTTTGCAATAGGCTAGGGTCATGGACCCCTACAAACAAATACTGCTTTAGGATTTTGACCATTACTTTGTCTCATACTTGGTATTCAACAAAGTGATGATTTTGATCAGCATGTATCTTTATCCGCTTTTGGGCTTTGACAAGATAGCTCTGCACTATCTCCAAATTTTGTTTCGATTCTTTTGAGAAGCTAGCAACTCGAGGAGATTTTGACATGTTTGGTGCATTCACGGTGTGTGGGAGTAGCGGTTGCTGTCCGGTAACAATTTTAAAAGCGCTTTTGTTTGTACTAGAGATATTTTGTGAATTAAAACACAATTGAGCAGCATCAAGAAGATTTACCCAATTCTTCTCCGATCCGATTACAAAGTGGCGGAGATATTCTTCCTGCATGCCATTGAACCGCTCTGTTTGGCCATCAGATTGCGGATAGAAACTTGAGATGTGACTCAATTTTGACCCGAGACACTTAAAGAGTTGGGTCCAAAAGTTGCTAGTGAAGCGTGAGTCGCGATCACTAACGATGTCTTTAGGCATGCCCCAATATTTTACGACATGCAAGAAGAAGAGTCGAGCTGTATCTTCTACTAATATATAATTTGGGCTGCTATAAAGGTAGCATACTTGTAAAACATATCCACCACAACCAAGATAGTTGTGAGATCTCCAACCTTGGGCAATCTGGTGATGAAATCCAAGGAAATGCTTTCCCAAGGTCTCTTTGGGACAACTAGTGGTTCCAAGAGTCCCGCTTGTGTGAAGCAGTCCGGCTTGTCCTTCTGGCATACTAGACAAGTCTTCACATACTGAGCGACGTCATCGGCCAATAATATGCAGGCAAAGTAATTCCATGGTGCATTTTTCACCAGGATGGCCGACCCACAAAGTATCGTGACATTCCGCCAGAAGATTCCTTCGCAGATCTCCTCCTTTAGGAACATAATGTCGGTTCCCTTTCACTTTCAAGAAACCATCTTGTATCTAGAACTGGGGAGTCTTGACCTGTCTTGCCAAATCAACCAAATACTGTGCAGCAAGATCCTTGATGAGTAGATCCTGTATCTGGTCTTTGATGGTGGTGGCTACTTCACTCCCCCGTAGGGTGGAAAGTAGGCACACCGATGCTAGATCTACTCTCCGGCTGAGTGCATCAGCAACATGATTGGTTTTCCCACTTAGGTACTCTAGGTTGAAGTGGAATTCCGCTAGGAGTTCCCGCCACCTGGCCTGTTGACCATTCAGCTTCGACTGGGTCATGAAATGGCTAATAGCTGTGTGGTTTGTCTGGAACACGAATGGGGTTCCCAGTAGATAGTACCTCCAAAGACATAAGCAATAGACGACAACCAATAATTCTTTCTCATAGGCAGCATAGTGCCTCTCTACATCCTTTAGCTTTCGGCTCTCGTACGCTACATGATGCCTTTTTTGTAGCAAGACTCCGCCAAAGGCATAGTCGGAGGCATCCGTTTTACCTCGAATGTCTTGGCCAAATCAGGGAGGGACAAGACGGGGCTACTAGACATAGCCGCTTTCAATGTGTTGAAGGCCTCGGCTCTCCTGGGTCCCCAATCCCAAGGCGTGACCTTCTTGAGGAGATCTGTTAATGGCACTGCGATGAGGGAGTAATTTTTCACAAATCGCCAATAGAAGTTGCATAGGCCAAGGAACGCCCTCAAGGCGTGTATATCCTTAGGCGGTGGCCAATCTGCGATAGCCTGAATCTTCTATTGGTCCATCTTGATCTGCCCTTCCTTGATGTTATGTCCGAGGAAGTCAATCTATTTTTGAGAAAAGGAGAACTTGGATAGCTTCGCATATAATTCATGCTCCCCAACCGGGCTAGGACCTTCTGCAAGTGCTCCAGGTGTTCTTCCAGTGTTTGGCTATATACCACAATGTCATCCAAAAAGACCACCACGAATTCATCAATGTACTCTCGGAAGACTTGGTTCATCAGGGTGCAAAATGTGGCTGGAGCATTAGTCAAGCCGAATGGCATAACCAGGAAGTCGTACGACCCATATCTTGTCACACAAGTCATCTTGTGTTCATCACCCTCTGCAATCCAAACTTGCCAATAACCTGTCTTCAGGTCTATTTTGGAGAACACCGTCGCACCACCCAGTCTATCAAAAAAGTCTGCCATTAGCGGAATAGGGTACTTGTTTTTCACTGTGATTTTGTTTAGGGCCCGATAATCAACACAGAGTCGTAGGCTTCCATCATATTTCTTTTGGAATAGCACAGGGGACCCGTATGGGGTCTTGGAGGGCATGATGATCCCTGTATCTAGCATTTTCGTCAATTTTCTTTGAAGCTCGGTGATTTTAGGTTGTGACATTATGTAAGGCGCCTAGGCGGGTGGCTTCGCACCCATCACCAACTCAATCTCATGGTCCACAGTGTCCTAGGTAGGAGTCGCTTTGGCATGTCCTCTGGCATGACGTCTTCAAACTCCAGTAGCAACTCTTTCACAAGTGCAAGAATGGGACCCGATGAGCGTTCCATATCTTTAATGCAGAGAGTGTCCAAGAATGTAGGTTCATGTCTTTTGACTCCCTTCTTCAACTGCAAGGCCGAGATGTTCTCAGCGGCCATCTTCATGGCCATGCATGGGATAATGCAGGGCTTGGCCTTTTTTATTCCCATCATCAGTAGCATGCATACGGTACGGGCATGGTGTTCATTTGCCTAAAGAATTCCAACCCAACTATCAACTCAAAGTCATCTATGATCACCATGCGTAGGTTGAATTTTCGTTCGTAAGTGCCAAATTTCATTGGTACCTCTTTGGCTATTCCACCCACTGGTTGAGGAGGTGAATTGATAGCCTTGAAACAACCTCTGCCCTTTCCTATAACTAGACCAAGGCACTCCACCTGAGTCAAGGCTAAGTAGTTGTGCGTAACCCCCGTATCTATCATTGCCCGAATGGGCTTGCCATTCACATTCATCTCGACGGATATTAAGGTCTTCTCTTGTTTAAGAGGAGTCCCCTCATCCGCCTTCTTTTTTCCTTTCTTGGTAATTGGGCAGAGGTCCTTCTTCTTACGGATACCAGCACTGATTCCCGCTAATGCCTCAAAAATAGAGCCAACAATTGCATTGAAGGCACCTACTGGTTTGGTCTGGTCCGCATCATCTGCGTCGTCATCCGTCCCTTCATCAAAAGCTTGATGGGCATTTATTTGTGCATGTGGGAATTCACTTTTCCAGTGTGGTCTACCGCAATGATGTCATCCTGAAGGGGGCTTTCTCCCTCAATCATTGTTGTTTGACGCAACACTATTGCTGCCTCGGGAAGGAGCCTTAGATTTGGTTACACTCCAATATCCTTCATTTCTGCTAGGGCCACCATTGCTAGGCTGTCCCCCTTTGTATCCCGCTCGGATAGGCAGTTAAGGCCTATCCTTTAAGTTTCCACTTGATAGTCTCCAAGGCATTTCACTTCTTGGATTGCCTTGGGTAAGGTATCTATCCTTTGTCTTTGCAGCTCTATACGGGCATAAGGTTTCAACCTTTCCAGGAATGTGAAGAGCTTTTCTTTGTCCCCAATATCACGTATGTTCAGCATGAGCATGGAGAATTCTTGGACGTAATCCCGCACTGATTTGGTCTGGCAGAGCTCCCATAGCTTTCTCCTTGCATTGTACTCAACATTTTCGGGGAAGAACTGTAGGCGCATGGCTGCCTTCAGTTCTGCCCATGTCTCAAGAGCATCTTCACCGGCCCTTATGGCTTCGTACTTTACCCACCACCAGAGTTTAGCATCACCCTTAAGATACATGGCAGCAGTTGCTACCTTCTTAGTTTCTTCTAGGCCCTCCACAACATCGAAGTACTGTTCGATGTCAAAGATGAAGTATTCCACTTATTTGGCATTCCGAGCTCCACTGTATGGCTTTGGCTTAAGAATTTTCAATTTTTGTGCCAGGGGGCGAGGTTCATAGCACCCCCAATTTGGTTTCCGCCTCCTCGAAACAGGCCTTGTAAAGCAACATTGACAACATTAAGCTGCCCTCTAAAGTTGTCTATAGTTTGTTGCATGGCAGTCACCCTGTCTGCCTCTTGTGCCCGATAGGCTAAATCCTTGGCATGCTCCTGTTGGAGGCCCTCAAATTTGCCAAAAAATTTGGCTACCTCTATGGCTGCCATTTGCCAGTCTCCATCAGAGTCGCGACTGATATTTTCTACGTCAACTTTGTCTTAGAGCATTTTGTGGTCTATGTCGTCCAACCTTTGCACTAGGCTGGTTCTTAGTTCAGGCACCGTATCCACGATGGGTCATAATATGTCAACCATCACTTCAGGGGTCGCAATGTGGTCCCCATGATTCATCATGGTCAGAAATGGTAGTAAAGGCAATGTGTTCCCTCGTCCGATGTCGAGCCTAGGCTCTAATACCAACTGTTACGTGGCGCCTTCCTGAGATTCCTTAGAAGGGTGACGTAAGGCTAAGCAACTGATGTCACTGCAGTTACTATCCGCTAACTAAGGTCCCCTCCGTATGCTAGACGAGATTGTCAGTGCCGTACGGGAAAACCAATATCAAGAGCAAATGAGAGAATATAAATGAGAATTGAGAATAAAAGAAAGCTTGATTGCATTAATGAAAGCTATTGCAGAAAGGCAACACGGTGTCGAGGGGGAGAGACACTAGTACAGAGAATTATTTGCTTGCTAGAAAGTTTGATTGATTGATACCCCCCTAATAGTGCTTAAAAAAATTAACCAAAGTTACAAGAATGACCTAACTAAGTTAGAGAAACACAATGGAAGTGTATGAAATAAAAATACTCTATATTTACAATGAAAACGACTTAGTTTTCTACAAGGTAGAAACAGGTCCATTGTCATCAACCTTGTCTTTGGCATCACGGTCTACGTGCGGGGCGCTGTTGGCGTCTACCTGCAACTGGCGCTGGTGAGGGATATCAGTGGGGCGATAGAGGTACATGCGCGCTTGTCACTTGGTGCAGCTAAGACCACGGGGCCGTCCATGGCACTAGGCGTTGGGAGGCTTGCTAGGACACCACGGGACGTGTCCAAGGGGTCATGGGGCATGGTTGGAAAGCCGCCCATGACATTACATGCGCCAAGTCCCTGTGTTCATAGAGTAGCTCCAAGTTGGCTACAATTGCTTCGTTGTTCGATTCTTCATCTGCCTGGAAATATCTTAAGGTAGGTTCCCATACTTCCGCCGGGATTAAAGCTTCTGCACCGTACACAAGAGAAAAAAAAGTATCTCCCATGCTCGACTTGGCCATTGTTTGATATGCCCATAGAAATCCGGGTAATTCCTTGGGCTAATTGCCTTTAGCCGCTTCAAATCTTTTCTTGAGGTTTTGAATAGTCACTTTGTTCGTTAACTCTGCTTGACCGTTTGAATAATCACTTAGTTCATTTTAACTTTTGCATCGATAAATTGTGGCCCATTGTCGCATTCTATCTCATTTGGTATTCCAAACCTGCAAATTATATTTACCCACAAAAAGTCCACCATTTCGCATTTTTTGATCTTCTAATTAAAACCTGCTTCCACTCACTTAAAGAAATAGTCAGTCAAAATTAAGAGAAATCTTACCTTTCCGGGAGCCGATAACAGTGGTCCAATGATGTCCATCTCCCATTTTATTAATGGCCATAAGGATAGAACCGAATGTAAGGGTTCTTCCGGTTGATGCACCAGTGGTGCATAACATTTGCACTTATCACATTTTCGTACGAAGTCTTTGGTATCTTGTTTCACATGAGACCAATAATATCATGTCGTACAAACTTCAAAACTAAGGAATCTATGCCTGAATGGTTGCCGCATATTCCTTCGTGGACCTCTCTCATGACATAGTTAGCTTCAGATGCCCCTAAGCATCGGGTCAACGAGCCTTGGAAAGATTTTCTATACAATTGGCTCTCCTTAAGCTATATCGCGCTGCTTTGGCGCGCAGCACCCGGGATGCTTTAGAGTCTTCGGGTAGCTTCCCGTGCTCGAGATAATCAATGATTTCATTTCTCCAGTCCCAGACCAAATTAGTCGAAATTTACCTCACAATAACCATATGTATCCAGGACTGAGTTCATCAGTTGTACTACGATCTCGGACTCTGATCCCTTTATTCCCGTCGATGACCAAGGTTTGCCAATGCGTCTGCATATGTGTTATCTTCCCTTGGTATATGAGTAATTGACCACTCCCGAAATCGCGCCAACAGAGCCTGGACTTTTACCACATATTGTTGCATGCGCTCCTCATTGGTTTCGAAGATCCCGTAGACCTGATTTACCACTAGCTATGAATCGCATTTGATTTTGATGACCTCAGAGTCAAGTCCCTGGGCCAATTCGAGCCCTACAATCAAAGTTTCATACTTTGCTCCATTGTTAGTTAAAGGGACCGTTCTGATAGCTTACCTTAGGGTTTCCCCCGAAGGTGTGATTAAGACTATACCGAGCCCGGGTCCTTTTATGTTGGAAGCTCCGTCCATAAATAAGGTCTAAGCCACTGATGTCGATTCCGACACCATTAATGACTCCCTGGTTTCCAGAGGCAATAATAGCAGATTGAACTTGGCCACGAAGTCAGCCAAGACTTGCGACTTAATTGCACTTATTATTTGTGTTCTATGTTGAATTCACTCTTTCTGATAGCCCATTTGGCCAATCTACCAGAGCTTAGGTTTATGGAGGATGTTCCGCAAAAGGAAAGTAGTCACCATAGCTATCGAGTGGCATTGAAAGTAGGGCCTCAGCTTCCGAGCGGTGACTACGAGAGCTAAGGCTAGTTTCTCCAAATATGGGTAGCGAGTTTCTGCTCCTATTAAAATTTTACTAATATAATAAATGGGAGATTATGTACCTTCGTCCTCTCGGACTAAAATCGTACTTATCGCAACTTCCGAGACCGCAAGGTAAACTAGAAACGTTTCACCTTCTTTTGGTTTTGAAAGCAATGGAGGGCTTGACAAGTACTTCTTCAAATCCCTCAAAGCCTGCTGGCTCTCCAGGTTCTATTCAAAATTATTTTTCTTTATGAGCAGTGTGAATAAACGATGGCATTTTTCTGATGACCGGAAAATGAACCTACTCAAAGCTGCCAATCTCCCCGTGAGCCTTTGGACTTCCTTCACATTTGACAGTTGGTCCAGGATGTCTTCTATAGCCTTAATCTTATCTGGGTTTACCTTAATTCCCCTTTGCGATACCAGAAATTCTAGAAACTTGCCAGAGGTGACCCAAACGCACATTTCTCGGGATTAAGTTTCATATTATGCTTCCTTAGGATGTCGAAAGTTTCTTGAAGATGTTTAAGGTGATCACCTACATTCAAAGACTTAACGAGCATATCGTCTATATAAATTTCCATAGTTTTTCCTATTTGATTTTCAAACATCCCGTTCACTAGCCGTTGATAAGTGGCTCCGGCATTTTTCAACCCGAAAGGACATCACATTGTAGTAATATGTACCAAAATTCATTATAAATAAAGTATTTTCCTGATCCTCCGGGTTCATCTTCATTTGGTTTTACCTGGAATAAGCATTGAGGAAACTCATTAACTCATGCCTGACCGTGGCATCAATCATTTGATCGATGTTTGGCAGTGGGAACGAGTCTTTTGGGCACGTCTTATTAAGATCTTTATAATCTGCACACATGCGAAGCTTATTGTTCTTCTTAGGAACTACTATTACATTGGCTAGCTAGTCTGGATATTTTACCTCTCGGATCAAACCTATATTAAGTAAGCGGGTTACCTCTTCTTTGACAAATTTATTCCTAGCTTCGGAATAGGGCGTTTCTTTTGTCTTACTGAAGGTATGTTGGGATCCAAGCTTAATTTGTGCACGACTACCTCCGGCGAGATGCCTTTCATATCCTCATGCGACCATGCAAAACAATCGGCGTTACATTTAAGGAATTTAATAAAGCCAGACCTGAGCTCCGGGTGCAGTCCAGTCCCCAAGTGAAATTTCCTTTCTAGGAATTCTTCGAATAATGCAACCTTCTCCAGCTCTTCCACTGTGGATTTTGTTGCATCCATCTCTTTTGGAACTTGAAAATATCTCAGCACGTGATAATATTCTGACGTCTCTTCCCCCGGGCTAACTTCATCTAGTTCGGGTGCAGGTGTCTGTTCGTGTAATTGCTATGTCATGTGTTCCTTTCCTTTGCTACTGGAGATCAAAATTGCATTCATCTCCCTTGTCACCGATTGACCACCCCTTATCTGCTTAATTCCTTCGGGCGTTGGAAACTTCAGCAATTGATGATATATTGATGGTACAACTTTCATCTCGTGCAACCATGGCCTTCCCATAATGATGTTATATCCTATATCACCATCCACCACTTCAAAGAGAGTTGTTTTCATTACTCCTTCAGCATTCATGAGTCATAAAATTTCTCCCCGGGTTGTCACACATGCGAGATTGAATCCAGCAAGGAGCTTTGTGGTTGGAATAATGCTTTCGGTAAGCTTAATTTGCTCCAATGCTCTCCATTTTATGATATTAGCCAAACTTCTTGGATCCAATAGAACATATTTAATCTTAAAATCTAGCACATTTAATGAAATTACTAGTGCATCGTTGTGTGGCAGTAGCAATCTGTCTGTGTCCTTCTCTGTAAAAGTGATATTGTCTTCCTGGAGCCTTTTGCTATGGGTTATTGATACTTTCATCTTCTTTGCTGCTGAAAAGTTGACCCCGTTAATCTCGTTCTCTCCGAAGATTATGTTGATTATTTGGCACGGGGGATCTTCTCCTGCTTTCGAGGGTTCCGTATTGTCCCGGTTACGACCATAATTGTTCTTAGCTCAGTCACTCAAGAATTCTCTAAGGTGACCATTCTTCAATAATATTGCGACTTCTTCCCGGAGGTGTCGGCAGTCCCTTGTCCGGTGGCCATTCATCCCATGGTATTCATACCACAAGTTGGGATCCCTTTGGATGGGATCAGATCTGATCGGTTTCAGGAACCGTGCTTCCTTGATGTTTCTCATGGCTGACACCAATTCCACCATACTAACATTGAAGTTGTATTCCGATAACTTGGAATAAGAAGGATCCCGTGACCTTGACACTTCTTTATCCTGTAGTGATCTATTGTTCTAACCTCGATCAGTCCTCCTATCAACGACAAACTTATCCGTTGTTCGGGAGCCTCTACCGTGGCCTTCAGTCCATTTGTAGGGCAAAAACCGGCCCCTCGAATTCCGTATGTCTGTGTCGTAATCACTCTTCGATTTTTCACTATTCTTCTCTCGTCCTTTAGTCGACGATGGAAAGACAACCTGATCATCTTTGATCCTTATCTTTGACTCGTATCGGTTGTGGATATACGCCCAAGTCGTTGCTTGAAACTCAAGCAGGCTTTCCTTCAGTTTTTGGGAAGCGTCTGAACTTCTCGGATTCAATCCCTTGGTGAATGCTTAAGCCACCGAAGTTGTTGCTTGAAACTCAAGCAGGATTTCCTTCAGTTTCTGGAAAGCGTATGAACTTCTCGGATTCAATCCCTTGGTGAATGCTTCAGCCGCCCATTCATCCGGGACAACTTGGAGCAACATTCTCTCCTTATGGAATCGGGTGACGAACTCTCGTAGTAGCTCGGACTCTCCTTGCGCAATGTTGAATATGTTGGCATTTCGGGCCTGTACTTTTCTGGCCCTGGCATAAGCCTTGATGAATGAGTCCACGAGCATTTAAAAGGAATCTATGAAATGCTTGGGTAACAGTGAATACCACGTAAGGCTCCCCTCGTGAGGGTTTCTCCAAATTTCTTTAGCTGAACATATTCAATTTCGTGAGGAGCTAAATCATTTTCCTTCACCGCCATTGTGTAGGTGGTGATATGCTCTTGAGGGTCTGAAGTTCCGTCATGCTTTGGCACTTCAGGCATTTTGAACCGCTTCGGGATTAGATTTGTTGCCGCACTTGGCTTGTATGGCAATTGAGTATACTTCTTTGAATCTGGACCTTTCAGCACTGGTGGCGTACCCGGGATTTGGTCCATGCGAGTGTTCACTTCCCTCATAAATTGTAAAAGTTCATTCTTGAAAGGGTTGTTCTCATTATTGAGGCCGGATCAGCTCTCCCCAGCCCCATCGGAGCCAACTTCACCCCTGGGAGTGTTGTTGTCGATCCTCTATGTTGTTTGATTCGCGCGAGCACCGAGAGGAATTGACTCTCGTCTGCTCGCATTATTCGAATCCCCCAACAACGCCTGCTTCAACTCCATCATAACCTTATCCTACCGCGTGAGGTGGCCTAGAATGATCGCCTGTTGCTCTTGCAAGACCCTTACCGAGTCAATGACATGTTCCTCATTAGCATCATCGGGAGTTCTCTCCCAAAAATGTCAAGGATATTGCCTGTCATGCACCGGTGTGACGCCATTCCCCTTATTGTGGGTGTCACTAATTGAGTCCTCAAAATGAGGTTGATTCCCTCGAATCTCGGGGTTGCGCGTGTTGTTAATAGTGTTATCTGCCATTTCTCATGAATATTTCTAAGACAAAATAATCAAAACACGTTAGTAAAAAAGGCAAGGATCAATTTAATTGCATGACTGTCTAGGCCTCACGGAGGGCGCCAAACTATTTATCCGTAAAATGGTACAATTGAATTTCTACGTGGTTTCCAGACAAGTGAATTAATTTGATCCTAAAATAATAAAATAATCAAAGAATTATGCAATACTTAGCCATAGGATATAGACGAAATAGCATAAGCAACAGTTCCGGGAATAGGGTTTCCGAGCACAATAACAACAAAATCAAAAAGCAAGAAGATAAGAGTGTATTAAGCTTTGAATATAATGTAGCATAAGTTTGCTAGAAAATCCGTATCCTTTACAATGATATTTGAGCTCACTATTTATAGCTACGTCTAAGGAAGGAGGTCATATGACTGTGCCCCTCTTTAATGTCAATTATGAGGGTCATTGATGAAGATGTAACGGTGAACATAAATACCAAATTCCCTATAATGGGAAATTGCCCTTCATGCCACGAAATATTCTCTATTAAATGCTACCGGGCAAATAGTATTTATCACATCCTCATGAGCATTATTCTTTCCGGTGACAGACGGAACAATTGCATTCGGTCTTGACAATCCCCCCATCATGGGTTCCACGCGTCCTTCTTTTGGACGACCACGTGTCATAGCATATTTTACCCTATATAATTATATAAGTTGTTATCCGTTCTTTAACTTAGTTTTCTTGCAATGACATATGTAACACTTAGATATTGTAGGTTTTGAGTTGAGAGAGTGAGTTCTAAAATGTATATCTAACTCTATTTATACACTTCTTTAATTTTCGTACATATATATTAGATTCGGTCCTGAAGCATTGGGTTTTGTCGAATCATGAGCCCATGCATTGTTAGATCCGCCACTATTTTCTTGGACTTACGATTTGGAGGTGAATATGTTATGTTTGTATAGGGTGAATTTGTGTTATGTACTGATCAGACATGTAGTAAGAGAACACAAAAATTATTCGCAAGCTTGCACACACGTGGGAAAGTTAGAGCTTTTTGAGAATGGAGAACCCCAGACGGCTGTGGAGGCCTGAAAACAAGACAGTTCGAAAAAAGAGTCTTTTGTCTACACACTTTGGAGAATAGAATAGACGAAATGGCTGTGATTGACAAAGTAGGGGGAGGTGAGTCTTGTCTCCTTTCACTTTGTCGTACTCGGGGGAGTGATCACAAGAGCTAGAGTACATGCCAGATGAAACGACAGTGGTTCCATACGGGGGATTGTCAGGTTCTTAGTGGTGCATTATCTGGAATAGGTTGGAATTGGAAATAATTGGAAACGAGGGAGGGAAAGGAAAAGCAAAAAGTTTTATGCGTTTCATCTTGGTCAATGATGGACTAAAATTATGTCATAGAAAAAGCCAAGATCCCATTCGTGCATGCACAAATTTTGATATCTATACCACAATCCTGCACGTCTAACAGAATAATGAAGATGTGATAATTAAAATAATTCATATGATGTTCTTATATATGCTGTCTCAGTGAGACGTCACAACTCAGAGAGCTTAGTCAAGCCACATACTTCATACATATGCTTGGTAAGGCAGGAGGAATCAAAATCTTAGCCAGTACACAATAGTGATATGATGCCTAATATATAACCACTTCATAATAGTGTGGAATATAGAAATAGTGAAACGACAGCCACCTATACTTGTCTTAAATCTTGTATTTGTATCATGAAATTCATTAAATATGTATAAATTTTAAATTTAGAATCCAACTATTAGAAATTTAAAGTTGTCGTTATAGAAGAACTCAAGTACCTACTACCTCCCGCTAGCACACGTACTATGTATGTAACCATGCCCACGAAGGTTTAGAATGATGAAAAAAATAAGCTCCCTAGTTTTGTCTTTATTAGAATTTTAGTTTGCATCTTTAACAATTTCGGGTACTTATGAAGCAATACTGAGTAGGCAGGAAGAGTAGAATTATATTAATGACACAATATTAAGATGAGGCACATCATTAAATTCCATGACAGTGAAGATTAAGAGAAGTGGAATTAAATTAGAGCCCTTGTCGCCAAATGTGTAGCAGCTGACCAAATTCCAAGAAATGGTCACGTTACTAACACATGCTAATTACATTAATATTAAGAGACTTCTTCTCATCTTGTCTCCTTCATTTGCTATATAGATGACATTGCTTTGAGTCTTATTGCCTATCACATAGTTAAGAGTTTCCGCTTGACAAGAAAATTACAAAACCAACAATGGCTACTTCTTCAAAATCAAACCACATTCGATCAATAAGTTTACCAGCAAGATCACACCCTACAACTAAAAGAGTTGAAGATGCAGTCAATAACCTCAAAACATTGAAGATATCGACTGCATCGACAGCTGAGACCATGCACGTTGGTCTACTAGGCCTAGAGGAGTTATACAAATGCATGAATGATTTACTTAACTTGCCTCAAACACTTCAAGCCCTCTCTCAATATCAACAAGGGAAATTAGTTGAAGATTTATTGGATAAATCAGTGCGGCTTCTTGATTTGTGTGGCACTATAATGGAACTCGTCTTACAATACAAAGAAAATGTAAGAAACCTTCAATCGTCTCTCAGAAGGAGGAAAACAGATTCAATAACAGAAACCAGCATGGCCAAATTCACCACCTTCAACAAGAAGATTAAGAAGGAAGCTAAAAGATTAGTCTTGGTCTTAAAGCAAATGGATCAAGAAGCCGAGGGCGGATTTGTACCCAAAGATGCAGACCAAGACACAGTAGATATGATTAAAACGCTAAAGGAGGCGAATGAAATGCGCATTTCCATTTTTCAGATGTTTTTGTCCTTCTTGTCTGTTCCACTTTTGAAGCCAAAGACATCTAAATGGTCATTGGTTTCAAGCTTTGTGAACAAGGGAAGAATAGCATGTGTAGGTCAAGAAGAAAAAATGAACTTGGAAAATAGGCTGGAATCATTCGAGGCTCACCTTGACAACTTTGAAAATGGCTTGGAAGGGTTATTTAGGCGCATGAATAGATCAAGGAGCTCTCTCCTAAATATGAAGTCCTGCTAATTTAATTTAGCAAATTTTGTTTCATAAACAATTGTGTAGTTATTGTTAGAAAAATATTACAAAGTGAAAGATTTATCTCCAATTTTCCTCTCTCTATATGTGTGTGGTGTGTGTCTCTCTCCCCCGTGCTTCTTGAGCTTTAGACCACTGGCTTCCAACTAGGGTGCTTGGAAAAGAAAGGAGTATTTTATTCTTTTACTACCTTGTATTCTACCATTGTGATTGAATTAATTGCTCTTCTGAATGACCTAATCATAATAATAATGAGATTAAAAATCGATGCTTCCTACTACCAAGAAAAGGTCACATGTGATGACACTAGAATTCAATATACACGACATTTTAGTAAAAATCCATCACATTTAAATTTAATACGATGGAAATTTCATGTTGATGTGTGAAATAAAGGACATAAATCAATAAAGATAGAAGGTAACTCCGAGGTACTGAGGGTTGGTCAAGCAAGACAGATTACATGAAGTCTGCAAATAACTCCTCGGCTCTCTCCTGGATTTCGCTAGTACCAAGAATGTGAACTGCAAGAATATGCAGAAATATAGTATGAGTACCAAATCGATGTGTACTCAGTAAGTACCCTGACCAAAATCAACGAAGTACTGCGAGATTTTGATTAAAAAAAAGATGCTCACTTTACAAATCTATGCAATTCATCAGTATTATAAAGGCATAGGTAATGCACAAAACAACAAAGAAATCTATGCACAACTAAAACAGGAATAAATACAAGCAATCTCAGCTATTCAAGTCCAAAGCATATGAAAAATGTCTCAATTACAACTTACATAAAGAGATGCATAACTCAATATTAATATGAAATGCATTAATAAGAGTTTATGAATTTTTATGCATGATAAAGACTCAACCTTAATATCCAACTGATACTCTCCAAGTGTCCAACAAACTTGTGCGCACACGATCTGATGTAGCACGAGTAACCACGTGACTCCAGAGGAGAGAATCCATACCCACACGCCATATCTGAGCATTCTAGCTCAATAGTCAATCATCCATCAGCATGGACAACTCACATGCCATAATCATCTGATACCGCATGGATTACTCACGTGCCATAATCATCTCAAACCACACGGATAAGTCACATGTCATCATCATCTCAAGTCATACAGATAATCTACGTGCTATAATAATCTCAAATGCACGCACAACTCACGCGTCCTGGGTTGAGTGAAGACCAACATTCATTAATGAAGATGAGCAATCTACTATTTAAAAGTGAGTATAAAGTATAGATAGAACATTCTCACAAAGAGACACCCACAAGTAGTAGACTAACACTTGTCTCAAAAATTCCCTCCCCCTCCCAAAAAAAACTCTCAAATTAAACCCTTTTATGGCTACGTTGTGGATGCCACCAAATGAGAAGGAATGATCTTTAATTTATAGAAATCCAAACTTTTTTCTCTAAGAAAAAGTACTAGCCAATATGACAGATTTATAATTACTTTTAGGAAAATAATTCAGTTACGCTAAATATGTAGACTGTTCTACGAGAACAAGGAAAACTAAATATAATAAGAAAATCATAATAACACCTAACCAGCCCGCTAGGTAAGCTAATTTAACACTAATCCAACTCAAAGAAGATCTACTAAGAAAAATAATGATATTATAACTCAACTTTTATACAAAGAATCCCCAAGGACTGGTAGTACAAATCATGAGCTTCTAAAATTTAGAGTTTACAAAGCTAGTATGAAATAAATACCACATCTGTTCGAAATGTACATAATTTTTTTTTTAAAATCTAAAGCTACCACGAATAAAAGGCAGCTACAACCGAAATGCAGGTTCATCTTCAATGCCAGCTCCCACCATACACAACAACATCAACTCCAAAATCTGCACACAAGGTGCAGAAGTGTAATATGAGTACAACCGACCCCATGTACTCAATAAGTAACAAACTTAACCTTAGGTTGAAAGCAGTGACGAGCTTAGACAACGGTCAGAGTCCAACACCAATAGCCAAGAAAAACTCGTAAAAATATAATAAAAACAGTACAAGTAATTTTCAGAGAGATGCTACTCAGCTGGTTCTTAGTTATGGAAAATAGGCCTACTTTTCAGGTATAACAATAAAACCCATATCTTTTAGCGAAGTCACCAAAATGTGAGTATGTCAAGAAAATTGTAATTTTCCCAAAAACTTTCAACAACAGATAAGATGCTCCATCATCATATAGCATGAGTAAATTACAGCTCTATGCCAACATATCAATGTGTACGAGAATTCATAAATGTCACAATATCATATAGCATGAGGAAATGCATTTCTATGACAACATGCCAATTATGCATGTCAAATGTAATTCACTACAGTGATAAACTCATGTGCTCATGCTCTCGGAGTATTCAACCTCTCTCATCACGCTCAATCACGCATTACCTCTCTATCAATCAACACTCTCAATCACTCAGCACTCTCAATCACTCGGCACCTCCCAATCACTCAGCACTCTCAATCACTCAGCACTCGCACTCATTGGTACTTGCGCTCACTACTGGTATGTCATACCCTGGAGGGACGGATCCTTCCCAAGTGCTAATATAAACCAATCATGGCATGCTGTAGCGTGCAACCGGATCCCATAATGAATCAATAAAGCCTACTGCGACGTGCATCATGATCCCATAAATATCACTCACAATCAGGCCTTCGTCCTCACTCAGTCATCAATCTCTCTAATCTCTAGGGCTCACAAATCTCATGCCAATCAGCCCCAAAAATGATAACATGATGTGATAACAAATGATAATAGAGACTGAGAAATGATATGCAAATGAATGAATATGACTAAGTATGTAATTACAATTTAAGCAAACAACTCAACAACGGAAATGACCTCAGTGGGCCCTAACAGAATAAGTATATGGGATAAACATGATTTCTAAAGGAATTTCATGGATAGAAACAAGATAGATAACTACACAATATCACAGAATCAACCGAATCATAATTCACATGGTGCACGCCCACACGCCTGTCACCTAGCGTGTGCGTCACCTCAACACCAAACACATAACATGTATATTCAGGGTTCATACCCTCAGCACTAAATTTAGAAGTGTTACTTACCTTGAACAAGCCGAATCCAATACTGAGCAAGCCAAACAATACTCTAGAAATGCTATCATGTGCATACCAATCTCCGAACGACTCAAATATTTCCCAAAGCAACTCAAGAATATCAAATAATGCCAAAGGCAAAAAACCCAATCGATAAAGGTGAAATATTTAATCAAAAGCCCAAAGTCAACCAAAAAGTCAAACTCGAACCTGTACCTCGGAATCCGACGAAACTTATAAAATCCGATCATTCAATTACGAGTCCAACCATACTAGTTTTACTCAAATCCGACTCCGAATCGATGTTCAAAACTCAAAAAATACTTTATGAAACTTTAGACAAAAACTTCCAAATTTCTCTTTGAAATTCATATACCAAATGCCAAAAATGAAGATAGATTCATGAAATATAATTAAAACCGAGTATAGAACACTTACCCCAATCGATATGGTGAAAGTCGCCTTCACAATTACCCAAATCCGAGCTCCCAAATTCAAAATGTGAATAAAATAGCCAAGCCCTTGATATATAGCTTCTGCCCAGTCATCGTCGCATCCGCGACATTGTTAGCCGCTTCTGCGACACAAGTTCCTCTTCTACGGACTCCACTTACCAGCCTACCTCTCACACCTGCAGAACCATTTTCCGCTTCTGTGACCTTGCGTGTGTGAGTCTTGTTCCGCTCCTGTGCTAAGTACCGCTTCTGCGCCTTCGCAGGTGCGCCACAAAAACACGCATGTGCGGTGCTCCCAAACTCAGCCCATTTTGCACCTGCATCCACTGTCTGCACCTGCGGGCACTGCACCTGCGCTTAGACCTCCACATGTGCGATCTCACCAGATCCTGTCACAAACGAGCCTTAATCACATGCCATAATCATCTCAAACCACACGGATAACACACGTGCAATAATCATCTCAAACCACACGGATAAGTCATATGTCATAATCATCTCAAATCATACGGATAATCAACGTGCTATATTAATCTCAAACGCACGCAAAATTCACGTGTCATAACCACAATCCATGGGAGAAACCCAATACGTAAGATGTAAGATGTAATATATATGTATAACATTTGATTAACAACTCCAACATGTAATCCAACATACAAATAGCCTATCATGTCAAGACATGATTTCTAGCATGAATACAATGCTCAAGTACTCATACAATCAAGCAAAACATATCACAAGTAAAACATGCGATGAATAAGGTATAAAAAGCCAATCATACTACCCAAGCAAGGAAGAATATTGGCAACTAAATATATACTCTCCAGCTATATATATATATATATATATATATATATATATATATATATATATATATATATATATATTGTCTAAATACGTAACACATAGCAACACGATTACTTTTAGGAAAAACAATTCCATCGAATTCAACCAAGATACTTACCTTATTTTCAAGAAAACTTTAATCCTCAAGAATATCCTTGCCTCGTTCTCCAACTAGCGAGGGGAGTGTTCAAAGATGTCAAACAAACCTATTGGACTCATTTAATTAATCAAAATCTAGGGCTATTGATTACGCCCAACTATGCCTTATAAAAAGGACAAAGTGGTCGTTGAAAATATAATCCAGTGTACAAGTCCGGAGTCGAATCCCACAGAGAACTAAGGCTTAGCTACAGTTGTTCACTATCACCAAGAATACAAGCTTGAACAATTTATTACTTATAGATATTAAGATTCTTATGTTTAACTAACAAACTAACAAATTAAAATAATAAATTAACACTAAAAATACTACAGGTTGGAGAAAAGATTAAGGAGGTCTAGAGTTATGATTTTCTCAATTGTCGGAATCCTTCTCGCTATGTCTTCTATAATTTCGCTTAAGTATTGTCTACCGATCATGAGCGCTCTGCGTGTTGTAATTCTCTCCCGAGTAATTACGATAATTTACTGGACATAATCTCCCGAGTTATGCTAGCTGGCTTTAATTACATCTCACTTAGATCGCACCCAAGGTTTTGTTATCCCTAATCCCACCTTTAAATCCTTGGTTATTGATTCCTCACATACGTCGGGAGTCATGTTGTTCAACAACTACCTAAATATGCACTCTCTCCTGAGTAACACATACTAAATAGGAACAGCTAAGTGAGGGCCCTTCAATCAACCACAAGAATAATATAGTTGAACAAATAGAGAAAATATTACGGCTCAATTATATAAAAACATAACAAGAATTTATCCTACAAAAGGTTCTATCAAAACGCTAGATAACAAATTAGCTATTCATAATAGTATGTAAAACTACAATACTAAAAGTCATAATCAATCAATGAAAAATAGGAAGAGGAAGGAAAAACTCGTAGAAGAATTCCCTGCCTTGCTCCTATTGTGTCTCTGCCTCCTTAGGTCAAATCTGTGACTCAAATCTGTCCAACCTCCTCAAAATACTATTTTTCATGTATATATACCAAGTAAGGTCGGGCCGAAACAATTATACAATTATACCTTCTCCTAGACGAAAAAAAAATACTTTTCCCGGATTTGACTAGCGCGGCTGCGCATATTGCTCAGTATTCTGCCTGACGAGCGCGGCTTGAGCGCGGACACGTACTTGACGCGCAATGTTCACCCTGTTCCATTTGGAATTTGGACAAATGTAAAACTAGAAAGTTGTAGACCTTTGAGTTATCTTTCTAACTATATATTGTGGAGACCAAATGGAGTTCTTAGGAAAAGGGTATGTCGATATTACTAGACAGTGCGCAATATGCCTACTCGATTCTTCGTTCGTTCCAACTATCATGCGTTGATCCCCGAACATGATTCCGGATTAATTACTTGGGATTTTACTCAGAATTCAAAGCTATAAATCACTTGAATTCATTCCATAATATCTACATAGCTCGGAATAACTCCTACAAGGCATAAAATACACCATTAGTGCAAAACACTAGCGATTAAAGCTCAAACTCAATTAAAGTGCAGTAAATTAGAGTGTTATAAGCGACTAAAATACGTAATTATAGCCTATCGTAAACACCCCAAATTTAAACCATTGCTCGTCCTCGAGCAATCAAACTACACTTTATATAAACACGACCTTTTCAAACAATTCTCCTAACTCGTTGTCACACCTCCTTTTTACCTACATTCCGGGAAGGGGTATAAAGGAGTTTTTTCCAATTTAAGTGACAATCGAAACGAGATTACTTAATTTAAAATTCAGAGTCGTCACTTTGGATAATTTTATGGTGTCCCAAGTCATTGGTTTAAATCCCGAATCGAGGAAAAGATTGAATCTATTTTATAGTCCGCGAACACAGAAATTCGGATAAGGAATTCTGTTAACTCGGGAGAAGGTGTTAGGCATTCCCGAGTTCCGTGGTTCTAGCACGGCTTCCAACTGTTATAATCGGCTCAATTATCTGATTTTAACACATGTTTTAGCCTATAGTTCAATTTTAATTTTATAACCGCTTTTATTAATTTTTTAAGAAGATTGCAACGTTATTAAAACACGCCTT
Source organism: Nicotiana tabacum (assembly GCF_000715075.1). Taxonomy (NCBI): domain Eukaryota; kingdom Viridiplantae; phylum Streptophyta; class Magnoliopsida; order Solanales; family Solanaceae; genus Nicotiana; species Nicotiana tabacum. The sequence goes on from NC_134100.1 coordinate 14,094,069, forward strand.
GAACCACGTCACATAAATGCATTCGCGGTCCTAGACATATTTTATACAACATTGTTGAGTTTTGGATTTGGGTCACATAAATGCGCACCCGACTTTAGGAAGGTAAATTATTAAAATAACGCGCCTAAAGCGACTACGCGTTTTTAACTTTGTGAGGGCCATGAAAAATTTACTAAATGGCGCACCTCGATTTCTAAAGAGCAAACACATTAATTAATTGAGGGCCGTGCATTTAAAGATTTTATTTGGCATGGCACGCCTTGATTCCGATTTTTTAAAGGAAATTCAAACTAAGTCTTGGAGGGCCATAAATTATTTGTGTTGTCTAGTATGACTCACTTCCACTAACTAACTGGCCTAGTCAATTAAAAATGCCAAAGGAAATTTCGATTTTTTACCTAAAAGCAAATGCCTCAAATCAATCATAAATTGGCTAATTACAATTACCGAGCTACCCTAACACCTTGAATAAAACTGGGCCAATGGCCGACTTCAGTGAAGGTAACCATATAGAAAATGGAAAGAAACATATGTGATAAGGCAAAGCAAATGATTTAGTCTAAACAACCTCCAGACTTGGGCTCAAAAGATTGGCCCTACATATAAAAAGTGGTTGGTCTCTAACCTAGGCCCAATATGAGCCCAAGTTTTGAAGAACGAATATCAGCAAGTGCTGGACTCTATATCGAGTCTCCATACACGCGGAACATCAAATTATGCAAAAGCCAATATGATCCCAATTTTGTTAGCAAAGTGACTGCTACAAGGTGAACCTGGCCAGCCTTGATTTCATTAATTGGGCCAATATTAAGCCCCAAATTTCAAACCAACTCTCATGCACGATTAAGTACTTGTAATTCAATTAGAAACCATATGAATAGGGAAGTTAAACTGAATTTTGTTTTCCAAATTTTAAACTATTAGCTGAACATTCTGAGTTATAACCAACAAATCTAACTTAAACATGCTCACAATCAACGCCAAAATAAATTGTTGCTACTGAATTTTAGCCCATTAGCTGAATCTTCTGAATTGAACCAACCAATCTAAATTAAACATGCTCACAATCAGCATCAAGATAAACTGATACCTGCTTCCATTATTAGAATATTCTGGATTATTTCTTTTCCCTTAAACACAATTCCAACACCCACGAAATTCAAGAACACATTCAGCCAAACCAATGTATGAGTACATGATCAACCTAACACAATTAACATGTTACCTAAACTTAAATGAACTACTCATCAACCAAGTCCCAATACCATTTGCATTACAAGACTCCTTAGGCATGCATATATGGTATGAATTTTAACTCAGTTAACAAGCTGTCCCCAAGTCTTATAACAGCCCCAAACCAAATACAAGGGCAAAAGCTTGTTTACCTAAAACAGAAATCAACTAAACAATATAACACACCAAGTTCAGGATGAAACAACAAGAAACAGAATGTAACAAGAAAAACCAAGCCAATTGTAAAATCTGATTGATTCCTAGAAATATAAAACATCATATTTACAAGCTAATTTGACAGCTTGCAGTTCAATCGAATAAACTCTTATTCTTCCATTTCACATGTCAAAGGAATGGGAGATACCTGGAAATCGAAAGGAAACAACAGAAGTGAGAAATCAGTGGCCAAGCAGCAGTAGAACAAGACCCAGCAACAGGAAATAACAGCAAAACCCAGCTCAAATCCACAGTGATACACGACAGACCCAATTTCAAACAGATTCAAACCATTTCTTAGCCTTAGCAATACGATTATGAAGTTCTTCAAAGGTTCTAGCTAACAGAAGACTCAAAATCCAAACTCAAAACAGAATTTTTAGTAGTTTTCAGCAATGGAACTCAGAATTTTCAAAGAAACTCAGCCATTGCAGCTTTTCAGGAATTTTTTTTCTTTTTCTCCAATCCCCCCCTTGAATAGCAAGTCTTGGTGCCTTTATAGGCAAAGCACTACGACAGCTTAAAATGAACTATGTTTTGCACTTCTACCCTTTTCATATTTTGGTTTTGCTTAAAGGTCCTTAGTGTAAAATCTAGAATTTCGGATTAATCCTTACCCCAGCTTCCTAGAATCTTCCTTAAGCAGTTATTTGCATAAGATTCCCTAAAATACCCTTTAAACCTCTGAAAACGACCCCTCCAACCCAAGTATAGGTCAAACTGACCAGACTCAAATTGGTAGGGGTCTGCAAACCCAAATTAAATCCCCACATGGGCTTTCTGATTTTCAGAGTCCAATTAAAATCCATCAGGAATTCCCAACTCGAAAGACTGACCAAAATTTCCCTACAAGAAAACCCGGAACCCCTTCTTTAAAATGCAATCAAATAAAGACAAAGATGAATGAGCTAATTAACAGGAAATCGACTAAAATAAGACCTAATTAAGTGATTTAACGAACCAGAAACTTAACCTGCTTAACAAACTAAAAATGTCACAAAAACGGAATTCACAAAGAAAAAGAGAGAAAAGAGAAAAATAACGAACGGGAGAACAAGCTTGGACTCAGAAGATGAATTGAATTTTCAACCAAATTATTATAAGAAAACTAGTTTTAAGAAAGGGAAAGATGAGGAAGACTGAAAGGAACCCGGAAAGGGAAAGGGACTCACCAAATCGAACCTCGAAACCGGACGGGGACAAAGAACTTAGCCAAACTTATATCGATCCCTTGTTCTTTGTCAAGAACAACTGAACGACATCAGTTTTACCAAGTCCAAACCTCAAATCTTGAAAGAATAACGCTTCCCGAACGTGCATGCTACCAGGCTCGACGAAAAAATGATTTTGAACTTTTTTTTGGGGGTTGAACTCGGATTCAAGATTCGCGGAGCTCCGAGCAGATTTAAAGGAAAGTAGTTGTGGATTTGGTATGAGGGGTCATGGGGGTTGTAGGGTGTTAGTTTGGGAAAAGAGCCGCCGGCGACAAACGGTGGAAACTAGGGCGGCGTCGCTAGGGTTTTGGTTGGGGACGATGAGATCTGGGAAATGAGATAGGGGGGGGGGGGAGGATTCAGACAATATTATACTAGCCAGACCCCACTTCCAGACCGTTAGATCAACAGAGGTCAACGGTCCAGATCAAAAGAACGAAATGATGTCGTTTCGATTATGATGGAGATTGGACCGGAGGATTTTGGGCTGGGTCAATTGGTATTTGGACGGGTGTAAAGGAAAATTTGTTTGGTCTTGGATAATTTCAGATTTTGGCCCAAAAATCCGATTTCTTCAAAATCCTTTCTTTTCTTTTTATTTTTCAAAATTCTTTTCCCTTCTTTTTTTTAAAAAAAATTAAAAATAACACCTAAATTAATCCCTAAATCAAATTATCCTACCAAATTAAATTAATTAACCCTAGTAATTATTACAACTAATTAAATACCAAATAAAAGGAAAAGCCAACAAAATTCAAATCTAAAATCAAATAATGCAAAATAAACCATTTTTGTGATTTTTCCCATATTTATTAAACAACTAATTTGTTTATCAATCCTAAAATGTAGAATTAAATCCTAAATGCAAAGGCAACATATTTTGTATTTTTCATTAATTAAACAAAGTTAATATGCGTAGACAAATGCAAACAATTAACGAAAAATGCTACAACAATCTACGAAATTGCAAATAATAGGAAAATTTATTTTGTTTTGAATTTGTGGGAGTAATTCATATAGGGCAAAAATAACGTGCTCACAGCTGCCCCTCTTTGCTCGGAAATACGAAGAGTTTTCGTGCAAAGATAAAGTGAGCGGATACGAGTGATTTTAGCCCGTCTGAATACTCTGTTGGGAAGAATTTTTGAAAGATTTGACCGCACCCTACTTCCGAGGTTGCCAACATATACTTGGCTGTAAAGAAATCTGGTCAGTATAGTTCGGGAAGTTTCGGTAGCTAGGACTACCCTAAAGTTGTAATTTCACCGTTTCTGCTGCTGCTACTGCTTACTGAACACCTTATTACACCATGACAAAATAAAAGAAGCTAGACTAAACAATGATCTATGCATTACAAGAATCCTATCTATATCTTCAAACTTGATTTTGTAATTCATGTTGCCTTGTTGACTTGTATTTTTAGATGAAGTCCCTTTGTTGCCGACTTGAATTGTGATCTGAAACACTTTCCCTTTTCTTCAGGTGGACGCCTGATTGCTGAACTCGAATTATAATATGAGATGCTTTCCTTTTCTCCAGGTGGACGCCTGATTTCCAAAACTTGAACTGTATTCCCGTGCTCTCCAGGTGGGCGCCTGATTGCTGAACTTGAATTGTATTCCCGTGCTCTCTAGGTGGGCGCCTGATTTCCGAACTTGAACTGTATTCCCGTGCTCTCTAGGTGGGCGCCTGATTGCTGAACTTGAACTGTATTCCCGTGCTCTCCAGGTGGGCGCCTAATTTCTAAAATTGAACTGTATTTCCGTGCTCTCCAGGTGGGCTCCTAAGAGTCAAAAATCAAGTATTATCCTAAGAGTGACAATTTTACGGCTGAATTAAACAACCCTACAACAGAGCCTACGCTAAATCTTGTTATTTAATGGAAGTCTTAAAGCTAAGTCCCATTATCTAGGAGGATCCTGAAAGCCCTTAATTGAATCCTATCTCAAGCATGAAAACTTTGAAACCAACTTATATTTCTTTGGGATACATTTATGCTAGATTATGCTACTCATGATTGTTTTGAATTTTAAACTAAATCCCATTTTCCAGGAGGGTCCTGAGAGTCAAAAATCAAGTATTATCCTAAGCGTGACAATTTTATGGCTGAATTACATTACCCTACAACAGAGCCTATGCTAAATCTTGTTATTTAATGGAAGTCTTAAAGCTAAGTCCCATTATCCAGGAGGTTCCTCAAAGCCCTTAATTGAATCCTATCTCAAGCATGAAAACTTTGAAACCAACTTATATTTCTTTGGGATACATTTATGCTAGATAATGCTACTCATGATTGTTTTGAATTTTAAACTAGGTCCCATTTTCCAGGAGGGTCTTGAGAATTTACTGTAAATCCCCTTATCTAGGCGGGTCCTGAGAGTTTACGATCAAACCTGTCTGGTGCTTGCCTTTCCTTATGGAGGGTTTCTCCGAAACAACGAAACTTTCTGCCCCTATTTCGATCAAAGAAAAATCTTGTCGGTTTAAAATATGGTAGTTAGTTGATGGCACTCTTGCTGAAGGTCTCTCTGCTACCGTGCTTTTTTTTGACTGGCTTCCCCGAACTGCCCGAGAACCGCTTGACTTTCTGACTGACTTTCAAACCTCATGACCTTGGATGACCCGAGTGTTCTATACCCAAACCGTTGTTTTAAACCTCCGACCCCTTTATCTAAACCTCTGCGTCTCCCATGAAATTACTAAATCAATTTGCCGATGGAACTTTTGCTGGAACTTTATATCCCACTTTACATCTTACTATCTCTAGTATGTTCTGGCCACACCGTGCTTTGAAATTTTGGAAGTTGGTAGAGAGCTTTGAAATCCTTTCTTATTTGCTTGACCAAGACTGACATTGAAACATCTTAGAGAAATAAAACCCAAAAGAAATGAAATGCAATGACTTTGAGAGTGAAGGGTAAGAAAAATCCAAAACTGGAAGACTATCTTAAGGGGAAAAAGAAAAGAGACTTATCTGAGTGGAGCAGCTGGCACCAATGATCATGACATGCATTTCGGATTAGTCGGCCTAGTCTGTCCAACCAACCAACTTTCAGTTGTCGTACTTTGTGCCCCAAGACCTTCGAAACCTACTTTCTTTGCCAAAAACTTGACCTTGTTCGGCCTGCGGTTCCCTGAAGGGTTTTCACCAACAAGCCTTTCTCATTCGTTCATCTCTCAACTCACTTTCGCCTTATGGTGCCCATGAGGGTTTTCACCAATAAGACTCTCTCATTTTTTATTTCTCTTAGCTCCCGTCGCCTTATGGTACCCGTGAGGGTTTTCACCAATAAGACTCTCTCATTTTTTCAATTTTCTGCTTGGACTAGAGTGTTGCCCCTGATATGAATTACCTCTCCTTGCTTGACTTGGCATTTCTTGAAGACTAATCGGAAAGTCTTTCTTTGGACGGTAATGTGGGCTTTTGGATAGGGTTAGAAAGAAAGGGTATCAAAGGCTCAAAATAATTCAAATGGGTTCAAAATTACAACTTTTGGAATCAGATTTCTTGCAACAACCACAACTTCTGTCCCAGTTTCTTTGCTTGAGGACTTTTGGGATTTTATTTCGATGGGACCGAACCGTGAGGCTGCCTACGTATCCTTAAAAGGAATCAGGTCGAACATAGTTCATGACATAGAAATTGCTTTGTTGTTATGATTTTCTCTTTCTTTTCTTTCTCTTCTTTTCTTCTTCCTTTTTCTCTTTTTGTTGTTTTGTTTGTTTTTTTTCCTTCTTTTTTCTCTTCTTCTTTTTCTTCTTTTTTTTTCTTTCTCTTTTTTTATATATTCTCTTTATTTTTTCTCTTTTTCCTTTACTTATCTTTTGCGCTTGCTTTTCTAAACTTTACTATTGATTCCAAAAGAGGGGTATGAAAAAAATAAATAAGGCTCAAAAGGGTAACAAATGATAAAATGTTTAGATAGCAGAACAAAATGCCTTCGTCATTCCAACCTTCAAAACATGCCAAGTACAAACAAATACAATTTAACTCAAAGAAAATCATACATAATATCTCTTGACCGCATTGGAATTGATGGCCATTTCTACACACTTGCCTTCTATGTCTGTTAAATACAAAGTACCATGGGACAACACTCTAGTTACAATGAACGGCCTCTGCCAATTTGGGGCGAACTTGCCTTTTGCTTCAGCCAGATGAGGAAGGATGCGTTTCAATACTAACTGACCCACTTCAAATTTCCGTGGATGCACCTTCTTATTATATGCTTTTTCCATTCTCTGTTGATACAACTTGCCATGATACACTGCTGCTAATCTTTTCTCATCAATCAAACTCAGTTGCTCCATGCGGGTTTTGACCCATTCATCATCATCAATTCCGGCCTCAGCGACAATCCGAAGGGATGAGATTTCAACTTCCGCGGGTATTACTGCTTCAGTGCCATATACTAACAAATAAGTAGTTGCCCCTACTGAAGTACGAACAGTAGTGCGATAACCCAACAATGCAAAAGGCAGCTTCTCATGCCATTGTCTGGAACCTTCCACCATTTTTCGAAGTATCTTCTTTATATTATTGTTGGACGCCTCAACTGCTCCGTTTGCCTTGGGGCGGTAAGGGGTGGAATTGCGATGTGTAATCTTGAACTGCTGACATACCTCTTTCATGAGATGACTATTGAGATTAGCCCCATTGTCTGTAATGATCACCTTTGGTATCCCAAACCGACAAATGATATTTGAGTGCACAAATTCAACCACCGCTTTCTTGGTTACAAACTTGAACGTTTTAGCCTCTACCCACTTAGTGAAATAGGCGATGACCACTAGAATGAACCTGTGTCCATTTGATGCTGATGGCTCAATTGGCCCAATGACATCCATGGCCCACGCAACAAAAGGCCACGGTGCAGACATTGTGTGCATTTCAGATGAAGGAGAATAAATCAAATCTCCATGCACTAGTCACTGATGACATTTGCGCACAAAACGGATACAATCTCACTCCATAGTGAGCCAATAATAACCTGCTCGGAGAATCTTCTTTGCTAGCACGTACCCACTCATATGCAGTCCACAGACTCTAGAATGTACTTCGGTCATGATAGCTGTGGCCTGTCTAGCATCTATGCATCTCAACAATCCAAGATCCGAAGTCCTTTTGTACAAAACCCCTCCGCTGAAGAACAATCTTCTTTCCAAACACCAAATTGTTCTCTTTTGATCACCTTTGGATTGTACCGAATATACCCTCATCCTGATATATTTCTTGATATCGTGAAACCAAGGCTCACCATCAATTTTTTTTTCTATCACATTGCAGTAAGCATGCTGATTGTGGACCTGAATATGCAACGGGTCAACATAGGCCTTATCTGGATGGTGTAACATTGACGCCAAGGTAGCTAAAGCATCAACAACCTCATAATGGATCCTTGGAATATGCCTGAACTCTACTGCCCAAAACCGTTGACAAAGATCATGCAAATATTGCTGGTACGATATGAGTTTTAAATTCTGTGTTTCCCATTCCCCTTGAATCTGGTGCACTAGAAGGTCCGAGTCCCCGAAGACCAAAACTTCTTGGACACCCATGTCTGCAGCTAACCTCAACCCAAAATGCATGCCTCGTACTTAGCCATGTTGTTAGTACAGTAGAAATAAAACTGAGCCATAATAGGGTAGTGATGTCCTGTTTCAGAAATCAATATAGCTCTTATCCCAACGCCTTTCATGTTAGCAGCTCTATCAAAGAAAAGTTTCCAACCTGGCTCTCCAACTTGTTCCAACTCATCAATGTGCATTACCTCTTCATCAGGGAAGTAAGTCTTCAAAGGCTCATATTCTTCATCCACTAGGTTCTCAGCCAAATGGTCGGCCAATGCCTGGGCTTTCATTGCAGTCCGAGTCACATAGACTATGTCAAATTTTGTGAGAAAAATCTGCCACTTTGCGAGCCTCCCTGTGGGCGTAGGCTTCTGAAAGATATACTTTAATGGATCAAAACGAGAGATGAGGTAAGTAGTGTGAGATGAAAAATAGTGCTTCAACTTCTATGCTACCCAAGTTAGGGCGCAACATGTCCTCTCAAGGTGAGTGTACTTAACCTCGTAAGATGTGAAATTCTTGCTGAGATAATAGATGGCCTACTCCTTCCTGCCGGTGATGTCATGCTGACCCAGCACGCAACCAAACGAATTATCCAAAATCGTCAAATACAGAATCAAAGGTCTCCCTGGTTCTGGTGGGACCAACACAGGTGGGTTTGACAAGTACACCTTTATCTTATCAAATGCTTCTTGACACTCATCTGTCCACCTAACCGCAACATCCTTCTTCAACAGCTTGAAGATAGGCTCACATGTCGTCGTAAGTTAAGCAATAAACCTGCTGATGTAATTCAACCTCCCCAACAGACTCATCACCTCTGTCTTGTTCCTCGGGGGTGGCAACTCTTGGATAGCTTTTATCTTTGACGGGTCCAATTCAATACCTCAACGGCTGACTATGAATCCCAATAATTTTCCAGATGGCACACCAAATGCATATTTTGCAGGATTGAGCTTAAGATTGTACCTGCGAAGCCTTTGGAAGATTTTTCTCAAATCTCTGACATGATCAGACTGCTTTCTAGACTTTATGATTACATTATCCACATAAACCTCGATCTCCTTGTGTATCATATCATGGAATATGGTTGTTATTGCCCTCATGTAAGTTTCCCCAGCATTTTTCAAACCGAAAGGCATGACCCTGTAGTAGTATGTTCCCCATGGTGTGATGAATGTCGTCTTCTCCGCATCTTCCTCATCCATTAAGATCTGATGATAGCCCTCATAACAGTCCACAAAAGACCCAAGCTCATGTGTTATCGCAATTGTCAATCAGAATGTGGATATTTGGTAGTGGGAAGTTGTCCTTGGGACTCCCCTTGTTGAGATCACGATAATCAATAGACACTCTGGTCTTGCCATCCTTCTTTGGCACAGGTACTACGCTGGCTAACCAAGTGGGATACCGAGTGACCCGAATGACCTTTTCCTCAAACTGCTTGGTGACCTCTTCTTTGATCTTCACACTCATATCAGTCTTAAATTTCCTCAGCTTCTGCTTGACATGAGGGAATACCGAGTCAGTGGGCAATTTGTGAACCACCAAATCAGTGCTTAGACCCGGCATGTCGTCATATGACCATGCAAAAATATCTTTGTACTCAAACAATGCTTTAATTATATCCTCTCTAAGTTGAGGTTCAAGATGGACACTTATCTTATTTTCTCTCTTATTATCTGGGTCCCCTAAATTGATTGCTTCTGTATCACTCAAGTTAGGCTTGGGGTTTTCTTCAAAATGGCTTAATTTTTTACTAATCTCTACAAAGGCCTCATCCTCATCATATTCTGATTCATCATCACACTCTATTTCTTGAATTACTATTTCATAATTAGATTGGCTTTTAAGACTGGGCCGAAGATTCCTCATGCATGTCATATTATTGAAACCTGCATAAAAAGAACTGTACAAGGAAGCAAAGAAAACAAAAATAAAACTGTCAGGAATGAGGAAAAAGGGAAATTGCATTTCATTAAAATTAAAAGATAACAAGGCTTATACATCCAAACGGACGGAACATAGAATCTGAATTACAACCCTGGAATAATCCAGATAAACTGAAAAAAAATCAAAGAAAACTACCAAAACTCCTTCCTGGTGGGGAGAAGAGTAGCTTCCCAATTGTTAATCTTTGCACTGGGCCCAACATATTGCACATCCGCCTTGCTAGAACCCTCCCCAGCTTCCACCATGTTCACATCATCGAATAACTTCTCAAACCTTTCAATCAACTCTTTATCAGGACCAACCACAGAACTGGGAACTGTTGTTACTGGGCATTTCTTGGTGTCAGGCCTGACAAATGATCTGGAGAGCCGTGGGATGGGCTTTGGGAGGACCCAGGCCCTCTATTTCAACTTTCTGGCTCTTTTCATGTCCGCAACTGTGGGCTTGAACCCCAAACCAAATGTATCCAAGTTTTTGGAGAGAGACACCGGCTGTACGATACCTTGCAGAGATGCATCCAAACATTTTCCTAGTACAAAACCATTTTTCAACATTTCAACGGCTACCATGACTGATGTAACAGCTACCCTCGAAGTTGGAACGCACTTCCCTTCTGGAATTTTCTCTACTGATACCGTGTCAAAAACCTGATAAACCCATGGCCCCTTGTCGTCTTCAAACTCTATGAACGGAACAATAGTATCACTGGGAACACACAAATTATCTTCGTCGTGCACAACAATTTCCTGTCTATCCCATTCAAACTTGACCATTTGATGCAGAGTAGATGGGACTGCTTTGGCAACATGAATCTAGGGTCGACCCAACAACAGATTGTATGAAATAGCCACATCAAGCACCTGTAACTCCATGGTAAATTCAACTGGCCCTATTGTAAGCTCAAGCACTATGTCCCCGACTAAATCTTTCCCTCCACCGTCGAATCCCCGAACGTAGATATTGTTCTTGTGAATTCTTTCATCATCCACCTTTAACTTGTTCAGAGTGGAGAGAGGGAAAATGTTCGCACTAGAGCCATTATCGACCAGTACCCGAGTAACCACAGAATCTTTTTCACCGTAAGATAGAGGGCTCTATTGTGTTCAGTACCCTCCACGGGAAACTTATCATCAGAAAACGTGACTCTGTTTACCTCAAATATCTTGTTAGCTATCTTTTTCATGTGGTTTACTGAGATTTTGTTAGGAACGTGGGCCTCATTCAGGATCTTCATCAAAGCTCGACGGTGCTCATCTGAATGGATCAATAATGACAATAGCGAAATTTGAGCCAGTTTCTTCCTCAATTGATCCACAATGGAATAGTCCTGCACTTTCATCCTTCTCAAAAATTCCTCTACTTCTTCCTCGGTCACAACTTTTTTCACTAGCATCGGGTTATCTTTGGAGATCTTAGCTTTTCTTAACTCTTCGGGGGAAAAGCATCTCCCCGATCGAGTCAAACCATGGGTCTCACAAACTTCTTCTTTAACTTCTTTCCCCTTGTAAGTCATTGTCACTTGTTCATAGTTCCACGGGACCGCCTTGCTGTTGACTATCGGTAATTGCATTACCGACTTGATAATGATAAGATCTATGCGGGCACCCTCCACAATTACAACAGGCTTGTTCGCCACTCCTGGCACAACCACTTATGCTCTTTCTTGTTTTACTGCCACATCACTTGGGGTCCCCTTCTTGATTACTGCAGATGGTTCACTGTTTGCCCCGCTCAACCTGATCACTGATTTCTCACTTGTTAGCTTTTCAACCGGCCTGACTTTACTGAACCGAATCATCATGACGGTCTGTGAAGACTTCTTAGGATCCCCTCTCTTATGCATAATCTCGATCATATTTGTCTCATGATGGGCCGACAACGGATTCTGGTTGATATTGGGCGCCTCCAGAGCTTGGACCTCAATCCAATTAGTATCAATGAGCTCTTGAATAGCTGTTTTCAATTGCCAACATTTCTCTGTGTCATGCCCCGGAGCACCAGAACAATATTTGCAACTCACAGAGTAATCAAGATTCCTCGGGGTAGGATTTGGTAGTTTTGGCTCGATCGGACTCAGAATACCCAATTGTCGCAACCTGTGGAACAAACTGGTATATGATTCTCCTAGTGGAGTGAAAATTTTCTTCTTCTACAACCTCTCATTCTTAAATGCTTGGTTCGGCCAGAAACCTGATCCAGAAGGGTTTTGGTAGGCTCTTGGTGGATGATAGGCATTTTGTGGAGCTGGGTATGTATTTTGTGGGACTGGCGCACGCCATTGTGCGTGGGCCGGAGGTTGGCTGTATGTCTGGGCATGGTGGACAAAAAACTGGGGGTCTGGTGGTGGGTAGTAGTGTTGGGGTGGATTATATGGGGTATGGGGATAGGTTTGGTGGTAGGGACGAGGCTGATGATAGTGGTGAGGTGAACCCCTGGGCCCGAACCAAGCTCCTGATTCAACTGTTGCAGCATCCTCTTTCTTCTTCTTTCCAATTACTCCCCCAGTTCTACTTTGAATGGCCTGAGTGGTTGCCTTGATCGCCGAATAGCTCATGATTTTGTTTGTCTCGAGTCCTTCTTCTACCATGCCGCCCATTTTTACCACTTCATTGAAGGACTTGCCTATAGCCGATACCAGATGTCCGTAATAAGTAGGCTCTAAGGCCTGCAGAAAATAATCCACCATTTCACTTTCTTTCATTGGAGGGTCAACCCTTGCTTCCTGCTCTATCCTCCTAAAACCATACTCCCTGAAACTTTCATTGTACTTTTTCTCAATTTTCATCAAAGACAGACGATCCAGAATAATTTCGAGATTTTACTGGAAGTGACAAGCAAATGCCTGAGCTAGATCATCCCATGTGTACCATCTTCCGTGATCCTGCCAAGTATACTATTCTAGCGCTGATCCACTCTGACTTTGAGTGAAATATGCCATTAACAGCTCGTCTTTCCCGCCAGCTCCCCTCATTTTGCTACAAAAACCTCTCAAATGCGCCACTAGATCACCGTGCCCATCATACAAATCAAACTTGGGTATCTTAAACCCTGCAGGCAATTGCACATCTGGAAATAGACATAGATATTTGTAAGCCACACTTACTTGACCTCCCAACCCCCGCATGTCTCTAAATGACTGTTCCTGGCTTTTAACTTTCCTGAACATCTCCTCTTGTTCGAGATTTTTAGATGGTTTTTTGGTTTTCGTAGGGAGGTCAAAATGAGGAGTGTAAGAATAGGGTTATGGAACCTTGAAAGTGGGCTCCGGGGGGTAATACTGGTTGTCGTGAGTCTGTAACAGAGGCTCACTGGAGGATCGGTGTAATGCAGTAGGTGGGAGTGCCATAAAAACATGAGTGACTGGTGGAGGAGGGTACGAGATTTGTTTGGGTGGTGGAGCTTGTGATTGTGGGAAGTGGTGCCGTGACATTGTTGGTAGAGGGGAAAGGCCAGACATGAGTTCACAGTGGGAGGTTCCTGGGGCTGAGCCAATGGCGGGATAAAAGCAGGGTTGGCGGGGTAAACTGGCGGTGGGTGCCCTTTTGCCCATGCTTGGTACATTTCAGCCATCTGCTGCTTCAGCTTATATAACTCATCTTTCAGATTATCCTCCGATTCTTCCACCTCTTTTGACTGATCGACAATACTTGCCTCAAGTTCCTGGTTGGCCATTTTCAGCTTGTTTTTGGACCGGGTGTTGTAGGAGTGAGTTGCCAGAAGGCCAATCAATCTAACCACCTGCCTGAAATATAATTTCATCAATAACAAACTTGGTAGCGATTAGGGCTTTAACAGATAAGCAACCGCACATTTGAGGAGTGAATGCACCTAAGTAGTTAACCGTTTCTATTATGCATTTGATCGGCTACTTGCGTCATCCCGGATTTTCCTTATTTCTATTTGCAACTTCTCTTTTCTCTCCCTCTCTCTCTTTTTTTTCTTTCTTTTTCATTCTTGTCTTTCCTTGCTTGGTCTCTCTTTGTTTTTATCCTCTCATTTCTCTCTCTTGTTTTGCCGTTGTTTCCTCCCCATGGTTTCTTATTTTTTTCTGTTTTCTTTTCTTGTTTTTCTCTTGTTTTTCCTCTCTCTTTTTTTTCTTTTTTTTTGGTTATGGTCTAATCCTATGGAGAATGCCTACGTATCGAATCCTATGGAGATTGCCTACGTATCATAACCCCGCATGAATCAGACCAAGCGTAGTTCTGGGGGATAAGTGTAAAAATAAAATATTTTGGGGATTTTCAAATTTTCATAAAAGAAAATGCTTTGATTACAATGACTCAAAAACTAACAGACTCAAAAAGACACTAATAGGCTTTGATAAAAAGATGAAAATACAGACTCAAAAACAAAAAGACGAAAACACAGACTCGAAAACGGACTAACAGACTCCAATGAAAATTATGAATACATCAACGCCTTAACTGCTCTTGATGTTACACCCCAAGTTTTCATACATGAGAGTACGTCGTAGGTCATTGAAGTAAGCTCGGAAATGAGATTATATTTGGAAGAAAATAAAGTAAGTTAATCATGTTACCTTGGAGGTTACAAATATTTAAGATCATGAATAACGAGTACCAAGAGGGTTGGAAATCTTAGAAGCCTTCTCTTGCAACAAACGCCCAATCTGCTGGGCCCTGGCTTCCAAAGTTTGTCCGGCTACTTGATTCTGTTCTTGGAGTTGTTGCAGGTCTCCTTCTAACTATGCCATTGCTGTATAACAGTGTTCTCTTTCAGCCTTAAAGTCTTTCGCTTGCTTGATCATTTTGTTCTCAACGGTGATGACCCTTTTCTTCAACCCCGCAGCCTCATTGTCGTATTTCTATTTTAACTGTTTAACCAGGCACGCTCGTTCTTCCACATTCTTAGCCAATTTTGTTCGAGCCCTGGCTAGTTCACCCTCTGCTTTGTTCAAATTAAAACCACACTCATCCACTTTCTGCCTAAGGTTCTTTATAAGCTTTTCATCCTTTGCACTTTTGGCTGGATTTTCAGCTGTTGCTTTCATTTCCCAAATCTGGGCTCGAAGGGCCTCATTTTCTTTGGCTAGCTTTTTCTTTTCACCCTCATACGCTGCGACTTGCAAATCATTCTCAAATTGGTGATCCCTGACTTGCTTTTCTAGCTTTCCTATTGTGGCCCTGTACTCATTCTCCTTGGCCAACCAAGCCCACTGTTCTTGCGACACCTCAACGAATTCTTGAATGTGAGGCTTTTTGGCTGGTCATTCAGGTTCAGCCCATGTGGTGTTCTTCTTTCTATACCAGTCAAGATAGGCGGGTGAGACCTCGCCTCTAGATAGGTCACGCACTCGAGTGTTCGCTGTCAAATACTGGCACTCGTTCCAAATAGAACAAACTATTTCTTTATGAAATTGGCCGTCGGAGCTAACCTTGACCGAGATCTTCATCTGGGTGCATCACCTGACACCTTCCCAACTGTCTTATCACCCGGTATGGAGCGTAAGGCTGAATGCCTCGAAGACCCATTTGGAGGAAGTAAGGACCAGTGGCGGGCATATACACAATTTCTTCAACAGGAAGCCAACACAGTGTCCATTCTATTTGCCCCGCAGCAATGGAGCGCAGGTGGGATAACCAATCTCCAAACCCTTCTGGGAACTTGAAACTTGAAATCCTTGTGTTGAACTCTTCAATGCAACTTTTCTCTGCGGACCCATAACTCATATACTGGGGGCGGTGCCACAGGTGTTCGATCGTCCACATTTGTAGTAGCAAATTGCATCCCTCGAAGAAATCTGCCCCAACTTTACAAGCCGTGAGAGCTCGATATATCTCAGATACTATCATAGGGGCAAGGGTGCTCTTGGCGTTGGTAATCAAGACTTTGACGACTCCATCCATCCGCATATCGATATTCCCATCTTTCCGGGGAAACACCACGAGGCCTAAGAAAGCTACCATGAAAGCGAAACGCCTATGCTCGTCCCATTTTGCTCGGTTCCCTTTGCTATACACCCCATTTTCCGGATTGTTGAATCCTCCTACATGCCCGTACCTCTGGTATATAAAACGTAGAGTGGAAAAACCATTCTCCAACTCGGAGTACGACACTTTTTTGCTTATTTTTAGCAAATCCATGAATTTTTTAGAGTTAACGGCTCTTGGAGCGATCAGATACTTATGCCTTTAACCTTCAGTACTTCCCATATAACCTGCTATCTCTTCTAAGATGGGTGTGAGTTCAAAATTTGAGAACTGCAAGACGTTGTGAGCTGGGTCCCAGAACGTAACCAAAGCCTTTATGATGTCTCCTCTAGGCCTTATCTTCAAAAACCCAGTGAGGCCTCCATAATATATATTGACCTTATCTTGCTTTGATTTACCCAGATCCTCCCACCACATATGCAACTCCAAAGGGATCTTGTTCATGACTGTTATCGGCAAACTTTGACTCATGCTCATTCTGCAAATTTATTAGAGTGATTTTCATTAAAAGAAAATTATGACTCATTTTGACTCAAGAAAAATGACCATTGTTTTCAATATTTTCACAAAAATATCCGGCTTTACCAATACGGCCTTTCAGCACTTCAAAAACGAAGATTTTAAGGCTGTGTCGGCTAACCAGCCAAAACCTTTAAAAGTGACTAAATGTGGCTTTTCTTGCAAAAACAGCCTTTCGACACCATTTTGAGGGATATTCGGCTATTTTTGACAAGAATGACATCACCTTACTTATTTGGAGTAAACATAAAAGTTTTTGTTCTTTTTGGGCTATTTTTGCAAAAAAGGAAGTTGGACCCGATGGGGGTTGCCTACGTATCTTACATCCGGTGAGAATCAAGCTGGAATAGTTCGGGCAATTTAAAACAAAAACCAACCTTTTTTTTCTTTTCTCTTTTTTATTTCAAAAATAAAAAAAAAATCAAAATTTCGGCAGAGTTTCAGTACCATTTGGACATTGGTTTTTCAAAACAGGTGATTATCTCACTTAGCCCTCTAGCTGCTATTTTCTTTTTTCAACTTTCTCCTATTATTCAAAAGCCGGTCAGCATGCAAATCTGAAGCAAATAAATGCACAAGTAGCAAGTAAGATGCATCAGGATGGTCTTTTCATTTCAGGTACACTTGTCCTAGACAGACCCAATCCCTGTGTTGAGTCTCCAAAGTCAAATGCACGTGATGCAAACAAACGCTTCTACTAGGGATCTGGCATGAGGCTGAGTTATTCTAAGTTTAAAACGTGGGTGTATTGTTCTAGACCTGGCTTACCCGAGCATACAACTCGAGCCGAGGGGGGGCTGCGTACCGATAACCGAAAGATCATCCGGCTTTGCAACTTGTCTGAACCTCATCCTATTTGGGATATGATGCTAACAGAAAGAAGTCACGACCAGCGTGCACTCCTCAGAAAAGAGAAGAGAGGGGTTTCGTAGCAGTTTATGTATAGTTCAAATAGTATCAAAGCGGTAAAAAGCAGTATTTAGCACATTAGGCCCAAACATGCAATAAAATTAGATAATAAACATAGCCAAATATAACAATTATTCTAAGCTCGAATTCTTGAACCCTGAACAAGAGATTTTGTGTTCGTTCCCCAGCAGAGTCGGTAGAACTGTCACACCTCCTTTTTACCTACACCCTGGAAAAGGGTATAAGGGAGTTTTTTCCAATTTAAATCGAAATGAGATTACTTAATTTAAAATTCAGAGTCGCCACTTGGGATAATTTTATGGTGTCCCAAGTCACCGATTTAAATTCTGAATCGAGGAAAGATTGACTCTGTTTTACAGTCTGCGAACACAGAAATCCGGGTAAGGAATTTTGTTATCCCAGGAGAAGGTGTTAGGCATTCCCGAGTTCCTTGGTTCTAGCACAGTCGCTCAACTGTTATAATCGGCTCAATTATCTGATTTGAACACATGTTTTAGCCTATAGTTCAATTTTAAATTTATAACTGCTTTTATTCATTTTTAAGAAGATTGCAACGTTATTAAAACACGCCTTGAACCACGTCACATAAATGCACTCACGATCCTAGACATATTTTATCCAACATTGTTGAGTTTTGGATTTGGGTCACATAAATGCGCACCCGAGTTTAGGAAGGTAAATTATTAAAATAACGCGCCTAAATCGACTACGCATTTTTAACTTTGCGAGGCCCATAGAAAATTTACTAAATGGCGCACCTCGATTTCTAAAGAGCAAACACATTAATTAATTGAGGGTCGTGCATTTAAAGATTTTATTTGGCACGACACGCCTCGATTCCGATTTTTTAAAGGAAATTTAAACTAAGTCTTGGAGGGCCATAAATTATTTGTGTTGTCTAGTATGGCTCACCTCCACTAACTAACCGGCCTAGTCAGTTAAAAAGGCCAAAGGGAATTTTGATTTTTTACCAAAAAGCAAATGCCTCAAATCAAACGTAAATTGGCTAATTACAATTACCGAGCTATCCTAATGCCTTGAAGAAAACTGGGCCAATGGCCGACTTCGGTGAAGGTAACCATATTGAAAACGGAAAGAAACATATATGATAAGGCAAAGCAAATGATTCAGTCTAAAAAACCTCCAGACTTGGGCTCAAACGATTGGCCCTACATATAAAAAGTGGCTGGTCTCTATCCCAGGCCCAATATGAGCCCAAGTTTTGAAGAACAAACATCAACAAGTGTTGGACTCGAGATCGAGTCTCCATACACACGGAACATCAAATTATGCAAGAGCCAATATGATCCCAATTTTGTTAGCAAAGTGATTGTCACAAGGTGAACCTGGCCAGCCTTGATTTCATTAATTGGGCCTATATTAAGCCCCAAATATCAAACCAGCTCTCATGCACGATTAAGTACTTGTAATTCAATTAGAAACCATATGAATAGGGAAGTTAAACTGAATTTTGTTTTCCAAATTTTAAACTATTAGCTGAACATTCTAAGTTATAACCAACAAATCTAACTTAAACATGCTCACAATCAACGCCAAAATAAACTGTTGCTACTGAATTTAGCCCATTAGCTGAATCTTCTGGATTAAACCAACCAATCTAAATTAAACATGCTCACAATTAGCATCAAGATAAACTGATACCTGCTTCCATTATTAGAATATTCTAGATTATTTCTTTCCCCTTAAACATAATTCCAACACCCACGAAATTCAAGAACACATTTAGCCAAACCAATATATGAGTACATGATCAACCTAACACAATTAACATGTTACCGAAACTTAATTGAACTACTTAGCAACCAAGTCCCAATACCATTTGCATTACAAGACTCTTCAGGCATGCATATATGATCTGAATTTTAACTCAGTTAATAAGCTGTCCCCAAGTCTTATAATAGTCCCAAACCAAATACAAGGGCAAAAGCTTATTTACCTAAAACAGAAATCAACTAAACAATATAACACACCAAGTTCAGGATGAAACAGTAAGAAACATAATGTAACAAGAAAAACCAAGCCAATTGTAAAATCTGATTGATTCCCAGAAATATAAAACATCATATTTACAGGCTAATATGACAACTTGCAGTTCAATCGAATAAAATCTTATTCTTCCATTTCACATGTCAAAGGAATGGGAGATACCTGGAAATAGAAAGGAAACAACATAAGTGAGAAATCAGTGGCCAAGCAGCAGTAGAACAAGTAGAACAAGACCTAGCAACATGAAATAATAGCAAAACCCAGCTCAAATCCACAGTGATACACGGCAGACCCAATTTCAAACAGATTCAAACTATTTCTTAGCCTTAGCAATACGATTATGAAGTTCTTCAAAGGTTCTAGCTAACAGAAGACTCAAAATCCAAACTCAAAACAAAATTTTTAGTAGTTTTCAACAATGGAACTCAGAATATTCAAAGAAACTCAGCTATTGCAACTTTTCAATATTTTTTTTCTTTTTCTCTAATCCCCCCCCCCCTTCTTGAATAGCAAGTCTTGGTGCCTTTATAGGCAAGGCACTAGGGAAACTTAAAATGAACTATGTTTTGCACTTCTACCCTTTTCATATTTTGGTTTTTGCTTAAAGGTCCTTAGTGTAAAATCCAGAATTTCAGATTAATCCCTACCCCAGCTTCCTAGAAGCTTCCTTAGGCAGTTATTTGCCTAAGATTCCCCAAAATACCCTTTAAACCTCTGAAAACTACCCTTCCAACCCAAGTATAGGTCAAACTGACCCGACTCAAATTGGTAAGGGTCTGCAAACCCAATTTAAATCCCCACTTGGGCTTTTTGATTTTCAGAGTCCAATTAAAATCCATCAGGGATTCCCAACTCGAAAGACTGACCAAAATTTCCCTACAAGAAAACCCGGAACCCCTTCTTTAAAATGCAATCAAACAAAGACAAAGATGAATGAGCTAATTAATAGGAAATCGACTAAATTAAGTGATTTAACGAACCAAAAACTTAACCTGCTTAACAAACTAAAAATGTCACAAAAATGGAATTCACAAAAAAAAAGAGAAAAGAGAAAAATAACGAACGAAAGAACAAACTTGGACTCAGAAGATGAATTGAATTTTCAACCAAATTATTATAAGAAAACTAGTTTTAAGAAAGGGAAAGATGAGGATGACAGAAAGGAACCTAGAAAGGGAAAGGGACTCACCAAATCGAACCTCGAAACCGGACGGGGGCAAAGAACTTAGCCAAACTTATGTCGATCCATTGTTCTTTGTCAAGAATAACTGAACGACATCAGTTTCACCGAGTCCAAACCTCAAAGCTTGAAAGAATAGTGCTCCCCGAACGTGCATGCTACCAGGCTCGACGAAAAAATGATTTTGAACTTTTTTTGGGGGATGAACTTGGATTCAAGCTTCGCGGAGCTCCGGGCAGATTTGAAGGAAAGTAGTTGTGATATGAGGGGATCATGGGGGTTGTAGGGTGTTAGTTTGGGGCAGTTTGGGAACAGCACCACCGACGACAAACGGTGGAAACTAGGAGGGCGTCGCTATGATTTCGGTTGGGGACGATGAGATCTGGGAAATGAGACGGGGGGAGGGGGGGAGGATTCAGACAATATTATACTAATCAGACCCCACTTCCGGACCGTTAGATCTACAGAGATCAACGGTCCAGATCAAAAGAACGAAACGATTTCGTTTCGATTATGATGGAGATTGGACTGGAGGATTCTAGGCTGGGTCAATTGGTATTTGGACGGGTCTAAAGAAAAATTTTTTTGGGCTTGGATAATTTCAGATTTTGGCCCAAAAATCCGATTTCTTCAAAATCCTTTCTTTTCTTTTTATTTTCCAAAATTCTTTTCCCTTCTTTTTTTTTCAAAAAATTAAAAATAACACCTAAATTAATCCCTATATCAAATTATCCTACCAAATTAAATTAATTAACCCTAATAATTATTACAACTAATTAAATACCAAATTAAAGGAAAACCAACAAATTTCAAATCTAAAATCAAACAATGCAAAATAAACTATTTTTGTGATTTTTCCCATCCTTATAAAACAACTAATTTGTTAATCAATCCTAAAATGTAGAATTAAATCCTAAATAAAAAGACAACATATTTTGTATTTTTCATTAATTAAACAAAGTTAATATGCGCAGACAAATGCAAATAATTAACGAAAAATGCTACAACAATCTACGAAATTGCAAATAATAGGAAAATTTATTTTGTTTTGAATTTGTGGGAGTAATTCATATAGGGCAAAAATCACGTGCTCACACTCGTCCAAGAATATTTAAAATTGATTAAGCACAAAAGCGTAACATCTTCACCTCAAGATTTGACTCACAGGTATCACACATTGTTCACAACTCACCCTCTTACTCTAACATAGATGTCACTGACATTACCTTTCCGTCATGAATCAAGTGCCCTCACACAACAAAAGAGAGTAGTTTCACACAATAAAATTTAAGAATACTTAGGAACTCAAGATAGAAAGAATTCACTCACTATCAGAAATAACATTCATATGCCGCAAAAGATGCACCATAGAATTTCCCGTAGTGTACTACTCTACTACTCGAGCTTATTCAGTATAGGATCAAGTAAGACTTTATTTGGTTGTAATGTAGGCTGCGGGATGGGTAGGATACATTTAGATATAAAAGTGACTACACCTCCCTAAGCACTTTAATACATATACTTTAACATTCAAACCCCATACTTATGTTAAACCAAAATTCCAGCTTCATATCAATGTATATTACCTCATTCTTCTTTAAGCCACTTACATCAAAAGCCGCCACTTATCAAGGAATATTATTTTTCTTCACAACAATCCAACTATGTTTTTCTTTTTTTTTTCTCAATTCAAGTGGCTCTTACTTTTTCAAAACAGTGCACCTTTCTCCTTATTTAATTAGTTCCACTCAAAAGCTAAACCAATCACCCCACACTTTAACTTTTACAAAGTTCATAAACAATTCAAGTGCTCATAAGAGATTACAATGGTTCAAATAGATAGTTAATTCAAACAAATGGGTAAGGCTTATAATGTAGTTGCCAAAGAAACAGGATTACAGGCTCAAAGGGATTAACTACGATACATAATAATTAGGCGGGTAAAATATACATATCTGGCTCAACAAAGAAACACCTATATCACTTTCAAGACTGAATAAAACTACTATTTCGCTTTCCAAACACACGGGGTAAGTTCTAGACATCAAATGCAATGCACTGAATAATGCAAAACCTTACACACACATGACACATAACTCACTCAGGATTGGATTCATAGACACTCTAGTCAAAGTAGTTAAGAAAAATTAAGATCATACAATTTAGTGTACTTCTACAAGAGTCAAAAACTGAGCCTAAGCGTCACAACCAAAGTACTCACTATTCTCAAGGCATAACCAAGTCAAGAGATATTGCTTCAATTCAAAACATAACACAATGACTCCTACTCCCAAAAAAAACTAACTACACCTGGTTCAAATAATACCCTTGGAAAAGAACCGCGGCACAAAGAAAAACCAAGGGGAATTATTACACTACCTACAAAGATTTTTTTTCTTTAGATTTAAATCCCTCAAGAAAATTGTGTAGGATATCGATCGTCGAGAAAAGTCTAATTTTTTTTTTGTTTTTCTAAAAAATAAAAAAAATATTCAATTAAACTAACACAACTAAAATAGCATAGAAAGTCACCCAGACAATCTCCTCACCCCACACTTAAAATTGTGTATTGTCCCCAATGCACACCATACTAATAAGAGGGTAAAAGAAACTCCCTGGTAGGCCAAAGGCCGAAACACTAGCAGCTCATGGGATACTCAGACTTCTCTCGGGCTTGGTCCTTTGTGCGGGTAGCTCACACTTAGTTCCAACCATCTGCTTCGCTGTTGAATCCTTCCAATAGCTTTGCTTTAGAAAATCAAAAATCGGCACTACAAAAAAAATACAATAAAAAATATTATCAAAACAAATAAAAAATAAAACAAAGTAGTAAAGCTGAGTTGCCTCCCAACAAGCACTTGATTTAACGTCGCGGCACGACGCGAATCACTTTTTTCCTCCACTTCGAACTTATAAATTAGACCCCAAGTTTTGATTCTGCTCTATGATCATGCTCCTGGGGTGGTGGAACGAATCTGACTGGCCCAATAAAATAATATAGTATTCTGCACTTCTTGGCCTTTGGATGAGATGTATATTCCCGACTTTCTAGCAAGAAGCATTCCAGAATGTAGGCACCTTGTTCCTCATTCCTTGACTCCTCAAGTGGCTCGGATGACTCTATTTCCATATCATCATCCAAATACAATGTGGAAAAATGCTTGGAGTGTGGACCAATGCGCTCAACTACAAGAACATTGGGACTGTCTATATTCTCAACACTAATGACAATAGAGTCAACTAAATATGTATCAACAATATCCTTGGTTGACTCTAGTATCTCTTCTACAACATCGACATCCTCAAAATCTAGTGCGATTGATTGTTGGTGTTCTACTCTGGCCTTCTCCTCTAGCTCATCCTCGTATTTTTTTAAATCCTCCAATATAATGACAATTTCTGCAGTCAATTCATGCTCATATTGGCTACTATCCACAATATCAACTTGTTGCGCTTTACAAAGTTCAATTAATTTATTCGCTTGCGTCTCCAAGTTGTGAATAGTTGCCTCTTGCCTTTGTATCTACCGTGTTCTCTTATCATATAGTTTCATACAACGCTTTAACATATTTTTGATCTCTTTCTGGTCATCATCCTTGGGTTCTTTGTTCCTATTAACTTCACAGGGAAAAGAAGGACCATCAAAGTAAGGGGTTGGGGGAAGATTAGAACTATAGGCACAACCATGAAAGTGACCATCTTGACCACAACACATATTACACACATTCCACATATAAAATTGAGTTGGTGCACAAAACTCGCTCTCGGGAATATTTTGATAATTTTGCCCTGGGTAGTTTTCTTCACAATATGCATAAGGAGAATTAAAAGCAGAATTACCTGTCACACCTCCTTTTTACTACTCCGGAAGGGGTATAACGGAGTTTTTCCAATTTATGTGACAATCGAAACGGGATTATTTATTTTAAAATTAGAGTCGTCACTTGAGATAATTTATGGTGTCACATGTCACCGGTTTAAAATTTCGAATTGAGGAAGTTTGACTCTATTTACTGTTTGCGAACACAGAAATCCGGGTAAGGAATTCTGTTAACCCGAGAGAAGGTGTTAGGCATTCCTGAGTTCCGTGGTTTTAGAACGATCACTTTGATCATACTTGGCTTATTAAATTGTCTAACAACTTATTTTAGAACCTATGTGCATTTGCCTCTTTTAATTAAGAGATTATCTTGAAACGGGTCACGCGCACGTATACCCATTTGTTTGGCGCGTCAAAAATCATGTCACGTGGACGTGTCCACAATTAATAATTCTTTATTAATATTAAGAATGTTTGGCCGAAGGTGCGCGAACGCATACTCTGGTTTTGTTTTTAAAGTCGCAACTATGTCACGCGAACGTGTACATAATCACGATAATAGATTTTATTTCCATTGCCATCATCATCATATTTCTCCAATGGAATCCATAGCCACAACTCTAAGCCACAAAACATCAGAACGAGAATATTAAACAAAAAATATACAATGCAGGCACAGATGGTCATGACTTGTGATACCCCGGTTAGGGCTGTGTCGGGTTGTATTTCCGTACTATTTCCCGCTACTTAGTATGATTAAATCATGTTTAGACTGCTTTTATGCTGATTAACTGTTTTAAAAAGTGAATTGGGTTTAATTGGCTGGCCTTGTCTTTACGAGAGGCGCCTTCACGACCAGGTTCGGGGTTAGGGTCGTGACACTCGATTCCACGAACGCGGACCAGATCTCAAGATTAATCCTTTTTCGTTTCACTGGCCTATCAAAATATGATTTTTGACAAAACAAAAAGAGAAGCTAATGTTGTTCTTCTGTGTTGTATGGCTAATGTTTGAAGAAAGGGTTGTTGTTGCCTAGCTCTTAGAGATCGATCCTCTTTTTTTGTGTTAGCTGCTCTGTATGTGTATTATGCTCAAGTGAAAGAGAGCCGAAATTCAAAGAGAACCGCCGATCTTTTTGGAAAATTGGGGGTTGCAGCTGTCTCTTCAAGTCTTAGGGATCTAGATCTTAGAGTCTAGGTATTTGTTAGGCTAAATTTGGTTATATAAAGAGGGTTTTTAGGTTAAGAGGTATGAGTTTGGTATTATTGGGCCTTGAAATTCGGCCAAACACTAAAAAAAATGGACTACAAGATTAAATGGACAAACTAACCCAAGACTAACTCTTCCTTCTAAATATACAATTTATAATATAAAAATATAAAACTAATCTTAATTGATTAAACTAAACTATATTAAAACATGAAACTATTTTTGTATTTTCAAGATTATATAAAAAATAAAAATAAGGTACTATTTTTGTATATTTTTTATTTAAATTTATGAAAGATACATAAACTAAAATATTTTTCTTTTTTTTTTTATAATTTTCATTTTTGTGACGAAATAAAGTAAAAGAGTCAAAATTAGTTGAAATAAAGATATTAGGCCTAAACTAAATATTTACATGCTAAAATATAAAAAATCTTGGGGAGAGTCAAAAATCACATGTCTACAGCTGCCCCTCTTTGACTGGACTAGACACGTTTTTTTACCCAACCCTTATTTACAGAGACCAAAAAAAAGAAAGGAGAATGTGACCGAGCCCAGGTATCTGAGCTGTCTATATATCCTTGGCTATAAAGGAATCAGGCCACATGTAGTTCAGAAGTGAGTGAGATAATGGAGTATACCGAGGTGGAGAGCTAGTCAGGTGTCATTCCGTCGAGGTTCCGGTCCGCGATCCTGTTATTGCAGCAAAAATAAAAAAATGAAAAAGACTAACTAAGCCTGTCAACTATGAGTTACAAGATTCCTATCTATAAGTCTTCTGAAGCTTGATCTTGAGTCTTGAATGGTTCTTCATGCAGACTTTAGATTTGAACCTCGACGCTTGCTAGCTGCATGTGCTAGTTCATTCTTCTTCAGATCAAAACCAGACATGCAATGCTCGTGATTTCAGCCATCATATCTTGAGCAGTTCGCAACTTTCTCTCTTCTGCATTTGGATTCACCTTAACTTTCTTTTTTTTATTATGGATTGTGACTAACTTCCGTTGATCATCTCGGACTGTTGACTCGTATTCTTGCCGCGAGCTTCTTTTGTTGCTGACTTGAATTGCATTCTGAAGTGAATTCCCTTGTTTTCCAGGTGAGTTCTTGATTTCCAAAACTTGAACTGTCTTCCTTCGAAACTTGAACTGCCTTCCCTTGTTCTCCAGGTGGGCGCCTGATTGCTGAACTTGAATTGTCTTCCTTCGAAACTGCTTTTCCTTGAAACTTGAACTGTCTTCCCTTATTCTCCAGGTGTGCGCCTGATTGCTGAACTTGAACTATCTTCCTTCGAAACTGCTTTCCCTTGAAACTTGAACTGTCTTCTGTTGAAACTTGAACTGCTTTCCCTTGTTCTCCAGGTGGGCGCCTAATTGCTGAACTTGAACTGCTTTCCTTTCCCCTAAAACTTGAACTGCTTTCCCTTGTTCTCCATGTGGGCGCCTGATTGCTGAACTTGACCTATCTTTTCCTGAAACTTGAACGGCTTTCCCTTGTTCTCCAGGTGGCACCTGATTGCTGAACTCGAACTGATTTCCTTTCCCCTTAACCTTGAACTGCTTTCCCTTGTTCTCCAGTGGGCTCCTGATTGCTGAACTTGACCTGTCTTTCCCTGAAACTTGAACTGCTTTCCCTTGTTCTCCAAGTAGGCACCTGATTGCTAAACTCGAACTACTTTCCTTTCCCCTGAAACTTGAACTGCTTTCCCTTGTTCTTCAGGTGGGTGCCTGATTGCTGAACTTGACATGTCTCTCCCTGAAACTTAAACTATTTTCCCTTGTTCTCTAGGTAGGCGCCTGATTGCTGAACTTGACCTGCTTTTCCTTGAAATTTGAATCATTTTCCCTTTTTTTTCAGGTGGGCGTCTGACTGCTGGACTTGACCCATCTCCTCTTGTTACTTGAAACTGTTTTCCCTTGAAGATTGAACTGTTTTCCCATGTTCTCCAGGCAGGCGCCTGATTGCTGAGCTTGACCCGCTTTCCTTTGAACTTGTGTTGTCTTCCCTTGTTCTCTAGGTAGGCGCCTGATTGCAGCAAAACAGACAAAACAAAAGAAATTTTTCTGCCCCAGTTTGATATTGGGAACATCGGTGAGTGTTAACCAATTCTTGTTATTAAAATAAGTTCTAAGCGAAATTCCCTTATCCTGAAAAATTTCAAACCAAGTCTCATCTCAAAAGCGAAAAACTTAAATTCTAAATTATACTTTCCAAAAGTAAAACTCTCGTCAGACCTTGTCACTTGCGAGGGTCTCAGAACTTACTAAGTCATGTTATTCATGAGGGTACTAGAAACTTACTGCCGAGCCTATCTGGCACCTGCTTTTCTCACTAAGGGTTTCTCTAGAACAAATAAAATTTCCTTCTTCAATCAAAGAAAACTTGTGAGTTTAAACATGGTGATTGGTTTGCGGCCTTGACTTTGAGGGCGATTGCTCCTTCACTTCCCATGATAACTGCGATTTCAACTCGAAAGACCTTGCTTGTTTATTGATTGACCACTTTCTCTGTCACCCTTATCACGAAAAATACCTCTAATTCGTTCAAACCAAATACCATTCATCTGTTGCATTGTGGTCATGCATTGACATATACTGAACCTTTGTGTTTCACATGAATCCCAAAGCACGTCAATTGCCACCCACTCAGTGCGCATGCTTTTCTTTCCTGACTTAAACCACTGGCCTTGGCCTTGAGGTCTATTGCTCCTTCACTTGCCATGATAATTTTGATTTCTGCTTGGAAGAACTTGCTTGTCATTGGTTAACCACTTTCTCTGTCAACCTTATCATAGAATACCTTTGATCCATTCACCAAACATTCTCGATCTATTGCATTGTTCATGAATTGACATATACCAAACCTTTGTATTTCACATGAATCCCAAAGCACGTTGATTGCTACCAACTCAGTGTGCATGTTGTTCTTTCCTGACTTATGCCACTTTGATATGCTAGCCAGATCCCGTTTTGTGCAATTAGAAAGCTGGTGGCAAATTTTGAAGTTATTTCTCACTTGTTCTGACCAAACAGAGTCAGGAAGAGGAAGTAAAAAAAAGAACAGAGTAAAGGACAATGGAAAAAAATGATTCCTAACAAGAAAGCTACAAAGTAGAAACTTATCAGATGTGGATACCAACTCTAATAACCATGACATGCACCTGTGACCTAATCTGTCAAGCAAGTCTGATGTTCAAATCTTGCTATACCCATAAACCATGAAACTGGGCTTCAACGCTCCGATTATCCAATCTAATTCACGATCCTTATTCGACTTGTAGAGCCCGAAGGGTTTTCACCATCAAGCCTCGCTCATTTTGTTCTTTCTCTCAACTCACCATCGCCTTATGGTGCATGTGAAATTTTTCACCAATAAGACTCTCTCATTTTGTTCCTTTCTTCTTATTTCCTCTAATTCTGCAGATGACAAGGCATTAACCATGGTGAAAATGTCATATACTCTTGGCATGTCTAACCCGGCATTCTCAAAGATTATCTGGGGGCCTTTTTGGACTGTAATGTGGCTTTTGGACAGGGTTATAAAGAAAGGATATCATAAAGGCTCAAAACAACTTGAATTCAAAATTACAACTTTTGGAATAAGATCTTTTACAAAACCGCAACTTCTGTCCCAGTTTCTTTGCCTGGGGACTTTTGAATTTTTATTTTGATGGGACCGAACTGTGAGGCTGCCTACATATCCTTAAAAGGAATCAGGTCGAACATAGTTCACGAGAACACTTTTTATTACTATTTTCCTTTTTCTGTTTTCTTTCTTTCTTTTTCCTTCTTTTATTTCTTTATCTCTATTTTTCTTTTATTTTTTTTGAATTTTCCTTTTGGAATGAATTTTCTAAAATACCTAGGGGGAGATAAAACAAATTTCGTATGACTCTAACTTGAATCCAAAAGTGGGGAGGTCGAAAAAATCAGTACAGGCTCAAAAGGGTATCGAGTAATATAAGTGTTTGGGTAGCTGAAAGAGGGCCTTCCAATCCCTGAAAATGCCAAGTACAACACATGCAACTTGAGGATGAAAATTGAAGATCATGCACAATATTTCTTTTGCGGCTTCGGCATTGATATCACTGATATTCCTTCCACTTTTCTTTAGCGCCTTGTCAAGTACAAAACCCTCGTTAGGTGATTCCTTCTTCACAATGGATATCCTCTGTCAATTCAGAGAAAACTTCCTTGACTTATTTTGTAACTTGAGATGCACTTGAAATCAAAGTTGCTTGCTTCAAATTGTCTGGGATGCACTCTTCTTTAATGAATTCTTGTCACCCTATTAACTTACCAAATTATCTGCCCCAGTTTCACATGGTTCGGGCTTCAAATGATCTCGAAATGTCCAAATCTGTACTTATTTTCCTTAAGTGTCCCTATCATCTTCAAAATTGCTTTATTGCTTCATGACTAAACTAACTTTTAAGACCAGGCCTAGAGTTATGCGTGCATGTCATGTCACTAGAGTTAGCAGGAAAAGAACTATAAAAGAAAAAGAGAACTAAAAAAATGACTAGAAATAACAGAGGATAGAAAATTGCATTAGATAGACAGTGAAGGGGTTCGAACAACAAAACAAGCAAAATAAACTTGGGTACAACCCTGGAACAAACCTAGATAACACTAAATTAGTTACTACGACTAAAGGAACTAGGCAAAATAAAAGGATAGAAGGGTTTGAGTCACAAGACAATATCCGGATTACAACCCTGAAATAACCCGGACAACAGAAATGATAACAAAATAAACCACCAGAACTCCTCCCTGGCTAGCCAAGAAAGGAACGTCTTTCCAATTACCAAGCTCGACATCTTAGCCACTGAGTTCCACATCAATATTACCAAGACCATTGCCAATTTCCATATCATTAACTTCAGTCAGCAAGTTCCTAAGAGGATTCGCATGCTCCCTGTCACTGTCCTTGATCACAATTACCCCTTCTTGAATCATTCTTTCTATTTCCCTTGTCAAAGCACGACAATCTTCAATGTTATGCCCTTGGACGTTAGAGTGGTACATGCATCATACAGTAGGATCAAAACCTTTTGCATATGGGTCTGGAGTATAGCCAAGGAGCGGCTCAATCAGGCCAGAATGCTTTAACTTTTCAAACAAGTTTGTGTAGGACCCCTCGATGGGCGTGAAATTATCTTTTTGCCTTTGTTTTCCTCTATGCCTTAGTTTTCTAGGATTGTAGAATGCTTGAAAATGTTATGAAGGCGCACAAGAATTTTGGGATGCTGGTGCTCGCCTTAGGGAGTGACCTAGTGGTTGGACAGATGGTTGGATATTATTCGGAAGATAATACTAGGGTAGATTATGTGGAGTTTGGGGATGTTTAATTGGTCGGTACTGAGGCTGAAAGCATTTAGCAGGAATGCCCACTGGATCCTGTCGTTGGCGGGGCTTAGCAACATCTTTTCTATCAATGGGAGGATTGTCCCAAGCAATTTGTTCATTCCATCTGAACCAAAATTCTCTAAAACCTTCTTTGGGTTTCTTTTCCATCTGAGATAGGGAGGAGCGGTCTGGGACAATGTCTATATTGTACTGAAAGTGTCCCACAAAATCTTAAGCCATGTCATCCCATGTATGCCATTTACCACCATCTTGACGAGTATGCCATTCCAAAGCTGCCCCAGTCAGGCTCTCACTGAAATATGCCATCAGCAACTCATGTTTTCCACCAACACTTCTCATTTCACTGTAATAACCCCTCAAATGGGCTACTGGATCTCCACACCCGTCGTACAAATTAAACTTTGGCATCTTAAACCTTTTAAGCTTTCTGGATATCTCATCTTGCTACACTATCTTAGCAGGCTTTTTAGTTTCATCTGGAGGATCAAAATGAGGAGCGTGAGAGTATGGAACCGAGACCTTGAAAGTTGGTTCTGGAGCACAGTGTTGGGCATCGGGGATTTTGAACACAGTCTGGCTAGAGGATCGAGGAAGGGTATTAGGTGGATGAGCTACAAAAACATGAGTGGTCAAAGGAGCGAGATATGAGGTGGTTCTGGGGGTGGAGTGTGAAAAGGTTATGGGGAGATATCCTAGACTTGTGACAGTGGCGGAATGGTGACAAGGTTTTCAGTATAGTTAGCGAGAACTGATGGTGTAGGACGCCCACTAATCCAGGCTTGCTATATTTCGACCATCTGTCCTTTCAACCTTAAGACCTCTTCTTTCAACTCAGATTTTGATTCAAAAATTCCTTTAGACGGATCAATGACCCTTATGTCCCACTCATTGCCAGCCATGACTACCTTGATGTTTGACCTTGTGTTGTATGGAAGAGTTGCTAGTTTAAGAACCACAAACCAACCACCCTTATGCTATAATAAGGATAACAACGAGCAACAAAATGAAGTCATCATGTTAGCATGAGGGCATTTAACAACTAAAAATATCACAGTACGTGCAATGCACCTAGCAACAATTAACGGTTCGACGAATGACTTTGAGGGTCACAAGGTCACTTACCATCATCCCAATTTTGTTCATTTCAATCTTCTCTTTTCTTTCTTTTCTAGCACTTCTTGGCTTGATCATTTTCCTTTGTGACGACCCGGCCAGTCGTCTCATGGGTTACCACTCCGTTTTCCTTATTTCTGCTTCTTTATGCTTTGTTATCCGTGTTTTGTGGCATCAGGTTGGTCGGATCGAATCTGGAATAATTTTGGTAAGGTTTGAGACACTTAGTCTTTTTTAAGGAAGCTTATGTTGGAAAAGTCAACTGGATGTTGACTTATGTGTTAGAGGGTTCGTATGTGAGTTCTGATGGTTCAGTTAGCTTTGGGAGGTGATTTATGACTTAAGAGCGTGATCGGAATAAATTTTGGAGGTTCGTAGTAGATTTAGGCTTGAATTGGCGAAGTTGACATTTTGGCAATTTCCGGTTGGTAGACAAGATTTTGGTATAGGGATCGTAATGGAATTCTGAGAGTTGTAGTAGTTTCGATGTGTCATTTTGGATGTGTGTGCAAAATATCAGGTCATTCGGACGTGGTTTGGTTGGGTTTTTGATCAAAAGCGGAATTCGAAAGATTTTAGAAAGTTTGGCTTGAATTCGATGTGTTTTGGGTGATTTGATGTTGTTTGAGGTGTTTTGATGATTGGAACAAGTTTTAATAAGGTATTAGGATATGTTTGTGCTTTTGATTGAGGTCCCGGGGGCCTCGGGGTGATTTCGAATGGTTAACGGAGAAGTTGGAATTTTGTTGCAGCTGCTAAATGTGCTGCTTCTGGTATTTCCGCACCTGCAGATTGGGGACCGCAGGTGCGATAAGGGAGGTTGCAGAAGCGGAAAGTGCTGAGGGAGTTAGGAACCGCAGAAGCAGTGAGATGGACTGCATCTGTGATGTTGCAGATGCGGATGAGGGATCGCAGAAGCAGAAAATCGTAAGTTAAGTGATATACACAGAAGCGGGGAAATAACCACAAATGCGGTACCACAGAAACGGGTATTGGGCCGCAGATGCGAAAAGTTCTAGGCAGAAAGTATAAATTGTGGTCTTCGCGAATTTTGAGCTATTTCACCATTTTTATCTCGGCTTTGGAGCTTTTTGGACGATTTTAGAGAGGGATTTCAAAGGAACTTTATTAAGGTAAGGAATTTGGACTTAAAACGTGTTCCTATGCTATTATTTCACATATTAGACCTAGAAATTTTGGAAATTAAGGGTGAAAATTGGGGAAACTAGGGCTTGGGAACTTAGGCCTTTAATTGACGATTTGAAGGTTTATTTGGGGTCGGATTCCTGAACTTTTGATATGTATGAACTCGTGGGGAGATAAGGAATCTATTGATGTAAAAATTATTGAATTCTGAGACATGGGCTCGGGGGTCGGGTTTTGGTAATTTCGGTATTTGTGTCTTATTTTAATTATTTTTGCTTGGGCTTTGTTACCTTAGCATATTTTGACGTCCTCGTTCTGATTTTGGATAGATTCGACGTGAGTGGAGGCCGATTCGAGGGGCAAAGGAGTCGTAAGCTAGGGATTTGACCGGTTCGAGGTGAGTAATGATTGTAAAAGATGTTCTGAGGTTTTGAAACCTCGGACTGTATATCGTAGTGCTATATTGAGATGAGGCACACGCTTGATGACGAGCTTGGGGCCATGCACTATTGGGGGATTGTCACTTGGTCCGTCCCGATTGATGGTTTTACCATGTATTTGACTGAAATTTATTTGCTATCATCATTATTTGGGCTAAATGCCATATTTGGGTTTTGTACCAACTATTTGAACCTTCGGGGATTTTTATTGATATTTCCTCACTGTTTTGACTTTATACTTGAAATCAGTCATGTTATTTTCCACTATTTTCGTACTCAGCCATGTTTACTCAGTTTTAATACTTAAACGATATTTTAAATGATGTTTGGGTTGAGAAACACTGTTTTACTATTGCCCGAGTGGCTTGTGAGGATTTTTGACTGAGTGAGTCCGAGGGCCTATGTTGTGAGGAAACATTTGATACTGATTATGAGGTCGAGGGCCTGAGATTTACGCCACGAGGTGGATTGATTGATATGAGGCCGAGGGCCTAGTGATGATGCCACGAGGTGGCTTGATATTGTGTTTGGGCCGTAAGGGCCCCTCCAGGAGTCTGTACACCCCCCAGCGAGCGCGGGTACCCAATGTGATGTGAGATTAAGCTCGAGGGGCTGGTATTGTGATTTGAGTTTTGAGCCCGAGGGGCTGGTACTGTTCTGAGATGTTGCCCGAGCGGCGGATCTGTTGATACTGTGCCCGAGGGGCGAAGCTTTATGTGTTTATTTTTCCTAATTGACTGTCAATTACCTGATTAATTATCGAAAAAGGCTTTTTCATGAAATTACATTTGAGTAAAAGGATTTTACCTATCTTTCACTGATTTTACTATTTTTAAATGGTTTTACTGATTCGTTATAGAATGCTTTGTGCCTTACGTGATTTCTTGCTTTCAATATTTATTTACCTTTGTTACTCACTGAGTTGGAGTACTCACTTTACTCCCTACATCCCTGTGTGCAGAATCAGGCGTTGCAGATCCTGCCAGTGCGATTTGAGAGCTCCCGGCAGAGTTCGGAGTCCACGAGGTTGCTGCTTGATTTCCGCAGTCCTGTGTTTCTCCCCCTTTATCATTTCTATCTCTTATCAAACATTTGTAATAGTTTGTAGACTTTTTAGATTTGCATTAGGTTTTTTATAGATGATCATGACTAGTGACACCCCGGTATCGGGCTGTGTTGGGTTGTTCTTCCGCGTATTTATGATATTATCGGCTACTTTGGATTATTTTTACCATGTTTAGACTATTTCTTCATGCTTAACTGTTAAAATTAAAAAAAATAGGAAGTGTCGGCTGGCCTTGTCTTCACAAGATACGCCATCATGGATGGTTAGGATTTTGGGTCGTGACAAGTTGGTATCAGAGCCTAGGTTACATAGGTCTCACGAGTCCTGAGCAGGTTTAGTAGAGTCTTGCGGATCGGTATAGAGACATATATATTTATCCTCGAGAGGCTGCAGAACCTTTAGGAAAAATTTCATATTCTTGAAATTCTTGTCATGCGAATTTGTTGATCCGAATACTAAACTTCTGTTATTCTATTCTCTCACAGATGGTGAAGACACGCGCTACTGGTCAGGATGGACGACCACCAGTACCACCAACTGTGGACACTAGAGACTGAGGATGCGATCATGGTCGTGGTAGGGGCAGAGCAGCTAGGGCAGTACCTGCAGATCCACCTGCTTCCCCAGTTCAGGATCAGGTCCTAGTTATGGGCGCTCCAGCAGCACTAGCTTAGGCACCAGCTATGCCCATTGTGATACCGGGTTTTCAGGAGGCCTTGGCTCAGATCTTATCAGTTTGCACTGGCCTAGCTCAAGCAATTTTAGCCACAACAGCCGCAGCTACTTCTCAGGCCGGGGGAGGCAATCAGACTCCCACCACTCGCACACCTAAGCAGGTCGTGCAAGGACTTCAGACACCGGGGGCATATCCAGCCCAACCGGTTGCAGCTGCTCAGGACTATGTAGTTCCTACTTTGCCGGAGGATAAGCAGCATAGGTTGGAGAGGTTTGGTAGACTGCAGCCTCCGACCTTCAGTGGTGCAGAGGGCGAGGACGCCCAGGGTTTCTTAGATAAGTGTCAGAGGATGCTTCATACAATAGGTATTTTGGAGACCCGTATGGATCTTTTATTATTGTGTATGGTAGATTTCGACGTCATTTTGGGCATGGACTGGCTATCTCCGTGTCATGCTATTCTGGACTATCATGCTAAGACGGTCACATTGGCGATACCGGGTGTGGCACGGATCAAATGGCGAGCTTGACTGATTATGTTCCCAGTAGAGTGATCTCATTCTTGAAAGCCCAACATATGGTTGGAAAGGGTTGTCTTTCGTATCTAGCCTTTGTGAGGGATGTCGATGCTGAGACTCCTAATTTTGATCTGCTCCATTTTTTAGGGATTTTCCCGATGTGTTTCTTGTAGACTTGTCGGGCATGCCACCAGACAAGGATATTGATTTTGGTAGTGACCTGGTGCCGGACACTCAGCCCATTTCTATTCTGCCATATCGTATGGCTCCAACAGAGTTGAAGGAATTAAAAGAACAACTTCAGGAACTCCTTGATAAAGGGTTCATTCGGCCTAGTGTGTCACCTTGGGATGCGCCGATTCTATTTGTGAAGAAGAAGGTGTCACTATGAGAATGTGCATTGATTATAGGCAATTGAACAAGGTAACAATTAAGAACAAGTATCCTTTGCCTCGCATTGATGATTTATTCGACCAACTTCAGGGAGCGAGAGTGTTCTCCAAGATTGATCTCCGTTCAGGTTATCACCAGTTGAAGATCAGGGACTCGGACATTCTTAAGACAACTTTCAGGACCCGATATGGTCATTATGAGTTCTTGGTGATGTCTTTTGGGCTCACTAATGCCCCAACAACGTTCATGCATTTGATGAACAGTGTGTTCCGGCCTTATCTTGACTCATTTGTCATAGTCTTCATTGATGATATTCTGGTGTATTCACGTAGTCAGGAGGAGAACGCGGAGCATTTGAGAGTTGTGTTGCAGAGATTGAGAGAGGAGAAGCTTTATGCAAAATTCTCTAAGTGTGAGTTTTGGCTCAGTTAAGTGGCATTCCTAGGGCATGTGGTGTCCAGCGAGGGTATTCAGGTTGATCCGAAGAAGATAGAGGCGGTGCAGAGTTGGCCCAAACCGTCCTCAGCCACAGAGATTTGCAGCTTTCTTGATTTGGCAGGTTATTATCGCCATTTTGTTCAGGGATTCTCATATATCACATCGCCCTTGACCAAGTTGACTCAGAAGGGTGCTTCATTTGTATGGTCGGACGAGTGTGAGGAAAGTTTTCAGAAGCTCAAGACAGCCTTGACACAGCTCCAGTGTTGGTTTTACCATCGACTTCAGGTTCATATACCGTGTATTGTGATGCTTCGAGAGTTGGCATTGGTTGTGTATTAATGCAGGAGGGTAGAGTTATTGCTTATGCTTCTCGTCAGTTGAAGCCCCATGAGAAGAACTACCCCGTTCATGATTTGGCGTTGGCTGCCATAGTTCACACATTGAAGATTTGGAGGCATTACTTGTATTGTGTGTCTTGTGAGGTGTTTACTGATCATCGTAGCCTCCAGCACTTGTTCAAACAGAAGAATCTTGATTTGAGACAACGGAGATGGTTGGAGTTGCTTAAGGATTAAGATATCATTATATTGTACCATCTGGGAAAGGCCAATGTGGTGGTCGATGCTTTGAGCCGAAAGGTAGTGAGTATAGGGAGTTTGGCATATATTCTAGTTGGGGAGAGACCTCTTGTAGTCGATGTTCAGGCCTTAGCCAATAGGTTCGTGAGGTTGGATATTTCGGAGCCTAGTCGGGTACTGGCTTGTGTGGTTTCTCGGTTTTCCTTATATGATCGCATCAGAGAGCGTCAATATGATGATCCGCATTTGGTTGTCCTTAGGGACAAAGTTCAGCATGATGATGCTAGATATGTGACCATTGCTGATGATGGGGTGTTGAGGATACAGATCCAGCTTTGCGTGCCCAATGTAGATGGTCTTCGAGAGTTGATTATGGAAGAGGCCCATAGCTCGCGGTATTCCCTTCATCCGAGTACCGCGAAGATGTATCAGGATTTGAGGCAGCACTATTGGTGGAAAAGAATGAAGAAAGATATTGTGAAATTTATGGATCGGTGTCTCAATTGTCAGTAGGTGAAATATGAGCATCAGAGACCGGGTGGCTTGCTTCAGCAGATGGATATTCCAGAGTGGACGTGGAAGAGGATCACTATGGACTTTGTTGTTGGACTTCCATGGACTTTGAGAAAGTTCGATGCTCTTTGGGTGATTGTGGATCGGCTGACCAAGTCCGCGCACTTCATTCCTATGTGTACTACCTATTCTTCAAAGCGGTTGGCAGAGATCTATATCCGGGAGATTGTTTGTTTGCATGGTGTCCCATTTTCCATCATTTCAGATAGGGGCACTTAGTTTACATCATAGTTTTGGAGGTTTGTGCAACGAGAGTTGGGTACTCAGATTGAGTTGAGCACAGCTTTCACACCTCCTTTTTACACACCCGAAGGTAGTACAAGGGAGTTTTTCCAATTAAAGTGACATTATTTGAAATGGGATTAATTTATTCAATTATGTTCAGAGTCGCCACTTGGGATAGTTTATTTGGTGTCCCAAGTCACCGATTTATTTTAAATCCCAAATCGAGGAAAATTTTGACTTTTCTTTTTGAAGTCTGCGAACCAGGAATTCTGAATAAGGAACTCTGTTAACCCGGAAGAAGGTGTTAGGCATTCCCGGGTTCTGTGGTTCTAGCACAGTCGCTTAAACATATTATAATTGGCCTATTATCTGATTTATTACATGTGTTAAACTATTGTGCATTTTTACCTTATAACCGCTTTTATTTAATTATTGTTACATATCGCGAATCATGTCACGAGAACCGTACTCACAATCTACAACATGTTTAATTTTTTTTAAAGATTAAATTGTGGTCGGGTCACATAAGTGTACCCCGGATTTTAGTAACTAGGTGTCACAAACTACGTTACGGGAACCATACCCATAGCTATGACAATTATTCAATTAACGCACCTAAAGCAAACTACGAAAGTTCAAGCCAATTTCTATTTTTTTAGCTTGCGTTTTCTATCTCTTTTATACATACACGAACATATACATACTTCAAAAGTTTTTGTAAAAAGGAAGATATATATTTAAATTTTCTCGACTTATGTAACTTAATGTACAAGTCATGAAAATACATAGACTAGTAAAAAAAAGGTTTGGATAAATCAGGAGGCAAAAAGTCCAAGAACAAGAAAACGTGAGGCAGAGAGGATAGGGGGGAAAATTTTGACATTAAACTAATCAAATAAATAAAGTAGATTGTGGTTGTAAAAGCTGGAGTGCACAAACAACTCATTAACAAACTATTGAAGAATCATTATGCCTACGAGTTGAAACATATGATACTATATATCTTTATATTCTTGCTACTAAAAAAACTATATACCTCATGATGCCGCTTATCTTATTTCTGAAAGCGGAGTATAGAATATAATTTACGGCTTGTTTTCTATTAAAAGATAACCATTGCTGGCCATCAGATCCTCGATTTAAGAGCAAATTTGCTTGGATTTTACTCTCTTCCTCGATGACAAGAAGTGAAAATTAAAGAAAATGAGTAAAGACTCCCAAAGCAAATAACAGATTCCAAAATCTTTACAGCATTTACTTCGTCAACATTTAATCTAAAGTTTAACATTTTCGATTCATTACACTACTTTATTCAAGTGGAAACCAAACATTCATCCATGACACACTAGAATAGCAGAAATCGTATTTTTGAGCAAATCCAAAAATCTAAAAGGAATTCAATAACTTTATATAGCCATTCAGCAAAATATAATACAAAAGATTTGGGACTGACCTAACAGAGTTAAGAGGACACCAAGAGATAAACCAAAGAAAAGCAGAATCCAAATCACATAAGGAGCTCAAGAAGCAATTTCAACGGTAGCAACAGAGCAACAAACTTTTACCCGAATCCAGCTGAAAATATTGAATTTTGAAGCCTTTGCTTTCAGCTCTTTTGAGTGTGAAGAACTTTCAAAGTGAGTCTCTCAAATATTGGGTGTGAATTCAGGTGTGCATTTTCAGAGAAGCTTCCGTGGTAAAATGAGTGTGTGCGGTCGTTTTTCTTGGGAAGAAAGGGTGAGATCTGTTGTATTTTTCTGTTGCTTGGAGAAAAAATCCAAGAAGAAGAAGAGAGCTCCCTTGTAAAATGTGCCCTTTTCTATATATAATTTTTTTAAGGTGAGGTCTTGATGTGTGTGTTATAGGTAGAGAGAATGATGAAGAGTGGGTGGAGAAAATATTTTTTGGGGAGAGTGGGGAACATGAGTGGGGAAAGTGGGGAGAGTGGGGAACATGAGTGGGGAAAATGGGAAAAGTGGGTAGTGAGTGGAGAAAGTGGGGAAAGTGGGTAGTGAGTGGGGAACATGAGTGGGGAAAATGAGAAAAGTGGGTAGTGAGGGGAGAAAGTGGGGAAAGTGGGTAGTGAGTAGAGAAAAGTAGGAATAAATTCAAACATGGTCAAAAATAAGCTGCTCACAACAGCTTTTCACCCTCAGACGGACGGGCAGTCCGAGCACACTATTCAGATATTGGAAGACACGTTGTGTGCTTGTGTCATTGATTTCTGAGGATTATGGGATCAGCTTCTACCGCCTGGAGTTTGCTTATAAAAACAGCTACCAGTCGAGTATTTAGATGGCTCTATATAAGGCTTTGTATGGGAGGCAGTGTAGATCTCCAGTTGGTTGGTTCGAGCCCGGTGAGGCTAGGCTATTGGGGACAGACTTGGTGTAGGATGCCTTAGAAAAGGTGAAGGTAATTCAGGAGAGGATTCATACAGCGCAATCGAGGCAAAAGAGTTATACTGATAGGAAGGTTCGAGATGTGTCCTACATGGTGGGTGAGAAAGTTCTGTTGAAGGTTTCGCCCATGAAAGGTGTTATGAGATTTGGGAAGAAAGTGAAATTGAGTCCTCAGTTCATTGGACCTTTTGAGGTGCTTCGGAAGATTGGGGAGGTGGCTTATGAGCTTACTTTGCCACCCAGCTTGTCGAGTGTGCATCCGGTATTTCATGTTTTTATGCTCCGGAAGTATATTAGGGATCCGTCTCATGTTTTGGATTTTATCACGGTTCAGTTGGATAATGATTTGACTTATGATGTGGAGCCAGTAGCTATTTTGGGTCGACAGGTTCGAAAGTTGAGATAAAAGGATATAACTTCAGTGAAAGTGCAGTGGAGAGGTCGGCTCGTAGAGGAGGCTACCTAGGAGACCGAGCGGGAGATGTGGAGCAGATATCCTCACCTGTTTGAGGCTTCAGGTATGTTTCTTGATTCGTTCGCAGACGAACGTTTGTTTAAGCTGGGGAGGATGTGACGACCCGGCCAGTCGTCTCATGAGTTACCGCTCATTTTTCCTTATTTCTGCTTCTTTATGCTTTGTTATCCGTGTTTTGTGATATCGAGTTGGTCGGATCGAATCCGGAATGATTTTGGTAAGGTTTGAGACAATTAGTCTCTTTTAAGTAAGCTTATGTTGGAAAAGTCAACCAGATGTTGACTTATGTGTTAGAGGGCTTGGATGTGAGTTCCGATGGTTTGGTTAGCTTTAGGAGGTGATTTATGACTTAGGAGCGTGATCAGAATAAATTTTGGAGGTTCGTAGTAGATTTAGGCTTAAATTGGCAAAGTTGATATTTTGGCGATTTCCGGTTGGTAGGCGAGATTTTGATATAGGGGTCGGAATGAAATTTCGAGAGTTGCAGTAGTTCTGATGTGTCATTTAGGATGTGTGTGAAAAATTTCAGGTCATTCAGACGTGGTCTGGTTGGGTTTTTTATCAAAAGCGGAATTCGGAAGATTTTAGAAAGTTTGGCTTTTATCCGATGTGTTTTGGGTGATTTGATGTTGTTTGAGGTGTTTTGATGATTGGAACAAGTTTGAATAAGGTATTAGGATATGTTTGTGCTTTTGGTTGAGGTCCTGGGGGCCTCGAGCTTATTTCGGATGGTTAACGGAGAAGTTGGAATTTTGTTGTAGCTACTGAATGTGCTGCTTCTGGTATTTCTGCACCTACGGATTGGGGACTGCAGGTGCGATACCACAGGTGCGATAAGGGAGGTCGCAAAAACAGAAAGTACTGAGGGAGTCAGGAACTGCAAAAGCAGTGAGATGGACCGCTATCGCAGATGCGGATGAGGGATCGCAGAAGTGCAAAATCGTAAGTTACGTGATATCCGCAGAAGCGGAGAAAAAATGCGGTACCACAGAAGAGGGTATTGGGCCGCAGATGCGAAAAATTTCTAGGCAGAAAGTATAAATTGTGGCCTTCGCGAATTTTGAGCTATTTCACCATTTTTATCTCGGCTTTGGAGCTTTTTGGACGATTTGAGAGAGGGATTTCAAGGGAACTTCATTGAGGTAAGGAATTTGGACTTGAAACTTGTTCCTATGCTATTATTTCAAAGGTTAGAGCTAGAAATTTTGGAAATTAAGGGTGAAAATTGGGGAAACTAGGGCTTGGGAACTTAGGCATTTAATTGACGATTTGAAGGTTTATTTGGGGTCGGATTCCTGAACTTTTGATATGTATGAACTCGTGGGTAGATATTGACTTTTGAACTTAGGCATTTAACTTTTGATATTGAATTTCGAGACATGGGCCCGGGGGTCGGGTTTTAATAATTTCGGGATTTGTATCGTATTTTGATTATTTTTGATTGGGCTTCATTCCTTTAGCATATTTTGACGTCGTCGTTCTGATTTTGGATAGATTCGATGCGAGTGGAGGCCGATTCGAGGGGAAAAGGCGTCACGAGCTAGGGATTTGACCGGTTCGAGGTGAGTAATGATTGTAAATGATGTTCTGAGGGTTTGAAACCCTGAATTGCACATCGTAGTGCTATATTGAGGTGAGGCACACGCTTGATGACGAGCGTGGGATCGTGCACTATTAGGGGATTGTGACTTGGTCCGTCCCGATTGATGGTTTTACCGCGTATTTGACTGAAATTTATTTGTTATCATCATTATTTGGGCTAAATGCCATATTTGGGTTTCGTGCCAACTATTTGAACCCTTTGGGGATTTTTATTGATATTTACTCACTGTTTTGACTTTATACTTGAACTCAATCATGTTATTTTCCACTATTTTCGCACTTAGCCATGTTTACTCAGTTTTAATACTTAAACGATATTTTAAATGATGTTTGGGCTGAGAAACACTGTTTTACTATTGCCCGAGTGGCTTGTGAGGATTTTTGACTGACTGAGACCGAGGGCCTATGTTGTGAGGAAACATTTGATACTGATTATGAGGCCGAGGGCCTGAGATATGTACGCCACGAGGTGGCTTAATTGATATGAGGCCGAGGGCCTAGTGATGATGCCACGAGGTGGCTTGATATTGTGCTTGGGCCGTAAGAGGCCCCTCCAGGAGTCTGTACACCCCCAATGAGCGCGGGTACCCATTGTGATGTAAGATTAAGCCCGAGGGGCTGGTATTGTGATTTGAGATTTGAGCCCGAGGGGCTGGTACTATTCTGAGATATTGCCCGAGGGGCGAATTTGTTGATACTGTGCCCGATGGGCGAACCTTTATGTATTTATTTTTCCTAATTGACTGTCAAAAACCTGCTTAATTATCGAAAAAGGCTTTTCCATGAAATTACATTTGAGTAAAAGGATTTTACCTATCTTTCACTGATTTTACTGTTTTAAAATGGTTTTACTGCTTCGTTAGAGAATGTTTTGTACCTTACGTGATTTCTTGCTTTCAGTCTTTATTTACCTTTGTTACTCACTGAGTTGGAGTACTCACTTTATTCCCTGCAACCGTGTGTGTAGATTCAGGCATTGCGGATCCTGCCAGTGCGAGTTGAGAGCTCCCGGCAGATATCAGAGTCCACGAGGTAGCTGCTTGACGTCCGCAGTCCCGTGTTTCTCCCCATTTATCATTTCTATCTCTTATCAGACATTTGTAATAGTTTGTATACTTTTCAGGCTTGTATTAGGTTTTTTATAGATGCTCATGACTTGTGACACCCCGGTATCGCGTTGTGTTGGATTGTTCTTCCGCGTATTTATGATATTATCGGCTACTTTGGATTATTTTACCTTGTTTAGACTATTTCTTCATGCTTAACTGTTAAAATTGGAAAAAATGGGAAGTGTCGGCTGGCCTTGTCTTCACGAGAAGCGCCATCACGACCGGGTTCGGGTTGGGGATCGTGACATCCTTCCCTTTTTTTTAATTATTACTCTTTTCTTTCATTTCATTTCTCATATCCCATAACTTCATTTTTTTTGTTTCCTTTTTTTCTTTTTCTTTTAATTTTAAAAATAATTCGATCGAACCCTATGTAGGTTGCCTACGTATCATGACGCCGCATGAATCAGATTTTCATAGTTCGGGAAAATCGTGAATAAAGTAAACAAATTAACGTTCTCTTCTTCTTCTTCTTCTTTTTTTACCTTAATGATTACTCTGACGAGAAAAGGGAAATAAAAGAAGCAAATTTTTGAATTTCTTAGACTTAATGTTCTGTAACTTATTCTAAACTCAAGCTTAACGAGCATATATTTTTTTTTCCTTTTTTTAAAACAAATACTCTATAGGAAATTATTAAGGAAAAAAACCTAGAAGAGAAAAATCTTTTTTGATT
This sequence comes from Nicotiana tabacum, assembly GCF_000715075.1. Lineage (NCBI taxonomy): Eukaryota > Viridiplantae > Streptophyta > Magnoliopsida > Solanales > Solanaceae > Nicotiana > Nicotiana tabacum. Next base: position 14,138,673 of record NC_134100.1, read on the forward strand.
AATATTTTAGGAAGGAAATCTAAAGAATAAACCAAAGAAAAATATTTTGAATTTTCATTTGATATCCCTGAAGAAAGATTTCGAAACGAGAAATGCACAAGGTAAAAAAAATATTTTTGGATTTCAGTTTTTGATTACCTAAGGAAGAAACTCTGAAGATAAACACAAGATGAAGTATGTTTTTTTTTCTTCTATGTACAATATTCTAAAGTTCTAGTGAAAATAAAAAGAAAACATTTATTTGTTTTTTTATATGTTTCCAATGGAGATTCTTAAGAGAAAATCTTTTTTGGATTTTTTGGAAGTAATATCTTAAAGAAAACTTTTAAAGAGGTACTAAATTTTTTTTTTTTTTTTGAATTTTCAGTCTTAATATACTAAAGAAAATATAAAAGTAATTTTTTTTAAGTTCTAAATATTAAATTCCTAAGGAAAACCACAAAAGATTTTTTTTTTTAACTTCTAGAGTTAGTATTCTTAAGAAAACATTTAACAGAAATATAAATATGCAAAATCTCCTTTTTTTTTTTGGATTTTTGATTTATTACACATCTTTTTTTCCAATAAAAAATAGGAAATACAATACCAAAAGACTCGACGTTACTGTAAAAGACGACATAAAAAGAAAACAGACTCAAAACATAAAAAGAAAAATCTCCTTAAGCAACTCCTGAATGAGCGATATTGACTGGATGGTCCCGGGGTGTCTGTCATGCTCAAACTCCGGTAAATAGACCCATACCTGTATGAGAAAATTAAGACCAAATAAAGTTAAGGACCTAGAACACTATGTGAGACAATAACACTCCCTATTAGACGCATGCAAGATATGATTGATGCTATTTTTCTAAAATTAACCTATGTGGCTAAATGTGGCTAAAAATGCAAGATTTGGCTAAGACCCCGTGAAGCCAAGAACCTAAGATTTACTAGGAAGACCGGACCCTATGTGGGTTGCCAACGTATCCAGCCCTGAGAGACGAGAATCAGGTTCGCGTAGTTCGGGCAGATTGGATACGAGCGAGAATAAAAAACAACAATTAATTTAGAGAAAAAATATATTTTTTGTCTTTTTAAAAAAAATGATGAAACATGTAAACTCTTTTTGGATTATTCATATTTTTTTCTTAACACAAATGTGACAGAAAACATAACGGGCCCTACTTGCTTTATTTTTCACACTTCACCTCTCTTTTTTTCTTTTTCTTTTTTTTTCTTTTTCATTTGCCCTCAACTATCATTGGTCCGCCCCTTTTATCCTTGAAAAAATGCAACATGTAGCACATAAGATGCATCAAGATAGTCTGTTATTTTGGGTACACCTGTCCTAGACGGACCCAACCCTTGTGTTGAGTCCCCAAAGTCAAATGCATGTGATGCAAACAAACGTTCCTACTAGGGATCTGACATGAGGCTGTGTTTTTCTAGGTTTTAAAACTTGGAGTTGTGTTCTTGACCTGGCTTACCCGAGCGGACAACTCGAGCCGAAGAAAGGGCAACATACCGGGAGCACTGAAGTCTACCCGGCCTTGTTGCTGGCCTAGCCTCGTTCTATTTGGTAGAACTTCTACAAAAAAAAAAAAGGCGAGTCACGCGAACGTGTGCGCCATTTTTAGAAGACTCAGAGGGGTGGCGTAAGAAGACAGTTATATACAATTCAAATAATATCAAAGCGGTAAACATATAGCAGTTAGCACAAAAGGTTCACAGAATACAGTAATATTAACAATAAATGAAGCCATGTAAAATCATATTAACAAGCTCGAATTCTTGAACCCTGGACCATAAGTTCTAGGTTCTTATCCCCAGTAGAGTCGCCAGACCTGTCACACTTTCATTTCACTATCCCGGAAGGGGTATAAGGAGTTTTTTCCAATTTAAGTGACAATTGAAACGGGATTATTTATTTTAAATTCAGAGTCGCCACTTGATATAATTTATGGTGTCCCAAGTCACTGGTTTAAAATTTCAAATTGAGGAAGTTTGACTCTATTTACGGTATGCGAACATAGAAATTCGGGTAAGGAATTCTGTTAACCCGAGATAAGGTGTTAGGCATTCCCAAGTTCCGTGGTTTTAGCATGATCGCTTTGATCATACTTGGCTTATTAAATTATCTAACTACTTATTTTAGAACCTATGTGTATTTACCTCTTTTAATTAAGAGATTATCTTGAAACGGGTCACGCGTACGTGTACCCATTTGTTTGGCGCGTCAAAAATCATGTCACGCGGACGTGTCCACAATTAATAATGCTTTATTAATATTAAGAATGTCTGGCCGAGGTTGCGCGAACGCATACTCTGATTTTGTTTTTAAAGTCGCAACTATGTCACGCAAACGTATACATAATCATGATAATAGATTCTATTTCCATCGCCATCATCATGAGATTTCTCCAATGGAATCCATAGCCACAACTCCAAGCCACAAAACATCACAACGAGAATATGAAACAAAAAATATACAATGCAGGCGCATGTTTTTAATGTTTAACAAAAATAGAGGAAAAATAACTAAACCATAACAAAGACAAGATTGACATCTGCATATTGCTTAGATTCTGTAGAATTTGATTCACACATCTAGCATAATTAGACAGTTCACTCACTTGGGTAACGGAAACGAACAAAGTAATAAAGCAAGAGTAAAGAAAAAATAATCCAAAGCTTAAATTACTATATATAAAAAAACGTTTCCAATATGCTCTTTAGATTCAAATCTTGAAACCCAATATATTGTTCTTCCAATATGCGCCGTTTTTTTATATTTATTAATAAAACCAATTCAAAACCTATCTAACTGCATTTCCAATCCAGCAGCATCGTCACAAGAACAATTCAACCTCAAATCATGGAAATATAGCAAACAAACACAAATAACTAAGAAAAAATAAAACAAGCCTGATATAGTCCATAAAAGCATAAAACAAACCTTCACAAATAATTAGAACAATAACATTAAGGAGAAAAAAAAGATGGACTTGCAACAACCTTTAATGATTCTCCGTTTAGAAACACTAGCAAAACCCGACGCCGGGACTCGAGAAAAATCAGAATATGCAACTGGAATCCGTAGACCAAAACTCAAACATACGGGAAACCTCGATGTAACGACCCGACCAGTCGTTTTGAGCTTTTGCACTTCGCTCGCCAGTTCTCGGGCATGACTTGCCCCGTGTGGTGTATTATGGCTTATGTAAATCGTTGGTGTTGGGTTTCAGGTTAATCAGAATGAATTTGGAAGAACAGTCTCAGTTGAAAGCTTAAAATTTGAAAGATTTGACCAAGATTTGACTTGTGTGTATTTGATCTCGGATTGGAATTTTTATGGTTTGGTTATCTCTGTTAGGTGATTTGTGACTTAGGGGCGCGATCGGAATGAGTTTTGGAGTTGTAGAGAAGATTTAGGTTTGAATTGGCGAAATTGATATTTTGGCGATTTCCGGTTGATATGCGAGATTTTTGATATAGAGGTCGGAATGGAATTCCAAGAGTTGCAATAGCTTCGCTGTGTCATTTGGGATGTGTGTGCAAAGTTTCAAGACATTCGGACGAGATTTGTTAGACTTTTTGATCGAAAGCATAATTTAAGAGTTCTTAGAGTTCCTAGGCTTGAATCTTATGTTAAATTAGTGATTTGATGTTGTTGTGAGCTTCCGAAGTTTTGAACAAGTTTGAACGATGTCATGGGATGTGTTGGTACAATTGGTTTGAAGTTCCGGGGGTTCCGAGATGTTTTAGGCCGAAAATCATAGCTGTAGAAGGTCTAGAAGGGTTGCAGGCCTCGGAACCCACCAGCGCGGTCCACACAAAAAGAAGTGTGTCTGTTGTAGGTGATGTGCGGACCGCACAAAATGAAGTGCGGCCGCAGTAGGTGCTGTGCGGACCGCACAAAATGCAGTGCGACCGCGGTGGGGAATATTTCACTGGTCCTACTTCGAAAACTCATATCTTTTGATATACAAGGAATTGTGAGATGATTCAAAAATAACAGTTGTATCCCTTCGTGTCTAGTTTTCAGAAAGGTAAGGATATTGCAATTTGAACATCTGTAGAGAAAGTTATGGCTAAAAAACTAAAGCCTGTCACTGCAGATGAAAACCTGTGGCCGCAATCGTTTTTGTGCGGACCGCACTGGTTTTATGCGGACCGCGTTCGTTTTTGTGCGGTCCGCAGAGGTGGAAATATGTGGGGTACTCCGTAAATACGAGGTTTTGGGTTTTATTTAATATTTTGACCTAGAGAGCTCGGATTTTGGCGATTTTTCGAAGGTTTTTCAAGAAATTCATTGGGGTAAGTGATTCTAACTCAGATTTGGCTAGAGTACATGAATCTAGCATTAAATTCATCATTTAATTCGTGATTTGGGATGAAATTTGGAAAGAAAATTTGTGGAATCTTCCACAAATATAAAAGGATGATTTGAAGGACCAAATGCTACCAGAATTGGATAATTTTGGTATGGTTAGACTCGTGAGGGTATGAGGATTTTGAAAATATAAATTTTACTCGATTCCGAGGCGTGGGCCCAGGTCTTAGGTTTTGGTAATTTCGGGAATTGTGTCATATTTTGATTGTTTTCGCTTGGCCTTTGTTTCCTTAGCATATTTTGACGTCCACGCTCTGATTTTGGATAGATTCGACACGCGTGAAGGCCGATTTAAGGGGCAAAGGCGTCGTGAGCTAGAGATTTAGCCGGTTCGAGGTGAGTAATGATTGTAAATGATGTCTTGAGGGTTTAAAACCCCGGATTTGCACATCATAGTGCTATATTGAGGTGAAGCACACGCTTGATGACGAGCGTGGGGTCGTGCACTATTGGGGATTGTGACTTGGTCCGTCCCGATTGCTGGTTTTACCGCGTATTTGATTTAAAACTATTTGCTATCATCATTATTGGGCTGAATGCCATATTTAGGCTTCGTGCCAACTATTTGAACCCTTTGGGGCTTTTATTTGATATTTCCTCACTGTTTTGGTTTGTTACTTGAACTCAATCATGTTATTTTCCACTGTTTTACTACTCAGCCATTTTTACTCAGATTTTAGACTTAAATGATATTATAAAGGATGTTTTGGCCTGAGAAATACTATTTTTCTAATGCCCGAGGGGCTTGTGATGATTTTTCGGACTGAGTAAGGCCGAGGGCCTATTTGTGAGGATACACTGATACTGATTTGAGGTTGAGGGCCTGAGATACATATACGCCACGAGGTGACTTGATTTATATGAGGCCGAGGGCCTAGATGTGATGCCACGAGATGGCTTGTTATTGCGCTTTGGTCGTAAGGGGCCCCTCCAGGAGTCTGCACATCTCCAGTGAGCGCGGGTACCCATTGTGATGTGAGATTGAGCCCGAGGGGCTGGTATTGTTCTGAGATTTGAGCCCGAGGGGCTGGTACTATTCTGAGATGTTGCCCGAGGGGCAGATTTGTTGATACTGTGCCCGAGGGGCAAATTTCTATTTGTTTACTTACCTGTCAATTGCTTGTTTTACTTGTTGAGAAAGGGATTTTCATTTGAATTTTCACTGTTTTACTGTTTTAAGTGATTTTACTGCTTCAGTATGGAATGCCTTGTGTTTTACGTGATTTTTCGCTTTCATTCATTATTTATATTTGTTACTCAATGGGTCAGAGTACTCATATTACTCCCTGCATCGTGTGTGCAGATTCAGGCGTTGCTGGTTCCGCTCCAGAGTGTTGATTCCTCACTGGGATTCGAGGTAGCTATTGACGCCCGCATCCCCGTGTCTCCATTATCTTGGCATTTCTATTCCTATCGAACACTGTATTCGAGGCGCAGATGCTCATGACTTGTGACACCCCGGTTAGGGCTATGTTGGATTGTATTTCCGTACTATTTTCCGCTACTTAGTATGATTAAATCATGTTTAGACTGCTTTTATGCTGATTAACTGTTTTAAAAAGTGAATTGGGTTTAATTGGCTGGCCTTGTCTTCACGAGAGGCGCTTTCACGACCGAGTTTAGGGTTAGGGTCGTGACACTCGATTCCGCGAACGCGGACCAGATCTCAAGATTAATCCATTTTCGTTTCACTGGCCTATCGAAATCTGATTTTTGACAAAACAAAAAGAGAAGCTAATGTTGTTCTTGTGTGTTGTATGGCTAATTTTTGAAGAAAGGGTTGATGTTGCCTAACTCTTAGAGATCGATCCTCTTTTTTGTGTTAGCTGTTGTGTGTGTATTATGCTCAAGTGAATGAGAGCCGAAATTCAAAGAGAACCGCCGATCTTTTTGGAAAATTAGGGGTTGCGGCTGTCTCTTCAAGTCTTAGGGATATAGGTCTTAGAGTCTAGGTATTTTTTTTAGGCTAATTTTGGTTATATATAGAGGGTTTTTAGGTTAAGGGGTATGGATTTGGTATTATTGGATCTTGAAATTGGGCCAAAGACTAAAAAAAATGGACTACAAGATTAAAATTGTACAAACTAACCAGGACTAACTCTTCCTTCTAAATATACAATTTATAATATAAAAATATAAAACTAATCTTAATTGATTAAACTAAACTATATTAAAACATGAAACTATTTTGATGTTTTCAAGATTATATAAAAAATAAAAATAAGGTACTATTTTTGTATATTTTTTATTTAAATTTATGAAAGATATATAAACTAAAATATTTTTCTTTTTTTTTTGTAATTTTTATTTTTGTGACGAAATAAAGTAAAAGAGTCAAAATTAGTTGAAATAAAGATATTAGGCCTAAACTAAATATTTACATGCTAAAATATAAAAAATCTTGGGGAGGGTAAAAAATCACATGTCTACATTACCAACATCAAAATTCTCATAATTCCATGATGTCATGTCTCTCAGATAAAAACAAATTTAAAAATAAATAAATTATCAAATATACGAAAACAAAAATCACAGTTCAAACTTGCAACCTAGAAATATGTACACCTAGCTACACTGTTAGTTCCCCGGCAACGACGCCAAAATTTGATCACGCCCAACTATGCCTTATAAAAAGGACAAAACGGTTGTTGAAAATATAATCTAGTTTACAAGTCCGAAGTCGAATCCCACAGAGAACTAAGGCTTAGCTGCAGTTGTCACTATCACCAAGAATACAAGCTTGAACAATTCTTAACTTATAGATATTAAGATTCTTGTGTTTAACTAACTAACTAACAAATTAAAATATTAAATTAACACTAAAGATACTACACGTTGGAGAAAAGATTAAGGAGGTCTAGAATTATAATTTTCCCAATTGTCGGAATCCTTCCCGCTATGTCTTCTATAATTTCGCCTAAGTATTCTCTACCGATCATGAGCGCTCTGCGTGTTGTAATTCTCTCCCGAGTAATTACGACAATTTACTAGACATACTCTCCCGAGTTACGCTAGCTGGCTTTAATTACAGCTCACTTAGAATTACTCTCAAAAAATTCAAAAATAAAATGATTTTTCTTTGGTGTGCAATTTTGTGATATTTTGTGATATTTTGAATAATTATTTGTATTTGTCTGTGCGTGTTTATTTGCTAAATTAATAAAAAATACAAAAAATATGTCGCATTTTGCATGTAGGATTTAATTCTACAATTGTTAGTAATTAAATTTGTTTTACAAAAATTAAAAAATTACAAAAATAGGCATCGTTTGCATTTTTAGCATTTAATGTCCAAATATACAATTTTATGCTTAATTAATACTTAATTGTGCGTTAGTTGTTATTGGGAGTTAATTTGCGCTTTTATAACTTAATTTAGTTCTTAATAATAGTTTAAGTATTTTTATAATTTAGTTTTAGAAAAATAAAAGAAGAAAAGAGAGCGAAAATATAAAGAAAGTCGGAATTGGGCCTCTTCTTCAATTTCAAGCCACAGGCCCAAAAAATGGCCCAATCTTCCCTATGACCCAGTCCATTTCGAACTGGGTCGACCCAGTCCATAACCCAACACCCCTATTATTGTACAAACAAAATAAAACAAAAAAAAAAGTAAGAAAACCCTAAAAATGCCTAAAGCATCCGCCCCCCCTATTCTCCTTCTTCTTCCTCAAAACTCCAAAGCACAACCATGGCTGCCCTTGACCCCACTCCCTCTCGTCCAAACACCATCAACAAACAGTTCGTCATGACCAAACGACCCCAAGAACCATAGCTACTGCTGTCCGCGCAGCTGTCTCTGCGTCGTCACTTCATCTTCTTCGTCCTTCGTCAAGCTCGAGCTTGAGCTCGACATCCATGGCTGCCCAGCTCCACCAAGCAGTCCGCCATTGCCCTCGTCAACCGCTCGCTTCCATGGCAGCTGATTCCGCGTCGACTTCTGCTGCTTCATCGTCCAAACCCCCACCGGCGCAGCTGCTGCTTCATCGTCAAAACCCCACCGGCGCCGCTGCTTCTCCTGCCTCGTCGTGGCAGCTGGTTATGTCTCCTCCATCGTGCTGCTGCTACCGTTGCTGGTTCGCCGGAGCTGGGTCGTCGTTGTTGCTGCCGGCGCTGCTGCTTCACGTTCCATGCTTCGGCTCTTGCTTCGTCTTCTTCGTTATGTCAAAGTTTCGTTGGTTTCATTTAGAGTTCATTCGATGTTCGTCGTTGGTCATTTACGGTTAGTTGTTCTAAGTTTTATTTTTGTCCATATTTTTATTTGATATTTTCCGAATCCAAACTCGTTAAATGATTCAATTCTTGTCTTATTCGTTGTTCACCGTTGAAATAATTTTCTAGTGTGTTCATGTGTTTGATTGAATTAATTTTCAGATTTCAAAATAGAAGTTTAATTAGTTGTTTTCATGTTTATTTCATGTTTGTATTATTGTTTAAGTGAATATTTGTTAGTTTAATATTAGTTAGATACAAATTGAAGTTTAATTAATTGTTTTTTCAATTTGTTTAATGTATTTTATGTATTTTCCGGAAATTATTAATATTGTTAAGTTCAAGTTTAAATTCATAATTGTTTCTTCTTAGGTTTTGTTTTGTCATTTGCCTAAAAGAATTTAGTTGTAATAAGGGAAGTATGTTGGTTTTAATCATTTGAATCCGTCGTTTTTATTTTTAGATTTAATTCATGTTCATATTATGTTTGTTGATCTTGAATCCGAAATTTGTATAGTTTGATTTTTTGTTTATCATTTATGATTATCTCTTGAATTTGTCTCATAATCTTGTTTAAGTTTGATATAGGAATTATTGGTTGTAATGTTGTTATGGTTGATTTTAAGTTCAATATTATTGAATTTAGAAATCTAAATATACTTGTTTGATTGTTATTGTTGTTTAAATCCGAAAATAGGTTTGTTGTTGCTAAAAATATTGTTCAATCAAATTTTAGTTGTTCTTGGGTGTTCAATTTGTGTTCATATGATTTGTGGTTGAAATCATGTTCATGTGATTTGTTATTGAAATGTTGAAGAAATCATGTTCATGAAATTTGTTGTTTGAACATTGTTAGAAATTAATCATATTGCCTATATTTTGGTTAAGTTTGATTAATTGATGTGTTATAGCTGATGGGTAGTTTGGTAATTTGTAGTACGTTCAGGGGTAGTTTGGTAATTTTCAGTAAGGTCGGAGGGGTAGTTTAGGAATTGTACATTTTGTAATTGTTTATATGAAGCATGAGAGACAAAATGAAATGGGGTGGGTTGTGATATAGTTGTTTAATATAAAGGGGGGACAAGACAAAATTTAGTGGGGGAATCTTGTATTTATTTATGTTAGGCATGAGGGACAAGATGTAATGGGGTGAAGTTGATATGTTTATTTAATGTAATGGGGATGAGTGGGAAGATAATGGGTTTGGTAGAGAAAATGAGTTGATTTTAATTGATTAAAAGATTTATGGGTTGGGAATATATAGAGAAGTCTTGAATCAAATTAAAGAAGAGAAAAATTTAAGAGAGAAAATTCCGAAAAAAAAAATACTAAGACTTTAGAAAAACAAAAAGAAAAACATTCTGGAAATTCAAAAGAAGAAGAATATACACCTGATATATAGTCCAAATATTCTGAGATACGAATTGAGAAATTAAGGGTTAAACACTAACTAGTCTTTCAAAAATCTGAAAAGTTTCCCTTTGCTTCTGTCCGTTGGTTGTTGTTGTTTCCGGATTTTGTCTTGATTTTAAAATCTGTCACTAAGTTTTTCGTCGCTGGTTGTTACTAGTTGTTGGGATTGTTGTTGTTGTATGCTACTGAATTTCTGCTGATCTCTCACTTTTCTTTTGCTTCCAATATCAGGTACACAACTGACACGCTGATTATTGTAAACTGAAACAGGAAGCATGAATACGAAAAATGAAGAATTGAAGTTCTAAATTTATTTTGAATTATATTCTTAATTTTATTTGTATATATAAATTATTTAGCTTACAAAAATCGGAATCATGTAGCTATTTAATGTATATGTAGTGGAACATCCAACGATAGCTTAACGGATGAACTATCTATATATTGCTTAAAAATAAATAAATGGTGTAGTAACTCCGTCTAAGTTAAAAATCAAACGAATAGACCATTTCGGAACTTGTAAGAAAATTGTTTAGTTAAATAATATTGGTTAATTCCAGCATGTAATTGTTTTAGGATAAAAATTAGATTGCCAAGTTTTTTTTTAATTTGACAAACTGAGAACATGCCTAGTATAATATAATTAGGTAGTAATACGTGAGCCTGTGCCCGTATTGGCAACGGATTGCCTTGCTTGTATCATTTTTCAGAATTTACGAATAATATTCGAAACTCAACTATAATAACTCAAGCATGTAAATAAATTAAGACCTTTTCTCTTTCATTTTTGTAGAGACAATTTTAATAGAAAATGTAGGCACTTTAGGGTTATCCTAATAAAAATAAATGAGATGAGCCTCGCCAAATAAAATGCACAAATTGTGTGGCCCTCGATAAATGTTTAATTAAAATTACTTAGACTTCGGGATGAGCCGTTTAGCAAAATTTCACGGCCTTACCCAGAAATAATAATACGATAATTGCTTCAGGCGTGCATTTTAATAATCTTACCTTCTAAAATTCGGGTGCGCATTTATGTGACCCAAATCCAAATCTCAACGGAGTCGGAATGTATTAACAACCATGGGCGCATTGATTGTGACATGGTTCGAAATGCATTTTTACAATGTTGCAATTCCATAAAAAATAAATAATAATAAAAGCGGTTTTAAACTTAATGAAAGCACATAAGTAATAACATGTAATAAATCAGATATCTAGCCATTATAACAATTTAAGCGACCGTGCTAGAACCACGGGATTCGAGGGTGCCTAACACCTTCCCTCGGGTCAATAGAATTCCTTACTTAGAATTTCTGGTTCGCAGACTTCATTTGGAAAGTCGAATATTTTCCTCGATTTGGGATTCAAGATAAACCGGTGACTTGGGACACCAAAAGCCAAACCTTTTCCAAGTGGCGACTCTGAATTAAATAAATAATCCCATTTCGAATATTGTCACTTAAATTGGAAAAACTCCCTCGCTGACAGCTCTTCGGGGCGGGCGCGCAAAAAGGAGGTGTGACAGCTCTGGCGACTCTGCTGGGGAAACGAACCCAGAACCTTTGGTTCAGAGTTCAAGAATTCGAGCTTAGAATAATTGTTATATTTGGCTTTATTATCTGATCTTTATTACATGTTTTTGGCATAACGTGCCAAATGTTGTCTTTTACCGATTTGATATCATCTGAACTATATATAAACTGTGCCGAAACCCTTCTCTTCTTACCTCCGGGGAGAAGCTCGTTGGTCGAGACTCCCCATTCTGTTAGTGTCAATACCTTAAATAAGAAAGAGGCCGGACAAGTTACAAAGCCGGACGATCTCGCGGGTCCCCGGTACGTAGCCCCTCCTCGACTCGAGTTGTCTGCTCGGGTACACAGTCTAAAACATATACCCAGGTTATAAACCTAGCATAACGAAACCTCATGCTGGATCCCTAGTAGGAACAATTATTTACATCATGTTGCATTTGACGTAGGGGACTCAACACAGGGGTTGGGTCCGTCTAGGATGGGCAACCTGAAATGAAAAAACCATCCTATTGCATCCCGTTTGTTGGCGCATTTATTTGCTTCAGATCTGCATGCTGACCGGTTTATAAAAAAAATATTCAAAAAAATTGGGAGAAAAGAGAAAAATAGCAGCGCAGGGAGATAATTACTTATTTTGGAAAAGATAAAACTAATGTCCAAATAGTGTCAAAACCTAACCAGAATTTTCTTTTAAAAAAAATGAAAACAAAATTTGTCTTTTAGTTTGATTTATATATAAAAACAAAAACAAAAAAAAAATTCCTTTTAATCACTTTCAAAATCCAAAAACGGTTATTTATTTAAAAGTAAAAAAAAGGGAAAAAAATCAAAACTCAAAAAAAAGGTATTTGTTCCGTTTTAAAAAAAAAAGAGATTTTCGAAATTTAAAAAAAAAGGGTGAAAAGAAGTTTAAAATTCATAAATATTTCCTTTAAAAATAAATGATGTATAAATAAAAAAAATTCCAGAAAAATACTTTTTTTTTTCCTTTAAAAGATTGTAGTCAGAAGGGGTTTAGTTTATTTGTACTCTACGCCTGATTGACCGAACTACGCCGGTTTGATTCTCACAGGGTGTGAGATACGTAGGCAACCCTCATCGGGTCCAACCTCCCCTTTTTCAGAAATAGCCAAAATGTCAGATTGTTTTTTTTAACTTCATCATAAATGAGTAGGGTGATGCTGTTTTGTCAAGAATAGCCGAATATTCCCAAAAAGGACGCCGGAAGGCTGACTTTGCACAAACAGCCATTTTTTTGTCATTTTGAACTTTGACCAATTTGCCTGACAGCCTTGGAATCCTCGTCCCCGAGGCTCTGTGAGGCCATGTTCCCAATGTCGTGTCACCATTCTAAAAAAAAATCAAGTGATGTTTTTGTTGTCAAAAACAGCCGAATGTTCCCGAAAAGGACGGCGGAAGGCTGACATTGCATAAACGGTCATCTTTGGTCATCGTTTTATTTTTGACCGGTTGATCCTCGCAGCCTTAAAATCTTCGTTCCCGAAGTACTAAAAGGCCGCATTTGAAAACCAAGTCCATTATTTTGAAAACAAAATCTTTTCTATTTTTTTTAAAAAAAAAAATAGATAGTTTTTTTTTGAGTCTAATAAAAGTTTTTCGTTGGCATAATCACCTTAATAAATGTGCAGGATGAGCACAATGCAAAATGAGCACTTTTCGATAATGACTAAAATCCCTGTCAAGTTACGGCTATGGTGGAATGATCTAGGTCTTGAAGGACAAGGTGAAGTCAAGAAATATCTGAAAGGTCTCACGGGTTTACTGGAAATCCAGCCTCGGGGAGATATCATAAGAGCTTTGGTCACTTACTGGGACCCAGCACATAATGTTTTCCACTTCTCCGATTTTGAACTCACCCCAACTCTAGAGGAAATGGCTGGGTACATCGGAAATGCTGAACTTCCATTAAGGCAAAGATACCTGGTCGCCCCAAGAGCTGTCACGGTGCATCGATTTCTAGACTCACTAAAAATACCCAGGATGGTCCATAACCTAGATTTGGCCGCCGGTTTCTGTAATCCATGTTTCATATACGACAGGTGTGGTCATGTAGGAGGATTCAACAATCCGATTAACAAGCTATGCAGCAAAGGAAGTCGTCAGAAGTGGGATAAGCACAGACGGGTGGCTTTCATGATAACATTTTTGGGCCTTCTGGTATTTCCGAGGAAAGATGGGAATATTGATCTGAAAATATCCGGGGTCGTCAGTACTTTGCTCACTCAAAAAGACAGTACTCTCGCGCCTATGGTGGTATCCGATATCTTTCGAGCTCTCACAGCCTGCAAAGCTGGAGGGAATTTCTTCGAAGGTTGTAACTTCTGCTACAAATATGGATGACTGAACATCTCTGCCATCGTTCCGAATTTTTGAGCCATGTTTCTTCGGAGAAGACTTGCATAGAAGAGTTTTACACGAGAACCAAAGAGATCAGTCTACCCAAAGGAGTTATGGCATGGACTTCATTCTTTCAAGCTCTTACTGCCAGCCAAATATAGTGGACACTGGGATGGTTGCCTGTTGATGAGATCATGTATATGCCAGCAACTAGAACTCATTTCCTACTGATGGGACTTAAGAGCATTCAACCTTACGCGCCCTTCCGAGTCTTGAGACAACTTGGAAGATATCAGATAGTGCCACACGAGGAAGATCTTAGTGCTCAAACAATTGAGATAAGCCCTGACGGACAATTTCCTGAAGCAAAAAATCCGCCAGATCTGGAATGAATGTCAATATTTGAAAGCAGATACTTGTGTGCAGGATCGGGCCAAAAGTGAAATGGCGCCAGGTTACCTTGCATGGTACAGAAGAGAACTCGAACACGAAAGGCCGGCTAAAAGACCCCACATCTTAAATTTCGCCGAGTCATCGCAAAAGCAGTGGGATTGGTTGGCAAAAGAAAGAGGTTATCGTACCGAAATCAGCAAGTTGAAGCAAGAAGTGGAAGATCTAAAATATGAGCACAACGTGCAAGTTGCTACCGATCTGGGAGAAAAGAACAGGTTGGCTCAGGAAAACGAGATGCTCAAGGCCCGGATAAAACAAATGAGGTTAGATGCTGATAACCAACAAAGGAGCCGGTCGGATGAACGATTGATAAATACCATAGCGGGGCTCGAGGCACACTGGGAAAGAAGGACAGAAAAACGTAATCGGCACTTACAACAGTTTGAAAGGGATCACGAGCGAACCATTGCCAATTTGAAGGAAAAGGTGGACAGAGCGTTTGAGCAAACCCGAACCCTAGGAGTTGAAAATAGACATTGCCGCAAGCTTTTAGCCCAGATGGAAGTAGAAATTAGGTAGTGGCAAAATCAATACCTCCAGGATTCTCGGGTTATGACAGCCCGTAATGATCAAATAGAGCACTTACTCAAAGAGAAGAGGCGAACCAGGGATAAGATCAGGACCATTGCCCATGCCATCATCAGAAGATGTCTACGGTGTGAAAACATGACCACCATTACCGTTCTCTCGGCAGTGATGGTGTATGTCAAGCAAACCATGCATGAGCTGGAACAACTTGAAAGGGATCTCACACCTAAGACTGCGGCGAGGCCGAACGATGCCCCGCGGGCGCCAATTCTCGAAACCTTGATGTATTCATAGGTCGAGTCTGCATATTAGCATCTTCTGTCCGTCTTTTCGCATCAGGGTGCATTAGTTTGTTTGAGTCTGCATTTGTTTTCAAGGTTTGTTTATTTTCCCCTTTTTCAAATGTTGGTTGTAATAGATTGCTTCAAGTAATAAAATGTGTGCTTCTTTTACACTCCTCTATCCTGAACTACGCAAGATCTGATTCACGCGGCATCGTGATACGTAGGCAATCCTCATCGGATCCGGTCACATTTTTAACTGCAAATAATAAAATAAAATAAAAAAGCAAAGAAAGAAAAATGGTGATAAATAAAAGAAAAGCCTAAGGAGAAGCCGGAATGACACATGTCTTTGTTGCAAGCATGTAGAAACTCCCCTGACTGTATAGGTGCATCACACCCCAATGTGAGATTACCTGTCTGTTATTTGTTTTACACTAACCATCATGTTTGCTGATAAGTTCAGGTTCCTAGAAAAGTGGTTTGGTTTTGTGGTAATCTGGCCTCTCATACATACTTCACGAGATCAAAAGGAAACGTTCAGCCACCCTTCACTAAATCAAGAGGAATTGCTCATACATATTTCACAAGGTCGAAGGGAAGTGTCGAAATGTCTTCAGAAATTCCTCTGCCAACGATTCCTATTTCGGAGGAAAGTTCAATCTCAGTCATCCCAACTTTTGAGTCAGCAACTGTCGAGGAAAATAGGATTCTGCGTCTCCGCATGATGGAAATATGGGACGCCTGGGCCAATAGAAATGAGCCACCAAGTGCGATCCCTGGATTGCCTGAGCTTTTTCCTAGGGCAAGTGGGACCTCCAACATCCCCACAAATTATCCAAATACCCCATTGGGATTTCCTACCATCTCAACCTACTTTACTGGAACACCCTCTGAGTCTTGCCCCCAGGTGTTAGCTGCCGGAGCGGTTTCAAACATATTCACTGCTCCACCTTGTTCATCCACGGCACAACCTGTCTTACCCAGGCCTAACTTCGATTCATCATCCTTCACATTTCAAGCACCACCTCTTCCTTTGGAACCTAGTCAGTTCACTACCAACGCTTACCCTCAGCCGTCTCGGTACGAGTTTATCGCAGGACAGGAGAAAGCCGAGAAAACGCCTGAACAAGAGGAAATGACCAGAAAAATGAGAAGCATGGAGCAAACTCTCAAAAATATACAGGGTCTGAGCGGGCAAAAAAGCGTATCTTACGCTGACCTGTGCATGTTCCCACACGTACATCTGCCCTTGGGTTTCAAAACCCCAAAGTTTGAGAAATATGACGGGCATGGGGACCCCATAGCCCACCTCAAAAGGTACTGCAACCAGTTGCAGGGAGCGGGCGGAAAATAAGAACTTCTTATGGCTTACTTTGGAGAAACTTTGACTGACATTGCTTCTGAATGGTATACAGATCAGGAAGTATCTCGTTGGCACATTTGGGACGACTTGGCTAGGGATTTTGTCAGGCAGTTTCAATATAACATCGACATTGCCCCCGACAGGAATTCATTGTCAAATCTAAAGAAGAAGCCTTCGGAGAGCTTCCGAGAATATGCTGTCAAATGGCGCGAACAAGCATCCAGAGTCAAACCTCCCATGGATGAAACAGAAATGGTCAGCGTTTTCCTTCAAGCTCAAGAGGCTGATTATTATCAAAACATGATGTCTGCAATGGGAAAGCCGTTTGCTGAAGCCATCAAAATCGGTGAAATGGTGGAAAATGGTTTAAAAACAGGGCGAATCTTGAGTCAGTCTGCTATAAGGGCCACCTCCCAAGCAATCCAAGGCGGGTCTGGAGGAGGAGCAAACCGAAAGAAGAAGGAAGAAGCAACAATGGCAACTTCGAGTGTAAGAAAACCCCATCCGTCCAGAATTTCATTTCTCTGAAAGACCCCCGCAACACTACTACCCCCATCAAGATGCGGCCTATGCTATGAACCTTCAGCCCTACACAGTAATGAATGCACAACCATATATTAGGCCACAACAACAATTTCACCAAAAACGAGCTCAATTTCCAAGAAATCAACCTCCTCACCAAGCTCAGTATAATCCCCGACCTCCACAAAATAATCTCCCCTACAACGCCCGCACTCGAGAGCCACCCAGGAAAATGGACTTCACACCTATTGGTAAATCATATTCCAACCTTTTCCCCAAATTGGTCCAAATGGGTTTGTTACAACCCGTACCCCCAAATAGGCAAAACCCAGAGTCACCCTCTTACCAACCTGGTGCCCGATGTGCCTATCATTCTGGAGTGGAAGGACATGACACTGAAAGCTGTTGGACTTTGAAAAGGGTTGTTGAAAACCTCATAGAACAAAAGTGAATAGTGTTAAAGGATGAAGACATTCCTAATGTGACCAACAATCCATTACCGGCTCACAACAATGGACCAATTATTGGGATGATCTACGAAGATAAAGAGTTTGATCCTGTCTTGAAAGCCATCATTGCAATCGCCGACATTGAGAAAGAGCCCAAGACGTATGCAAAGCAAGAAAAGGTGGACAAGAAGAGTAAAAACCCCCCTCAAAACACAGAAACAGCAGTGAAAATAAAAATTGAGGTAGTACCCTCGAAAGATACTGTCCTTTATGTCCCCCGAGGTTCGAAGAAAGGACAAGTGACATTGAGCCCTCCAAGAAGGTTTGAGATGAACAAAGGATCTAAGATGTATGTGCCCAAAGGGACCTATGCGGAACGGGGGGCAATAATTTCACCAAGGCTGAATGAGCCCGTGATTATTGGACGCGCGCCGCAGAGGCCCATGACGGATCCTACTACCGTCCCATGGAATTATAACAAGGCGGTAGTAACCTACAAAGGAAAAGAAATCCTGGGAGAAGTGAATGAAACTAACCCAACTGAGAAATACCTCAACCTGGAGGAGTTGAATGATTCTACAAAGAAGCGTTTCCCACTCAAGAAACCGGTTAGCGCCGAGGAAGCGGAAGAGTTTTTCAGGAAAATGAAAACTGCGGACTACGAGATAATTGATCAACTCCGAAACTCTCCCGCTCAGGTCTCGTTGTGGTCTCTATTGATGAATTCTACTGAGCATCAAAAAGTGTTGATCAAGACCCTCAACGAAGCTTACGTCCCAATTGAAACTACCGTGGAACAGCTAGAGAGGATGGCAGAAAGATTTTTCATGATCAATCAAATTTCCTTCAGCAAAAATGATCTGCCTTCGGAAGGGTCCGCTCACAACAAGGCCCTCCACCTAAAAGTTAAATGTGAAGGGTACTATGCGAAGAGGGTCATGCTGGATGGCGGGTCCGGAGTGGATATCTGTTCCCTTTCGACTCTGCAAAGAATGGAGATCGAAACAGGGAGAATCAGGCCCAACAGCGTATGTGTTCGTGCCTTTGACGACATCAAAAGGGACACCCTAGGCGAGATCGATTTGATTTTGACTATTGGACCTGTGGATTTTGAGGTGACCTTTCAGGTCCTAGATATGGATACTTCTTACAATTTCCTTCTAGGAAGGCCCTGGATTCATGCGACGGAAGCCATACCTTCTACTCTCCACCAGATGGTAAAATTTGTACATGAAAATCAAGAGATTATAGTCCACGGAGAGGATGAGCATTCAATTTATCGAGACCCGTCGGTTCCATGCCTCGAAGCTAAGGAGGGTAGTGAACACATAGTCTATCAAGTTTTCGAGGTTGTGGTCGCAGACCAATGCGAAGAAGGAAGCCCCTACCCTCAACCTTTTCTCTCAAAAGCGTCAGCTATGGTTGCCAAGGAAATGATCAGGCATGGTTATAAACTGGGAAAGGGACTCGGGGCATCATTACAAGGTATCACCGAACCTATCACATTACCTGCCGCCGAAAAATTCTTCGGTATTGGTTTTTACGCCGAAGAAGCTGACGTAATGTGGGCAAACCAACGGACGAGCAATGGTTGGGTATTATCTCAGCCAATTCCCCATCTTTACAAAACATTTGTCAAACCCAAGTACAATGAAGAAAGAGAGGATGAGACCTTCACGACCAAGGAAATTGAAGAAATCTGTGAGGTTATGAGGCAAATGCTGTACGAAACCCATATGGTTCAGCCGGGAGAAGGCTCGATCACCGCTGAGGTGCTTTACATGGGGCCCGATGCCAAATTGCAAAATTGGAAGGCTACTCCGTTTCCGATCAAGCGGGAATCCTGGTAGACCAGTCTTGCCACCTTTTCTGCATCACGAGTTATTTTGGGGTGTAACTCGAATGATTTCCTTTTAGTTTCTTGTCCTTAAATTCTGATGTAAACCCTATTATCTTCAAAATTCAATGAAATGAAATAAATATTTCATCTTTTATCTTATTTATTCTCTCTGATTTTTTTTATTTTTCTGTTTTATTTCTTTCAGTTCTAATAATGCGGCTTTAAATAACATGACATGCTTGCGGACTTCATGCCCGGATCCAAACATGCGGTCTAACTGCGAAATAATGAACTAAGAAATGGAATACGACGAAGAAGAGGCTTTTAAGGAAATCAATCGAGAATTGGAACACTTTGAGAACAAACCTAAGCCGAATCTGAATTACACCGAACCAGTTAATTTGGGAACTCCTGAGGAAATCCGAGAGACCAAAATAAGCATTCACACGGACGAGAGAACGCGAGACGCAATAGTTCAACTCCTTGTTGAATTTAAAGATGTGTTTGCTTGGTCATACGATGACATGCCAGGATTAAGCGTTGATCTAGTGGTGCATAAATTGCCAATTCACCCTGATTGTCCTCCAGTTCAACAAAAGCAGAGAAAGTTCAAAACTGATGTCAGTGACAAGATTAAAGAAGAAATCACCAAGCAGCTGAAAACGGGAGTAATTCGGGTAATCCAGTACACCACGTGGTTAGCGAATGTAGTTCCAGTGCCGAAAAAAGATGGGAAGACTCGGGTCTGTGTGGATTATCGAGATTTGAACAGAGCGAGTCCCAAAGACAATTTCCCATTGCCCAACATCCACATCCTTGTTGATAATTGCGCCAAACATGAGATCCAGTCTTTCGTAGATTGTTACGCTGGATATCATCAGGTGTTGATGGATGAAGAAGACGCTGAGAAGACTGCATTCACTACACCATGGGGCACTTACTGTTATCGGGTTATGCCATTCGGTCTGAAGAATGCTGGGGCAACTTACATGAGAGCCATGACTGCCATTTTTCATGACATGATGCATCAAGAAATAGAGGTGTATGTGGATGACGTGATAATCAAGTCCAGGACTCGAGACAATCATATCCAAGACTTGAGGAAATTCTTCGAGAGACTGAGAAAGTACGACTTGAAGCTGAACCCGGCCAAATGCGCCTTCGGAGTCCCATCAGGCAAGCTTTTGGGTTTCATAGTAAGCAGGAGAGGTATAGAGTTAGATCCAACAAAGATAAAATCTATCAGAGATCTACTTCCCCCAAGAACGAAGAAAGACGTGATGAGTCTGTTGGGCAGGTTAAACTATATCAGTCGATTCATTTCCCAGCTAACTAGCACGTGTGAGCCCATATTTAAGCTATTAAGGAAGGATGCAGTGATCAAATGGACGGCTGAATGTCAAGAAGCTTTTGACAAGATCAAAGAATATCTTTTAAATCCCCCAGTTTTGGTCCCTCCGGAGCCAGAGAGACCCCTGTTCTTGTATCTGATAGTCTTGGAAAATTCTTTCGGTTGCGTCCTCGGGCAACATGACATAACCGGAAAGAAGGAACAGGCGATCTACTACTTGAGCAAGAAATTTACCGGCTACGAGGCCAAGTACACTCTGCTGGAAAGAACGTGTTGTGCTTTAACGTGGGTTGCCCAAAAATTGAGACATTATCTTCAAACTCACACTACTTACCTCATAAGCAGGTTGGATCCTTTGAAGTATATATTTCAGAAACCAATGCCTACTGGAAGACTGGCCAAGTGGCAAATCTTGCTTACTGAATTTGACATAGTCTATGTCACCCGTACGACAATGAAAGCCCAGACATTAGCAGATCATTTGGCCGAAAATCCGGTTGATGAGGAATACCAGCCATTGAGTACTTATTTTCCAGATGAAGAAATAAATACCATAGAAGTGGTCTCGGAAAATGCTCACGTTTGGAAGATGTTCTTTGATGGAGCCGTAAATGCCAAAGGTGTAGGAATAGGGGCAATCTTGATCTCACCTGCTGGTCAACATTATCCGGCTACAGCTAGGCTTCGTTTATTTTGCACGAACAATACAGCTGAATATGAAGCTTGCATCATGGGCAAGAATATGGCGATTGATCAAGATGTTGGGGATTTGTTGATTATGGGGGATTCTGATTTGATTATCCGGCAAGCCCAGGGTGAATGGGAAACTCGAGATGTCAAGCTTATTCCCTACCGGCAGCACGTAGAGGATCTCAACAAGCAGTTCAGATCAGTAGAGTTCAGGTATATCCCACGATGTCACAATGAATTAGCCGATGCACTTGCTACTTTAGCTTCAATGTTACCTTATCCAGGAAACGCCCACATCGATCCCTTGGAAATCCAAATCAGGGAAAGGCATGGTTACTGCAATGCAATCGAGGCAGGACCAAGTATCCAGCCATGGTACCAGGATATTAAGAGGTTCTTGAAAACACTAGAATACCCCGAACATGCTACTGGAGATCAGAAGAGAACTATTAGGCGGCAGGCAAGTGGATTCTTTTTGAGCAGTGAGATATTGTATAAAAGAACCACTGATCTCAACTTATTAAGATGTGTTGACGCCGAAGAAGCAGGCAGGATCATGCATGAAGTGCATGCAGAGGTGTGTGGACCTCATATGAACAGGTACGTTTTGGCAAAGAAAATCTTGCGGGCCGGATATTACTGGATGACCATGGAAAAGGACTGTTTCAGCTTCGTTCGAAAGTGCCATGAGTGTCAGGTGCATGGAGATCTGATTCACGCACCTCCCACAGAACTGCATCCCATGTCTGCACCTTGGCCATTTGTTGCCTGGGGTATGGATGTCATTGGTCCGATTGAGCCCAAAGCTTCAAATGGACACAGATTCATATTGGTCGCTATCGACTACTTCACAAAATGGGTCGAGGCTATCACTCTCAAATCAGTCACTAAGAAAGCCGTGGTGGATTTCATACATTCAAATCTTATCTGTCGTTTCGGTATTCCTGCAACTATAATCACAGATAATGCAGCAAACCTGAATAGTCATTTGATGGAGGATGTGTGTGAACAATTCAAAATAACGCATAGGAATTCCACTCCTTATTGGCCCAAAGCCAACGACGCTGTTGAAGCAGCGAACAAAAACATCAAAAAGATTTTGAGGAAGACAACCCAGAGTTCCAGACAATGGTATGAGCAGTTACCTTTCGCCCTGCTGGGATATCGCACTACAGTACGCACCTCAGTAGGGGCAACCCCATACTTGTTGGTTTACGGGACCGAGGCTGTAATACCGGCAGAGGTAGAAATCCCTTCTCTCCGGATCATTGTTGAAGCTGAAATTGAAGACAGTGAGTGGGTCAAAACCCGTTTGGAACAGTTAACGCTGATCGATGAAAAGTGAATGGCTGCGGTTTGTCACGGGCAATTGTACCAACAAAGAATGGCTCGTGCTTACAACAAGAAAGTGCGACCCAAGAATTTTGAAGTAGGTCAACTGGTGTTAAGGCGCATTCTTCCACATCACCAGGAAGCGAAAGGAAAATTTGCTCCTAATTGGAAAGGTCCATACATCATCAGGAAGATATTGCCCAGGGGAGCATTATATCTAGGTGATATTGAAGGAAAAGATCCCGACACAGCCGTGAATGCAGATGCAGTAAAAAGATACTATGTTTGAACTTGCTCTGACGATGTTTTTGCACATTTGAGAGGACGAAGGCTTTCATTCCCGCTACCCAAACACTCAAATCCTTTGCTAACCCTTTGAGCCATTTACCTTTCTTTCATTACCCTCTTTAGAACCCGGAAGTGAAGTTCTAAAAAAAAAAAAACCAAAATTTCTTGAACTATGTTTGACTTGATTCCAAAAAGATACATAGGCAACCTCTCTATGGGGTTCAGTCACACCAAAACCAAAATATAATTCTCCCCAAAAAAGTTAAACTGGGGCAGACATTATAATAATTCGGCGATAATCCCGCCTGGACGGTTCCAAAGTTGTAATTCGATCCAAGTTCTTTTGACCCCGAACATGTTACAAGTCCTTCTGATCAATCGGCAAAAGTTTCTTCAAAATCAAAAAGGCGCAGTTGCTCAGATCAGACGCAGTCAGGATGAGAGAATCAAAATGAGAGAGTCTTATTGGTGAAAACCTATGGGCACCATAAGGCGATGGCGAGCAGAGAAATCAAAATGAGAGAGTCTTATTAGTGAAAACTCATGACGAGCACTATAAGGCGACGGTAAGAAGAGAAATGAGAGAGGTCGGCTAGCGAAAACTCGCAAAGAGCGCTGTCGGCCGAAAAAGGATTTCACCACAGAAGGTTCTGGCAAGGTTCCCTGGTTTGGACTCATAGATCCGTTTGGTTCGTGAGAAAATGTAGGTTCGTGAGAGTCGGGCATCCAGTCCAAAAAGCAGGTTATGTCAATTTAAAGCCAGCATGGGCCAAGATAAATCTTTCTTTTCCCAAAAAAGACGCTTCTCTTTTTTAAAATTCATTTTTTCTCGTTCTTTGTTTACTTTTCTTTGGATTCCTTTTCGGTTTAACCCTAAGCCCCAAAACATGCTAGAAAGAAAAGGTGGCAGGACTGGTTTCACAGGGCTTTGTTTGGTAAGAGGTGGAGAACATACCCGGCCTCAGTGATGCGTCAGTCCAATCCCGACTGATCATGGTGTTTGATTACCTCAAAATCCCCAAGCAGAGTGAGATGGAAGAAACAGAGCCGTACACGCACAAATCATCGTGAAATCCTGAAATATTGAGTCTTATCAGTTTGAAAGGAGGTTGCCTTGGAAGCCAATCAATGGCGAATTTTCTCAACAGAAATGAAGCTTGGGACCAAGAAAAACAATGAATGCCACAAAACCGACCACAATTTCAATCTGACAATTTTTCTTTGTTTAGGAAAATTGAGACAGGTGCGATCCAAAGAAACCGTGCAAGAAGCAGGTGTAGCCCAAAAAAGAAATGAAGTGCACGAGCGTTGAAACAGCTTTGCAGCAAGAAAACGACCAAAGGGAAGTTTACCCAGAATTCTTTCATGCATTTTGATAAATAAAAGGGGCATAACCCGTGGACTTCCCTGGCATAACTCAGGGACTTCTTTCCCTTTTTCGGTATAACCCGATAATTTTCCCGGCATAACCCGAGGACTTTCTCCCTTTTCCGGCATAACCCGATGACTTCCCCGGCATAACCCGAGGACTCTTTCCCTTTCCCGGCATAACCCGTGGACCTCCCTAGCATAACCCAGGGACCTCTTTCCCTTTTCCGGCATAACCCGATGACTTCCCCGACATAACCCGAGGACTCTTTCCCTTTCCCGGCATAACCCGTGGATCTCCCTGGCATAACCCAGGGACCTCTTTCCCTTTTTCGGTATAACCCGATGACTTCCCCGGCATAACTCGAGGACTCTTCTCCTTTCCCGGTATAACCCGATGACTTCCCCGGCATAACCCGAGGACTCTCTCCCTTCACCGGCATAACCCGATGATTTCCCCGGCATAACCCGAGGACTCTTCTCCTTTCCCGGCATAACCCGATGACTTCCCGGCATAACCCGAGGACTCTCTCCCTTCACCGGCATAACCCGATGACTTCCCCGACATAACCCGAGGACCCTGTTCCTTTCCCGGCATATCCCGATGACTTCCCCGGCATAACCCGTGGACCTCCCTGGCATAACCTAGGGACCTCTTTTCCTTTTCCGGCATAACCCGATGACTTCCCCGGCATAACCCGAGGACTCTTTTCCTTTCCCAGCATAACCCGATAATTTCCCCGGCATAACCCGAGGACTTTTTCTCCTTTCCCTGGCATAACCCGGAAACCTCTTTGAATTTCCCGGCATAACCCGATGACTTCCCCGGCATAACCCGAGGACTTTCTCCCTTTTCCGGCATAACCCGATGACTTCCCCGGCATAACCCGAGGACTCTTTCCCTTTCCCGGCATAACCCGTGGACCTCCCTGGCATAACCCAGGGACCTCTTTCCCTTTTTCGGTATAACCCGATGACTTCACCGGCATAACCCGAGGACTCTTCTCCTTTCCCGGCATAACCCGATGACTTCCCCAGCATAACCCGAGGACTCTCTCCCTTCACCGGCATAACCCGATGACTTCCCCGGCATAACCCGATGACTCTTTTCCTTTCCTGGCATATCCCGATGACTTCTCCGGCATAACCCGTAGACCTCCCTGGCATAACCCAGGGACCTCTTTCCCTTTTTCGGTATAACCCGATGACTTCCCCGGCATAACCCGAGGACTCTTTTCCTTTCCCGGCATAACCCATGGACCTCCCTGGCATAACCTAGGTACCTCTTTGAATTTTCCGGCATAACCCGTGGACCTCCCTGGCATAACCCAGGGACCTCTTTTCCAGCATAACCCGATGAATCTTCCCGGCATAATGTTAGCCGACATTAGGGCTCCAATCCCTGAGTTGAGCAACCTTCCTTTAGACAACATTAGGGATCCAATCCTTGAGTTATGCACTTTTACCTTTTGCGACATTAGGGCTCCAATCCTTGAGTTGTGCACTTTTACCTTTTGCGACATTAGGGCTCCAATCCTTGAGTTGCGCTTTGTAGACTAGGGTTTTTTCCAATCCCCTCATCAGTGTTGTAAATTTTCATGACAATTAACTCACGAAATTTTCCTAGTGAAACTGGGGCAGAAATTTCGTTTGTTTGTTTTGTTGTCTCAACAGGTCTGACCCTGAGGTGCATGGATCGAGACGACCTACGGGGTGAGTCTCAATCCAGAATAAAGAAAAGAACAAAAGAACAAAAAAAAGAAGATGTTCCCACATATTGGAACAAACAAAGGGCAGGTCGCTCAAAAATTGGATCAAATTCCCGAGCTCCGCCAATCCCGTTTCATTCAATACTGCAGAAATAAACAAACGCCTACAACTTGCGAGTATCAAGATTCGGATCGAAGTCTACAAGCAGAATTAGCTGAGACCCAAGATCAAGTTGCAAAAGAATTATAGATAGAAATCTTGTAACTAGTGGTTGACAGGTATAAATAGTTAGTTCAGTTTCAATTTCCTTTGGTTGTAATAAGGAGGTCAGTAAAGCAGTAGTGGCAACAGCAACAGCAGTAACAACAAGCATTGCAATCACGTGGTAGTCCCAACTACAAAAATTTCCCGAACTACATTGACCTGATTCCTGTTTAGCCCAGGATATGTAGGAAACCTTTGAAGAAAAGGTTCGGTCAAATCTTTTTCAAAACAATGCTTCAACGGAGTACTCGGATGGGCAAAAATCGCTCACTTTATCTTTGCACGAAAACCCTTCGTGTCTCCGGGCAAAGAGGGGCAGCTGTAAGCACGTGATTTTTTCCCTATATGAGAATTACTCCCAAAAAATTCAAAAAATAAAATGATTTTTCTTTGGTGTGCAATTTTGTGATATTTTGTGATATTTTGAATAATTATTTGTATTTGTCTATGCATGTTTATTTGCTAAATTAATAAAAAATACAAAACATATGTCGCATTTTGCATGTATGATTTAATTCTACAATTGTTAGTAATTAAATTTGTTTTAGAAATAATTAAAAAATTACAAAAATAGGCATCGTTTGCATTTTTAGCATTTAATGTCCAAATATACAATTTTATGCTTAATTAATACTTAATTGTGCGTTAATTGTTATTGGGAGTTAATTTGCGCTTTTATAACTTAATTTAGTTCTTAATAATAGTTTAAGTATTTTTATAATTTAGTTTTAGAAAAATAAAATAAGAAAAGAGAGCGAAAATATGTAGAAAGTCGGAATTGGGCCTCTTCTTCAATTTCAAGCCACAGGCCCAAAAAATGGCACAATCTTCCCTACGACCCAGTCATTTCGAACTGGGTCGACCCAGTCCATAACCCAAAAGACCTAAACCCCTTTGTCTTACATTTTACAAAACAAAACAAAACAAAAAAAATCAAGAAAACCCTAACCTAAACACTAAACTACCGCCCCCCCCCTTTATTCTCCTTCTTCTTCCTCAAAATTCCAAAGCACAACCATGGCTGCCCTTGACCCCACTCCCTCTCGTCCAAACACCATCAACAAACAGTTCGTCATGTCCAAACGACCCCAAGAACCATAGCTGCTGCTGTCCGCGCAGCTGTCTCTGCGTCGTCACTTCATTTTCTTCGTCCTTCGTCAAGCTCGAGCTTGAGCTCGACATCCATGGCTGCCCAGCTCTACCAAGCAGTCCGCCATTGCCCTTGTCGACCGCTCGCTTCCATGGCAGCTGATTCCGCGTCGACTTCTGCTGCTTCATCGTCCAAACCCCACCGGCGCAGCTGCTGCTTCATCGTCAAAATCCCACCGGCGCCGCTGCTTCTCCTGCCTCGTCGTGGCAGCTGGTTATGTCTCCTCCATCGTGCTGCTGCTACCGTTGCTGGTTCGCCGGAGCTAGGTCATCGTTGTTGCTGCCGGCGCTGCTGCTTCACGTTCCATGCTTCGGCTCTTGCTTCGTCTTCTTCGTTATGTCAAAGTTTCGTTGGTTTCATTTAGAGTTCATTCGATGTTCGTCGTTGGTCATTTACAGTTAGTTGTTCTAAGTTTTATTTTTGTCCATATTTTTATTTGATATTTTCCGAATCCAAACTCGTTAAATGATTCAATTCTTGTCTTGTTCGTTGTTCATCGTTGAAATAATTTTCTAGTGTGTTCATGTGTTTGATTGAATTAATTTTCAGATTTCAAAATAGAAGTTTAATTAGTTGTTTTCATGTTTATTTCATGTTTGTATTATTGTTTAAGTGAATATTTGTTAGTTTAATATTAGTTAGATACAAATTGAAGTTTAATTAATTGTTTCTTCAATTTGTTTAATGTATTTTATGTATTTTTCGGAAATTGTTAATATTGTTAAGTTCAAGTTTAAATTCATAATTGTTTCTTCTTAGGTTTTGTTTTGTCATTTGCCTAAAAGAATTTAGTTGTAATAAGGGAAGTATGTTGGTTTTAATCATTTGAATCCGTCGTTTTTATTTTTAGATTTAATTCATGTTCATATTATGTTTGTTGATCTTGAATCCGAAATTTGTATAGATTGATTTTTTGTTTATCATTTATGATTATCTCTTGAATTTGTCTCATAATCTTGTTTAAGTTTGATATAGGAATTATTGGTTGTAATGTTGTTATGGTTGATTTTAAGTTCAATATTATTGAATTTAGAAATCTAAATATACTTGTTTGATTGTTATTGTTGTTTAAATCCGAAAATAGGTTTGTTGTTGCTAAAAATATTGTTCAATCAAATTTTAGTTGTTCTTGGTTGTTCAATTTGTGTTCATATGATTTGTGGTTGAAATCATGTTCATGTGATTTGTTATTGAAATGTTGAAGAAATCATGTTCATGAAATTTGTTGTTTGAACATTGTTAGAAATTAATCATATTGCCTATATTTTGGTTAAGTTTGATTAATTGATGTGTTATAGCTGATGGGTAGTTTGGTAATTTGTAGTACGTTCAGGGGTAGTTTGGTAATTTTCAGTAAGGTCGGAGGGGTAGTTTAGGAATTGTACATTTTGTAATTGTTTATATGAAGCATGAGAGACAAAATGAAATGGGGTGGGTTGTGATATAGTTGTTTAATATAAAGGGGGGACAAGACAAAATTTAGTGGGGGAATCTTGTATTTATTTATGTTAGGCATGGGGGACAAGATGTAATGGGGTGAAGTTGATATGTTTATTTAATGTAATGGGGATGAGTGGGAAGATAATGGGTTTGGTAGAGAAAATGGGTTGATTTTAATTGATTAAAAGATTTATGGGTTGGGAATATATAGAGAAGTCTTGAATCAGATTAAAGAAGAGAAAAATTTAAGAGAGAAAATTCCGAAAAAAAAATACTAAGACTTTAGAAAAACAAAAAGAAAAACATTCTGGAAATTCAAAAGAAGAAGAATATACACCTGATATATAGTCCAAATATTCTGAGATACAGATTGAGAAATTAAGGGTTAAACACTAACTAGTCTTTCAAAAATCTGAAAAGTTTCCCTTTGCTTCTGTCCGTTGGTTGTTGTTGTTTCCGGATTTTGTCTTGATTTTAAAATCTGTCACTAAGTTTCTCGTCGCTGGTTGTTACTAGTTGCTGGGATTGCTGATGTTGTATGCTACTGAATTTCTGCTGATCTCTCACTTTTCTTTTGCTTCCAATATCAGGTACACAACTTACACGCTGATTATTGTAAACTGAAACAGGAAGCATGAATACGAAAAATGAAGAATTGAAGTTCTAAATTTATTTTGAATTATATTCTTAATTTTATTTGTATATATAAATTATTTAGCTTACAAAAATCGGAATCATGTAGCTATTTAATGTATATGTAGTGGAACATCCAACGATAGCTTAACGGATGAACTATCTATATATTGCTTAAAATAAATAAATGGTGTAGTAACTCCGTCTAAGTTAAAAATCAAACGAATAGACCATTTCGGAACTTGTAAGAAAATTGTTTAGTTAAATAATATTGGTTAATTCCAGCATGTAATTGTTTTAGGATAAAAATTAGATTGCCAAGTTTTTTTTTTAATTTGACAAACTGAGAACATGTCTAGTATAATATAATTAGGTAGTAATACGTGAGCCTGTGCCCGTATTGGCAACGGATTGCCTTGCTTGTATCATTTTTCAGAATTTACGAATCATATTCGAAACTCAACTATAATAACTCAAGCATGTAAATAAATTAAAACTTTTTCTCTTTCATTTTTGTAGAGACAATTTTAATAGAAAATGTAGGCACTTTAGGATTATCCTGATAAAAATAAATGAGATGAGCCTCGCCAAATAAAACACACAAATTGAGGGGCCCTCGATAAATGTTTAATTAAAATTACTTAGACTTCGGGATGAGCCGTTTAGCAAAATTTCACGGCCTTACCCAGAAATAATAATACGATAATTGCTTCAGGCGTGCATTTTAATAATCTTACCTTCTTAAATTCGGGTGCGCATTTATGTGACCCAAATCCAAATCTCAACGGAGTCGGAATGTATTAACAACCATGGACGCATTGATTGTGACATGGTTCGAAATGCATTTTTACAATGTTGCAATTCCATAAAAAATAAATAATAATAAAAGCGGTTTTAAACTTAATGAAAGCACATAAGTAATAACATGTAATAAATCAGATATCTAGCCATTATAACAATTTAAGCGACCGTGCTAGAACCACGGGATTCGAGGGTGCCTAACACCTTCCCTCGGGTCAACAGAATTCCTTACTTAGAATTTCTGGTTCGCAGACTTCATTTGGAAAGTCAAATATTTTCCTCGATTTGGGATTCAAGATAAACCGGTGACTTGGGACACCAAAAGCCAAACCTTTCCCAAGTGGCGACTCTGAATTAAATAAATAATCTCATTTCGAATATTGTCACTTAAATTGGAAAAACTCCCTCGCTGACAGCTCTTCGGGGCGGGCGCGCAAAAAGGAGGTGTGACAGTTACACTAGCTGGCTTTAATTATAGCTCACTTAGATCGCACCCAAGGTTTCGTTATCCCTAATCCCACCTTTAAACCCTTGGTTATTGATTCCTCACATACGTCGGGAGTGATGTTGTTCAACAACTACCTAAATATGCACTCTCTCCCGAGTAATACATACTAAATAGGCACAGCTAATTGAGGGCCCTTCAATCAACCACAAGAATAATATAGTTGAACAAATAGAGAAAATACTACAGCTCAATTATATAAAAACATAACAAGAATTTATCCTACAAAAGGTTCCATCAAAATCCTAGATAACAAATTAGCTATTCATAATAGTATGTAAAACTACAATACTAAAAGTCATAACCAATCAATGAAATAGGAAGAGGAAGGAAAAACTCGTAGAAGAATTCTCCGCCTTGCTCCTATTGTGTCTCTGCCTCCTTAGGTCGAATCTGTATCTCAAATCTGTCCAACCTCCTAAAAATACCATTTTTTCATGTATATATACCAAGTAGGGTCGGGACCAAATAATTATACCTTCTCCTATACAAAAAAACACTTTTCCCGGATTTGACTAGCGCGGCCGCGCATATTGCCCGGTATTCTGCCTGACGAGCGCGGCCGCGCACCTGACCTTAATTTTCACCTTGTTCCGTTTGGAATTTGGAAAAACGTAAAACAATAAAGTTGTAGCCCTTTGAGTTAGATTTCCAACCATATATTGTGGACCTAAATGGAGTTCTAAGCAAAAAGGTTATGTCCATTTTACTAGACAGTGCGCAATATGCCTACTCAATTCTTCGTTCATTCTAACTATCATCTGTTGATCCCCGAACACGATATCGGCTTAATTCCTTGGGCTTTTACTCATACTTCAAAGCTCTAAATCATTTGCATCTACATAGCTCAGAATCACTCCTACAAAGCATAAAATACACCATTAGTGCAAAACACTAGCGATTAAAGCTCAAACTCAACTAAAGTGCAGTACATTAGAGTGTAATAAGCGACTAAAATACGTAATTATAGCCTATCATCATCTATCTCAAAAGTCACTCAAAATAAAATACTAGAGCCCACATGGTCAAATTACAAAATAAAAGTCGAATCAGACCCATAGTCCCACGGGTCAAAATTTATATTTAGATTTCCATTATAAGGTCCTTTAGGTGTTCAAATCATCGTTTAGGTGATTTTAGATCTTCTCTAAAAGATCACCTTTATACTTGTTTCTAAGATAAAACTAATAATAGCTGTCGCACCTCCTTTTTCCGCCCCGCGGGGCGCGTAGGAAGTTTTCTCCAATTAAAGGACAGTCAAAACGGGATTTATTTATCTTTTGTTTCAGAGTCGCCACCTGGGAATTTTAAAGGCGTCCCAAGTCACCAATTTCTAATCCCTGAATCGAGGAGAATATGACTCTGTTTGTTATTCTGCGAACCAGAAATCCTGAGTAAGGAATTCTGTTAATCCGGAAGAAGGTATTAGGCATTTCCGAATTCCGTGGTTCTAGCACGGTCGCTTAACTGTTTTTATTGGCTTAATTATCTTGATTTTACTAAATACGTTTTTTATTGCATGATTTTACTACCGCTTTTACTTATTGTTTACAATTATATAAACGAATTACGCGTACGTATATTCGTATTATATACCTTTCATAATTACAGGGGATCATGTCACGCATACGTGTACACAATATAATTGACCATATTATGTCCTTTATTACAAATTCATATGTTCGTGATTTAAAATAAAATTATGAACGCCATCACCCTTATATTTAAACAGTGAATTGCACATCCCGGGTTATATGAAATTATTTTAACATTTTTGGAGAAATCCTTTTTATTAAATATTCGCTCGAAATTGCGCGTACGCATAATCCGAATTTGCTTTTAAAAATATAATCAGGGTACGCGAACGCATCCCTAATTGCGCAAAATCTTTGTAATAATATTATGGATTTTCCACAAAATTGTTTATTATAACTACACATTTTATATGAAAATCCTGAGAAATTCACACTCAAGGGATGCCTTTAAATTCTTTTAAAAGAATTCACAATTTATTAAATGTTGACCGTCGATTATAATTTCCGCGTATAATTTATGTTTATCGAGACTATTCAAATTCAAAGTAAAAAATAAAAATATGATTAATACTATTCTTCATAAATACAACATATACACATATACCAAAGGATGAATTGCATATGAAACTAAAAAATAATTTATGAAGGGAAGAAATATTTTTTGAAGAATTTTCATTATTTTTATTTAGTGCAAATTCTATTTCTAGTTATCATTGATATAAAGTGTTGGAATTTGTGCATGTACATCTCAACTTATTCTCATATACTTGCTTTTAATCTAATAGGCCTAATTATTTTGTTAATTCTGCTTATGGTTGAACGTAAGATATATATATAATCTAACCGATTTGATTCTCGATTTATGTGAACCATTGCTAAACACTAACATTCGCATTGTAAAATTCCTAGGCCATTTGTGATTAAAAGAGAACAAATCTACATAATTGACTTAATAAGATGATATTGCATACAACATTATTCGTCATGTTTTGACATTTGCAAACATAGCAGAAGGTACTAATGCAACTTTCGACTATTGATTATAATCATAATCACTATTACGCCATATATGGACAAAATGCAACCAACATCATCTAGCCTTAATCCACAACCAAACAATCGAAATACACTAACCATGCATTTTTCTTGATATTTCAGAATATTCTATACCTGACTAACAATGTCATAGGACTTAATTAATAGCCAACTTCATGCCATGTTCCCTATCTTAACAATTCAATCATAACTATACTTTAATGAAATTCTGGAATAGATAATACTATTACAACACTTATATGAATTTCAAAAGAGAATGATCAACTGATAATTATCATGTCAAGCATAATACTATATTAACCAACATGAAACAAAACTGAAATTTACAATAATGAACTTAGATAAATGAAAAATAGAATTGCAATTCAAGCTTCATTGATTTGTCATGAAGAGTCTCTTTCCAACATAGAATTTTAAAAGATATGTACCTGGAAATGAAGGAGTAAATTTCAGCAATTGCAGCAGTAATAAAAATCAGCAGAATAGCAGTATTTCCACAGATTTGAGCAATAATAAGACCCGAGGAACCCAGATGCACAGTAACAGTATTCTTTTGAGAAATTTCAGATTTGAACCAAAAAATGCCACTAAAAAACAGACCCGGACAGATTCAGAAATATGTTTCTGATTTTTCTTTTCTTCTTCTACATATGTTTCAGATTGTGTGTGTATATGTGTGTTCTCCTTTTGTTCCTTTTTCTGGTTTTTCTTCCTCTTCAGATTTTCATTTCTGATTTTTCTACTTATGATTTTCCACACTCAAATTTATCTTTTCCCTCTCTTAAAAACTCTCTCTGAAAACTGATATTCAGTCCTAAAATCTGTCCTTCAAATCAGATTTTTCTCCCTTTATCTCCTTTTTTTTTAATCTCTGTCCAGCTCCCTGTATTTATACAGGGCTGCCCCTTTCTTTTTAAGTGCTGCCTGGACCCCCTTTCCTCTTTAAAAATCAGCAAGTCCCATTAAAATCTGCTTTTAAATACTTTAAGTGATCTTAGAATGAGGATAAGCAGCCCCATTACCCTTTGTTTCCCATTATCACTTTTAAATAATAGCCATTAACTTCCACTTTCAGCACACTACTATTAACATATTACCCTCATTGTTCTATCTGTTTCATTCCCGAAAATGTCCCTAAAATCCTACTGCAATTACTGTCCAAGTTATCTGAATTAAACTGGTTTAGCAGCTAACAACCAATTCCTAATGATTAACCTCCTAATACAATTGTATTTACCCAACCTTTGTAAACTTGAATTCAGAACTAACATCATAACAACATTACACTGAAATTATTATAACAATTCAAACTGAACTTCAACATTGAACCAGAATCAAACACACATGAGCATTGTCAATATACTGACAATGCCCTGAAACTCAATGCTCAGAAATCAACACTCATACAGCATCCATTTGACGGATTTTATTGAACTATAAACAAAGATGTTTTAATTGTCGAGTATTAATTAAACTGATTATCAAATAAGAAACAACTGATTACAACAAAATAATCCATTCAAAACAGGTTGTTTCAGTCAACATTTTCAGAAACAAGATTTACAATACAACTAATCGACGAACTTAATCGAGTCGATCACACACATTGTAATTAATCACAACCAACAGAAACAATTCATTTATTTGATCAAACATACGGGTATGAGACAAAAATGACAGAATTAATCAAACAAAAATATGAAAAAATTAACAGGTTATTGAAACATACAAAAATACACGTAGAACACACAAAAGAAATAGAAAAATATCTCTGAATCCTTCAAATTTATTCAGACTAGAAATCCACTTGGATTCGGACTTTTTGAAATCAAACAGACCTTAGTCGAAGTATTTTCCACTGAAAATACTTCGACTAAGGTCGATTAAACCTCAATCTTCTATTTAATTTGGGCAGAATCCAAAAATTTGGTATTTCTAGGGTTTCTAAAGGTTCGATTTGGGGCTTAACCATTTCTGGTTAGATTCGAGGGGAACCAAAGATGACACAAGGGTGAAGGAAGTCTAGGGGTGATTTGGTGTTAGTTTAGAACAGGTCTGGGTGAGTTCTTGTTTGGCTCGAATCTTCAAATGAAGATTCGAGAAGCTCTAAGGTGATTCGAGCCAAACAAACACCAGATCCATAACGAGGCAGGCTAGGGGATGCTATGGTGTTAACTAGGGTATGTTTGGTTTAGATCTGAGTTTGGCTCGAATCTTCAAATGAAGATTCGAGAACCTTCAGGAAGATTCGAGCCAAGCGGCTAACATATTCGGATAGAGGGTGTTCAGGAGGTTCTGGGGTGTTAAGGTGGTGACCGACGGCGTTGATGCTGCCGGGTTTCAGGCGATGGGGAATAAGGGCGGCTAGGGTTAGGGGTTTGGTTTTGGAAGGGATGATGAACAGTAGAGAGGAGGGGGGTGTTCAGTTAGGGGTCGGGGTAGGGGTTTGGGCCTTATATAGGGGTGGAGTGGATTGATCTCATCCGTTGGATCAATTAAGATGCACAGTTGAGATCAATCCACTTAACCAAACGTTGTCGTTTGGTTGAAATTCGGGGTCAGGCTGGATCGGGTCAAAGGGTCGGGCTACGGGTTACGAGTAAGGGGGTGAGATCTCCGCAGTTGGATTGATTCAATCCAACGGTCCTTGATGAAGCGTGACCAAACGCTGTCGTTTTGGCTCGTGTAAACTGGACCGGACAGGTTTGTTTGGACTGGGCTTATGGGGCTCATTTTGTTTGGGCCTGGATTTAGGTCCAAGTCCGATTTTCTTTTTTACAACTTATATTTTATTTTATATTTTTTTTATTTTCTAATTTTATTATTAATCATTAAAATCTTAATTAAAATTATAAAAACAAAAATTACCCTTCCATAGATATTAATTACCTTTTAACAATTATTTAACACACAGACCAAACATTAACCACACAGTGAAATATTAAAATAGAACAAATGCATATTTTGTGATTTTATTTTGAATCTATTATTAAATGCATAATTAAATCCTAGGTATGCATGAAACATATATTTTTATTTTAATTTTCATTTTGTTATGACAAAGTAAACATTTACGGATATAAGACAAATATTTAACAAACAGCACGCAAATTCAAAACATTGCACAGTAAAAGAAATTTATTTTATTTTTGATTTATTTTGGAGTAGTTTTCGTGAGGCAAAAATCACGTGCTCACAATAGATTCATGCTATAATAATAGATGTGAGTTAGAATCACTTTTGTCACGACCTCAAACCGGACCCGGTCGTGATGGCGCCTCTCGTGAAGACAAGGCCAGCTGTCACAATTCCCAAATCAACCATTTTCCAATAGAAGTTGTTTTTATACCATTTATAAACCAATAATCTCATAATGAACATTTAAAAGAAAAGTGCGGAATAATTACACAAGTCCGACATGGGGGTGTCACTACTCATGAGCATCTACTAAGGTCTGAGTACAACAAAAATAGTCAAAAATGTACTAAGTACAGTAATAAAAATGAGAGGAAGGAAGCAACGCTGCGAACATCGTGCAGCCACCTTGCTAACTCTAATGACTCCGCGTCTGAGCAATCAACACCCGCTGCCGGATTCCAAAATACCAGAATCTGCACACGAGGTGCAGGGAGTAATGTGAGTACTCCAACCCAGTAAGTAATAAGAGTAAATAAAGACTGAGCAGTAGAAAACAATGAATCCAAATTTATGATAAACTCAATAAGCACAACAAGCTTTCAAATCAGAATACGAGTCAATCTTCTCATTTAAAATCCAGCTTTTGGTAAAAAAAATTACTTGAAAATGCTTTCCAATAGTTTCAGTAGGGTTCAATACCATTTATAATAAAAGATATGAAAACCATAATAGGCCCCTCGGGCAAAATAAAAATTTATACCCATTTCATAATTTAAAAACTTCAGTTTGAATGAAAGTTGTTTAAAGCATTTGTTCAATATTTTCAATAGAGGCTCGATCTAAAAATGAATGAAAGCAGTAATTAAATCAACACATTCGATAAAAACTCACTTTAAGGAGGAGTGAAAAATAGTAAGTTCATAAACATGCCCCTCAGGCAAAGCATCACTCATGTACATGTATGTCTATAGCCCCTCGGGCAAGCCTCTCAGTCACTCGAGACTCAATTCTCATCAATCAACGCTCACACTCAATAAGTACCATATAGTAACCGTTGCGGCGTGCAGCCCGATCCATGTATATAGTCGATTGCGCTCACTAGGGGTGTGCAGACTCCTTAGGGGCTCCTACAGCCCAAGCACTATATCGCTGAGGCGTGCAGCCCGATCCAACATATCGCTGCGACATGCAGCCCGATCCATATACATATCGCTGCGGCGTGCAGCCCGATCCATATATATATAATTCTCACAATATATCGTTGTGGCATGCAGCCCGATCCATAAATATATAATCCTCACAACCAGGACCTCAGCCTCTCTCAGTCATTAACCTCACAATCAAACCCTCGGTCTATCTCAGTCTTCTACCTCACGATCACTCGAACCATTAGTAAAACAGGGAACTCTTCCCAAACAGTTTTCACATTTAAGAAGTAAAGTGATAAAACTAGATTTAAACAATAAATAGGTAAAACATGACTGAGGATATGCTTTCAAAACAAATAGAGTGAGGAAAAATAGTGAAAGTGCCCCCTAGGGGTCTAAACAGGTCGGCACAAGGCCCCAAACATGGCATACAACCCAAAATATAATATCAATCTCTAAAATGTGGAATATCATAAGATTTCAAATCAAATACGCGACTTAACAATCGTACGGAACGGACCAAGTCTCAATCCCCAACGGTGCACGACTCCACGCTCGTCATCTAGCGTGTGTGTCACCTCAAAGTAGGACAATGATGTGAAATTCGGGGTTTCAAACCCTCAGGACAATATTTACAATCATTACTTACCTCGATCCTGTCCAAACTCTAGCCCGCGATGTCTTTGCCCTCACGAATCACCCTCCGGATGCTCCAAGTCTAGCCACAATCAGTACATAACTATTAGAATGCTAAGGGAACGAAGCCCACTCGAAAATATTCAATTTACATCAAAATTCCCGAAATTGCTCAAACCCGGCCCCCGGGCCCACATCTCGGAATCCAACGAAAATCACATCAATAAAATCCTCATCCTCTCGCGAGTCAATACATACCAAGAACATCAAAATCGGACCTCAATTGCCCTCTCAAATTTCCAATTTACATTCTCCAAATTCAAGCCCTAATTCCCAATTTTAGGCTTTAATTTCCACATATTTCATGATTAACCAAGTGAGAATCAACATAGGATCGAGTATAGAGTTCAAAAATCTTACCTCCAAGTGTTCCCCTTCGATTCCCTCTTCAATCCTTCGCAAAAGATCAAAATAATTGCTCAACAATGGAGGAAATAGACTGAAATCGCAAAACTCACTTTTTAAACATTCTGCCCCGGGTAAAATTACCTTCTTCGCGAACGCGGCCAAGCCTCGCATTCGCGAAGCACAAAAATCCATTGACCAAAAATTACCTTACGCTAATGCAACATCCAGCACGCGAATGCGAAGCGTCCGCTTTCCAAACAATCGTGAACGCGACCTCCTTACGCGAACGTGAAGCACAAAAGGCTAGGACCCCATCTGTTTCTACTTAC
The DNA here is from genome assembly GCF_000715075.1 of Nicotiana tabacum. Classification (NCBI taxonomy): domain Eukaryota; kingdom Viridiplantae; phylum Streptophyta; class Magnoliopsida; order Solanales; family Solanaceae; genus Nicotiana; species Nicotiana tabacum. The sequence continues at coordinate 14,177,781 of NC_134100.1, forward strand.
TCTATGCGAACGCGAACAGGCCTCGCGAACGCGGAGAATCAAACATCGCAAACGCGACACATGAAACGCGAAGGAAAAAATTCGTGCCTCAGATGAACATCCTTCGCGAACGCGGGTCCCTGACCGCGAACCCGAAGAACAAAATTTCTGCAACACTTCAACTGGTTTTCTGCAATTTCACACAACATGAAATGGTCTGATAGACCACCCAAAACTCACCTGAGGCCCCCGTGACCTCAACCAAACATGGAAACATATCCCATAACATCATTTAAACTTGTTCCAACCTTCGGAATGCTCAAAACAAAATCAAAACACCCAATTCGCACCGAATTCAAGCCTAAGAAATTCCAAATTCTTCCAAATTACGCTTTTGATAAAAAATCCAACTAAACCACGTCTGAATGACCTGAAATTTTGCACACACGTCACAAAATGACACAACGGAGCTAATGCAACATCTGAAATTCCATTCCGACCCCTACATCGAAATCTCACCTATCAACCGGAAAATGCCAAAATTTCAATTTCACCAATTCAAGCCTAAACCTTCCACGGACTTCCAAAATGCATTCCGATCACACTCCTAAGTCCCAAATCACCTAACGGAGCTAACCAAATCATAAAAATTCCGATCCAAGATCATATACAAACAAGTCAAATCTTGGTCAAACTTTCCAAATTTCAAGCTTCAAACTGAGAACTGTTCTTCCAAATTCATTTCGATTACCCTAAAAACCAAAACCAACGAGTCACATAAGTCATAATACATCACACGGGTCAGGTCATGCCCATGAACTGGCGAGCGAAGTGCAAAAGCTCAAAATGAATGGTCGGGTTGTTACACCCTCCCCCACTTAAACATATGTTCGTCCTCGAACGTGCCCAGAGTTGTTCCAAAAGCCAACCAATCGCTGAATAACCTTACCATGAACATACCCGAGGGTGATCCCACGTCACCCTATCTCATATAGGTCCGATAACACAATGTAACTGAAATTTCACCATCCAACCTAGTGCATAACCTTAAATCCACATTTTCACTTCTGAAATCATCTACAAGATCAAAATCTCGCATCTATACTCTGAATAGGCCCAAATAAGTTGTAATAGCCCATACCTGCAACCTCAAGTGCAATTACATGATATACCACATAACTCAAACACTTGTAGCGATAACTTTTAATCACAACAACTGCACACAACAACTGAATATCGATAGAGAACCTCTTATCAACTAAAGTCTCATTCCAATCCTCTCATATACTGCCATTGATAAATGAAACACGCAGTAATCCATAATCGTTTTTCTCAGATCAACCATTCATGAAGCCACTTCTCCTTTGGCAAAGACCATAGCAAATGTCTGCACCGAACCTCGATGTTATCCTTCCAACATGTTGAAATCAAATCCGTTTGCTATCATTAAAGATCTCGACGATGTCATCTAATCCAACACAACTACTCTAGTAACATTGACACATCAATACAGACTAAAGCCGCAACTTTGTGCAATCCATGCACCAATAACCCACAATCCGAACTTACTCAAATCATGAAAAATGACTCAAATGAAAGAGCTGAACTGCAAGCTCACTAGTACCACCACAACACAATGCTAAGAATTTGTCTCACATCATAGAAATAGAACACACGAATCTAACCCGCAGGATCATACCTCCACATAGCTTCGCTCTAATGTGCGACCTCATCCAAACACTGTGAAAACACCTTAAGTCACTATGCTCAAAATCGACAACCGTGCACAATATGATGTCTAAAACCAAAGCAATCATCATAACCACCGCGAGGCAATTACATAACACCACACAACTAGAAAAGACATAACCGATACGCCATCCACCGAGCAATACCCAGTGCTCTTCCCGCCCGAATTCCACTGAGAGGTCCTAATAACACCGCACCACATGTGCCTATAATTAACAAATCCTAACGGCTCGCAACATGGAAAGGTAACTCATAGATCCCCCTGATTACTAATAGCTCAACAACAATCGAATGACACATCTCTCAACAATAACAGTTCGGAGTCAACAATTCCAACCCGATGCATAACACATACCTCTGTTGGGCCCACCTATGCACCACACATCAACTCTGGTCACCCACAACAGATAAATAACCCTTCGAAGGTTCACAATGACTGCATCATAGCACATACTATCATCTAACTAGCTTACCTATATCTTTGCCGTCCATAACCACAAGCTAACCTGTATATGAGAACTTCTAGTATCCAAGTCCATAAAGCACACAAATTACCATATCTGATCCCAATTCCGCTGCTCGCATATATAACACACCTCTAGTACTCAATCATCTCATGAGAGGTACACCTAAAATTCTTCTGAGCCACTAAGCAAACTTGAATATCATCCGTCGATCAGACAAGATAATGCCGCAATACAAATAAAGCATTCGTAACTCAAACACATCGCCCTTTCTGAAATGTTATACCCTCATCAAGCCACACCAATCAGTGATCTCATTTATCTAGTCACCTGAAGCTGCCCATGATATATAAGAATTTGTGACCTTCCTTTCAAATCTGAACTGTGTCCTTACACATACAAATCTCAATCCTACACAACATACCGCATAAACCGTACCATTCTAGGATAACCATGAGAACTTCATATCCTTTGTGGGCCACAAGAAGCTACGTACTCAGTTAGCCAAGAACTTTCCATTGAACCCATCTAGAAGAAAATCACTACACCTCCCATGCTCCTCATGCCAGTAGAAAATGTACACCTCCAAACCGTGGCAGAAAGCCATCAAGAACTCTCCGAATTTCATTTGCACTAAACTAAACCGTCAAGACTGAATCCTTCTAACTCAACCAAGCTACGTAGGCCACTAAAACCCAAGAGCATTGTCGCAAAACACATGTATAAACCCATTACCTCATAAGTATCCAAAGAACTAATCATATCCTTACCATACCGATCTAGCCTACTACCAAGCTATCTCATCTATCCAAGTTTCCTTCTGATCTGCCATCAGCTTGACACTTCTTCTTGCTGCAACACTACAATTCCTCAACCCAGACTCACCACATGAGACCCAAGCACAAAACCACACCGTCTAAGACTGATAAGCTGCTGAATACTCTCTTAAATATTCCCAAAAGCACCACATTCAAAATACTTTACTCTGAAGAGACTTCCTGCAAACCTAAATCCATTACCTTTACCTTCCTGATACTGGTACATAGAATCCCATAATTAATATAGAAAATACCACAAGTCTTGACATCTTCCGATGAAAACTCAGTTCTAGCCACATATACAACTTGAAAATACCTAATTGTTACATGTAAAATCTTGAACACATTAGAACCCTTCTCGAGAGTCATCCACTCTACTCACACCGCAATTAGCCTGATCAAAGAACTGAACAACTGTCGTGCCCCCTTTTTCTCGCAAAATTGGGTTTATGACATTTGGAGGGACAATCGTTCCTTTTGGGAACTGGGTTTGCATTTGAAGAGTCGCCACCTAATGATTAAGGTACATTAGGAAACCAATAGAGATTCAACTATGATTTTGTTTGAATAACCAGAGATTGGGTAAAGGCTTGAAAATATCCCAAGGGGAAGGTGTTAGGCGCCCCTCAAGATCCACTAACGTGGTTCCCGACCAGACAATTATTGTGAATTTAGTGAAGAGACAGGTATGGGCTCAAATATTAGGAGATTTAAACACATAAAAGAAAGAACATTTGAAAGAAGCATTTTAAAAAAGAAAGAGTTTGCAAATAAAGGAAAAGGTTCCTAGGTTTATATTTAATATGGATCACCCCACACAATATCCGGTAATCACTCCTCAATGAGGGGCTACACGTGACATTATTGCGTGGTCATCATATCCATATCTACCCTTCTCACCCCGTTAAGGTATTAAAGTGTGGATTGGTCTCGATTACTTATTGAATGCTATTACCCGTCCCATTCTTATCAGTCCCGGAGGCACTTAAGACTACTAATCCTAAAAGGGAGGGATATTAGGCTGACTTGAGGTTTCAAAGGTAAAAATCTAAGGCAACATACAAAACATATAGAAGACTGCACATTAAAGGGGAAGCATATAACACATAAGGCTCAAGTATACCTCCTCAAACAAAAGCACATAACTAGCATGACTTGCACATACTTTTTTAGGTCTGATTAAAACACATAAAGATGAGGGACGTTAATTATTGAGGCAGATTAGTTTATTACATAACTCAGATAAGAAGTCCGAATCAGGCCTGCCTGCTGGTTGTAGCGATTAACAGAAGCAGAAACAATTTACAGTTATTACTCCAAGGCTTGCCTAAGTGTTTAGACGGGGTCCTATAGACATGATATCTATTGAGTTCAGAAGGTGATGAGACAGTAATAACTCAAAATGAAGTATTTGAGATCCTATAGGCATGTTTGCTAAACCTTGTTAAGTAAGGGAATTAGATTATTAAAAGAGATGTAGAATGTATAAAATTAAATTAGACTGATTACAGATTCTGCAGGTGATAGTATCTACTATTACGGATTTTAATACCTATGAACATGATATCTAACATCGAATGTGAATGAAGCGAATCAAAATTATTTAAGAATCCCTATAGGCATGATTTCTATGTGTTACTGATTTTAGATCCTTATAGACATGATACCTAACATTGCATGTGAGTAGAAACGAACAGGATTTTACTTATGAACCCCTATAGGCATGATTTCTATATGTTACTGATTTTAACGCGTTACTGGATTATAACCACTTGGGCCCTAAAACATGGTATCTAAACGATGACAAATGCGCAGGATTTTAGATGATCCCTATAGGCAGGTTATCTAGATGTGAAGTTGAACAAGAAGTCCTATATACATGGTTTCTAAATGCAGTTTGAATATGCAGAAATTTAAAATAGTCCTATAGGCATGGTTTCTACCCTCGACATGCATAAAATACCCAACCCTTTTCACTAGCCAGCCCCAAATGTTTATTACAACTTATTACAAATCAGGAATAATAAATACTAAATACATCAGGAAAATACAAAGAAAAGAATTACAACCATAGGAAGCCTGATTCTTGACTTCCTATCTGAGTTATGAGATAAACCAACTCAAAGACCCTGATCCAAAGCCTTTCTCGGACTTGAGTGTGTTAGAGTTCCTTAAGAGCCTCAATGGGACCCTGGGAAGTGCTCATACACAAGTTTCATAACGAGAATAGGGACAAGTGCAGTATGGAAACGCCAGCTCTCATGTGTCCAAGTTCAGAGGGAGCTCATGGGTCCCAAGGCAAGGCCCACATGAGGGGGCAGAACTTAAGTCTAAGAGGAGAATGCAAGTGCAGAAATAGAGCTTTAAGAACTAAGGAAGTAAAGAAGAGGGAAAGAGGTGCTAGGAAACAACCATTAACACTTTAAACAAGTTGATAATTTTACATCAAAGGGGGCAGGGGTTTGGGAATCCATTGCAAGGAGCCTATATACTTAGGCATAAGTTAATTCTGGGCATGCACATCAATAAGGAGTGCTGTCATGCTTGTAAAATCAACCATAACACACAACATATAAGGGTAACATGGAGGTTATGATTAAAGTACTATCAATTAAAAAAAGTTGAATAAAATATTATTTTATAAAATTATAGTAAAAGTAATAGTTATAATAGTAATATAGAATAGTACAAAGGATACTTTTAGAACTAGAATAGTAAAAACAAGTACTTACAATTATAATAATAGTAAAAATAATAAAATATACTTAAAAATGACAAATAAAAAAATGAGATTGTGAATCACAAAACTAATATAGTATACTATTATATAGATGTTAGTATTAATAATAATAATATAATAATAAAATATAAAATAGAGTAGGTTGAAGTACTAACTATGAGGGATTTCTTTTTTCTTTTTTTTTTTTTACAATATTATATAGAATTGCTCCTAATAATAGTACAATTATGATAGTAATATGTAGAAGATAACATTTTGAAGGGAAAATTAACAATAATAATAAATTCTCAAATTAGTAATAAAATATTTAATCTGAAGTAGATGTGTGCCAATCCCCGGCAACGGCGCCAAAAATTTGATGAAGCTTGTGTGTATAAGATTTTCTGCTCGTACTCTGTCAAATTCTAGTATAGTTTATGATATCGTCCCACAGAGATTGGACAATCTAAGCTACAAACTTGTAATATTTTGACTACTATTTCAGAGAATCAAATTGATGAAAGGTGTGTTTAAAATTATAAATTAAGACAAATTTCTTCCAAAAATTTTATATTTAAAAAGAGTTTGGAATCGTTGAATTCACTTGATATATCATTACAATAAAATCTCAGTTTCATACGTATTTTTCTAAAGAATAATTGCTTATTGCTAATACAATTATATTTTTACGCTAAGAAATAAATAAATAAATAACACTCCGTGAGGTTATGTCAATTAATTGATTTAAAACTAGTGACGATTAAATTGATATTTCTTGCCTGAATTGTGCTCAAGCGTAGTAAAAACTTCGTGAAAATATTTTTACTAGAAAATCAATAATCTTGCCTTCAACAATTTCTCCGTGAGAATTAAAACTAAGGAAAGCAAGATTACAGACTTGAAACAATAATCTTACTAAAAATTAATTTGACTCTAATATTATGTGCTCAAGTGTAGTAAAAACTTCGTGAGAATAGTTTTACTAGAAAATCAATAATCTTGCCTTCAACAATTCCTCCGTGAGAATTAAAACTGAGGACTTTCACTCTAATATTCTATTCATCAGTTATTATATATTAATTTTGCTCCGTGAAAATTACAAAATTAATATAAGAATAACTTAAATATAAAATATGTTGATGTGATAATAATGATTAAAAAATTATCATTCCATCACAACATGAAATGTAAATAGAGTTTCAGGCCAAGAATGTATTGAAACTGAGATAGTATTATAATTATATCAAGCTTCATCAACTATCCCAACAAAAAAGAATTACTCCATTATGAAGTAAGAAAAGCTAAAAAATACTTTCAAAAGACGAAGAATATTTTTACTACAAAGAGAGACTAGAGAAAGAGACCAAGATTACTCTTCTCTTTCTCTTTAGAAACTTGGAAAAAACTAGATAGGAAATTGTATACAAAGAGGGATGTTGTTCTTCTACAAACATATGCCTATTTATAGGAAAATTTCTACAGGCCTTGGTGAGAATTTGCAAGATAATATCAATATATCATATGGCCTTGATGAGAAATTGACATGGCAATTTGTCATGAAATTTTGGTGAGAATTTGCCATAACTTTTATATCTCTTGACTTTGTGTAGTCTTAGATGAAGTTGTCACGGATGTGTCCTTCTTCCTTGAACTGTAGGTTCTTTCTTTTTCTCTTTTTCTATGTATTCTTTTTCCTGTAAGAAATGTTAGAAAAGTGCGAGAATATGATATAAATTGGTCATGTTATATATCTAAAATATTATATTTTTTATTAAATATAAGAATAATTTATATCCACCAAATACCCCACACTTGAATTTTTGCTCGTCCTCGAGGAAAAGAATTTTGAAAAAAATATATATATTACTAATATTTTGTTTAAACTTATGGCTACTCTTGTAAAATAAAAATTTAATCAAATAAAATCTATCATGCTTTCAAACTTTATAAATTTTCTATATTCATCAAATCTTTACCTTGTTTTTACTTTTATTTTTATTCAACAAAAATTGTACCTTCTTTCTTTTTGAGACTTCTCTGAAATTGATAACTTTATGATCATTTGCATTTAGTATTCTTCATCTTTTGTCCATAGGCTTGCCCTTTATGTCTATCTCCACTAATGTAGACTAAACACTGATTTCTAAAATCTTTTAGGACTTTTTCTGGTTTGTAATGTTGGCTTCAGGCTGGTAGGTTAAAGGTTATATTTGTAGTGACTTGCCTTTTTCAGTTTTAGAGTAGAATATTTCTAAGGTCAGACTTTCCAAATATTTGTTATTGATTTTTTTTTGTACTTATAATGCTTGAACATAAGATCAATCTCTCCTTTTTTTTGCTTTTTTTTCTTTAATTCTGATTCTTTTTCAAAATGAGCTCCAAACTTATGTTCTGAAAAAGGACTTTTCAAATCATAAACATGAATGTGATATTTAAATTTGGGCATATTTAGGTATTAAAATAAAAAAAATAGGTCTTCAAGCTTCAAAATAGGTGTTAGGGATTTAATTTTTTTTTTTGAAGTAAAGTTTTGTGCAATATCTAGAAAAGACTGAGGTAAACAAAGAAAGCCTAAATTCATATTTCAAAAATCAATGTTGTATAGGATTTCGCCTCGAAAGACATTTGGGGCAAGTTCTAGCATATAGATTATAAGTTCTACTTGCTTTTTGATCGTAAAGCTTCTCAATCTCAGAATGTCTTGCCAAGTATTGAAGATATTTGTTCTTGCCTTCATAAAAATAAACTTAAAAACAAGGAAGTTATGTGGTAAATATAAAAAATATATATTTGATATAGAATGATAAGAGTTTTATTTTGATAAATTAACACTTTACAAGAGGCATAATTATAAGAAAAAATCTAATATATATATATATATATATATATATATATATATATAGAGAGAGAGAGAGAGAGAGAGATAAATAGATAGATTATGTAAACTTTCAAATATACAACTGCAGAAGAAAGCTTGAAAGAAACTGCAACCACACACCTTTTGTGTATAAATAACAAGTATAGTTTGTATATAAACTAGAAAATTACATGTGCCAACATATGAATTACATTATTAAATGGTTAACCAACCAGTTACTTAGGCATACCGATCACCATGAAGTTACTCCTGTATAAGTGACTCTGTTTTTGTAGAGGCCTTCATGAGATGTCCTGGTTGTACAATAACCTGGATATTAACCAGATCAATTGATTAAACATTTAACTATTTAAATCTATATTGGACTTATGAGGCTCCATTGCTTCACCCTCAATAGGTACGGGTAAGGAACTATAGTTCTGAGTTTAACGTCGCCAGCTCGACTTATTAATTGTAGACTTCATCAATCTATCAAAGTGACAGATGGTTGTTGCTCAAAACACCCTCCAAAATATAATTTTAACCTGTGACCATTTACCTTAAATTTGTCTCCTCCATTGGTTTGTTTTCAATTGCTCCGTATGGAGTAACATCTGTAACATTGTAAGGACTCGTCCAGCTGAATTTTTTTTTCCTGGAAATAGCCTGAGTCTACTATTGTATAGAACTACATGATCTCCAATTTTAAAAGTTTTCTGTCGGATTAAATTGTCGTGCCATTTTTTTGTTTTTTCTTTAAAAATTTTGGCATTTTCATAGGCTTCTAATCTGAGTTCTTCCAATTCATTCACCTGAGAAAATCTATTTTTACCAGCAGAGGTTAAATCAAAGTTCAATACTTTCAACGCCCAAAAAGCTTTGTGTTCTAATTCAACTGGAAGATGACAAGCTTTTCCAAAGACTAATCGATATGGAGACATACCAATTGGCATTTTAAATGCCGTTCGATATGCCCACAGTGTGTCATCTAATTTTGAAGCCCAGTCTTTTCTAGAGATTCCAACCGTTTTTCAAGTATTCTTTTTAATTCACGGTTAGAAACCTCAACTTGCCCATGTGTTTGAGCATGGTATAGTGTTCCTGTTTTGTGAGTCACACCGTATTTTGACAATAATGCTGAAAATTGTCTATTCATAAAATAAGACCTTTGGTCACTAATGATGACTCGTGGTGTACCAAACCTGGTAAAAATATTTTTCTTGAGAAAATTGCACACAGTTAGAGCATCATTTTTCCTTGTTGGGATGGCTTCAACCCATCTTGAAACATAATCCACAGCCACAAGGATATATTCAAAAGAATGAGATGAAGGAAAAGGACCCATGAAATCTATTCCCTAAACATCAAATATTTCACATACCTGTATTGATTGCAATGGCATATCACCTCTCTTAGTGATATTACCTGTTCTTTGACACCTGTCACACTGTGCAACGTAGGCACGAGCGTCCCTAAAAAGTGTTGGCCAGAAAAATCCAACTTCTAGAACTTTAAAGGCAGTTCGATTTGCTGCATAATGTCCTCCAACTACTCCATCATGGCAATGATACAAAATTTTGATCATTTCTTCTTCTGGTACACACCTTCTGATCATATTATCTGCACAAATTTTAAACAAATAAGGGTCATTCCACAAATAATATTTAGCATCAGATATCAACTTTTTCCTCTGTTAGTAAATAAGATTTTGGAGTGTCCATTTTCCAACCAAGTAATTTGCAATATCTGCAAACCAGGGTGGTTGAGTCACAACTGAGTTGATAGAAAAAATATGTTCATCGGGAAACTCTTCTTTTATATCACATAACTCAAGTGGGGGGTTCTCTAATCTAGACAAATGGTTAGCTACCTGATTCTCTGTTCCCTTTTTATCTTTTATTTCGAGCTCAAATTCTTGGAGAAGTAAAATTCATCTTAACAATCTAGGTCGCGCATCTTTTTATGCTAAGAGGTATTTTAGAGCCGCATGATCAGTAAAATAGTGACATTGGTTCCTATCAGATAGGAACGAAACTTATCAAATGCAAATACCACTGCTAGTAGTTCTTTTTCAGTCGTGGCATAATTTAGTTGAGCCTCATTCATTGTCCTGCTGGCATAGTGTCACGACCCGGATTTCCCACCCTCGGGAGTCGTGATGGCGTCTACTAATATGAGCTAGGCAAGCCAATCCTTAACTGCTTACTTCATTAACAATTACTTCTTTTAACAATTATCAGTGATAACATGAAAGCAACGGAATCAAATAATTATGCGGAAGACTTAAATTAAAGAAGACGAAACAATAATGCGAAAGTCAACATATGCCTCTACCCAATAATTGGTGTCACATTACTCACGGACTTCTAAGAGTACTAAATACAACCGTTTGAAAGAAAATATAAACTATTTGTCTCGAATACATGAGATAACAGACCGAAATAAAAGATGGAGGAGACGTCGGGCCTGCGGATGCCTGCAAGGCTACCTCGGTGTCTCACTAGACTGAAGGCTGGCTCCCGCGCTACTGCTGCTGTCCAAGACCTGGATCTGTGCAAAAGAGCACAGAGTGTAGCATCAGCACAACCGACCCCATGTACTGGTAAGTATCTAGCCTAACCCCGGCGAGGTAGTGACGAGGCTAGGACTAGACTCCAGATAAACCTATGCAGTTATACAATATATGGCAGAAAAGTAAACAAGTAATAAGTAGTTAAAACTAGGGAAGGGAAACATGCTTCAGGGATAGCAGTTAAAAGAAAATAACAGGGAATAACAAGGAAGCTAGCAATATAACTTCTATCACAAATGAAGAAAATAAATGCAACTTTCACTTTTACTTTCATCATGTTGCAGGCATGCAACCCGATCCCATTTCTCGATTCTCGTGGTAGGCGTACCTCCCGCTCCCATTTTATTATATCTTGTGGCAGGTGTACCACCCGCTCCCATTTCATAATATCTTGTGGTAGGCGTACCACCCGCTCCCATTTTATAATATCTTGTGGTAGGCGTACCACCCGCTCCCATTTCATAATTTCTCGTGGTAGGCATACCACCCGCTCTCATTTCATAATATCTTGTGGTAGGCGTACCACCCGCTCCCATTTCATAATATCTTGTGGTAGGCGTACCACCCGCTCCCATTTCATAATATCTTGTGGTAGGCGTACCACCCGCTCCCATTTCATAATATCTTGTGGTAGGCGTACCACCTGCTCCCATTCACAATATCTTGTGGTAGGCGTACCACCCGCTCCCATTTCATAATATCTTGTGGTAGGAGTACCACCCGCTCCCATTTCATAATATCTTGTGGTAGGCCTACCACCTGCTCCCATTTCATCATACAATTACAAGAAATCCCGGCAAGGGAACATAAGCGATATAATAACCTCCTGGCGAGGGAACAAAAGCAATATAATAGTTTCCCGGCAAGGGAACAAAGATATCGAAACAATCATCCTGGCAAGGGAGAATCAGCTATAACCAATCTTAACTTAGCTTGTACTCAGCCCAAATAATGACAATGCTCAAACATAAATAAGATCTGCGAGGATAGAACAATTCTTTGCGCAATATAGAAGATCATTAATTAAAGCATCCGAAATGTCATGTAAGGACACAACCACTTTCAATTTAAGACTCACGGTCATGCTCGACACCAACATATAGATACTCATCACCATGCCTATACGTCGTACTCAACAAGAAGCAAGTAGCAAATATGACTCCACTTCTAATCTCTCAAGCTAAGGTTAGACAAAACACTTACCTAGATGCCTTAAACATTACTCAAGTCTTAATTATAGCTTTACCTCTTGATTCCACCACCAATCCGCTCGAATCTAGTCATAAGTTACTTAATTACATCAATAAGTGCTAAATGAATCAACGCCTATGCATGAAAATGAGTTTTCCCAAAGTTTTACTCAAAAATTCAAAATCATCTCCGGGCCCACATGGTCGAAACCCGAGGTTTGGACCAAAACCCGTTTACCCATTCCCCCACGAATCCAAATGTATAATTTGTTTTGAAATCGGACCCCAAATTGAGGTCCAAATCCCCAAATTTAGAAAACATAGGTTCTACCCAAAACACCCAATTTCCCCATGAAAATCTTTGATTTGAAGTTGAAATCATGTTAAAAGATGTTCAGAAATGAAGAAAATGAGTTAGAAATCACTTACCAATCGTTTTGGAGAAGAAAAGTTGTTTAGAAAATCTCATCTTACGTTTTGGGGTTTTGAAAAGTGTAAAAATAACTGAAATTTACGGGAATTTATACCCCTCTAAAACTCCCTGTGCGGACCGCACAAAAAGGACCGCGGCTGCACAGTCCTCCCTGAAGACCTGCAGATCATAGCCCCGTGCGGACCGCACAAAGCCGACCGCGGCCGCACAACATCCACCGCGGACCGCTCAAAGGCAACCGCGGCCGCGCTGGCCCCTCCGCGGCCTCACGCAATTTCTTGCGGACTGCGCAGGAGGGTCCAGAGACCTGCAATATTTCCGGAACCTGCAACATCTGATCTTTTTAAGCCTAAGGCATCCCGAAACCTACTCGAAACTCACCCGAGCCCTCGAAACTGTAACCCAAGTATATACACTACCTCACAAACATTCTACAAACATATTCGTGTAATCAAATCGCCAAAATAACATCATGAACATCGAATTAAACCTCAAGATCAATGAATTTTTCTGAGATTTCCTTTTAAACATCAATTTCCCAATTAGGGTCCGGATCACGTCAAACGACGTCCGTTTTTAACCAAACTTCACAAGAGTGATTCAAAACATATATAAGACTTGTATCGGGCGCCGAAACCAAAATACGGGACCGATACCATAGTCTTCTAATCAAATTTCATTTCCAATTTTCTTAATTATTTCAAGAAAACAATTTCGCTCAAAAATTCATTTCTAGGGCTTGGGACCTCGGAATCCAATTCCGAGCATACGCCCAAGTCCCATATTTTCCTACGGATCCTTCGAGACCGTCAAATCATGGGTCCGGGTCCGTTTAACCAAAACATTGACCGAAGTCAAATTTATTCATTTTTTTTGGCAATCCGCTAGGCAAGTGCCTAGGGCTAGTTTTTATTAATATAAAATATGCAAAAAAAAAGTGCCTTAATGTTCTACGAAATGTAATGAATAAACCTTGGAGATTACATATACCCTATTATCAAAGTTGAGTAGTGTACTCAAAGTTGATATCACAACAACACTACTAAAATTGTATAATAATTGGCCCTTTTGTCAAATGTAACACCATTGCATAGGTGTGCATTTGTTATGTCGAGCATTTTGCAATAACTTAGCATCTTGTAACGTTTAAATTTTCAAAAGACACAGTCTGCCCAAAGCTTAGTCCCTCCAGGAGTGCATTTGCTGCTTTGCACGTTACCATGTGTGTATGTGCAGCATTAATCTTTTGACGCAGGCATGCCAATTGAGGTCCTCATTGTCTTCCCCAAGTGATTAAACAATTATCAATGCTGGTTCCTCCCATGTGCAACCATTTTGCACCATGTGCAGCCAATTTGAACGATTTTGCACCATGGTTTTTTGAACAAATAAATGTGCAAATTATCCATTGTTTTCCACCATAAGCATGTGCTTTCCTTTGAAAAAAGAGCTGCTGCATTTGTTGCAGGCGTGCACTTTGTGCAATATTTTAATTCCCATACCTCTTGGAATCTCCCCTTGCACTCCCATGGAGACAAACATCTCGAGCTGTGTATATAAAGCAATGTGAAAGTTGTTCACGCGTGAGTTGTGATCTTCTAAAGTGAAAGCTGTTCACGCTTGAGCTTTGTGATCGGTGAATCACTTTTAGGATTCCCCATGTGCATGCCTTCCTATTCTATCGCAGAACAGCTCCCCATTTGCGTCAGATGGCAACAAAAGTGAAAACTTACATTGAGCAGCTGCATTTTTCCATTTGTTGACTGAAGCCTCAATGCCTCTGCGCTCCAGCACGTCTTTAGAGACAAGCGCGCCCAACAGTACTGTTCCAAAAAACATGTGTCGAATAAACAACAACATACTTGACCTATCGAGTCTGATTCCTCGATTCTTTCCTATTGCTTATATTTTATTCTGCAAATGAGGACGCTCGTGTATACCTTCAACTTTCTTTCCGAAAAATGAGTGTACAGCACCAACACTACCAACTTTGAGTCCGCAATAAAATAGGGCTTTAACACATAATGTGTACCTGTAAGAAAGTAAACAATGTTAGCTTTAAAATTTCTTACCAAACTCTCCTCAAGAATGATTCGAATATGGTAGAGAATTGTATCCTCTTTTCCTCCTAATTCCTTGCAACCTTCACTCTTATGTAGGGACATTGCATCTTATCTTCATTAATAACCCTCCTTCCTTTTGAGTCCATATCCCAGAAACCATGGCATTCAAAATTTCCTTCATCTAGAGCATAATTAGCAAGGTGATCTGTTAGTGTATTCCCTTCTCCGAATATGTGTGTGACCTTGAAGATACTTTGTTCTTTCAATCTTAAAATCTCCTCTATATGATCAGTAATACACCAAGGAGGCTTCCATGATTCCTCTAAAATGTTCTTTAGTAGTAAGGAATCTGTCTGCAGCCATATCTGAAAATAATTAAGATTTTTGCACATCTTCAATGCCTCCACAATAGCTACTGCTTCTGATTCATTATTGGTTCCTTCAGAAATCTCCCTTCCTTCTGCATATATCAAATCACCTACCTCATCCCTTATGCAGAAACCAATTGAACTCCTCCCTGGGTTCCCTCTACATGCTCCATCCGTATTTACTTTGATCCACCCTCTTGGAGGAAATTCCCATAACACCTTTTCATATTTCAATCGAGGTGTGTATTGCTACATCATTGTCAGTAAGTCCAGCCACTTGTTAGGCACATGTAGTCCAGGCTTTTTTAGTTGGACTAGAGCTTGCAGAGTAGATGACACCTGGTAAATAACTCTGCTCACTGACACTGCTTCTCCATATTTCAAACTGTTTCTTCTCTTCCAAAGTTCCCATACAATGCATGCAGTTAAAGCTTGTAAAACTGGCTTCAATCTGGGAATAACTGGTGCTGTCCAACACTTTGTAATTGCTTGTTGTAATGATAACCCTTCTAATGCAATTCCTGCTCTCCTCAGGAAGTAATTCCAAACACTCCTAGCTGCATTGGTGTGAAGAACAAATGTACTAATGACTCCTCCTTAGGATCAGCACAACACCAACATTTAGATGGCATGGAGTATCCTATTTTACGTAAGAAATCATCAAGTGGCAGTTTGGCTTTCCACAACTTCCACAGGAAGAAGGAAATCTTGAAAGGTAAGCCTTTGACCCATATCATCCTGTAAGCTAATCTTGGGTTGTCTCTTCTTCGCAAGTAATCCCATGCAAACTTCACTGAAAAATGACCTCTTGTTTCAAGCATCCAGAATGGTGTATCTAACTCTGCACATTCGTTTGGTGGTCTAATATTCTGCACAATGTGGTTTGCCAAATCTTCATGTAGAGTCTGAAATAATTTTTCCAAGTTCCACATACCATTTTCAACCAGATCATTGACATTGTGAATATCCTCATCGATACCAAAGTCTGCAGGCACTTGGAAATATAAGGCTCCCAGCTCAGTCCAATTGTCGAACCAGAATTGAGCTGATCCCATTCTCGGTTTCCAATAGATTTGATGCTCAATCAAGTACCTACATTCTAGCATTTTCCTCCACACGTTGGATCCATGCTTCCAAGGTACAATTACTGGATTTAGTTTCTTGCAGTACTTTTGACTAATAAATGCACTCCATAAACTGGGCTTTGTCCTGAAATTCCACCACAATTTACAGAATAGTGCCTTGGATACATCATGTAGGGACCTGAAGCCTATGCCTCCCTCCTCATAAGGCATACAAAGGTTAGTCCACGATGACCAATGTCTAGAGTTGCCTCCCACATTGTTGCTCCAGAAGAATTTGGTAAAAAGGCTATGTAATTTATTGATCACATAAATAGGTGGATTAACTGTTGACAACATATGAATTGGGATACTCTGCATGACATTTGCAATCAATATAGCTCTGCCTCCTACAGATAGGAGTTTTCCTTTCCACGACTGCAGTTTGTCCATGACCTTAGTGATTAATCCCTTGTAATAGTCACTCCTTCTTCTTGCATAAAAAATAGGGCAGCCAAGATAGGCCATAGGGAAACATTGTCTTCATATACCTGTAATCTTTTCAACCTTGTTAATCACCTCATTATCCGTTAATTGATGCAGGTATATGGCAGATTTGGCTTTGTTCACCAGTTGACTAAACGATGATTCATAAGCTTGCAAAACCTCCTTGACAAGTCTCAGTGAAGTTTCATCAGATGAGGAGAAAATGATTGTACCATCAGCGTATGAGAGATGATTTATTTTTGGGCTCCATTTTGGCATTCCAAATCCACAGAAATACAGGTTAGTGTGTAGTGAACTCAATCCCCGAGACATTGCTTCTGCTGCTAGAATGAATAGGGTTGGTGACAAAGGGTCACCCTGCTTAACTCCCCTCGAAGATTTGAAGAAACCATTTGGCTGCCCATTTATAAGAATAGAGTACCAATTATTCCCAATCAAATCAAAAATCAATCCAATAAACACTTCACGAAATCCTATCTTCCCTAGCATTTTGGTCAGGAAAAGCCATGATAGCCTATCGTAAGCTTTTGTCATGTCGAGCTTAATCACAACATTTGGGCCTGCTTTTGTTTTCAACCTGATATCCGTAATGATTTCTTGAGTTAACAGTACATTCTCAACTATACTTCTTCCCTTCACAAAATCTGCCTGTTCCTGTGAGATTAAGTTTGGTAAAAATTCAACCAATCTTTCATGAATAACCCTCGAAAAACTCTTGTTAACAAAGTTGCTGAGACTGATTGGTCTCATGTCTGCAAAGGTCATCACTTCTTTTTTCTTTGGTAATAAAACCAGGTTTGTGTGTGTCACACTCTTTGGCAATTGCTGACCGCAAAAGAAAGCCCTGACCATGTCGACTACATCTTCTTCAATGATTTCCCAGCATGTTTGGTAAAAAGCTCCAGTGAAACCATTTGGTCCGCCTGCTGAGTCCCCATTCAACCCCATAACTGCTCTCTTCACTTCTTCATTGGAAGGCAAAGCCATCAATCTCTCATGTTGATCGCTATCTACCATTGAAGGTACATGATTTAGAATATCAAAATCATTAGGCACTGTACTCTCAGTAAATTGATCCTTGTAGAACTTTACTGCTTCTTCTGCTATTAAGTGATCTTCTTCAATCCAGTTACCAAGGCTATTCTAGATCCTTGATAATTTCAGTCTCTTCCTTCTCCCATTAACCTGAGCATGGAAGAATTTAGTGTTTCCATCGCCATCTTTGAACCATAACATGCCAGCCTTTTGCCTCCAGAATTCTTCTTCTAATGCAAGATATTTAATCATTTCAGCTTGGACCTGTCGTAATCTTTGTCTGTTCATCTGTGTAGGATTGACTTCAAATTGTCTTTCATGAATCAATACCAACTCCTCAAGGATTGCAATCTTTTGGAATATATCCCCATATGTAGCTCTGCTCCAGGTAGATAGTGCTTGCTTAAGATTCTTTAACTTGTAGTTAAAAATGCAGAAAGGGTTAGCACTAAAATCAGCATTCCAATTCTCCTTCACTACCTCTTTGAAGGTTTCATGCTTTGTCCAGAAGTTTAAAAATCTGAATGACTTCTTAATTGGAGGAGTTTCTATATCACATTTCAACAGCATCGGGCAATGATCAGACCCAATTTTGGATAGGTGAGTTACCTCCAATCCAGGAAAGGTCTGTTGCAATTCATTATTACCAAAACATCTGTCAAATCTTTTAAAAATACAATCCTCCTCCGATCTTCCATTCCACCATGTAAATATGCTTCCTTTAAATCCCAAATCTGTCAAGTTGCAGGTATTGATGCAGTGTCTAAAGTCATCAACTTCAAGGAGAGAAACTGGCAAGCCTCCATACTTCTCTTCCTCGTCCCATATCACATTAAAGTTGCCTCCAACTAGCCATGGTGCTGTCATATCTGATGCCATTGCATACAAAGTATCACATAGTTCAATTATTTCAATGCGATCACATTTGGCATAAATTAGTGTAAGGATGAGCTCAACATGTGTTTCAATGTGCATCAATCTCAAAGTCAGCTGTTGAGTCTGTTATATAGAATAGTAACCTCAAAAATTCCATCAATAAAAGCCCAAATCTTGTTTGACACATTCACCACAGCCTGTGGCAAACCAATTCTTGCTCTATACCTCTCCATTTTGTGAGACTGTTGCATAGGCTCAAGGATTCCTATGAACCCAAAGTGATGTTTCTTGTGCATTGTAATCAGCCTTTCAAATGCTTGCATTGTATTTACTGACCTCACATTCCATATAATGGAATCCATTAAAGGTTTTTGGGTTTGGACAGTGTTCTCCTTGTTTGTACCCCTCCTGTTGGGATAGATGGTTCTTTGACTTGTTTGTTTTTTCTCTTTGTTGTAGATTTACCCTGCTCAATGTGCCTAGGTGATAAATCTCCTTGCTTGGCAACATTGAGAAAGTTTTGGGTTGTTGACTTCTCATCCAGGTCCCTATTTGTCTAATTACTTTGGCCTTCAATTTCCTTAGTGTTAGTTGTAACCATTAGACCAGATTTCTCCTGTTGGATATTTATCTGTTTGTTACCAGAACTGCTGACATTCTATTGATGTGCAGATTTTAATGTAACAGTACCCTGCTTTGCAGCTTGTGGATCTGGTTGTTGGTTTGTAGCATTTGCACTAACAATTTGCATTGCATAACTACATCTTGGACCTTGTTGTCCTACTTTGGTCTGCTCAATGTCACCAAGTGTTCCTCCAGGATCATCTACATTGCACAGCTCTGCATTTTTTAGGTTTAGGTCTTCAACAGCTGCACTCTGTTTTTTAGAAGTTTGCTCTCCTTTGCTTTTCTCATTTACACTTGGATCATCTTCATTATTTACATCCCCTCCTGTCTCATCATCACTTGCTATTCCATCTGGAATTTGACCCTCTCCTAGATCTTCTTCAGTCTGATTTAACCATAACTTGCTTCCTTTCCAATTAATTGTTTCATTGCTTTTAAACATTTCAAAATCTGTGTCTTCCACCTGCTCATTGTCATTGCTTGTCTGCTCTTCTTGCCTTGTCACTGCATGCACAGTATTTACCTTGACTAAATTTTTGGCCATTGTCTCATTTATCCTAGTGTCTTGAGATGGTATGTCTTTACATGAGGTGTTGGTACCTACAACATTGTTAGCAAAAGCTGTTTGTACCCAAGCTGCTGTTGATTTCTCATTGTCTGCATTGATATTTGTTGTTGGATTCCTATTTGCAGTAGGAATAAATGCTGAAGCTTTGTGGTTCAGTTTATTAGCTTCAGTATTTGATGATTGTCTCCTAGCTGAAATAGGAGAAGTTATCTTTTGTACTAGCTGCTTGGTCGAAACATGAACTTCCTGCTCCTCTGAATCAATCGCCACAATTGCTGTGGAATTATTGTGCTGTATATCACTGTGGCCTGTTGTTTTTTGAACTTCCTCCATAACTGCCAGTTGGTTATCTTCATTTAACTCACCATTTTCAATTTCTAACACTGCAAATTTGTTGGTTGATTGTATTTGTTTTTCTACAGCAGCATTGTTAACACGAACCATTTCTTTCCCTTGTGCATTATTACCTCCAATTTGTTTGCCTTTGTTTAGTCCCCTATTGTCGCGGACTTCCTTCCATTGAGGGCCTATATTACCAACTACCTTGCCACTAGTAAGGACCATCAAAAGAGCATCATGTTTTGCATGTTTTTTGTTTTCTTGTTGCACATTTTCAACATTTTCTTGCTGCTGGGCAGTTTTGGTTTCCCTTAGCTCAGGATTAATTCTCCAACATTCCATCCTATCATGTCCTTGTAATTTGCATTCTTTGCAATACTTAGGTAGGTAGTCAAAATTAATGGTTACCCATTCAGTTCTTACCTCTCCATTTGTCTCATTGAGAATGTCCATTCGAACTTTCTTTGGGAGATCAGCTAGCAGGTCCACCAGCACTTTCACACGAGCACAGCTAGGTCTTGTTTTCTTTACAGTGGCCAAATCCAATTGAACGGATTTACCTACAGCTGAAGCTAAAGAGAATAGGCATTCCCTAACAAAGTATGTTGGCAGCAGATTAGGGAATGATATCCAGGCCATAACTTTAGGTGTCTCTTCTCCAATTTTGAATTTTGCATCATAAATTAGTGTTCTCAATTGATATTCATCCCAATGCTTATCCTTAACATAGTACACACCTTTTGATGATAAATCTACATAATCTTGCCATAGTGTAAATCGTATCAAAATGTGTCTATCACGTAGATATCCTATGTTGCATTCGGCTTTGATACCACATTGTAATGGGACGATTCGACGTATTTCATTAATATCTGGACATCCGTATGAAAATTTGCACACCACTGCCTGTTACAATCCCTCAATGTAGTTCATACGTTCTACTTCTGATTCCGTAAAACAGACTGTTGGTTGTCCTTGAAAGTATTGAGCTTGTCTAGTAGCTATTGGATCCACCTGTACTCTTTCTTGCGTAGTTGAAGTACTGGCCATGGGTTTGACTGCCTTTGCGTAGTCCATTTGTTTTGGAATGTTAGCAGACATCGTACATGGCTGTGTGATGTTAGGGCTGGTTGGGGCTGTGGCCCATCGATTGAAGGTAGCTGGCCACTGGCCATTGTGGCCATGGCAGCACTGCGTCAAATAGCTGTGGACTTCCCAGGAAAATCGTGTTTCTTCAAAGATCTTGAAGTATCATTGATCCACCAGTTTAGTACAAAGTATTTCTCTTGCACCAGTTACAATGTATAACTGTCTTTGACGATAAAAGTTGCAGATTATACTAATTCGATGCTACAGTAGCTCCAAAAATATTGTAATACCTGTTGTTGATTTTGGCTTCAAATCTGATAATTCCAGTTAAAAAAAAAGCTTCCAAGTTGATCTTCAAAACTTCAACTTCACGTCAAAAGCATTAACATGTAGGCTTGCAATCACGATGCTACAGTAACTCACAAGATAAAATTAAAGATCTGATGCGATTGGTTAAAGTGTTTAGGAAGAAATCACATGGGGATTGATCACAACGAGAAAGGTGTTCTTTTGGTACTAAGATTGTGATCTTAACTTGCCGGAGTCCAAAATTATGGCTGATGAATAGTGACGGAATCACTATTCATGGTCTTCTTCCTAGAGAGAATTTATTTGCACTTTTAATTCTAATTATAGCCAAATCGGATCAAATTTATTCATTTTGATATCAAAACTTAGCATTTTTCACAGAATTTCATATTTAAGCTTTCCGGCTACGCACCCGGACTGCGCACGCAAATTGAAGCGACTCTAAATGAGGTTTTCAAGGCCTCGGAAGCACATAATGGGTAAGAAAACAGGTGATGGCCCTTTGGGTCGTCACATTCTCCACCTCATAAACAATTGTTCGTCCTCGAACGGACAGAAGAAAGAATTACCTGAGTCGGGAAAAAGGTGAGGATAACAGTCCCGCATATCAGACTCGGACTCACAGGTCGATGCCTCAGGAGGCTGACCTCTCCACTGAACACGAACAAAAAGGAAGCTCTTGGATCTCAACTGACGAACCTACCGGTCTAGAATGGCTAACGGCTCCTCCTCATAGATAAGTCCTTGTCCAACTAGACAGTGCTGAAATCTAACACGTGGGATGGGTCGCCGTGATACCTCCGAAGCATGGACACACGAAAAACTGGATGCACGGCTGATAAGCTCGACGGCAATGCAAGTCTATAGGCCACCTCTCCCACTCGATCAACAATCTCAAACGGACCGATGAACCTAGGGATAAGCTTGCCATTCTTCCCAAATCTCATCATGCCCTTCATAGGCGACACTCGGAGCAATACCCGCTCACCAACCATAAAAGCCACGTCTCGAACCTTGCGATCTGCATAGCTTTTTTGCCTGGACTGAGCTGTACAAAGCCTATCCTGAATGATCCTGACCTTGTCCAAGGCCTCCTGAACCAAATCTGTACCCAACAACCGAGCCTCTCCTGGCTCAAACCATCCAATCGGAGATCGATACCGCCTACTATATAAAGCCTCATAAGGAGTCATCTGGATACTCGACTGGTAGCTGTTGTTGTAGGCAAACTCTGCTAAAGGCATGAACTGATCCCACGAACCTCCAAAGTCAATAACACAAGCTCGGAGCATATCCTCCAATATATGAATAGTCCGCTCGGACTGTCCATCTGTCTGAGGATGAAATGATGTACTCAACTCAACCTAGGTGCCTAACCCTCGCTGAACGGCTCTCTAGAAACGCGAGGTGAACTGCGTACCTCGGTCCGAAATGATAGATACTGGCACACTATGAAGGCGAACAATCTCCTGGATATAGATCTCAGCTAATCTCTCGGACGAATAGGAGACTGCCACAGGAATGAAATGCGCTGACTTGGTCAACCTATCAATAATGACCCAAACTGCATCGAACTTCTTCCGAGTCAACTGAAGTCCAGTAACGAAGTCCATAGTGATCCTCTCCCACTTCCACTCGGGAAGCTCAATCCTCTGAAATAAACAACCAAGCCTCTGATACTCATACTTAACCTACTGACAATTCAAACACCGCGCCACATATGCCATAATATCCTTCTTCATTCTACGCCACCAATAATGTTGTCGCAAATCCTGATACATCTTCGCGGTGCCCGGATGGATAGAGTACTGGGAACTTTGGGCCTCCTCTAAAATCAACTCTCGAAGCCCATCCACATTAGGCACACAAACTCGACCCTGCAATCTCAGAACTCCATCATCACCTAAGGTGACCTGCTTGGCACCTCCGCGCTGCACCATGTCTCTAAGGACACACAAATGGGGATCATCATACTGCCGATC
Source organism: Nicotiana tabacum (assembly GCF_000715075.1). Taxonomy (NCBI): domain Eukaryota; kingdom Viridiplantae; phylum Streptophyta; class Magnoliopsida; order Solanales; family Solanaceae; genus Nicotiana; species Nicotiana tabacum. The sequence continues at coordinate 14,201,386 of NC_134100.1, forward strand.
ATGGATACGCTCCAATAAAGAAGAACGAGCTACCATGCAAGCTAATACTCGACTAGGCTCAGAAATATCCAATCTCACAAATCGATTGGCCAAAGCCTGAACATCCAAAGCAAACGGCCTCCCACCGACTGGAATATAAGAAAGACTGCCCATACTAGTTGACTTTCTACTCAAAGCATCGGCCACCACGTTGGCCTTTCCCGGGTGATATAAGATAGTGATATCATAATCCTTCAACAACTCCAACCACCTCCTCTGCCTCAAATTCAATTCCTTTTGCTTGAACAAATACTGAAGACTCTTGTGATCAGTGAACACCTCACATGCCACGCCATACAGATAGTGCCTCCAAATCTTCAATGCGTGAACAATGGTTGCCAACTCTAAATCATGCACTGGATAGTTCTTCTCATGAATCTTCAACTGCCTCGAAGCATAGGCAATGACCTTGCCCTCCTGCATCAACACTGCACCAAGCCCAATGCGAGATGCATCACAATAAACGGTGTAAGGCCCTGAACCTATGGGCAGAACTAACACTGGTGTCGTAGTCAGAGCTGTCTTAAGCCTCTGAAAGCTCGCCTCACACTCGTCTGACCATCTGAACTGGGCACCCTTCTAAGTCAACCTGGTCATCGGGGTGGCAATAGATGAAAATCCCTCCACGAACCGACGATAGTAGCCTACTAATCCCAAGAAACTCCGAATCTCTGTAGTTGATGCTAGTCTAGGCCAGTTCTTGATTGCCTCAATCTTCTTCGAATCAACCTGAATACCCTCTGCGGATATGATATGACCCAGAAATGCAACTGAGATCAACCAGAACTCACACTTCGAGAACTTAGCATATAATTGACTATCCCTCAAGGTCTGAAGAACCACTCTAAGATTTGCTCGTGCTCCTCCTAGCTGCGGGGATGTATCAAAATATTATCAATGAAAACTATCACGAACGAGTCCAAATAAGGCCTAAAAACTCGGTTCATCAAATCCAGAAAGGATGTTGGGGCATTGGTTAACCCAAATGACATAACCAAGAACTCATAATGCCCGTACCGAGTACGGAATGTTGTCTTAGGGACATCGGATGCCCTAATCCTCAACTGATGGTAGCCAGATCTCAAGTCAATCTTTGAAAATAACTTGGAACCCTGAAGTTAATCGAACAAATCATCAATCCTCGGAAGTGGATACTTATTCTTGATTGTGACCTTGTTCAACTGCCGGTAATCAATACATATCCTCATCGAACCATCCTTTTTCTTCACAAACAACATCGGCGCACCCCAAGGAGAAACGCTGGGTCTAATGAAACCCTTCTCAAGCAAGTCCCGTAACTGCTCCTTCAATTCTTTCAACTCAGGCAGGGCCATACAGTATTGCGGAATAGAAATGGGCTGGGTGCCCGGAGTCAAATCAATGCAAAAATCAATATCCCTGTCGGGCAACATACCCGGCAGGTCTGAAGGGAAAACCTCAGGAAACTCCCGAACAATGGGCACAGAATCAATAGAAGGGACCTCCGCACTAGAATCGCGAACATGCGCCAAATAGGTCAAACACCCCTTCTCGACCATACGTTGAGCCTTCACATACGACATAACACTGCGGGTATAATGACCAGGAGTCCATCTCTACTCTAAACGGGGCAAATCCGGTAATGCTAGGGTCACAGTCTTGGCATGGCAATCCAAGATAGCGTGGTACAGGGATAACCAGTCCATCCCCAATATAACATCGAAATCGACCATATCTAAAAGCAACAAATCAACACGAGTCTCAAGACCTCCAATCACTACAATACAAGAACGATGAACTCGATTGACCATGATAGAATCACCTACCAGTGTAGACACATAAACAGGCATACTCAACGAATCACTAGGCATGACCAGGTATGGTGCAAAATAAGTTGACACATACGAATACGTAGACCCCGAATCAAATAACACTGAAGCATCTCTATCACAAACCAAAATAGTACTTGTAATAACTGCATCTGAAGCCTCAGCCTCAGGCCTAGCTGGAAGGGCATAGAATTGGGGTTGGGCCCCACCACCCTGAACTACCTCTCTGGGACGGCCTGCTACTGGCTGGCCTCCACCTCTGGTGACCTAAGCTCCACCTCTAGGATCTCTACCTCCACCTCTAGCACCTCTACCCCTACCTCTAACTGGTTGGGCAGGCTGTGGAACACCTGGTGCCTGAACCATCGCACGAGAACCCTGATGCGGAAAATTGCTCGAAGCTCGAGGGCAATACCTAGCAATGTGCCTTATGTCGCCACAAGTAAAACAAGCCCTCGGCTGCTGGGGCTGACGACCCTGGAAACTCTGAAGCGGCGGTGCACTGATAGGTGTTGATGGTGCACTGTAAGACTGCTAATTAGAATAGTGCGTCTGAGAACCACGACCACCTGAAGTACCATGGGAGATATGAAGAGTTGACTGAAAGGGCCTAGGAGGATAGCCTCTACCATATGAATTTCTACCTCCAGACGAGGTACCACTGAATCTGCCCAAATGACGGGGCCTCTTATCCGACCTATGACCACCTCCCTATGACAGAACCATCTCAACTCGGCGGGCCACATTGGCCACCTCCTAAAATGTGATCTCACTCCCGGCCTCCTTGGCCATTTGAAGACGAATCGGCTGAATAAGACCATCAATGAACCTCCTCACCCTCTATCTTTCTCTGTGTGGGAAGTATGACAAGAGCATAGAGAGCTAGATCAATAAACCTGGTCTCATACTGGGTAACCGTCATGGAACCCAGCTGGAGGCACTCAAACTGCCCCCGGAAGGCCTCTCTCTGAGTCACGGGGAGAAACGTCTCCAAATACAACACTAAAACTGCTCTCATATCAAAGATGGCGACCCGGCTGGCCTGGCTAAGCAATAATCCCTCCACCAAGTCTTGGCGGATCTAGATAAGAGAAATGCAGCAAAATCGATCCCATTGGTCTCAACAATGCCCATGTTCCTGAGAACCTCGTGGCAGCTATATAGGAAATCCTGGGGATCCTCAGAAGGAGCTCCGCTGAAAGTAGTAGTGAAGAGCTTGGTAAATCTGTCTAGTCTCCACAAAGCATCGGCAGACATAGCCACTCCATCGCCGGTCTGAGCCACCATACGCGGCTGAACTGCCACCACTTGCTGAACTGCTGGAACCTGAATCTGGGGAGCTACCTGCTTCGGAGTGCGAGTAGCGGGAGTCTGATCCCCTCCTCCAGCCTGAGAAGTGTCTAGTGCTACTAGAAGCAAACTCACTCGGGTGACACTCTCCATGGGGCCCACCAATCAAACCAGAGCGTCCTGAAGAATTGGGGTGGCAATGAACCCCTCCGGGACCTGAGCTGGGCCCACTGGAACTATTGGGGCTGGAACCTCCTCCTCTAAATCAATTTGAGGCTCCGCCACTGGTGTTGCTGCTCGGGGCTGAGCTCTACCACTACCTCGGCCTCTAGCATGGACTCGGCCTCGCCCTCTGCCCCTAGTGGGAGTTGCTGCAAGGGGATCGGGCTGCTGAGTGGTAGATGAGGAAGCGCGTGTTCTTACCATCTACAAGAACAGAGTAGAAGTTCAATTAGCAATTGAGGAACAAATTTGCACGACAAGAAAGAACAAATGTGAGATTTTCCTAACTCTGTATACTTTGAGGGATAAATACAGATGTCTACGTACCGATCCCTCAGACTCTACCGAGCTTGTCCGTGAGTTGTGAGACCTATGTAACCTAGAGCTCTGATACCAACTTGTCACGACCCAAATTTCCTACCCTCGAAAGTCGTGATGGCGCCTACTAATGTGAGCAAGACAAGCCAATCCTTAACTACTTACTTCATTAACAATTACTTCTTTTAACAATTATCAGTGATAACATGAAAGCAACGGAATCAAATAATTATGTGGAAGACTTAAATTAAAGAAGAAGAAACAATAATGCGAGAATCAACATATGCCTCTACCCAAGAACTGGTGTCATATTACTTACGGACTTCTAAGAGTAATAAATACAACTGTTTGAAAGAAAATATAAACTGTTTGTCTCAAATACATGAGATAACAGACCGAAATAAAAGATGGAGGAGACGTCGGGCCTGCGGACGCCTGCAAGGCTACCTCGGTGTCTCACTGGACTGAAGGCTGGCTCCCGCGCTACTGCTGCTGTCCAAAACCTGGATCTGTGCAAAAGAGCACAGAGTGTAGCATCAGCACAACCGACCCCATATGCTGGTAAGTGTCTAGCCTAACCCCGGCGAGGTAGTGACGAGGCAAGGACTAGACTCTAAATAAACCTATGCAGTTATACAATATATGGCGGAAAAGTAAACAAGTAATAAGCAGCTAAAGCTAGGAAAGGGAAACATGCTTCGGGGATAGCAGTTAAAAGAAAATAATAGGGAATAATAAGGAAGCTAGCAATATAACTTCTATCACAAATGAAGAAAATAAAGGCAACTTTCACTTTCAGTTTTATCTTTTTGCAGGCGTGCAACCTGATCCCATTTCTCGAATATCGTGGTGGGCGTACCACCCACTCCCATTTTATTATATTTTGTGGTATGTGTACCACCCGCTCCCATTTCATAATATCTTGTGGTAGGCGTACCACCCGCTCCCATTTCATAATATCTTGTGGTAGGCGTACCACCCGCTCCCATTTCATAATATCTTGTGGTAGGCATACCACCCGCTACCATTTTATAATATCTTCTGGTAGGCGTACCACCCGCTTCCATTTCATAATATCTTGTGGTAGGCGTACCACCCGCTCCCATTTCATCACACAATTACAAGAAATCCCGGCAAGGGAACATAAGCGATATAATAACCTCCTGGCGAGGGAACAAAAGCAATATAATAGTTTCCCCGCAAAGGAACAAAGATATCGAAACAATCATCCCGGCAAGGGAGAATCAGCTATAACCAATCTTAACTTAGCTTGTACTCAGCCCAAATAATGACAATGCTCAAACATAAATAAGATCTGCGAGGATAGAACAATTCTTTGCGCAATATAGAAGATCATTAATTAAAGCATCCGAAATGTCATTTAAGGACACAACCACTTTCAATTTAAAACTCACGGTCATGCTCTACACCAACGTATAGATACTCGTTACCATTCTTATACGTCGTACTCAACAAGAAGTAAGTAGCAAATATGATTCCACTCCTAATACATCAAGCTAAGGTTATACCAAACACTTACCTCGATGCCTCGAACACCACTCAAGTCTCAATTATAGCTTTACCTCTTGATTCCACCACCAATCCGCTCGAATCTAGTCATAAGTTACTTAATTACATCAATAAGTGCTAAATGAATCAACCCCAATGCATGAAAATGAGTTTTCACAAAGTTTTACTCAAAAAGTCAAAATCACCCCCGGGCCCATGTGGTCGAAACCCGAGGTTCGAACCAAAACCCATTTACCTAGTCCCCCACGAATCCAAATGTATAATTTGTTTTAAAATCGGACCCGAAATTGAGGTCCAAATTCCCAATTTTAGAAAACTTAGGTTCGACCCAAAACACTCAATTTCCCCATGAAAATCTTTGATTTGAAGTTGAAATCATGTTAGAAGATGTTAAGAAGTGAAGAAAATGAGTTAGAAATCACTTACCAATCGTTTTGGAGAAGAAAAGTTGTTTAGAAAATCACCTCTTACATTTTGGGGTTTTGAAAAGTGTAAAAATAACTGAAATTCACGTGAATTTATACCCCTCTGAAACTCCCTGTGCGGACCGCACAAAAAGGACCGCGACCGCACAGGCCTCCCTGAAGACCTGCAGATCATAGCCCTGTGCGAACCGCACAAAGCCGACCACGGCCGCACAACATCCACCGAGGACCGCTCAAAGGCAACCGCGGCCGCGCTGGCCCCTCCATGGCCGCACACGATTTCTCGAGGACCGCGCAAGAGGGTTCAGAGACCTGCAATATTTCCGGAACCTGCAACATCTGACCTTTTTAAGCCTAAGGCATCCCGAAACCTACTCGAAACTCACCCGAGCCCTCGAAATTGTAACCTAAGTATATACACAACCTCACAAACATTCTAAGAACATATTCGTGTAATCAAATCGCCAAAATAACATCATGAACATCGAATTAAACCTCAAGATCAATGAATTTTTCTGAGATTTCCTTTTAAACATCAATTTCCCAATTAGGGTCCAGATCATGTCAAACGACGTCCGTTTTTAACCAAACTTTATAGGAGTGATTCGAAACATATATAAGACTTGTATCGGGTGCCGGAACCAAAATACGGGCCCGATACCATAGTCTTCTAATCAAATTTCATTTCTAATTTCCTTAATTATTTTAATAAAACAATTTCACTCAAAAATTTATTTCTCGGGCTTGGGACCTCAGAATTCGATTCCAGGCATACGCTGAAGTCCTATATTTTCCTACGGACCCTCTAAGACCGTCAAATCACGGGTCCGTTTACCCAAAATGTTGATCGAAGTCAAATTTATTCATTTTGATATTAAAACTTAGCATTTTTCACAAAATTTCATATTTAAGCTTTCCGGCTACGCGCCCAGACTGCGCACGCAAATCGAAGCGACTCTAAATGAGGTTTTCAAGGCCTCAGAAGCACATAATTTGTAAGAAAACAGGTGATGTCCTTTTGGGTCGTCACACATAGTAAGTTGGACGAAAAATCTTATCTTTTCTCTGGCCTAAAACAGCTCCAACTGCTGTATCACTAGCATCACACGTGAACTCAAAAGGTTGGTTCCAATCAAGGGACACAACTATAGGGGCAGTTGATAATTTTTCTTTAAGGGTGTCAAAGGCTTTCATACAATCACCTAAAAATTCAAACTTAACATCTTTCATTAAAAGGTTATCCAGCAGTTTTGAAATATTTCAAAAATCTTTTATGAACCGTCTATAAATACCTACATGATCTAAAAAGCTTCTAATGCCTCTAACAGTTGTAGGGGGGGGGGGGTAATCCTGCTATAAGATTAATTTTAGCCTTATCAACTTCTATCCCTTTTGCAGTGATTTTATGTCCTAAAACAATTCCCTCAGTAACCATAAAATGATATTTTTCCCAAGTAAGAATTAAGTTTGTCTCTTCACATCTCTTAAGAACTAAGGTTAAATGGTGAAGACAATCCTCCAAACCCTTGCCGAAGAGTGTGAAATCATCCTTGCAAATTTCAAAAAAAATTTCAATCATGTCATAAAAAATTGCTAACATGCAATGCTGAAATGTGGCAGGAGCGTTGCACAAACCAAACGACATTCTCCTATATGTATATGTTCCATGAGGACATGTGAAAGTTGTCTTATCTTGATCTTCTGGTACGATTGATATTTGGTTATACCCTGAATAGCCATCAAGAAAACAATAAAACCCATATCCTGTAATTCTTTCTACCATTTGATCAATAAATGGCAAAGGAAAGTGATCTTTTCTAGTGGCATCATTAAGACGTCTATAATCTATACAGACTCTCCATCCTGTGACGGTCCCGGTAGGTATTAGTTCATTATTTTTATTTTTTATCACTGTCATACCTCCCTTTTTTGGACCTAAACAGGACTTACCCAAGGGCTGTCTGAAATAGGGTAAATAATACCTACCGCCAAAAGCTTTACAATCTCCTTTTTTACCACTTCCTGCATCGCTGGGTTTAATCTCCTTTGGGGTTGGACTATCGGTTTGTAGCTATCCTCCATGAGGATTCTATGCGTACAAATTGATGGATTAATCCCCTTCATGTCTTATACAGTCCATCCCAAGGCTCCTTTGTGTGCTTTTAATACTTCAATTAATTTTTCTTCTTGTTCTATAGTTAGAGAAAATGAAATAATTACTGGAAATAACTCATGCTCAAGATAGACATATTTCAAATGAGAATGGAGAGTTTTGAGTTCAATTTTTGGTTGAACTTCTTCTAATTGCATGTCCCCTTCCTCATAATCTTTTTCCAATAATTTTGCATCACTTCTGATAGTCGGATCTTCATCCTGTGTGGTGCCAAATTTTGCTAACATCTTTTCATTGAGTCAGAAATTAATTGATCATCTTTAAATTCATTTATAAAATTATTATTCATGTCAATTGAAAAGCATGAAGATGATGTATCATCTTCTGAGAATCTTAGTATCTTTAGCATATCAAAAATAACTCTTTCTTCATCAACTCTTAAAATTAGTTGTCCTTGATGGACATCTATGATTGCCCTGCCTGTTGCAAGAAATGGTCTACCCAAGATAATTGGTTCATCAGGACACTCCTTCATTTCAAGTACTATGAAATCTACAGAAAAAATAAATTTATCTACTCTTACAAGCATATTTTCAGTTATTCTCTTTGGTCTCTTAGTACTTTGATCAACAAATTGAAGTGAAACACCTGTGTCTTTCATTTCACCAAGATCTAATTTTTTAAAAATAGAAAATGGCATTAAATTTATTGAAGCTCCAGAATCACAAAGTGTTTTTTCAATGTATACTCCTCCCAGAGTACATGGAATGGTAAAACTAACTGGGTCACTGAGTTTTTATGGTAGCTTATTTTGAAGTATAGCACTGCATTTTTCGGTAAGCATTACCACAGAAACTTCTTCCAATTTCCTTTTGCTTGATAAAATTTCTTTCAAAAATTTGGCGTATGAAGGCATTTGCAATAAAGCATCAGTAAAAGGAATGTTAATGTGAATTTGTTTTAAAATCTCCAAAAACTTTGCAAATTGATTATCCAGCTTTTCTCTTTTCATCTGTTGTGGGAAGGGAATTGTAACAAGGAAAGAAGTCAAATTTTTAGTATTTGTTTCTTCTTTTTTCTTGGCTTCTTTCTCTTATGATGGTTGAGAGGGTGTCTCAACATTCTCACCCTTGCCTACTTGTTGTTCTGATTGATTCTTTTCTTGTTTGTTTGCATAGGGTTCATCAAGAGTCATACCTGACCGTAAGGCAATGGCCTTAAGGTGTTCTTTTGGATTTTTCTCTGTATTGCTTGGTAAAGGACCTTGAATCTTTTCAAACACAAGAGTTGCCAATTGGCTTAACTGAATTTCAAGATTTTTTAGAGCTGAATTTGAGCTTTCCATTTTTTTATTAGTAACCTTAATGTACTTGTACAAAAGGTCATCAAGACTTGGATGGCATTGTTGAGGCCTTTGCTGATATGAAGTTGCTTGCTGATAAGGCCTGAAGTTTTGTTGTCCACGATTTTGATTTTGATATCCAGGTGGACTCTGTACCTGTTGCTTTTGGTAGTTTTGAGAGTTTTCAGCACCATTTGCATTGCTTCATTGAAATCTTGGATGTTTTTGTGCTAATGGACTTCCAAAAGGATACGGCTTGTATCCGATGACAATGATCTGTTCATCATTTTGATTGGTTGCTTGACATTCGTCGTTTAGATGGCTTCCTCCACACAAGTCACAAGCCTCAGGCTGGCTTGGTTGTTGTGTATTTACCTAAAAAGATTCAATTTTTTGTGCCAAAGAAACAATATGTTATGTTAGTGTATTTAAAGCATCCACCTGATTTACTGTAGCAGCTTTCTTAGTGATTACACGCTCAGATGGCCACTATATGTCATTTTCATAAATTTCATTAAGCAATTGCAATGCTTTTTCTGTGGGTTTTCCCATTATGGAACCTCATGCAGCTGCATCTATTACATTTCTAGAAGATGGTTTCAAACCATGATAAAAAATGTACAACTGCATATGTTCAGGAATGTCATGATGTGGACATTTCCTTAACATTGTTTTCAATCTTTTCCAAGTTTAATAAACTGAATTAGTGTCAGTCTGCAAGAAGTTAGATATATCATGTCTTAACTTTGTTGTTTTAGCAGGGGAAAAAATATTTATTTAAAAATTTATGAGTCATTTGGTCACATGTGGTAATAGACCCTTGAGGCAAACTTCGTAACCAAGTTTTGGCCTCTCCTTTTAAAGAAAAAGGAAATAGCCTTAACTTAATTGCTTCAGGAGGCACTCCATTATACTTTGCAGTTTCAACCAATTCTAAAAAGTCAATTAAATGACTATGTGGATCTTCACTTAGATCACTGGTGAAAATGCAAGATTGTTGAATTGTTTGAATCAGGCATGTCCTGATTTCAAAGTTATTGGCTGCTACTAGAGGTTTCTTGACACAAGATTCACAGTTAAAGCGATCAGGTCTAGCATAATCCCTTAGGATTCTATTTGCTGGTCTTGGCGCCACTTCATCAAACTGCTCCTCTACATAAGCTGGTGCTGGAATTTGTAGTGGATTGTTATCATCTTCTAATTGGTGCTCCATTCTGTTACAAGTTATGTTTTGAGATGATATTTGTCCTTTCCTGCACAATCGCAAAGATTTTTTAATTTCAGGATCGTAATTGGCCAACGTTTTTGCAGAAGAGCGGGTCATAAACTATCTGAAATTAAAGTAAAATAAAGACAGTTCCTAAAATAGTAATAGATAATTTTAAAAATGAATTAAAAAAAATAGTACAGTAATATTATAGTTAACTAAAACAGTAAATTGTAACTAACCATCAAAGAAATAATATAATACTAATTATATTATATGAAAAACAAAATCAATAATAAATCAAGTATGTTGAAGGATTAAAGTACTATCAATTAAAAAAAAGTTGAATAAAATATTATTTTATAAAAATATAGTAAAAGTAATAGTTATAATAGTAATATAGAATAGTACAAAGGATACTTTTAGAACTAGAATAGTAAAAAAAAGTACTTACAATTATAATAATAATAAAAATAATAAAATATACTTTAAAAAAATGACAAATAAAAAAATGAGATTGTGAATCACAAAACTAATATATTATACTATTATATAGATGTTAGTACTAACAATAATAATATCATAATAAAATATAAAATAGAGTAGGTTGAAGTACTAACTATGAGGGATTTCTTTTTTCTTTTTTTTAAGTTGCTTTTTTACAATATTATATAGAATTGCTCCTAATAATAGTACAATTATGATAGTAATATGTAGGAGATAACATTTTGAAGGAGAAATTAACAATAATAATAAATTCTCAAATTAGTAATAAAATATTTAATCTGAAGTAGATGTGTGCCAATCCCCGACAACGGCGCCAAAAATTTGACGAAGCTTGTGTGTATAAGATTTTCCGCTCGTACTCTGTCAAATTCTAGTATAGTTTATGATATCGTCCCACAGAGATTGGACAATCTAAGCTACAAACTTGTAATATTTTGACTACTATTTGAGAGAACCAAATTGATGAAAGGTGTGTTTAAAATTATAAATTAAGACAAATTTCTTCCGAAAATTTTATATTTAAAAAGAGTTTGGAATCGTTGAATTCACTTGATATATCATTACAATAAAATCTTAGTTTCTTACGTATTTTCTAAAGAATAATTGCTTATTTCTAATACAATTATATTTTTACACTAAGAAATAAATAATTAATTAACACTCCGTGAGGTTATGTCAATTAATTGATTTAAAACTAGTGATGATTAAACTGATATATCTTGCCTGAATTGTGCTCAAGCGTAGTAAAAACTTCGTGAGAATAGTTTTACTAGAAAATCAATAATCTTGCTTTCAACAATTTCTCCGTGAGAATTAAAACTGAGAAAAGCAAGATTACAGACTTGAAACAATAATCTTACTAAAAATTACTTTGACTCTAATATTATGTGCTCAAGTATAGTAAAAACTTCGTGAGAATATTTTTACTAGAAAATCAATAATATTGCCTTCAACAATTCCTCCGTGAGAATTAAAACTGAGGAAAGCAAGATTACAGACTTGAAATAATAATCTTACTAAAAATTACTTTCACCCTAATATTCTATTCATCAGTTATTATATATTAAGTTTGCTCCGTGAGAATTACAAAATTAATATAAGAATAACTTAGATATAAAATATGTAGATGTGATAATAATGATTAAAAATCATCATTCCATCACAACATGAAATGTAAATAGAGTTTCAGGTCAAGAATGTATTGAAACTGAGATAGTATTATAATTATATCAAGCTTCATCAACTATCCCAACAAAAAGAAATTGCTCCATTATGAAGTAAGGAAAGCTAAAAAATACTTTCAAAAGACTAAGAATATTTTTACTACAAAGAGAGACTAGAGAAAGAGACCAAGATTACTCTTCTCTTTCTCTTTAGAAACTTAGAAAAAACTAGATAGGAAATTGTATACAAAGAGGGATGTTGTTCTTCTACAAACATATGCCTATTTATAGGAAAATTTCTACAGGCCTTGGTGAGAATTTGCAAGATAATATCAATATATCATATGGCCTTGATGAGAAATTGACATGGCAATTTGTCATGAAATTTTGGTGAGAATTTGCCATAACTTTTATATCTCTTGACTTTGTGTAGTCTTAGATGAAGTTGTCACGGATGTGTCCTTCTTCCTTGAACTGTAGGTTCTTTCTTTTTCTCTTTTTCTATGTATTCTTTTTCCTGTAAGAATTGTTAGAAAAGTGCGAGAATAGGATATAAATTGGTCATGTTGTATATCTAAAATATTATATTTTTTTATTAAAATATAAAAATAATTTATATCCATCAATGTACGCCACAGTTTGAGTCATGTTCAGCAATATTCAATGATGTCATGCCCCAAACAAACCATAAATATCAAACACATTGGGGTAGGGATTTAGGATTCATAATACATTGATTGAGAATAGGAGACAAGAAATTACAGCATGCTAAATAAGGTACTGAATTAGATACAGGAAATAGGCAGACAAGAAGGCAAGAATATCGAGTAACCATATTGTTGTTGATGCTGAAAACATAACTAGAACATACCAGTCAAAGAAGCAAAAATGCAGTAAAGAAAGGCAGTAGGACTTCGAAATATAGCTTTGGCTTTCAGCCAGCTAAACAGGCCACAGTACAAGTAGTAAAGCAAGAGAGAGTGTTTTTAATGTAAGTGTGAGTTTAAAACTAAAAGTGTTCCTGTGTTTGAAAAAAGAGGGATGTAGGGTATTTATAGTTTTGAAAACATGTGAGAAATAAGGTAATAAGTAAAGTTTCAATACAAATATGGAAATAATCAACAGTCAGAATCGATTAACCAAGTGATTCTCCTTTAATTAGGGAATCCTTGTTTCACGGCAGTGACAAGTTTAAAATAAGGAAAGAAAATCAGTTTGTAAGTCGACTGATTGTTGCCATAAAAGGAGCAGTAAAACCACTGAGTAAGTAATCAAGTCTAAATGCAGAAATATACTTATTCTGGAAAAAGATTCAGTAAGGCAAAATAAGGAAAGGAATCAATTAACTTTAATAGGCGAGTGCAATTAGAGTTCACAAAAGAAAAGTTTTGAATTCAGTCACAAGATTGAAGGTCAATTAAATAGGGAACCTCAGCATATAAATAGAGGGAACAAACCAGACATGCGAGGCCAAACCCATTGGCAAAAGAAACATCATACAACAATAGGCATAAGGTTCAGTAGTAAAGCAGACATTTGAAGCATAGTAGTCAAGTAGGTCAAGTCACATTAAATCGATAGTGGAGAAAATAAAGTATTAGAAACACGCGAAGGTCTCATGGTAGCAGACGAGAAAAACCTTTTGAAAAGCTAGGGTTTCAAGAATAGTTGAGTTTTAAAGATAACAAAAACCCATAATCAGAGGAATCACATAAAGAAAAAAAGGGTTCTGAAATAAAGAACTTTAAATCGAGTCAGGTATTCAAATGAGCTGTTTCAGACCCAAAGACATAGATCCTTCAACAATAGTCGATCTTAAAAGATGATAAACAAATAAATCAAACAGAAACTTAACCAAACAAGCACTCATCTAACAAACAGCTGAAAGAAAGTAGGGTTTTCAACATGCTAAATCAGATAAAAGAACAACATGAGCAACACATAGAAAAATCGGAAGCATGTTAAAGTCAGAGAAGATATTTTGAAATAACTTAAGAGAAAACCCCTAATCGAAAAAGATAAAGAGTCGTTTTGAAAGCGAAGTTAAAGAAACTTTGAGAAAATGCTTAAACGTTCAAAGCAAGCACAGATCTAAAGTAGATCTAAAAGAAATCAAAAGATCTTAGAGATTAGGGTTTCAAAAAACCCAGAAAAGGTGAGAAAGGCCCTGAGAGTTAACTATCTAAACAGGAGAGTCAAGGAACTGACTCGAGTGGCCATGGCTGGCCGGAGAAAGGTCAAGGATGACCGGAGAAGAGCCAAAAACTGAAATCGGACAAGGACTAGACCAAGCTCCTTCAAGGTCTGGCCTTGAAACCCTAGGAACGAACACATAGGAGCAATAGAAGGCTGGTACAGGTCTCAAATGACCACGGAGGGCCATGGATTAGGTAGATATCAAGGTGGGGTGAGAGGACGACGACTAGGGTTCATGAGAGTTTCAGAGAGAATTTGAGAGAGAAGAGGAGTTCAAGGGCGGCGGATTGTATCAAGTGATAGGGTTTTGGGGGTCGTTTGGGATTAATTAAGGTAAGGGCAACCGGTGGCCGTTGTTCTAAATGATCAACGGCTGAGATTTAAAAGGTTAGGTGGGGATCCGGGTATGGGTCGATTTAATTGGGTTGGGGGTCAGGTATGAGTAGGAATTGGGCCGAGGTAATTGGGTTTAAATTGGGGTAGAATTAGGCTACAATTGAAATAAAATCTGGCTAGATTTTAAATAGCCATTTTCCCCATTTATTTTATAAGAAATAGTAAATTAATTCCTGAAAATAAATTAAAAGTATTACAATGATTTGTAACACATAATTATCAATTTAAAATACTGGACTTAATCTTTATAGATATAAACGCAATTAAATCTTAAAAGGGGCTAATATTGCAATTATATACAATTTAGCTTTAAAATACTAAATGAATTTGTAAAAATATGCAAAAATTATATTAGCTATATTTTAGTATAAATATGAGAATACAATAAATGAATCACCAAAAATAATAATTTTGGGAATTATTACTGGGTAGTTTATGAATAGAATAGGGGAATAAATTGGTTTAAAAATCTTTAAAAATTAAGGAAAAATAATAAAACATATGGACATACTTATATATGCATACATATGTTATTTTGAAAGTATTTTGCGTATTGAAAAATATATAGGGGAAAATTGGGTATCAACAACAACTTGTGCCTCATTAGCACTTCAGACACTGCATAATGCAACCTTATCCCAATACAACCAAGCAACTTCCTGCTCTATGTACTGAGCATCTTTTCACCAACAAAAACTCAAGACATTACGTGATTTTCACACACCTATGAAGCATGACATCACTTTTGTCAAAATTTTCCTTTACTCGAGCCATCCTGGGTCTCAATCTCCGTAAGCCATAACTGATTCACCAGTAAGCCTCAAACTGGAACCAACATAGCACATAACCATGCAATCAACTAATCAATAGAAGACTCCCCCACTTGGCTCGAAGCCATAGGTCAAACACACACACAATAACTTGTAACGCATATACTTTATTGCTGTCATAATACCATAGTGAGATTTAAACTCAATCCTTCATAAGCTCGTGAAACACACACCATCTGGTACTTTAAATCTTCTACAAATCCCACATTCATCTTCGCAACAGTCAAGCCCACTCTCTTAAGCGGACCAAATTTAAATTTCAACATTTATATTTCACTTGTAAATGAGATCTTCTAATAGACAACATGAGGATCACACAACCTTAGAACACTTCGCAGGAGATAACCCACCTACTTTACCTCAAACTGGTATTTCTATATACCTTCCACCATCATGAACGTTACGCAGTCACTTAATCTTCCTGAGTTTGAACTCATACCACAACATGAAATTTACTTCACTCCCAATTAGGAAACATGAAAATATTCTTCACACGCCCACTCGGGGCCATACCTCAAATCGAGATGAAAATCAAGTACCTAATAGTTCTTCTATCCTCCAACAGACCCTTCTCGTCGTCTCCAAATCTAATGAATACACCTTGCAGGCATAACATACTCATCATGTAGCTATCCAGTCATTACTTCCCTAAATAGGGACACAAAAAACATATAGATCCAGAAGCATGCGGTCACGAAATCAACAGCTTAGGGCTCTAGCTATAGGCAAAAATCCGGCCTCAAGTCTTCTAAACTGGCCCAACATCAACACACCGAGATCACATCTCACCCCTTGATCGGGGAATCACAAGCCATCGATGCACATCTGATACCGAGCGCTCATGCGCGCATACGAACGCGTGGAAGGAATTCAAAGAGTTACTTTTCAAGCTGAATCAAGGACGCACGATAAGAATTCAAGAATGTGAAGTTTTTCCTAACGGTTCTACAGCCTCTCGGGGATAAATACTGACATCTCCGTACTGATCCGCGAGACTCTACTAAACTTGCTCATGACTCGTGAGACCTATGTAACCTAGGCTCTGATACCAATTTGTCACGACCCCAAACCGGACCCGATCGTGATGGTGCCTCTCATGAAGACAAGACCAGCCGACACAATTCCCAAATCAACATTTTCCAATAAAAGTTGTTTTTATACCATTTATAAACCAATAATCTCATAATGAACATTTAAAATAAAAGTGCGGAATAATTACACAAGCCCGACATCACTAGTCATGAGCATCTACCAAAGTCTGAATACAACAAAAACAATCAAAAATGTACTACGTACAATAACGAAAATGAGAGGAGGAAGAGGTTCTATGAACGTCGTGCAACCACCTTGCTAACTCTGATGACTCCGCGTCTGAGCAATCAACACCCGCTACTGGGTTCCAAAATACCTAAATCTGCACACGAGGTGCAGGTAGTAATGTGAGTACTCCAACCTAGTAAGTAATAAGAGTAAATAAAGACTGAGCAGTAGGAAACAATGAATCCACATTTATGATAAACTCAATAAGTACAACAGGCTTTCAAATCAGAATACGAGTCAATCGCCTCATTTAAAATCCAGATTTTGGTAAAAAAATTACTTGAACATGCTTTCCAACAGTTTCAGTAGGGTTGAATACCATTTATAATAAAAGAGATGAAAACCATAATAGGCCCCATCGGGCAAAACATAGTTCGTATACAGTCCCTCGGGCAAAACAGAAATTTATACCCATTTCATAACATAAAAACTTCAGTTTGAATGAAAGTTGTTTAAAGCATTTGTTCAACATTTTCAATAAAGGCTCGATCTAAAGATGAGTGAAAGCAGTAATTAAATCAACACATTCGATAAAAACTCACTTTGAGGAGGAGTGAAAAATAGTAGGTTCATAAATAGGCCCCTCAGGCAAAGCATCACTCATGTACATGTATGTCTATAGCCCCTCGGGCAAGCCTCTCAGTCACTCGAGACTCAATTCTCATCAATCAGCGCTCACACTCAATAAGTACCATATAGTAACCGCTGCGGCGTGCAGCCCGATTCATATATCGCTGCGGCGTGCAATCCGATCCATATATATAGTCGATTGCGCTCACTGGGGGTGTGCAGACTCCGGAGGGGCTCCTACAACCCAAGCGCTTTATCGTTGCTGTGTGCGGCCCAATCTAACATATCGCTGCGGCGTGCAGCCTGATCCATATACATATCGATGTCACACACACACACACACACACACACACACACACACACACACACACACACACACACACACACACACACACACACACACACACACACATATATATATATATATATATATATATATATATATATATATATATATATATATAGCCCGATCCATAGATATATAATCCTCACAACCAGGCCCTCGGCCTCTCTCACTCATTAACCTCACAATCAGACCCTCGGTCTATCTCAGTCATCAACCTCACAATCACTTGAACCATCAGTAAAATAGGGAACTCAGCCCAAACAGTTTTCACATTTTAAGAAGTAAAGTGATAAAACCAGATTTAAACAATAAATAGGTAAAACAGAGGATATGCTTTCAAAACAAATAGAGTGAGGAAAAATAGTGAAAGTGCCCCTAGGGGTCTAAACAGGTCGGCACAAGGCCCCAAATATGGCATACAACCCAAAATATAATATCAATCTCTAAAATATGGAATATCATAAGATTTCAAATCAAATACGCGACTTAACAGTCGTACGAGATGGACCAAGTCTCAATCCTCAACGGTGCATGATTCCACGCTCGTCATCTAGCGTGTGTGTACCTCAAAGTAGCACAACGATGTGAAATCCGGGGTTTCAAACCCTCAGGACAACATTTACAATCATTACTTACCTCAATCCGGTCTAAACTCTAGCCCGTGATGTCTTTGCCCTCACGAATCGACCTCCGGATGCTCCAAGTCTAGCCACAATCAGTACATAACCATTAGAATATTCTAAGGGAATGAACCCCACTCGAAAATATTCAATTTACATCAAAATTCCTGAAATTGCTCAAACCCGGCTCCCAGGCCCACGTCTCGGAATCCAATGAAAATCACATCAATAAAATCCTTATCCTATAGCGAGTCTATACATACCAAGAACATCAAAATCGGACCTCAATTGACCCCTCAAATTCCCAATTTACACTCTCCAAATTTAAGCCCTAATTCCCAATTTTAGGCTTTAAGTTCTACATATTTCATGATTAACCCAGTAAGAATCAACATAGGATCGAATATAGAGTTCAAAAATCTTACCTCCAAGTGTTCCCTTCGATTCCCTCTTCAATCCTTCTCAAAAGCTCCAAAATATTGCTCAGCTATGGAGGAAATAGACCAAAATCGTGAAACTCACTTTTTAAACATTCTGCCCCGTGTAAAATTACCTTTTTCACCAACGCGGTCCAAGCTTCGCGTTCGCGAATCACAAAAATCCGTTGACCAAAAATTCCCTTACGCGAACGCGACTCCAGCTCGCGAACGCGAACTGTCCGCTTTCCAAACCATCGCGAACGCGACCTCCTTACGCGAACACGAAGCACAAAAGGCTGGGACCCCATCTGTTTCTACTTACTCTATGCGAACGCGACACAGGCCACGCGAACGCGGAGAATCAAACATCACAACATCACGAACACGACACACGAAACGTGAACGCGAAGGGAAAAATTCGCGCCTCAGAAGAACACCCTTTGTGAACGCGGGTCCCTAATTGCGAACGCGAAGAACAAATTGTCTGCAACACTTCAGCTGGTTTTCTGCAATTCCACACAACATGAAATGGTCTGATAGACCATCTGAAACTCATCCGAGGCCCTCGGGACCTCAACCAAAGATGCCAATATATCCCATATCCTCATTCAAACTTGTCCCAACCTTCGGAACGCTCAAAACAACATCAAAACATCCAATTCACACCGGATTCAAGCTTAAGAAATTTCAAATTCTTCCAAATTACGCTTTTGATCAAAAATCCAACCAAACCACGTCCAAATGACCTGAAATTTTGCACACATCAAAAATGACACAACGGAGCTACTGCAACCTCCGAAATTCCATTCCGACACCTATATCGAAATCTTACCTATCAACCGAAAAATGCCAAAATCTCAATTTCGCCAATTCAAGCTTAAACCTCCCACAGACTTCCAAAAATACATTCCGATCACACTCCTAAGTCTCAAATCACCTAACGGAGCTAACCAAATTATAAAAATTCCGATCCGAGATCATATACAAACAAGTCAAATCTTGGTCAAACCTTCCAAATTTCAAGCTTCAAATTGAGAATTGTTTTTCCAAATTCATTCTGATTACCCTGAAAACCAAAACCAACGAGTCACATAAGTCATAATACATCACACGGGGCAAGTCTTGCCCATGAATTGGCGAGCAAAGTATAAAAGCTCAAAACGAACGGTCGGACCGTTACAACTTTACCCATAGCAATATACTCAATGACATCCCTCATCATACATTTCCACTAATAGTGTGGGCAAATTGTCTTGTACATCTTTGTGCGAGATGAAAAATCCTTTGAAAATTGCCTCAACCCTAGGTCCCTAGCTCCAAAAATAGGTGAAAAAAATTTGGGTACGAAATGGAGGCTATTTAATCAAAAAGGCTAAACTCAGGGTGAAATTTTATCATGTTGCGTTGCGCCAGGTAGATCTGCATTTTTGCTGGTTTCAAATGTGACAGCATTGCAATCCTTTAATAAAATGGTCATCATCTTTTGTATAAATATCCGAATGACGAATGATTTAAACCTCTGGAAACTAGAGTACTCAAAAGACTATAAATTTTTTTTTTGTGTGTGGATCATCTCCAAATTAGTTAATAATTTTGGGATATACGCTTGTGAAGTCAGGCCAAATGCAGAGGCCATGTTTCAGTAGCTCAAATATTTTTCAAACTTGCTCCAAATGCGTAGAAACGCTCCCGGGTCTCTCAAATCCTAATTTGAATATACGTACAAGTTCAAAAATACCATACAAATTTATTGAAAGCTTCAAATCATGAATCCAATTGTGTATACCATAATAGAGGGGTAATGTTGCTATTTTAGCCTTTCAACCTTTCAAATAACTAGGCAATATTTCAAATTCTTCCCAAATCCTTCGGGACCTGAACCATCCATATCCCCATGTCATAAAACACTATATGAACCTACGGAAAGTCTCAAATCAAGAAGCGAGGCCCTAGAACTCAAAATGACCGATTGAATCGCTACAACTTAAGCATTTAAACTATTTGTAATGCATGCTCAATTTCATAACATGTTCCCAGAAATTTTGCTTGATCATCTGTGGATATAAAGACAGTAACTTAAACTATTTAATGGCTTAAGTAACTGAGAGCAACTTCCTCATTGATATCTTAGAAATTTTGATATTAAAACACAGGGGAAATAACACGAAACACAGAAAAAAATGATTTTGGAAAAGACAAATAAAGATGGAAAAAATATCTCATATGAGAGGATAAAACCAAATAGTACGAGATTGAAGGCTAGCGGGTTAATTTCACACATGGTCATATAACTATGGTGTTTTTTCACTAAAGTAATATAACTTTGTTTTCTCACACAAAAGTCATATAACTATGACTTTTTTTCTGTAAAGTCATATATCTTTATTTTCATACAAAAATCATATAACTATGACTTTTTATGACTTTTTTCACTAAAGTCATATTACTTTGTCTTTTCACACAAAAATCATATAACTATGATTTTTTTTACCAAAATCATATAATTATATTTTCTCACACAAATATAATAAAACTTTTACTAACTCACAAAAATCACATTGATCGAAAAATATAATTTTCACTAGTATTTTCTTATTTTGTAGATTTTATTTTCTTATATCCAGACTAATAAATAATAATCAAATAAAAGTAGGAATGACTCAACCCGACCTGGCCCACCCGACACAATACTCATATATATAAATTAAAGTAATACTAAAAGTGAATAGTAAATCCTTCAAAATATTATACTTCTATTGTTTATTTTTCTTTTCGAGATTTTTATTCAAATTTATAGCATTTTTATTTTAAGTGCTCTCTAATTATACCTTTTATTTCTTTATTTTTCTTTATCAGAATCTCATATATTCCGAATTGAATTTTTTATGGGGAAATAATTCACTTTAGTAAATAGGAATGACCCAATTTTTAATTTATATATATGAGTATTTGGTCAGGGTGGGCCAGGTCGGGTTTAGCCATTTCTATTTTAATTGGATTATTATTTATTAGCTTAAATTCTATATTCATTTAAACAGGTACACATAAATTTAAACTTGAAACTGAGGGAGTATTATTTTAACGAAACCTATGCAGAAGTGGGGGCAGAAGTGGGGGCTTAAAACAAAATGGAAGTCAACATTTTAGCTAGCTGTATATATCAACCATTAATTTAATTAGCTTCTACAAGGAATCTCGTGGTAGCTGACACGGAAGGAATCATTTGCTCGTGAAGCCACTCATGCACTACTAATTAGATAAGTCTTCACTCTAAATGTCTAAAATTCTTATTTAAATAATAGTGTGATTTTTTTGTTTGTTTCGATCTCAAAGTCTTTCTAACAGGTCACCTATTCTTCTTTCTTCTTTTTCTTAAAGATTTTAAATGGTATTCTTGCATTTTCTTATGGTATGATTCAATTTGCACATAAACCATATGTGCACGAATACAAAATTTGCTCTATTCTCCATTGTGAACAGATCATTTAGTATTACTATCAATACTTTCTCCTTCTCGCTTCTATTAAAGGTGGATTCAATATTTAAACTATATGGATTCAACTTTTAAGGTTTTTAATATTAAATCTATTATATTTTTAAAATAATGAGTTCATACATACTATTACAATTTTAATGAGAATTTATACGCATAAATTTTTATTCAACATCGAATGTTATAGGTTCAATTGAACCTGTCACTGACACTATATCCGCCCTTGGCTTCAGTACCACTCCTCCAGCTAAATGTAGAAATTAAAGAATATAAATGAATATTGGAATGAAACGAAGAGGTGCCCCTACTGGCGCAGTCTAGAAGGAAGGAGGAAGTAAATCCTTACTCACAAGTTAATATATAATAATAATTGGATTCACAATCAAACTATTTATACAAACTTCTCGATACATACAGAGTTTGACAAGTATTTCTGTAGATCTTTTTAAATACGTATACAATTATTTTTTAATACGGATCTACGCTTTGAAGTTTATGTAAATTTCTTAACACATATCCAGGATTTGGATAAAAGGTAATGAATTCACGTGAATATATAGTACACACTGCAGATCCGCCCTTGCTAGTTGCATTTGAATATATCGTCAAAAATAATATTAGAATGATAATTAATAATAACAGGGTACGTAGAGCCTCAAATAAGTTAAAAAGGAGCTTTTAACTCCCTACACATGTATGACCTAGTAACGTGGGAAACAAAAACTTCAAGCAAAATTCTTTTTGCACATTTAAGTATGAGTTTGGCTTTTTTGAGGGAATATATAGAAGCTGGGATTATGATAACTTCAGAATTCAGACTATTACTACCAATAATTGCGAAATAAAACAGTAGATAACAAGTAAAGATAGAAGGAAATACAAGCTGTACAAGTAGCTACCAACTAAATCCGTACAACCTACAGCACAAAACTGTCACGACCCTAAAACCGACCCGATCGTGATGACGTCTATCATGAACTAGGTCAGTCGACACAACTCCGAATTAATCATTTAATCAATAACAATTATTTTTAAGCCTTTAATTAATCAGATATCTCATAATGTAAGTCTAAATGAACAGTAGGGAATAAATACACAAGTCCAACATCGGGGTGTCACAAATCACGATCATCTACTAAGATCTGAATGCAAAGAAGAGTCTGAAAATATGCTAAAACAATCTAAGGAAAGACACGAGGGAGAAGAGCAGGGCTGCAAACGTCGGGCAACTATCGTGCTAACTTCGATGACTCTGCCCCTGAGCAACCAACACCCGCTATCGGGTTCAAAAAATCTGAATCTACACACACGGTGCAGGGAGTAATGTGAGTATGCCAACTCAGTAAGTAATAAAAGTAAATGAAAGCTGAGAAGTAAGAAAACACGTAAACCACGTCAAAACACTACAACAAATGCAGGATATTTCCAACACAGTACAGAAATCATTTACTTCGTAAATCATGCTCAGTTTTAGTAAAACCTTTTAAAATAATTTTTAATAGTTTCAAACTAGTGGTAAAACAATGAGTAAACATGATAGGAACGTAAACAGCTCCTCGGGTAAAATATGTACCATAAACCGCCCCTCGGGCACAATATCAACAGAACCAGCCCCTACCTCACAATCACTCGTAATCAGCCCCTCGGGCATAATCATAAATCAAGAACCGCCCTTCGGGAAACAATATAAAACAACAACAGCCTCTCGGGGTACATCATTTCACTCACACTGGGTACCCGCGCTCACTAGGGATATACAGACTTCGGGAGGGGCCGCTTATGGCCCAAGCGCAATAACAAGCCATCTCATAATATAATCAAACAGGCACTCGGCCTTATAACAAGTCACCTAGTGGCATAACAAATCAGACACTCGGCCTCAAAATCATGAATCAGTGTAATACCGCTGTGACGCGCAGCCCGATCCCATAATAACCTTACAACACATGCCCTCAGCTTCTCTCAGTCAGAAATCTCTCAAAGCCACTCGGGCGCAGTAAAATATAATGCTCAGCTCAAAATATCATTTTAAGATGTCAAAACAGAGTAAATATGGCCGAGTTATAAAAACAGTAGAATACAACATGATTGAGTACAAATATAAAATCAAAATAGTGAGGAATAGTAGTAAAAATCCCCAAAGGGTCCAAAATAGCTGGCACGGAGCCCAAATATGGCATTCAACCCAAAACATGATAATACTTTCCAAAACACAATGATATCAAATAGTTTTCAATCAAATACACGGTTTAACAGTCATACGGGACGGACTAAGTCACAATCCCCAACGGTGCATGACCCCACGCTCATCATCTAGCTCGTGTGTTACCTCAAAGTAGCACAACGATGTGAAATTCGGGGTTTCATACCCTCAGGATAGACATTTACAATCATTACTTACCTCTATCCGGTCCAAACTCTAGCCCGCGATGCCTTTACCTCTCGTCTCGGCCTCAATTCACGTCGAATCTATCCAAAATCAGAATCATGAC
Source organism: Nicotiana tabacum (assembly GCF_000715075.1). Taxonomy (NCBI): domain Eukaryota; kingdom Viridiplantae; phylum Streptophyta; class Magnoliopsida; order Solanales; family Solanaceae; genus Nicotiana; species Nicotiana tabacum. Next base: position 14,226,032 of record NC_134100.1, read on the forward strand.
GTCAAAATATGCTAAGGGAACGAAGTCAATGCGAAAATAATCAAATTACAACACAAATCCCGAAATTAACCAAACCTGACCCCCGGGCCCATGTCTTGGAATCCGATAAAAACTATATCAATAAACTCCTTATCCTCCCGCGAGTCCATACATACCAAGAATACCAAAATCTGACAACAAATGACCTCTCAAATCCTTAATCAAAGGTCTCCAATCTCAAGGCCTAGTTTCTTCAATATTTGCCCATCAATTTACATAAATTTCAAGCCTAATCAATGAAATAACACCATAGGGACGAGTTTTATGTTCAAAAATTTTACCTCAGTGAAGTTCCCTTGGATTCCCTCTTCAAAATCCCCCCAAAAGCTCCAAAATCGATTAAAATGGTGAAGAAACGCTGAAAATCGCAAAGGATGAAATATATACTTTCTGACCCAGGCTTCTCGCACCTGCAGTCCCTATACAGCACCTGCGGTACCGCATTTGCGGCCAAAGCACCGCATCTGCGGTTTTCACTTAAGTCTCATTTCCACACCTGCGACCCAGACTCCGCATCTGCTGTCCCGCAGGTGCGGCTCACCTCCTATATCTGCGTCTTCTCTCTCTTCGCCTAAGGCTGCATCTGCGGCTCCATATCCGCTTCTGCGAGTCTGCACCTGTGGTCCCCTAACCGCAGGTGCGGTTATGACAGCAATAGAAAACTTCAGCTGCCAAACCCAACTCAAAATCACTCGTTAACCACCCGAAATCACCTCGAGGCCCCCGGGACCTCAACCAAAAGTACGAATAAGTCATGTGCCACTATACAAACTTATACCAATCTTCAAAACACCTCAAACAACATCGAATCAACCAAATCACATCGGGATTCAAGCCTAAGGTTCCAAAAATCTTCCAAATTCCGTTTTTGATCAAAAAGTCTATCAAACCTCGTCCGATTGACCTGAAATTTCGCACACACGTCACAAATAACACAACGGACCTACTCCAACTTTCGGAATTCCATTCCGACCCCTATATCAAAATCTCACCTATCAATAGGAAATCGCCAAAATTCCAATTTCGCCAAATCAAGCCTAAATCTACTCCGGACCTCCAAGTCCCAAATCATCTAACGGAGCTAACCAAATCATAAAAATTCAAATCCGAGATCATATACTAACAAGTCAAAACTTGGTCAAACCTTTCAAATTTTTAAGCTTCAAACTGAGAACTGTTCTTCCAAATCCACTCCGATTACCCTGAAAACCAAAACCGATGATTTACATAAGTCATAATACATCATACGGGGCTGGTCTTGCCCGAGAACTGGTGAGTGAAATGCAAAAGTTCAAAACGACCTGTCGGGTCATTACAAAAACTCATTGACTTATCTTTTTGTAATGAAAAAAGATAAAGTCTCTCAGTTTCAATTTAGATGATACAATTTTCTTATTGGTCCGTTCAAAAAGGAATGACACATTTATATATTTAGAAACAAATGACACATTTATATATTTAGAAACAATTTAACTTTAAACTTTTCATTATACCCATTTTACCCCTTTATGAAAAGTTTTATAGCTACACAAATATCTTGGTCCCACTAAACTTTTGCCCCTTAATTTTTTACTATCACATGTTTCAAAAAAAAAAAAAATCTCTTAAATTTTGTGCAAAGTAAAATTACATCATCTGAATTAAAATAGAAAGAGTATCAAATAGTAAACTAATTTGGCATTAATATAAGCCTTTTGTATTACTCCTGATGTTATCTGTGGCTGTGGCTGTAGCTAACATGAAAAGGAACATTAGCAGAACAAGCCACTCATGCACTATATAAAATGAGTACAAACCTTTATTATCATTATATACGTTAAGCTCCACATCTATTGTCATTTTTAATATTTACCACAACCCTGCACGTCTTTCTTAAAGATCTTCCACCAGAATATTAAGGATCTGATATTGATGGACAGAGGTATCTGGCAGACGCAGATCCAAAATTTTAATTTGTGGATTAAATTTTTAAGGTTCTTAGCATTAAGCTATTGCAATTTTAAAATTACGAGTTCAAACTTACTATTTATTGTGATTTTAGTTTATTTTTCCGCATAAATTTATGTCAAGCATTGAAATTAGTACTAGATTCAGATGAATGTGGCACAACATACATGGGTCGGAGGCAATAGGTAAAGGCAGATCCAGAATTTGATAGTTACCGGTGCCACTGTATTTAATGTAAACTTACCAGTAGTCAAAAAGGTTGAATTTGACTATACATGCATTTGACCGGTTCGCTATATTTTAAATTAATTCGGTTCGATCCATTTTGAGTTAATTTGGTTTGCTTTACAAAATTTTTTGGTGCATAAATAATACATGATAACAAAACTAAATATATTTGGTCCATTCAAGAAAAAGATAATTTTAACTAGATAAAAAGAAAAATGATTAAAAATATATTCAAATAAAAAAATTTGAGACCTAGAACAAGAAAACATAGGCAAATATACTTTTATAATCTAAAGAATTAATAAAAATGAGATTGTATATAGAAAGAAAATAAAAAAAATAAAGATAAAAGAACTTAAGAAAAAGAGGAGAGAAGAAAACAATATGGAAAGAAGGAACATAAAAAAGTAAAATTGGTTCAATATGAGTGAGAGGGCTTGAGAAGGGCTACTTTGCCCATAGCACCTACCACCATTTTGTGATTTGTGATGCCATTAATTATTTATATACCTTTTTTACGTGAAATATTAGTGAAACACCAATTCGTACATGAAATTCTACCCGAACGACTGGGTAGCGTACCACCCCGTCACTTCTACATAGATCCGCCCTTGGCAGTAGGTACCCGTCGAATTATAACCTATTTGGCCAAGCTTCTCCAAGGCCAAAAATACTTTTTTTTTAATTAAAGTTGAACTGTTTGGTCAAACTTTAAGAAGAAAAAAAAATACTTTTGAGTAGAAGCAAACGCAGTTTCAGAGAAGCAGAAAAAAATAGTTTCTCCCCAAAAGTATTTTTTTGAAAAACGCTTTTGAGAAAACTACACTTAGAAGCACTTTTTAAAAGATTGGTCAAACACTAATTGCTACTCAGAAGTGATTTTCAAATTAATTAGTCAAATACAAACTGTTTCTCACTAAAAGTACTTTTGATAAAAATACTTCTCAAAATAAGCCGATTTTAGAAGTTTGGCCATTCAGACTATTAGTCAAGGTGCGTTCCCGGACACCACTGTTACAAAAAAAATATATTTTAAAAAGTGATATTTAAAGACAATTTTGTAATGTCTTCGTGCTGTCTTAATAAGGCCTCACAACTCAGAGAGCCTAGACAAGCCACATACTTCCTGGTAATAAATCTAAAACAAGATTTTGAATCACTAATGATAAGATGCCACTGCACATGGCGATCGATATGATGCAAAATCTTAGCCAGTGCAGATGGCGATAACATGCCTAATGACAACTTCAAAACCAGGTAGCAATAGAGAATCAACAGCTACTGTCAAAGAAACCATGTACTAGTTGGTATTTCAATAATATTTGGTAGGCAGGAAGAAAAGAACTACTAATGATACAAAATTAAGGTTAAGAGGCATTTAGTGAATAATAAAAATAGTTATTCATCCATATTATTCACTAAAAAATTAGTTAGATAATGAACTTTTTGAAAATGAGTCAAATGCGTATAAGAACCATATTATCTACTTAAGAAATGGATAACCAATGAGTTTAATTTTTATATTTGTAAAGACTCAAAAAGAGGATTCCTCAAGCTCGGGAGATTAGGAATTCTTTCAAAAGTGATCATATTCAAGAAGTCATAGATATATATCCATATTATCTATTAACCCGTTTTTTATCCGTATTAAATATGGGTCGGATCGAATAATTTATTCATTTTTGCAGTACTCGTTTTCGACCAATCCATCCGCTCGTTTGCTACCCCTAAAGCATCATATAATGCCATGGTAACGAAGATTAAAGAAGTGGTAATTAGTGTAGGCCAATTGTGTAGCAGCTTACCAGATTACAAGAAATGCTCACATTACTATCACATGCTGATTACATTAACTTATTATATCGAGAGTTTTTCTAATCCTGTCTCCTTGGTCTACGACGAGTAAACAAGAAAGCAATTAGATGAATAGAAAGTTTATTTCAAGGATAGCCTATAAGAGAAACCTTGCTCATGGAATAATCTCATGAAAACATATAAGAACGAGCGAGATCTAAGGGAAAACGTAAGGGAAAATGACATTGTATAACCGCTCTCAACAAGATAATCAAAAAAATAAATATTTTGTATATTTTTTGTATATATATACGTTTCCGTATATTATATGTCAAAATATATAAATTTTATAAAACTTTTGCGGCTATCTGATGATAGGCTATAATTATGTATTTTAGTCGCTTATTACACTCAAATTTACTGCATTTAATTGAGTTTGAGCTTTAATCGCTAGTGTCTTGCACTAATTGTGTGTTTTATGCCTTGTAGGGGTGATTCCGAGCTATGTAGATGTTATGGAATGAATTCAAGTGATTTAAAGCTTTGAAGTCTGAGTAAAAGCGCAAGGCATTAATCCGGGATCGTATTCGGGGATTAACGGATGATAGAGCAACAAAACAAAGAATCGAGTAGGCATATTGCATACTGTCTAGTAAAATGCACATAACTTTTCTCTAAGAACTCCATTTGGGCTCCACAATATATGGTTGGAAATCTAACTCAAAGGTCTACAACTTTCATGTTTTACGTTTTTCCAAATCCCAAACATAATAGGGTGAAAAACGCGGTCGAAACCGCGACCGCAGACCTGACGCGGACTGAGGCAGTACACTAGGAAAGTACCGCGCCCGTACCGCGCCCGGACCGCGGCCACGGACATCCAGGCCTTGAAACTTGTCCTTTTTTGCTTAGGAGAAAGTATAATTATTTGAGCCCGACCCTACTGGAAAAATGGTATTTTGAGGGAGGAGATCAATTTTTTGACACAGATTCGACCTAAGGAGGCAGAGACACAATAGGAGCAAGTCGGGGAATTCTTCTACGAGTTTTTCCTTCCTCTTCCTATTTTTCATTGTTGGTTATGACTTTTAGTATTGTAGTTTTACATACTATTATGAATAGCTAATTTGTTATCTAGGGTTTTGATTTAACCTTTTGTAGGATAAATTCTTATTATGTTTTTATATAATTGAGCCGTAGTAGTTTCTCTATTTGTTCAACTATATATTCTTGTGGTTGATTGAAGGGCCCTCAATTATCTGTGCCTATTTAGTATGTATTACTCGAGAGATAGTGCATACTTAGGTAGTTGTTGAACAACATCACTCCCGACGTATGTGAGGAATCAATAACCAAGGGTTTAAAGGTGGGATTAAGGATAACGAAACCTTGGGTGCGATTTAAGTGAGCTGTAATTAAAGCCAACTGGCGTAACTCGAAAGAGTATGTCTAGTAAATTATCGTAACTACTCGGGAGAGAATTACAATACGCAGAGCGCTCATGATCGGTAGAGAATACTTAGGCGAAATTATAGAAGACATAGTGGAAAGGATTCAGACAATTGGGGAAATCATAACTCTAGACCTCCTTAATCTTTTCTCCTACGTGTAGTATTTTTAGTATTAATTTATTATTTTAATTTTTTATTTAGTTAGTTAAACACAAGAATCTTAATATCTATAAGTTAGGAATTGTTCAAGCTTGTATTCTTGGTGATAGTGAACAACTGTAGCTAAGCCTTAGTTCTTTGTGGGATTTGACTCCGGACTTATAAATCGGATTATATTTTCAACGACTGCTTAGTCCTTTTTATAAGACGTAGTTGAGCGTAATCACTATCGGATATAAATAGTTTCGGCCCAGGCTAAAAGTAATCTTTACTCTTCTAACGAGAAAATCCTAGAACTAACCGACTATCTGAGAGAGATAAGAGAGCAAGAGCGGAAAATGATCTTATTAATCAAAATGGAAAAAATTGTACAATGAGTAAATATATGTGTATTTACATTTATAATACATCCAGGTCGGTCAAGTTAAATAAAAATAATTTGGGTTCAATCCAAGTGATGAAGCTTGTAACTAGGTTTGTTAAGGTCTATTGGGCTATCCAGACTGAGTGTTGGGCCGCTGCTCATCTTGTAATCCAACACCCCCTGAAGCTGGAAGGAGAGCCTAATCTAGGCTTGATGATGAATACCCAAAAGAGGGTTACTGAAAATGTCATTAACTTGAGAAGAAGTAGATACAGAGAGAAGATTGATAACACCAGACTTCGAAGCATCCTGGATAAAATGATAATTCACTTTGTGTTTTGTCCTCACATGCAAGAACATGATTCTTTGCAATATTTATAGCAGATTGGCTGCCACAGAACACATCAACAGAAACTAGATTAGTGACACCAAAATCATATTAAGTCTACGGCTTTTCATTTGCTTGTTTAGGTAATCTAGTTCTTTCAACATCTGACTCGTGTGACACCCCAACCTTGGGCGGTACGATCGGCACACGATGGCTGAAGGCCTTACGAACCTACGTTTGCTTTGTACATTCTTTTCATTCATTAAATTGGGCCATTGAGACTCCCAAGTAACAATACTAGAACTGTAATGTATACAACTGATTAGTAAAAGAAACATTTACTTTCCATACATATTTACGACTGTAATATAGTCATACTTCTATCTTTCTACATACAACCAACTCTAGTCTGCAAGCCTCTAAGATAATCCAAAAGAGTTAAACATATACATAACTTGGTCGGGACAGGGGACCCATTGTATCCAAAATGATTAGAATATACATTTCAGTACTATGAACTAGGAAAATCTACTCCGAAGGAGTGGAAAGCAACGACTAACAGCTGGAACAAACACCCTATTGGGAAGGGTACATCACCGGGTCTATCTGTACCTATGGGCATGTACACAACATCCAAAAGAAGGCGTCAGTACAAAGAATATACTGAGTATGTAAAGCAGATAATATACTTGTAGATCGAAAACATAACATAGAAGATACGAGTATACAACTTCAACCTGAGTACCAAAGGCGAGCTTCCGGGGAACGTACATTGTGATAACCTCGAATCACAAATGCATGAAAGTTTTATAAAAATAATAAAGTCACTCTTTGGGGACATATCATCTTGTATCGGGTGATATTCAGCTGCTCTTTGGGGCATGTCACATCAACACCCTACCCGGCCTGACATGGGATCGGTAACGTTATCTCATGCCCGGTCTCACATGGGCTCGCTAACGTCAACTCATACCCAACCTCATATGGGCTTGGTAACATCATCTCATACCCGACCTCACATTTTCTCGGTAACACCATCTCATAACCGGCCTCATAGGTGTAACGACCCAACTAGTCGTTTTGCCTTTTAGAACCATGTTCCCTTAAATAAAACTTTCCGCGCTTGCTTTATCTAATTTACGACTTGTGCGGATGGTGGGTACGGGATTTGGAAGAGTTTGGAGTGAAATATGCGCATTTGATTCCTTAGGATTTTCTTAAAAGGCTAAGTTTGACTTTGGTCAATATTTTGAGCAAACGGACCCAGATTCGTGATTTGACGGTCCCGGAGGGTCCGTAATATGGGACCTAGGCGTATGCCCGGAATCGAATTCCGAGGTCCCTAGCCCGAGTAATGAATTTTTTATCAGAAATTGTTAATCTGAATTTTTAAAGATTTAAAGAAACTAATTAATGATTGATTCCATGGGTATCAGGCTAGTATTTTGGTTCCGGAGCCCGGAACAAGATTGCCCGCAAAATTTGGTGTCAATCCGAGTAATTTTAGAGCATTTCGGCTCGTTAGTGAAAAATTAAGAACTTGAACTTCATAAGTTTGATTCATTTGGTTTTAGGGGTGACTCTTAGATTTAGCATTGTTTCGAGCGTTCCGAAGGTTCGAGTAGGTCCGTCTCGTGATTTTAGACTTGTCGGTATGTTCGGGTGGGGCCTGGGAGCCCCGAGCGTCAAACGGATGAGGCTTGAGTGAAGTTGAGAATTTGGAGAAGTGCTGAAGCATCTGCTTCTGTCATAACCGCACTTGCGGTTGGTCGACCGCAGGTGCGAGGCCGCAGAAGCGGACGTAGCCTCACAGATGTGGCCCAAAGCTGGCCAGGCCAAACCGTAGAAGCGGTCCCAACCCTTTTTAGCCAATTTCGCAGATGCAGTCTCCTCTCGTAGATGCGGGACCATAGATGCGGTCCCCTGACCGCAGATGCGAAAACTGCTGAAGGAGTGAGCTTCATTTAAGTCGAGCTCCAGCCATTTTTTACCATTTGGCACTCGGGTATTGAGCGATTTTGGAGCTCTTAAGAAGGGATTTCCATATAGCATCATGAGGTAAGTTCATCCCCCTTATTTCTAAGTTTAACACTCGCGTTTTGGGTAGATTAACACCTAAAGATTTGGAGAAATCAAGGGGTTAGAGCTAGACCTAGGATTTTAATAAAACTTAGATTTTACCACGAAATTAGTTATGAAATGGATTAGAAATCGTATATTATTGATCCTTAAATTATAGAGATCAACCTCCTTCGGAAAATTTCGGAATCCGGGCATGTGGGCCCGGGGTCGGATTTTAGAAAACTTGTATTAATGGTTGGGAAATGGCTTAAATAGCTAGAATTCGATCCTGTGAGCTTATATTGACTAGTTCCTACCTCATTTAACTAGATTTGGATCCTTGGGCTCCAAATTGAGAGTTTGGGCTCGTTCTTGGTATTGGAAGTGCACTTTGGAGTGAGGTGAGTCTCCTTTCTAACCTTGTAAGAGAGAATTGTCCCCATAGGTGTAATAATTGAGTAATTTGCTGCTAAATGCGGGGGCTATGTACGCACTAGGTGACGAGAGTCTGTGCGTAGCTACTATTATGTTAATTATCTAGGTAGTCTAGGACCCGTATCATGTTATATTTGTGAATGTCTCTATATTTTCTTGCTAATGTGATCACTTAGGGCATGCTAGAGACTTGGAAAGGAATATAAGCGAAGGTATACACTTGTTGGACACTTGTATGAATTTACTTGGAATTAAATGAGCATTCATGTGTTTTCTTGATATTAATTGATATTTGTGGATCGGGCCGATCGCCTCGGTAGAAATATATGCATCTATGGTTCGCGCCATTCGACCCTCTGGTAGTGCTCAATTTATTTTTTGTTGGATCGGGCCGTCGACCTCGACATAGTGTGCGTATGATATCTATGTGCAATCTTATCCATGACTTGACCTGCTAAATATTTGAAATGTAAATGGCTAATTGTAAAATTGTTAAGAACATGACATATTACCTCTTGCTACAAACTGTTGATTATTTGTGACTCCCATGCTTTGTGTAACGCTTCATTATATTGTTTGACCTTAGTAAGTATCAAGTCGACCTCTCGTATCTACTTCTTCGAGATTATACAGGATATTTACGGGGTACATATTGTTTATGTACTCATACTACACTTTTGTACTTAATTGTACAGGATCTGAGGCAGGTACATCTGGCCATCAGTCTGGTGCGCGCCCCTGATTCATAGTCCGAGACTTCCACGATGAGTTGCCCCTTCCTGTGCCGTTCAACAGCTTGATGGGGTCTCTCTTTATTTATTTTTGTTGTCTATTCTATTTCGGACAGTAGGATGGATTTATTCTTTTGTATATTCTAATAGTTGCCCATAACTTGTGAAATCAGGTCTTAGCACACACATTAGTAGACGTTTCTTTTGGGTTGTATAAGTTTTATCGAATGTTGTATACTATCATCTGCTTTAGTTGCAAATTAAGAAAATGTTGTAATCATTTTGGGTAAGTAAAATAAGAATTTACTAATACTTCTGCGTTGGCTTGCCTGACAACAGTGTTGGGCGCCATCACGATCTATTATGGAAATGGGTCGTGACAACATGGCATCAGAGCACTAGGTTCATGTAGGTCTCACAAGTCATGGCCAAACCTAATAGAGTCTTGCGTATCGGTACAGAGATGTTTGTATTTATCTTCGAGAGGCTATAGGGTGTTAGGAAAAACTACTCTTTATTCATTTCCTATCATGCAGTGGTTGTTGTGCTAAATTTCCATCTTCTATTCTCTCACAGATGGTGAGGACACGCACGGCTGATGTTCCAGACCGGGGCGGAGCTTCTCCCCCCGTTGCTAGAGACTGAGGCAAAGGCAGGGGGAGGGCACTGACCCGAATTAGGGGACGAGGGCGTCCCAGAGTTATCCTAGTGGTACCACCAGCAGATCCTGTGGGAGATCCTATCATCGAGGAGCAGGTCGAGGTACCCGCAGTTGAGCCTACCCAACGGACTTTATGACAGCACCAGGATTCTAGGAGGTGATGGGCCGTATACTACGGTTCATGGATTCTATGATTCAGGCTTATTTTTTTTTTAGTAGATCCAGCTATATCATAGGCAGGAGGGGGAGCACAAACCCCTACTGCTTAGGCTCCTGGACATGCAACTGCAGTGTGTCAAACTCCGGGTGCACTACCCGCAGATGGGGCCCCGCTAGTGGGTGCAGTGACGCCCCAACCTAGACCAGCTACGGATGGCGACCCACAGAAGTTGTTGGATAGATGGACCATACATCACCCTCCTATCTTCGAGGGTGAGCATCATGAGGATGCCCAAGACTTCATAGACAGGTGCAGGGACAGACTACACAACATGAGGATATTGGAGTCGCATGGGGTTGACTTCACTACTTTCAGCTAGAGGGCTGGGCCCGTAGATGGTGGCAGTCTTATGTTCTTGGCAGGCTGGTAGGTTCCCCTCCCCTCACTTAGGGTCAGTTCGCACATTTATTCTTGGATAGGTACATTCCACTCTCTGAGAGGGAAGAGCTGCGGTAACGGTTTGAGCATCTGGAGCAGGGTTAGATGTTCGTGGTCGATTATGAGGCAAGGTTTTCTAAGTTGTCTCGTCATGCACTCATGATACTTCCCACTGACGCAGAGAGGGTGCAGAGATTTGTTGCGGGGTTGCACCCTGGTATTCGAGCTAGCATGGCCCGAGAGGTGGAGATGGGTACTGAGTATTAGCTAGTGGTAGAGATTGCTCACAGGATTGAGGGATATCGCCAGAGGGGTAGAGAGTAGATTCAGCAGGACAAGAGGGCCCAGTTCTCAGGAGAGTTCAGAGGTGCCCAAGCTAGGGCTAGAGGTCACTTCGGGAGGGGTCAGCCCAGCAGACCCCCGTATTCAGCACCACTACCACCTCCCTGAGGTGCTCCGGTGAGACCATGTTTCAGTGCGATACCAGAGAGTTCTTACCGCCCACCAGCTATTCAGGGTTCCTTCGGCAGTTATTTAGGTCCACAAAGTTCTTCTGATTCTTATTTCAGTGCTATGCCAGAGAGTTCATATCATCCACAAGCTATTCAGGCTTCTTCCAGTGTGTCTACAAGCCATTAGGGTCAGCCATCAGGGCAGCAAGTCGCCGCACTATGGGGTTATTTTGAGTGCGGAGACCTTAGTTATATGAGGAGATACTGCCCCAGGCATCGGGGCAAGACAGTACAGCAGGGTCAGCAGCCTACGATTTCAGCATCAGATGCCCCGTCACCTAGAGGTGGAGGGCAGACTGGTAGGGGCCGTCCTAGAGATGGAGGCCAGGTAGAAAGAGGTTAGCCAGCTACTACTCAGTCAGGTGGAGGCCAGCCAGCCGGTGCTCCGGCCAAATTTTATGCCCTTCCGGCCAGGCCAGATGCATTGGCCTCAGATGCCGTCATCATAGGTATTATTTCCGTCGGCGGTAGAGATGCTTCGGTATTATTTGATCCAGGGTCTACTTATTTAATAATATGTATCATCTTTGTTTGCTTGTTTCTTGGTTATTTCTCCTAAGCCTTTGGGAACTCCTGTTCATTTGTCTACTCCTGTAGGTGATTCTGTGGTTGTGGATCCGATCTACCGGTCCTGTGTGGTCACGTTCTATGGTTTCGAAACTAGAGCAGATCTCTTGTTGCTCGATATGATCGATTTTGAGATCATCCTAGGAATGGATTGGTTATCTCCGTATCACGCTGTCCTATATTACCATGCCAAGACTATTACTTTAGCGATGCCAGGGTTCTCGAGGTTGGAGTGGAAGGGTTCCACAGTTGATACATCTAGTCGGATTACTCTTTCCTGAAGGCTTGGTAAATGGTCGAGAAGGGGTGTTTGACTTATTTGGCTTATGTTCGAGACACCACCGCAGAGTATCTGATGATTGATTCAGTTCCAGTAGTTTGAGAGTTCACCGATGTGTTTCCTTCTGACCTTCTTGGCATGCCACCGGATCGTGATATTGATTTCTACATTGATTTGGCTCCAGGCACCCAGCCTGTATCTATCCCGCCGTACCGTATGGCTCCGAAGGAGTTGAAGGAGCAACTTGAGAAGTTGTTAGCAAAGGGGTTTGTTAGACCCACTGTATCGCCTTGGGGTGCACCAGTGTTATTTGTGAAGAAGAAGGATGGAACTATGTAGATGTGCATTGATTACCGCCAGTTGAACAAAGTCACCATCAAGAACAAGTATCCTTACCTCGTATCGATGATTTGTTCGACCAGTTGCAGGGTGCTATGGTGTTCTCCAAGATTGACTTGAGGTTAGGGTATCATCAGCTGAAGATTCGGGACTCGAATGTTTCGAAGACTGCATTCCGGACTAGATATGGCCATTATGAGTTCCTGGTGATGTCCTTTGGCTTGGCTAATGCCCCAGCAACATTCATGGACTTGATGAACATGGTATTCAGGCCTTACATTGATTCATTTGTCATCGTCTTCATAGACGACACCTTGATATACTCTTGTAGCCTGGGGGAGCACGGACAATATTTGAGGGTAGTGCTTTAGACCTTGCTAGAGCAGAAGCTATATGCTAAGTTCTCCAAGTGTGAGTTCTGGCTAGAGTAAGTGGCATTCTTGGGGCATATTATGTTAGGAGAGGGTATTAAGGTGGACCCCAAGAATATTGAGGTAGTTTAGAGTTGGCCATGTCCTACTTTGGTGACCGAGATTAGGAGTTTACTGGGGTTAGCAGGTTACTACAGACGATTCGTGCAGGGCTTTTCATCTATTGCATCACCTCTGACTAGGTTGACCCAGAAGGGTGCTTCTTTCCGTTGGTTCGATGATTGTGAGGTGAGATTTCTGAAGCTCAAGACAGCCTTGACTACATTACCAGTCCTTGTAATGCCTTCCCATTCAGGGATGTATACGGTATATTGCGATGCTTCACGCATTGGATTGGGATATGTATTGATGTAGGAGGGGCGAGTTATTGCCTATGCTTCAAGCCAGCTGAAGGTTCATGAGAAGAATTATCCTATGCATGATCTATAGTTGGCCGCGATGATCTTAAAATATGGAGGCATTATCTGTATAAGGTGACATATGAGGTTTATACGGATCATCGCAGCTTATAGCATTTGTTCAAACAGAGGGATCTTAATTTGAGGCAGCGCATGTGGCTTGAGTTACTGAAGGATTATGATATCACCATTCTTTATCATCTGGGCAAGGTAAATGTGGCCGCAAATGCCTTAACCAGAAAGGCAGAGAGTATTGGTAGCTTGGCATCCATTCCAGCAGAGGAGAGACCCCTAGCTTTGGACATTCAGTCCTTGGCTAACAGACTTGTGAGATTGGACATTTCGGAGCCCAGTCGAATTCTTGCGTGTGTTGTTGCTCAGTCTTTATTATTAGGGCAGATCAAGGTCCGGCAGTTCGATGATTCCTATTTGGCAGTTCTTAGAGAGACGGTAATTCAGGGAGTGCCAAGGAGGTTTCTATTTGCGAGGATGGTGTTTTGCGACTCCAGGGTCGTCTATGTGTTCCTAATATTGATGGTCTGAGGGAGAGGATTCTAGAGGAGGCACACAGTTTGCGGTATTCCATTCATTTAGGAGCTACGAAAATGTATCGTAACTTAAGACAACATTACTGGTGGCAGAGGATAAAAAAGGACATGGTGGAGTATGTGGCTAGGTGTTTGAATTGCTAGTAGGTCAAGTATGAACACTAGAGCCCGGGTGGACTACTTCAGCAGATGCCTATACCAGAGTGGAAGTGGGAGCGCATTACCATGGATTTCGTAGTTGGGTTTCCGCGTACTTTGTGGAAGTTTGATTCAGTGTGGGTCATTATTGATAGATTGACCAATTCGGCACACTTCATACCGGTGGTGACTACTTATACTTCGGAGAGACTGGCTCAGATTTACATTCAGGAGATAGTCCGGTTGCATGGTGTGCCTGTTTCCATCATATCAGATAGAGGCCCGCAGTTTACTTCCCATTTCTGGAGAGTTGTTCAAGGTGAGTTGGGGACCCGCGTGGAGCTTAGCATGACATTTCATCCACATACCGACGGGCAGTCGGAGCAGATAGTTCAGATTTTGTAGGACATGATCAGAGCATGTGTGATTGACTTTGGAGGGCAGTGGGATCAGTTCTTACCCTTGGCAGAGTTTGCGTACAACAACAGCTATCAGTCCAGCATAGAGATGGCTCCATACGAGGCTTTATATGGTCGATGTTGTCGTTCTCCTATAGCGTGATTTGAGCCTTGTGAGGCTAAGTTATACGGTACAGATTTGGTACAATATGCCTTGGACAAGGTAAAGTTGATTCAGGAAAGGCTTCGCACAGCTCAGTCCAGACAGAAGAGCTACCGGATCAGAAGGCGCGTGATGTATCATTCATGGTTGACGAGAAGGTCCCCTTGAAGGTCTCGCCAATAAAGGGCGTTATGAGATTCGGGAAGAAATGCACGCTGAGCCCAAGGTTTATTGGCCCATTTGAGGTGTTGAGGCGAGTTAGGGAGGTTGCTTACGAGCTTGCTTTACCCCCAGCTTATCGGGAGTTCATTCGATTTTTCATGTATCCATGGTTCGAAAGTATCATGCCGACTTTTCCCATGTGTTATACTTCAGTACTATTCAGCTGGATGAGAGTTTGGGTTATGAGGAGGAGCCAGTTGCTATTATTGATAGACAGGATCGCCAGTTGCCATTATTGATAGACAGGATCGCCAGTTGAGATCCAAGAGGATTTCCGCAGTGAGGGTCTATTGGAGGGGCCAACCAGTTGGGGAGGCAACTTAGGAGTCCAAGGAGGACATGCGGAGCAAATATCCACATTTATTCAGCAGCTCAGGTACTTTTCTATGTCCATTCGAGGACGAACGTTTGTTTAAGAGGTGGAGAATGTAACGACCCGACTAGTCATTTTGCCTTTTAGAACCCCATTCCCTTAAATAAAACTACCTGCGTTTTCTTTAACTAATTTACGACTTGCGGGGATGGTGGATTCGGGATTTGGAAGTGTTTGGAGTAAAATATGCCCATTTGATTCCTTAGGATTTTCTTAAAAGGCTAAGTTTGACTTTGGTCAATATTTTGAGCAAACGGACCCGGATTCGTGATTTGATGGTCCCAGCGGGTCCATAGGAAAATATGGGACCTAGGCGTATATCCGAAATCGAATTCCGAGGTCCCTAGCCCGAGTAATGAATTTTTTATTAGAAATTGTTAATCTGAAGTTTTAAAGATTTAAAGAAACTAATTAATGATTGATTCCATGTGTATCGGGCTCGTATGTTAGTTCTGAAGCATGGAACAGGTCCAATATATCATTTAACACTTGCCCGCAAAATTTGGTGTCAATCCGAGTAGTTTTAGGGCATTTCGGCTCGTTAGAGGAAAATTAAGAACTTGAAGTTCATAAGTTTGATTAATTTGGTTTTAGGGGGTGACTCTTAGATTTAGCGTTGTTTCGGGCGTTCCGAAGGTTCGAGTAGGTCCGTCTGATAATTTCAGACTTGTCAGAATGTTTGGGCGGGGCCTGGGAGCCCCGAACGTCAAACGGATGAGGCTCAAGTGAAATTGAGAATTTGGAGAAGTGCTGAAGCATCTGCTTCTGTCATAACCACACCTGCGGTTGGTCGACCGTAGGTGCAAGACTGTAGAAGCGGACGTAGCCTCACAAATGCAGCCCAGAGCTGGCCAGGCCAAACCGCAGAAGCGGCTCCTTAGCCACAAAAGCGGCTTCGTAGATGCGGCTTCAAGACCGCAGAAGCGGTCCCAACCTTTTTTAGCCAATTCCGTATATGCTGTCTCCTCTTGCAGATGCGGTCCCCTGACCGCAGATACGGAAATTGCTGAAGCAGTGAGCTTCATTTAAGTCGAGCTCCAGCCATTTTTGACCATTTGGCACTCGGGTATTGAGCACTTTTGGAGCTCTTGAGAAGGGATTTCCACATAGCATCGTGAGGTAAGTTCATTCCCTTTATTTCTAAGTTTAACACTCGAATTTTGGGTAGATTAACACCTAAAGATTTGGAGAAATCAAGGGGTTAGCGCTATACCTAGGGTTTTAATAAAACTTAAATTTTACCACGAAATTGGTTATGAAATGGATTAGAAATCGTATATTATTGATCCTTAGGTTATAGAGAACAACTTCCTTCGGAAAATTTCAGAATCCGGGCACGTGGGCCCGGGGTCGAATTTTAGGAAACTTGTATTAATGGTTGGTAAATGGCTTAAATAGCTAGAATGCGGTCTTGTGAGCTTATATTGACTAGTTCCTACCTCATTTAACTAGTTTTGGATCGTTCGGATCCAAATTGAGAGTTTGGGCTCGTTCTTGGTATTGGAAGTGCACTTTGGAGCGAGGTAAGTCTCCTTTCTAACCTTGTAATAGGGAATTGTCCCGATAGGTGTAATAATTGAGTAATTTGCTGCTAAATACGGGGGTATGTACGCACTAGGTGACGAGAGTCCATGCGTAGCTACTATTATGTTAATTTTCCGGGTAGTCTAGGACCCGTATCATGTTATATTTGTGAATGTCTCTATATTTTCTTGCTAATGTGATCACTTAGGGCATGCTAGAGACTTGGAAAGGAATATAAGCGAAGGTATACACTTGTTGGACACTTGTATGAATTTACTTGGAATTAAATGCACATTCATGTGTTTTCTTGATATCAATTGATATTTATGGATCGTGCCGATCGCCTTGGTAGAAATAGATGCATCTATAGTTTGCACCATTCGACCCTCTAGTAGTGCACAATTTATTTTCTGGTGGATCGGGCCGTCGACCTCGGCATAATGTGCGCATGATATCCATGTGAAATCTTATCCATGACTTAACTATATTTGAAATGTAAATGGCTAATTGTAAAATTATTAAGAACATGACATATTACCTCTTGCTACAAACTGTTGATTATTTGTGACTCCCATGCTTAGTGTAATGCTTCATTATATTATTTGACCTTAGTAAGTATCAAGTCGACCTCTCGTCTCTACTTCTTTGAAATTAGACGGGATACATACGGGGTACATATTGTTTATGTACTCATACTATACTTCTGTACTTAATTGTACAGGATCTGAGGTAGGTACATCTGGCCATCAGTCTGATGCGCGCCCCTAATTCATAGTCCGAGACTTCCACGGTGAGCTGCCCCTTCCTATGACGTTCAGCAGCTTGATGGAGTCTCTCTTTATTTATTTTTGCTGTCTATTCTATTTCAGACAGTAGGATGGATTTATTCTTTTGTATATTCTACTAGTTTCCCATAACTTGTGACACCAGGTCTTGGAACACACATTAGTAGACGTTTCTTTTGGGTTGTATAATTATTATCGAATGTTGTATATTATCACCTTCTTTAATTGCAAATTAAGAAAATGTTGTAACCGTTTTGGGTAAGTAAAATAAGAATTTACTAATACTTCCGTATTGTCTTGCCTGATAACGGTGTTGGACGCCATCACGATCTGTTATGGAAATGGGTCGTGACAATATGGGCTCGGTAACACCATCTTATACCCGACCTCACATGGGTTCGGTAATTCACAATAAGTATAAATTCATATACATAGATGAAACACACGTTTAATTTACTTAGCTGAGTGTTCATCTAAATCCCTCCCGAACCAGTTAGGTCCAAGTGATGTTAGCTTTGAAACTCATGTCCTAGCCCACATTGTTGTAACTTCTCTACTCCCTTGTTCTGGCTTTTTCTCCTCTTTCTCTCAAAGGGATATTTTTCTTATCTATTGTATTGTGACCAAACTCAAGGTCAAACTGTCCTCCTGGATCATAAATTTTGTGATTGAAAGTGCTGATGATCCTACTAGTTTGCCCTATGGCATGGCCATCACTCACATTCTGGAAGCTCATAATATCTCTATCTCTAACTATCCCTTCGTCTCAATTTCAAAATCTTACAATTCTAGGGCATTTGCTAGTATGTGATATGTGTGTGAAGGGCTCCTGGGTTAAGAAACATGAAGGTGAGGTCAAGCATGTTCAACCTGATCCCAAGACCAAAGCCTGTGTTTCCCATCACAACCTTAGTAATCTTGACCTTGCTGAGAAACTGACTGCCATTGGCAACCAACTGAACACCATCAGAGATCTTCATGCTTCTACTCAGTCTACTGTTGGGGACATTCATGCAATCTCCAAAGAGACAAGGTCTGATGTTTCCAAGATAAAGGTTGCAATTCTTAGAGTTAGGAAAAATGCAGTCAAAGTATTCAAGGAAGTACACGACAGGCTTGATGGAGTGATTGTATCAGCCAATGCTAGCTTTGAATAAGGGTGTAAAATAGATGGTCAGGCCGGTCCGAGTTAGAAAAAAATGAAACCAGCCGAGTTTCAATCCGGGCCGGTTACGGGTTAGGGCTTACCGGGTTTAACGGGTTCGGGTCCATCTAGGTAAAACATTAACCGTAAGGGTTACGGGTCGAAGGGGCCGGGCCAGGCTGGGTTAGTATTATTTTTTTTTTATTTTGTATAACTATTGTAATTTATATTAAGATAAAGTAAAAATATAAAGAATACAATGAAGATGGAACAAAAATTGCACTTATAATTTGCAAGTACTTTTCTTATTTCAAACTTACAAATTGAAGTTTGCATTTAACAATAAGTAAATTAACAAAAAAAGAGTAAAACTAAATTTTCATTGCATAATAATACTTTAAATTAATCTAACAAACTAAAACATTAAGCATAAATACGTCTAATAATTTTAAAATAACACAAATTGTCTCAAATCAACTTAAATACGAATTACTGGAGGACGCTCAAGACAACTCTTCATATGCCTCCTTAAACAGCCTGTGCCCACCCACTTTAGACGAAGATTTAATACTAGACCACAGTTCTTGTACTTTACTTTGTGAACTTCTTCATTTTTCACCTCAAAGTGTTCCCAAATATATGAGCACACTCTAGAAGAACGGGGCATGATTTAACTTGAATTGAGAATATGAGTTTGAGAAATGAGAAATGAGTGAAGAAATGAAAAAGAGGGGGTGTATTTATAGTTTTTCAATGGGAAAAATTAGTAATTACAAAAAGTGTTATTTTATAAAAAAAAATTGCCCAAAAAGGGGCTGTTCATGCAATAATAATGTTGGGCAATGGCCATAAGGCAGCTGACAGTTGCCAACGTTCTTCAACCTTAAAAAAAATTAAAATCTAGCCGTTAAGCAGGTCCGAGCCGGGGAGATTGACCGGTTCTAAAAAGATTTTGGTTGACCGGGTTTGACCGGTCCGGTTAACCAGATGAATGAAGGTGAACGGAGTAACCCCCAACCCCAGTAACCCAGCCCACCCGGCCCCCTATGTATCGATCCGGGCTAGTCCAAATTTCAACCGGTCCGGGAAGGTACACGATAGGTTTGATGGAGTGACTGTCTCAGCCAATGGTAGCTTTGAACAACTGAAGGATGCGATTTGCAACACTCTTACTTATTTTATACGTCGTTAGTGTGGAACTTTCAAACAATTTTTTGATGTGCTGTTTTGGACTGGATAACCAGTCGTTGGATGATTCTTTTCTTTTCTTGTTTTGCTATACCTCTACATGCATATAATGCATTTCCTGCTACAATTATGCTTTAGTGTATTGTTATTTTTATCCCCTCTTTGCTGATGTCAAAAATGGGGAGAAGGCTGCTATCCATATATTCGTTTAGGCACATTCATTGCGGGGGAGTCGACTATAGATACTACAGGAGAAGTCGACTAAAGGAAGTATTCCCAATGACACCTATTGAGGGGGAGTCAACTGCACTCATTGAGGGGGAGTAAAATACAGGAAAGTTAACTGATGTTTACATATATTATTTTTTGTCATCATAAAAAATGGGGAGATTATTAGGTTTTAGTTTTAATGATGAAAATAATATAATAACTTTTGATGTGGGGACTCAAGGGATCAAAGTGCATAAAGAGAAATAATCGAAGCTGAAGGGAGAAATCAATCTAGATTGATTGAAGCATGTAAAAGGAAAAGAAGCGCTAAGAATCCGGCAAGAAAATCAATCAGAGATTGCCTGAAGAGTTAAAAAGGAAACGAAGCATTAAAGATGGACGAACCCAAATTTAAGGAGCAAATCCAGCGCTATCAAGACTTGAAGATGGAAAGCTATCAAAGTCCACATATCAAGGAAGAGTAACGGGAATTAATCTTATTCTTGTAAAGAATCAATTTCTTTCCAAGGATCAAATCTCTTCGGTTAGCAAATCTCTTCAGTAACGGTCTCCTACAAAGTATTTATATGCAACCTTAGGACTTAGATATTTATACTTTGATCAACCAATTACCCTCTCTTTATTCTACTACAAACAAACATTGTAGCTCTATTAGATCTGTTGTGTAACAAGTTAGAGAAGAAAGAGAGAAAAATACTAGTGAGGCATTGTACCAAGAAAAGACGAATGACAAAGAAACTGAGCTGTTGTTGTAAACTACACCATTCACTTTATACTTAAGAAACTCAATCACTGAAAGAGAAATTCCTTGCAACCCAAAGGGACTGGACTAGGATTCACATTGAATCTAAACCAGTATAAAAACTCTGGTGTCTTTAGTTCCTGCACTTTACTTCTGCATTTTAATTCTGCACCTTTTGATATCTCGCTATTACATCTAGTCGACTAATTGAAAACTAGTCAACTTATAACAATTAAATTTTAAAATAAAGCAATTCACCCCCCCTCTTGTACTTTACACACACACACACACACATACACACACACACACACACATAGACATGTATATATATATATATATATATATATATATATATATTATGGGTAGCATCATCCCCCCTTCAGAACATTCGTCCTCGAATGTTGAGTTGCGGCCAATTTTTATTTTTCCTAGGTTTCCTCAATCATTCCTTTTGTCCGAGTCAGTTCTTATGAAAACATACACATTAATGGAAGATACTAATTACCTATAACCATGGTCGATGATAATCCTAGGTTCTGCTATCCCGACAGTGCATAGATACGATTCTATGGCCCACGCAAACTAGATGCTCCACCTCTACCTCTCCCCCTTCCAACTGATAGTTTCATACCTTGGTCATGAGGGTGTACTGATAGTGGGAAAGCCGCTGCAGATCCCATCGGTCGTATCGTATTAGGCCCAATCCTCACCGGGCAACACATGATATGGCCAGGTTGCCTACATGAATAACATAAGTCCATACCCTAGCGACATGGTCCAAAATGATTTTTACCATACCATTCACAATATGGCATCGGGGGCCTTGCTTCACCAGAATTATCGTTATATTATGAGCTTTGTCCCTAGAAACTTTGGCCCTGTCCGGAATAAGTGGTCCAATCATTATGCTAGCCTTGGGATGGTACATTAGCCACCGAATAAGATGGATGCTCAGAAGTTGTAGGTTCAAAATTAATTCACCTCGAGACTCTCCCATATAATCTGTAGAGCGAGCTCTCTTAGGCAAGCCCAGATCATACTCTCAGACGATCCGTTGCTGCCTCTTACGATCCTCTAGGTTCTGTGCATAGGCTTGAATGCAAGCGATGTCCATATTTAGGTCCAAAGAAGCGGTAATACATTCATTAATCAGATGTGGTCCCAAACCACCCTCAAATCGATGTACCCAGTCACTCATCTCAGCCACGACCGAAGGGGCATACCTGGCCAAGGAGTTAAATTGCATGTTGTACTAGCAGACACTCAAATTACCTTGATCTAACCCCAAAAATCTATCTTGCCTGGCTCGATGTAGCTCAATAAGAAAGTATTGCTGCATGAATTCCTCCGAAAACTCCCTCCATCCCGCTGGTGGTGCAAGTGGTCCTCTAGACCATTCCCAAATTTCATACTATACTACAACAACATCCTGTAACCTATAAGAAGCGAGCTCTATGCACTCGGTATCAATCGCATGCATAACCCGTAAAGTCCGCCACATTAGATCTAAAAAGCTTTGGGGATCTTTATCTGGATCTTTTGTAGTAATTACCGGGGGGTCCAAATTAATGAAGTCTCAAACCCTTGTTCTGGTTGCTCTAGCTGTAGTGACAGGGGCCTGATGCTGGGCTTAAGAAGATATTAATCGAGTAAATAACTATACTGCACTTCTCATGTCCAAATCTTGTTCAGGAGCAGCTGGGGAAGGAATATAAGGTACGTTTGTTTCTCTAGGCCCTTCTAGGGGTAGTGGTGTTGTTCCGGATACCTGAGTTCTTGGAATTCACATTGATCTATAGGGTCAGGGGACACCTGGCTGGTACCTTTTCCCGCTTCTTCATAAAATCCCTGAATAACCGTCTAACGTTTATAAATATGAACAAGATGAGCATTAGAAGTGAATACTTACGGCTCAAATCTAGAAAGAATGGTATTCATCCTAGATATAATGTATCCTCCTACTTATAAGTATGGTGTACATCATACTCATAAACAAGATTCTAGTACATACGACTTGCAGACTTTCTAGGACATGGCCTGCTCTGATACCAAGTTTGTCAGACCCTAACCTTGGGCGGTGCGAACGACACACGATGGCCGAAGGCCTGTGCGAACCGATGTCTGTTCGTACATTCTTTTTATTCATTAAACCGGGCCATGGATTCCCCCAAGTAACAATATCAGAACTATAATGTGTACAACTGATTAGTAAAAGAAACATTGACTTTCTATACATACTTACGAATGTAAAAGAGTCATGCTTCAACCTTTTTACATACAACTAGCTCTAGTCTGCAAGCCTATAAGAGAATCCAAAAGAGTTAAACATATACACAATTTTGACGTACATGCCCCCACCATACCTAAAATGATTTGAATATACATTTCGGTACTTATCGACTTGGAACAGATACCCCGAAGGGGTAGAGCAGTGACCAACAACTAGAACAAACACCCTACTGGGAAGGGACGTCACTGGTCTATCAGTACATGTAGGCATAAATACAGTGTCTAAAAGAAGGCTTCAGTACAAAGAATGTACTGAGTATGAAAAGCTGATAATATACCTGTAGACCGAAAACATAACATAGAAGATACGAGTATAGAACTTCAACCTGAGTACCGAGGGCGAGCTACCGGGGAACGTACACTATGGTAGCCTTGAATCACAAACGCATGCAAGTTTTATAAAAATAATAAAGTCACTCTTCGGGGAGATATCATCGTGTTTCAGGTGATATTTAGCCACTCTTTTGGGCATATCACATCAACACCCTACCCGACCTCACATGCGCTCGGAAATGTCATCTCATACCCGGCCTCACATGGGATCGGTAACGTCATCTCTCACCCGGCCTCACATGGGCTCGCTAATTCCATCTCATACTTGGCCTCACATGGACTCGATAATTCATAATAA
Source organism: Nicotiana tabacum (assembly GCF_000715075.1). Classification (NCBI taxonomy): domain Eukaryota; kingdom Viridiplantae; phylum Streptophyta; class Magnoliopsida; order Solanales; family Solanaceae; genus Nicotiana; species Nicotiana tabacum. Next base: position 14,249,731 of record NC_134100.1, read on the forward strand.
GTATTGTCACACCTCCTTTTTCTACCCGGAAAGGGGGCATATGAGAGTTTTTCTAATTAAAGTGACAAAACTGAAACGAGATTATTTATTCAAATTCAGAGTCACCACTTGGGATAATTTATGGTGTCCCAAGTCACTGATTTAAAATCCCGAATCGAGGAAGTTTGACTCTGTTTTATAGTCTGCGAAACACAGAAATTCGGGTAAGGAATTTTGTTAACCCGGGAGAAGGTGTTAGGCATTCCCGGGTTCCGTGGTTTTAGCACAGTCGCTCAACTATTATTATTGGCCTAAATATCTGATTAATTACATACTTGATACCTATTGTACGTTTTTGACCTACAGCTTTTAATTATTTATGGAATTATTCTGGAACAAGTTACGATTGTTGTACACTTATTTATTTGATACACATTGCGAATCGTGTCACGGGAATCGTACCCACGATCTACAATGTGTTTAATTTTATTAACATTATGAGAAGTTGTGTCCAAGTGACATAAATGTACACAAACAATGGGATCATATCATTGAACAAACAATTAACATTAAGCTAGAATAAAATGAGTAGAGGAAGGAAGAATTGGATCTCAATTGATATTGTTAAACACAAAAAACCCAATAGGATGGACGATCTTAGACAAGATTCTTGCACGTCATTCAAATCAGAACTAACGAACCGCAACCTCGACTGCGCAACAATTGAACTCTTAACATTGAGACCACCAACAACAAGCCAATCTCGAATTTCAACATGAACGACAACTCTACATCCACAGCGCCTCAGACCTCAAACAAAACCCATTTTGAAACCAAAAATCGAGGAGAAGAAGAACATAAATCTTTTTTTGTTTTGTTTTGTTTTGTTTTAGTTTTCTGATTTTTCAAAGATTCTAAGAACCCTAGACTTTTTTTAAAATTTCTGTCCTATTTTTTTTGTACATGAATGTGTGTGCGTGTTTCAGCGAGCTGAGTTGAGGACGATGAAGAAGAAAAGTTTGCTGGTTTTTGTGGAGGAGAAGAAGGTCAGGGGTGTGATGGCTGCTAAGAGGTGGAGGAGGTCTTGTTTTATGGAGACTTTGCAGTATATCTCACATAGTGAAATGGCTGCTTTCGTTCCTTTCCCCCTCTATTTGTGCCTGTGTGCGGGTGTTTTCCGGTGGGCTGTTGTGAATGGGAAGAAGAAGAAGTAGCGAATGGGTTTATTCTCGCCGGATTCTTGCAGTAAAGAGATGGCACCGGCTGCTGCTATCTCCGGCGAGTTCTAGGTGGTGTGATAGGTGTGTCGTTTGTGTGGTTGGCGTGAGGTTTAAGGTTGGTCGTTGTAATTGTTGCTGGCAGAATCGCCAGGAGAGGAGTGAGTTAATGAGGGAGCGGGGATGCTGCTTGGAGAAGATGACCGCTGGATCTGGTCTTGGTTGTTCTTCTCTAGGGTTTTTGTGTTAAAGAAAATGATGAAGCTTAGGGTTTTGTGTAGGTTTTTAGGTTGTGTCTTCCATGAAGAAGAAGATAGCCTAGGTTTTTTTGTCAAAAACTGATGGAACGGCTGAAGCCTTTAGCTAGGTCTAGGGTTATTATTTTTAATGTCTTTCTAGGGTTTTAGTGATATTGGGCTTGGGTTATTATGGGTTAGATCTTAATTGGGCCAAATTTTGGCCAAATTTACCTTAAAAAATGGCCCTTTAACTCTACTAGACTAAAAAATATTAATTCCTAAAATAATAACTATAAAATTGTGAAATCATTCCTAATTAATTAAAGTAAAATTAAAAATTAAAAGTGAAACTATTTTATATCAATTACCTAAATAATAGAAAATATTTTTATAATTTTTAGTTTTGTAACAAAATAAAGTAAAAGTGTCAAAACTAATTGAAATAGCGATATTAGACCTAAACTAAATATTTAAATGCTAAAATATGTAAAATCTCGGGGAGGATAAAAAATTACATGTCTACAAGTATAAATGCATATACATAGATAAAACACACGTTTAACTTAGACTGAAATACGCCATCAATAATTTGTCCTTCCCACCGATGCCTCTCATCTTACTGCAGTAGCCTCTCAAATGGGCCACGGGATCTCCATGCTCGTCTTACAAGTCAAACTTTGGTATCTTAAACCTAGCAGGCAGTTGGATGTCAAGAAACAAGAACAAGTCTTTGTAAGACACGCTCATCTTTCTTAAAGATTGCTCTAAGATTTTTACCTTCTTGGATATCTCATCTTGCGCCACTGTCTTAGCAGGCTTTTCAGTTTCATCGGGAGGCTCAAAATAAGGAGCGTAAGAGTATGGATCCGAGACCTTCAAACTTGATTCTGGAGCATAATGTTGGGCATCGGGGACTTTGAACATAATCTCGCTAGAGGATCAAGGAAAGGTAGCTAGTGGAGGAGCTACAAAAACATGAGTGGTCAAAGGAGCGGGATATGAGGTGGTTCTGGGGGTGGAGTGTGAAAAGGTTGTTGGGAGATATCAGCAGTAATGGGAATCTGGATTTGTGACAGTGGCGGAATGGTGACAAAGCTTTCAGTGTAGTTAGTGGGAAATAAGGGTGGAGGATGCCCACTAATCCAGGCTTGGTATATTTCGGCCATCTGTCCTTTCAACCTTAAGACCTCTTCTTTCAACTCAGATTCTGATTCAAAAATATCCTTAGACGGATCGATAACACCCATGTCCAAGTCTCTGCTAGCCATGGCTACCTTGCTCTTTGACCTTGTGTTATATGGATAAGTTACCTTAAGAACCACAAACTAACCAACCTTCTGCTCAATGAAGATAACAAAAAGGAACAAGATGAGGTCATCATGTTAGCATTAGGGTATTTAATAGCTAAAAATATCACATTGCGTGCAATGCACCTAGCAACAATTAACGGTTCAAGAATGACTTCGAGGGTCACAAGGTCACTTGGCATCATCCCAATTTGTTTATTTCAATCTTCTTCTTTTTTTTCAGTTCTAGGACTTGCTTGCTCATTTTCCTTCCTCTTTTTTTTTCTTCTAATTATCACTCTTTTCTTTCCTCTCATTTCTCACATCCCATAACTTCATCTTCTTCTTTTTTTCTCTTTTTTCTTTAATTTTAAAAGTGATTCGATCGAACCCTATGTAGGTTGCCTACGTATCATGACGCTGCATGAATCAGACCAAGCGTAGTTCTGGAAGATCGGGAATAAAGGAAACAAACTAACGTTCTCTTTTTCATTCTTTTTTTTCCTTTTTTTTTACCTTAATGAATACTCTAATGAGAAAAAAATAAGAAAATATTTTTTTAGACTTAATGTTCTATGATCTATTTTAAACTCAATCTTAAACAAGCATATTTTTTTTGAAATAGATACTCTGTGAGAAATTATTAAGGAAACACTCTTAGAAGAGAAAAATATTTTTTGATTTTTTTTTAGGAAGGAAATCTAAAGAATGAACCAAAGAAAAAAATATTTTGAATTTTCACTTGTTATCCTGAAGAAAGATTTCGAAACAAGCAATGAAAAAGATAAAAAATATTTTTGAATTTCAGTTTTTGATTACCTAAGGGAGAAACTCTAAAGATAAACAAAACATAAAGCATGTTTTTTTTCTTCTGTATATAATGTCCTAAAGTTCTAGTAAAAATAAAAAGAATATATTTTTTTTATTAATTTCCCAAAGAAGAACCTCAAAAGAAAATCTTTTTGAATTTTTGGAATTAATATCTAAAGAGGTATTAAAAGAAAATTCTCTCTCTCTCTCTTTTTTTGTTTGTATTTTTAGTTTTAATATACTAAAAGAAATATAAAAGCAATTTTTATTTTGAGTTCTAGATATTAATTTTCTAAAGGAAAACCACATCAAAAGATTTTTTTTTATTTCTTGAATTAGCAATCTAAAGAAAACTTCTAACGGAAATATAAAAGCACAAAATCTCTTTTTTAGATTTTTGACTTATAACACACTTTTCAAATATAAAATAGGAAGTACAATAACAAAAGACTCGACATTACTGTACAAAACTAGAAGGTAAAAGATGACATAAAAAGAAAAACAGACTCAAAATATTTTTTTTTAAAAAAATCTCCTTAAGCAACTCCTGAATGAGCGATCCTGACTGGATGGTCCCGGAGTGTCTATCGAGCTCAAACTCCGGTAAGTAGATCCACACCAGTATGAGAAAACTGAAACCAACACTATGTGAGACAATCACACTCCCTACTGGACACATGCAAGACATGATTGAGGCTATTTTTGCAAAACCGCTTATGTGAACAAAAGGTGGCTAGAAGTGCAAACTCGACAAAAGTGACCTCTAAGACATCGAAAAATTCTTTGCAGAAATGATCTATTTTATAGAAATGGTCTATGTGGACAAAAATGGCTAAGCATGCAAATTCAACACAATGGACCTTAAATAGAGAGAACATCTTGTTGTGGACTTAGAACTCTAAAACATGGGCTAATTGAACCACTTTTGCGAAAATAACCCTATTTTGCAAAATGACCTATGTGGCCAAAAGCGGCTAGACATGAAAATTCGACAAGGACGGACCTTAAAGTAAAGAGACACCTAATTATGGATTGAAAACTCTCTAGACACAATTAAACAAGCCACTTTGCGAAAATAGCCCTATTTTGCAAAATGGCCGATGTGGCCAAAAGTGGCTAGAGATGCAAGATTTGGTTGCGACCCTCGAAGCCAAGAACTTAAGACTCACTAAGAAGATCGGACCCTATGTGGGTTGCCTACGTATCATGACCCGAAAGACGAGAATCAGGTATGCGTAGTTCGGAAAGATTGGATACGGGCGAGAATTAAAAAAAACTAATTTTAGAGAAAATATATTTTGTCTTTTTTGAAAAATGATGAAACATATAAACTCTTTTGGATTTTCCTCTTCCTCCTTTTTTTTGATTTTTTTTTCGAAAATGATGGGAAAGTGCAAAATCTTTTTTGGATTTTTCATGTTTTTTTGTCTTGTCTTTTCTTAAAAAAAAATATGAAAGAAAACATAACTGGGCCCTACTTGCTTTATTTTTTTTACACTTCAACCTCTTTTTTCTCATTTGTCCTCAACTATCATTGGTCCGCCAAATGACCCATTTTACCCTTGAAGATTGCAACATGTAGCACATAAGATGCAACCGGATAGCCTTTTAATTTTGGGTATACCTGTCCTAGACGGACCCAACCCATGTGTTGAGTCCCCAAAGTCAAATGCACATGATGCAAATAAACGTTCCTACTAGGGATCCGGTATGAGGCTATGTTATTCTAGGTTTAAAACCTGGGTGTATTGTTCTAGACCTGGCTTACCCGAGTGGACAACTCGACCCGAGGGGGGCAACGTACCGGGAACCAAAAGGCCATCCGACTTTGTAACCGATCCGATCCTCGTTCTAAATTAGGGTATGACACTAACAGAAAAGAAGTCATGCCAGCGTGGACTTCCCAGAAGATTAGAAGAGAAGGGTTTCGTAGTAGTTTATATACAGTTCAAATAATATCAAAGCGGTAATAAGCGGCATTTAGCACATTAGGCCCAATCATGTAATAAAAATCAGATAATAAATAAAAGACAAATATAACAATTATTCTAAGCTCGAATTCTTGAACCCTGAACCAAACGTTATGGTTCTTGTCCCCAGCAGAGTCGCCAGAGCTGTCACACCTTCTTTTTCTACTCGAAAAGGGGGTATATGGGAGTTTTTCCAATTAAGTGCAAAACCAAAACGAAATTATTTATTCAAATTCAGAGTCGCCACTTGGGATAATTTATGGTATCCCAAGTCACCGATTTAAAATCCTGAATCGAGAAAGTTTGACTCTATTTTACAGTCCGTGAAATACAGAAATCCGGGTAAGGAATTCTGTTAATCCAGGAGAAGGTGTTAGGCAATTTCGGGTTCCATTGTTTTAGCACGGTCGCTCAACTATTATTATTGGCCTAATTATCTGATTAATTACATACTCTATATCTATTGTGCATTTTTGATCTTTGACTGCTTTTAATTATTTATAAAATTATTCTGGAACAAATTACGATTATCGTACACTTGTTTCTTTGGTACACATTGTGAATCGTGTCACGGGAACCATACTCATGATCTACAACGTGTTTAATTTTATTAACATTATGAGAAGTTGTGGTCGGGTCACATAAATGTACACCCGGATTTGGAAATTATGTACCACGACCATGCCACGGGAACCGTATCCATAACCGTGATGATTTAATTATAAACGTGCCTAAAGCAAACTACGGTATTTTAAAAGGGTTCTTTTCCTAAGTTTGGAATCAAGCGTGAAGGCCAAGAGCCATGGAACCCTTTTGATCAAAATTCTGTCAAACAAGACATGAAGAAGTAGACAATCAACACTGAACATTTTATACAATTAGAACATTGATGAAAAAGCAATAACAATGGAATTTGAAATTTTTAACTTCTGCAACCCATAACTTTATTGTGATAAAATCGTGCTCAACTGCAAATAATTCGAGTAGCATGCGAGTAGATAACTACATGAACAAATTCAAAAATATGAAGAACAACTACACAAACAACAGGATCATATCACCGAACAACCAATTAACATTAAGCTAGAATAAAATGAGTAGATGAAGGAAGAATTGGACCTCAATTGATATTGTTAAACGCAAAAAATCCAATAGAATGGGCGATCTTAGACCAGATTCTTGCATGACATTCAAATTGGAACTAACGAATGGCAACCTCGACTGGGCAGCAATCGAACTCCAACATTGAGACCACCAACAACAAACCAATCTCGAATTTCAACTCAAATGACAGCTCTAGATCTACAGCGCCTCAGACCTCAAACGAAACCCATCTTGAAACTAAAAGTCAAGGAGAAGAACGGAAATCTTTTTTTGTTTTGTTTAGTTTTCTGATTTTTCAAAGATTCTAAGAATCCTAGACATTTTTTTAATTTTTGTCCCATTTTTGTTTTTGCACGTGACTGTGTGTATGCATGTTTCGGAGAGCTCAGTTGAGGATGATGAAGAAGAAAAGTCTACTGGTTTTTGTGGAAGAGAAAAAGGTCAGAGGTATGACGGCTGCTAAGAGGTGGAAGAGGTCTAGTTTTATGGAGACTTTGCAGTGTATCTCACATGGTGAAAATGGCTGTTTTTGTTCCTTTCCCCTTTTGTTTGTGCCTGTGTGCGAGTGTTTTTCGGCAGGCTGTTGTGAATGGAAAGAAGCAGCGACTAGGTTTATTCTCGCCGGATTCCGGCAGTAAAGAGATGGCACCGGCTGGTGCTGTCTCCAGCGAGTTCAAGGTGGTGTGAGAGGTGTGTCGTTTGTGTGGTTGGCGTGAGGTTCAGGGGTGGTCGTTGGTTCTGTTGCTGGCAGCGTCGCCAGGAGATGAGCGAGTTGGTGAGGGAGACAGGGCTGCTGCTTGGAGAAGATGGCCGCTGGATCTGGTCTTGGTTGTTCTTCTCTAGGGTTTTTGTGTTAAGGAAGATGATGAAGCTTAGGATTTTGTGTAGGTTTTGAGGTTATGTCTTCCATGAAGAAGAAGATAGCCTAGGTTTTTTGTCAAAAACTGATTGAATGGCTGAAGCCTTTAGCTAGGTCTAGGGTTATTTTTTTAAATGTCTTTCTAGGGTTTTAGGGGTATTGGGCTTGGGTTATTATGGGCTAGATCCGAATTGGACCAAATTTACCTTTAAAAATGGCTCTTTAACTCTACTAGACTAAAAAATATTAATTTCTAAAATAATAACTATAAAATTGTAAAATCTTTCCTAATTAATTAAAGTAAAATTAAAAATTAAAAGTGAATTTTATATCAATTAGCTAAATAAAAGAAAATATTTTTGTAATTTTTATTTTTATGACAAAATAAAGTAAAAGAGCCAAAACTAATTTAAATTGCGATATTAGGCCTAAACTAAATATTTAAATACTAAAATATGTAAAATCTTGGGGAGCTTCAAAAATCACATATCTACAAGTGTAAATGCATATACATAAATGAAACACATGTTTAACTTACTTAGACTTCAAAAGTTAAGCTTAGAATAGACCACCTTATAACCTTACGGTACCATCCGAAAACATCCTTAACTCAAAGAAAGCGCTACCGGTAACAGTAACAAGTAACGAGAACATGAACGACTTTTCCAAGGAAAGCTTAGGACAGTGCAGATTTACAATATAACGATCATTCAGAAAAAAACACTTATATCAATTCATGCCAAGAAGGAGAGACTGCATTACATACCTTTTTTGAAGAACTAGTTACACCTTCTTATTTCTTACCCTCCTATAACAGAAAGCTTCAATTCTAAAGAATCTTCAAAATACAGATAACAGAAGAACAATTGACACAAGAATATGCACGAGAGCTTTACTCTAATCTTCCCACTAAGTTTGTCTTTGATTCTAGTCCCGAGGCCTGAACCGTTTAGGGGATTTTTTAGGAAACTGAGAGCTTTTTAAGTTAGCTACGGTGGATCACACTTTCTAGAATGAAAGAGAAAGAGCTAAACTGTCTTTCTTATACCCCACCATGCCTAGGAAATTTCACTGCCTTTACATGCAAAATGGGTAGTGCCACCCCGCTTACAACACCCGACAAACCAGCCGGCGTTAGCCTACTGAAATATGTCATGCCCTATTCGACCCCTCTATCTCCATACACGTCGCAGGCCGATTGGCCGCATCCGGGGTCAAACTTACCAAATTATTATTATTATTATTATTATTATATATATATATATATATATATATATATATATATATATATATATATATATATATATATATATATATATATATATTTGCAACAAATAATAAAACCACTTCTTTCGATATCTGCATGACACATTTGCAACCCTGTACATCTGCATTCTACATAGTAAATATCTTTTAAAAACCTTATTATTTGACAATTGTTTATTCATCATCAAAACCAATTTAAGTTCAGCTCAACACAGTTTTCATGATTTATCCAATACTTTCATCAGGTATAAACCTTTTGCTTCTTAAAATAAAATGGAAGTTGTTTGACTCAAAAGATATTGAAACCTTTTTGAACAAATCAATCAAAATTGAAGAGGTAAATCTTAGCTAAGTATAATAATCTCTAGATTGGAAGAGAGATAAGGGAAAGATGGGTAATCAGATTTCTTTATCAAACTGAATCACTAAAATCCTTTCAAGAATACTTCTCATTCATAAGTAGAATTATAGCCGATATTCTCAAAAATCCCCCTTACAGAGTTATGATTCGCTATATATATATATACAGAGTTGGGAGTGAGTCCCCTCCAAGCTGTAATAGACAGATTATAAGGAATATTCTTAGTATCCCCTAACGGTCCTATATTATTACAAGGGTCGTACAATCTCTTATTGATCTCAAGGTCGTCCTCTGCAAGGCATCAGGTTATGGGGAACTCACCGTTTCTTCGTACTCGTCGATGGTCGTGTTGTTCAAATTTGGACCCATACAGTTAGTCCCTCCGCTTTTCGAGGTTGCAACTTGGTGCGTTCTCGATAAGCGGACACCATGCATTTATACGGGAAACTTTTACCCTACGAAGCGTTACGGCATTGACCAATGGTGGGTGGTCGGCGTGCTTGGAAAGATACTAGGTTATACATTTTACCGGAAAATGATGTCATCTTCGCGTGCGTCATCATTACGCGTGTTTTCGAGACAGGAGTTGATGGCTTGTTGCTTCGATTCTGGTGCCACTCTGTGACCTTCCGGTTCGATTATGGCGCTATCCATTTCTATAAATAGGAAGAGGATTTGTTTTTTCGAAAGTTCTTGGCCATTTCACCTCTCAATATCCCTCCTTATCTTCACGAGCTAGCACTGACAATCTTGTGCTTCTTCTTCTCCTATTCTTCGTTCACAACTTCATCTTCCTCCCTTGCTTCTATGGTATCAGCACCTCTTTTTGATTTTAACGAAAGCATGCCAAGGTAACACCGATCTCGCAGAGGAATTCTTGAAGCCACACTATTGTCTATGGTCTCCCCTTCGGGCAGTGAAGATACGGTGGTAGAGGAGGGTTTCAGCCTTCCTACGGTGGAAGAGTTACTGCAGAGACATCCCATGTCTCGAAGTGACTTCCTCAAAGATCCCCCTCCTACTCCTGACCCCGTACTCTTTGAGATGGAGCACGTTCACATTGATGCTCTTTGCGTAAAGTATGGCATTCCCGCTTATGTCGATATAGTTCCGACGGGGAAAGATTTTGTAGAGGTCCACAGACCTGGGTACTGCGCTTTCTATGTATACCCTTTCGTAATTGGCTATAATTTTCCTCTCTTCCCATTAGCGGAAGAATTCTGTAGATTCTACCAGGTTTGCCTGGCACAACTTTCGCCGTATACGCTTAAGATACTCCTGCTATTGACCAAGTATGCGGAGTTGGCGGAATGTGACGTTTCCGTCCATCACCTTTTGCATCTGTTCTCGCCTAGTTTCCACAGGGGTACCATGGTATATTTGAGGCACCGTGGAACAAAAGGGCTTGTGGTCGGGACAGACGACCGGGCAAGTCGCAAGTTTTGGCACAAGTACTTCTTCGTCAAAATTGAACACATTGTTTTCGACTCTGTCAGGTTCCTAGAGAGATGGAATAAGACTCGTAAGGGTCACCGCTCATTTTACTCTTCCTTCGTCTGTATTCATTATAAAGTTTGCTTGATTCTCGTTTGTAGCTATGGGATATCCACCTTGCCCTATTGCGGGCATAAGGGATTGGGTGGCCCGTCTGTTGCCCCATGCAGCGGAAATCCGGGATTGGCCCACCTTCGTAAAGCGTTATGGACCTAAAGTTCCATCTGGTAAGTGTTTCTCCTACGACTTCATTGGATATATGGCATCGTTTATTGATACGACCCTTTGTGACGACAGGTTGAGGAGTTTCCAGGTGGAGGGAACCAGTCCCTGTATTCCACCAGGCCATTGCCGCTATGGACACGCAGTTTATTTTGAGTGATCTGTTCGAGAAGGTTGTCCTCAACCTGTTCAATTAGAAGGTCCCTTTTGGGTCGTGGTCGTAAGGGAGAAAGATTCTTCAATGTCGGCCCTACACCTCTTGGATGAATCCTCCAATGGGGACGGGCATATTATAGAGAAAAAAGAGGAGAATGGAGCTCGGGAAGGGAATGGCCGTGGATGTTGATAGAGGCAGGGCGTCGTAGGCGGCACCCGTACCCACATTTATGGCTGATGCCATTTTACCGGGGAGATCTCCCCAAGCGGAAGGAGTTTATCCAAGAGCTGGCTCCGTGCGCTCTGCTGAGGGTGGCGCATCGTCCAACATTGGAGGTCGTTGTGTCAAAGGTGACGGCTCAGGTTCAGATGTTGACCCGAAGGATGTCAACGAGTTCGTAGGTCGCAATACTCACGTGGAGGTCAGAGCGGAAGGGTCTGATCATCACATAGTCGTCCCAGGGGACTACAACTTACTGTTGAACTATGAGCAAGTGACGTATGTTTTAGCTTCTCTATGTGTTGCCCCTAAAAACGAGGTGCTTAAGGGGATGAGCGACATGGAATTGTCTCAGAACATCGCTGATATGGCCTTGCAGGTAAGTGCCTTTCCTTTCCTCTTCGTCGTTGGGCTTGTGTGGTGATCGTCGACTTGTATTTAGTTTCTAACTTCTCATTTTCCTTTTTATCAGACCCTCATCATGGAGACCGAGCGAGAGCATCGGGAGAAGAGAAGGATGACCATCTATGAGAAGATGTCATCCAAGTATCAACGGTATCGTGCCAAGCACCGCGTGATGGCCGACATTTATAATCAGGACCCTGAATTTCAGTTGTTTCACAAGGGGCTCAAACAGAGGAGGACTAACTGGAGCATAAGATCGAAGAGCTGAGGGAGCGGGATGAGGAGCTCAATAAGGTTGTCGCCCGTAACAGTGAACTCGAGGCTTCCCTTAAGGTGAAGGAGGACGAGCTTGAGTTGAGCGGGGGGTGATGGCTGAAAATGCCGACCTGCAAGCAAAGGTGGCCAGTTTGACCGCTAAATTGAGTGCGAAGGCGATGGAGGTTGAGGGTCTTAAGGGCGAGCTAAACGTCGGTGCTGATAAGTTAGCGGCAACTATTTCTAGAACTCCATCTTTGGAAAATGCCCTCCGTGTTTGTAGGTTAGAGATGTCTGAAGAGAAGGAGGCTTCTAATTGTAAGGCCGCGGGGCTTGAGGGGCGTGTTAAAGAACTAGAGGCGGAGCTATCTGCGTTGAATGGACAAGTGGCCTTGCTGAGGGCGGGGGATGCAAGTCGACGCTCTCAGCCTTCTACGTCTTATGCCTCAGCCGATTCGGTCGTGCCTTGTCATTTATATGAGTTGTGGTCCTTGCTAAGGCTCGGCTTGATGTGTACAAGGCTTTTCACGCCGAGGGGAGGGAAACTGAAGTGGAACTTCAGGCCGTGCATACTGAAGCTCATGCAGCTCATGAGGCATGCGGGTACGACCATCTTACACCTGACGGGGATGACATCAACGCCGATGATGCAAACCGTCTTGCTTCGGACTCTTGGTACGAGGATGCTTACCCCACCGGGGATGACATGTAATCTTTTGTTTGTACTTACTTTTGTTTTGGGGCTTTTGTAGGGGGCCTGCTTTAGCCCGTTTGTAAGAATAGGTGTACATAATATTTTGATGTAATGTAGAATATATTTTGCCAATTTGTTGGTGTTTTTTGCAATGTTAGTATCCAGGGATATCTGTCGAGTTGTTAAGTCGACTTAACTTTTGGACGAGGTCGATCCCCTTTTTCGTCGATGGCCTTGGCCATTGGGATGTTGCTTCGCACTATCGTCAAAGTAGGATCCTGTCATAGTTCGAATGATGTCGAACTCATGTTTTAGTCAATAGCCTTGGCCATTGGGTTGTTGCTTCGCACTATCGTCAAAGTATTATCTCGTTGTAGTTCGAACGAGGTCGAACTCATATTTTCGTCGATGGCCTTGGCCATTGGGATGTTGCTTCGAACTGTCATCGAAGTAGTATCCCGTCATAGTTCAAACATGGTCGAACTCATATTTTCATCGATGGCCTTGGCCATTGGGATGTTTCTTTGCACTGTCATCGAAGTAGTATCCCATCGTAGTTCGAACGAGATCGAACTCATATTTTCGTCGATGGCCATGGCCATTAGGTTGTTGTTTCGAACTATCGTCGAAGTAGTATCCCGTCGTAGTTTGAATGAGGTCGAACTCATATTTTCGTCGATAGCCTTGGCCATTGGGATATTTCTTCGAATTCTCGTCAAAGTAGTATCCCGTCGTAGTTCGAACGAGGTCGAACTCATATTTTCGTCGATGGCCTTGGCCATTGGGATGTTTCTTCGCACTGTCGTCGAAGTAGTATCCCATCGTAGTTTGAACGAGGTCGAACTCATATTTTCGTCGGTGGACTTGGCCATTGGGATGTTGCTTCGCACTGTCATCGAAGTAGTATCTCATCGTAGTTCGAACGAGATCGAACTCATATTTTCGTCGATGGCCATGGCCATTAGGATGTTGTTTCGAACTATCGTCGAAGTAGTATCCCGTCGTAGTTTGAATGAGGTCGAACTCATATTTTCGTCGATAGCCTTGGCCATTGGGATATTTCTTCGAATTCTTGTCAAAGTAGTATCCCATCGTAGTTCGAACGAGGTCGAACTCATATTTTCGTCGATGGCCTTGGACATTGGGATGTTTCTTCGCACTGTCGTCGAAGTAGTATCCCATCGTAGTTTGAACGAGGTCGAACTCATATTTTCGTCGGTGGACTTGGCCATTGGGATGTTGCTTTGCACTGTCGTCGAAGTAGTATCCCGTCGTAGTTTGAACGAGGTCGAACTCATATTTTCGTCGATGGACTTGGCCATTGGGATGTTGCTTTGAACTATCATAGAAGTAGTATTCATCATAGTTCTAACGATGCAGAACTCATTTTTTCATCGATGTCCTTGGCCATTAGGATGTTGCTTCGCACTGTCATCGAAGTAGTATCCCGTTGTAGTTTAAATGAGGTCGAACTCATATTTTCGTCGACGGACTTGACCATTAGGATGTTGCTTTGAACTGTCGTCGAAGTAGTATCCCGTTGTAGTTTAAACGAGGTCGAACTCATATTTTTGTCGATAGCCTTGGCCATTGGGATGTTGCTTCGAACTATCGTTGAAGTTATATCCCGTCGTAGTTCGAACGAGGTCAAACTCATATTTTTGTTAATGGCCTTGGACATTTCTCGTTTGAGGTTTGATCGTATTCTCGTAGGAAGACACATGTCGACTTTATTCATGCAATGGAGATTTGATTATATACTTGTAAGAATCACATGTCGAATCTGTACATACGATGGAGATTTGATTATATTCTTGTAAGAATCACATGTCAACTCTGTACACACAATAGAGATTTGATTATCTATATCCAGTCCCTTCATTACTTCACCCCGGAGATCATGTTGACGGGCAGGGTAATGAACAATACTTTGAACTTCAAGACGTCTCCCTTGCCTCCTCATTAAAAACCTCACCGGGAAAACCCGATTGGGACAAAAACCGGATGAGGGAAAAATAGTACGTCTTAGGTGGCGCCTTCTTTCAGAAGTGGAAGTATTTGAGATGTGCGACATTCCAGTTGTTTTGGAGTAGTTTTCCCTCCATTGTCTCTAACTGGAATGCTCATTTGTTTGTTGCGGCTGTGATTTTGTATGGTCCGTCCCAGTTTGTTCCTAGTTTTCCCTCATTAGGGTCTTTCGTTGCTTGTGTTTAAGCCTTGAGGATGTAATCTCCGACTTTGAGCGGTCGCACTTTGGCATTCTTGTTGTAGTATCTTTCCAGTTGTTGCTTTTAGGCTACCATTCTTATGTGGGCCATTGATCGCTTCAAACTCCACACTACTAAAAAGTATAAAGAGAGGGTCGCAATAGCTTTTACCCGATACGAGGGTCGGGATCGATTTCCACAGGGAGCTAGGAATGGAGTCGAGTATCTATCTAGACTAGAAGTGTGTATTTGTTCCAAATGTCACTTCCATACATTTTTGGGTTTTTAGATTATAAACTACTATTACCAAGATATTAATTGAAACTAGATTATGCTACGAGATAATTGTTAAGTTGTATCTAATGGGAAGAAGGGCACTAGGGTCATGACATTACCTAGGTGGCTAATTGATGGGTAGAAGTTACAAAAGTTCGATTGACATAATTGGGGCTTATGCTATAACCGTTGCACAATTTTACCCACTCTCACACCTCTCGGTAGAGAGAGTGATTTTGCCCAATTGACTCTCTCGAGACCAAACGGGCAGGCAAATTAGCTCAAGCAACTAGGGTTCAAGTGGAGTAATTACTCTCTCGAGGTTTAACCCTTTAATTAGGACTATCAATTCTCTTGAGTCCATCCCAATTCCTTGTTGGGTCAATTTTGGAGACTTGGGCTCTCTTTCTCAAGAAGAGCCAAGTCAACTTAGCACAAACCCGTGTTTGAAACCACCAATTCATAGATTAAACCATAAAATTGACCCAAATAGCAAACACCCATAGTCAATCTAACAATAGATGGCTACACCCATCAATTACCCACACTAGGGTTGAGCCACAACCCTAGCTAATGGGTTTAGCTGCTCATGCTTGAAGAAGAAAATAGAGAAATAGATGAAGAACAAGGCATATTAATTAAATGCTAAATGAAAATACAAGAATCTATCGTTAACTTGAAGCTAATATGCCAAAAATGGCTATAGATGAAGTTCCCACGAGCGCAGCTAAGTTCTGGATATATCTGATGACCTAAAAATGATAAAATGTTCTATTTATACTAGGCTGGAAAACTGGACAAAAACACCCCTACAGGGTCAGCGCGGGCCGCGTAAAATGGACCGCGACCACGCTAGGCTTTTGGACTTCAATTTTGGGTTCTCTGACTTGGGCTTCGCGGATCGCGTAAAATGGACGGCGGCCGCGGAGGCAGCTATCGTGGTCCACACAACAATGACCGCGGACTGCGTTGGCATTTTTTTATCTCTCTGAATATCTCTTCTGCGGACTGCACAAGAAGGCAGTGCGGCCGCAGAACCTTCACTATAGACCGCGCAATGTGGACTGCGGCCGCATTGCCTGAGGCCTGGTTTTTGTCATCTCTCTGAATACCTCTTCCACGGACTGCACAAAAGGCAGTGCGGCCGCGGAACTTTCACCGCGGGTCGCACAGTGTGGACTGCAGCCGCGTTACTTGAAGCTTGATCTTGCCATCTCTTTGAATCACCTAGTGCGGCCGCATTCCATTTTGTGCGGTCCGCACTAGGCTTGTTTGCCCTCAGTTTACTTTGTCTTTGATACTTGAGTAGGTTTCACTCCTTCATTTTGAGCCGATCTTTGACATTTTGTCACTTTGTTGATCAAAGCTACAATCAAGCAAAACTTATGAGCCTTTTGGGACTATTTTGTAACGATTTATAATCAAAGCATAAGCAAGAAGGAGCATAAAACTCGTTAAAATCTCTACTTATCAACTCCCCCAAACTTAAGCCTTTGCTTGTCCTCAAGCAAACAAAATAAGACCCACCCCCTAAGGAAAATCCAAGTGTTTCCAACTATCCTAAAATAACCTCAACAAGCATCAATTGGGACTAACAATTGCCCTCAATACGAATGAATCATTAACAACATTTAAACTTTGAAAAACTATGGATCAAGTGTGACACAAGAGCATCAAGAGTTGATTCATTACATCAAAGAACTCTCTCAATTTACTTTGGCCATTGTGGAACCCAAACTCACACATCCTCACTCTCCCTAAGCAAACCTCACATTTTAGAGTATTAACACACAAACCGAGGTTAATGGAAATTCACTCATCTCTTCTCAAGGAAAGGTCTCAAGTCCGGCTCTAAGTACCATATGCTTGCCCCTCTTGTAAGTATCCACTAATGTAAGCGTACTTCAACTCAAGATCATATATGGCTTTTGAGGAGTCAATGTGAAGACTTTTGGTTTAGGGTAGGAAAAGTTTGGTCTAAATGGGTTCCATCTTCCCTTAAGCACTTCTTTTGATTCATTTGGCACAATTCTCTTGACTCTTTGAGTATCTCACTTCTTTTTAAGGGGTTAGAGAGACGTAATGTCACTCTTTTATTGCACTTCAAAGAATTTCTCCTTTTTCAACTTTTTCCACACCTTTTTCTCTTTTATTTTTTTTCTTGAATCCCTTTTTATTCTTTTTCACATTGGGCTTTCTTTTTGTCTTTTTCTTTTCTTTTCTTTCCTTTTTCATTGCCTTCCTTTTCTTCGCTTTAGTATCTTTTACCACTTGTTCTTTCTCTCGTCTCTCCCCCCAAACTTAGACTTTTTCCATTGCTCAAGGGAAGATCGAGTGCCGAAAGAGGGTATATTTTAGAATGGATATAGGCTAATAGTATTGGTTCTTGAAAGAAAAAGGTTTAAGGCTCAAAAGAGTTAACTAGGGAGTATATCATTGGTGGGCTATGGAATTGTTCAACTATCATTTGGATCAAGGAGAGCCTATAATCACTTCTCAAGCCAAATTTTACTTAAGATTTTGCCTCAACAGACATTCAGGGCAAGTTCTAGACCATTGGCTCGGAACTTGGACTCACAATTCAATTTCTCACCACACAAGCTCAAGGATTGTTAAAGACATAGAGTCGGGCCCCCACAACAACCTTAGACATGATTTGAGCACACAATGGTCCCGAAAGACCACATGATGATTATTTGGTCAACACAAGAGTCTCAAGGTCACGACTTTCCCATCCTAAACACAACGACTTGTCTTTGACCATGGGATCAAAGGCAACTGTGTTAGGCCCAAGTGAATTTTCGCTTGAGGAAACCTTAACTACAAGCTACCAAAAATAGAAACAAAAACGGACTCAAACCCTTAAGAAGGTTGCCACGCCATTCATCATCGGGAAGAGCCACACGGTTCACACAATACTCCACCTTTAGAAAGAACTGTGGCATTAAGAAAACAAAAGGCTTATTGAAAGCGCCAAAAACAAAACAAAAAGCTACAAGACTATCTAAGGAACTAAAAATGATTTTTTTTTACGAAAATAGAAAATAGAATGAATGTGTACAATAGGGGATTTGAATATACAATGGGGATAAATATATACAATAATGTAACTTTATATACAGACCAAATAAAAGATAAAAAGTGCGATAAAAGTAACTAAACGTAAAATTATATACAGACCAAAGATGAGAATCAAAACGACATAAAATATAACAATATATACAGTCATCCAACAATATAGGGTGCACCCCCTCAAATAAAAACTGGCATTGTCCCCAATGCAAACTAAACAAATAAGCACCAAAAAGTATATGGGAACTCCCTAAGTTGTGTCCGTTTGCATGGGATCATCAGTGGTCCCTGGGTCCTCTGTATGCGCGGGAACCTCAGACTGGTTCCCGGTTTCCTACTGCTCAGTTGTTGGGATTGGGGCCTAGAACCTATACGGGCTGAATATCAGGAACATCCTGTGGCTGACAGGAGGAAGCCTCCGGTGGGTCCGCCAACTGGATGATCACCTCATCTGCACTAGGGAGCTTCCTCTTCTTCTTTGGAAGCCTCTGTGTCTACTCGTGCTGTGGCTCTGCTGCTGGTACTGCTGTTGGAGATGGATTCTCAAATAGCAAGTCTAAAGGCAGCTGGTCTACCTTTAGTTTGTCCACATCCGCTCTAAGCTCCTTCACAAACTCCTTGGAAGCCCGTGTTTTGCGCAGCTTCTTGTGCTCCCTGGCAAGCTCCTTCAGGGCCTTGCCATATGAATCTACTGCCTTAGCCAAGGCACCCTGAGTACTGATGATCTTTTCCTGGTTCTCTAGGATCTTCTTCAATGCATCCTCAATGGTTAGCTACGGTGCCAACTGAGCCGCAATGGTAGAAGTCAAGGTGGACAACTTGGATGACAAAACTGACATCCAGTTATTCAAGCTATGAAGTCTCTGGCTCAGCTGGTGGGCAGTGATAGGATGGGACCGGGAAGATAGAATCCCCAGGCCAGCTGAAGTAGAGGGACCAGCAGTAGTGGAAGGTCCGGGAGGCATGTCAGCAACTGTGGAGGTAGGCTCAGTGGAGGGCTCTACCGCAACCGACTCTTTAGTCTGGCCGGTTGTGGCAGAAGTAGGAGGCTTGTAATTTTTGTCCTTGGGGTTGTCTGATCCTTTCAGACTGTACCATGAAAACGAAGCCACAGGTTTGACCTTGATGTCAAAAGGTCTCTTCTCCACCTCCAGGTCCCTGAAATACATAGTGAGGGTGCTGGGAAAAGGGTAGTTCCGATCATGCTCAACCCCCACTATAGAAATGACGCGGGAAATCACATTGCCCACGTTGATAGGGTATCCCACCATAGTAGATGCAACAAGAACAGCTCGAGGAAGTGGAATAGTCTGATCATGGGTAGTAGGGTCGAGCCAACTGCACACAAAAGTCAACCATCCCCTAGCCTCGAAGTTAAAAGTCTTCCGAAGTATTTTGACCCCTACTTGCAACCAATGTGGAATCGTACTCGGGACTGCCAGGTATGAGGCTAACCATGGACGAACCTCCTCGCCCATTGCCAATTTTTCATTGTAAAGGGACTCATCTTCTTCGTTGAACCCCAGGTATTCATTTAGTTCCTTCCCGGTAAATACCACATTTTTGTTTCGCACTTTGGTCACTTTAGTACCCTTCAAGATGTTGGCCACACTGCTATAAAATTCCTTGACCCTGTGCTCATTCGCCTTTCACACAATTATCTTTGAAGTGCTTCCAACCCACTCGAGCTCGAAACTGTCTATGTACATTGGGGTGTAGGGTAGAACGTCTCTGTCAATTAAGCTCCTCTCAAGAATCAACTTTCGTACAGGCCACCATTCCCTAAACTTGTGGAATGCCACCTGGCTGACGAATCTATCTTCCCAAACAGGGGGATTTCTAGTCTGGTCAACACCCCCCAACCTGAGGCACACCACCCCTAGGTAACTCCCCATCTCCCTCATCACCTCTAACACCCTCTCCAGATATTGACGTTGTGGGAGAGGTAGAGTATTCATCCCCACTACCTGCCGCTGAGCCCTCAGACGACCCAGAAGAAATATTGATTGACGCTCGAGCATCGGGGAAAGAGGAAAGAGTGTCTCTATGTATGCCATTCTCCGGATACGGGATGTATAGTGGGACTGAATCTGAAGAGATCTCCCGGGAGGGCTCGTACTCACTCCCCGAGTTGTCAATGACTCTGTCAGCCACTTTGATTGCTTTTCTCATGTCCTTTATGTTTTTTCTAGCCTGGGGAGTGAGTTTTACCATCCTTTGCTTCCCTCCCTGGGAGAAATTACCTCGGTCAGGTTGTTTCGAGCCTTTGCCTTTTTGTTTTACCATTGCCTACAAGCATAAAAATCTAGCTTTGTTAGTATCAACACAGATAGTGAAAGAGATGTGGAAAATGAATTTGCAGAATAGAAGCCACAAGCTGCAGAACATGTTGCATAAATAGTGCACCGCGGCCCGCACAAAAAGGAGTGCGGCCGCACTGGAGGCACCGCCGACCGCATATAGGCGACTGCGGTCCGCACTGAGGCAAGGTCTATAACACCACCTCTCTGAATCCAACCACCGCGGCCTACACAAGGTAGCACCGCGGGCGCGGTGGGCCAGCGCGGACCGCACAAAATGCAATGCGGTTGCCCTGGGCAAGAGCTCAAATCCTGAAAAATCCTTAGCACGATCCGCACAAAATGGCACCGCAGACCGCATAAAAACGACCGTGGTCCGCGGTGGGTGCTTGGTCAAGGCACTGAGTTAGGGTTCTTGGTCATGCATTTTTGTTCAAATTTTCACCTAACTTTGTCCCTACTCAATTTACCCAGTTAATAATACTCCTCAGGCACGCAAAACTTAACAGTTAAACTAAACTAATATCAAAATTGAAGAATTACGGGGGAAAAAGCCTACACAGTTAATAGAAAATGACATAAAATGAAATTAACTAATTAAAATAACAAGAAGTGGTTGAATTGTTACCAGATATTGAGAAGAAGTGAAGAAACACAATGAAAACAAGCTAGTATAAAGAATAGGGAAGATGAACAGTGATTTTTAGGTCCCTGAGAATCAATTTTTCGAAAAGGGTAACCGGTGACCTCAGAGGTCTATTTATAGAAAAGCACATGGGACCCAGCCTCACCTACTAGCATGGCCGCACAAAACGGACCGCGGACCGCGCTGGGTTTGTTCAAAAGAAGCTTGAGAAGGCAACCTCCACGGTCCGCACAAAACCGACCGCGGCCGCGGAGGTCCACCGCGGTTTGCACTAAATGGAATGTGGCCGCGATGGCAATCATCAGAGAGCACCTCACTTGTCCTTCACTAGTGCTGACCGCACAAAGTGCAATGCAACCGTACTGACAACTTCAGAGACTGTTCAGTTTTTCCCAAAATGTTTTGCACTGTATCAACACAGTCCTTGCAACATCTCACAACCAATTAGCTCAAAAATCAATCCTACACTACAAAGAAAATGAAAGAAAACAAGAAGAAAATGACATGGGTTGCCTCCCAAGAAGCGCCTGATTTAACGTCGCGGCACGACGCATGTTACCATCACATCACTTTAGATGAAAAAGTGCCACCACATGGCTGTCATCAAATTTTCCAAGATAATGCTTGACCCGGTGCCCATTAACTCTGAAAGTTTCACCATTTTTGTTCCTTAGATCAAGAGCACCAAATGGGATCACAAACACAACTTCAAATGGCCCACTCCACTTTGACTTGAGCTTACCCGAAAACAGACGTAACCGGAAATTGAACAAGAGAACCATATCTCCAACCTTAAACTCCTTACCCCGAGCATATTTGTCATGAAGGTACTTCATTTTGTCCTTATACAAGGATGAACTTGAGTAGGCATGGAATCTAAACTCATCGAGCTCATTGAGTTGTTCCACACAAAGATTTGCCGCAACATCCCATTCCAAATTCAACTTTCTCAAAGCCCACATGGCCTTGTACTCTAACTCAACCGGAAGATGACAAGCTTTTCCAAATACCAACCGATACGGAGACATACCAATCGGAGTTTTGTAAGCTGTCCGATAAGCCCATAGAGCGTCATCCAACTTTTTCGACCAATCGATCCTATTAGCATTGACAGTTTTTGACAAGATGCTCTTAATTTCTCTGTTGGAGACTTCCACTTGACCACTAGCTTGAGGATGATAGAGGGTAGAAACCTTATGACTGACACCGTACTTGGAAAGCAACATGCCGAAAGCCTTGTTGCAAAAGTGAGACCCCCATCACTGACAATCGCACGAGGAGTGCCAAACCTTGTGAAGATGCTATTTTTAAGAAACGCAACAACACTCCGGGCTTCATTATTAGGCAAAGACACGGCTTCAACCCATTTTGAGACATAATCAACCGCCACGAGAATGTAAGTATTCCCACAAGAGCTAACAAATGGACCCATGAAATCGATGCCCCAAACATCAAACATATCTACTTCAAGAATCGTATTGAGAGGCATCTCATCCCTTTTTGAAATTCTGCCCGCTATTTGGCACTCATCACATCTCTTCACCAAATCACCCGCATCTTTGAACAAGGTGGGCCAATAGAATCCACAACTAAGAAATTTTGAGGCGATCCTCACCCCACCATGATGGCCACCATAGGGTGAAGAATGACAAGCCTCTAAGATACTCAATTGTTCTTCCTCCAGGACACATCTACAAATCACACCATCCGTGCAAATCTTGAACAAGTATGGCTCATCCCAATAGAAATCCAAACTATCCCGCTTGAGCTTCTTCCTTTGGTTAGAAGAGAGCTCACAAGGTAATTGGCAACATCGGCAAACCATGGCATATCCTTCATTGACACCGCAAGAAGTTGTTCGTCGGGAAATGAATCATTGATCTCAAGGCCGCGTCACAAGGCCTCCCCTCCTCTTCCAAACAGGACAAGTGGTCCGCCACTTAATTCTCACTACCCTTTCGGTCAATAATTTCTAGATCAAACTCTTGAAGAAGTAACACCCATTTCATCAATCACGCCTTGGAGTCTTTCTTGGTCATAAAATACCTAAGGACGGCATGGTCGGTGTGCAATATAACTTTGGCCCTCATAAGGTAAGGTCGAAACTTTTCCATAGCAAACACAATAGCTAACAACTCTTTCTCGGTGACTGTATAGTTCCTTTGAGCCTCATTCATGGTCTTGCTTGCGTAGTATACCGGATGAAACATCTTGTTGATTCTTTGGCCCAAAACAGCCCCAACCGCAATGTCACTAGCATCACACATGATCTCGAAAGGCAAGCTCCAATTTGGTGCGGTAATGATGGGGGTAGAAGTCAACTTGAGCTTGAGAAGCTCAAATGCTTGAATACAACTCTCATCGAACAAGAACTTTGCATCTTTCTCTAGCAACTTGCACAAAGGGTGTACCACTTTAGAAAAATCCTTTATGAACCTCCGGTAAAAACCTGTGTGCCCAAGAAAACTCCTCACCCCTTTGATAGAAATAGGGGGAGGAAGCCTTGAAATCACCTCTATCTTGGCTTTGTCAACCTCAATTCCTTGCTTCGAGATTTGTGACCCAACACTATACCCTTTTCAACTATGAAATGACATTTTTCCCAATTGAGTACGAGGTTTGTGTCTTCACACCGGGCCAATACTCTATCCAAATTTTTCAGACACTCATCAAGAGAATCCCCAACCACACTGAAATCATCCATGAAAACCTCCAAGATATCCTTCACCAAGTCGGTGAAAATAGCCATCATGCAACATTGGAAGGTTGCCGGAGCATTACACAATCCGAATGGCATTCGAGAGAAGGCGAATGTGCCATAGGGACATGTAAAAGTTGTCTTCTCTTGGTCATCGGGGGCAATTAAAATTTGATTTTACCCCGAGTAACCATCCAAGAAGCAATAGAAAGCACGCCCCGCAAGACGATCTAGCATTTGGTTAATGAATGGAAATAGAAAATGATCTTTTTGGGTCACCTTGTTTAGCTTCCGGTAGTCCATACATACTCTCCGCCCGGTGACCGTGCGAGTAGGAATGAGTTCATTGTTATCATTGGCAACCACAGTCATACCACCCTTCTTCGGCACACATTGCACCGGAGAAGTCTAAGAACTGTCAGAAATAGGATAAACCACACCGGCGTCCAACCATTTGATAATGTCTTTCTTCACCACTTCTTGCATTGCCACATTTAATCTTCTTTGATGCTCCAAGGAAGGCTTTGCATCCTCCTCCAAGATGATTTTATGCATGCAAAATGCGGGGCTTATTCCCCGAATGTCAGCTAGAGTCCATCCAACTGCCCTTTTTGGCTTTTGAGGCACTGCCAAAGTGGCCTCAACCTGCATGTTAGTAAGGCAAGAAGAAAGAATAACTGGTAAAGTAGAATTTGAACCCAAGAATTCATACATGAGGTGTGGAGGAAGTGGCTTCAACTCCAACACCGGTGGCTCCTCAATGGATGGCTTTATTGGTGGAGTTTTCTGGTTTTCAAGATCCAAAGATAGCTTCCTCGGCTCATAAGAATAAGATCCCATCCCATGTAGGGCATTGACACTTTCCACTCTACTAGCATCATCAATGACATCCATGTTCTAGAGCACTGCTTCAAGCGGATCTTCCACGTTGATCATAGCACTGGTATCATCCACAATAGCACACCTCGGTGCTATTGGGTTGCTTCATAGATTTGCAAACGTGGAAAATGACCTTTTCGTCTCCTACTCGGAAAATGAGCTCACCCGCTTCAACATCAACTAATGCCTTCTCCGTTGCAAGGAAAAGTCTGCCCAAGATAATAGGAACCTCATAGTCCACCTCATAATCCAAAATCACAAAGTCGGCCGGCAATATGAATTTGTCCACCTGGACAAGCACATCATCAATAATGCGCAAAGGTCGCTTCATCAATCGATCCGCCATTTGAAGTCTCATTGAAGTTGGCCTAGGTTGCCCAATACCCAAAGTTTTGAAAACCGAGTAGGGCATCAAATTGATACTAGCTCCCAAGTAACAAAGAGCTTTAGCAAAATCTGCACTCCCAATGGTGCAAGGAATGGTGAAAGCACCGGGATCTTCAAGCTTCGGGCCCATTGAATGCACTATAGCACTAACCTGGTGAGTCATCTTTATAGTTTCATAGTCCATAGAATGATTCTTTGTAACCAATTGTTTCATGAATTTTGCATAGCCCGACATTTGTTGAAGTGCCTCCACCAGAGGCACATTAATAGTTAAGCTCTTCATCATGTCAATGAACTTTTTAAACTGATTATCAATCTTCTGCTTTGTGAGCCTTTGAGGATAAGGTGGAGGTGGCCTTGGCAGAGGAACCTTGGCTTTTGGCACCACCGGCTCGGGCATGTTAATCACGTATTCCCTAGATGGGTTCACGGCATCATGGGTTTCTACCTCGGCTCACCAATATCAATACTTACATCATTGTTCACATTCTCTTCAACCACATCTTCAACAATCAGAGGTATATCAACATCTCGCAACTCAACATCTTCATCCACAACTTGCTTTTGCTTTGAGGCATTCACTCACCACCTCTCCCACTTTTTGTTGTAACTGCCATCACATGATTGTTATTTCCACCCTTCGGGTTCACTACCGTATCACTTGGTAGAGCATCCTTCGGGCGAGTATTCAATGACTGAGAGATTTGGCCTAATTACACCTTCAAGTTTCGGATAGAGGTGTTGTGAGAAGCCAATTGTGTATCAGAATCCGCATTCCTCTTCATCATCTGCTCGAACATCATTTCGATTCTACCCATATCATTACCAGAAGAACTAGGACCCTAAGAAGAGAAAGAGGGTGGATTATTGGGGGCCTTTGAAAGCCTTGCCCCCTGTTGCCTTTGTTTACATTGTTGTTCCACCCGCCTTGATTGTTGTTGTTGCCCCAGTTGTTGTTATTTCCATTCCAGTTGCCTTGGTTGTTGTTCTGATTACCCCAATTGTTGTTTTGGTTGTTGTTCCAATTGCCACCATTTTGTTGTTGATTGCCCCAATTTCCTTGGGGTCGCCATTGTTGGTTTGAAGAGTTCCCCTATTTCCTTGATAGTTGTTGACATATTGTACCTCTTCACTTTGGTCATCATAACCATCATTTGACACCCATCATATTTATTAATAAATTGCTCAGAATTTCCTTGATTTTGTTGCCTCCTTTGCCTTCTCTTGTTGACAAGCATACTAACACCCTCCATGGCATTCACTTGGCGAGGATTCTGAACTTGTTGCAACTGTGCCTTAGCCAATTGATTCATCGTGGTGGTAAGCTCAGCTATTGCTTGCCCGTGATCATGTAATTCCTTGTGCAAATGGATAACCGTAGGGTCACCTTGAGGCACTTTTGCTCTACTCTGCCATGCTGAAGATATGTCTGCCATTCCATCAAGTACATCACATTCCTCCTCATAAGAAAGTTTCATAAAATTGTCCCCGGCCAATTGGTTAACAATGCATTGATTTGTAGTATTTATGCCTCGGTAGAAGGTTTGTTGGATCATTGCCTCGGTCATATCATTATTCGGGCACTCCTTCACCATCGTTCTATATCGCTCCCAAATCTCATGCAAAGGTTCCGTTGGTTCTTGCTTGAAGGCTAATATTTCATCTCGAAGTGCCTCCATATGACTAGGAGAGAAGAATTTGGTAATAAACTAATCCTCCAACTCATCCCATGTTGTGATGGAATGGTTGGGGAGTCTCTCGAGCCAATCCAATGCCTTTCCCCGAAGTGAGAATGGGAAAAGTCTCAATCTTAACGCATCCTCAGACACATTCATCTGTTTATTCCACCAACATGTATCTACGAACCACTTGAGATGTTTGTAGGCATTTTGATTTGCAGCGCCCGTGAAGTACCCACGCTGCTCAAGTAAGGTCAACATCACATTGGTTATCAGAAAATTGCCCGCCCGAATTCGGGTTGGGACAATAGCACTTACGTAGCCCTAGTTCAGTAATACTCTGAGAGCCACTCTTGGGGGAACCAGGGGAGGGTCTGGAATATTGTCATTTGGAATAACATTTGCATTCCAGCCTCTCCGTTGACCTTGAGGCGCAAGAGGCACCTCATCTTGTTCAAGATCATCTACCTCCTCCCTCGCTATCACGTTTTCAAGAGGATCATTAGCATTGTTTAAAGAAATGTTGGTACTTGAGTAATTACACAAACAAGTAAGTAACAAGGAAGGAAATAAGAACAATACACAAAACTAACTAAATAGATAGCCAAAACCGTTAGCTCCTCGGCAACGGCGCCAAAAAGTTATCTTTTAAAACTCCACACTACTAAAAAGTAGGAAAAGAGGGTCACAATAGCTTTTACCCGATATGAGGGTTGGGATCGATTTCCACAGTGAGCTAGGAATGGAGTCGAGTATCAATCTAGACTATAAGTGTGTATTTGTTTCAAATGTCACTTCCATACATTTTTGGGTTTTTAGATATAAACTACTATTACCAAGCTATTAATTGAAACTAGATTATGCTACGAGATAATTGTTAAGTTGTATCTAATGGGAAGAAGGGCACTAGGGTCGTGACATTACCTAGGTAGCTAATTAACGGGTAGAAGTTACTAAAGTTTGATTGACATAATTGGGGCTTATACTATAACCGTTGCACAATTTTAACCACTCACACACCTCTCGGTAGAGAGAGTGATTTTGCCCAATTGACTCTCTCCAGACCAAATGGGAAGGCAAATTAGCTCGAGCAACTAGGGTTCAAGTGGGGTAATTACTCTCTCGAGGTTTAACCCTTTAATTGGGACTATCAATGCTCTTGAGTCCATCCCAATTCTTTGTTGGGTCAATTTTGGAGACTTGGGCTCTTATTCTCATGAAGAGCCAAGTCAGCTTAGCACAAACCAGTGTTTGCAACTACCACTTCATAGATTAAACCATAAAATTGACCCAAATAACAAACACCCATAGTCAATCTAAGAATAGATGACAACACCCATCAATTACCCACACTAGGGTTGAGCCACAACCCTAGCTAATGGGTTTAGCTGCTCATGCTTGAAGAAGAAAATAGAGAAATAGATGAAGAACAAGGCATATTAATTAAATGCTAAATGAAAATGCAAGAATCTATCGTTAACTTGAAGCTAAGATGCCAAAAATGGCTACAGATGAAGTTCCCACGAGCGCAGCTAAGTTCTGGATATATCTGATGGCCTAAAAATGATAAATTGTTCTATTTATACTAGGCCTACAGGGTCAGCGCGGGTCGGATAAAATGGACCGCGGCCGCGCTAGGCTCTTGGACTTCAATTCTGGATTCTCTGACTTGGGCTCTGCGGATCGCGTAAAATGGACCGCAGCCGCAGAGGCAGCTGTCGTGGTCCGCACAACAATGATCGCGGACCGCGTTGGCATTTTTCATCTCTCTGAATATCTCTTCCGCGGACCGCACAAAAAGGTAGTGTGGCAGAGGAACCTTCACCACGGACCGCGTAATGTGGACTGCGGCCGCATTGCCTGAGGCCTGGTTTTTGTCATCTCTCTGAATACTTCTTCCGTGGACCACACAAAAGGCAGTGCGGCCTCAGAACTTTCACCGTGGGTCGCGTAGTGTGGACTGCAGCCACGTTGCTTGACGCTTGATCTTGCCATCTCTCTGAATCACCTAGTGCGGACGCATTCTATTTTGTGTGGTCCGCACTAGGCTTGTTTGCCCTCAGTTTACTTTGTCTTTGATACTTGTGTCGGTTTCACTCCTTCCTTTTGAGCCGATTTTTGACATTTCGTCTTTTGTCGATCAAACCTGCAATCAAGCACAACTTATGAGCCTTTTGGAACTATTTTGTAACGATTTATAATCAAAGCATAAGCAAGAAGGAGCATAAAACTCGTTAAAATCTCTACTTATCAGCCATGTCTCTCCATTCTTCGACTTCATCCAAATCTTGTAGCCTACTTTCATCGTTGCTTGGTCCGCTCTCGTTGGAGTATCTCAAATTAGGCTCTCCGACCTCGACGGGTATAACTGCGTCAGTCCCATAAACTAGTGAATATGGCGTCTCACCTGTACTGGTTTTTAGTGTGGTTCGGTATGCCCATAATACTTCCGGTAGTAGTTCAGGCCATAGCCCTTTGGCGTCCTCAAGCTTCTTTTTTCAATATATTTAGTATTACTTTATTATAGGATTCGTCTTGACCATTACCAGTGGGATGATATAGCATGGATGGTATTCGTTTGATCTTCCATTTCTCGAAAAACTCAGTCGTTTTCTTTTCGAAAAACTGAGGTTCGTTGTCGCAACTGGTTTCTTTGGGGATGCAGAAATGACATATTGTATTTTTCCATATGAGCATGATGACCTATTGCTCATGTATCTGCGTGTATGCACCTGCCTCTACCCATTTAGAAAAGTAATCAGTTAAAACCAAAAGGAAATGTACCTTACCCTTCCGACTGGGAGGGGTACGACTATATCCATCCCCCACTTTATGAAAAGCCATGGTGAAGTGACGGAATGAAGGAGTTCCCCTTCTTGATGTATCATAGGAGTGTACTTTAGACACTGTTCACATCTTCTGACATAGTCAGTGGCTACTTTTTTCATGGTGGGCCAGTAGTATCCGGTGTGGATGAGGTAGCAGACGAGGGCGCGGTTTCCCGTATGGGTGCCACAGTGCCCTTCGTGTACTTCTTCCAATATTCGTTTTGTTTGGTTTGGCCCAAGGCATTTGGCCAGGGGGCCGTCGAACGTTCTTTTGTAGAGATAACCGTTTACAAGGTTGTATCTGGCTGCCTGTATCCGAAGATTTTTGGCTTCTTTCTTATCTTACGGAAGCGTTCCGTCCTACAAATATGCTATGAGGCGGTTGCGCTAGTCCCAAGTCAGGCTTACAGAATGTACCTCGACGTGGTCTATTGCAGAATGGAGAAGGGTGACCACATTTTTCTTGTTGATATTTTTGGTGGCTGCTGTTAGCTTGGCGAGGCCGTCTGTTTCGATATTCTGCGACCTGGGTATTTGGTCGAGGCGACATTCGTCGAATTCTGGTATCTATTTGGGAATTTCTAACTGGTACTTTTGTAATCTCTGTTCTTTGATTTGGAAAGTCCCGGTGACTTGGTTCACTACGAGTTAAGAGTCACAATGGAGGACGAGTCGTCAGGCGCCGTAGTTGAGGGCTAATTTCAATCCTGCAATCACAGCTTCATACTCGGCCTCGTTGTTAGTCATCTCGGGGCATCGTATGGACTGGCGAATTACTTCGCCTATAGAAACTTCAAAGACAAGTCCCAGTCCCGATCCCGAGGCATTAGAAGTGTCATCGGTGTAGATGACTCAGAGGTTGGTGTGTGCAGAAGCACATAGCGCTTCCTGCTCTACGTCAGGCAATATTTTCGCGCTGAAATTAGCGACGAAATCGGCGAGCACCTGCAACTTTATGGCAGTTCATGGTTGGTATGTTATATCGTGCTCGCTTAGTTCTATGTTCCATTTTTCCAATCTACCTGATAACTCGGGTTTGTGTAGGATACCCCTTAGGGGGAAGGTTGTCACCATTTTATGGGGTGACATTGTAAATATGGTCTAAGCTTTTGTGATGTTACGACTAATGCCAAAGCTAGTTTTTCAAGGTGAGGGTACCTTGTTTCGGCATTGATTAAGGTTTTGCTGATATAGTAAATCGGAGATTGCGTGCCTTCGTTTTCGCGGACCAAGACTGCGCTTACCGCGACTTCGAAGACATCTAGATACACAAGTAGACATTCACCTGGGTATGCCTTGACGAGTAGAGGTGGCGAATATAGATACACTTTCAATTTTCTCAGGGCGTCGATGAATTCTGCATTCCATTGCAATCCATGGTCTTTCCTTAGCACATTGAAGAATTTATGGCATCTATCCGATGATCGTGAAATGAACCTCGATAGGGCGGCTATTCGTCCTATTAATTTCTACACCTACTTTTTGCTGGTCAGTACCTCCGGTATTCCTTTGATGGCTCTGATCTTGTTCGGGTTGACCTCGATACCACTTTGTGATACTAGAAAACCAAGGAACTTTCCTAAAGTTATGCCGAAGGCGCATTTTTCAGGATTCAACTTCATCCTGTATTGCCTCAATATCTCGAAGGCCTCCTTCAGATGGCTAATGTGATCCTCTTTCTTTGCCGATTTTACTAGCATGTCGTCGATGTAAACCTCCATGTTCTTACCGAGTTGTTCTTTGAACATCTCGGTGACTAACCTTTGATATGTCGCCCCTGCCCCCCATTCTTGAGTCCGAATAGTATTACCTTGTAGCAGTACATTCCTCAGTGAGTGATGAAAGTGGTCTTTTCTTGATCTTCTTCAGCAATTAGAATTTGGTTGTAACCGGAATAGGCGTCCAAAAAGCTCAGTAGTTCATGCCCCGTTGTTGCGTCGATGAGCTGATCGATATGCGGTAATGGAAAGGAATCTTTCGGGCATGCTTTGTTCAGATCGGTGAAGTCAACACACATCCACCATTTCACGTTCTTCTTTTTTACCATGACCACATTGGCGACCCATTGGAGGTATTTCGACTCTCTGATGGAACCATTGGCGAGTAATTTATCAACCTCCTCAATGACCACCTCATTGATTATGGCATTGAATTTTCTCCTCATTTGTCATACCAGCGGGTAAAGAGGATCAATGTTCAGCCTATGTGTGGCTATATCCCTTGGGATTCCTGGCATGTCTGAGTGGAAAAAAGGCAAACAAGTCGGCATTGTTAGTTAAAAACTCACGATATTTACCTAGTTTCGAGAGGTTGTGTCCGACATAAGCCTTTTTCGTGCTATCGATATTGTCCAGTTGAATGGGATCAAGATCATCTACGGTTGCTTTGCAAACTTCTATGACGTCCGGGTCTTTGATGGCTTCTACTTGTGCTTCGGGTTTGGTTCCCGACATGGCTGATTGCTATGCCTCCGCACTTACCCCTTTTAGTTGTTTGGTGTGTGTGCAATCTTGGTCTATCTGGTAGCATTCTTGGGCGGTGCGTGGCTTACCTCTGATGCTAAATATCCCCCATAGGGTAGGAAATTTGATTACTTGATAGAAACTGGACAGGACGGCGTGCATGGTGTGTATCCATGGTCGTCCTATGATGGCATTATAGGCTGTTTCTTAGTTCATGACATGGAATGTCGTTTCCAGGGTGACTCCTCCTGCCAGGACGGGCAACACTATTTCCCTAGAGGTTCGTCCCACTGCATTATTAAAACCGTTAGTGTTATGCAACACGGTATTATTTTATCCTTGAGCCTCATCTGCGTGAGAACTCGTGAGTGAACGATATGCGCGCCGCTTCCGTCATCCACCATTATTCTTTTTACATCGGTATCTGTGATGCGTAAAGTTATAACCAAGGAATCATAGTGAGGGAAAGACAAACCGTCGGTATCTGACTTATCGAAGATGATACTGTCTTCGATGTCGTCATACCATTCGTGGGCAACCGTCCGTTTGAGTTTATGTGCGGTGGTGAATTTCACATGGTTGATTATCGTGTCATCGCCGTTGCCAATGATCATTTGTATGGTACGAGCTGGTGATAGTGGTTTTGGAGGTCCTTGAGGTTAATCGAGTCCACGAGCAAAGTTGGCCCTCCTTCAGTCGCTCAGCAGTTCTTTCAGGTATCCCTGGTTTAACATTCTTACCACTTCTTGTCGCAAACCTATGCAGTCTTCGGTCTTGTGTCCTCTTTTTTGGTGGAATTCACATAGAACGTTCGACCTCCTAGTGCTCGAATCCGACTTCATCTTTTGCATCCACTGTACCTTCGTGCCGAGCTTTTCCAGTGCGTACACTATTTCTGAAGGAGAAACACAAAAGTTATGAGCAGATAACAGTAAAGGCATACCTCTTTCGTTTCGGGGGGGGTGTGTGGTATGTCGAAGTGTGGCGTCTTCATGTCGTGGAGGAGGTGGATTAGGTGTTCGAATGTAGGGCTGGTGCCTTTCTCGGTTGAAATGTGGTAGTTGATCCCTTCGACCGTCATTACGACGATCTCTCCTTGTCTCGGTTTGGACTGATATTAATCGTTGGAGCGGACCATTCAGATCATCCTCGTCTGCCCTCACTTCGGCGCAATAGGCATTATGGATCTCTTCCCATGTGGTGGGGGGGGGGGTACTTCATGAGTCTACTTAGTAGCTTCTTGGTTGCTTTTGACCCGTTTCTATTCAGCCTATTTTGAAAGGCTGCTACTGCCATCCCTTTTGACACGTTGGTAGGCTCATCCTTATCCTGTTTAATCGGGCTAGGAAATCCCGAAGTCCCTCGCCCATCGTTTGCCTGACAGCGAAGATATCGTTGACCCTGGCCTCTACCTTTTTCGCCCCTGCGTGAGCGGTGGCGAACTTATCTGCCATTTCTTTGAACGTCGATATCAATCGCGCATGTAGTTGGGAATATCAGGTTAATACTCCCCCTGTCAGAGTTTCACCGAACTTTTTCAGCAGTACAGACGACACCTGTTCCTTTGATAAATCGTTACCTTTTACTGCGACAACGTAATGGATTAAGTGATCCTCCGGGTCCGTAGTACCATCATATATTTTCAAATATGGCAGCATTTTGAAGGTCTTCGGAAAAGAATGGGGAGCTGCCTCTTCGCTATATGGTTGTTCGACGAATCGGCCTACATCGCGTTTTGGTAACAACTTCGGAGCGCCTGGTGTTTTATCAACGCTTTTCTGATGTTCCTTCATCTGGTCGCGAAGTGTTTTGTTCTCGTTTTCCATCTCTTCCATTTTCTTTAAGATGGTCGTGAGTGCGTTGTTGCCTGCATCAGCAACAGTACGGGTGTTACCTGTTCGTGTAGTGTCTGGCTCATCAGGAATAGCTGCGGTTTCTGCGGGTAATATGTCTTCGATATCTCTCCGAACGGGTTTCTCGAGCATGCTGCTCAAGGTGTTTGTCAACCATTCTTCTAATAGCCTTTTCACGGCCGGTGGCACTTCTCCTGCTGCGGATGTTGAGGTTTCCCTCTCGCGCAAGATCGTTATATCCTCGTGCGGGGAAGGTGAGATCTCTCCCTCAGGTGTAGCACTTGGTGTTGCATTTTCGTTATCTTCTCCACTGGCTTCGTTGAGGAAATTCAGGAAGTTGTTTGTGACACCCACTATTGCCTTTAGCCTTGCTTCTCCCTTTCCCTCCATTGTTGGCCTTTATGAAGCTAAAGAAAAGTGAGTATTTCTTTCAAGAATCTAGATGAAAACTACGATTTTAGCTATAGAAATCCCCACAGACGGTGCCAAATTGTTTGACTCAAAAGATATCGAAACCTTTTTGAACAAATCAATCGAAATTGAAGGGGTAAATCTTAGCTAAGTATGATAATCTCTAGATTAGAAGAGAGATAAGGAGAAGATGGGTATTCAGATTTCTTTATCGAACTGAATCAGTAAAATCCTTTCAAGAACACTTCTCATTCATAAGTAGAATTATAGCCGATATTCTCAAAAATGCCCCCCTTACAGAGTTGGGAGTGAGTCCCCTCCAAGCTGTAATAGACAGATTATAAGGAATATTCTTAGTATCCCCTAACGGTCCTATATTATTACAAGGGTCGTACAATCTCTTGTTTATCTCAAGGTCGTCCTCTGCAAGGCGTCAGGCTATGGCGAACTCGCCGTTTCATCGTACTTGTCGATAATTGTGGTTGTTCAAATTTGAACCCATACAGAAGTCAACTTGCAGGTAGCTGTATTAAGCATTAATTTGGTTATAGCTTCTGGAAGGTAGCAGACATAGAAGGAATCATCAGCACAAGCCACTCGTGCACAACTAATTAGCTAATACCTTCACAATATTTCCTAACCACTCTATCAACTCATTACTTATTTAAATAATGCGATTCTCTGTCTGTTTAGATCTCAAATCTTTCTAATACTTATTTTTCATTTCCTTATTGTATGATGCATCTCCAAATAAACCAGTTCAATTCATCCCTAATATACATGTTCTAAGATTTCTCCCGGAGGCAAATATTTTTATGCATACGTCTTCTGGTTGATCCACATATAGAGGCGGAGCCAGGATTTCAACCTTATAGGCTTTGAATTTAGAACAATGAATTCAAGCGTTAGTGTTTGGGTTTTAAATGTTATATTTGTACTTATTTAATGATTTTTAAACATCAAATGCACTGTTTAAGCAAAAGTTACTGGGTTCAGCCCTCGTATCTTGGTTTGTGCCTCCGCCCCTGTCCACACCATCCGCTATTCTCGTAAGATGATACACACTAGCTAACAGCCCGTCAGACGCTAAATCATAGGCACATTGAGAGCGGAGATAGTTGTACCGTTTTTATCCTTTAGAATAACTCGATGAATTTAGTAGATTGTTTAAGAAGGCCTTAATGACTATAGATCCAACCTATCTAATTTTTACATGATTGGCCTAGTACCAAGTTATAATTTTTGGCAAAAGATTAATCCATGATCAAATGGCCTCTAACTAAAGCTGAATAGACATCTAATAATGAACTAGACATTCATATAGTAAAAGCATCATGTTTACTGCCTTCTGAAATAACAAAGAGGGACAGATTATAATATCTTGAAAACACATGGCCAACCACCCAAACATGCACAAATATAATAGTAGATTTATACGTGAATCTCCATAATAAAGAGATTAAGACTTAATATTAATTGATGCAGTCTCCTTCTGTTGCGCTCCTCCAGCTAAGAACACTTCAGAAAACCATGTACTTACAGACAAAATCTCATTACAATTAAGATTAGAGAAGTGGAAATTAACTACTAGAGCCCTTGTATGCCAAATATGTTAGCATCTTACCAAATTCCAAGAAAATTCTCGCGTTACTATCATATGCTGATAAGATTCATTTTTCCTTATAAATGACATTGCTTGAGTCTAATTGCACATCACAAATATAGAGTTTCCTCTCAAGAAAATAAAACACAACCAATGGCTACTTCTTCAAAATCCAAACATGTTAGATCAATCAGTTTGCCTAGATCACATTTCACTCAAAAAGTTGAAGAAGCAGTCAATAGCCTCAAAACATTGAAGATATCAACTGCTTCGACAGCAGAGACCATGCACGACGGTCTACTCGGTCTAGAGGAGTTATATAAGTGCATGAATGATTTACTTAACTTGCCTCAAACACTTCAAGCACTCTCTCAATATCAACAAGGGAAATTAGTTGAAGATTTATTGGATAAATCCGTAAGGCTTCTTGACTTGTGTGGCGCGATAATGGAACTCGTCTTACAATATAAAGAAAATGTAAGAGACCTTCAATCCTCTCTCAGAAAGAGAAAAACAGATTCAACAACAGAAACCAGCATGGCCAAATTCACCACCTTCAACAAGAAGATAAAGAAGGAAGCTAAAAGATTGGTTTCGATCTTAAAGAAAATGGATCAGAAGACTGAGGGAATTGTGTCCCAAGATGCAGATGAGGACACAGTAGATATGATTAAAACACTAACGGAGGCGAATGCAATGCGCATTTCCATTTTTCAAATGTTCTTGTCTTTCTTGTCTGTTCCACTTTTGAAGCCAAAATCATCTAAATTTTCATTGGTTTCAAGCTTTGTGAACAAGGGAAGAATTGCATGTGTAGGCCAAGAAGAAAAAATGAACTTGGAAACTAGGCTGGAATCATTTGAGGCTCACCTTGACAACTTTGAAAATGGATTGGAAGGATTATTTAGGCGCATGAATCGATCAAGAAGCTCTCTCCTAAATATGAAATCTTGTTAATCTTGCAAATTTTGTTTCATAAACTGTATAATTGACCACACATTGATACATAAACAAATTTGTAGTTATTGTTAGAGAAATACAACATACAAGTGAAAGATTTATCTCCAATTTTTCATCTCTCTAATTGTGATTCATGATTAGGGTCTGAGAGAGCTATTGAGAGAGAATCGGGGACTTATTATTTTAGAAAGAGGAAAATCAATAATTCTCTTTACAATAGACTGGGCCTCTCTATTTATACAGACCCGAATATCCAATAAGCCCAAAGTAAAATACTGACCCACCTATAAATTATAATCTGAACAAATACAAAGTGGGCTTCGGGGCTCAATACTAGAAATAACTAATGGACTAACCAATGGATTACGTAATGTCATATGCATATATCTCAACACCCCCGGCAAGTTGGAGGGTGAGATAACCCCTAGCTTGCGAAGATGTAAATGATGAATTACACCAGTCAAAGCCTTAGTGAGCATATCAGCAAACTAAATGGCACTTGAAGTATGAGATAACCGAATCAAACCTTCAGCGAGCTTGTTCATGATAAAATAGCAATCAAGCTCAATGTGCTTGGTCCGTTCGTAGAAAACTAGGTTCTTTGCTATGTGGATGGTTGCCTAATTATCACAAAATAGATGAATAGGAGAATGAACTGTAACACCAAGGTCAAAAAGAAGCCATGAAACCCAAGTGAGTGTTGTTCCTCTGTACTTGTAAATAATGATTCTGGAAATTAGAACGTTAGCTTATAAACGTAAATATAAATAAAAACAGAAATTAATTCGAGCCCACTGAATTCACAATGTTTCCTTAAGGAATTTAATCCCCTCCTAGTACCCAAAGTTATAGATTATTTCCTCCCAGGATAGAACGAATTATACACTGGTGTAGCGGTACTTCAAACCCCAATGTTTCAGCGAACACAAAGTTCGGCAACAAATCACACTTATGGATGCTTTGTTTGTAGTTAAAAACAATGCAGAATAAGGAGGACAACTCAGAAGTCGGATGGAAATTCTGAGAGGAAGGAATGCAAAGTATAGCCAATGTTGAATTCTTACTGAAGAGAATATCAAATTGCAATTCGTTTTTCCAGTGTATACGCAGTGTATACAGAGTGTATATCCAGTATATGCAGAGTGTATATCCAGTGTATACAGAGTGTATATTAAGTGTATACAGAGTGTTTCAAGTGTTTTTTCCGATGTGTTCTTCTTTCTCTCCAACTTATGCTCTATTTATAGCAGTTATTTGAGAGAAATCCGCCCCTTCCATGGTGCAACAAGCACTAGATCATGGAGAAAGCACTTACATGGTGGTATATACACTTGCTTGGTGGGAGGAACACTTGCACCATTGTGGGAGGTGCACTAGGTTGCTTATTGTATTGTGTTGCAACACAATACACGGATTGGAAAACATCCGTTACAAACACGGATTATATCACGTTAATATTCACTATTAACAAATAAATTTGGTCCAAAAAATTAATCAATCGATCGATCATTTGACCAAATCCGAATCCAAATCCAAATCCAAATCCCATTTCCCATTCACTCTAATTTTAAGACTATTTTATCTTAAACAAAAACTCAACAATCCCCCACATGAATGGGGAATGGCTATATCACGGAAGTATGCATGAAAAACTTGTGTGATTTGCAAACAAGAATTAATTGCATCTGGATAAGTAGGTTTCCCTTTGAACTTTCCGTAGTGAACTTATGTCGGATATACTCGGTCAATCGGTAGATTTGATATCTTTGAACCGTCGAACTTTAGTGTATACCTAGACAACCATAAGTCACACAATCAATCCCTTAACCGTCTTTGGTTCTCATTGTTGTGTTCGTTTCAGCCATGAACACTGCCTGGTTTCATAAGTGCGTAGAGAATTGGCCTTGCAAAATTCTCCTTGAAGCGGCTAACACTTCACACTTACATAGGTGATTCCTAAACGTGTCATCCCGTAGATACACTATTTGATATACCATGTATCAAATTTAGAAATCATTAAAAAGCCTTAATGTTTTATCCTTGGTACTGAACATTGTCTCATCACGAGAATGGACTAAAACAAATTTTGTTGACAATGTTGAACCGTCATTAATGACTTTGTTTGATCTCCTTGAACCTAGATCTTGGGATCTCCAGTCTTCTAGGTAGAGTTACCGCCACAATGACTTGTTCTCGGCCATAGTCCCATTCCCCTTGATGATTTCTCAACTACCTCTCTAGTTAGGCCTTTTGTAAGTGGATCTGACACATTATCACTTGACTTTACATAGTCAATCGTGATAATTCCTCTAGAGAGAAGTTGCCTAACGGTTTTATGTCTTCGTCGTATATGACGAGATTTACCGTTATACATAACGCTCCCAGCCCTTCCAATTGCCGCTTGGCTATCACAGTGTATGCATATTGGTGCCAACGGTTTGGGCCAAAATGGAATATCTTCCAAGAAATTCCGGAGCCATTTAGCTTCTTCACCGGCTTTATCTAAGGCTATGAACTCAGCCTCCATTGTAGAGCGGGCAATACATGTTTGTTTGGACGACTTCCAAGATACCGCTCCTCCACCAATAGTGAATACATATCCACTTGTGGACTTCGAATCAGTTGAACCGGTGATCCAATTTGCATCACAATATCCTTCAATCACCGCAAGATATTTACTGTAGTGCAAATCAAAGTTTTGGGTATGTTCTAAGTATCCCAAAACTCATTTCATTGCCATCCAGTGAGATTGGCTTGGATTGCTCGTGTATCGACTTAGTTTACTTATAGCACAAGCTATATCTGGTCGTGTACAATTCATGATGTACATTAAGCATCCCAACATACGAGCATAATCCAATTGTGATATGCTTTGGCCTTTGTTCTTTGCTAGTGCAAGATTCACGTCAATTGGAGTCTTTGCAACTTTAAAGCCCAAGTGCTTGAATTTTTCAAGTACTGTCTTAATATAATGAGATTGTGACAATGCCAGACCTTGAGGAGTCTTTTGGATCTTAATCCCCAGAATTAAATCCGCAATTCCCAAGTCCTTCATATCAAACTTGCTAGTTAGCATACGCTTAGTAGCATTTATGTTGGCAATGTTATTACTCATTATCAGCATATCATCCACATATAGGCAAACAATGACTATGTGATTTGGAACATTTTTAATGTACACACATTTATCACATTCATTTATCTTAAAACCATTTGACAACATTGTTTGGTCAAATTTCGCATGCCATTGTTTGGGTGCTTGTTTTAGTCCGTAAAGGGACTTAACAAGTCTACATACCTTATTTTCTTTACCTGGAACCACAAATCCTTCAGGTTGTTCCATGTAAATTTCTTCCTCCAACTCTCCATTTAAGAAGGTCGTTTTAACATCCATTTGATGAATTTCAAGACCATACACTGCAACTAATGCTACTAACATCCGTATGGACGTAATCCTTGTAACTGGGGAGTATGTATCAAAGTAGTCAAGACCTTCTCGTTGTCTATACCCTTTGACAACAAGTCTTGCCTTGAATTTATCAATAGTGCCATCATCTTTCATTTTTCTCTTAAAAATCCATTTAGAACCCAAAGGTTTATTTCCAGGAGGAAGATCAACCAATTCCCATGTATGGTTGTTCAATATGGATTCTATTTCACTATTCACTGCCTCTTTCCAGAACAATGATTCCGAAGAAGACATAACTTCTTTAAATGTTTGAGGCTCATTTTCCAATAAGAAAGTTACAAAATCTGGTCCAAACGAAGTAGACGTTCTTTGACGTTTACTACGTCTTGGATCCCCCTGATTAAATGTACTTTCTTTTGTTTCTTCCCGAGGTCGTTTAGATCCTTCACCAATCGACTCGCATTCCTTTTCATACGGATATATATTTTCAAAGAACTCAGCATTATCTGATTCTATAACCGTATTATTATAAATGTCGGGATTTTCTGATTTATGAACCAGAAATCGATATGCTTTACTATTAGTTGCATATCCTATGAAAACCAATCAACTGTTTTCGGTCCTATTTTTACCCTTTTGGGTTTAGGAACTTGCACCTTTGCCAAACACCCCCACACTTTAAAATAATTCAAGTTGGGCTTCCTTCCTTTCCATATTTCATATGGAATGGATTGTGTTTTACTATGGGGTACTCGATTTAGTATTCGGCTGGCCATAAGAACGGCTTCCCCCCACAAGTTCTGTGGCAAACCAGAACTTATCAATAATGCGTTCATCATCTCCTTTAATGAACGATTCTTTCTTTTCACAATCTCATTGGATTGGGGCGTGTAAGGGGTTGTTGTTTGATGAATAATTCCATATTCTAAACATATTTGTTCAAAAGTAGATTCATATTCACCACCCCTATCACTTCTTATCATTTTAATTTTCTTGTTAAGTTGCGTTTCAACTTCATTTTTGTATTGCTTGAATGTGTCTATTGCTTCATCTTTACTATTAAGTAAGTAAACATAGCAATATCGAGTACTATTGTCAATAAAAGTTATGAAATACTTCTTTCCACCGTGAGATGGTATTGACTTCATGTCACAAATATCTGTGTGAATTAAGTCTAAAGGATTTGAATTCCTTTCAACCGACTTATAAGGATGTTTAACATACT
The DNA here is from genome assembly GCF_000715075.1 of Nicotiana tabacum. Classification (NCBI taxonomy): domain Eukaryota; kingdom Viridiplantae; phylum Streptophyta; class Magnoliopsida; order Solanales; family Solanaceae; genus Nicotiana; species Nicotiana tabacum. Next base: position 14,291,163 of record NC_134100.1, read on the forward strand.
TAGATTCCACACATATTTGACATTTTGATTTTTCGCATTCAAACTTAGGCAATACTTCCAAGTTTATCATTTTTCGCAAGGTTTTATAATTGACATGACCTAAACGTACATGCCATAAATCATTTGACTCAAGTAAGTAAGAAGAAGCTGAAGTTTTATTATTAGTTTCAACAACTATTACATTCAGCTTGAAAAGGCCCTCAGTAAGGTAACCTTTTCCTACAAACATTTCATTCTTACTAATCACTACCTCGTCAGATACAAAAACGCACTTGAAACCGTGCTTTACAAGAAGTCCAGTAGAGACTAAGTTCTTCCTAATCTCGGGAACATGAAGGACGTTGTTCAAAGTCATGACCTTGCCAGAAGTCATCTTGAGAAATATCTTACCGTATCCTTCAATTTTTGCTGTAGCAGCATTTCCCATAGAGAGCGTCTCTTTGGGTCCAGCAGAAGCATATGTAGAAAATGCTTCCCTCACAGCACAAACATGGCGAGTGGCTCCAGAATCAATCCACCACTCCTTTGGGTTTCCTACCAGGTTGCATTCAGAAAGCATGGCACACAAGTCATCAACATCATCATGCTTTTCTACCATGTTTGCTTGACCCCTTTGCTTGTCTTTCTTCCGAGCACGACACTCCGTAGATTTGTGTCCGATTTTCCCACAGTTGTAGCAGTTTCCACTGAACCGCTTCTTGCTTGGGTTGTATTTCGGACCAAAAGCCTTCTTTCTCTTTTTGTTATCTTCAACAATATTTGCTCCCATTATTGGTGAATTTCCACAGCCTCTTCTCTCAGCAGCTTTGTTGTCCTCTTCGATTCTCAATCGAACAATGAGATCTTCAAGGGACATCTCCTTTCGTTTGTGTTTCAAATAATTTTTGAAGTCCTTCCACAATGGAGGCAACTTCTCAATTATTGCTGCTACTTGGAATGCTTCATTGATGACAAGACCTTCAATGAAAATTCCGTTAGTAAAATTACTAAAAAATTTACTTTCAATATCAGTATTTATTTGAAACATACCTTCAGCAAGTAGATCATGAATAATCACTTGCAATTCCTGGACTTGGGTAATAACAGACTTGCTATCTACCATTTTGTAGTCCAAGAATTTTGCGGCGACGAATTTCTTCATCCCGGCATCTTCAGTTTTGTACTTCTTTTCAAGTGCATTCCACAATTCTTTTCACGTCTCCACGCCACTGTATACATTATACAAATTATCCTTTAGTCCGCTAAGAATATAATTCCTGTACAAGAAGTCAGAATGCTTCCACGCCTCAATCACGAGAAAGCTATCATTCTCTGGAGTTTCATCTGGAAGATCAGGAACATCTTCCTTGATGAACTTCTGTAGACATAACGTAGTCAGGTAGAAGAACATTTTTTGCTGCCAGCGCTTGAAATCCATCCCGGAAAATTTTTCGGGTTTCTCTGTCGGTGCCAACGCCGGAGTTCGACTTGTCGATGCATTGGCAGTCATCATCGGAACAGCTTGATTTCCGTCATTCGCCATTTTTACTGTAAAAATGACACAATCAAACGTTTAATAAACGTTTAAAACTGGAGTCAAAAATCACGTAGATTTTAATCTCCAACAAAATGCCACGAAGGCTTTAAAACTGGAGTAAAAATCACGTAGATTTTAATCTCCAACAAACCGTCCCGAAGGCTTTACTCTCCAAACGGGAGTACACAAAAAATCACAAAGGTTATAGTTTCCAGAATAATAAAAGTAACACAAATACATAAATTAAATTATTAAATTATTAAATTCCTTAAGACTGTTGTTCCTCTGTACTTGTAAATAATGATTCTGGAAATTAGAACGTTAGCTTATAAACGTAAATATAAATAAAAAACAGAAATTAATTCGAGCCCACTGAATTCACAGTGTTTCCTTAAGGAATTTAATCCCCTCCTAGTACCCAAGGTTATAGATTATTTCCTCCCAGGATAGAACGAATTATACACTGGTGTAGCGGTACTTCAAACCCCAGTGTTTCAGCGAACACAAAGTTCGGCAACAAATCACACTTATGGATGCTTTGTTTGTAGTTAAAAACAATGCAGAATAAGGAGGACAACTCAGAAGTCGAATGGAAATTCTGAGAGGAAGGAATGCAAAGTATAGCCAATGTTGAATTCTTACTGAAGAGAATATCAAATTGCAATTCGTTTTTTCAGTGTATACACAGTGTATACGCAGTGTATACAGAGTGTATATCCAGTATATGCCGAGTATATATCCAGTGTATACAGAGTGTATATTAAGTGTATACAGAGTGTATATTAAGTGTATACAGAGTGTTTCAAGTGTTTTTTCCGATGTGTTCTTCTTTCTCTCCAACTTATGCTCTATTTATAGCAGTTATTTGAGAGAAATCCGCCCCTTCCATGGTGCAACAAGCACTAGATCATGGAGAAAGCACTTACATGGTGGTATATACACTTGCTTGGTGGGAGGAACACTTGCACCATTGTGGGAGGTGCACTAGGTTGCTTATTGTATTGTGTTGCAACACAATACACGGATTGGAAAACATCCGTTACAAACACGGATTATATCACGTTAATATTCACTATTAACAAATAAATTTGGTCCAAAAAATTAATCAATCAATCGATCATTTGACCAAATCCGAATCCAAATCCAAATCCAAATCCCATTTCTCATTCACTCTAATTTTAAGACTATTTCATCTTAAACAAAAACTCAACAGTGAGTTCAGCAGTGGCCTTGCTTATAGACCTGTACTCAACTTCTAGAAAGGATAGTGAGATCACAAACTGTTTCTTGGACTTCCATCCTACCAAGCTTCCACCAAGTAGTAGTATACATAAACTAGAGACACACTTTCCTTTGTCTGGACAGGCCCACCAATCATCTATCTTAGTACACACTAAGAGAGAGCTCAGGAGAGTAGTTGAAAAAATACAAAACATTCGAAATACATAAATACAAGCAAAAAAAATATAGTTGTCTGCATGTAAGGGAGACATGATTTTTGCACGAATTGCCTTAAGTACAACATGTAAGGGAGACATGATTTTTGCATGAATTGACTTAAGTATTGTACTGCAAAGTAAATATCATATTTGGTGTGGGTTAGGAAATTCAACTTCCCAATCAAACACCTGTAGCTTTCAGGATTAGGCAAGACAATAACATTTGTTAATGGTGTAATCTCGTTTCTTACACTATTTACAGCCAAAAGACTTTTGAGCATTAAAACTGACTCTGACTCTGGAAGGGAAGACTTGTTTAGACACACAAACATTAAATGATGCCGGATTAGGAAGAAACTGGGATGAGATAGAAACCTGCCTATGCTTCTCATCTGACAGTAAAATGCTATACATAGTGCTGATAGAAGGAAATGGCTTGATTATGAATATGTTGCTTGTGGTATGTATGTATGTATGTATCATTTAAACCCGTCAAGAATTGATAAAACTTTTCGACATCCTCATCTCTCTGGTAATCAGACTGGCCCCAGCTGTACCGCATGTCATGACTCAACTGACTGATAGAACAGCAATCTCATCCTAGAATTGCTTGATCTTAAATAAGATGTAATATCAAGTGAACCTTATGAGATATGAGCCAATTCCTTTTTTAGTTCAAAAATTTTGCCAGCATCTGCCTGACCATACCTTTCCTCCAACTTTCCCCAAATATCCTTGGCAAGCTCAGAATACTCAACACCACATGCTATTTTCTTTGAGAGGGAGTTGGTTAACCACGAGACCACTGAATCGTTATCAGGAGGTTTTACAGAACAATCATTAACAAAGTCCAGTTTATTTCTAACAGATAGAGCCACGAGAATAGTGCGTCTGCAACTCCCATTTCTAGTACCATCAGATGACACTGACACCAATAAAGATCTAAGTATATTATAGGGATATACTTGGAGAGGATGACACGGATGCATACAGTCATCCTCGTGAAAGACGGCATGAGAAGAAGCAGGCTGAGAAGTAGATATCACAGAAGGAGAAGGACTATCGTCCGCCATATCAAACATAAACAGCAAATAAGCAAGAGATACTAGACATGCAAACTTCAAAAGTAGTAATCATAACAATTTCCTTCGCGTACCGAAAGGAACAACGACCTCGTTATTGAGAGTTCTAAAATTCAAATCCACAGCAAAAACTTGAAAACGATTTCGAAAACCTTAGCTTGACGTGAATTTGTAAAAGACCAAAGTCACCCGAAGATATAGAAATCTCTTCACCGAAGAACACAAAATATGAACAGAAGCGAGAAAATTAACAACAAAATTGAAGAACTTCGTCGAAAAAATCATCAACTTGACGAACATGACAACGAAACCAAAAACCTGGCGAAAATCTTCAAGGGTAACATTGGATGAAAGAAAATCGCTTGACCTAACTAGATTTAGGCTCTGATACCATGATAAAATTGTGATTTGAGAAAAATCAATGAAGTCATGATTAGGGTTTGAGAGAGCTATTGAGAGAAAATCTGGGACCTATTATTTCAGAAAGAGGAAAATCAATAATTGTCTTTACAATAAACTAGACCTCTCTATTTATCTAGACCCGAATATTTAAGAAGCCAAAGTAAAAGGTTGATCCACCTATACACTATAATTTGAATAAATACAAAATGGGCTTTGGGGCCTAATACTAGAAAGAACTAATGGACTAACCAATAAATTAAGGGGTGAAATTCAAAAATAGTCAGATTTATAAGTGGTAATTGAAAAATAGTCACAGTTTCAAAAGTAATCGGAATTTAGCCACTCTTCATGTAAAGATAAATATGAACGAAAACACTGTTCAAAATCCGGAAAATATTCCAGTATAATATACTGGTCCAACATAATATGCTGGAAGTTCATACACATGTGCTCCAATCTCCAGTATATTATGCTGAAACTTTCTGTGTGTTGGAGTTCCAGCATAATATGCTGAAAGTTCATACACAGGTGCACCAATCTCCAGTATATTATGCTGGAACTTTTCGTGTTGTAGCAAAATAGTGGCTATTTTCAATGACTTTGCAAACGCTGGCTATTTTTCAATTACCAATCCGAAAACTGGCTAGCCCGTGCTATTTTCACTAAATTAAGTAATGTCATTAACATATATCTCAACAATCCGGAGGCTTACAGCCCTAAAAGTCGGTCATAGAATGTTAACAAGTATTCAGGCTTGGGTTTTCCCAGAAGCTTAGTGATGAATCAAATTGCATTAATATGGTCTCTTCTATTGTTGGACCATTGAAGATAAAATAAACATAAATTTTCACTCAATCGTGGCTACAAAAGAAATATCACTATTTTTCATACTTATATGGGGACAACTTTTTTGTAATTGTAGGATAGAACACAATAAGATGGAGTTCATACCTATTTGCAACACCATCTTCTGGAATAATTGAGATATCGAATATAGATAATTATTCTCATAATATATAATCTCAACTAGTTGTCTCACTTTTCATGATTTACCCAATACTTTCATCAGGTACAAATTACCTTTTGCTTCTGTAGACCTACTTTTTGGAGTAGCTTTAACATACTGGGATTTCATTCTTGACATGATCAAATGATCTTAGAATTGTAGAGTCTCCAGAGATGATGTAATTCTAGAGCTTCTCCTTTCTGTATTTCACATGTTTAGCACATAATAATAGCAAAAGAATGTGTAAAGCCCCATAAGTTTATTTAGGATATGCCACCACAGGAGATCAGACTTTTGTAACGACAGTTAAATTTACGAAAGTCGCCACAAAGTATTGCAGCGACCAAAGGGTCATTGGCTTTAGTGAGTGACTGATAGTTTAGTTGACCTTTCACAGTGGAACAAAAGTCTTAAAAGTCTCTTTTGTTATTGTCGCCACAAATATCCATCCACGAAACTCTTGTAGGAAGGGCTGCCGAAGAACATAATTTAAGCGGTGACTCTGTCGCCATGAAAAAGTTCATTGGCGATATTGTAGTTGCTACAGATAGATTTTCATTGTTTCGTGGCAAGTTGAGTGGCCACTGAAGGCTATTTTCTGTGGCAACTAAGGTCGCTACTGAATCTTATCTTTCTTTTAATAAAAGAAAAAGGCTCAAATATGCCCGTGTCCATAAGAAAATGGCTCACAAATGCCACTCGTTAATAGTTGGTCTTGAATATGTTTTTAGTTGTTACTATTTTGGGACATACGTACCAGAATCCTACTTTGTCTAATTAGTACCATGCCTTGACACCAGAGGCGAATCCAGGATTTAAATTCTATGGGTTCAATTTTTAAGATTTTTAATATTACCCATTATATATTTTAAGTTATGGGTTCAAATCTATTATTTTTGCAATTTTAATGAATTTTTACACATAAATTTCTATTCCGCGTCGAAAATTATGGGTTCAATTGAACCCGTAACTCTCACGCTGCATCCGCCTCTGTTTGACACGTGACATTATCTAAACCCTCTATTATTTACCAGCCCTCCCCTCTCACCAATTTTACGAGTGGCATATATGTGAGTCATTTTGTTAAGTTTAGTGGTATATTTGAACCTTTTCAGAAGTCACCACTACGTCCTAACCAGTGTAACACCCCAAATCCCACCATGAGCACACCATCATGCTCATTATTCAACACTCATTCTTTCCATAGCCATCTATACCTTATTAGTGTACAAGTTCCTAATTAGTGTGTACATTATGTGTTTTCTTTCCTTTTTCTGGGTTCCGTTATTTGGGCCAAGGGTGTGCCGCTATAACGATTTCATGGTAGATTTTGGAGTTGAATTTAATATGGGTTTGTTTGTTACTTGGGGTGATTTTGGGTGAAGATAAAGATCGGCTCACGGTGATAAAGGTGGTCACTGCCCAAGGAAGGAGGAAGAAGAGGTGGCGTAGAGAAATCGGCAAAGTAGTAGTGTTTGTATTAGGACAGGTAGCTATGAAGATGGGACACCAATGAGGTGTTTTTGGATATGAAAAGTATTAGTGTGAAGATATTAAGAGAGTGCAAGTGTGTTCATGGTGGGATTTGGGATGTTATAGTGGCTGGTGTATGGTAGAGAGTTGTGAAAATGCTTAAATACTGAGGGGGCTAGTAAATTAAATAATTGAGGCTTTAGATAATATCACATGGCAAAATCCGATACTAATTATATAAGGTAGAGTTCCGTTAGTGGGTAATGGCACATAGGGCACAAAAGGTAATCGTTACGCCCGCAACATTACGATGATGTTACGCTTTGCTGTATTAAGTTATTACGATGTTGTATCATGTAGTATTTTACATTGAACCTCAAGACACTCATTTCTAGAATCTTAAATACAAAGACTACAATGAGACCTGACCGTTTGATTTGGCTCATTCAAGAATCTTGATTTTATTCACTTAGCTGGAAATTCACTAAGTGGTAAATACAGTCAGAACTTGGAATGTTAAAAATAGTTACTCATATGGAATTTGGTTATAAGACGTATGAAGGAAGTATTCCTTGGGAATTAGGGAATATGAGTAAGCTTCAGTATCTTGATATTGCTGGTGCAAATTTATCTGGTTCAATACCAAAAGAGCTAAGTAATTTGACCAATCTTGAATCACTTTTCTTGTTCAAAAATCAACGTAATGGAAAAATCCCATTTGAGTTTGGAAACATCGGTTCTTTATCAAGTTTGAACCTTTCTGATAATTTGCTTTCACATTAGCAACTCCTACAAAATATTCCTAACATCTTCAACGAGAGTTCATACAAAATCTTCAACCAATTCCTACAAAAGAAATCCAACGAGAAATTAACACATTAGCAATGTGAGATTTTGCGATTCTAAGAGAGTACAGTGCAACCTTTTCCAAGAATATCATACGGATTTTTCCCTACTCCAAATATGTTAAGGCTATCCTTTATTTCTTTTGGCATGATCTATATGACACAAACGAAACAAGCAAATGTGCAATTTCCAAAAATGACTCTATTCATAGAAATGCTAGACGTGCTTATGTTCTTGATTCTCCATGTGTCATATTATTCTATCATCTGTTCATGGGCCTCAGAAAAATACATAAGTTGAAAAGGTTTACTTCATGATATTATTCAAAGGCATAATGGTCTTATGACACTCCAAGAAATTTTATTGACATACTTTTCATTCATTGCATTTATGTACATTGAACCATGACCAGATGGCGCTATATACGCGTATATATGTATATATATGTATATGGGATATGGAAAAAAGTTACGACATTATAATCATGACCCCAAATGCCCGGTCGTGATGGCGCCTATCAAACCACCACCTGATCAGCTAGTATACGTTAATGATTTGCCCACAGTGGCCGAGATGATATGATGGGATGCCCTCAGAGGCTTGATGATGTTATGAACACATGTACCTATGCACGACATGACATTTATACGCATATGCATGACATTATACATATTAATGATTCACAGAGTCATTCAGATTTATATGTTGAGTCTTTTACTCCAGGTTTCTCTCATGTCCATTATTTACTAATTTTCATTCTTTACATACTCAGTACATTACTTGTAATGACGTTCCTTTTGCCTGGAGACGTTGTATTTCATGCCTGCAGGTCCCCATAGACAAGTCAAGAGCCCTCCAAGTAGGCTATCAGCTCGGCGGAAGATGTTGGTGCGCTCCATTTTCTTCGGAGTTGCTTGTTTGCTTAGTATGATTTAGATGTGTATTGTTTGGTATGGTGGGACTCTGTCCCAATCTTTATGAAAATTATATATTCTTAGAGGCTTGTAAATAGATGCCATGTACGTAAAAGATTGTATGGCTTTGTCGGCCTATGTTCAGTGTACGAGTGGTTATTTTGGCCTTATTGGCCCGTATGCCTTATGTATAAGTTGGTATCACATGTTGTATTCTACTTGTCTCACGGAAGCCTTCCGACTCAACTATCTATGATTTATGACATGAAAAGATATGTTTTGTTGGTACTCGGATGAGTAAGGTACCAGGTGCCCGTCGCGGTCCATCCAGGCTCGGGGCGTGATAAAAGTGGTATCAGAGCAGTTCTGTCCTAGGGAGTCTACAAGCCGCGTCTAGTAGAGTCTTGTTTATGGGTGTGTCGTGCACCACACTTATAAGCAAGAGGCTACAAGGCATTTAGGACTGTCACTCTTTATTCTTATTCTAGATCGTGTGGTCGAGCTCAGTTGTAAGAACACAAATTCCTAAACTCGATCTTATTCATAATAATATGATGTCTACATTTAGAAAGATGATTGGTAAGGGATTGAATGCAATTGTGAAAGAGTTAAGTCAGAAGAACTAGATGAGCTTCTGGAAAAGGAACCTTAAGGCAAGAATATCTATCCACCTTTATGGTGAAAGACAATGAGAGATTCAGAAGATAAATATAAGTTTCAACAAGTAAAGGAAGCAAGGTGAAAGAGGGTGTGAGGTACCAGCTAATGAAGATTATCCTTATTTACCATTCAGGAAGAGATATATAATCAGTTTGAGTTACCTTCAAGAGTAACAGAGGTATGTATTATTGGTCACACCGATCTAAGTTATGCTCTATGGGAGCTAACAAATATGGTTTAAGAAAGGACATAATATCACGATCCGGCTAAGGTTAGAGTGAGCCAAAATGGTGGATGAATTATTTACGTTAGTTGACATTTCCGAATGATATTGCAAATGTGCTAATAGATCTCCTTGTGAGACACCCAGATGGTGCACACTAAAATAGTACAGCTAGATATGAGTACTACAAAGATAGAAACTGGAAACCTTGAAGGGATAAATATTACCTTAGTATAGCTACTGTCCCTAGTAGAGGGAGAATGTTAGGCAGCCCGAAGAGCCAGTAGATGGAGCAAGGGAAGGTAGAAGCGAAATAAAGTCTTGATAAAGTTTTTAGGATAAAGTGATAGATAGAAATATTAGCAGGGAAGTACAAAGAGGGATACTGAAGCATTATGAGCGGGATGTGATACATGGATAGCAACAGTAGAATGTTACAGAATCTATAGTCAAATGAAGAAAGAGACGAAAGGCGATGGGTCTTAAGACAACAAAAGAATATAGGCCATACAGTCACATCCTCATTTCGATAAATAAGTTCGCGACTCTAACGTGATTAACAGAAGGAAAAGTTAGACCCCGAAATAATAGAAATCTGTATGAACTGGTGAACAAGGTAAACTTTGCATTCCGCCAATAATAGAATGGACAACAGAAGAATATCCATGATGAATTCAGAGAATGGTCATTCAGGGAGACATTTTCCTAAAGTAAGCAATATGAGCAAAGTTAAGCTTAAGGTATTGTATGTGCCAGTTACACTAAGTGTCATCATCGCGAGTGAGGAATTTTTTTATCCTTAGTAGAGAAGGATTACCACAAGGCAAGTAAGGGTCATTGATAATGTGAAAGGACGCCAAAGATGAAGAGGAAAAACATCTATAGGCAGGTCGTTATAGCTCCAAGTCTTAGTACTCCCCTAAAGGGGAGAATATGGAATGATAAAGGAAGAATGCGATAAAAATGAGAAAGGGATGAGATTGCACTTGTCACACCTCCTTTTTCCGCACCCGCGAGGGTGCAAGGGAGTTTTTCCAATTAAAGGACAATCGAGACGGGATTGGTTTATTTATTTCAGAGTCGCCACTTGGGAGATTTAGGGTGTCCCAAGTCACCAATTTTAATCCCGAATCGAGGAAAAGAATGACTCCATATTACAGTCTGCGTACCAGAAATCCGGATAAGGAATTCTGTTAACCCGGGAGAAGGTGTTAGGCATTCCCGAGTTCCGTGGTTCTAGCACGGTCGCTCAACTGTTATATTCGGCTTGATTGTCTGATTTTATACAAATATGAACTTATGTGCAAATTTTATCTTTTAACCGCTTTATTATTATTGTTTTTTAAAAGAAATATGAACATCGCTTAAAACACGTCTTTGGACTGCGTTACATGAAATGCACCCACAATCCGGAACACGTTTTATTTGATGTTTTGGGATTTGGATTCGGGTCACATGAAATGCACACCCAGGCTTAAGAAAGTAAAATATTAAACACGCGCCTAAAGAGACTATTGCGTTATTATTTTGGGGAAGACCGTGAAATTCGCTAAACGGTCCTTCCGAATTCTAATTAAACCATACATTTTGTGAGGGCCCCGCAATCTATACGTTTTATTTGGCGAGGCTCGTCTCATTTTTATTTTTACAGGATAAACCTACAATGACTATATTTTCTATTAAGTTCGTCTCTAAACTAAAAGAAAATCTCTTAATTATTTACATGCTGAAAAACGTAACTTATTAGTTATTAGTTTACGGCTAATGCGAATGGAAAATTGCGATCGAGTTTGTACAAAGAAAAACTGCTTTCATTTTATATTCTGTTATTCAATAATACTAGAACATGAGATTGACCATAATATCAAAACAGATTAATTATTCTCCGTAATTTAAACTAACATTATTAGATGAAGAAAGTATACATATGCAACCTCATTATTCATTAATCATTCAACTACATCTTTATACGAAGAAAGAAAAATTATATTCAACCACAAATCTAAACAGGAGGAATTCAACAGGAACAAAGCCTGATTAATATTTCATTTTTTGCTTCAAGCCGAGATTGTACAAATGTGTACCTGGAAACAGCAGTACAAGAACAAAAGAAGGAGAAGTCAGCAGCAGTAGTAACACAGCAACAGCAGATTCAGCAACATCGCAAACCAGTACAGTAGGAATAGCAGAAAACCCAGGAGACTATAAACGACTCCAAGTATAGTGAAGAAGTAAAAGGCAGGAAGGTTCTGACTATTTCAGATCTTAAGCGAGGCAATGAAGCAGTAACTATTTTTTTTCAACTTCAAAACTCTCCAAAATGAATTCTGCCCCTGTATATTCAGTGTATACAGAATGTATATCGGGTGTATACTTCTCACTCCGCCCCCTCTTTTTTTCTTCTCTCTATCTAGTTTTTCCTCTCTTTTTTTCCACCCTTCTTCTTAAATTTTCTCTTCTATTTATAGCAAAATTTTCGAAATTTTCAGATTTGTTTTTTATTATTTTATTATTTTTTTAATTAAAAGAAATCCCACTTACAAATTGCTTTTATTTTTTTAGAAAAAGAAATCCCACCTTTATTTACTTTTATTTTTAAAATTCCAACTTTAATTACTTTATCTTATTTAAAATCCCACTTTTTATTTTTTTAAAAAGAGAATCTCACTTTATTTAACTTTTCTTTAAAAAATAAACCACTATCTTTTCTTTTTCTTTTAAAAATGCTACTTTCAATTACTTTAAATTTTTTAAATTTTTAGATATCTTTATATTTATTTTTTAATTCCAACCTTCTTTTACTTTTAAATTTTTTAAAACTTTTTACTTTTTTTTTTAAATTTTCTACATTCTTTTACTTTTTATTTTTTATTTTTTTATTTTTTTAAAATCATTTCCGAAATTACTATATATATATATATATTTTTTTTTTTAAAAATAAAAATAATAAATAAAATAAAATATTTTCGAATTTTTTTTTATATATAAAAAAACAAAAAATAAAACTATTAATAGTGATAATTCACTTTTTATTTTTTTATTTTTTTTTTGGTTTTGTTTTGTGTTGGACAAAAATGAAGAAGGGGTGTTGGGTTAATGGACTGGGTCGACCCAGTTCGAAATGGACTGGGTCGTAGGGAAGATTGGGCCATTTTTGGGGCCTATAGCTTGAAATTGAAGAAGAGGCCCAATTCCGACTTTCTTTATATTTTCGCTCTCTTTTCTTCTTTTATTTTTCTAAAACTAAATTATAAAAATACTTAAACTATTATTAAGAACTAAATTAAGTTATAAAGGCGCAAATTAACTCCCAATAACAATTAACGCACAATTAAGTATTAATTAAGCATAAAATTGTATATTTGGACATTAAATGCTAAAAATGCAAACGATGCCTATTTTTGTAATTTTTAATTTTTGTAAAACAATTTTAATTACTAACAATTGTAGAATTAAATCCTACATGCAAAATGCGACATATTTTTGTATTTTTTATTAATTTAGCGAATAAACACGCACAGACAAATACAAATAATTCTTCAAAATATCACAAAATTGTACACCAAAGAAAAATCATTTTATTTTTGAATTTTTTGGGAGTAATTCTCATATAGGGCAAAAATCACGTGCTTACAGCTGCCCCTCTTTGCCCGGAGACACGAAGGGTTTTCGTGCAAAGATAAAGCGAGCGATTTTTGCCCATCCGAGTACTCCGTTGAAGCATTTTTTTGAAAAAGATTTGACCGAACCTTTGCTTCAAAGGTTTCCTACATATCCTGGGCTAAACAGGAATCAGGTCAATGTAGTTCGAGAAATTTTGGTAACTGGGACTACCGTTGGACTGCAATGTTACTGTTGTTGCATGCTATTACTACTGCTTACCGATCTCCTTGTTACACCGTGCTTAAAAAAACAAGAAGCTAGGCTAGAGTACAATTTGTTTTTGTTGCCTTGCTTCCTTGTCTGCTTGCATTTCTTTCGGTGCTTTACTTCTTTTGACACATGTACTTGAGTTTGTACTATGACCTCTTGTTGCAACCTTCTGTTTCCCGGTGCCGGGGAATTTTATTGTTTCCTGCTGGGGATTCCTATTGTAACCCTCTGTTTTATTGTCCTCTGACTTGATTTTGAAATGTATGCCTCTGTTATCTGGGCGGGCTCCCAATTTTAATATTTGAAAATTAAAGACTTGAAATGTATGCCTCTGTTATCTGGGCGGGCTCCCAAGTTCAATGCTTGAAAATTAAAGACTGAAATGTATGCCTCTGTTCTATGGGCGGGCTCCCAACTTCAACAACAACTTTAAAAATGAATGTCATTCCTCTCTTCAACCAATACATCGCCATTCTGTTCTTCAGGGGGGCTCCTGATTTCAACAACTTTAAAAAATAAAATCCTATTCGAGGGCGGATGAACCCAAAATATCCTATTCGAGGGCGGATGAACCCAAATATCCTATTCGAGGGCGGATGAACCCAAAATATCCTATTCGAGGGTGGATGAACCCAAAATATCCTATTTGAGGGCGGATGAACCCATATATCCTATTCGAGGGCGGATGAACCCAAAATATCCTATTCGAGGGCGGATGAACCCAAATATCCTATTCGAGGGCGGATGAACCCAAAATATCCTGTTCGAGGGCGGATGAACCCAAATATCCTATTCGAGGGCGGATGAACCCAAATATCCTATTCGAGGGCGGATGAACCCAAATATCCTATTCGAGGGCGGATGAACCCAAATATCCTATTCGAGGGCGGATGAACCCAAATATCCTATTCGAGGGCGGATGAACCCAAAATATCCTATTCGAGGGCGGATGAACCCAAAATATCCTATTCGAGGGCGGATGAACCCAAATATCCTATTCGAGGGCGGATGAACCCAAAATATCCTATTCGAGGGCGGATGAACCCAAATATCCTATTCGAGGGCGGATGAACCCAATATATCCTATTCGAGGGCGGATGAACCCAAAATATCCTATTCGAGGGCGGATGAACCCAGAATATCCTATTCGAGGGCGGATGAACCCAGAATATCCTATTCGAGGGCGGATGAACCCAGAATATCCTATTCGAGGGTGGATGAACCCAAATATCCTATTCGAGGGCGGATGATCCCATTTTCAACATCTTGGAATTGTCTTACCTCCGACTGTTTTTCTCCAAATCTTGTTGTCTTGCTATCTCTTAAAACTTGAATTGATTTCCTTGTTCTTCTGAGAAAATTTTCGACCATGGCAGAAAATCTTTTGCCCCAGTTTTGATGCTTTTCCTTGTTCTCCAGGTGGACGCCTGACTTCTGATATTTCAACTGTTCTTCCTTGTTCTCCACGTGGACGCCTGACTGCTAATTCAGTTCTTCATCCTTTTTCTCCAGTTATTGCTATTTCTTTTCTTCATCCTTGTTCTCCAGGTGGACGCCTGATTGTTGTTTCTTTCATTGCTCTTCCTTGTTCTCCAGGTGGACGCCTGATTTCTGATATTTCATTGCTCTTCCTTGTTCTCCAGGTGGATGCCTGATTACTAATACTTCAACTACTCATCCTTGTTCTCCAGGCGGATGCCTGATTGCTGGGGATAATACCACTGGGGGAGTCTCCTTTCTTTCCTTCCTTCAAATTCAATTTTTTTTCTTTTTTATATTTTTTTTTCTTTCTTAACACTGCTGGGGATAAAAGTGTTATCTTCTTGGGATAACGTTGTTGAGGATAACGCTGCTGGGGAATTTTATCCCTTCAAATCGATGCTTCATTCTTCTGGAAGCTGCTGGGGAGGATAATGGCTCTTTGCTTTTCTGAGCACAAATGTCATCTCTTTGTTTTGTCTGCTGGGGATCAACTTCCTCCATTGGAAGTTTATTATGTTGGGGGAAACCCTGGTTCAAAGACCACTTCCTTGGTGCTATCTTTATTCTTCCCCAAATGGGTACCTGATTTCCAGAAAATTTTCTAACTGAAAAGAAAATTTTCTGCCCCAGTTTGCATTTTCCCTTATGGTCTTCACTGCCATTCCATTTACCTGTTTCAAACCAAACAAAATTTGTTAGTTTAAAAACCCGGTGGTTGGTTATGATACTCCTACTGGGATGGTTTTTTCCCTTTCTCCCTTCCCCACTCTATGTTGTCCGACCCTCTTGGAACTTGGTCGAAAATCTGTTGGGGATGCTCCTACATCTCGATGATCTGTCGGGGGACCTCTTGGAATTAGGTCCACAATTTTCTCAACTGTTGTTTTCCTGTTTTTCTCCAACTTCCCCTGGAAATTTGGTCCTATTGGGATCTAGGCCCCTTTCATCATTTGGTCTTGCGACCAACTTCTTTTCTCTTTATCGCCTTATCTTTGGTGTGTCCTATTCGCATTTTGCTTTGCATCATTTTGGCAACTGGTAGTAAGCTCTGAAAATCCTTTTCAAAAACAAACTGCTGGGAAGGTAAGTCTTTTAAACCAAGAAATGAAAAAGTGATGATTTCAAAAAATAGAAAAAAGAAGAAGTCTTTCTGAACAAATGCTAAGGAAAAGGAAAGAAAAGAACTTATCTGAATGATATAACCGATTCCAACGTTCATGTCGCGCATTCCAGATTAATCAACCCAGTCTATTTGTATCAATCAACCTTCCAGACGGCCTCATGTTGCTGGGGATAAACAGGCACTCAACTCTTTGCGGATTCTTCCCGCCAATCTTGTTTTGTCGCCTCATAGTGCCCTTCGAGGGGTTTTCACTAATAAGACTCTCTCATTTCTCTCAACTCCTGTCGCCTTATGGTGCCTGTGAAGGTTTTCACCGATAAGACTCTCTCATTTTATTTTATTTTTCAGCTGGGAATTGGAGTGTTGCCGATATGACTCTCTCTGTTGGGGATTCTTTTGGCTATCAATTCAGTTCCAGCTTATGATCTTCTTCTTTGCTGGGGATCAGAGTGTTATTCCCGACTTCCATTTGCATTGACTTAGCACTTCTCAGATACTGATCGGGAGGTCTTTTTTGGACATCAATAGGGATTTTTGTGTATGGCTGAAAGGAGAAGGGGGTATCAAAAGTTCAAAAATAATTTTTAGGGGTAAAATAGTACAACTCTTGGAATCAAACTTTCTTGCCAAAATTACAAGCGCCAACTTCTGCCCCAGTTTTTCTTGCTTGGGGATTTTTATTTTGTCACAATATGTTACCTTATGCACACTATGTTACACTATGACCGAGCCGTGAGGCGCCTACGTATCCTTCTTTGAGGAATCAGGTCAAACGTAGTTCCCATTCCTTTGTTTTTTTTTCTTGACTTTTCTTTTGTTCTTATTATCATTACTTTTTTCGTTTTCATTACAGATTCCAAAAGAGGGGTATGAAAGAGTAAATAAGGCTCAAAAGGGGAAGCAAAGGTCAAAGTGTTTGGATAGAAGAAAGAATTGCCTCCGTCATTTCATTCTCTGATAAATGCTAAGTACAAACAAACAACAATTACAATTACCAGAAATCATAATATCTCTTAACTGCGTCAGAATTGATAGCCATGTCGACGCATTTCCCTTCGATATCTGTGGATCATAAAGCGTCGGGCTTGCTCTGTTTAGATTGCGATGATCAACACATACCTCGGATTTTCCTTTTTTTTTTTTGGCACCACATTAGCCCACCAATCAGGATATCGAGCGGCCCGAATAACCTTAGTATTCAGCTGTTTGGTCACTTCTTCCTTAATCTTCCCACTCACGTTGGTTTTGATCTTCCTGAATTTTGCTGGACGGGGGGTAATGCCGGGTCAGTGGGCAATTTTTGAACCACTAGATTGGTGCTTAAGCCCGGCATGTCGTCGTATGACCATGCAAAATGTTTTGAATTCAGTAAGTGCTTTGATTAGTTCTTCCCTGATGTTTGGTTCCATGTGGATGCTTATCTTAGCTTCCCTGATGTCATCCGCATCCCCTAGATTGACGGCTTCCGTGTCATTTGAGTTGGGCTCTTTTTTTTTTTCAACTTGGCTCAACTCTCTGTTAATTTTTTCTGAAGGCTTAGTCCTCATCGTATTCCGACTTATCATCACAATCTTGTACTATAAGTTCGAAATCAGATTGATTGATTTCTTTTTTTAGACTAGGTTGAAGATCCGTCGTGCATGCCATGTCATTAGAATCAGTAGAAAGAGAACTGTTCAGAAGACAAAAATAAGAAGAAAAATTAAAACAAAATAAGGAATGAGGGAAAAAAACTTTCACTTTATTAAAATACGGGATAGCAAGGTTTCACACTTTGGCGAGCACAAGAAAGATTTGGATTACAACCCTGGAATAATCCAGACAACATAAAAGAAAATCAGAGCCCACTACCAAGACTCCCTTCGTATAGGAAGAGGAGTAGCCATTCAATTGTTGATTTTTGCTTTCAACCCCACAAACTGTACATCTGCCTCATTGGACCCTTTTCCCAACACCATAACTGGCTTGTTATCCACCTTTTCCAACTATACCACCGTTTTCCCACTGGTTAACATTTATTTTGAACCGACACGGATCATCATCACTGTTTGTGAGGGTTTCTTTAGCTTCCCTCCTTCGTGCATTAGCTCAATCATGTGGGTTTCAAGTTGTGCCGGCAACGGGTTCTGATTGATGTTGGGTGCCTCTGGTGTCTGAACCTCAATCTTGTTGGTGTCAATAAGATTTTGTACTGCATGTTTCAACTTCCAACATTTCTCGGTATCATGACCGAGAGCCCCCGAACAATACTCACAGCTTACCGAGTGGTCCATATTTTTGGGAAAGGGATTTGGCAATCTGGGCTCAACAGGACTCAACAAGCCTAACTGCCTTAATTTGTGGAACACGGCAGTATAGGTTTCCCCTAACTCAGTGAATGTTCTTTGTATTTTTTCATTTCTGAAAGCCTGATTTCCCCGGAAACCTACCCCTGGAGGGTTCTTGTAGGCTCTTGGTGGTGAATAGGTGTTTTGTAGTGGTGTATGTGTGTTCTGGGGAGCCGGTGCGCGCCATTGCGAGCGAACCGGAGGCTGAGTATATGTTTGGGCTTGGTTAATGGAATAATGGGGCTCTGTAATGTGATAGTAGTGTTGGGATGAATTGTGGTGGTAAGTTGATTGGCGAGGTCGTTGTTGATTATAGTAAGGCGGTGAACCTCTGGGTCCCGACCAAATTCCTGAACCAACTACCGCTGCTTCCTCTCTCTTCTTTCTTCCGATTTCTCCTACCCTGCCTTGAATAGCTTGAGTAGCTGCCTTAATTGCTGAATAGCTCATAATTTTATTTGTCTTGAGGCCTTCTTCCACCATACCTCCCATCTTCACTACCTCGTTGAATGATTTCCCTACCGCTGAAACCAAATGGGCATAGTAAGTTGGTTCCAAGGCTTGGAGGAAGTAGTCTACCATTTCACTCTCCTTCATAGGAGGATCCACTCTTGCTGCCTGTTCTCTCCACCGAAAACCATACTCTCTGAAACTTTCATTATGTTTCTTCTCAAATTTTGTCAAAGATAATCTATCTGGGATGATTTCCAGATTGTATTGGAAATGGTATGTGAATGCCTGTGCCAGGTCATCCCAGGTGTACCATCTCCCATGGTCCTGGCGTGTATACCACTCCAAAGCTGATCCGCTTAGACTTTGACTGAAGTAAGCCATCAATAATTCATCCTTTCCCCCAGCTCCTCGCATCTTGCTACAGAAACCCCTTAAGTGGGCTACTGGGTCGCCGTGCCCATAGTATAGGTCAAATTTAGGCATCTTGAAACCAACTGGTAATTGTACATTTGGGAACAAGCACAAATCCTTGTAAGCTACACTGACTTGCCCACCTAATCCCTGCATGTCTCGGAATGATTGTTCTAGACTTTTGACCTTCCTGAACATTTTTTCTTGTTCAGCATTTTTGGCTGGCTTGTCAATTTCGGTTGGGATATCAAAACGAGGAGCAGTTGAATGGATTTCGGAGGCTTTGAGGGTGGGCTCCGGGGGTAATATTGGTTGTCCTGGGCCTGGAATGTAGGCTCACTAGGAGATTTGTGGAATGTAGCCGGGGGAGGTGCTACGAAAACAGGAGTCACAGGTGGAGGAAAGTATGAAACTGGTTTTGGAGGTGGAGACTGCGGTGTTTGAGAGGTGCTTCCTCGGTAGTGTTGGTAAATGGGGAAATTTGGGGATAATTCAGTGGTAATATTATCCTGAGTTTGGGTCATTGATGGAGCAGGGTTAGTTGGGTAAGATAGGGGTAACTGCCCTGTAGACCAAGCCTGGTACATTTCAGCCATTTGCTGTTTGAGTTTAAACATCTCTTCTTTCATTTTCCCGACATCCATCTCCTCTAGCTCAATACCTGTGTCAACATCTGGGATAGACATACTTTCGGGTATTCGTCCTTTTGATCTCGTGTGATAATGATAATATGCCAGTATACTCTTTAGAGAAACTAACTGCTTGAATTCTGGAAATGAACAAACTTGTTAGTTTTGAGAATTTAACACATATATAATTACACGTTGAGATGCAATGCTCCTAGACAAATATCCCCTTTCTATTATGCATTTGCTCGACTGCTTGTGTCGTCCCAGTTTTCTTGAAAATTTTATTCACTTATATTTTATTTTATTTTATTATATATATTTTATTGTGGTGGTCGAATCTTATAGAGATTGCCTACGTATTATGCCCCTGCATGAATCAGACCTTGCGTAGTTCGGACCAATAAAAGATAAGCAATACTAATCATTTTTTTTTCAATTTTCATATTGGGTTTCAAAGGTTTAAAAATGACCTACAAACTAGAAAATCAAACGACCCACATATTATAATCAAAAGTTTTACAAACTCCAAAACAAACGGCCAGCTTCCTTTCTCCGTTTGACAAATGCAACCAAACGGTTATTTTTGCAAATGTGGCCCCGTCCAAATTTTGAGGCCGGAGGATTATTTTATGACACTTTACACACTTGTCCGTTCTTTTATGAAAATAGCCTTTCGACAACTGAAAGATACTCTGAGGTTATTTCGGCAAGAACGGTTTAAGACGCGGCCGAAGCTGGCTCGGCTTATTATGACAAAATTCAAACTGTATTCACCTGACCGCCGACTATTTTTTTTATTTTTTTTTTAAATTACAATAAAAACCTGGTGTTGCAAACACGGCCCTTCAGCGCCTCGGGGAAGAAGATTTTTAAGGCTGTGTGGGTCAACTAGACCAAAATCCTAAACATGACCCAAAAGGTGGTTGTTTATGCAAAGTCGGCCTTCTGGCGTCCCATTCGGGAACATTCGGCTATGTCTTGATAAAACAACGTCACCCGACTTCTTTATGACTCTTAAAATTTGACATATTTTTTTTTGGCTATTTTGTTTTAGCAAAAAGTGGAGGCTGGACACTGCCCGACTTATTTATGAAAAAAAATTAAAATTTTGACATGTTTTTTATTTATTTATTGGTTTTTGGCTATTTTAGCAAAAATGGGGGTTGGACCCGATGAGGGTTGCCTACGTATCTCACATCCGGTGAGAATCAAACCCGCGTAGTTCGGGCCGGTCATGAATAAAGTAAATAAACTGATTTTAAATTATGATTTTTTTTTGTAAAAGAACTGCTTTAAAAGAAGAAAGGAAGTATTTTTATATTTTTTTTTTTGAATTTTTGATTGATTTTCTTTTTGAAAGAAAGATTTCTAAGAATTCCTTTTCTTTTGATTTGAACTTTGAGAATTTCAAAAGTAAAAGGAAGATATTTTTTTTTCTTATTCTAAGAAGAAAGAAAATATTTTTTTTTTGGAATTTTACATTTAATAAAAGAAACGCTTTCTAAAAAAAATATTTTTTGAATTTTGAATTTTCTTTTCAATTTTTAAAGAAGAAGGAAAATATTTTCGAATTTATTTTATTTTATTATATATATATATATATATATATATATATATATATATATATTTTTTTTTTAATAATTAAAAAGACTTTCTAAAGAAGTCAATAACGGAAAAAAAAAAATTTGGATTTTTTTTTGTTTTGAAAATTGAGAGTCTAAAAAAAACTTTTCTAGACTTTTGGCACGACAAATATTTTTGCAACAAATAAAGATATATATACATTTTTTGGAAATAAAGAACAACTTTTTTGGATTTTTTTATATATACATATTTGCAACAAATAATAAAACCACTTTCGACGCGACTCTTTTTATTTTATTAGTTATTTTTATTTTGGTATCTATTTTTTTTCTAATTTGTTTTTTAAAAACAAGACAGAACAACGACTCTTTTTTTTCTTTCTATTTTTCCTTTGCTTTTAATAAAACAAACTAATAAAATATTTTTTTTTCATTTTCTCAAAATTTCGGCAGAGTTTTGACAGTTATTTGGGCATTGTTTTTTTTTTCCAAAAATAAACAATCAATTCCCTAACCGCTATTTTTTTCAATTTCAAATATTATTCCTGATATTCAAAAGTCAGTCAACACAAAAGTCCGAATCAAATAAATGCGCAAATAGCAGCAAGTAAGATGCATCAGGATGGTCATTTTCATTTTTTGGTACACCTGTCCTAGACAGACCCAACCCCTGTGTTGAGCCTCCAAAGTCAAATGCACGTGATGCAAACAAACGTTCCTACTAGGGATCCGGCATGAAACTGAGTTATTCTAAGTGAAAAAAAACTGAGGCATATTGTTCTAGCCCTGGCTTACCCAAGTGGACAACTTGAGCCGAAATGGGGGCAACGTACCGGGAGCACGAAAGTCTGCCCGGCCTAGTTACTTGTCCCAACTTCGTCTTATTTGGTATGACTTCTAACAGAAAGGTGGGTCACGCGCACGTGTACACCATAAATTTAGAAGACTCAGAAAGAAGAAGAGTTTCGTAGCAGTTTTATACACAATTCAGATAATATTAAAGCGGTAAAAGCATCATTTAGCATATTAAGCATAAACATGTAAAAATCAGATAATAAATAAAGCCAACTATAACAGTTATTTTAAGCTCGAATTTCTAACCCTGAACCAGTGGTTCTGGGCCAAGTCCCCAGCAGAGTCGCCAGAGCTGTCACACCTCCTTTTTCCGCACCCGCGAGGGTGCAAGGGAGTTTTTTCAATTAAAGGACAATCGAGACGGGATTGGTTTATTTATTTCAGAGTCGCCACTTGGGAGATTTAGGGTGTCCCAAGTCACCAATTTTAATCCCGAATCGAGGAAAAGAATGACTCCATATTACAGTCTGCGTACCAGAAATCCGGATAAGGAATTCTGTTAACCCGGGAGAAGGTGTTAGGCATTCCCGAGTTCCGTGGTTCTAGCACGGTCGCTCAACTGTTATATTCGGCTTGATTGTCTGATTTTATACAAATATGAACTTATGTGCAAATTTTATCTTTTAACCGCTTTATTATTATTGTTTTTTAAAAGAAATATGAACATCGCTTAAAACACGTCTTTGGACTGCGTTACATGAAATGCACCCACAATCCGGAACACGTTTTATTTGATGTTTTGGGATTTGGATTCGGGTCACATGAAATGCACACCCAGGCTTAAGAAAGTAAAATATTAAACACGCGCCTAAAGAGACTATCGCGTTATTATTTTGGGGAAGACCGTGAAATTCGCTAAACGGTCCTTCCGAATTCTAATTAAACCATACATTTTGTGAGGGCCCCGCAATCTATACGTTTTATTTGGCGAGGCTCGTCTCATTTTTATTTTTACAGGATAAACCTACAATGACTATATTTTCTATTAAGTTCGTCTCTAAACTAAAAGAAAATCTCTTAATTATTTACATGCTGAAAAACGTAACTTATTAGTTATTAGTTTACGGCTAATGCGAATGGAAAATTGCGATCGAGTTTGTACAAAGAAAAACTGCTTTCATTTTATATTCTGTTATTCAATAATACTAGAACATGAGATTGACCATAATATCAAAACAGATTAATTATTCTCCGTAATTTAAACTAACATTATTAGATGAAGAAAGTATACATATGCAACCTCATTATTCATTAATCATTCAACTACATCTTTATACGAAGAAAGAAAAATTATATTCAACCACAAATCTAAACAGGAGGAATTCAACAGGAACAAAGCCTGATTAATATTTCATTTTTTGCTTCAAGCCGAGATTGTACAAATGTGTACCTGGAAACAGCAGTACAAGAACAAAAGAAGGAGAAGTCAGCAGCAGTAGTAACACAGCAACAGCAGATTCAGCAACATCGCAAACCAGTACAGTAGGAATAGCAGAAAACCCAGGAGACTATAAACGACTCCAAGTATAGTGAAGAAGTAAAAGGCAGGAAGGTTCTGACTATTTCAGATCTTAAGCGAGGCAATGAAGCAGTAACTATTTTTTTTCAACTTCAAAACTCTCCAAAATGAATTCTGCCCCTGTATATTCAGTGTATACAGAATGTATATCGGGTGTATACTTCTCACTCCGCCCCCTCTTTTTTTCTTCTCTCTATCTAGTTTTTCCTCTCTTTTTTTCCACCCTTCTTCTTAAATTTTCTCTTCTATTTATAGCAAAATTTTCGAAATTTTCAGATTTGTTTTTTATTATTTTATTATTTTTTTAATTAAAAGAAATCCCACTTACAAATTGCTTTTATTTTTTTAGAAAAAGAAATCCCACCTTTATTTACTTTTATTTTTAAAATTCCAACTTTAATTACTTTATCTTATTTAAAATCCCACTTTTTATTTTTTTTAAAAGAGAATCTCACTTTATTTAACTTTTCTTTAAAAAATAAACCACTATCTTTTCTTTTTCTTTTAAAAATGCTACTTTCAATTACTTTAAATTTTTTAAATTTTCAGATATCTTTATATTTATTTTTTAATTCCAACCTTCTTTTACTTTTAAATTTTTTAAAACTTTTTACTTTTTTTTTAAATTTTCTACATTCTTTTACTTTTTATTTTTTATTTTTTTATTTTTTTAAAATCATTTCCGAAATTACTTTCTACATTCTTTTACTTTTTTTTTAAATCATTTCCGAATTTACTATATATATATATATATTTTTTAAAATAAAAATAATAAATAAAATAAAATATTTTCGGATTTTTTTTATATATAAAAAAACAAAAAATAAAACTATTAATAGTGATAATTCACTTTTTATTTTTTTATTTTTTTTTTGGTTTTGTTTTGTGTTGGACAAAAATGAAGAAGGGGTGTTGGGTTAATGGACTGGGTCGACCCAGTTCGAAATGGACTGGGTCGTAGGGAAGATTGGGCCATTTTTTGGGCCTATAGCTTGAAATTGAAGAAGAGGCCCAATTCCGACTTTCTTTATATTTTCGCTCTCTTTTCTTCTTTTATTTTTCTAAAACTAAATTATAAAAATACTTAAACTATTATTAAGAACTAAATTAAGTTATAAAGGCGCAAATTAACTCCCAATAACAATTAACGCACAATTAAGTATTAATTAAGCATAAAATTGTATATTTGGACATTAAATGCTAAAAATGCAAACGATGCCTATTTTTGTAATTTTTAATTTTTGTAAAACAATTTTAATTACTAACAATTGTAGAATTAAATCCTACATGCAAAATGCGACATATTTTTGTATTTTTTTATTAATTTAGCGAATAAACACGCACAGACAAATACAAATAATTCTTCAAAATATCACAAAATTGTACACCAAAGAAAAATCATTTTATTTTTGAATTTTTTGGGAGTAATTCTCATATAGGGCAAAAATCACGTGCTTACAGCACTTATTCAAATATTGCAGATATGTTATGATTCCAGAACGTTATGTAAGCACGACGTCAAAAAAAAGGAAGTAAGAATTCTTTCCCGGGATGTTATTGATAGATAAGGAGCCAGTACGTGAGGTAAGCTAAGACAAGGAAATAATCCAAGAAAGATTACGTGAAATATGGATATGAGAATGGGCCGACAAGTAGTTAGTAGTTGATTCAGGAAGAGCCTAGTCATGACTAGATAAGAAGTTACACAAATCAGCAGATCATGCAAGATAAATGTAGTAAACCTCAACATGGAGAATTCAACCTCGCAGTAATATCATTATAATACTTGAGATATATTCAAATAGGAGTCCGGGTAGTTAAAGGTATCGTATGAGTGTTACGGGTATAAAAGAAAGTGCCACTAGGAAGGCAGTCAAAATATCAGTTCAGAAGCAACCCTACAAGCACAAGGGCACGGAGGTAAGCAACTACAGATGATTATAGGCAAGGAAGGACATCAAAAAGGTCCGTAATAAGGTCACAGCTTTACAAGAGTCAAGGGTTCTCCCTAAGTACCATAACGAAAGACTAGATGAGGAAATAAGGAAGAAGCCTTCAACCTAAGCACAACGACCTAAAGAGGAAATGATTATGTAACCACAGTCTCGCAACAACATTGTAAGCACTCCAAAGGAAAGTGGCACCTACCGTGGCTAATGAATGGGAAGTAAAATTAAAAGTTATAATCGAGATCATATGAGTTGTATGAAAACTCTGGCATGTTTGGGCACTAAGATAAGCTAAGTATGGATGCAACAAGGGTGGCAGAAAGACCAGGAAAAGTAATAGCTTACGTTGAAATAAAGCTAAGATGGAACGAAAGATATTATTCAATCAATGATCCAGAGTGGGTTACGTTATGAATGCAGTTAAGGGTTCGGAATTTTATACATGCAGCATATATAGTCGTAGAAAATTCTGGTATACATTAAAAGAAAGAATTGAGCCCAGGTCTTAGACAAAAAATTAAATTATTGAAGGATTGTATCATGCATATTCCTCACTGCCCATGAAAGGCTAAACAAAATAACTAATATCATGAACCACAGATCGGGAGATAACTTAAGCCGGCATAAAGGCCGATTAGAAGAAGGAGGAAACTAAAGAGTTACATTAACGAAGTAAATCAGGAATCTGATTATTGGACCCATAAGTTATAAGAATCATGATTAATAAAATAGCAGAATCGCTCTTAATATTAGAGGTGCAAGAGAGATAGCACAACAACTATATTGTATAACGGCTCTACGATAAAGCCAGTAAGAAGAAGTACCAGCCTCATAAGAAGTCCAGTATGGAGCTCCCACCAGATTGTATAGGCACCAAATGTGCAAGTATTATAATAGAGCTTCAAATGGTGGATGTGATTTATACCTATGTGGGATGGAGGTTGTGAAAGAAAGATAGAAGAATGTAAGGTGATATTTTAAAGTAAGTAAGGTGAAGGTAAACAACGTACAAATACTCAAGTATAAAAGGATGAGAGTGGTCCATACTTCAGGTAAAAGACTAGAAGCACTGAGATTCAATATCCAGGGATGATAGCAGCGTCATCAGTAGCATACCTTCCAGCCTATGGTTTCTAAGTACCGAAAGGTCTAATTAGAGAGTAAAAGAAGAGTTAGAGACGATGCGATGTCTCGCTTGATGTTCCACAAATGCATAAGGGAATCAATCTAAAGTACGATAGAACGACAATGTTTTAGAAAGACAAGAGTAAGGATAAGAAGAAGGCAAGGGAGAAGGTGACGAAAATGGATAAGTCCTCAGGATTAAACCCATGAAAACAAAAGGAGTTGATGGTTCCTCTAAGTTGTAGAAAGCTCGATATAGCCTAAATGAACTCAAAGGAGTCTAAGACTAGTCGCATTTAGAAGAGATAGAATGTTGCCCTGGTAGTAGAATGAGGGTATAATTATGATAAATAAAGGATGATGTTTGGGCATTCGCTTGAGTAATGATTTGAAGAAAAAAAAAGAGGGGGTAAGAGGATTTCATGAATTGTAAGGGACTAAAATACCCATATAAGGTGAGTCACATTGGGATGCTATAAAGTACGGTTATGGAAGTATAGTATCACCCTTAGGTGGATTGATCTAATTACTCCAGATGTCCCCGATGAAACACGAGCCCAGCGGCGGTGTTACATAAAAAATCAAGTTATCAGTGGTATATGATGAATCAACATTAAGGTGAATCAAGAATAGATGGATAACAGTTCAATAGTATGAGATGAGATTAGACCATCAGTCTTAAGGATAAGTAACGAGAGTAACCTGGAGTTGGTTGCAAACCTCAGTAACAATAAATCGAAGTAAGAATTATGGTATAATTTGACCTACGTAGATGCAGTAAAGTCATACGAATGGATAACCAGGTCTATGAAATAAGATATAGCCATATTCGCAAGTTCTACAAAGTACTGAGCGAAGAACTTCAGTATACCTGTAGATGCCCAGAGAGGCATCCTATTAAGCCTTGTATATGTTTACAAAGTAAGACCTAGAGATTGGCTAAAAGCTGGAGGAAAAAGGAGAGAAGAGTCGCATAGGCACACTTACAAGGTCAGTGTCGTAGAGGCTATATGATAGAAGGTAGCAACAATTAGGAGATTGGAAGGAATTTGATCACAAGTGATGCCGTGGGAAAGAGGTCTAAAGAGGGGAATGTCATGGCCTTTGGATTTATTCACAAGACAACAGCCTAAATGGCAAGGAGAGTATTAAGGTATTCACAAGAGCTATACGATATGACAATGATAAGAGCATCAGTCAACATTCGAGGACGAATGTTTCAAAAGGGGGGATGATGTTACGCCCCGCAACATTATGATGATATTACGCTTCGCAGTATTAAATTACTACGATGTTACACCCTGTAGTATTGTACATTGAATTTGTCGTAAGGTAATTGACATATGTCCAAAGAAAAGATTATTTGGAGATTATAAGGACTATGCTATTTCACAAGTGATGAGTAAATTCGTGAAGGTGAGAGGAGAAACAAGTCAAAGAAAATGAATTTTCGTCCAAGTTTGGCATGTTGGGATAAAATTTGGGTCGAGCGTTAATACCCGATATTTATGAACTAGTACCATACAAGGTACCATATGACCATGGTAGTATGATTTATAAAAGGGTATTAAAAATAAGCAGGATTTTAAGTAATTTGAGACAATTCTTAATTATGCAGGTAATTGATTAATTACCGGGTAACGGAATATTACCTAATTAATTAATTGGTTATGGGATAAGATTAAAACCCCTCCCCACCCCCACGTGACAGCAAGACATTAACCCACCAAATGACTCTTGATCAATTTGGATTAGGTGACAACATAATGTATTAATCTCAAGACAACTCATTTCTAGGATCTTAAATACAAAGACTACAATGAGACCTGACCATTTGATTTGGCTCATTCAAGAATCTTGATTTTATTCACTTAGCTGGAAATTCACTAAGTGGTAAAATACCATCAGAATTAGGAATGTTGGAAACAGTTACTCATATGGGAATTGGTTATAATACGCATTAAGGAAGTATTCCTTGGGAATTAGGGAATATGAGTAAGCTTCAGTATCTTGATATTGCTAGTGCAAATTTATCTAGTTCAATACCAAAAAGAGCCAAGTAATTTGACCAATCTTGAATCACTTTTCTTATTCAAAAATCAACGTAATGGAAAAATCCCATTTGAATTTGGAAAAATCAGTTCTTTATCAAGTTTGGATCTTTCTGATAATTTGCTTTCACATTAGCAATTCTTACAAAATATTCCTACCATCTTCAACAAGAGTTCATACAAAATCTTCAATCAATTCCTACAAAACAAATCCAATGAGATTTCTTAGCACATTAGCAACGTGAGATTTTGCGATTCTAAGGGGGTACGTGCAACCTTTTCCAAGAATATTATACGGATTTTTCCCTATTCCTGGTATATTAAGGCTATCTTTTTTTTCTTTTGGCATGATCTATACGACACAAAAGAAACAAGCACATGCGCAATTTCCATAAATGACTCTATTCACAGAAATGCTAGAGTTGTTTATGTTCTTAATTCGACATGTGTCATATTATTCTATCATCTAATAATGGCCTCAGAAAAATACGTAAGTTGAAAAAGTTTACTTCATGATATTATTCAAAGGCATAATGGTCTTATGACACTCCAAGAGATTTATTGACATACTTCTCATGCATTACATTCATGTACATTGACCCATGACCAGATGGCATTATATACACGTATATATGTATATATATTTGTATATAGGATATGGGAAAAGGTTACAGCGGTATATATGCACCACCACCTGATCAGCTGGTATACGTTGATGATTTGCCCACAATAGCCGAGATGATATGATGGGATGCCCTCAGAGACTTGATGATGTTATGAATACATGTACCTATGCACGACATGACATTTATACACATATGCATGACATTATACATATTAATGATTCACAAAGTTATTCAGATTTACATGTCGAGTCTTTTACTCCATGTTTCTCTCATGTCCATTATTTACTAATTTTTATTCCTTACCTACTAAGTACATTATTTGTAGTGACGTTCCTTTTGCTTGGGGATGTTGCGCTTCATGCCCGCAGGTCCCGATAGACAGGTCGAGAGCCCCCCAAGTAGGCTATCAGCTCAGCGGAAGATGTTGGTGCGCTCCATTTGCTTCGGAGTTTCTTATTTGGTTAGCATAATTTAGATGTGTATTGTTTGGTATGACAGGACTCTGTCCCAATATTTATGAAAACTATGTATTCTTAGAGGCTTGTAGACAGATGTCATGTACGCAAAAGAATGTATGGCCCTGTCAGCCTATGTTTAGTGTACAAGTGGTTATTTTGGCCTTATAGGCCTGTATGCCTTATGTATAAGTTAGTATCATATGTTGAATTCTACTTGTCTCACGGCAGCTTTCCAGCTCAATTATCTATGATAGTATGATATGAAAAGATACTTATGTTGGTACTAGGATGAGTAAGGTACCGGGTGCCCGTCGCGGCCCATCCAGGTTCGGGGTGTGACAGTAATGGTTAGGGTATATTCAAGACCAACTATTATTAATTGGCACATGTTAACTATTTAAGTTTAGTGGCAAATTTGAGCTTTTTGTCACGTCTTTAGTTGTTAACTAAGTACACGTGCAACACTTGACAACTTGTTCACGATCTTCACAACTTGCTCACGTTCATGTTATGCCAAGTCAGTCTTACTACACACAAGATCGCTAAGAGAATGTTAAAAGAACACAAGATAATTGTTAAAGGAAGCTTTGTATTAGAGAGAACTTGAATTGTTTGCTTTGTGAATTACAAATGAATGGCCCCCTTTATATACTAGTCTCCTAGGGGCTAGTATATAAATATTAATTTTTATACAAGTCCTTAATATTTACAAGATAAGGGCTTTCTCTAGAACTCTTTTCAAACTAGAAGATTCCAAGGACTTTCCTAGCAAATCCCTAGGGATCTAGGGCCTCTCAAAAGAAATGTCCATACTTCTCTAGAATCTTCTCACAAATGCTATCCTTCCTCCTATGTAAGCTTCCACATGGCATTAATATATTCCAAATGGTGCCTATGTGGCATGATGATATGGCGGGTCATCACACTCTCCCCCACCTAATATTGCCATGACTGTGGCATAATGCTGTTACATAAACTCTCGGATCTTATCTTTGAATTGCCACAAATCTACATATCATTCCCACATGTCCTCCTCCGGTGATTCCCCCTTCCAATGGACGAGGAACATAACGGTGTCTTTTTGCCCACGTTTTTGCCTGGCCTGGTAATCAATGATAGCCTCAATCTCCCAATCATGCGAGGCAGTGATAGTAATAGGCTATCGACTTGATTGTCCCCTCTCGGATCATCCTTGTCTTCATGATATGGCTTAAGCATGTTGGCATAGAAGACAGGATAGATCTTAAGATACAATGGCATGTCAAGCTTGTATGAGATCTTGCCTACCTTGGTGATAATCTTAAATAGCCCCTCATACTTGCGAATTAGATTATAATGCATTCCCCGTAGTGCCTTGAACTGTCTTAGATTAAACATCACCATGACCATGTCCCCAACTCTATAGTCCGTGGGACGCCGCTTATGGTCCGCAAACTTCTTCATCTTCTTAGCTGCCTTATCAAAGTAGGACTTAGTAGTGTCAAGTTGTTCCTACCATCTTTTATCCATATGATAAGACCCTAAACTCTTTCCCTCGAATGCAATTGATAATGAATATGGAGTTTGTGGCTATTAGCCTGTGGATAGCTCAAATGATGTGCTGCTCGTGGACCCACTTCGCTGCAAGTTATAAGATAATTGGGCGATGTCCAAGAGCCTTGCCCAATCTTTCTGATGCGCGCTTACATAATGTTTCAAGTAGCATTCTAGTAAGGCATTGACCCGTTCCATTTGTCCATCCGTCTGTAGGTGGAAACTAGTGGAAAAGTGCAATTTTATGCCAAGTATGTCGAATAACTCTCTCCAAAAGTTCCTAGTAAAATGGGGGTCACGATCACTGATAATATGGCTTGGTAAGCCCTAATACTTCACCATGTTCTTAAAGAATAGCTTGGCGGCTTCCTTGGTAGTGCAACCTGGTGAGGCAGGTATGAAGGTGGCATATATGAAAAATCTATCCACGACCACCATAATAGTACAATAACCATCAGACTTCGGTAGGCAAGTGATAAAGTCCATAGTCACGCTCTCTCATGGACGCTCTGCAACTGGTAGTGGCTCCAAAAGTCCTCCGGGTTGTTGTTGTTCAACCTTGTCCTGTTGACAGACAAGACAAGTCTGCACATAACACTCTATGTCATCTCGCATGCGTGGCCAATAGTAGACTGACTCAACCAAGGCCCTAGTGCGACGTTGGCCTGGATGACCAGCCCACATTATGTCATGGCTCTCCCTTATGATCCGCCGTCTAATGTCTCTAAACTTAGGAACGTAGACCCGCCAACCCATGGTAAGCAATAGGCTGTCCTCTACCCAAAAATATCTCGTCTTGCCCTCGTTGGCTAACTCGATAGGTTGTTTGGCTGCTGAATCATAATGTATGCCTTCTTTTATAGCCTCACAAATTTCCCAACTTGCTGAAGTGATAGCATCAAGCTCGGCTTTCCGGCTCAAGGCATCGGCTATAATGTTACCTTTGCCCGGCTTGTACTCCAGCATCAAACTCGGCCAAGAAATCCTACCACCTAGCCTGTTTTGGTGTGAGCTTCTTCGGCGTCTGAAAGTAGCTAGTAGCTACATTGTCAACCTTGAACATGAACCTCGACCCGAGCAAATAATGTCGCCATGTATGAAGGCAATGCACAATGGTAGTCACTTCATTCTCTTGTATCGTGTAACACCGTTCCGTCTCATTTAACTTGCGGTTCTCAAACGCTATGGGATGCCTATACTGCATCAGAACACCCCAAATGGCAAAGTTCGAGGCATCTGTGTGTAGCTCAAATGTCTTGGCAAAGTCAGGTAAAGCTAAGACTAGCTCCTTTGTTACAACTACCTTAAGGCCTTCAAATGCCTTTTGACATTGCTCCGTCCAAACCCATGGCTTGTTCTTCTTTAACAACTCAATCAATAGTGTGGCCTTTGCTGAGTATCCACTGATGAACCGACGATAGTAGTTAACAAATCCAAGGAAGGATCTCAACCCAATTACCTTTATAGGTGCCTTCCACTCATGGATAGCACGTACCTTAGCCTCATTCATGCGTAGCTCGCCATTGCTAATGACATGGCCTTAGAAGTGCACCTTGGATTGTGCAAACTCACCTTTCTCCCTCTTGATGTATAGCTCGTTCTCCCACAAGACTTCGAAAACCTTCCTTATATGATCCATATGCTCCTCCAAGGTGTTGTTGTAGATGACTATGCCGTCTAGGTAGACTACCACGAACTAATCAAGGTAGGGATCGAAATTCTTGTTCATAAGGGTGAAAAATATGGTCGATGCATTGGTTAAACCTAAGGGCATCACCAACCACTCAAAGGCTCCATATCCCGTCACACATGTTATCTTCGGCTTATCCCCTTATGCAATGCAAACTTAGTAGTAGCCCTTGCGAAGATCCACCTTGGTAAAGTACTTGGCTTTCCCAGGTTTATCGAACAAATCAGCAATGAGCGGGATCAGGTACTTATTCTTCACTGTAACCTTATTAAGTGCTTGATAGTCTATACATAAGCGCAATGATACATTCTTCTTCTTCTGGAACAATACTCATGCACCGAAAGGTGCCTTTGATGGGCGAATGTGACCAACATCCATCAACTCTTTCATTTTTTCCTAAGCACCTCTAACTCGGGCGGTGCCATACGATATGGGGCAAATGCAGGTGGTTTAGCCCCTAGCTCTAACTCAATCTTGTCATCCACCTCTCGCCTAGGTGTAAAGTGCTTAGGAAACTCCTCGGGTATGACATCTTTATTTTCCTCAAGCAACTTCTCTAAGCAAGGTGGCAGTGTCTCTTGAAAACTCTTGTCTTCATCTAGACTTGCAATGGTTGCCACGAACTTCGGCTCCTCCTTCTTAATCCCCTTGATAACCTATATACATGAGAGTTGTGCTTAGCTCTATCCATCTAGCATACTCATTGTAGGTACCATGCACGTTCCTTCTCACTCCATAACCAAGATACGTTGGAGGTAGGGATCGATCAACATATGACAATGACTAAAGAACTCTTGCCCCAGTATGATGTCAAGGATATCCATAGAGATTTCAGTAAAGTTTGTCATACCTTTCCAAGTTAGTAATTTGACACCAACTCCATCAGCTACCCCACGAGCATTTTGTACCTCGGCATTCACAGTCTTGACGCGAGAGTTGGTTGGAGCAAGCTTCAATTCAAGTCTTTGCGGCAGCCTTAGTCGCAAAACTATGAGTTACTCCAGTATCTACCATTGCACGAGCGCGCTTGTTGTTGATGGTGAGATCCATGTATTGATTGCCATTCTTGGTAGGTTGGATAGCTTTCTTCGTGACGGCATCACATAATCTGATCATACCTAGTTGTGCAGTTCCCGAACACTCCCCTTGCGGCTGCTCCTTTCGTTCACGGACTATGGTGTTGAGTCTCTTTAGGTCAGGATAATTCCTAAAGTCGTGCGGCCTTCCGCATATGTGACATCCCTTCTTCTCGGCATGTGTCTTCTTCTCGGTATAGCCCTGACAACCACTCGACTATTTTGAGTCTTGAGACTTGGAGTTGTTGTATCTCTTTGCCTTTGCCACGGTCTTTCCCATCTTTGACATTATTAACCTTTGACTCCTTGCCTTTGCCTTTATCGTGGTTGTCATGCCTGAAATCCATCAATGATTCGGCCTTCACTATGGCTCAATCTATATGCGCGACTTGTCGGCGTTGTTACTCCTACTTAGCCCAATTTTGCAACCCATCCATGAAGTGGAACAACAAGTCGTCAGCACAACATTGCAAGCTGCCTCGGTCATGTCAGCATCAACATGCTCCTCGAATGACTCTATCTTTGCCTTCAAAGCGTCGATAGTACTCAAAGCCTCCATGAGTTTGCACTCTAAGGCGGTGATAGTCTTAGTTCCATCTCGGCCTGTGTACGTCCCTCCAAGTCTTTTCGGATAATCTCAATCTCTTCAAGAAAGGGCCCCTCAAGAATTCTAAGAGTGCCTTCCACCTTTCCAAAGCATTGGCCAAAGATCTCCACAATGTCCATCCATGCGTCCATCTTCGTCACCCATTCTTTGCCGAATGAGATGACATGGAGGGTCATCACATTTTCCCTAACAAAGTATCGAGCAATTGTATTCCTACTCATTCTCCAGCAGTAACATTATAACAAATATTACCAAATACACTCAAACAAATTATTTAGGAATTTTTAATTATCAATTAGTTTATGTAACAATGTATACAACACTCCATAACTATATTAAAATTGTATATACAGAGAAGAATTCAGAAGTATATCATCACCAACTCTCTGAAAACATAATATTTGAGGAACCAACGCTTGAACATTTTCTAGCTTTTGAAAAAAATCTAGACATTCAACTCTAGACTTCAAGAGACGTCGCATCTACATAACAAAAGCAATGCATAAAACTAATCTTAAAAGTCTTTCCATAGTTCACACTGAAAGAAACTAAATTTAATAAGTTAATTCCCTAAATCTCTGTATATAAAATAATATAATGAGAGAGTGGCATTGTTTTGCTAGAATCACTGATTGTCAGTAATCCATACAAGTAACTTCTAAAAAATAATATCATTGATATAAGGTTAACTTTTATAAAGAGAATTACTAGAAAGTCCTTGCTGCTCCGATCTTCCCTACGTCTAGGACGTTGTCTGGGCCAAGAGTCGGGGCGGATCTATGTAGAGGTGAGGGGTGGTACCACCTGGTCGCTCGGGTAAAATTTCATGTATGTATTGATATTTCACTAGTATTTCAGGTAAAAGAGGTATATAAATAAACAGCGGAACCCCTAGTCACAAAACGACTGTAGGTGCCATGGTCAAAATAGTCCTTGCTAAACTTGGCACCAAGGATCGACCCTTGTTAAACTTTTTTTGTTTTTTGGTTAACTGGGCTATTCTAAGATATATTAAAACTTACATGTTAGGGTATAACAATAGCATTGTTTATTATGGGGTACGAGTGTTCCCCCTCACTAGAACCAAAAGTAATAATATTATAATCCAAAATTTATCTTGAGATAATAGTTCCCGTGATATCTGCCCAAAAAGCATGATTAGCAAACACCGAAGGAACTGTTGTTAAAAATCTATCAAAAATGTCTTTCTTTGCACCCTACTTAGTTCGTCTCCCTGTAGTTGTGCTTCACTACTACGTCTCTTAGCCTTAG
Source organism: Nicotiana tabacum (assembly GCF_000715075.1). NCBI lineage: Eukaryota > Viridiplantae > Streptophyta > Magnoliopsida > Solanales > Solanaceae > Nicotiana > Nicotiana tabacum. Next base: position 14,327,366 of record NC_134100.1, read on the forward strand.
GATGATTGACCTGCATTTAGAACTAACTGAATCAAATGCATGATTTCTGTTGTTAAGCATTCTTATTACCTCAATAGAATCAGTGTTGATTTCTAGTGGTGTTAACCCTCTTTCTTTGGCAAGATTCAATCATCTCAGCACAGCAAAAAGTTATGCTTGTGTATTAATAGTGTATGGCATGCTACCAATGAAGCCTAGTACCCAGTTCCCGCTTGCGTTTCTGAAAACTCCTTCCACGCCTCCCTTGCCCGGATTCCCCACAGCCCAAGTGATGATGTTATTGAAAGGATTTCTTTTGAGAGTGGCCCATGTGGTAGGCCAGTCCCGGTTATTGAAGGAAATGTTCTATGTTTGTGATTCAAAGATACTCTTTGAGGTCAAAGTTCCTAGAAGGATTTTACGTTGGGGCACTCAAAAAATATGTGAGCAGAGGTCTCAGTGGCCTAGTTGCAGAATCAACACATTGGGTTCAAGTGTAACCCAATATGGTGGAGGAAGGCCCTAGTAGGGAGCCTTTCGTGATAGAGGAGCCATATGAAGGATTTAATCTTATTTTGTGCTCTTAGTTTCCAGATCCATAAGTAGTTGTTGTCTGTGTTTTTTTCTTCCAATGAGGCAAATTTGGCAAGAAGAGAGTAGGCTGACTTGGTGCTGAAGAGTCTACTAACAGTGATTCCCCAGATCATCTTATGGGGTTGTGTGGGATAAAAGTGTTTAAGAGCATGTTTCTGATGTTTGTAGGGATGTTTAGGGAAATGGAGAAGTATCCCAGGTCCCATTGTTGTAAATTGTAGCAACTATGGTTGACAGATCCATTTGGGTAAGTGGACCTTCAATCATGGTCCTAATGGATGGGTGGTTTGGGATCCAGGGGTCATTGATGAAGCTGACTCTGTTCCCTATGTGAACTACCCATCTCTTGGATTTTGAACATGTTTCCCACCCTTTGAGAATGCATTGCTAAGTGGCAGATTTTTTTTTTTTTTTTGGCGGGTGTCTCCAGTTGCAGTGCTTTGCGATAAGGGTTTTTGCCCAGAGGGAGAATGTATTGTGATAGAGCCTTCAGTCCAGTCCAGAGAGGATGGCTTTGTTTGTTAATTCTTCCTTCTGGATTCCTAGGCCCCCTAGGACTTAGGCTTTATGACAGTGTCCTAGGCCACAAGATGCATCTTCTTTTTGTTTGGTGTGATACCCCAGATGAAGTTCCTTTGAATTCTATCAATCTCCCTAGAAGTTTTTTAGGGGAGTTTGATGTATTGCATGACATGGTTAGTGATTCTGTTCAGAGAGGCTTTTGCTAGGGTAGTCCTCCCTGTCATGTTTAGAATGTTTGTTTTCCAACCAGCCATTTTGGTTTGCATGTTATCTATGATGAATTGGAAATCACTATTTACAGGCCTTTTGTGGAAGATGGGGAATCCCAGGTACTTGCCAAAGATGGTTGTGGTCTGAATGGAAAGACTGTTGGAGTCGGACTCTATTTGGTGTGGTTGGCTGTTGGCAAAGAAGAAGACTTTTTATTTGGCAAGATTGATTTTTTGGCCTGATGTATGATTGAAGAAGTTAAGAGTGTTGATGATTGTGGTGCACATTTTCTGGTCAGCTGTAGCGAAAGAGGTTAGATCACCAGCAAAGAACAAGTGGAAGATTTTAGGACCAGACCTTCTTATGCTAATTGGGCACCACTCCTTACGTTAGACATTTCTCTCAATAACCCTAGAGAGTCTTTCCATACACATAATGAATATGTAAGGGGATAGGGGATCACCCTGCATAACACCTCTAGTATGGTTGAATGGGTTGGTTTGGGATCCATTCACTAGGATAGAAATAGAGGATGAGCTGACACATGACATGATGAGATTAATGGTGTCAGTGAAAAAGTTGAAGACTTGGAGGGTCTCCCTAATGAAAGACCATTTAATTCTATCAAAAGACTTTTCCAAATCAATCGTTAGAATCATATGAGATATTTTACCTCTCATTTTCCCAAAGTGAGTGATGTATTCCTGGACTATGATAGCATTATCAAAGGCTCTCTTGGTGGAGAGGAAGCTTGCCTGACTTGGACCAATAATGTGGGCTAGGTATGGTTTAATTCTATTGACTAGGATTTTAGTCATAGTTTTGTAGACAGTGTTGCATAAACCTATAGACCTGAAGTTTTTAATCATGGATGGCTGGGGCATTTTGGGATTAAGTACAGAAGGGCTTCATTCATCATTGGATACATTGTTGCAGTTGAGAAGCATTTTTTACAAAATTGGATGACATCCTTTCCTACAATGTCCCAGTACTTTTGGTAAAAGAAAGGGTGCACACCATTAAGGCCGGGGGCTTTGAAGGGTTTGAAAGAGAAGATATCTTTTTGATTTCACTATCATTGAAAGGGAGGTCAATGTTAGGCATTTGCACATTGGATAGAGATGGGTTTTGGGGACTAAGTGTGATCGTAGAGATAGGGGATTGTGAGTGAGAAAAAGTGTAGAGCTCCTTGAAAAATTTGACTAAGGAGTCTTTAATTACCAGGGGTTTGTATTGCCAATTTCATGCCTCATCCTTGAGGGATAGGATTTTGTTTCTCCTTCTTCTATTTAGGGTTGAGTGTGGAAGAATCTGGTGTTGACATCACTATCAGAAAGCTAGTTTATTCTAGCTTTCAACTTCCAGAAGTCTTATTCATTTTTCAGGATTGAGTCAAGATCCTCAATGAGTGTGTTTTCTAAGTTTTGGAGGAAATGACTTTGGTAGATGGGGATTTTTGGATCTGAGCAATCCTGGCCAGTAATTTCTTCTTCTTGTGGAATATGTTGCCAAAGGTAAGCTTGTTCCAATTGATGGAATTATTTTTTAACCTAAGAGATAAAGTGATTAAGGAGGAGTGGGTTGGAAAGGAGTCCCTGATGAGAGCTGGGAAGGTTGGGTGACTACACCACATCGATTCAAATCTAAACGGTTTAGCAGTAGCATCTTGGGTGTTGTTCTTGAGCTTTACAAGGAGGGGCAGTGGTCAGAGTTGGTCCTAGCTAGATGAGTAACAGAAGCATCTGGGAAATCATTTACCCAGTAGTTGTTAGCAAAGCATCAATTCTTTCAAGGATAAGGCTGGACCTGTTTTTATAACATTTGTTAGACCAAGTGTACTTGCTACCTTTATAGCCTAGGTCAACTAGCCTACAGTGGTTAATGCAATTCCAAAACAAGTCACTTCTGTTTGTGTTAATATGGTTGCCCCCAAATTTATCTCTTTTTTTCAAAACTTCATTAAAATCCCCACCCATAAACCAACTACCATTTAAGTATATCAATCAGGTTATCCCAAAGGTTTTTTCGATCCTTTATATAATTACTAGCACAAATTGCAGAAAAGAACCTAGGGGGGTTGGAGGGTAGTACCTTAACCATTGCATGGATATCCTGTGATGTAACTGCTACTTCATCTACCTGGAGAATGGACTCTTTCGACATGATGTTGATGCATCCCAAGTGGCATGTTGTTAGAAACTGAATATGTAGGTCATATTATAGTTCCTCCATGAGCTTCTTGTGATCAGCCATCTTGGTTTCCAACAGGACTAGCATTGCTAGTTTGTGCATCTTTACCATTTTTGAGTAGTGTATTCTGACCTTTGCACTCTTTGCCCCCCTAAAATTCCATATGGTGAAGCTCATTAGGGGTTGTAGGTTTATTAGGAGAGATCCTGGCGGTGCCTTGTCCCTTCCCTGGGTTGGAATCATATCCTTCCTCCTCACTAAATTTGTTTGGGCTCTCATAACTAGAGTTAGGGTCAAGAGTGGTATTAGCACTCCCTGACTCTAATGAGAGGACAAGTTCAATCCACATCTTGCCAGAGTTTTGGGACACAGTGGGATCAGCTTCTCGTTCTAATCCACGCTGAATTCCACTGCACTTACTACCTGTAGTCATAGGGAGTCCATTCTCGTTGGGCAGTGAGAGTTATGAGTTCATCCTCCTTGGATGTTTCCTGGCTTTTCAGTATCTCTAGGGCTTTGGTTATCTCTTTCGAAATGTTCCACAGTGGTGGGGAATGTTGTTTCTCTAGCATTGAAGATGAAGGGGCTTGTTGGGGCCATTGTTCTAGGACTGTGAACTAGGGTGTCACAGATGGGTCCGGTGTTGTTGGGTCTGGGAAGAATGGGATGGTGTTGAATATCTCCTGCATTAGGTTGTGAATTGAAGGTGTATCGTTGGTTGTCTGTAGAGGGTTGAAGTTGCTCTGTAGAACCATTAACTGCCATAGTTGGGCTCAAAACGTCGCCAAACCCCTGTTTAGTGCTTCTGTTATGACTCTTGCCAAATAGACCGAATTTTGGATAATGAGCGATATTGGCTGGTTTTTCAGCTAAAAATTGTAGCATTGTCCCTGGCCATGGAGAGCAATCTCTAACCAGGACACCGGCGTGTTGTCCTGTGGCCGTGGGGTGGTGGTCAGAACAATTGGGGGTTTGCTAGGCGAATCCATTTTTGGGTTTTTTTTGGTGTTCATATTTTGAGGATACTATTAATTAGAGAATTATTGGGGTAATCAAGGGTCATGGATGATGATGGGATTGAATCGACACCCATGATTAGTGTTTCGTAACCTATATCTATTACACTAGCTTTAGAATTAAATGAGGATCCAGTTGAGTTGATGGAAGTTGCCAAATCACTTAATATTTTGAGATTTATCAGTGATGTCACTTGAGTTTCCATGGAGGGATTTTGTACAGAGTGTGTTGGTAGGGGTAATGTAGCTCGGTAGGGGCCATTACTGGTAATGCAGGCATTGTAATAGGTTGGGTCCTCTATGGAGATTATGGGTTTGGGGTTGATGTGGGCTTCCCCTGAAACATTGTCAGGCTCTCACTTCGGCCCTTTGAGCCTGTTGACTTTGTCCCTTTAGGGACCGCCTAGGTAGTATATTTTTGGGGTGTAGGCCCCTTGTCGTTGCTGGGTATTGGGTCTTTCCCCTCTATACCTTCTTTCCTTTTTGTGTTTGTATTCGGCAGATCCCGTGTAGGCTGGCTCTTAGTGAGCTGGTTCTTTAGGAGGGGAGTGTTTTTGTTTGTGCTCTGAGTTGGGTTGGTGTCCTGCACAGAGTTAGTTTTTGAATTATAACGGAAAGTTTGTGTTTTGGGAAACTTACCGGAATTAGCGTCGAACATTCGAACTTGGATGTTGTCCGTGGAGCCGGTGCTTTTACCTTTCCTGCCGTGATTTGTTATTGTTCGGCGTTGCTGAGTGGGGTATCCCTGTTTTCTTCTTCTGGGGAAGGATACCGTTTTCCATCCCTCTTCTTTGTCATTATTGGCTTTAGTATTGGAACATTCCAGGCGGTCATGTGTCGGGGGTGGGTGGGGCTTCTGCTTGTGTGTGCACTCTTTCAAAGTGTGTCACAGTCTTCCACATCCTGTACATAGGATGTTTTCTCTTTATAAACAACCACTTATTTATGGTTTCCAATGGTGACAAATGTTGCAACTGGTGATTCCAGTGGGACTTGGATACAGATTCTCGCATATCTACCCCTTAGCGTTGTTGATGTGCACATATCAACCTTGAGTAGCTTCCCAAGCTTTCTGCCCACTTTTTCTAGTACCTCTTTATCGTAGAATTTGGTTAGCAGCTGAGGAAGTCTTACTCATATAGCAGTGAGGGATAGGGTGGATTCTTGTGGGATAAATTTTGGTTCCCATCTAACTGAGTGGAAGTTTCCGGATAAGAACCATAGACTTTGGTATATTGCCTTGATCAAATTTTTCTCCTTTCCAAACTTGACTATGAAGAAGTCACATCCTAAGTCAATCAAGATTAACTGTTCGGAAGGGTTCCATAATTCAACTAGTTTGGATTGGAGGAGATGATGTGGCATACACCGGCCAAAAAGTTTTATAATGAATGAGAAGTGCTATGGCTCGTATAGCCTATTCTTATCTTCTTGGGAGAGGATGATTGAGCCTAGGTTTTCCTTGCCCTTTTAGCTCACATCCTGATTTTTCAAAGTCCGATGCATAATAGTTCGTTTGTGAAGTGTTCGGTTTGTCAAGGAGCATTTCCTTATAGGAGTGTGCTTGGTTGGTATCTTCCTCCATGGGATTTGTATCAGGTGGTTCCGGTGGTATGTCGGGTATTTTGGATGTATTATCCATTAGGTTGTGTGTAGTGAGAGGTGAGAGTTTCTCTCTCTAAGCTTTTAACTCTTCCTTAATGTGTACCATTTCAACCCTTGTTAAACTTATGTCGAGCCAAATTTTACTTTTCTGTATTCCCTCTTTTGCAGATTGTTTCCTTTTCTTCTTTTTTTCTTAATTTCTTGTATCTTCATTTTTATATTTTCTCTCTATATACAATCACATTTTATTAGTTATTTAGATTATAAAAGTGTATTTGCTTATGTTTTCTAGTTCTAGATCCTAATTTTATTTTATTTGAATATATTTTAATCATTTATATATTTTATCTAGTTAATATGTTTTTTTTTAAAGAATCAAAAAAATTTAGTTTGGTTATCATGGATTTATTTATGCATCAAAAGATCTTGTAAAGCAAAGCGAATTAATTCAAAATGGATCGAACTGAACCGAATTAATTTAAATTAGAATGAATCGTCCTAATACATGTATACCAAAATTCAAACTCCTTTACTACTGGTAAGTTTACATTAATATAGTGGCATCCGTAACCATCAAATCCTGAATCCGCCTCTGCCAAGAGCCACAGTAAGTTGTTGTTTAAATTTGGTTGTTTCTTACTCGTTGTTGATACCGGCCTTCGCGGATCTAAACGCGCTCACAAGGTGCACAGTAAGAATAAGACCAATAGAGACTTCATAAGGGACCATTTGAGTTGCAAAGCCTAGGAGCAGCTCAAACAAAGAAGAGTCTGGTCCGGCTCGAATTCAGGCAACGAGTGCCCGTCTGCTGCTAGGTCCAAAAATGGCGCCGGGCCTTTCTAAGCACTTTCTTATTCTAGTTAAGGTTGTTTTTTATTGCTAACCTATCAGTATTTTTATAACAGAAATCTGTCAAGACATTTTAATGCAAAAAAATGTTATCTGTCTCGTATGTGCACTCCATTTCTCAAACTATTTCATCAAATGGACGGACATGCAACAAGAAACATATCTTCTACATGAGCAAAAGAGCATTTGAGTACTAAAGTTACCACATAAACAACTAGAAATAGAAAGTAGATGACATCAACGTCCTTTTCTGATAATACAAACTGAATACTGTAATTGGTTGAATGCAGTATTGAATTAACTGAAGATCAAAGAGTCAGTATACCAATCATACTCATTATTAAATATTTATTCAATTGTCCAGTTAACTGCTTTCTGTATTGACTCCAAATACACCAATTTTATTTTCAAGAGAGCGGAAAATGGAAATTTGGAGGAGTTTGGGTAGTGAGCAGACAATATGGTAGAATGCTTATGGAAGACCGAATAATTGCTTTAAAATTTTGGGAGAGCAAGACAACACAAAAGAACACTCAAAACTCACAATAAAGAAAGTGGAGGAATGGATAATTTTTATTCAACTTGACTTGCTCCAAATGACTAGGAATACATGGTTATTTATAGAAGAAATCTTTCATGTATCTAACCTATACTACATGTAAACATAACAACTAAGTCCACGCCATATCCAAATGGGTGTCAACAGACGCCCTTTTGTCCGAAAAATTACACTGTATAGCTCGGTAATTTTTATTTTATATGTATATATTACTATATGTTGACTCCTCTTGACTTTTTCGTGTGTTTATATTCTTTATATTTTGACACCCCTTAATGAAAATTCTGGCTCCTCCACTGCACACCTCACATCTTTCAAGGTATATGGATGGCATTATTAGACGTTGTATCTTCCAAAGTACATCAATGTGTTCATATTCTAATACATGTATTAAATTAATATTCTAGTTCATGAACTAATGTAAACAAATAGAAACACGTTTATATTGTTCACATTTCAACATCTCTCTTAAACTTGTTTCATCATTCCAAGAGCCATCCTTAGCTTTTGAAAGAGCTCAATCTTCAACTGCTTGGTAAAAATATCCACAATTTGGTCTTGTGACTTCACATGCTCAAGCTCCATAACTTTATTAGATATTCAATCTCTAATAAAGTGATACCTAGTATCAATATGTTTGCTCATTTCATAAAATACGAGGTTCTTGGCCAATTTAATAGCGATTTGTTGTCAATGAAAATCTGTGTTGCATCTTCTTGTGGTTGGTGAAGTTCTTCCAACAAGCTCCTTAGTCAAATTGCATGACAAACACGAGAACAAACTGCTACATACTCTACTTCACAAGTTGACAAAGAAACAATTGGTTGTTTTATAAAATTCCGTGTATGCGGAATTTCCATAAAAGAAAACAAACCCAATAGTACTCTTTCGATCATCCCAAATATCACTAGCCCAATCACTGTCATAATATCCAACAAGTTTGGAGTCTTGGAAGGTGAATAAAATATTCCATAATCAAAAGTACCTTTAATGTACCGAAATATTCTTTTGGCTATCTTCAAATGGGAGGTAGTAGGCTCTTCCATAAAACGGCTCACAAGTCCAACACCAAAGAGAATATCTGATCTTGTACATGTCAAGTACCTTATGCCTCCAACAAGACTCTTGAAAAGTGTGGGATTGATCTTTTCTCCCTCTCGATGCTTGGACACTTTAACTCCATATTCAACGGGATGCTCACGGGATTGCAATTCTCCATCTTGAATTTCTTGAGAATTTTCTTTGCATTTCTTCTTGAGAAATAAAAATGCAATCCTTTTTTTTTTACACTTTGATTCCAAGATAGTAGGTTCGTCATCTCAAACTCTCTTGCCATAACTTCCTTGAATTCTTCAAACATCTTTGAATCATCTACACACAAGCAAACAAGTAAGATGTAACCATTTTTACCAATCTTGACATAAAGTGCATGTTCATGTGGACACTTCGAAAAACCATTTTCTTGGAAATATTTATCAATTCTACTATTCCAAGCTCGTGGTGCTTGCTTCAAGCCATAAAGAGTTTTCTTCAATTTCAACACTTTATTTTTATGTCCTTCAACCTTGTAGCTAAAGGTTGATCAATGTAAACCTCTTCATCCAAAACACTATTAAGAAAGCGAACTTCACATCCATTTGATGAGATTTCCATTGATGAGCTTCCAAAGAAATAATAAAACAAATTGTTTTCAAATGAGCAACATGTTCCAATACCTCATCATATTTAATACCGGCTTTTTGCTTGTATCCCTTAGCAACCAATCTTCCTTTGTACCTTTCCACCTTACCCTTGAAATTTTTTTTCAACTTGCACACCCATTTGGCACTAATGATGTTTTTGCCTTTTGGAACTATGGCTAAATCTCTCCATTTGGCATTTTGGGCAGCATCTTCATAAGTTAAAGGCTCACTATCCATCAACAAATAAAAGTGAGTCAAATTATATAATCTTTTCTTACCACGTCCGTATTTTCATACAACTCATGAAGACTTTTATTTTTCTAAGTCACTTCACTTGAAGAACTTGAACTTGACTCATCTTCTTCTTGAACTTGTGCTGGAGGTATTGAAGGTTGTGTGATAGGCCGCTCCGCAACTTCTCACTTCATCAAATAAAGGACTAAAAGAGTGATCTTGCTCTTTAGTTTTCCATTCACACACATTATCTTCATCAAACTCAACATCGACCTCTTCTCATCCGGCACATGTGCATAAGCAATGCTCCAAAAAACTCGCAAATGAGCAGATTTTGTCTTGAAACCACTCCAAGGCTCTTGAGGTGTTTTGTCATGAATACTTTGGTGTGACACCAATTTGACAAATACTACACAATTAACTACTTCAGTCCAAAACTCTTTTGACATATTTTTGCTCTTCAACATACTTCATGCTCTTGCTTGCAACGATTGTTCAACCAATTCGACTTTCGATTTCTTCAACTTTTCTTCATGTTCTTGCAAAGAACCCGTGAGTACTTGAATGGTCATGGTATCCAAATTTTTAGATTCTTTAATAGCCACAACAATATAATTAAATTTGAATCAAAGGATCGTAGTATTTTTGCAATAACTCTATCATCACTCAAGTCTTCACCATATCTCTTCATTTTATTAACAATAGCCAAAACTCTTGAAATATAATCTAAAACGGATTCGGATTCTTTCATACGCAATGATTCAAGTTGTTCTATTAAAGTTTGGAGATGAACTCTTTTCACTTTATCCAAACTTTTAAAGTAAGTTTGAAGAATCTCCCATGCTTGCTTTGAGGTGGTTGGATTTTCAACCTTCTCAAACATCTTATCATCCAAACTTTGATGGATGAGAGTGAGCGCCTTTTGATCTTTCTTTTTAAAGGTAACATCATCTTCTGCTCCATCACCTTCGACTTCTACTGGTTCCCAAACATCATAGACACCAAGCAAAGCCTTCATCTGGATACACCAATTTCTATAGTTCTCTTTGGTGAGCATAAGAACCTGAAATGGAGTTCCATTACTATTTGTCATTTTCTCTCTAAGTCTGGTTGTCTCTCAAACATACCGGCTCTGATATCATAATGTTAGAAAATTTGGGAGAGCAAAATAACACAAAAGATCATTCAAAACTCATAAAGAAGAAAGTGGAGGAAAGGACGATTTCTACTCAACTTGACTTGCTCCAAATGGCTAGGAATACATGGTTATTTATAGGAGAAATCTTTCATGTTACTAGTGTCACGACTCGGACTTCCCACCCTCGGGAGTCGTGATGGCGCCTACTAATGGGAGCTAGGCAAGTCAAACCTTAACTACTTGCTACACTTTTATTTTTGCTTCTTTTAACGAACACAAGTCGATAATTTGATAAAAGAGGAAGTATAAATAAATAAGCGAAAGTCAACAATTATATATCTTAAGGCTACGTCTATTATAACTTTTAAAACCTCAAATACCCAAAACCTGGTGTCACAGTGTCACAGACTGTCTAAGAGTTTCTACATACAAGGTCTGAAGAAATACAATACACTGTTTCTGAACAAAAGAAAATGAAACAGAAAATAGAGATAGAGGGAGACGCCAGGGCCTGCGGACGCCTGCAGGTCTACCTTGGGTCTCCGGGTAGACTGAAGGAAGCACTCCAACTACTGTCCAAAAGTTGCTCCTGAATCTGCACACAGTGCAGAGTGTAGTATCAGCACAACCGACCCCATGTGCTGGTAAGTATCTAGCCTAACCTCGGCAAAGTAGTGACAAGGCTAGGACTAGACTACCAAATAAACCTGTGCAATTCAAATGTATATATAGCGGACAGCGGAAAAGAAATACAGAAATAACCAGTCAATGTGGGAGGGGGAAACATGTTGTGGGGGAGATAATAGTTCCGAATAGAAAGGCACCAAGTAAGGAAAGAAACAACATAACTAGAATATCAACAAGGAAGCAGAGATCAACAATTGCATGGCATCACCCTTCGTTCTTTTACTCTTAGCCTCACCAAAGCAGTTATATAATAAAAATGTGCACGGCATCACCCTTCGTGCTTTTACTTTTGTCCTCACCAAAACAATCATATAATCAAAATGTGCACGGCATCACCTTTTGTGTTTTTACTCTCTTTCCTCACCATATAGTCAATAGAATCGGCACGGAATGGTACGTCGTGCGGCACGGCATCACCCTTCATGCTTTACACTCTTTCCTCACAATAGCAAACAATGCACGGCATCACCCTTCGTGCTTTAACACTCTTCCTCACCCAAACAACAATCACAAGCAAGGGGGGCAAGGAAATAAACAAAATAGTAATAGAGATCCCGGCAAGGGAACAATCGTTAAACAATTAAATCCGTGCAAGGGAACAACATCAATAATCTCAACATCCCGGCAAGGGAGATAATCAACAAGCAACAATATCCCAGCAAGGGAACCATTTAATAACTCTTTCTCTTTCTTTCACTTTTATTTCATAACTCACTTTACCACTTGAGCCAATGCTTCAAAGGATTCAATCATCTCATATGCTTTCACAATTCATAATATAACTTGAGCCAATGCTCCTCGATGTTCAAGGTTACAATTCCTTCCACAAACTTTTCACAAAAAATAGAAATCATCACCAAGGCATGAAAGATACAACGAAATCAAGATCTTCAAATTTAAAGACTCACGATCATTCTAGACAGCAACGTATAGATAATCGTCACCATGCCTATACGTCGTACTCAACAATTATCACGTAGCAAATAAATCTCAACTCCTAATCCCTCAAGCTAAGGTTAGACCAAACACTTACCTCGATGCCTCGAACACAACTCAAGTTTCAATTATAGCTTTACCCCTCGATTCCACCACCAATTGGCTCTTATCTAGTCACAATTTACTTCATTACATCAATAAATGCTAAATGAATCAATTTGAATGCATGAAAATGAGTTTTCCAAAGTTTTACCCAAAACATCAAAATCGTCCCCCGCGCCCACGTGGTCAAAACCCGAGGTTCGAACCAAAACTCGATTACCCATTCCCCCACGAACTCAAATATATAATTTGTTTTGAAAACGGACCTTAAATCGAGGTCCAAATCCCCAATTTTTTTGAAAGCCCTAGGTTCTGCCCAAAACACCCAATTTCCCACATGAAAGTAATTGATTTGAAGTTGAAATCATGTTAAAAGATGTTAATGATTGAAGAAAACAAGTTAAAAATGACTTACAATTGATTTGGAGAAGAAAGGTTATTTGAAAAATCGCCTCTTATGTTTTAGGGTTTTGAAAAGTGAAAAATAACTGAAAAGTCCGTTTAAATATACTCCTCTCAGACCCTCTCCGCGGACCGCATAAAAAAGACTGCGACTGCGACCGCGGAGCTCCACCGCGGACCGCAAGAAATCGAGCTCGGCCGTGAAGGCTTGGCCTTGCTCACCGTGGACCGCACAAATCCCACCGCGGTCGCGAAGTCGCCACCGCGGCCGCGAAGCTTTTACCGTAGACTGCGAGACCTGGCTTCAGAGACCTGCAACTTCTCTGAATCTGCAACTTTTTCCTAAGTGTAAAAATATCCCGAAACTCACTCGAGCCCTCGGGGCTCCAAACCAAATGTCATACTAACTCAAAAATATCATATGGACCTACTCTTGCGATCACATCATCAAAATAACATGTAAAATCATGAATTAAACTTCAAAACTCAACATTTTCATCATGAACTCTCAAAGTTCACAACTCTTCAATCGGAAGTCTAACTCACGTCAAATAAACTCCGTTTTTCACCAAATTTCGCAGTTATCTTTCAAATACTATAACAAGTTTGTACCGGGCTCCGAAATCAAAATACGGGCCCGATAACAATGGTTTCAAACATTAATTCTTTTCTTTATTCCTTAGATAATTCAGTAAAATAATTTCTTTCAAAAATTGATTTCTAAGGCTTGGGACCTCGGGATTCATTTACGGGCATACGCCCAAGTTTCATATTTTATTGCGGACCTTTCGGGATCATCGGAACATGGATCCGGGTCCGTTTTCCAAGAATGTTGACCAAAGTCAACCATAATCAAAGTTTTAACTCTAAAATTTATATTTCTCATATTTTCACATAGAAGGCTTTTCGAATATAGGTCCAGACCACACATATAAATCAAGGTGGGGTAAAAAGGGAGGTTTTTAGGCCTCGGAACACTGAATGCACTTGCAACGCAAGTGATGACCCTTTTGGGTCATCACATTCTCCACCTCTAAAACAACCGTTTGTCCTCGAATAGACATAAGAAGGAAGTACCTGAGTCGGGAAAAATATGGGGATAACGGCTCTGTATATTGGACTCGGACTCCCAGGTCGATGCCTCAGCGGGCTGACCTCTCCATTGAACACGAACAGAAGGAAAACTCTTCGATCTCAATTGACGAACCTGCCGGTCTAGAATAGCTACCGGTTCCTCCTCATAAGACAAGTCCTTGTCCAACTGGACAGAGCTGAAATCTAGCACGTGGGATGGATCGCCATGATGTTTCCGAAGCATGGACACATAAAACACTGGATGCACGGCTGATAATCTCGGCGGCAATGCAAGTCTATAAGACACCTCTCCCCCTTTATCAAGAATCTCCAATTGGCCAATGAACCTAGGGCTAAGCATGCCCTTCTTCCCAAATCTCATCACGCCCTTCATAGGCGACACTCGAAGCAATACCCGCTCACCTACCATGAATGCCAAATCTCGAACCTTGCGGTCTGCATAACTCATTTGCCTGGACTGAGCTATACAAAGCCTGTCCTGAATAATCCTAACCTGTCCAAAGCATCCTGAACTAGACCCGTACCCAACAATCGAGCCTCTCCCGGCTCAAACCATCCAACCAGAGATCGACATCGCCTACCATATAAAGCCTCATAAGGAGCCATCTGGATACTCGACTGGTAACTTTTGTTGTAGGCAAACTCTGCTAAAAGCAAAAACTAATCCCACGAACCTCCAAAGTCAATGACACAAGCTCGGAGCATATCCTCCAAAATCTAAATAGTCCGCACGGACTGCCCATCCATCTGAGGATGAAATGTTGTACTCAACTCAACCTGGGTGCCCAACTCTCACTGAACTACTCTTCAGAAACGCGAGGTAAACTGCGTACCTCAGTCCGAAATGATAGATACAGGCACACCATGAAGACGAACAATCTCCCGGATATAGATCTCAGCTAACCTCTCGGATGAATAGGAGACCGCCATAGGAATGAAATGCGCTGACTTGGTCAGCCTATCAACAATGACCCATACTGCGTCAAACTTCCTCCGAGTCTGCGGGAGTCCAACAACGAAATCCATAGTGATCCGCTCTCACTTTCACTCGGGAAGCTCAATCCTCTGAAATACACCACCAGGCCTCTGATGCTCATACTTAACCTTCTGACAATTCAAACACCAAGCTACATATGCAATGATATCCTTCTTCATTCTCCGCCACTAATAATGATGCCGCAAATCCTGATATATCTTTGCGGTGCCCAGATAAATAGAGTACCAGGAGCTATGGGCCTCCTCTAAAATCAACTCTCAGAGCCCATCCACATTAGGCACACAAACTCGACCCTGCAATCTCAAAACTCCATCATCATCTAAGGTAACCTGCCTAGCACCTCCGCACTACACCGTGTCTCTAAGGACACACAAATGGGGATCATCATACTGTCGATCACGGATACGCTCCAATAAAGAAGAATGAGAGACCGTGCAGGCCAATACACGACTAGGCTCAGAAATATCCAACCTCACAAACTGATTGGCCAAAGCCTAAACGTCCAAAGCAAGCGGTCTCTCATCGACCGGAATATAAGCAAGACTGCCCATACTGGCTGACTTCCTACTCAATGCATCGGCCACCACATTGGCCTTTCCCGGATGATACAAGATAGTGATATCATAATCTTTCAACAACTCCAACCACCTCATCTGTCTCAAATTCAACTCCTTTTGTTTGAACAAATACTGAGGACTCTTGTGATCCGTGAACACCTCACATGCCACGCCATACGAATAATGCCTCCAAATCTTCAATGCGTGAACAATGGCTGCCAACTCCAAGTCGTGAATTGGATAGTTCTTCTCATCAATTTTCAACTGCCATGAAGCATAGGCAATGACCTTGCCATCCTGCATCAAGACTACACCAAGCCCAATACGAGATGCATCACAATAGACTGTATAAGGCCCTGAACCTGTGGGCAAAACCAATATCGGTGTCATAGTCAGAGTTGTATTGAGCTTCAGAAAGCTCGCCTCACACTCGTTCGAACATCTGAACTAGGCACCCTTCTGGGTCAACCTGGTCAACGGCGTTGCGATAGATGAAAACCCCTCCACGAACCGACGATAGTAGCCTGTCAATCCCAAGAAACTCTGAATCTCTGTAGCTGATGCTGGTCTAGGCCAGTTCTTGACTGCCTCAATCTTCTTTGGATCAACCAGAATACCCTCTGCTGATACAACATTTCCCAAAAATGCAACCGAACTCAACCAGAATTCACACTTCAAGAACTTAGCATATAACTGGCTATCCCTCAAGGTCTGAAGAACCACTCTAAGATGCTGCTCATGCTCCTCCCGGCTACGGGAATATATTAAAATATCATCAATGAAGACTATTACGAACGAGTCCAAATAAGGCCTGAACACTCGGTTTATCAAATCCATAAAAGTTGATGGGGCATTGGTCAACCTAAATGACATGATCGGGAACTCATAATGCCTGTACCGAGTGCAGAAAGCTGTCTTAGGGACATCGGATGCCCTAATCCTCAGCTGATGATAGCCAGATCTCAAATCAATTTTTGAGAACACCTTGGCACCATATAGCTGATCAAACAAATCATCAATCTTCGGCAATGGATACTTATTCTTGATTGTAACCTTGTTTAACTGCCGGTAATCAATACACATTCTCATCGATCGGTCCTTCTTCTTAACAAACAACACTGGCGTACCCCAAGGCGAAACACTGGGTCTAATGAAACCATTCTCAAGCAAGTCTTGCAACTATTCTTTCAACTCTTTCAACTCCAGCGAGGCCATACGATACGGCGGGATAGAAATGGGCTGAGTACCCGGGGTCAAATCAATGCAAAAGTCAATATCCCTATCGGGTAGCATACCTGGCAGGTCCGAAGGGAAAATATCAGGAAAATCTCAAAAAACGGGCATAGAATCAATAGAAGGGACCTCAGCACTAGAATCACGAATATATGCCAAATAGGCCAAACACCCCTTCTCGACCATACGTCGAGCCTTCACATACGAGATAACACTGCGGGTAGAATGACCAGGAGTTCCTCTCCACTCTAAACGGGGCAAATCTGGTAAGGCTAAGGTCATCGTTTTGGCATGACAGTCCAAGATAGCATGGTAAGGTGATAACCAATCCATCCCCAATATAACATCGAAATCGACCATGTCTAGAAGCAACAAATCCACACGAGTCTCAAGACTCCCAATCACCACAATACAAGAATGATGGACTCGATCTACCATAATAGAATCACCCACCGGTGTAGACACATAAACAGGAGTACTCAATGAATCACTAGGCATGACCAGATACGGTGCAAAATAAGATGACACATACGAGTAGGTAGACCCTGGATCAAATAACACTGAAGTATCTCTATCACAAACCAGAATAGTACTTGTAATGGCTACATCTGAAGCCTCAGCCTCAGGCCTGGATGGAAGGGTGTAACATCGGGGCTGGGCCCCTACCACCCTGAACTACATCTCTGGGACAACCTGCTGTTGGCTGGCCTCTACCCCTGGCGGCCTGAGCTCCACCTCTAGTACCTCTACCTCCACCTCTAGCACCTCTACCCCCACCTCTAGCTGGCTGGGCGGGCTGTGGAACACCTGGTGCCTGTACCATAGCACGAGAACCCTAATGCTAAGAGCTACTCGGTGCTCGAGGGCAAGACCTGGCAATGTGACCCGGATCACCACACATGTAACAAGCCCTCAACTGCTGAGACTACTGGCCCTGACGACCTGAATGACCACCCCAAAAACTCTGAAGCGGCGGTGCACTGATAGGGGCAGGTGGTGCACTGTAAGACTGCTGATCAGGATACTGGATCTGGGGGCCACAACCACCTGAAGTACCGTGAGAAACCTGGAGCGCTGACTGAAAGGGCCTAGGAAGATGGCCTCTACCATATGAATCTCTACCTCCAGACGAGGTACCACTAAATCTACCTGAATGACGGGGTCTCTTATCTGACCCATGACCGCCTCCCTGTGACAGGACCATCTCAACTCTATGGGCCACATTGGCCGCCTCCTGAAAAGTAATCTCACTCCCAGCCTCTCTAGCCATCTGAAGATGAATTGGCTGAATAAGACCGTCAATAAACCTCCTTACCCTCTCTCTCTTGGTGGGGAGTATGATGAGAGCATGGCGAGCTAAGTCGATGAACCTGGTCTCATACTGGGTAACAGTCATGGAACCCTGCTGGAGGCGCTCAAACTGCCTCTGATAGGCCTCTCTCTGAGTAACGGGGAGAAACTTCTCTAGGAATAACACTGTAAACTGCTCCCAAGTCAAGGCTGGCAATCCGACTTGTCTCCTAAGCAATAATCCCTCCACCAAGTCTTGGCGGATCCAGACAAGCGAAATGTAGCTAAATCGACCCCATTGGTCTCAACAATGCCCATGTTCTTGAGAACCTCATGGCAGCTGTCCAGATAATCCAGGGGATCCTCAGTAGATGCACCGCTGAAAGTAGAAGTGAAAAGATTGGTGAACCTATCCAGTCTCCACAAAGCATCGGCGGACGTAGCCGCTCCATCACCGGTCTGAGCTACCACACCCGACTGTACTGCTCCAACTGGCTGAACCACAGGAGTTTGAATCTGAGGAGCTACTTGCTCCGGAGTGCGAGTAGCAGTAGTCTGGGACCCTCCTCCAGCCTGAGAGATGGCTTGTGCTACAGAAAGCAAGCCTGCCCGGGTGACACTCTCCATGAGGCCCACTAATCGGACCAGAGCATCCTAAAGAACTAGGGTAGCAATAAACCCATCTGGGACCTGAGCTGGGCCCACCGGAACTGCTGGAGCCGAAACCTCCTCATCAAAATCAACCTGAGGCTCCGTCACTAGGGCTGCTGCTCGGGGCTGAGATCTGCCCCTACCTCGTCCTCTAGCATGACCTCGGCCTCGCCCTCTGCCCTTTGTGGGAGTGGCTGCTAGGGGATCGGGCTGCTGAGTAGAGGATGAGGAAGCGCGTGTTCTCGCCATCTGCGAAAGAATAGAGTAGAAGTTCAATTAGCATTGAGAAATAAAACCGCACGACGAGAAAGAACAAATGTGAAGTTTTTCCTAACTTTGTAGCCTCTGGGGTATAAATACAGATGTCTCCATACCGATCCCTCAGACTCTACTAAGCTTGTGTATGAACTCTGAGACCTATGTAACCTAAAGCTCTGATACCAACTTGTCACGACCCGGACTTCCCACCATCGGGAGTCGTGATGGCACCTACTAATAGAAGCTAGGCAAGCCAAACCTTAAATACTTGCTACACTTTCATTTTTTGCTTCTTTTAACGAACACAAGTTGATAATATGATAAAAGCGGAATTTTAAATAAATAAGCGGAAGTCAACAATTATATATCTTAAGGCTACGTCTATTACAACTTATAAAACCTCAAATACCCAAAACCTGGTGTCACAGACTGTCTAAGAGTTTCTACATAGAAAGTCTAAAGAAATACAATACACTGTTTCTGAACAAAAGGAAATGAAATAGGAAATAGAGATAGAGGGAGATGTTAGGGCCTACGGATGCCTGCAGGTCTACCTTGGGTCTCCGGGTGGACTGAAGTAAGCACTCCAACTATTGTCCAAAAGCTTCTTCTGAATCTGCACACAGTGCAGAGTGTAGTATCAGCACAACCGCCCCATGTGCTGGTAAGTGTCTAGCCTAACCTCGGTGAAGTAGTGACGAGGCTAGGACCAGACTACCAAATAAACCTGTGCAGTTCATAAATATATACAGCAGAAAAGAAATGCAGAAATAACCAGTCAATGTGGGAGGGGGAAACATATTGTGGGGGAGATAATAGTTCCGAATAGAAAGGCACCAAGTAAGGAAAGAAACAACATAACTAGAATATCAACAAGGAAGCAGAGATCAACAATTGCACGACATCACCTTTCGTGTTTTTACTCTTAGACTCACCAAAGCAGTTATATAATAAAAATGTGCACGGCATCACCCTTCGTGCTTTTACTTTTGTCCTCACCAAAATAATCATATAATCAAAATGTGCACGGCATCACCCTTTATGCTTTTACTCTCTTTCCTCACCTTATAATCAATAGAATCGGCATGGAATGGTACGTCATGCGGTACAGCATCATCCTTCGTGCTTTACACTATTTCCTCACAATAGCAAACAATGCACGGCATCACCCTTCGTGCTTTAACACTCTTCCTCACCCAAACAACAATCACAAGCAAGGGGGCAAGGATATAAACAAAATAGTAATAGAGATCCCGACAAGGGAACAACAGTTAAACTATTAAATCCGGGCAAGGAAACAACATCAATAATCTCAACATCCCGGCAAGGGAGATAATCAACAAGCAACAATATCCCGGCAAGGGAACCATTTAATAACTCTTTCTCTTTCTTTCACTTTTATTTCACAACTCACTTTACCACTTGAGCCAATGCTCCAAAGGGTTCAATCATCTCATATACTTTCACAATTCATAATATAACTTGAGCCCATGCTCCTCGATGTTCAAGGTTACAATTCCTTCCACAAACTTTTCACAACAATTAGAAATCATCATCAAGGAATGAAAGATACAACGAAATCAAGATCTTCAAAATTTAAAGACTCACGGTCATGCAACACAAACGTATAGATACTCGTCACCATGTCTATACGTCATACTCAACAATTATCACAGAGCAAATAAGATTCAATTCCTAATCCCTCAATCTAAGGTTAGACCAAACACTTACCTCGATACCTCGAACAACTCAAGTTTCAATTATAGCTTTACCCCTCGATTCCACCGCCAATTCGCTCGTATCTAGTCACAATTTACTTCATTACATCAATAAACGCTAATGAATCAATTTGAATGCATAAAAATGAGTTTTCCAAAGTTTTACCCAAAAAGTCAAAATCGCCCCCCGCGCCCACCGGGTAAAAACCCGAGGTTCGAACCAAAACCCGATTACTCATTCCCCCACGAACTCAAATATATAATTTGTTTTGAAATCGGACCTCAAATCGAGGTCCAAATCCCTAATTTTTTTGAAAACCCTAGGTTCTACCTAAACCACCCAATTTCCCCATGAAAGTAATTGATTTGAAGTTGAAATCGTGTTAAAAGATGTTAATGATTGAAGAAAATTAGTTAAAAATGACTTACAATTGATTTGGAGAAGAAAGGTTGTTTGAAAAATTGCCTCTTATGTTTTAGGGTTTTGAAAAGTGAATAGTAACTGAAAAGTCCGTTTAAATATACTCCTCTCAGAACCTCTCCGCGGACCACATAAAAAATACCGAGACCGCGGAGCTCCACCGCGGACTGCAAGAAATCGAGCACGGTCGCGAAGACTTGGCCTTGCTCACCGCGGACCGCACAAATCCCACCGCGGTCGCAAAGTCCCCACCGCGGCCGCAAAGCTTTCACCGCGGACCGCGAGACCTGGCTTCAGAGACCTGCAACTTCTCTGAATCTGCAACTATTTCCTAAGTGTAAAAACATCCCGAAACTCACTCGAGCCCTCGGGGCTCCAAACCAAATGTCATACTAACTCAAAAACATCATATGGACCTATTCATGCGACCACATCATCAAAATAACATCTAATAATCATGAATTAAACCTCAAAACTCAACATTTTCATCAAGAACTCTCAAAGTTCATAACTCTTCAACCGGAAGTCCAACTCACGTCAAATAAACTCCCTTATTCACCAAATTTCATAGTTATCTTTCAAATACTGTAATAAGTTTCTACCGGGCTCCGGAACCAAAATACGGGCACGATAACAATGGTTTCAAACACTAATTCTTTTCTTTATTCCTTAGATAATTTAGTAAAACAATTTCTTTCAAAAATTGATTTCTAAGGCTTGGGACCTTGGAATTCATTTTCGGGCATACACCCAAGTCCCATATTTTATTGCGGACCTCTCGGGATCGTTGGAACACGGATCCGGGTCCGTTTGCTAAGAATGTTGACCAAAGTCAACCATAATCAAAGTTTTAACTCTAAAATTTTTATTTCTCATATTTTCACATAGAAGGCTTTCCGAATATAGGTCCGGACCACACATGTAAATTAAGGTGGGTAAAAAGGAAAGTTTTTAGGCCTCGGAACACTGAATGCACTTGCAACGCAAGTGATGACCCTTTTGGGTCATCATAACTAGTCTACACTTCACGTAAATAAGATGGCAAACGGGAAGGTTGGGTCGGATATGGGACAGGTCGAAAATGGGTAATGAAAGAACGGATAAATTATTCGAACCGATCCATATTCAATACAGATCATGAATATGATCACTTTTGGGAGAATTCCTAGTCTCCCAAACTTGAAGAACCCCCAATTTGAGGTTTTACAAATGTAAAAGTTAAATCCATTAGTTATCCATTAATTATCTATTTTCTAAATAGATAATATGGTTCTTATCCATATTTGACCTGTTTTTAAAAAGTTCATTATCCAACCTATTTTTTAGTAAAATAATATGGGTGATTAATTGTTTTCTTTTAACCATGTTGCCTCCCCTACATGTAAACATAATAACTAAATCCATAGCTTACATCTTTCAAGGTACATGGATGAAACTACTAGACATTGTATCTTCCAAAGTACATCAATGTGTTCATACTCTAATACATATACTAAATTAATATTCTAGTTGATAAACTAATGCAAACAAATGAAAACATGTTTATATTGTGTATATTTCAACAATAATATGGTAGAAATAATATGGTAGAGTGGGGTTTCTAGGGCAAAATTTTGTTGTGCTGAAAGTTTAGGTGTTTTCTAGAAAAAGAGAAGAGATTTAGAATTTATTTGATTTAAACCCATAGGAAAATGATTTAGCATGAATAATTGAAAAGTATACACAAATGCTTTACTTTCGTGGCGACGTAAGCATAGTTTACACTAAAAGATTACGTGGCGAGTGGCGACCTTTTTGAATCGCCACTATTCCCTTACTTTCAAAAACTATATGAGTCACCATAGAAAGCTCCATTTGTTGTAGTGATATTTATTCGGGCTAAGTAAAAACTTTAACAAAGTACCTAAGGTAGCCCCGAGGTGCCTAAGACCCAAACGAGGGTAAGTCCTTGTAATATGCTAACAAGTTTATGGAGAAAGACGCTTAAGGTTTCACAAGACTTCACAACGGACACTACTCCCAATATATAAGATGGTTAATGTGTCCTAATTATAGCCGTTGAAGTCTAGTTTCCAACGGTTTAAATAATGTAATATTTGACTTTTGCCATTAACATGACCTCACTGATGACATCAATGAAGCAATCCTAAGCACTATAAATGGGTTCCTTGCTCTTAGTTGTTAAATACACCAAAAACAGATAGAGTAAGAGAGAGTTCATAGAGTAAGAAGAAAAATACTCTGTGAAAAAAAATAAAAAGAGTTTGAATGGTACTGTAGTAAGGTGAAAAATCAAAAGAGGGTTATTTCTTTTGAGTGTTAGTAGTCTTGAAATATTTTAATCGGTACCACAAATTATAAAATTCTTGCTACAGTGAAATCAGTTGCTCCTCTCGGTCCGTGATTTTTCCTTTATTCAGAAGAGTTTTCCACATAAAATCTGGTATCCTTGTTTCTCTTATTATTACTGTTGGTTACGATATTTTAGTAATATGCATTTATTATAGTCATATGCCGTGAATATTATTTCTGGGGGGAGGGGTTAATTTTTCCAACAACTGGTATCAGAGCACAGGTTCTGTTTATTCACAAAAATATTATTTACGATTGATTTTACTTTGTGACAAAATAATATCAGGAGTAAAATATGACGTAACAAGATTCAATGGTAATGACGGTTTCTCCATATGGCAAAGAAGGACGAAGCACCTACTAATCCAACAAGGGTTATAAATTGCTACCTGGAGAAGAGGCAAAGCCTAAAAATCATTAAAGCCGAGGATTGGGCAAACATGGATAAGAAGGCGGCTAGCGCAATCAGACAACACTTGTCTGATGAAGTACTCAATAATGTTGAGGATGAAAATAGTGCATGTGGTATTTGGAAAAGACTAGAAAGTCTATACATGTTCAAATCCTTAACAGACAAGTTGTTTCTGAGACAGCAGCTTTATGCATCCATATGATTGAAGGTACAAATTTTTTGTCCTATTTAAATATGTTCAATGGATTAACCCTGTAGCTGGCAAACGCCGGAGAAACAATCACTGAAATAGATAAGGCTATCATGCTTGTAAACTCATCGCCATCTTCCTATGATAATTTGGTAACAACCATCATGAATGGTAGAGATACCATCAATGTAAAAAAGGTCACATCAGTCATTTTATTCAATGAAAGGATGAAAAAGAAGAAGACCAAAAATCAGGGGCAGGCTCTTATCATAGAAAACAAAGGAAGAAGTTTTTATAGAGCATCAAGTAGCGGTGAGAAATCCAAAGCTCGTGGAAAGTCTAGGAACCGATCAAAGGGTAGGAATTGCTACAGTTGTTGTCAACCCTCTCACTTTAAAAGAGAGTTCCCAAAGAAAGGTCAAGGTGAGAACAGTTGCCAGAAGAATGATGACAACACAATTGATGTAGTGTGCAATGATGACTCGATGGTTCTCTTCGTTCATGAGGAGGAGGAGGAATGCATGCACTTAGCAAGGCAAGAATCAGATTGGGTGGTTGACATAACAGCATCCTACCATGCCACACTGGTAAGTAAATTTTTCTGTAGATACAAAGCAAGAAACTTTGTGATGGTCAAGATGGGAAATACCAGTCACTCAAAGATTGTGGGGATTGGCGATATTTGTATCATGACAAATGTTGGATGCACATTAGCTTTAAAAGATGTGCGGCACGTACTAGATCTGCGAATGAATTTGATTTTTGGGATCGCTCTAGATCGGGACAGGTACGAGAATTATCTCGCCAATAGGAAGTGGAGACTCACCAAGGGATCATTGGTGATTGCTAAAGGAGTTGCTCCCTATACATTATATAAGACAACTGCTGAGATATTTGAATATGGATTACATACGATTATAGATGATATGCATGTAGATTTATGACATTGGAGATTGGGCTATATGAGTGAGAAGAAATTACAGATCCTATTCAAGAAGTCATTCATCTCATTTGCAAAAGGTACAACTGTAAATTCTTGCGATTATTGTTCATTTGTAAAATAACATAGGGTATCATTTCAAGCAACTCATGGAAGAAAATCGAATATACTTGAGTTAGTATATTTTGATATTTGTGGTCTAATGAATGTAGAATAAATGGGAGGTAACAAATATTTTTGCACATTTATTGATGATTCTTCACAGAAATGGGGTTTGAATAGAGTAGACAAATCCTGGAACTCCACAACACAATAATGTAGCTGAAAGGATAAATCGCACCATTGTCAAAAAAATGAGAAGTATGCTCAAAATGGCAAAAATACCTAAGTCATTTTGGGTGAAGCAGCTCGCACAACCTGTTACTTAATTCACAGAATTCCATCAGTTCCATTGGAGTTTGACATTTTATAGAAAGTCTAGACCAACAAAGAGGTGTCATACTCTCATCTGAAAGTGTTTGTATGTAAAGCGTTTGCATATGTGCCGAAGGAGCAGAGAACGAAGCTGGATGACAAAGCTATTCTGTGCATCCTCATCGGTTATGGAGATGAAGAGTTCGGCTATAGATTGTGGGACCCAGAAAGGAAAAACATCATCAGAAGAAGAGATATGATCTTCAAAGAAGATGTGGTCGGGATTGATAGAGATCAATCAACAAAGACCAACAAATATAGTTACTAGTTTTGTTACTTTGTACCTGTACATAATCCTTCCACATGTGAAGAATGGCACACGGAAGGTGTAGATGAAGAGGTTGATAACAAGATGGAGCATCTTATTCCACAAGAGGAAGAACAAGAGCAATAACAATAAGAAGAAGGACAACAACCTTTAAGAAGATCTGAAAGAGTGAAGGTGGAATCCATGAGATATCTTTCTATAGAGTATATCCTCGTCATTGATGAGAGGGAGCCAAGAATTTCAAGGAGGTGCTATCTCATCCATAACAAATCCAGTGGATGGAAGATATGCTAGAAGAGATGAATTCCCTACAGAAGAATGGCACGTCCTAGGTTGAATTTCCAAAAGGCAAAAGACCGCTCAAGTGCAAGTGGGTCATTAAGCTCAAGAAAGATGAAAATAGTAAGCTGGTCAGATACAAATCTCGATTGGTGGTAAAAGGTTTTGAATAGAAGAAAGGTATTGATTTTGATGAAACTTTCTCACTTATTGTCAAAATGATTTTTATTCAAACAATCTTGAGCTTGGCAGCTAGCCTAGATCTTGAAGTGGAGCAGTTGGACTGAAAACTGCATTTCTGCATGGAGATTTGGAAGAAGATCTCTATATGGAGCATCTAGAGGGTTTTGACGTAAAGGAGAAGAAACACATAGTGTGCAAGTTGAATAAGAGTCATTATAGGTTGAAACAAGCTCCAAGTCATTGGTACAAGAAGTTTGACTCATTCATGAAAAGTCAAACGTACACAAAAACATTTTCAGATCCATGTGTATACTATAAGAAATTCTCTAACAATAACTTTATCATCTTGTTGTTATATGTGGATGACATGTTGATTGTAGGATAAGACACGAAGTTGATTGCCAATTTGAAGGAAGATTTGTCGAAGTCATTTGACATGAAAGACTTAGGTCTAGCTCAACAAATTCTAGGAATGGAGATTGTCCGAGATAGGACAAGTTGAAAGTTTTTGCTGTCACAAACGAAGTACATTGAATGTGTGGTTAAGCACTTCAACATGATAAGTGTTAAATGCCTCTTGCTAGTCATATGAAGTTGAACAAAGGCAATGTGTCCTAAAACAATGGAAGATAAAGAAAGCATGGCTAAAGTTCCATATTTCTCTGCCGTCAGGAGCTTGATATATGCAATGGTATGTACTGGACCTAATGTTGCTCATGTTGTCGGTATTGTTAGCAGGTTTCTTGATAATCCCGGAAAACAACATTGGGAAGCTATAAAGAGGATACTCATGTATCTAAAAGGAACCTCGAATGAATGCTTGTATTTTGGAAGATCTAATCCAATCTTGAAGGGCTATACAGACGCTGATATAGCAGTTGACATTGGCAATAGAAAATTCACTACTGGATATTTGTTTACTTTTTCAGGGAGAGCTATGGCAATCAAGGTTGCAAAAGTGTGTCGCACTCTCTATAACTAAAGTAGAGTACATTGTCGTTGCTGAAACAAGCAAGGAGATGATATGGCTTAAACGGTTCCTTCAAGAGCTTGACATGCATCAAAAGGAATATGTTGTTTATTGTGATAGTCAAAGTACAATAGACTTGAGCAAGAACTCCATGTATCATGCAAGAACAAAACATATTGATGTGAGACATCATTGGATTCGTGAGCAAGTAAAGAACGAATCTTTGTAGGTTAAGAAGATTCACACGAGTTAAAATCCTGCAGATATGATAACCAAGACGATTCTAAGAGACAAGTTCAAGCAATGCAAAGAACTTGTCGGAATGGGCTCTATATGAGAAACTGGAGATATCTCTTTCAGGTGCGTGGGACTGGAGGGGGAGATTTTATGGGTTCATCCCATGTGAAAGGAAAACAACTTCCTTTGGGTTTGAAATGTCAATCCAAATAAAGGAATGGTAAGGAAGGTTTTATGGCAAATCATTCCTTGGTTTCACAATGTAATATTTGACTTTTTCCATTAACATGACCTCATTGTTGACATCAATAGAGCAATCCTAAGCACTATAAGTGCCTTGCTCTCAATGTTAAACACACAAAAAACAGACAGAGTAAGAGAGAGTTCACAGAGTAAGAAGAAAAATACTCTGTGAGGAAAAATATAAAGAGTTTGAGCAGTATTATAGTAAGGCGGAAAAATTAAAAGAAGGTTATTTCTTTTGAGTGTTTGTGGTGTTGGAGTATTTTACTCGGTTCCACAAATTGTAAAATCCTTGTTATAGTAAAATTAGTTGTTCCTATCGGGCCGTGATTTTTCCCTTATTCAGAAGGGTTTTCCACGTAAAATTTGATGTCCTTGGTTCTCTTATTATTATCGTTGTGTTTACCGTGAAAATTGTAATAACAATTAAATTTATTGATGGGACTCTAAAAATACGTGATCTATTTTTATGATGGTTTGTTAAGCAGTTGATGCTAATTATATAAGATTTAGAGACGAAATAAAGTTAAGAAGGGAACTATAACCAAACCGATAGGTTAGTTATTTGGGGCCTCGGGCTTGTCAATTCTGGGCCTTGAGGTCGATCCCGAGGCTCGTCCACGAGCTGTTGAGGGTAATTGGGGTAGGGCTAACAGTTATGAGGTAATTAAAGAGGGCTCTTTATGGCCAATAATAAGCAATAAATGATGAACAAATTTGAAGATAATAAATGAAAGCTATAATATCAAAAGAATATATTAGAGAGTGAAATAGAGAGTTCTTGTATATTTTGTGTGGAGCAACTGAAGTGACCAACCCTTTACAAAGTGATAAGGATCCCCTTTATATAGGAGGGAAATTCCCATCATAGTACAACAAGCATTAATTACAAAGATATGGAGATGTGACCACTAGATGACACCCTGACTCGGGTCTTAGTATAGCTCTCTAGGCTCTGTCAGTCTTAGACACATGCCTTGGGAAATCCCCATTTCTACCATGACCATGGTCAACATTATCCTAAGACCGAGTGCCGACGAGCGTCGAGGGAGGAGACTCAATCATAACCTTGTAGCCTCGAGACTTCGATATGGTCTTCTGAGGTGATTTGATAATGAGAAATTGGACCCTCTGATTTACCGTACACAAATAGTCCCCGCGTTTCTTAGAGAGGAATGATAAGAAACAATTGTGACATCCAACTCTTCGGACTTCTCGCAGTGATGCCACGCTGATGATATCATACTTACGATGTAAACCTTCACGATAACCGGTACATCCCATGGACTTGTCTTTTCAGCGTCATTCAATGTGCTGCCGATTCCCATTCTTCAAGGCGACCCTATCGCCGTCAATCCAGTTTCTAATGCACATTGATTGTGCTTGATGATCCGTCTTTCAAAGTCATTGATGGCATTGTTGGCCATATTATCATCCCCTATAAATGGGGCCTTTCCATGATATCTTTTTATCCAAGTGCCTTTAAACATCTTTCCATTCCTTTCTTCTCATTGTCATTATCCTTCTCCATTTCTACCCGCCATGTTTGGGATCTCTGGCCTCAAGGTCTTATGGCGGCGTTCTTATTAGCCACACCATGACCTTTTACCTAGGCTCTACTGTGCCGAGCGAGATTATACTATCTCACGCTTTGGGCTGAAGTGACCTTTTAATGTAAGCTGTCGACAATGGCTCTCACGCTTTGGGTCGAAGCGACCTTTTAATGTAAGCTGGCTACAATGGCTCTCACGCTTTGGGCCGAAGCGACCTTTTAATGTAAGTTGGCGACAATGGCTCTCACGCCTTGGGCTGAAGCGACCTTTTAATATAAGCTGGAGACAATGGCTTTAACGCCTTGTAGCGACGGTCGGGCATTCTCGAGTCGTGTTAGTTCGGTTGGTACAGCCGTGTGACCGGAGTCACTTGTGTTTGGCCGGAGCCTTTGAGTCCCGAGTGAAGTAGTTTCGGCATTTATATATAGGGTATGCCTTTTTAGGGGTCTTACAAGTTCAATATATAGCCGAAACTTTGGGATTGGGTCTATGCCTTTAGTGAGGTCTTACAAGTTTTACATGATGTTGAGGTCTTACAGTTTTACATGCCGTTGAGGTCTTACAAGTTTTACATGTCATTGAGGTCTTACAGTTTTTACATATCGTTGAGGTCTTACTGGTTTTACATGCTGTTGAGGTTTTACATCAGAACAAAGTCATTGATGGCATTGTTGGCCACATTATCATCCCCTATAAACGGGGCCTTTCCATGCTATCTTTTCATCCAAGTTCCTTAAAACATCTTTCCATTCCTTTCTTCTCATTCTCATTATCCTTCTCCATTTCTACCCACCATGTTTTGGGTCTCTGGTCTCAAGGTCTTAATCCGGGCGTTCTTATGAGCCAAACCATGACCTTTTACCTAGGCTCTGCTGTGCCGAGCGAGATTATATTATCTCGTGGTTGTGGTTGTTATTGTTATGGCTATTATTGCTGTCGTCGTTAGATCGAGGTGACGAGACAAAGGGGGTCGGCCTGTTCTAACTTGGGGAAATATTTGGACTCTAAACTGTTGCTCGGGAGAGTGTTCGGACTATACACAGTTTCTCACTCTCCTACCCTAGCCTGGTGCGGCATTTTACCCCTCGGGTCTTTTCCCAAGGGATAAAATGGTGCACCGGCCATTAAGCTCGCACAGCACAATGTCCTAGAAGGTGGACTCGGAGCGGCCGTGCGAGTAGGGTTGAGGCCCGCCGAATCTTCAACCTTTGGCTTCGGCGGGCTATGTCTTTTTTTCTGCCTCTTCTGTATCACCTTCCTCTTCTTTGCCTTCCCGCTTTCCTCTTCTTCATCTTCATCTTCGTCCTCGGAGATATTGCTCCGTGGGATTGAGCTAGGAACCTAGAGGAGGTGGCGGTCAAAGGTATCACCATCGAGTACGCATGCTCGAGGGGTGGTGCTCGGAGATGCTTCTACCGGAGATGGGCCTTCGAGAGTAGACTAGGTCTCAGACTTTCACTACATATGTACCCTCTTGCTTCTTTATTTATGTGTAAGAAACCCTCGTGGGCTCTTGTAATCATATGTAAGGACCCAACGTGGGCTTTTGTAATTGAATGTTCATGAATACAAGGATATTTCTCCAATTAGTCTTTGATGCTTGCTATATTCTTTTATGTTTGCGGAGATTCTGAATTCATGACTCTGTCTACTGTTGCCAATATCAAACCTGGGTATGAGTATTCTTTCTGTCCTTCGATCGATCAATATGGCCTTGCGTGGAACCTTTTGCGATCCTTTGGATCGAACCTGGATCGGGCCGATTAACTCGGGTCGCCGGGACTTTGACTTCAAATAAAATAAAGTACCGTTTTGGGCCTTGAAACAATGATTTATTATTTAAACTCCGTGGCAACCTTTGAGAAGAAATTTGTTCGGAGGCCTGTGGACAAAGACTACCTTTGATCTCTAGAGGTCAGTCCCCGAGCGGAGGTTCGTTAAAATTTGAACCACCTAGAAACTCGCTTTGGGCTTAGTGTAAATAGCCTTAAGATGTTGTAGATAGATCTTGAAAGAGGGTTTGTCCGATCTTAGACGGTACCCGGGGGCTAAGCCCATACGAGTGGAGTTTAAATACTTATTTCCTTGGTGCCTGATTCTATATTGACAAAAAACCCCTGAGGTCAGGGTACCACCTCGGGTCTCGTAATGATGCCATTGCCTTCCTGGAGCCTAACCTTCCCTTTGATGGAGATCCTCGAGGTTGGGTACCACCTCGGTGCTGGCAAAGGCGTCATCGGTGTCTTAAAGCATAACTTTTGTTTGATGGGGGTTCTCGAGGTCTAGTACCACCTCAGGACCGAAGAAGGTGTTATTAGCTTCTTGGAGCCTAACCTTGTTCCGATGGAGGTCCTCGATGTCGGGTACCACCTCGGGAGTGGAGAAGGTGTTATTGGTCAGTGTTCTTAACCGGCTTTGCGGTAGGCGAGTCGTCGCCATTTTTCCCATATATAAATAGGGTTGTTTCTGCTTTTTCGGGGGTTCTACCATTTTAAGCAATTGCCCTTCTTTTTCTGTGCCAGCCTTTCGGCACTTCAACACTAATACGTCTGCACATATTCCTGCTTTCTAGTTCTCTAATTTCGTCACCGCCACGACTGCTATGTCGGGGTCTACCTGACAGGGAGGGGAGAGCTCCACCTCAAGCCTTCAGGACTAACAAAAGTGCGCCTTGAAGACCACTTCATTGATAGGATAAGAGCATCTTGAGTTAGTGATGTTACAGGCATTTTCCCTGGGTGAGGGCATTACGGATCATGTTGATGGGTTCTTGAATGTGTACACACATACCCTTTCACAATGGGTCCCCTTGATAGGGTTGTGCTCAACTTCCACTTAGAGTATCGAGTTACCTTGACGCAGGTCCATCCATCGTTTTGGCGAAATGGTGTTGATGGTGAGATTTTTCGTAGAGAAGGCTGGGCTTGAATTTATGCTCAGTCATCTTATTAGGTTGTACCGGCCCTTTCACCATCGAGGTCTGCTAACCTTGCGATGTTGATCGACCATGCCCTTCATCATTAATGACGAGGAAGATGGAGATCGGGGATGGATGAGTCATTTCGTCCGAGTGCGGACTACTGACATTATTCCCATGGAGCTCATGCCATTCCCTGAGGAATGGAATTATACTCGTAAGTGGTGGATCTCGTGCTTTCTAAGTTATGTCTATGATGAAAGCCCGGTTTCGTAAATGTGCCTTCTTTTCTTTTCCTTCTTTCATGTGGAGAAGCATATCCCCTTTACGCGTATTAATCTTACTGTTGTAAGCATTGGAGAGCCTTTTGAGGTGATGTCGCGCTCCTTCATAGAGGGGGAAGGGTTGCCAACTCCAGGGCTGAAGAATGGTAACAATGAACGCGAGGTATTTCCACAGGGCGATGGTGCTCAAAGTAAGGTGGAGCGAGTCCGGGGCTTCGGAGTAGAAGAATCATCTGAGCCTGCCATGCCTACTGCTGTTGGTTCTAGAAAGAGGTTTTCTCCGTTGATGTCACCTTCTTTTTCGTCGATATTATTTCGGGAGATACTAGAAACTCGGGGTTGCATACACCAAGCGGCCATGCTTCGACTGGAGTAGGCTCTTTTAGGGCCGAAGGGACTAGATTGGCAGGTTTGCGTTCGGCCTTCGAGGAAGCCCAGCGGCTTCACTTTGCGGTGAGTTTTGGTACAGGTTTTTTGAGCTCTGTGTCTTCCCTTCCTTATTGAGTTTTCTTTTGCAGGCATTCGACAAGCTTAAGTCAGGGCTGCTTCGTTGTGAAGCCAGGCTACGGAACGTTCTGGATGAGGAGAGATCCCTAAGGCTCCTTTGTGATGAAAAAGAAGTCGAGTTGGTAAATTTGCAGTATGAGGCGGGCCGGAGCTTGAATTACGAAAACCACCTGAAGGAGCAGGTAGTTTTCTATCCCGGGTGAGTGTGCATTCCACCTCCTGGCTCCTGGAGCTAATACTTAGTTTATTTTAGTTGCAGAAAAAGATGGAGGCCCTGGAACGCCTTCGAGATGAAGTTGGTCGGGCCAGGCGTGAGCTTGATAAATTGAAAGCTTGGGCGGAGGCTCAGGCTTTAGGGGGGAAGGATACTCTGGCCAAAGTTCCTACTGTTGAAGCTCAACTTCGCATAGCTCGTGACAATGCTTTGGTTCAGATAGAAATGATTGCAAAGCTCGAGTCTGATCTTTCAAAAATTAGGGCTGAGATCGTCGATGCTCGGGCAGAAGCTGCGATGAGCCGACTAAGGCTGATCAGGAGGTGGCGATCTACTCAAAGGATGCTGGCGATGCTCAAGCTGAGCTGAGGAGGATCTTTGACAGCGAAGGGAGGATTGAAGAATATGCTCGTTGCAAGTCTCGAAGA
The DNA here is from genome assembly GCF_000715075.1 of Nicotiana tabacum. Lineage (NCBI taxonomy): Eukaryota > Viridiplantae > Streptophyta > Magnoliopsida > Solanales > Solanaceae > Nicotiana > Nicotiana tabacum. The sequence continues at coordinate 14,360,742 of NC_134100.1, forward strand.
AAGACCCTCGAGGAGATCCGTGATAGGGGTTTCACCCTCTTGGAAGAATTGGAGCTAGCAAGGGCGGATGAGCATGATGCTCGGTTGCTTCTGACCGATGCCGAGGAAAGTGAGGATGAGACCAGCAGGCCGTAGCCCCTAGGGGGTATAGACATTGCAATCTGTATGTAGCATTTAAGAAACATATTTGTAGACGGAGATTGCCCTTTTTCGCACATGTGTATGAAAGAAAACCTTGTGGCTTTACTCCTTTTGTATCTTTTTCTATCTTGATTTTGACCAGGCGAGCTGGTTTTTGCATTGGTAGGAATCCTCAGAGTAGTGATGTGGACCCGGGGCTCATTGCACTGGCCCGTAGACTCTTACGTACTTTCGCTTTTAGGCATACATAGGCCACCTATTTTGGGCTTAGTCCCCGAGTCGGGCATCGACTCGAGCTTATTTGACCTTCGAATGGCCGAGTTTTAGGCTGGCGACAGTGGCTCTTACGCTTTTGGTAGATGCGACCTTTTAGTGTATGTGGGCTGGCGACAATGGCTCTTACGCTTTGGACCGAAGTGGCATTTTAATGTAAGCTGGCGACAGTGGCTGTTACGCTTTGGGTCGAAGCGACCTTTTAATGTAAGATGGAGACAATGGCACTCATGCTTTGGGCCAAAGCGACCTTTTAATGTAAGCTGGCGATAATAGCTCTCACGCTTTGGGACGAAGCAACCTTTTAATGTAAGCTGGCGACAATGGCTCTCACGCTTTGGGCCGAAGCGACCTTTTAATATAAGCTAGCGATAATGGCTCTCACACTTTGGGTCGAAGCGACCTTTTAATGTAAGCTGGCGACAATGGCTCTCACACTTTGGGTCGAAACGACCTGTTAATGTAAGCTAGTGACGATGGCTCTCACGCTTTGGGCCGAAGCGACCTTTTAATGTAAGCTGGCGATAATAGCTCTCACGCTTTGGGTCAAAGCGACCTTTTAATGTAAGCTGGCTACAATGGCTCTTACGCTTTGAGCCGAAGCGACCTTTTAATGTAAGCTAGCGACAATGGGTCTCACGCCTTGGGCTGAAGCGACCAATTAATGTAAGCTGGCGACAATGGCTCTCACGCTTTGGGCTGAAGCAACCTTTTAATGTAAGCTGGCGACAATGGCTCTCACGTTTTGGGCCGAAGCGACCTTTTAATATAAGCTAGCGATAATGGCTCTCACGCTTTGTGTCGAAGCAACCTTTTAATGTAAGCTGGCAACAATGGCCCTCAAGCTTTGGGCCGAAGAGACCTTTTAATGTAAGCTGGCGACAATGGCTCTCACACTTTGGGTCGAAATGACCTGTTAATGTAAGCTAGTGACAATGGCTCTCACGCTTTGGGCCGAAGTAACCTTTTAATGTAAGCTAGCGACAATGGCTCTCATGTTTTGGGTCAAAGCGACCTTTTAATATAAGATGGCTATAATAGCTCTTACACTTTGGGCCGAAGCGACCTTTTAATGTAAGCTAGCGACAATGGCTCTCACGCCTTGGGCTGAAGCGACCATTTAATGTAAGCTGGCGACAATGGTTCTTACGCCTTGTAGTGATGGTCGGGCGTCCCTGAGTTGTGTTAGTTCGGTTGGTATAGCCGTGTGACCGGAGTCACTTGTGTTTGGTCGGAACCTTTGAGTCCCGAGTGAAGTAGTTTCGGCATTTATATATAGGGTATGCCTTTTTAGGGGTCTTACAAGTTCAATATATAGACGAAACTTTGGGATTGGGTGTATGCCTTTAGTGAGGTCTTACAAGTTTTACATAACGTTGAGGTCTTACAGTTCTACATGCCGTTGAGGTCTTACAAGTTTTACATGTCGTTGAGGTCTTACAGTTTTTACATGTCGTTGAGGTCTTATAGGTTTTACATGCCGCTGAGGTCTTAAAGTTTTTACATGTTGTTGAGGTCTTACAGTTTGATCACTGCCTTATGTAGGTCTTACGGGATTGAGTCTGCCCGCTCGGGGTCTTATGGCCTCGGGTTTTGATAAGTCGATGGAGGTGGATCTTGACGGTAGTCCCCGAGTCGTCGAGAGTTTCTTGACTCGAGAGCCTTTTCTGCAAACTTTGCATTGCCTCGTCGAGGGTTTATGAATTTGGAGATCCCGACCCTGAGGTCATGCGATTTTGGAGATATCGGCACCATCCCCCGAGTGTTCGGGGCGCTTTTGGCCTTGGAGATGTTTCGTGATTTCCGTGTTGCCTTATCTGAGGGCTTATGACTTTGGTGTCCCAACCCGAAGGTCATTTAGGTGTTGAATTGTTGACACCAGTCCCCGAGTGTTCGGGACATTTTTGGCGGAGGAGTTGTTTTTGCGAAGGTGCTAAGCCTCTTTTTGAGCGTGAGATGCTTTGATAAAAAATATTCTTCAATTATTTAGTATAAGTGTACACGTTTTTGCCATCGGGGGCCCGACTATAGGGACACGGTTCGTTCGACCGTTTAGCCCAGTACATCATTTTCCTATAGGGACCTGATTCGGCGTCTCCTGGCTTTTCCAAGCGGATGACCTTCGGGGGGGATACCCCTCAGTGTTCGAGGTTGATTGCAAAAAGAAGCCTCGGACACTTGTTGAGATTCCCTTAGGTAGCATGCAGATGTTGCCTCGTTAAAAACCTTGCCGGTAAAAATCTTTTCAGGATAAAAACTCGATTGAAGGAAAAGAGTGCAACAGATGCTTTAAAACCTCAAGGTCTTCGAACTAGGTTATCGTTCTGACTGCTTCGATCGGGCGCATGCATAAGGGTTAGTCTAAAATACGAAATGAAAAGGGAGATGGTTATACCTTAGTGTGAGACGCGCCGTCAATGTTTTGAGGATCAATATGTTCCAATCACTCGAGATGAGGATGCGGTACGGTCCTTTATTTTGTTTAATTGGACTTAGTCGGGGGTTTCTCTTGATTACCCTTTGGCTCTTTTGCGAGCGGAGGTATGGGTACTGGTGCCACGTCGTGCACCACGAGCATTTCCCTTGCCGCATGTTGTTCCCCGTAGACGGTTTTAATCCTATCCTTTGTTGGGAATTTCATCATTTAGTGTAAAGTGGACGGTACTGCCCTCATGCAGTGTATCCACGGCCGTCCGAATAAAGTGTTATACCTCATGTCTCCTTTGATGACATGGAATTTGGCATTTTGGGTCGTGCCGGCCATGGTGACTGGGAGGGTGATTTCTTTTTTTGTTGTTTCCCTTTCCATGTTGAATCCGTTGAGGACTCGAGTGGCGGGCACAATTTGGTCAAGCAGTCCGAGCGGCTCTATCACCCTCGACCTGATAATGTTGGCGAACTACCTGGATCCACGAGTACACGTTTTATTTGAAAAGAATTCACAAGGAAAGAGATTACCAGTGCGTCATTGTGAGGTTGAGACAAGTTCTTGGTGTCCTCTTCGCTGAATGTGAGGGCGTCCCCAGTATATCCCCGAGTTCACTTTTCTCTGGTGATGGATATTTTTATCCTTCTCATTACGGGTTCCTGCGGGACATCGACGCCTCCCAAGATCATGTGGATGAAATGATGTGGCTCGTTTGCTTCATTCTTCTTGGCCGCCTTTCTTTACCGGAATTGATTTTTGGCTCGATCGCTAAGGAATTTCCGGAGATGACATTTGTTAAGTAGTCGAGCTACCTCTTCTCGGAGTTGGTGGCAATCCTCGGTCCTGTGGCCGTGTGTGTTATAAAACTCGCACACTAAGTTATGATTCCTTTGTGAAGGATTCAATTGTACAGGCCTGGGCATCTGGTGTCTCTGATTTTACTGATGGTGAACACGATGTCTGATACATAGACGTTGAAGTTGTATTCTGACAAGTGAGGTGCCCCCGTTGGCCCTACATTCCTATCAAATCTAGCTCTGTTGGTAAGTCCCCGAAGATCTTGTCCTCGGTCTATCCTTCGATCGTTGTGAGGTGGGTTGCGCCTCGGGGCATTCCTCATGTCTTCGATGTACGGCTGATATCTTTCTTTGTTTGGTTTTGGATCCTTTGCCAGGAGCCTGCTTAGGTATACTGAGCCTGAGGGGGCTCCCAACTGGTCATCGTCGGCCCTGATTTTTGACTGGTACCGGTTGTGGATGTTCGACCAGGTCACAGCTAGATACTCGATCAAATTCTGTTTCAGCTATTTAGAAGCCGCCGACCTTCGTTCGCTCAGACCTTGAGTGAAATCTTGCACTGCCCAGTCGTCGGAGACTGGCGGTATCTCCATCCGTTCCATTTGGAAGCGAGATACGAACTCTCCCAGCATTTCGTTCTCTCTCTGCTTGATTTTGAACACGTCGGATTTCCTCGTTGCTACTTTCATGGCACCGACATGTGCTTTTATGAAGGAGTCTGCTAGCATGAAAAATGAATCTATGGAGTTAGGATATAGGTTGTGATACCACATCATGTCCCTCTTCGAGAGTGTTTCCCCGAACTTCTTTAGTAAGACGGACTCGATCTCGTCATCCCTTATATCGTTGCCCTTTACTGCACAAGTGTATGCAATAACGTGCTCATTGGGATCCGAGGTCCCGTTGTATTCTGGAAGTTCCTGCATCTTGAACTTCTTTGGAATGGGTTTCGGGGTCGCTTCCTCCAGGAACGACCTTTGTATGAACTTCTTCGAATCCATGCCTTTTAGGACCGGGGGTGCGCCCAGAATTTGGTCGACCCTAGAGTTGTAGGTCTCGACCTTCTTGTTGTTGGCTTCTATCATTTTCTCGCCCGATTCGATCTTTTTGGTGAGCTCCTCGAGCATTTTTATGACGGCGGGATCGGTCATCGGCCCGTTATTGCTCGATCTCTCTGGTACCTGTTCGGCTGGAAGAGCTGTCCCCGGTGCTACCGTGCTGAGAGTTTTCTTGTGACTTCGCAGCTGAGCAATAGCTAGTTGTTGTGCCTGCAACATTTCAAAAATAACATGAAGCCTAACCTCACGTTCTTCCGTAGTTGGGGTTTTCTGTGCTTCTTGTAGACCCCTTTGGTGTATGCTCCTGTCAGTGTGGGAGCTTATGTCGACGCGTTGGGCGTCGCGTGAGACCGCGTCCACGGGGACTGGCTCCGGTGCATTCCCAAGGTTTTGCGGCGGCACAACAACACCTGGAATAGCCACACCGTTTTCCCCATGGTCCTCAAGATTGTTGTTTTCATCTCCGTCTACTGAGTTAGACATTTCGACCTGAAATCGAAGATCTTGAACAAGAAAAAGCGTGAAAGATAACTTGCGTTATGTAGTAAAACCAGCAAGAAAATAATCACTATTATATTTAGCCCCACGGTGGGCGTCAAACTGTTTACCGTGAAAATGGTAATAACAATTAAATTTGTTGATATGACTCTAAAAATACGTGATCTATTTTTATGATGGTTTGTTAAGCAGTTGATGCTAATTATATAAGATTTAGAGACGAAATAAAGTTAAGAAGGGAACTATAACCAAACCGATAGGTTAGTTATTTGGGGCCTCGGGCTTGTCAATTCTGGGCCTTGAGGTCGATCCCGAGGCTCGTCCACGAGCTGTTGAGGGTAATCGGGGTAGGGCTAACAGTTATGAGATAATTAAAGTGGGCTCTTTATGGCCAATGATAAGCAATAATGATGAACAAATATGAAGATAATCAATGAAAGCTATAATATCAAGAGAATATGTTAGAGAGTGAAATAGAGAGTTCTTGTATATTTTGTGTGGAGCAACTGAAGTGACCAACCCTTTACAAAGTGATAGGGATCCCCTTTATATAGGAGAGAAATCTCATCATAGTACAACAAGCATTAATTACAAAGATATGGAGATGTGACCACTAGATGACACCCTGACTCGTGTCTTAGTGTAGCTCTCTAGGCTCTGTCAGTCTTAGCCACATGCCTTGGAAAATCCCCGTTTCTACTGTGACCGTGATCAATATTATCCTAAGACCGAGTGCCGACGAGCTTCGAGAGAGGAGACTCGATCATAACCTTGTAGCTTCGAGACTTCGAGATGGTCTTCTGAGGTACTTTGATAATGAGAAATTGGACCCTCCGATTTCACCGTACATACGTTGGTTACTGTATTTTAGTTATCCACATTTATTTCAATTGTATACCGCAAATATTATTTCTAGGGGTTAATTTTCCCAACAGTAATGCAGTGGACAGCTCCCCGCTGAATCGTGAAAAGACGCAAGAAATGCCTGAAGAAATTACCAAGGACAGAAATATTCGTGCTTTAAATACCCCCTGGACGGTATTTCTAGTTATTTTAGTATCGCAAAGAGCTAGGGCAATTCTTTTTCGAGCAAGGTTGGCCTGGATTAGCTCTAATACAAGACCCTTCCGTGATTCTCAATGGGCTTGTTGATTAAAACTATGTGTCCATCTTTAATTTTAAATTAAAGGCTTAGATTGTCTGATTCTCTTTCTTCATTTTCTTGCTCAATGTTCAAAGGAGAAGCAGTATTTGAGCTTTTGTGGTTAAGTTCGAAGGAAATATTGAAGCTTGATGTTTTTGCCAAATTCATCTTCAAAGGCATAACATTCATTTAAGCAAATGCTAGCTTTTCCAATTTTAAGAATCTTTTCAGCTCGTTTATTGATCTCTTCCTCTTGAATAGCTTTATTTAGCAACATGACTTTCAAAAATAAGAGGATATACTCCAATCCGATAAAATTTATACTCTTATCCGTTTCGATATGACTTTCATTTGCTCTGAAGGTGGCGTGTTCTGGTTTTCTTCCGTCAGAGGAGATGTCTTACAAGAGAGAGATGAGAATTGCTAAGGGGTACAATGGTAAATTTTAAGTGTTCTATTTTTTTTAAAAAAAATTAATAACACATGTTACGACCTTATTGTTGGGTGACATTATACATATTCTGAAAAATTGGTAAAGAAAAAAGTAGTGTGTCCTTAGATACGCTCTGAAAATATTTAGTGTAAGGTGATTTTCGACCGCTAAGAATGTGTAATAGAGATTTGATCTATAATTCATATGGTAACAAATATATTTTGCCCCTAAAATAAGGGGGTACGTTTAGTGTATAACCCCTCGACAAGTAAAAATGAACGGAGAGAGTACCATTTTTCACATAACTTGCTTTTCATTTTTTCAAAGGTTTATTAAATGCATTTATTATGAAAATGTTATGATATAATATTATTTTATCATATTATCCTGGAGTTTTAAAGTTTTTTTGGGTGGAGTTAATAATACTTACGAGGTACGATTTAATAGAAATTGTGCTCAGCCTCCTACATGAGGCAACTTATCACTTCTTGTTTCAGATAGCGACACAAAATTGACGGCGCGATCTAAACGTCACCTCCATTCTCTGTTAGTTATAGTCTTTAGTCTACCTTTCGGAGATTGACCTTTCTTTCTCTTCTTCCTAGTCTGATCGGTCGAGCTCTCGTAATCGATTGCTCGTATGTCCATTTCATTCTGGCTAGCGCACATCTCCAGCTATGTTTCCAACCTTTCATTTAATCTATCATTCCCGTATGAGGCATCATTCTCATGTATGTTCTTAGAGGTTCTAGTGATATTGTGAGAAGGCTAGTTGTGTACGTGCAATTATACTTCTAATTATCATGTTATGATGATGATGTCAAATTTTAATTTTTATTCCGCACTTATGTATTTTGGCTAATGTTTTGAGTTATAATGAGACTTTTAAACCAAACGTTTTAAGATGGTGTTTTAAATGCTTAAGTTATGTTTCGCACTTTGAAATGACTATCAATAGGTGGACATGTTTATGTGGTTTGCTTGGTGTGAGATGAGGTAGGGGCAGATTTAGGACGTTTTTATGTTGCACGTTAATCCATGATCTTTTCGTAAAATTAAATACTTTATGTATATATTTCGTAAAATTAATTTAATATTATCAGTTGATATTCATGCTCCAACAAAGTTGCGTGATGCACCTCGCAGTGCGTAGCCACACTATGACAAGGATGGTCAAGTGAATACCCTTCGCCGAAAAATTATACTGAGTGTATAAATCAATTATTACTTTGTATGGTTATAGATTATATTTTTTAATTCCCTTATAATTGATTAAGGCATTCTTAGTGGTCTAGGGTGTTTAAAGTGAGGTGATCACGAGTTCAAATGACTGTCCAAACATTTAAATTGCCCGTTTTATTTGTTAAAACTAAATGGAGACTACCTTATGTGGTCTATTAGACTCTTTTTCAATGTAAAACTTCTCTAATAAATAACTCTTAAAACTTAAATTGTAAAAACAAATAACTAATCTTAAAAGTAGTTTTAAAATTAAATATTGTTTCTTAAATAAATTTTATAATATAAAAGTCAAGTTCTACAAAAATCTCTCTACATGCTACAAAGTCTCTCGACTCTCTCTTTCCTTTGGTTTTATGCTTGCTCTTAGCAGTAATATTTCTATTGTCATCTTTTTTTATGTTAGTTTTGATTTACAAAATTATAGCCTTGTTACAAGTATTTTTATTGTTTAGCTAGATGTATCGTAGTTTGATGTAAAAATCTTGGTGAACTTATTCATCGGGAAAAAATTATTTTTTTTAAAGTTTGGACACCCTTGGCAAGACTATGACACTGGCACCAGGTTGAATGTTGAATTATTTATCGAGAGAAACATGGATTGATCACTTAGTACTTTTTTTTCTTGCTCTTTAGCAGTGCACGCATGTTCTAAAAATTCTAAATCCGCCTCTAAGTTGACGGCACTGAATGTCCGTCAGCACCAGGTTGAATGTTTAATTATTTATCCAGAGAAACATGGATTGATCACTTAGTACTTTTTTTTCTTGCTCTTTAGCAGTGCACGCATGTTCTAAAAATTCTAAATCCGCCTCTAAGTTGACGGCACTAATGCCCGTCATGCTTCCTTTTTGGGGTGTGACAGGATACTTACAATTGCTGGTTCATTAAAGGAGCGCGCACACATGCTCACATAAGGCAGTCGATTAAAGTGTTGAAATTTTGTGATTTCATTCTTATAGAAATTTTGTCATTTCCATTCTTATAGAAATTTTGTGATTTAAACAAAGGGGAAAATAACATGAGAAACAAGAACAAAAGAAAATCTCGGAAAAGGCAAATAGAGATGGAAAAAAGTTATCTCACATGATAGAACCATATCAGTAGTAAGTACATTATTTATTTTAATAAAAACCTCTCCTGATTCTGCTGCAGTAGTGGGAATTAAAATAAAATGGAAGTCAATATTGCAGTTAGCTAGCTGTATTAAGAATTAATTTAATCTTTTTTTTCTGCAAAGGATTCTTTTGGTAGCAGACCTGGATGGAATCATCAGCTCATCAAGCCACTCGTGCACAGCTAATTAGATAATTATCTTTATTATATTTCTTAATTACCACTCTGTCAATTCAGTACTTACTTAAATAATTCTGATTCTCTGTTTGTTTAGATCTCAAATCTTTCTATTACGTACTAACCTACATATTCATCTCATTTTCCTTTTGGATATCCTTTTTCATTCTTCATTAAAGAGTTACTTAAATAGCCTATCACCCAACTGAATAAACCAAATAAATTGGTGGATATATAATACATGTATAATCCAAGGTCAATAGATGTATAATTGTTATAATCAAGGCATAACCTATGTATACTGATTAGGAAAAGTAAATAGTGAATCTGGATTACTATTTACTTTTCGTAGCAAGTATACATTGATTATATACTGATTATATATGAGATTATACACAATTATACACAATAGCAACAGCAACAACAAACCCAGTGAGTTCCTACAAGTGAGGTTTAGGGAGGGTAGTGTGTACGCAGGCCTTAGCTCCATCTTGAGAGGGCGGAGAGGCTATTTCCAATCGACCCTCGGCTAAAGACAAGTTGAAAAGAATAAGTGGCAATAAGTGGTAACAACAAGGTATTAAGGAAACTAAAATGAAAGAATGCAATCAAATAGTAGATAGTACCAGCAATCCAAGAATAAAGAGATATCATGCTAGCACTACTTCTACCGATCTAAGAAAGAAAACTGAAAACGTGCGGCTGCCTACGAACCGTCCATCGTAATTTTCGATCTCCACACCCTGTTATCAAGGGTCATGTCCTTGTAAACCTGCCTAATTACCTCTTTCCAAAACTCTCACACCTCCTAACTAGGCATCTGTGTTTTTACTCTTCACACGTCTGAACCATTTGAGCCTCGTCTCCCACATTTTATCCTCCACGAGGGTCCCTCCCACATTTTCTTGAATAACTTCATTCCTAATCTTATCTAACCTAGTATGTCCGTACATCTATCTCAACATCTTCATTTCAGCTACATTCACGTGAGATTATACATATCATAGTTGCTTTTTGTTCAAACGATTAGGTAGCTGGCTATTTAAGTTAATTTTTCTGCATCAAAAGCATCATATTTACTGCCTTCTGGAGTAATTGGTTAATCTACCACAATTACAAAGGTAATAAAGAGGAACATTTCTTCGGCTTCTAAAACAGAATATCACCTTAGATTATTACCCTTACACATGGCCAACCATCCAAACATGCACAAAATGTAATATTTAATTTAGTCGTGAATCTCCATTATAAACAGATTATGTCTTACCTTATTATTATTCTTGCCGACTGTTCCGCTACTCCAGCTGCAATCTCCTTCTGTTCCGCTTCTACAGCTAAGACCACCTCAGAAAACCATGTACTTAGCATTCAAAAATATTATGACAATATAGATTAAATAAATAGAAATTATTAGTGACTTTGTAGGCCTAATATGTAGCAGCTTACCAAATTCCAAGAAATGCTCATGTTACTATCATATGCTTGATAAGATTCTTATTCCAAACACCATTATATTTACTTCATTTTCCTTATAAGTTACATTACTACTCATTTTATTATTGCCCCATCAAAAAAAATAGTGTTTCCTTTCAAGAAAATAAAGAACAAAAGCAATGCTTACTTCTTCAAAATCTAACCATTTTCGATCGATTAGTTTGCCTGGAAGATCACAATCTAACCATGTTAGATCGATATGTTTGCCTGGAACATCGTATCAAACAACTGAACGAGTTAAACAGGCGATCAATAATCTACAAAAGTTGGAAATATCAACTGCGTCAACAGCAGAGATTATGTACAATGGTTTACTTGGTGTAGAGGAGTTATATAAGTGCATGAATGAGTTACTTAACTTGCCTCAAACACTTCAAGCATTTTCCCAATATCGACTTGGGAAAATGGTTGAAAATTTATTGGATAAATCCGTGAGGCTTCTTGATCTTTGTGGAACAACAAGGGAACTTGTTTCACAATATAAAGAAAATGTAAGAGACCTTCAATCGTCACTCAAAAGGAGGAAAAAAGATTCAACAACAGAAACCAGCATAGCCAAATTCACCGCCTTCGGCCAGAAGATTAAGAAGGAAGCTAAAAGATTAGTTTTGGTCTTAAAGCAAATGGATCAAGAAGCTGAGGGAGGATTTGTACCAAAAGATGCAGATCAGGACACAGTAGATATGATTAAAACACTAAAGGAAGCTAATGCAATGCGCATTTCTATTTTTCAAATGTTCTTGTCTTTCTTGTCTGTTCCACTTTTGAAGCCAAAGTTATCTAAATGGTCATTGGTTTCAAGATTGGTAAATAAAGGAAGATTAGCATGTGAAGTTCAAGAAGAGAAAATGAACTTGGAAACTAGGTTGGAATCATTTGAGGGTCATCTTGATCACTTTGAAAATGGATTGGAAGGAATATATAGGTGCATGAGTAGATCAAGAAGCTCTCTCTTGAATATTTTGAAGGAACTCGGATTCAGTACGCCGATGTGGTTCAACCTGGAATTATGTAGAGAGAAAAAAGAGACGGCCGTTGAAAAACTACTCGGAGAGTTATGTCTTTTCAGAAAAAGTCCTAATGTTAGAGCTCCTTATTATATAGGTAGACATTCTTTTTCTTAAATTTAAAAAAAAAAAAAAAAAAAATGCCCTCTCCCTCTTTCTGCAAAAAAAACTCTTCTTTTTGTGTGAAGAACTTCAGTGGAAATATTCTAAGGAGAGAAGAACAGCTCGATCTTCTACGAGACATTTGGAACAATCTTCTTTATAGGTACGATGACGGTTAACTTATGCAGTGTAATTCGTGTTTTGAAGCATGTGGTTGCACTATTTGAGTAGTGAAATAAATACGTTACATTTTGGAGAACTGTGTGTTCTTTATTATATTCGTATTTTCCCTTATTGTTATCAGAACCAGGTTATTTGTTTCCTAGTTTATGATTAAAAGGGATAGAACAACAACCTTCATTCGATGAATGTTACAGTGATATATGATCAATCTTATTATTAAATTGACGCGTTGTCACTGTTTGAAAGAGAATTGTGTAACGGTGACATCCGAATTGCTGTATTCCTTCTTTCAAAATATTGTTCATAGCATTTTGAATGATGTTATTTATGGCGTTTTAAATTGAATACATAAGTTTTTTTTTATTATTATTTTTGGTTGAAACTTACTGCGGTGACATGATTCTGCAAAATATGAGGCAACCTTTTTTTTCTTTTTCCTTGCAAAACATCAGTGTAACAAGGTAGAGAATTAAGGTGAACACATTATACAAAATGAAAGAATACTTAGACCTAAGAAATTCTATTGTTTGTCATCATCATCGTCATCGTCAAATTTTGAAGGTCTATACTGCTGAACAACAAGAACTGAACCACTAATATCAAATTCTGGAGAAGCCAAAAAATCGCCTACTTTACCGAGCTCAGGAAATTCTTCCCAATCACTCATTCCTGTTGTTAAAACCGAATGCCCTCGCCCATCCTTTCCTACTATGAACAATGAATACATTTCAGCCATGTCTCTCAAGGCAGATGCCGTCTCTGCACCACTTTCTACAACCTTCTCGACGTACCCTACTTGACCGGTCACCACATACCTAATAATTTAAAAGTTACTGTCAATATCACACCAGAATGAGAATAATCAACTTAACACAACTACTTCCTTTATTCGTATTTAAACATTTTACAGAGTAAAAAGGCGATAAAGTTGTAGCATGTTATTACCTGTTATGAAACTCTGTCAAAATTGCATTATCTGTTTCTTTCTCTACTTCGTCATTTGATATTGCCATCAAGACATCATCCGTCTTGTGGGCAATATTGACGCCTGCAATTTGTCCTCTTGAAGATGCTGGAAGGAACCTAATTATGGTGAGATTTACGTGATGATCCATGCCAAGACGTTTACTAAAGCCTAGTGCCTCACGATCATCAGGTCCGCCAAAAAATAAGATAGCAATGTGCTGCAGAGAGTCAGAACCCGAAGGATTTAAGGACCCGGCTGTCAGTCCCCGGTCAATAAGAATGGCAACTGAACATGGGACATGACGAAGAACTTTCTGATTTGTAGTTCGTATACCTTGTTTCCCGTTTTCTAGCTTCCCATCGATTCTCTGGTGTTTGTGGAAAGGAAGAACGACGATAGATGCTCTTATGTCTTCAGCATTGTTACAAATATCTGCATGCATACGTGAAAAGGGAGATACCGCTTTAATCTGATGAACCAATAACCCTGTCTCACTAGTGAACATATCCACAGCGTCATTTATCTCAACAACATCATTCCCACCATAATCATCTTCATCGCTTAGTTCATCTTCTTCTTTTTGATTGTACATCAAATTAGTCTTTTTTTTACCAGGGAGCTCAACCAGATGCATTAAGTAAGGGGTTATTGGAACATCTCTTGGCCCTCTGGAGGCTGCAACAAGTCCTAACATAGTTGCCACTGGTCGCGGACTATGCACACAAGCAAGTATTCGTAGTTCGCTTTCTGGATTTTGAGATTCAAAATATATTTGCCTGTAACCAATAATATCACTTTCTCTTCTCACCATGAAAGCTACTATCGGTCCCCATACCAATGTATTCACAATAATTGTTGCAATCATCACGTCGTAGAAATTCTGGCTCAAAACAAGCTGCAAATTTGAGCACTCTTAGTTTCACGTTAGTAACAGGCAAAAGAAAGCAGTTAACTAATGTAAGCAAGTAAATTGAAACATTATTATTCTTACAAGGTATAAAACAATATATATGCTTCAATCTGTTCTTGGAAAGGAAAACTTACATCATCCGTCAAGCCAATTGTCAACGCAAGCATATCAACATGACCTTTTAGGTTCATCATAAATGCCAAAAGCACCCCTTCTCGATAAGGAATCTTTAGGTGGAAGCAAGCTGCCAATGTTCCAACAATCTTCCCTCCAATGCTCGACAAAATAAGGATACAGAATACCATGAAGTTACGAAGATTTTTCAGCTTAGTCACATTTGCCCTGAAACCATGGTTGCCAAAGTAGATTGGAAATATGAAATTGTGAATTGGATATGTGAGTTTGATCAACAAAGTCCGAGCTGCTTTTCCTCCTCTAGGAAACATTGAACCAATGAGGAAAGAAGCTATGATGCTGCTGAATCCAAAATGTTCGAGTGCCATAGCAGCGACATAGAGAATCGCCAGAAGTACACATATTTCAGCATTTCTAAGGTACTTCTGGTTCCTATTCCTCCTATTCAACCAATTAGCGAGATACATATTGATTACAATAACTATACCGACAATAATAAAATAGAGGAAAAAGAAAAAGATCCATTTTGCAATTGATGTTGACTTGTATTCTGAAAGTATAAACAATAGAAACACAGCATATGCATCGGCTATCAAGGAAGAAGATATAGCCAACCGTCCAGTCTCAGAAGTTGAAAACTTAAGGTCAGCTGCCACACGAACCACGTTTGGAGATGCTGCATTCGCTAAGGTTATTATGATCATTAAGGACATCATGAATGAAGAACCACGGGAAGCTGTCTCTTGAAATACTAAGAAAGTGACAGCAGCTGCAAAGAAAGTACATGCTAAACTGCTGCCACATGCAATAATGCTCGCCGGACGTATGTTGCGCATTAGATAAGGGAAGTCCGTCTCAAGACCAATCAGAAACATGATTATAGTTCTAAAAATCAACGCCATGAATTCATAGTAACCCGAAGCGTAACTTTGAATGAAGAATTTCTCTACTGCTTTGATCCGTGAAAAACCCGAGGGACCCATCAAGAACCCCGCCTGTGTAATGAACCACATAAAAGATGTAAGAACAAGAAACAACTCACCCATATGTCCAATCAAAAACAAAGTTATCAATTTGGAAATATCTTGTCACTGTGCACTCTAGGAAATTTTAACTCTTTAATAAATAGCAGGTCATATAGTCCAGCATACTTGTGTCAAAAATGCAACATTGGACCATAAGATCTTTTTAGCTATAAAGAAGTCTTTTTTCCCTCCATTTTTTTTAATGATGGTGATATCCGGACCAGTTTGTGCCTACCTCGACTATTCCACGGGTACCTTCAACCTCCAACCACCACAAGCACAAGGTAACTTTACCCATAGGTCGGGGCCAATTTCTTGTGTTTCTAATCTAAGTCTAAATTGATTAGAAGTTTAGAAATTAACCAAGAAATAAAATAAACAAATAGCTAGCACTACAAGATCCCTAATTCATGTAATAGACAAATCTTGAACAAACTATAGAATAAAAACAGAGATCCTACATAATTGGGCAATCAGATTTAACATACATTACAACAACTATACATGCACACAACATATTCGTATAAATGTTTGTGTGAAGATGACATACTTACGAGAATTTGAACAATGGGTGAAGCTTGGCCTAAGGGCTTGAGCAAAATCTGCAGAACATGAGAGATCACAAGAATGCCAGAATATTGCAAACCCATGCTAATAATTGGGTTGACCAATTCATTATTGCATGAGGCTTGTTGCTCTGTGCCAGCCATTTTCTTGGAAGGAGATTAAAATGGTTAATTACAAGAATTTGGTTATTTGAAGAAGCATTTTCATTGTAATAAAAGAGATTAAAAAAGGCTAAAAGGGTGAGAGGGGAGGGATGAAAAGAGACAGGATAATGCTGCTAGTGATAGCTTTTCCTCCCCCACCACCTTCTTCCTTGGTCCTTTGCTGCTGAATTTTTTTTTCTTTGTTTTTTCTTTGTTTGAACCATTTGTGTAAACCGAAAGAAGTGCGAAAACAAGGTGGTGGATTGCTAGTATCTTTTTGTTTCTTGGTTTCGACCGTTATTAGCGGATGAATGTCTCGTGTCTTGTATATGTTTTATTTTGTTGGCTTTGGCCTATATATGCACAAAGCTTTTATTTTATTTTATTTTAATGCACAAAGCTTACATGGCTGCATTAATGCTAGATAAGGGTGTAAAAATTTGGGGGGAATAAAAGCTTTTTCTTTTTTTGTCATAAAGCATTTCAAATATACCCAAACTCGAAAATTCTATTTTGAAAATTTTACTCAATATAGCTGCGCCCAAAATAATAGCTAGTAAATATGTTATGTTTTTGTGTATGTGTGTGTATAGGCAATTCAAACGGGCACTATGTTTCTTTATGTGCCAATTTGGGTTATATATGCAGTCCACATTGGTTCAAACTTTTGGATGACTAACTTAGG
Organism: Nicotiana tabacum; assembly: GCF_000715075.1. Taxonomy (NCBI): domain Eukaryota; kingdom Viridiplantae; phylum Streptophyta; class Magnoliopsida; order Solanales; family Solanaceae; genus Nicotiana; species Nicotiana tabacum. Next base: position 14,377,264 of record NC_134100.1, read on the forward strand.
CTATGCCCAAAATGATTGGCCACTGACAATATGTTCAGTGCAACCCATCTATTGGAAAATGTATATGTTTATGAGGTAATTAATTATGACACCCTAACTAAATAATATCTAATAAATATCCAAAATATATCGATCTTGCCCGGACAAAGTTTGTTGGGAGAATTTAACGGAAAGTAGTATTGATTAGTATTTGTTATTTTAGACGTAATGAAAATTAACCAAGACTAAAAACTTTTTTCTAGGATACCATCTGGGTAAGCTTAATTAAACTGTTAATCTAAAATCAGGTAAAGTAGAAATATTGCAGCGTTGACTGTTTCCCGAGTGCAGGTCCACACACCTTGAATCCTTGCATTGACATTTGAATAACGCACGTGAATTTTACATCTGTCAGTTGTAACGACCCGGCCGGTCGTTTCATGAGTTATCACTCCATTTCTCTCATTTCTGCTTTTTTATGTGTTGTTCAGCTATATTTCATCGTATCGCGTTAGTTGGTTTGGGTTCGGAGTGGTTTTGTAGAGAAATGAAACATTTAGTCTCTTTTGGGAAGCTTTAGTTGGAAAAGTCAACCGGAAGTTGACTTGTGAGTAAATGATCTCGGAACTTGACTTTTATGATTCGGATAGCTTCGTGAGGTTATTTGGGACTTAGGAGCGTGATCGGAATGTATTTTGGAGGTCCGTGGTAGATTTAGGCTTGAATTGGCGAAATTGGAGTTTTGGCGTTTTTCGGTTGGTAGTGAAAATTTTAATAACGGGGTCGGATTGGAATTCCGGAAGTTGGAGTAGGTCTGTTGTGTCATTTGTGACGTGTGTGCAACATTTTCAGGTAATTCAGATGAGGTTTGATAGATTTTTGCATCGTTTGCGGAATTTGGAAGTTTGGAAATCCTTAGACTTGAATCCAATGGTGATTTGATGTTGTTTTGAGTGTTTTGAAGGTTGGAAAAAGTTTGAATGATGTTATGGGATGTGTTGGCATGTTTGGTTAAGGTCTCGAGGGCCTCGGGTGAGTTTCCGGTTGTTAACGGATCATTTTGGACTTTGGAAAAATAGCATATTTTCTGGCATTTTTGTTGCAGAGATTTGTTCTTCGCGTTCGTGAAGGGGAGCTCGTGTTCGCGAAGGTCTGACCAGTGGAAGGATCGCGAACGCGAGGAGTTGAATGCGTTCGCGGAGAGGAAAGATGGAACAACTGGACCATAAGGATTTCTCCTACGCGTTCGCGTAGAGGACAACGCGTTCGCGAAGGGTCTGGCAGGTGAAGCTACGCGTTCGCGAGAGGGTACTCGCGTTCGCGAAAGAGGAAATTTGAGCAGTGAATTTTTGTGCTTTGTGAACGCGAGATTCGTGAAGAAGCGCACTTGAGCAGAATGTTTAAGTTCAAAATCGAGAGTTTTGGTCCATAATCTCAAAATTCATTAGAGAGCTCGGGAGAAGGCGATTTTGGAGGGGATTTTTAGAGGATTGATTTGGTGTAAGTGTTTTTCACTAAATCCCATGATTATATCTTGATTTTTATCATTTAATTTAGGAATTTGTGGTGAAAATTGGGAAAAATGGATGAAGATTTGGAGAGTTGATTTTGGGGATTTGTATGACCATTTGATGTCGGATTTTGGTGAATTTGATATGGGTAGACTCATAAGCTAATGGATTTTTCAGTTTTGTGATTTTTATCGGATTTCGAGACGTGGGCCCGGGGCCGGGTTGGAGCAAATTTCGGATTTTTTGGGTTAATTTGATTATTTTCGCTTGGGCTTCGCTCCTTTAGCGTATATTGATGATAATATACTGATTTTAGTTAGATTTGGAGCACTTGGAGGCCGATTCGAGAGGCAAGGGCATCGAGGGCTAGAGTTTGGACCGGTTTGAGGTAAGTAATAATTGTAAATGTTGTCCTGAGGGTATAAAATCCCGAATTTCACATCGTTTCACTACTTTGAGGTGGCGTACATGCTAAATGACGAGCGTGGATTCGTGCACCGTTGGGGATTGTGACTTGGTCCATCCCGTACGACTATTAAGTCGTGTATTTGATTGAAAACTATTTGCTACTATTATGTTTTGGAAAGTATTACTATATTTTGGGCTGAATGTCATATTTGGGCCTCGTGCCAACTGTTTGGACCCTTAGGGGCTTTTTACTACTGTTTTCCTCACTATTTTGATTTAATATCTACACTTAGTCATGTTATGTTTTACTGATTTCATAGCTCGGTGTTGTTTACTCTGTTTGAATTCTATAAACGATATTTTGGGCTGAGCACCCTGTTTTACTGTTAGCCCGAGTGGCTTGAGAGATTTCTGACTGAGTGAGGCCGAGGGCCTATGTTGTGAGGATATTATGGGATCGGGGCTACGCGTCGCAGTATGTTATACTGATTGTGATATATGAGAGGCCGAGGGCCTGATTTATTATGCCACGAGATGGCTTGTTATAGCGCTTGGGCTGTAGGAGCCCCTCCGGAGTCTGAACACCCCCAGTGAACGCAGGTACCTAGTGTGAGTGATGTGATGTAGCCTGAGGGGCTGTTGTTGATTCATATTGTTGCCCGAAGGGCTGATTACGAGTGATTGTGAGGTACCCCGAGGGGCTGGTTCTGTTGATATTTTTTCCGGGGGCGGTTTATGGTACATGTTTTGCCCGAGGGACTGTTTACGTTTCTATCATTTTTACTCACTGTTTTCATCACTCATTTGAAAACTATTGAAAGATGTTTTAAAAGAAACGACTTTACTGAAACTGAGTTTGTTTTACGAGGTAAATGATTTCTGTACTGTTTTGGAAAATGTATTGTATTAGTTGTGGTGTTATGACACGGAATTATCTGTTTTCTTACTGCTCAACTTTCATTTACTCTTATTACTTACTAAGTTGGCGTACTCACATTACTCCCTGCACCTTCTGTGCAGATCCAGGAGTTGCGGGTCGCGATAGTGACCATTGATCGTCCATTCAGCAGGATTTTGGAGCAAGGTAGCTGCATGGCGTTCGCAACCCTGTTCTTCTCCCTCATATCTTCCCTAGATTTATTTAGTATGGTCTTCCAGTCTTGTTTAGACTTTATTGTATTGAGACATGGTTGTAGTTGCTCGTGACTTATGACACCTCGATGTCGGACTTGTGTATTTATTCCGCATTGGTTATTTAGACTTATATTATGATATTTCTTGTTAATTAATGGCTTAAAAATGATTTTTATAGAGTAATAGTTTGACTTGGGAATTATGTCGGCTGGCCTAGTTTCACGATAGATGCCATCACGATCGGATCAATTTTAGGGATGTAACATCAGTAAAAGTATATAGAATATAGATTTAAAAAGAATTATGAATATAAACTTGAAATCATAATAAAGATTAAAAAAGATTAGAAAAATTTATTACCCTATGCATCAATGCACAATACACAGTTATTAGTTCAGATGAGTTGAACAATACATACCATCATTCTTCAAGTTTGGTCAGTATCTAAATGTAATTTATTTATACAGTATATTATAATTAGTTCACATGAGATAAATAGTACACACCATTTTTCTTCAAGTTTGTCCCATATCGAAATATAGTTTATTTTACATATTCTTCTTGATAATTTCAAACAAAATTTATTTATAAATTTACATGTTAAAATCAAATATATAAATTTAAAAGAATAACTTGGACTAAAAATAAGGATTGAGAAGATTAAAATTGCTTTAACGCCACAATATATAATAATTAGTTTGCATGAGTTGAACGTAGCCCATCATTCTTCAATTTGTCTAGTATTTCAGTGTACCTTTTTTTTATAATATCAAACGCAGGTGTTTTTTTTACAATTTTACATATTAATATCATATAAGAATTTATTTACAGATTTTTTTATAAGTAGTTTATTTATAGTCTTTCAAAATTCAATTAATGGGATATAACTTTTAAAAGATAATACATTATTTTCGTACACAATACAATTATAGTGATTAGCAAAATTTAAATTATAAGCGAGACAGAAATTTTTTTGCACCATACCTCATGGCGGAGCCATGATTTTCATTAAGGGGAGTCAAAATATTAAAAAAAACTCACCAAAAAGTCAAGGGGTGTCATTATATAGTATATATATACAAATTTTTAAAAAATTACCAAACTATACAGTATAATTTGCCGGCGAAGGGGTGTTGGTTGACACCCCTTTGATATATGTGGCTCCGCCACTGTACATCTTGCTTCAACTTATAACATTCACAACTAACTTAAACAAAAGAAAAAGGAAATTGCTTTGAAAAATAAAAACTACAAATTATAACTAAACTGCTTTTAACTACTGTAAATCGTGTTCATAAGCTAAATATTCAGTAATATTTTTCTATAATTTATAAATGTTTATTAACCTTGCTTGATGGTCTAATAACTTTAGAGTGAATTACAAATGTCATAATGCACCTCAAAATATATATAACTAACATTTACATTTTTAAGTTACTTTATTATATTTATATTTACGTTAACTTCTCTTCAACTATATACATCATAAAGAGTCTTAGCAAAAAAATCATTGTTATTTGGTAAACCCTTAATTTAAATAATAATTAACTTCTTAAAATAAATTTAAAACGACAATGATGTTCTACGTTCATACATAGAAGGAAGGGGTTCAAATTTTATTTAAAGAAAATAATTCTAGTTCAAATAAAGAAAAAAATTAATAAATACTAAATTTAGTTGATTTTAAAGTACTATATTTTTGGAAAATAATTAAATGATAATATTGAAAAATCAAAGTCCTAAATATTAGGAAAATAATTAAATGACTATTCTTAAATATTAGGAAACTAATTAAATAATTATTCCTACATATTAGAAAATTAATTAAATGACTATTTTTTCTAGTGCAAACTCTATTTTTAAAGGGTAAAAAAGGCGAACGACATTTCGTTAAGGCCTTCGTGCTTTTAATATAGTATAGATAGATGATATTTTCGCAAAAGTAACTCTGAGACGATGACATAAGCTCCAATATGTTAACCAATTAAAGTGGATATTGTTTGACAAAAAAGGTATTGAAACTTTTTCGATTAAATCAATAGAAACAATGAAGGGGTAAATCTTAGGTAAACGAAGTGAACTCCAAATCTATAAACTAATTAAAAAATAATGCATGAGATGAGATAGAGATAATCAATCTTATTGATACTTTTCATTTTGTCCTCCATTCATCAATGGAGGAAACCATTTTACATATTCTCTTGGAGATTGCTTTGTTCTTCCTTCTACTATGTAGGTTATAGAGGAGAGGAAAGAGAGAGAGAAGTCGCCCGCCTTTTTAGAAGGTTTTTCTCCATATATATAGTTATTGAATCTTCTCTATGTGCTTGATTAGATACTCTTTTATACTACGTCCGCCTTTGTTGTTCCCTGAAGTTGTTTTTTGACTTGGCGGGTATTGTGAGTACGGGATTTGGAATAAACCATATCGTCTTTCGTTGCCTCGTCGCTTGGACGGGATGTCGGTTGGATCGACCGTAGCGGTTAGATTTCGACCAATACAGATATAAGCATAAAACAATATGGTTTACAACACTTGAAATTATAGGATCGGATAATTTACACGTAATAGGTGCAGAATATATTTTTTTAACGAGATATATTTGCAGAATATGATAATTTATTGTCCGGAAGGAAAGAAAGAGAAAATGCATTATGTAATTTTTAGCGTTGAGTAGGACCAATAAAGTTAGTCGTATATATTCTGTTTCTTTTTGGCTCAAACGTTGTACGAGTAGGTGTTCCATTGTTCTGAAATGTCATGCCGACATGCCGGCCATATCCTAACATCAACAACCCATTGTTCCTTTTTTTATATGAAATGTCTTAATTTGAATAGTTATATCTTGAAGTCATTCATATATTTGCTTTTAGCAAATTGTTTTGTATTTGCCTTGAATTTAGTGGAGCTGGCAAAATACTTATACAAAATTGTTTAAAATTTACCCATCTACTCTCTCTCTGGTTTAAAATTATTCTCTCTTATACGTTGGACCTCCATTAGGGTCAATAGCAAATACGGGACAATTTGATAACATCAAGCATATGAATGACCTAATTGTATAACAAATGGTTAAAAGTAAGATTCTCATATATAGTAGAAGTAGAGGCAGACCCAGGATTTAAAGGTGTAGGTGGGGGCACATGAGCAAACTGTTCAACCAGTGCCCCATCTGACTTTTGATCTTAAGGTTTCCAAGCAAAATATATGACCAATTTAACGTATATACACTTAGATATTCAGAATTTTTGCCGAAGTTGACGGGATCCAGTGATCAGGGGCGGAGCTACAACATGACCTACAGGTTCGGTCGAACCTAGTAGCTTTTATCCAAACCATGTATTTGTCTTAAAAAATTCATCGAATATATATAATTTATTAATTTAAAACCTAACAACTTAAGCAAATTAAACTCCTGAACCCATAAAATTTTCAAATTCTAGCTTCGCCTCTGCCGATGGCCCCTCTTCTCAAAGCATAGGTCCGAGTAGAAAGGTATTTTGTTTTTCCCTAGAGGTCACATAGATTGGCTCTTTGAATACTTAAAACTTTGCACTTCAATTACTAAATAAAATTCATCCCTCCACGTTCACTCAAACCCATTGTCCAATTCTCAAGTCTTAACAATCATGTTAGCCACACTCCCTTTATTATTTCCAAAATGGGCACTAAAAATCTGCTAATTAAAGAAGCTCAGCCACAAACAAACACAAACAGAAGTAGCAATATCATAAAACATGAGGATGTCAAGGAAAAAATTTCTTGGCACAGTCCGAAAGAAGCTTTACCAGCCATCTCCTCCTCAAAAAACTACTATCATTATTGTTCATAACAACACCATTACTAATAGGGTTAGCAGTGCAAATGCTCAATCTGCTGCAGATAATAGCGGCCTCCATTTTCTGTCTAAAGAGGAGATGGCGGCCATTGCTATCCAGTCTTATTTTAGGGGTTACCTTGTAAGTTTTACTTAGCCTTGGCCCTCCTTGCTATTTATAGTTTGTCTTCTTAATTCCATTTTGGATAATTCAATTTTCAGTTTATTGCATTAAAATCATAAAATTGACTTTTGGCACCGAGAAATAACTCGACTATATATCATAAATAAAAAACGTCGAAAATATTACTCCATCCGTCTCATTTTATGTGACATTCTTTCCTTTTTAGTTAGTCTAAAAAAGAATGACATCTTTTTATATTTAGTAACGATTTAACTTTAAATTTTTTGTTTTACCTTTAACGAAATGATTTCTAGCCACACAAATTTCTATGGATTGTTTCATACCATAAGTTTCAAAAAAATTTCCTAATTTCTTAAAATTCGTGCATAGTAAAACACATTCACATAAATTGGGAGGGAGAGAATAAATGTCATAAAAAATGCAAGAAGGCTGTCAAATGTATACAAATTGGTTTTTTTTTTTTTTCTAGAAGTATACAGATTGTGTTATTAATGTCATCAATTCATAACTCTTCATATAATATCCATGTGACACCACTTAAAAAGAAAAAAGAAAAAAGAAAAATCCATTTTTCTAACCAACCTAATATACAGTGTCTTTCACCGTGTGGTACACCATAGATTTTATTTTTTATTTTTAGTGGGCCGAATATTTGATTTAATTTTTTTTTATTAAGCAGCTACCGTACCACTCGGTTATTTTGTAAGATGATTGCTAAAGCGACAGATTACTTATGTTTTCGGGACCAAGTTTAGCATCAACATCTTAAAATTTTTATGTAATATATAGACATAATTAAGCTATTCAAATGTTACAAAAATTAATTTTATACTTTACAATAACAACTACAACAACAACAATAACAAATTCTGTGAATCCCACAAGTGTTGTTTATGTATACGCAGACCTTTCCTCGTACACTGGGATAGTAGAAATGTTATTTTCGATAGACTATCGGTTTAAAGAAAAAAAATGAAAAAAAGCAGTGACAACAAACAGAGTAAAATACTAAGAAAATCAAAGTGAAATATAAACTCAATTCATGAAGATACTATAGATAAAAATTAACCATTTTAACTTTTACCTTTGACACTTGCAATGTATATATTGATGATTATGCTTATATACATTTTAATGAAGGCAAGACGGATGTTTAAGGCACTGAAAAGCCTAGTGAAGCTTCAAGCAGTGGTACGTGGAGTATGTGTAAGAAGGCAATTACGTATAGCTCTCCATTGTATGCAATCCCTTGCACGTTTGCAGGTCACAGTCCGAGCTCGGCAACTCCTCAGCAATTCTTATGACTGACCATAATTACAGTCAGACCTATCCTTATATAACGACATTTTACTATAAAAAGCCAAGTTCTTTACGGAATCAAATTTCATTTTCTGCTATAATATATGTTTTTTATAACGACAATTCGCTATAACATTCAAAAATATGGAACAAACGAGGCTATTATAGAGAGGTTTGACTGTACATTATTTGTGTATTTTAATCTGTTGCAGCAGATTATTTTATTTTCTATGTAGATTCTCATTTATTACGGATGTTTACATATTTTTTGTATGACCTGATCGGATAAAAATATTTCACATGTCAGTATATAAAAGTTAAACTCTTTTTTTATTTTTTTTCTTGAGTCTTAACAAAATATTTTCCTATTTTTCTCATTTTTATTCACGGCACCAAGGATCAAGAGTGGTTATTCACTAATAGTACACTGTTACGGCCTTCCAAAATATACTAACTGAAATATTATAGGAATTTTTACAATCCTATGCCATAAAGGAAACTATATTACCCTCAATGTTTAAGGTTTGATTTAATTAATTACATTTAGTATATCTAATTACCAATTCTATATCATAAGGTGTTTTAACTGTACATTAATTGTACCTTATATCACTCCTAAATTAAAGGTACCGTATATTCCTCCATATCCCTACCCCCCCACGTTTCTCTCTCCTAAACCCACGACCCCACCCACGTATCACGACACACACACACACACGATTCTAGCCATTTTTACCTCTGCTAAAACCAGAAAAACAAAGCTTCAAACCCACTGCTGAAGCTTCTTATACAAACCCAGTCAAAATTGAAGTCAAATCTTCAATTTCGTTCATACACACTTTTAATGCCCCTTGAGCTTCAAAATTTCTCAATGAAAAAGAACAAAGCTTCAAAACACAACCCTAAAAAAGATGTAGAATCTGATGTACTTTCTTTCGATTTGGGTGTATTATCACTACATTCACCCCCAAAGCAAGGAAAATCTGCACATGCAATTGTAGATATGAAGCATAGTGTTTCTCCTCGTCAGGGCTGAAGCTAAAACTAAACAAAAACATGATTTCGATGTTGGAGAATCTTCGAGGCCAATTAAACAAGCGGATAGGAAACAAAAAGGGATAGTTATAGATGATGATTTTGTAGAAGATGTGCCTATCAGTAAACCTGAAAAGAAAGCTAAGGTGACTCCCAGTACAAAAACTCCAAAAAAGAAGAAAAATTCAAAAAAAAAAACCTGGTGTTAAAACTCCTCAAAATGTTCGTAGACACTCACTAGTGAAGGTAAGAATTTTTTAATTTCTTCAGTACTTATTTCGCCTGTTTTAGTTGGTAAACATCTACAACTCTGTGGTATTTTTGATTTGTAGAAATATTGTATATAAATTGCATATGTATCTATGGTTTTAAGCACTGAAATAATGTGAGATTATTTGTCTTATATTCCTGTATTCATCTTTTACACATCCACTTCATTCAACAATTTTATTTTAATTTCTATTGGTTTATATAGGAGGAAGGCTCTGTATTCTATAAAGGACAACCAAATTAAGCCATGGTTGGATCTTGGAGTTGAAAAAGTTGACAAGAAGGAGTGGTTCTTTTCCCTTGCACACCTAGGACAAGTCATTAACGACTCGGTAATATTCAATGTATTTAATTTGTAGTTTTTTTGTAGATAAATTGTAGATACTTTGTATTTTCTGAATGAATAGATGCTTTGCATTCTGATTGTAGATATATTGTAGATAGTTTGTAGTTTTGTTTAGAATTTTTTGAGATAACATGTAGTATAAATGCAATCTATTTTTGTTGCAGCACATTAATGTTATAATGTATTACTTGAGAAAAAGAGGCAAGTATGGCCCCCAGAACAACACCAGATTTACTACAACAGATTGTGTTTTCAAGACTAGGATTGATCAGATTTATGAAAAGTCCAAAAATTCTCCTAAAGAAAAGAAGTTTTCTGTAGTCAAACCCCAGGATGTTATAGCAGAATATATATTGGGGTACAGACTACTCGCAAATGTTGCATGGGATGAAGTTGATTATGCTATCATGCTCGTCAACATTGTAGAAAAATTCCACTGGGTGTTGGTTGTTTTTCACATTGCAGAAAGGTGTCTTTATGCGTATGATTCCATGGTCTCTTCACACAATCACCCTATTGTTGAATCTTGTGTCGACAAGTTTTCTATTATTATCCCTTTGTATTTGTCATGCACCGGATTTTATGGTAAGCGGAAAGACATCAACTTCAAGAATACAAAAGTATACATTGAGAAAGCTATTACCGACCCTCTTAACATTCAGTGGATAGTCGGAGAGATACCACAGCAAAAAGAAGGATCACTGTAACAAAAATCTTCTTTCTTTCTATACATTTAACCATTTTTTTCTGATGGTTTGGTAAATATTGACATTTTGTTATCTTTTTGCAGAGATTGTGGTGTATTTGTTGCTGCCTTTGCAGAGTATGTTAGTAATGGAGAATTATCAATTCCCTAGAAGACCTTTCTGATATTGACCAACACCGTAGACGCTATGGAGCGCTACTTTGGGACTATGCTAGAAAGAAGCAGGAGCTTGGGGCAATTAGTGATAGTGAGGTGACAGGCAAATTGGCAAGGAGGAAAGGTGCACCAACTTTGAATGAGAAAACACGAGTCCAGAGGAAGAAGAAGTAGTTGTAATCTTTTGAATGGAACATGTAGTACAATTGTGTAGTTGATGCTAGTTTATAAGAAAGATGGTAGACAATTTTTTGAACATTTTAGTATGTTTTAATTGTAGCAGACTTGTGCTACAATTATAGTAGTCTTTGTTTTTTTTTCCTTAACCAGTATTGAGTTCAAATGGAAACATTCTATTGGGTTTACATTCACTTGTTGAACTTTACAGTACTTGATCTTCATTATTTTTAGCATTTAAATCTTTCCAACTGAAATTGTATACAGTTATTCTGATCTACATTATTTTCACCATAAAGCTTCTTTCTACCAGAATTTTAATCTATATATTATGTCAGCTACAGAGATTTGTAATTTTTTTGTAGTAGTATTTGTAGATATTTTGTAGATTATTATAACAGTGTGTTTTGTTTCTTTTATATTTATTTTGTTGAATGTAAACAATACTTCATCTACAATATGGCTTGGTTTTTAACTACTTTCCTATAGATTTATAATGTATATACTCTGTAAATTCCCGATAATGTATTTTTTTAGTAGTTTTATTGTAGATAAACTGCAAAAACACATTAGCAACTATGTAAAGGATTCCATATATAGTAAAAAAGTTATAAATTATATATATATAACATTCATAAACAAATTAATATATGAAGGTATTATCTCATTATAGAAACATCCTAACTAACTACATTACGATCTTTAAAAAAAACAACGATTACACATCAACATTTGTTATCCAGAACTAACCAACAAATTTTCATCAAATATTTTGTTAACTACATAGAATTTTATTTCATTTGGGTGCATTCTTTCAAGATCTTTTGTTATGCCGTTCTCCTCCGCAGTTGCCGCATGAAACCTTGTACTTCTTTGAATTTATTTCATCATATGTTTTGTATCTTTCTTTCTGAGGTCTTCTTGGCTGCCTTTTCCCTCCTTTAGATGGATTTACTATTTCTTCAGTCATATATTATGGCACATTCCATTAGTTTTCATCAGGAAGCGGATTTACTGGTATTTCATACTTACGCAAGAGGTTCGCCCTTGTGTAATAAGGAGAACAATATTCTTCAAAGGACTCATCCCTATGTCTTAAAGCAGCCAAAGCATGTGGACAAGGTAGTTCATCAAGCTGGAATTGCCCACAACTACATTTCTTGTTTTCAAGATAAATAATATAGCGCCTCACACCATCTATTACTGTATGGATGTAGTTTGTTGAAGCCTTCACCTACGAGTACATTACAAACAAAAAAATAATTCATATATGGTTAAAATCAAGCTATATACAAAATATCTACAAAATATATACAAAAAAACTACATTGTGTTGTTTATGAATTTGATTCAATAAATAATCAGATCTTACTCTAAGCTTGTGCGACAATGTTCCGTTGTCATCTAACTCTTTGTTGAATTTGTATCCAAGGTATGTGAATGTACCATTTGCTTTCAATAATTTTTCTTTCGTCCAACATTCAAGAAGGGTCCTCATATACTCTAATAGTTCTACTATCGGCAGCTCTCTTGCATATTTTGTTACATCATTCAATGACTCTGCAATGTTTGATGTTATAGTCCAAGTTCTGTTCACCATTGCATGTACTCGAGACCATCTATGATATCCAATATAGTATAATTATACTTTAACACGGGGGGTCAATCTCCTCAATCTTTGATATCCTTTCATTAAATTCATCAAGTGTGTATGACCGCGCTGTGGCAAAGTATAATTCACTTAGCTTAAGATGTCCCTTCTTGAACTTTGCCCGTATATTTGTACAAATATGCCACATGCATGAATAATGTGGCATGTCGGGATAAACAATAGATGTTGCCTTCAAGATACTCTCATTCCCATCCAAAACAACACACATGTTTGCTCTTTCACCATACGCGATCTTGAATTGCTCAAAAAACCATTTCTATGATGCGTCATTCTCTGAATCAACAACAGCATATACCAATGGTAATATGGTACCTACATTATATGGCAATAAGCAATTAATTGGCTACAGTAAAAATGCAGAAGAAGACATATATATACAAACTACAATTATTCTATAATATAATTACAATTAATCTGCAAGTACTAAAAAAAAACATACAAGCTACAATATTTCTACTAAAAAAACTTCAGTACCCGCTGCATCTATTGTACTGGTTGTTAGCATTATTCCCATGTACGCTGACTTTAAAAAGATCCCATCAACTACTACAATTGTCCTACAATATTCCCAACCACTTATTGACATACAAATATCAATAAATACATATAAGAAACAGTCATCGTCTGTCTTCTTCAATTTAACTACAGACCCCGGATAAGTCTTCTCTAGAATATACAAAAAAACTAGGCAATTTACTGTAAGAGTCAGCAGGATGGCCTCTCAAAAACTGTAAAGCCTTTTCCTTTGCTCTTCAGGCTTGCATGTAGGTTAGATTCACGCCGTGTTCAGACAACATGTCAAATTGAATGTCTTTTGGGGTGTAAATTGTCTTAGGATCAGAATATTTTGGAATAACCATGCTACCAACTACCATGGCAGTAGGTTTGCGTTGTATGAATGTATTGTCCATTAAAGAGCATGTGTGTTGTTTATCGAAATTTCTGACCTTGAATATTGCAGAATCATTTATGGTAGTTGCCTTAAAGTGCCATGTACAGTTTTCACCAACACATATCAGCCAGTAGCTACAAAATAAATATATTTTAAACAATGGGTTAAAATTTAGATTTAAAAAAACTCGTTTTAGCTTAAACAATCACATTATACAATAATAAATACAATATAATTACAATTTAACTACAATTCTGCTAAACATTATCACAAGGAAAACTGAAGAAGTAAAAAATTACAAATAAACTACAAAATTTAAAAAAAAAATAATAATATTTGACTATTCATATGTTCATACCTTCTAGCACTAGATCTTTTAACCCTGAATTGGAACTTGTGCATGACAGAATAGTGCTTCATTGCAGTTGCAATTGTTTCCTTGTCTTGCTATACTTGTCCTACTTCAATAGAACTTGGTGTACTATCTGTTATTATTATATTTTCATATTCCTCTATAACGGGAGATGTTGGCATATCAAGTAACGTTAGTATTCCAGATGAACCTGCATGAAAATAAATATAAATATTGTTATCACCAGTTTGTAGAAAATTTGTAGATAATTTGTAGAAAGGTTGAATTCAGTATTTCATATTAAGTTTTCAAATTTTTTGTAGTTTTAATGTAGAAATTTTGTAGATATTACAGAAATATATATATATATATATATATATATATATATATATATATATATATATATATATATATATATATATATGTGTGTGTGTGTGTGTGTGTGTGTGTGTGTGTGTGTGTGTGTGTGTGTGTGTGTGTGTGTGTGTGTGTGTGTGTGTGTGTGTGTGTGTGTGTTACAATTTACCAGAATTTCATAGAAAAAATAACATTGTACACCTGCAGTTGTGTTCTCATTGGTGATACTCAATTCCATATTGAAATCGCGAACAGTTATACATAGCGGATATGATCCTAAATTTTTGTTTTCTTTTTCGTCTCCATGTATACACGAACACCCATATCGTTCCTAATTTCCATTGGAGGACAATGTTCGTTGACAATGTATTTGATTTCTATAATTTTTTCGGAAGTATCAATCATTAATTGTTGTGCTATTGTAGAAATCAATAGACTATAAGTCGCATCGTCATCGACTACAATGCCATCGACCTCGAATTCTCTAAATCTCCCATAGCTATCCCAATTCTCATTCGATTGTAGCATAATTGGTATTTTCGTCATAATTGCTTTTGTTGCAGAAGAATTGTAGAAGATTTTGTCGATTTTTATTTGTGAAATCAGATAAAATGTTGAAACAGAGTTTAGCGCAAAAAACAGAGTACTAGAAGTTTATAACGAAGTAGACGATAGTGATTACTATGCGTGATTTGTGTTGGAAAATCTGAAAAATATTTAATTCCCCTTTTTTAGCTCACCTAAATAAGGAATCC
Source organism: Nicotiana tabacum (assembly GCF_000715075.1). Taxonomy (NCBI): domain Eukaryota; kingdom Viridiplantae; phylum Streptophyta; class Magnoliopsida; order Solanales; family Solanaceae; genus Nicotiana; species Nicotiana tabacum. The sequence goes on from NC_134100.1 coordinate 14,392,275, forward strand.
TACAACTATAATGATTCCTTATTTAATGCATTGTATATATTATGTAGAAATACTATTAGCATGAAGAGTAATATGCAAACTATGAGCATATTTGGTAATATAGTTTCCTATATGGTATAAGAACGAAAATTTCTCAATATTATATTTGATTATACATTTATAAAACAGTTATTCATGGTTTTAAAAGAGAAAAGCTTGAAATTTGTAAAAAAAAGTTAAACTATTTTCTGAATATTTAAAAGTTAATTAGAGAAATAAGTCAGTCTCCTATTGCTGTTAATAAAGACTAGAAATTCATCAAACTTAACATTCCTCGGCAATTCAGCATTTCCATATTGATATTCAATAAAAAGTTTAGTTGTAAACTCTAGTATTCTATGACATTACTACATCGGGATACAAGGTTATACTGTAGATTAAGATAAACAAATTCCTGCGTAGGTAATTTAAGTTTGGCGAACTTCAAATTCTATATCTATATATGGCAGTAACTTTAGGTTTTGACCGTGAAAGAGATACCACTAGTCCACTACAACAAAAAACAATATTTTTCTTTTCTTCAAATAAACACGTAAAAATAGCACGGGCTAGCCAGTTTTCGGACTGATAATTGAAAAATAGCCAGCGTTTCTAAAATCATTGAAAAATAACCATTGTTTTGCTGCAATACGAAAAGTTCCAGCATAATATACTGGAGATTGGTGCACATGTGTATGAACTTCCAGCATATTATGCTGGAACTCCAACACGCGAAATATTTCAGCATACTATACTGGAGATTTGAGCACTCCTTCCATGAGGATGATTATACTCATCTATATCATCCTCTCTATGTGCATCCATCAAATGTTTTGTGGACCTCGTTGGTCGCCACTCCGTTTGATGGAACAAGATATGGTAGTTGGAGGCATAATATTCTTGTTACGCTTTCAATTAGAAACAAACTAGATTTTATAAATAAAAACTCCCAGAAGCCTTCACCTACTTCACCTCTTGCCAGACAATGGCAGAGGTGTAATGACCTTGTCATTTCCTAGTTAGTAAACTCCTTGTCTAAAGAAATATCTCGCAGTGTGGAGTATTCAAAGTTTGCTAGGGAAATTTGGAACGAGTTAGAAGAGAGCTATGGTAAGGCTGATGGTGTTAGAGTTTTTGAACTTAAGAAAGAGTTAGCACATATTTTCCAGGGGTCTCTTAACATAACCTCATATTTCAACAAAATCAAACAGTTATGGGATGAAATAGCTTCCATATCTGCTGGTCGAACTAGGGTGTGTTCTTGTAGGGCTAAGTCTGCAGAAGATGAGGAACATAGGGCTTATCCGTTTTTAATGGGTTTGAATAATACATTGTCCAAACCAGAAGTAATATTCTCATGATGAAACCACTTCCTTCAGTTGGCGCTATGTATAGCATTCTATTGTCTGATGAGAAGCAGAGGAATGTGTCTGCTGCAACTCAGTTTCCTTCTACTTCTGCATTCTTTAATGTTGGGGTCTCCAGGCAAAGTTTTCCTTCTAAAGTGAATTTTGAATCATCTAAACCAAATGTCACCTGCAAATACTATAAGAAACCTAGGCATACTATAGAAAAATGTTACAAACTCCATGGTTATCCCCCAAGTTTCAAGTTCACTAAAACTCCTAACATTAGAAAGACTGTTGCACATGTTGAGTTCACCAACCATCCTGAATCTGGGACTAGTGACATCTCTACTGAGCATGATACTCTTCCACAGTCTGAAGATATGTCTGCTATCCCTGGGCTTACCAAGGATTAGTACTCTCAATTTGATGATGTTGCTTCAACAGTCACATCTGTCTCCTTCTCCATCTACTTCAAATCTAATGGGGTCAGCCAATTTTGCTGGTTAGTTAATTCCTCCTGGTGTGTCTTATGGTGCATGGATGTTGAACAAAGTGGATGGTATAGTATGGATCATAGACTCTGGGGCTTCTGGCCATATGACTTCCACAAAAAAATTACTCTTTAATGTCCAAACCTTACCTGTTCCATACCTTGTTTCTCTTCCAAATGGTTATAAAGTCAAGGTTACCAATATTGGATCATTGGCTTTATTGCCTGATTTGATATTGCACAATATACTTTATGTTCCTAGTTTTTAGTATAATCTCATTTCTGTCCACAAATTACTTTCTCATTCTGATGACATGGTACAGTTTACCAAGGCTCCTTGTACTTTACAGGGCCCTTCAATGAGGAAGCCAGTGGTACTTGGTAAGCTGGACAATGGACTCTACAAGTTGTTTCAATCTGTCATTGCTCCTAATCTAGATTTTTCTTCTCTTACTCATTCTACTGTTTCAAATGTTTCAGTTTCTTATTCTTTTGTTCATCCTAGTGTAATTGATGAATGCTCACCTGTAAATACCATATCAGCTATTGATAATATGAATAAAGCTGAAGTTGTTTGGCATTATAGACTTGAACATATTCCTTTCTCTAAAATAAAAACTATATCTACTATAAATTGTAAATTTCCTCTTAAACAATCCTTTAGCTGTCCTATCTATCCATTAGCCAAGCAAACAAGACTGCCTTTCCCTAATAGTAGTATACAGTCCACTCACCCATTCCAATTAATTCACATAGATACTTGGGGACCTTATCACACACCTACCTATAGTGGTTCCAAATATTTCTTGACCATTGTTGATTTCTCAAGGGCCACTTGGACACATCTTATGGGATCCAAGAGTAATACTTTTGATTTACTCAAAGCTTTCATTGCGATGGTTGAAACTCAATACAATACTAAGGTACAGGCTGTCAGAAATGATAATGCCTTAGAATTGGGCTCTACTGCTTCAGGTTCTATTTTCTTTTCTGAAAAAGGAATTCAACATCAGACTTCCTGTCCACACACTCCACAACAGAATGGAGTGGTGGAAAGGAAGCACAGATATTTGCTTGAAACTGCCAGAGCTCTATTATTTCAATCTCATCTTCCCATTAGATTATGGGGTGACTGCCTTCTAACTGCAACCTACTTAATCAATAGGTTTCCATCCCCTCTCCTTAATCACAAAAGTCCATATGAGTTGTTATATGGTTTCGTTCCCTCTTACTCTCATCTTAAAGCTTTTGGTTGTTTGTGTTACTCTACTATAACTAAGTTTCACAAGGATAAATTCTCTCCCAGATCTATCCCATTTGTATTTGTGGGTTATCCCTTTGCTAAGAAAGGTTATAAATTCTATAGTCTCACTTCCAAAACCTGCTTCATCTCTAGGGATGTCATTTTCTTAAAACACATTTTTCCATTCTTCAAGGCTTCTAATCAGCATTCTCACATTCTTTCTTCTCCTCTATCTACTTGTTTTGATATTGATTGTTCTGCACCTCCTCCTTCTACTTTATCTTCCCCTTCACATGCTTCTTCTTCCTTCATCTCCTGGTTTACATTCTGATCCTAGTCCCACTTCAACTCCCAGTACTTCACCTCATGTTCCCCATGTTTCTTCCCTTCCTGTTTCTTCACCTACTGATCATTCTGTTCCTATTTCTTCTTCTCTATTACCTACTTTGAGAAGATCCTCTAGGCCACATAACCATCCTAGTTATCTCAATAGCTATGTTTGTCAATCTTCATCCTCAAATTCCATCTCAGTCCCCTCTGTTGGTCAGTTGCATATCCCAGAGCCAAGTTCATATTCCCAGGTAGCCACTATTAAGATGCCATGAGGAAGGAATTTGAGGCTTTGGAAGCTAATGGAACTTGGGAATTTTTTGAGTTGCCACATGACAAGAAACCTATTGGGTGCAAATAGGTTCATAAAGTGAAATATAAGGCTGATGGTAGTATAGAAAGGTACAAAACTAGGTTGGTGGTCAGGGGTAATACTCAAGTGGAAGGGGTTGATTTTCATGAAACATTCTCCCTTGTTGCAAAAATGTCCACTAATAAGACCTTAATTGTTGTGGCCATCAAGCAATATTGGTCTTTATTCCAGCTTGATGTCAATAATACCTTCTTGCATAGTGATCTTGATGAAGAGGTTTTCATGAAGCTTCCTCCTCGATTGTCTGTTCCTACTTCCACTTCTTCTTCTACATCTTTGGTCTGCAAGCTCTAGAAATCCCTTTATGGGTTGAGGCAAGCTTCTATACAATGGTATACTAAGGTGTCTCAAGCTCTCTCTTCCAGAGGCTACATGCATTCTCTCAATAACTATTCTGTCTTCACTAAGGGTTCTGGGGCTTCTTTGGTTATATTGGTTGTTTATGAGGATGACATCATCTTAACTGGTACTGACTTGACAGAAATTTCTTCCCTGAAGAGCTTTCTCCATGATCAGTTTAAGATCAAGGATTTGGGTCTCCTTAACTACTTTCTTGGTATTGAAGTTCTCTATACTTCTTCTGGGGTTTGCTGCATCAAAGGAAATTTATTCATGACCTTTTAGATGAGTTTCACTCTCTTGAATGTACTCCTGTCACATATCCCCTTGAATTAAATGTGAAGTTGAAGGCAAAGGAATGTGAACCTTTGCCTAAACCTGAAGAGTATAGAAGTCTCATAAGAAAGACGAATTTTTTGACCCATACAAGACCTGTCCTTAGCTTTGCAGTCCAACATTTGAGTCAGTTCATGCAGCAGCTTGCCTACCACACATGAAGGTTGCTCTTCATCTTCTCAAATATCTCAAGGGTTCAGCTGATTCTGGGATCTTTTACAACAATGATCCTGCTATGTCTTTACATATGTTCTGTGATACTGACTGGGCCTCCTGCCCTGACAGTAGGAGATCAGTCACTAGAATTTGCATCTTCCTTGGAGGAAGTTTGGTGGGTTGGAAATCCAAGAAGCAACCTGTGGTTTCTCTTTCCTCAGTAGAAGCTGAGTACAGATCTATGAGTAAGGCAGTGGCTGAATAATCAGATATCCAGGTTGTTGTCTAATTTAGGTGTGCTTCTTTCCACTCTTGTGCATGTATTTTGTGATAGTCAGGTTGCCCTTCATATTGCAAAAACTCCTGTCTTTCATGAGAGGACGAAGCACATAGAATTGGATTGTCATTTTGTACGTGCCAAATTTGGAGGTGGGTTGATCTCTCTTGTCCACACTCCTAGTGCCTCTCAAACTGCTGATATACTTACTAAGGTTCTACCTGGTCCTGCTCATCACATACACACTCGCAAGTTGGGGTTTTGTCACCCTCCAACTTGATGGGGGTTATTAGAATAGGCAAATTAGATATATTTGATGTTGGTTAATACTTTGGGCCTAGTCTTTTTTACTTCTTGTATTTATAGTTTAGCCCAAATATACAGATTGGGAGTTAGGGGCCCATTCATTGTATTTCTTCATTTTTCCGGGTCACCATAAGTAGTGAAGCCCAAGTATGTAATAAGAGTACTTTGATTCATTTTGAGATATACAGAATATGCGATGCTCTCGAAGCTTCTGTTCTTAGCAAATATGGCGTAAAGCCTAGTCTTCAATCTTTCTCATCTCTTCTATTTCTTCTCGTGTTAACATAAACACTGATTAGAGAGGCTATAATTATAAGTCAACAAAACATTAAGAAGCAAAACTTCTAGCCAAAGTATATAGTTCAACTCAATTTCTGCTTATTTCTTTCTTGATCATACTGCGTTCATCCTAAATTAGTTGTCATGTTCGTTTTTCAGAAGTCAATTTGACTAATCTTCGAAGCTAACTAAATTAGATCAACTCAATAATTTAAAATTTAAATTTAAATATTCAAAAGTTATATGAAAAATATTACAAGTTATAAATTTTTGGGAAAATTTCACATAAAAAAAACTAGACTCCCTACTTTCAATTTTATAGCCCATATTTCAATTTACAACTAACTAGCCCAAAAATAATAGGTTAAGATTCAACATCCAACTCCAATAGGTTCTAGAAATTACTATTTAATTTTTAAAAAAGATTGCTCAAACTTTTAAGTTATTTTCGAATCAGTAATTATGACTCAAATATTAGTTCAACAAACCAAATTCATTTGGATGGTGAAAATTAGATTTTTAACAAGCTTAAATATGTGGGTTTAAATTTTGAATTTGATTTTGTAAGAAATTTGCAGTATGTGTTATTTAGACTTGTTAGAAATAGTATAAGGAGGTTGTATATAAAATTTGAAGTCATTTAATAGAGATTTGGACTGGTTTTGAACAAGAATTATAACTGTAAATCGTGAAAGAAGTTCGTCGTCAGACGCTTGTATAAAGATGTATAAAAGTGTATAAGATGTGTTTATACACTCATATACACTATTATACAAGATTATACATAATTATACAAAAAACTAACTTCATCTTCTTCCTTGCGTCTTTTCTAAAATTTAACTCAAATCTACTCCAAATCACTTCAAATTCAATTTTTGAACTCCTTTTGACATTTTCAATCAATTGAAACAATATTCGATCCAAACAACTTACAAACTCAAAAAATCATGTTTTCGAAAGCTAAGCTTTGAATGACCTTCAATGGTGGACTTCTATTCTTCAATTTTTTTACATTGTAACTAGGTGACACAGGGTAAGAAGCAACAATGGCGGACGACCCCTTGAAGCATATGTAGAAGATGTGAGAAAAAGAGAGAGTGAAAGTAATGATTGTGAGAACACATATTTAACTTTATAGCTTTTAGAAGCAATGGTTGTAAGAACACGGATTTTGAATTTGCTAGTGCTTTCAAAATATGTACAATATGGGTTAGGTTGGGTAAAACATGAGCCATTTTATATTTTCTTGTAATTCTTTCTAAATTTTTTCATGTCAATATAATAAATAAATAAATAAAAATACATTTTAAAGTATTGGTCAAAGTTTATATACTAGGACTTTTGGAAAGCAAAAAATGACAATTAATTCGGGATAGAGGGAGTATTTCTTTTTTCAATGCATTAAATTCAAGTTAAGCATGCTCATTTGGCACATTTATGCCCGCCCAATATTAATTCCGTTATGCTAGAAGTGTTTTAAAGCCTCCACGACTGTTGTAGATTACGTGTTTGTTTATTTTTATTAATACAAAAAGGTACATCTTGTAATCTTAGATCTTTAACTTTTTGGAAAATTTAATTATTTAATCATTTTTGTTGTTATTATTTTCCTTTAAATGAGATTTTCAATTATGGGATAGTTTGTGATCTTAGATTTTTGATTTACTTTATAAGGAAGAACAACATATTCAGTATAATCCTACAAATAGAGTATGGGATAAGGAAGACATGAAAATAATTTCATACTTTGCTATTTTCGTTTTCTATTCACTAGTATAAAAATGTTGATATAAGAAAAACATCTAAACTCGTATCTATCTTTTTTAATTTTAAAATTATATTTAATTTTGATAATTATCTTTTATTTAAAATAAAAAAATATTAAACTGTATAATTACACTTGTGCAATCAAACATGTCACTGGTAATTACTTTGTAAATACGTTATGTTAAACAAACATGTCATGGTAATTACTATAATGTGTAATTAACAGGCTATGTAAGTACTAACCTAGTAATTACATAACCTAATAATTATATAGTGACTTTCAAACAGACCCTAACATTAAAATAAAAATTTGTATGTATCTGATGTTTACATCAAACTAATGTGCGAATCAAAGCTTTTCTGCGCTTGATTAAGTGTGAGCACTAGGTACAACACCTATAGCTTTTGACTAAGCGGACAAGTCTATCAAATGGGTTCGACAGAGATAGTCTCCCTTCTCTCTAAACAACACCCAGCATACTTCTCATCTTCTACAACCAAATATCCCTTAACATGGACCAAACCATCACCAATTCTCCACCTGAACCGCCGGATTTGAGCACTATGCATATTGATTCCCCACCATCCAATACTCAGGATACGAAAACATCCTTCAAGCCCACCCTTCTATCCCACGATCAACTGCTTCACTTACCCAGTACCAACCACACGATATCCTCACACATCGATCTCTCAGACGAAACGATAAATGACCAATGTCACACCTCCTTTTTCTACCCGAAAGGATATATAAGGAAGTTTTTTCAATTAAAGTGACATTAATCGAAATGGGATTATTTATTTATTTAAAGTCGTCACTTGGGATAATTTATTTGGTGTCCCAAGTCACTGGTTTATTTTAAATCCCAAATCGAGGAAATTGACACTAGTTATGGTCTGCGAACACAGAAGACCGAGTAAGGAATTCTGTTAACCCGGGAGAAGGTGTTAGGCGCTCCCGAGTTCCGTAGTTTTAGCACGATCGCTCAACTATTAATAATTGGCCTTATTATCTGATTTATTATATGTTTTAAACTTATTGTGCATTTTTAACCTTATAACCGCTTTTATTTATTTAACTCTTTTTTAGGATTTATGGAAATTATTTGAACGAGTCACGATATCGTGCACTCGTTATTTTTGTAAATATTATGAATCGCGTCACATGAAATGCACCCGCGATTTACAACATGTTTATTTTAATTAATGTTCGAAATTATGGTCGGGTCACATAAAATGCACACCCGAATGTGATTTACGTATCATGACTATGTCACGGGAATTGTACCCATAGTCACGATGATTTTATTAATCGCGCATAAAGCAAGCTACGCGGTTTATAAATTATCTTACTAAACTACTTTGAGATTATGCATGAAAGGCCTAAGATTATGGAGCATTTTTGCCAAAAGAGATTTCAAGCTCATATCCTCTTGACTTTTATTTTATGTATTTGGCACAAACTCAATTCCTAAGGCATGTAAATAATTTAATCACTAATGAGCTCGACGTTGACCTCAACTCGCACGATCCAACAATCATTCAAAACAAATATATACCGATCACGACAAATGAGATATCTAGATATATAAATATCCAACACACAAGAAATAAGATTAAGAATACTAGAGTGACAAAGGAGCGAACAAAATAAGATACTGGCCCTTCATAAGTTTAAACCCAAAACTAACTTCTTAAAAAATTAGAATCTCATTTTTGAAACCTATAACAAATGACAAAGCTCAAAACAAACTTTCATGGAAAAAAGAAGATGTGGATTAAATTAACGTTTTTTTTTTTAAGATTGGAACTAACAGTACCATTTTGGTACTATTCTCAACCATGACAAATCATAGAAATACATAATATCTTCACTTAATTCTCAAATAATCTTAGTGCAAGTCAATCTCTCATAGCTACTGCGACGAACTATAATAAAATATGCCTGAAATTTGAAAATATTTTTTTTTTCATTATAAAAAGCAAAGACGCTATCAAATCTAGACTATAAATACCTGCCGGACAACAAAATTTGTAATTGTTATATCCCATTTTAACACGGGTCAAATCAGAGTATAACATATTGGTAATTCTGAGGTTTAATTAATTAAAGAGAGTCGCCACCTAATTAATTTAATGGTGAATTAGGACACCAATTCTAGCGAAGTAATGCTTAAAATTAACTCTTTTTATGGTCTGCTTAACCTTAAAAATTCTAGGTAAGGGTTCTAGTTAATCATAGGGAAGGTTATGAAGGCACCCTATATGATCCGTTAATACGGTTACCGACCAAACTTAGGTTGCTTGTTAAAAATGACTATAAGTCTTGAGTACTACGTTGCTCGATTAGTTAACAAAGATAATCTTAGAAAAGAAATATTGGACAAACTTAATAAAAATCGTCCTTTTAAATGGTAAGTAACCTACTAATATTTCTATATTTTTTAAAAGCTTGGTTAAGAAAAGCTCTCAAGAATCGGTCACAAATGTATTTGGTTAAAATGCTATTGTCATTTGTATTCAAAACTGTTTGAACTAGAAATCTGATATTATCAAATCTAACTTTGAAAAGACTAATCGTTTTAAAAATAACAAATCAAAACTTATCTTCTTAAAATATAAAAAAAAAAAAAAAAAAAAAACTGATTTAAAAACACTTTGATAGGTTTAATATAGATAAATGTAACTAAATGTGAAATCTATAACTCCATGTTCTATATTAATAGATTGAGATTTTACTACTACTTAAATTAGGGTCTACTACCCAAATGAAGGCTTAGCTGCGATAAAGCAAATAATCACGGCATCACAAAGATAAAATGTTAGCCAGAAAAACAAAAATAAGACAAAATGACAAGTAATCTCTATCCAATTTTTGAAAGAAGAAATCCAACAATTGTGCTATGAAGCTGTAGCATGAAATAAAATTTACATATCAAACTACTAGAAAAAAGTAGGTAAGTAGCTTCAGTTCATTTACACATATTTGCAGTGAATATACATGAATACATTCTAAACTAACTTTCAATTTTAAGGCTCTAAAATACATACTACTATTAATAATTATTTCATCCTACAATAGATTCTTTGCTAGACTCATTAACTTCACAAAGACATGGTCCCTTTAAAAACCGTTTTATTAAATTTCTTAGTGCAAAGTTAAATACATACTTAACAGAACTTCATATGTCTTTTATTAACACCTAACTGACTACATATGAGGTGCAATATATCCAGTTTCTCATGCTTTTTACATCATAAAGATCACTCGAACTATTCAGGCCTAACATGATAGAATTGCATGCTCAATATTTTTTTTTGATAGTGTTATAGATCCTATATGCACGACATGTTCGTTCAACCGGTCGTTCAAAGTAAAAGTAATCAGATTAATGTCCTAAGATTAAGCATTTTAATAACCTTCAAGTACAAGTTAGTGGGAATTTAATAAGGTTTCTGCCTCATTCTTATTTAGCATAAACAGAGAGGTAGTCTAAGAAACATTTTCTGTTGAACTAATTTCCAAGGTTTAAGGATCTAGCAATAACTATTAGGGTCATATAAAGTCATTAAGCTACCCGATAATCTATCACAAACTTTAAAGAATCATCATATTATACTAAAAGTGGGAAGGTTCTATATCAAAACTTGAATTACTAAACTACTCATCAAAAACTAATTAACCATTTGCCCTTCATCCAAAGGTAGAATTACCTTCCATTTAGTGTTATGGATCATCATTAAACCCTTAATTAAGTTTCTCTCCATTAATCTCAATACGTGAAGAATTTGAGAAGTTACAATAATTGACCAGATTCATATCATAATTAAAACTTGTAACTGAATAGTCACTTTCTACTGCTACTATTTAAGAACATAATAATATTGACAATTCAATGAAAATCGGTCAAGTTCCTCTTTTCAAGCAAGGATGCCACAATTTAGATTTGTATATGGATAGTCATTTTTACCTGCTACTTTATATGTAGATATGCTCTATACTCTTTGAGGAAGTTTGAAAATGTTAAACACACGGTACTTTTCTTTGTGTATTTCATGATACTTATATAATTTTTTATTTTTATATCAAAGTATGTGGATCCTGTTAAACTTATTTTTCATCATTTTACATGGAAGAAAGTTGTGTTAATTCCATCTTCTTTGTTCCGGGCTCTGCTCTTTATTTTGAAAGCAAGTTATCATCTCTCCTAGATCCATAATTTATTACTCAATTGCCTTCTATCAGTTTTTTTTTTGTGTGGAAATGATATATGTTAATAAACGAGAATGCTCGATTTGTCCTTTTACATTTTAATTATTTTTTTGGTTGCCCTCCCACTTAATGATGGATTCACTTAATCATGGATTCACATCAATAATTTAACTCTACAGGTTCGAATCATGGCTAGAGCAGTGAAGTTGTAGAGGTCTTCGTCCTCCTAATTGTTGATAAAAGGTGCTTGGTCAATTTCCTGCAATGTCATCATTAGTCTTTATTCTATTTATTTTAGTTTAACAATTTTTTGAAATATTGTATTGAAAAAAGAAAAAAAATTACACTTGGATGCCTTTAGTTTTTAAAAGTTTTAAGTATGATTGTATAAAATATAGCAAAAGGAATATTAGATTTCACATGTTTCATTAACAATCCATGGAATGACTCCATTTCAATATCAATTTATATTATATGGCTCTAAAGTATTACTTCTGGTATGTTATTGGTCGTAGATTAGGACAAGTACTAATTAATTTTGTTTTCGAAATCAATTCAATGTCCTAAAATCATTTGTACAATAGAACTATATGCAAAAGAGAGGACAATAAAAAAATGCCCGTAGTTGCAAAAGAAAAAGCAAAGGAAGAACGAGTAGTAAAATAAGTTATGCTAGAATACACTATAGGGGAGAGTCATCTCTTGACGATGATGCTAAGATTAATAGCAACAAAGCTTTTGTTTCAGAACTGATCAGGGCTTTTTTGGGGTACTCACGCTTGCTTCTTTCTCAACTACAAGATTTCGTCCTTTTTAACTTCATTCATCTCCAGTCGAAAAATAATACTCCAAAAAGAAAAAGATAGATACAGAACATCTTAGTTGTGAAAGTGGTATTTTATAGTTTGGCACCCTGGGCCTTTGAAACAATCGGATGCAACCAAAGTTGCAATCTTCTTTCACATGTATCATCGATCAAGTGATGCAAATATATACATAGAGTAAGTTGTCTTAGGTTTGCCCTCTAGATTTTAATTGTGGCCACTGCCATTGTTTTGCTAAAATATTGTGTCATGATATCACTTTGTTTTGTAATAGCTCAACTTGGTCATGCTTTTTTACATTCTGCCAACTTTCATGTATCTAAGTTTAAATATGTTCGCTCAATTTCTTCAAAACTGATATAAGCTTATAAATACTTCTTTAACTTTGAATAATTTTGATAAATTTGTTTTATAGCTAATTCGAAATGTTATCATCTGTCGTTCACATGTTCTGTGCACAAAATAAAATATTATCTAAATACAGTTGTCGACATTTTTTTTAAAAAAAAGGTACTACAACTTCTGCTGATGTAGCCAAAATTGTCCAGCTTTCTCTTTCTTTCCATATTATAATTCAACTTTCCTTATATGAAAATAAAGATTTTTTTTTAAATTTAGCCCAAGAAAATCAACTAAATTTGTGTTTTACAATACATTAAATAAAGAGTAGAGCAAAGCGGCCCTCACTTTTTAGGGCATTCCAGTAATGGAATTAAAAGTGAAATCCCTGTTAAAATTTTAAAGCCAAGAGCCCAAAGAAGATGGCAGCTCAGACATACACATTATCAAAGATGTATATTGTATTCCTTGATCTTATTACCAATATTAATTTTCGTGAAGTCTAAACTATACAATACATCTTTCTGTAGTGTGTTAAAATTTTGCTTGGTAATATGCCCTATTTTAGCAGAGTTCCGATGCACCTCTTCTAAACGAGTCATAATACACCTAGCCTCTTTCTTCTTCATCTATCCATCAAATTTTCTGGGCATCAAAAAGTTGAGTACCACTTGAAAGGACACACATGCAAAGCACGTGTCCAGATACTAGTTAGAAAAAAATGCACCAACATCCATGTTCCTTCATGAAGGAAGAACAATAAATTCCTATGGTCATGGTTTCTTAAGAGTTAATGCAACAAGCAAGTCAGAAGCACATTTCTGTTCATGCAATTTATTTCAAGCGAGATGTTTAAAATCCGATAAGCATGACTTATAAGCCTTTCGAACATCATTCTTTTACGGCATTTTAGCAAAGTACTTCTTCTATATGACATTTAAGTAAGTAAATAGTGGTTAATCCATAAAAGTTCATGGCCTACAAATATGATTCTTAAATAACTGAAAATGGCATATTAACTAAGGATTTAATAATCAGGATGTACTGTCAACAAATTTCATAGGCAGGTTCATATGAGAATTTAGTCAAACACATGCCATTATATTTATTATGGTACTCAAAATAGAAAAATAAAAAAATAGGGAGAAGGAAATTTAAAGCTACGGACCCGCTTGGGGGCAGTGAACCGAGGACGGCGATCTTAGATGCACTCTCGAACTCCGATCTCGAAACTCCTGCTGCGAACAACTTTGTTGGAGAGTTTGGAAAAGAAATACTAAGTATTTAGGGAAAGGCTAAGCTTTTGGGAAGTCTTTTGAAGAGTAAAATGTGTACATAATAAGGAGAGAAGACGGCTCAAAGTAGCGATTTTAGGTTTGAGAAGCGGTTAAAACTTTTTGTTTAAAGAGAAAGGCAGCGATTTCAAAAAAACGGTTTAGGAGTAGGAGGCAGCTAACAACCATCAAATTTTGGGGTAAAAGTGTGGCTAAAAACCATGTCCAGATGGACTCCAAGTGCTGGTTTTTATAGGTGAAAATCTAGGGTTCTTCACCTGGGCGGGATTTTGAAATTGAGATCTTTAATTTCGGTCAACATATCCGTTTGAATTTGGACGTTGGGGATTTGAACGGTAAAATAATCGTTCATCATTTAATGAGCGAGCTTTGAGCAAATTTGTTTCTGATTGGCATGAGACTTTGAGCAGATTTGTTTCAAATTAATACCCAAAATGGTTGGGATGTGCTCTTGTATGCAGGGATTTGAAAGTCAAGAATTGGCCAAAAAATGGAGGAAAAGTCAAGATGAAAGGAAAATGAGGTAAGGGTGTTCTTCCTAAAAAGCCAGAGCGGATACCTTTCTTATATACTATACGCAATTTTTTATTTTCGGATTAACTTAACTTTAAGTTAATCGGAGTTCCCGGAAGGAGGTCCCACCATTGCTTGACTCTTAGAAACTTTGTTGGTTTTGGGCAACGGGGATCAACTTCCAGGACAGGAAAGGACGATCCATCTATTTATTTGACTGAACCTAGTTCACGAGAAAGAGTCCTAGGGTTCCAAATCTTTGTTTTGCACCGAGAAGAAATAAATAGAATCGTTAGTGGGAAGAGGGACGTTTATTTTCTTGGTGAAAGAAAACATCTTTTGACTTTTTGTGAAAAAGTGGAGAAGAGGACAAAGGTGTAGGTATGATATTAAATAGATGTTGATAAAAAATAAAAAATAAAAAGCAAAGTAATAACAATATTAGTTACGGTACTATTAATAAAAGTAAATGTAGTAATAATAATAATTAGTAGTAGCAGCAACAATAGTATTAGTATAATGAAATTGTAACACTAATAATTTCATGATAAAATAATAATACTTGTAGACACCGGATTTTTGACCCTCCCCGAGAATTTTCAACACTAATACTAATATCGAATTAATATTAATACTAATAATAATAATAGTACTTAGCAGTAGTTATAATGTATTAATACTAGTACTAATTTCAATGATAGTAGTAGTGGTGGTAGTAGTAGTAATATTAATAATACTAGTAATAGTGATATTAGGTAAATAATAATAATAATAATTAGGTCTAGTTTGTGTTAAAAATGTTAAAATAACTTTTCTTACATTATTAGTGATATTAGAAGCTCAAGTAAACAATTTGGAAGAAAAAGGGGAAAAAATTGGATGTCAACAGTAATGACCAGCGATTAAGATCAGGAACCAACGACCACGAACAGAACCTCAATCGGCAACCGAAACGGCAAACTTCGAACCTCAAGCAAACACCATGATTTTTATTTTCTAGCTTTTCTTTCTTCCTCCCCAGATTTCTGTTCCCCCTCTTCTCGTTTCTCTGTGTATCTATGAGTGTGCGTGTGTATTTTGATGTGTGGGAATTTTTGTGGGGGTTTGCTGCAACTTAGGTGAAAATGATGGGTTTGGAAATGGGAGTATTTGATTTTTTCGAAAAAGTTGGGTACATTGGAGGGGTCTCTTTAGGTTAGAGGAATTAGAGGCTTTTTTTTTTTTTTTTTTTTTTCTGTTTTGATTTGTTGAGAACAAACAAGAAAAAAGATCACCGAAGAAAGATCCAAGTCCTTGGCAATGACTGCCATTTCTTTTGGTCTCGGGAATTAGGTCTCAAAACAGAGTAAAAATAACACGATATAGCCAGTTTTCGGATGGGTCATTCAAAAACAGGCAGCGTTTACCAAGTCAATGAAAAATAGCCATTATTTTGCTGCAACAGAGACCGATCCAGCATAATATACTGGAGTTCGGTACACATGTGTATGAACTCCAGCATATTATGCTGGACCGGTATACTTTGCTGGCTCCAGTATAATATACTGGAGACTGGAGCATCGGTGCTCCAAACTCCAGTATATTATGCTGGACCGGTCTACTTGCTGGAATTCCAGTATATTATATTGGAGCTCTAGTGTACTTATGTTGGAACTCCATCATATTATGCTGAAGTTCCAGCATACTTATCCTGGAACTCCAGTATAATATGTTGGAGTTCAAGTATACTTATGCTGGAACTCCAGCATAATATACTGGCGTATTTTCTGGGTTTTGAACAGTGTTTTCACTCAGATTTATCTTTACATAAAAAGTGTCTAAATTTCGATTACTTTTGAAACTGGGCTATTTTTGAACGGCCAGTTATAAATCTGGCTATTTTTGAATTTCTCCCAACGGATGTTCTCTATGCTGAAAAACGGCTCATCATTTAGGGTAGGGATTCTGGGTTTTAAAATCTGATGGGTCTAAGTAGGGGTATTCACGGTTCGGTTTGGATCGGTTTTTCCCTAAAAAGAAACCAAACCAAGTAAGTTGGTTTTTCAAATATTAGAACCAAACCAAACCAATTAAGTTGGTTTTTTATCGATTCGGTTTATGTCGTTTTTTTGATTTTTTCGGTTATTTGTCGGTTTTTTCTTAAATATAAGACATACACTATCAAACACACATTTCAGTGACCACATTTTCAACGTAACACTATCAAATCAGTTGCCCTTTGAGAAATCTATTATTTACCAAGATATATTGATGATAATTGAATCAAATAGTGATGAATAATTTAAGGACTCAATTAAAAATATATTATTTTTAACATGCAATAGATTCTTACGCTTAACAAAAGAAAATTGTCAATTAAACAAGAATGTAAAGATAAAGAATTGTACTAAAAGTGCAAACGATTAATATTTACTATAAAAATTTTAAAACTTTGTATAAAAGTATATATATATATAGGTGTAATAATAAATTTAAAATAGCTACTCCTATATTCGATTTGGTTCGGGTTTTTGTAATTAAAACCAAAACCAAACCAAATTTGATCGGTTTTTAAATTCGGTTTGGTTTGATTTTCGGTTTGGTTCGGGTTTTTGAATTTTTATGAACACTCCTAGGTCTAAGGGTATTGGGCTTGAGATTATAGGCTAAGATGGGTTTTGGGTTTTGGGTTGGGTCTATGTATTATTGGATTAAAATTGAGCTAAAAATTAGAATTCACAAACTATAGACCCAAATCCAATTCTTCTTGTACAATAGTATAAAGCACCTATAAAAATGTAAAATCACTCCTAATTAATTAAAATATACTATTAAAGATCAACCTAAAATGAAACTATTTTTGGTATTTTTTCAAGATTATGTAAAAAATAAAAACTCTAGTAAAATAGTATGACTACAAAACACTAATGTAACTATTTTTTGCAATTTTTATTTTTTTGTGATGAAATAAAGTAAAAATTAGTTAAAGTAGCGATATTAGAACTAAACTAAATATTTAATACTAAAATGTATAAAATCTTGGGGAGGGTAAAAAATTACATGTCTACAACCAACAACATGAAACCTTTATACCTCTAACATCCAACGACAAATCTCGTCTCTACTCCCCTTAGAAATCATCGGTAATAGTAAAAGTGTTTGGACACAAAGTTGGCCACCAAACTCTAAAAACAAAACTTCGTTCCTTATGGCAACCCACTGAAGAGTTACCTCTCATAGATCTAGGTCGCGACTTCTTTCTTATTAAATTCCAAAAAGATGAAAACATGAACAAAGCACTACATGGAGGACCCTGGTTCATATTTAACTATTTTTTATCCGTGCGTAAGTGGGAACCCAAATTCATAGCATCCAATGCAAAACATACTCACTCAGCCATATGGATTTATCTTCCAAAGTTGCCTACTGAATTCTATGACTTTGAGATTTTACAACGGGTTGGCTCCAAACTTGGGACACTCCTTAAAATAGATACGTGTACATCGACATCCACTATAGGTAGATATGCACATATATGCATCGAATTTTCCCTAGAATGACCAATAAAAACTCACATATTCATTGGAATCCATCGTCAACAAATACTTTATGAAGGCTTCACCATGTTATGCACACTGTGTGGATGTTTAGGCCACAATAAAATCCTTTGCACCCATACACCCTCTTCTATTGCCTCCACCACCCTACCCATTTCTACTGTTTCTCAAAAAACCACACTGTCCACACCCCTCATCAACACAATTCCTACACAAAACCCTACAACGCCCCCTCCATCTACTACTAACGAATGGAAAATAGTCACTTTCCCCACACGATCAAAATATAAAAGTACACCACGCAGGATAGGTCCTTTATCATCACGCTCGAGTTCATCACTGGAACTTAGTCACTCCCTTCTTAATGACAAGGCGGTTGGGCAACTGGAAAATGAACACATGGACCCTACAGGTAAGCACTCTAACGAATCACTCCCAAACCCTGCTCCCTCCACCAAAGGAAAAGACTTGACCCCC
Source organism: Nicotiana tabacum (assembly GCF_000715075.1). Lineage (NCBI taxonomy): Eukaryota > Viridiplantae > Streptophyta > Magnoliopsida > Solanales > Solanaceae > Nicotiana > Nicotiana tabacum. Next base: position 14,410,735 of record NC_134100.1, read on the forward strand.
CCCCCCAAATTTTTTAATAATAAAACATTACTCGTAACTGAGGAAACTAAGGATACTAATATGATGGACTCATTCAAACTTCAGACGAGCCCAACGTTACCCATTTCACAGCCCACCACAACCTCTCCTCAAACAGATCATGCCATCCAAAGCCCATTTCAAATGGGCAATGACATGCCTACTCCCCACAAAGGCCATCAAGCATCCACTCCTCCTCCTACGTCACCCCAAGCACCCACCAACTCAAGCCACGTGGCTCCAACAACTGACATGGATGCCACCTCGCCTACTCCGTCACATCTTGCCCCAACGTCAACTTGTACACAATCCACTAGCCAAACTCATCATGGCCCTAACATACCTGCTTCCCCAAGATCACAGCCAACTCAATAACCTATTCCCAAAAATAACACTCTTCACTCAGCCCAATACCTATCACCCACGCCATATGCAACACCTACACGTGACAATACCTCTACCAGAAAACTATTATCAATTACACCATCTAATCAACCGCATCCACTGACCACTCCAATAAACCCTAAGCCTGCCAATGCATCATTAATTCCCATACCAAATATTTTTCCCTCCTACTACATGTAAACTCCCTCACATAACTAACCAACAATCCAAGAAATTGCCTACCATTAAACCTCTAACACCGGAGAACACTTCTTACTCCAGCACCCCCCTACTCAACCATGCCATAACCATGACTCAAAACATCATCCACCCTTGGAACAATCCCCCTCGCCACCTGCCACCCTTATACATCACTCAATATCCCCTACACAAGCTTACCCTCAATCATGGCTAGAAATGAGCCTACAGGAACATGTACTTACCCTCACGATGGAGGTGGAAGGTCATGATGTGATCCTCAAGATCCAAAACCCCACTGATATTGCTCAGATAGTAACGGAAGGCATGAGAATGGGGGTGGAGCTCTTCAACCAATACCTCTGGGCCATGCATCCCCCCTCGTTTATGCAACACTTCCAAACCCACACCACACTTCCCCCTCTATACTACAATCAAACCTCTCCCATGGAGCTCCCCTTCTATCCACCACAACTCCCACTTCACTCTCTAATACCATGGATACAACCAAGGTCAACCATTCATAAGCGTCCACTCCCAACGCACTCGACAAAATAGAGCAACTCGAAGTGGAAGCAACAATGGCAGATATACGGGAAACTCAGCCAATCTTGTGCTTCCTCAACAACAATAAATACTATGACCTTAAAGAACAATATGTAAGAAAGGTAATCATCATGTGCCCATCGGAACTCCAAAGCTGCTCACTCAATCTTCGCCCAACAAACAACGCAGAGGTAGGAAAGTACGGGCTAGTATTGATCCCCTCATTAATGGGATCAACAATGCCACAAGTGGAGACACCACAAACTCCACCACCATCACCCCCCCCCCAACAGTAATTAAATGCAATTTATCATATGGAATTGTCTTGGAGCTCAGTCCCAAGACTTCAAGAGAAATGTTTGTTCGTTACTCAATTATCACCAACCTGCCCTCGAGGCTCTACTGGAAACTCACCTCCACTGCCATGCTCACTTGAAGGAGGAGTTTGGTTTTACAAACATGGCACAAGCCCCAGCACAAGCCGGCACAAGCCCCAGCACAAGGACACTTAGGTGGTATCGCACTACTGTGGCAGGATGACCTACTCCAGCTTGATCAAGTCGAAGTCACCTCGGAAGCTATCCCTCTATTGTACAGGTACCTCCTAACCCTACTACTTAGTTATTTTCCGTTATATATGCCAAAAATGACTTGCATGCACGTACCTCGTTATGGGTTAATTTAATGAGCATGCATGATAATATACATATGTCGTGGCTAATCGAGGGAGATTTTAATGAAATAACTCATGCAAATGAAAAATATGGGGGTAACCCTATTAATAACTCACGATGTGACCAATTCATCCAATGCCTTAATTATTGCAACTTATTAGACTTAGGCTTTAGAGGAAGTAGATACACAGGGACAAACAAACGCTGTCTAGCTAATAGAATTTTAGAACTATTAGATAGATTTGTTTGTAATTATGTATGGCTCAACCTCTTTTCAGAAACCAATGTACAACACCTCCCACGAACCCATTCGGACCACTGTCCGTTACTCCTAAAATTGAAACTTAGTTTTCCTCGTAAAATATTATTTCATTTTGAAACCATTTAGTCCTCCCACTCGTCCTTCCCCTCTCTTATTACCCATCATTGGACTCCTCGTAAACATTTGCTGCAAGCAATTAATGATTTCACTGAAGATGTTTAAAATTGGAATCAACACACTTTTGGTAATATTTTTAAAAGAGAGAAAAACTTATTAGCTCGACTCAATGGTCTTCAATCATCCCCTAGTTACCCCACTAGCCATTTTCTTCAAATCCTAGGAAAAGACCTCATAGAAGAATTTAATCACTTGCTTAGATTGGAAGAGGACTTTTGGCGATTAAAGTCACGAATCAATTGGCTCTAACAAGGTGACGCTAATACAAAACATTTACACATCACCACTCTACAACGAAGAAGGAGGAATAGGATCACATCTCTTAAAGATTTAGGAGGAAATTGGATTACGGATCAACCCCTAGTCAATAATTTGATCCATAATTATTAGCGCACATTATTCACCACCTCCCATGCCCACTCCAACATTGAGCAACCCAACCCTTATTTTCACATACTAACTGCCATGGATCATACCACCTTGACATGCCCATTAACCCCCCAGAAAATACATCATGCAATACGTTCCTTCCAACCCCTAAAATCACTAGGGCCAGACGGCCTACACCCCTTTTTCTATCAAACATACTGGCCTCAAGTTTCTCAATCGGTAATTTCTTTTTGTAATGAGACTTTTAGTACTTGTCAAATACCAACTCAAATTAACAAAACCTATTTATGCCTCATTCTTAAGTTCAAACACCCTTCACTCATCACTCAATATCGCCCCATCGGTCTTTGCAATACTATTTATAAAATAATCACAAAAATCATTGTGCATCGTATTAAACCTTTCATAACAAGAATAATTAGCCTTGAGCAATCTGCCTTCTTAAAAGGGCATAGAGCCTCAGATAATGCCATAGTCGTTCAAGAAATTATAACCTACTTCCGAAAGAAGAAAGGTCAAGTAGCAAATTTTTTAATTAAACTTGACCTCGAAAAAGCCTTTGATAAGATGGAATGGGGCTCCATTAAAGAAACAGTACACTTATTTAATTTTTCTAACAATATCATCTCCTTAATAATGTCTTGTATCAGCACCTCTTCTATCACAATCCTGATCAATGGTCACCCTTCCCCATTCTTCTCCCCCTCGAGAGGAATACGACAAGACGATCCTCTATCACCTTACCTTTTTATACTATGCATGGAAAGACTCTCACACCAAATTCACCAACTAGTTTATTATCAACAATGGAAAGCCATAAAACTCTCAACCAACTGACCCCCAATTCTCCCATCTCCTTTTTGCAGATGATATTACCTTACCTCCAAAATAACTACCCCTAGTGTCCATACTATAATTGATACCCTTACCCAATTTACACAAAAATCAGGTCAAAGTATTAACTTCACTAAATCAAAAATTTACTTCTCCCGCAATGTTACACCAATGGACAAATCTTTTTGTACTAAGCTCCTTTAATATTAGGGAGGGCGTCCTTTTTGGTAAATATCTTGGTTTCCCCTTGTTTGTCACTAAACTAACATCACAATATTTTCAATACATCTTAGATAACTTTAAAGCTAAATTGTTATGATGGAAAATTAATATGCTTTCGATGGCAAGACGTGCTACCCTTATAAAATCAACCTTAAACACCCTCCCAAATCATGTCATGCAACTTACCAAAATACCTACCCAAGTTATCTCCAAAATAAACCACTATCAAAGAAATTTTCTTTGGGGCACTACTCAGCATAAAAAAAATTACACTTGATTAAATGGTTTGTAGTACAAAAACCTAAGCATCAAGGTGGTATGGGTATTCAAAACTTAACTACTAAAAATAATGCACTTCTAGGTAATTTAGCTTGGCGTATGTTTAAATGTCCCAACACTCTGTGGGCATCCCTATTACTAACTTGTCACGGCCCTAAACCGGAACCGATCGTGATGGCGCCTATCGTGAAACTAGGCCAGCCGACACGAATCCCCAAACCAACAAAATAGTTACAATAAATCATTTAAAGAAATTAATCAATTAAAAAGCCCAAAATAAATAGTAGAATAGAACAGTGCGGAAACAAACACAACCTGGCATCGAGGTGTCACCAGTCATGAGCATCTACAATACGTCTAAGAGTCTGAAAAGACATCATAGTCTGATACAAAGCTAGTACAAAGAGAAATAAAGATAGGAAGGAGAGACACTAGGCTGCGAACGCCGTGGGGCTACCTAGTCAACTCCGAACAAGTTTGTTGTAAGGCAAAGCAGCACTCGCTAGTGTGACCCGAGACTCCTGAATCTGCACATAGTGTGCAGGGAGTAATGTGAGTGCACTAACTTAGTAAGTAATAAAAGTAAAGGTAACTGAGCGATAAGAAAATACGTAAAACACAGCACAATACTACAACAAAACAGTAAAAGATCCAAAACAATGCAGTAGTACAATAAAAGCTCGTAAAAACACCTCAGTTCAGTAAAAACCTCTTTAAAACATCTTTCAGTAGTTCAAACGAGTGATGAAAATAGTGAGAAAAAGGATAGAAACATAAATCAGCCCCTCGGGCTACCTCACAATCACTCGTATCAGTCCCTCAGGCAATAACATGAAACAACAACAGCCCCTCGGACAATATCACATCTCGCACTGAGTACCCGCACTCACTGGGGTGTGTAGACTCCGGAGGGGCTCCTACAGCCCAAGCGCTATATCAAGCCATCTCGTGGCGTAACAAAATAGGCCCTCGGCCTCATAATCACGAATCAGTACAACACCGTTGTGGCGCGTAGCCCAATCCTATAATATCCTCACAACACACGCTCTCGGCCTCACTTAGTCTGAAATCTCTCAAAGCCACTCGGGCATAGTAAAACATGATGCGATCAACCCAAAATATCATTTAAAATGTCAAAACGGAGTAAATATGGCTGAGTTATGAAAACAGTAGAATACAGCATGACTGATTACAAATATGAAGTCAAAACAGTGAGGAATAGTAGTAAAAATCCTTTAAGGGTCCAAAACAGTTGGCACGAGGCCCAAATATGACATTTAGCCCAACACATGATAATACTTTCCAAAACACAATGATAGCAAATCATTTTCAATCAAATACGCGATTTAACAGTCATTTGGGACGGACTAAGTCACAATCCCCAATGGTGTACGACCTCACGCTCGCCATATAGCGTGTGTGTCACCTCAAAGCACCGCAACGATGAAATCTAGGGTTTCATACCCTCAGGACAGCATTTACAATCATTACTTACCTCTATCCAGTCCAAACTCTAGACCGTGATGCCTTTGACCCTCGAATCGGCCTCCGGATGCTCCAAATCTATCCAAAGACAGATTTATACCATAAAAATATGCTAAGGAAACAAAGCCCACTCAAAAATAACCAATTTACATCAAAAATCTCGAAATTGGCCAAACCTGACCCCCAGGCCCACGTCTCGGATTCCAACAAAAATCACAAAATTAGAATCCTTACACTCTCACGAGTTCATACATATCAAATACATCAAAGTCCGACCACGAATGACCCCTCAAATCCTCAAATCAAAATCTCAAATTCCAAGCCCTAACTCTCCAATTTTAGGCTTTAGATTCCACAAATTTCATGTTAATTTAGGTAGAAATCACAATAGGATCGAGTATTAACTCCATAAATCTTACCTCCAAGTGTTTCGCTTTGATTCCCTCTTCAATCTCCCTCAAGAAGCTCCAAAGTCGCTCAACAATGGTGAAACTTAGACCAAAAATCGCGGAAGTAGTCTTTTAAACATTCTGCCCAACAGTTAAAATTCCTTCCTCGCGAACGCGGTCAACGCCTCGCGAACGCGAAGCACAAACTTCCGTTGACCACTTATTCCTTCATCGCGAACGCGACACCCTGTACGCGTATGTGATGCCTCAACTCCTCAGCCCTTCAAATGCGGGACCCCCTTCGTGAACGCGAAGGCCAACCCTCCTGACTCATATCCTAACCCTTCGCGAATGCGAGAGCCCACTCCCAAACACGAAGGCCAAACGTCTGCAATACTAACAGTAGATTTTTCTGCAACTTTTCCAACTTGAACTTGATCCGTTCAACCACCCGAAACTCACCTGAGACCCCTAGGACCTCAACCAAATATGCCAACATATCACATAACCTCATTCAAACTTGTTCCAACCTTCGGAACGCTTAAAACAACATCAAAACACCAAATTGACATTGGATTCAAGCCTAAGAATTCCAAAAACTTCCAAATTCCTCTTTCGATCAAAACATCTATCAAACCTCGTCCGAATGACCTGAAATTTTGCACACACGTCACAAATGACACAATGGACCTACTCCAACTTCCAGAATTTCATTCTGACCTCTATATCAAAATCTCACCTATCAACCGAAAAACGCCAAAATTTCAATTTCGCCAATTCAAGCCTAAATCTACTTCAGACCTCCAAAACACATTCCGATCAAGATCCTCAGTCCCAAATTAGCTCTCGAAGTTATCCGAACCATCGGAATTCACATCCGATCCCTTTCTCATATAAGTCAACATCCAGTTGACTTTTCCAACCTAAGCTTACTCAAAAGAGACTAAGTGTCTCATTCCTTTCCAAAACCTCTCCGAACCCAAACCAACCAACCCAATAACAAATAATACAGTTGAACAAGACAAATAGAAGCAGAAATGGGGGAAACAGAGTTGTAACTCTTGAAACGACCGACCGGGTCATTATATCCTCCCCCTCTTAAACAAATGTTCGTCCTCGAACGAGTCAAAAAACATACCTGAAGCCTCAAATAGGTGAGGATATCTGCTCTGCATCTCTCGCTCGGTCTCCTAGGTAGCCTCCTGCACGGGCCGACCTCTCCACTGTACTTTCACTGAAGCTATATCCTTTGATCTCAACTTTCGAACCTGATACTCCAAAATAGTTACTGGCTCCACATCATAAGTCAAATCATCATCTAACTGCACTGTGCTGAAATCCAAAATATGAGACGGATCGCCAATATACTTCCGGAGTATAGAAACATGAAATACCGGATGCACACACGATAAGCTGGGTGGCAAAGCAAGCTCATAAGCCACCCCCCAATCCTCCGAAGCACCTCAAAAAGCCCAATGAACCGAGGACTCAATTTACCCTTCTTCCCAAATCTCATAACACCTTTTATGGGCAAAACCTTCAATAGAACCTTCTCACCAACCATGTAGGACACGTCCTGAACCTTCATATCAGCATAACTCTTTTGTCTCAACTGTGTTGTACGAAGCCTCTCCTGAATCACCTTCACCTTGTCTAAAGCATCCTGCACCAAGTCTATACCCAATAGCCTAGATTTACCCGGCTCAAACCAACCGAATGGAGATTTACACCATCTCTCATACAAAGCCTCATATGGAGCCATCTAAATACTCAACTGATAACTGTTGTTATAAGCAAACTCTGTGAGCGGTAGAAACCGATCCCATGACCCTCCAAAATCAATGACACAAGCCAACAACATGTCCTCCAATATCTGAATAGCGCACTCAGACTGCCTGTCCGTCCGAGGGTGAAAAGTTATGCTCAACTCAATCTGAGTACCCAACTCTCGCTGCACAGACCTCCAAAACTGTGAGTAAACTGAGTACCTCTATCTGAAATGATGGAAACTGGGACACCATGCAAACGAACAATCTCCCGGATATATATCTCTGCCACCACTCTAAAGAATAGGTAGTACATATAGGAATGAAGTGTGCGGACTTGGTCAGCCGATTCACAATCACCTAAATAGCATGGACCTTCTTCAAAGTCCATGGGAGCCCAACTACAAAGTCCATGGTGATCCGCTCCCACTTCTACTCTGGAATATCCATCTGCTAAAGCAAGCCACCGGTCGCTGATGCTCATATTTCACCTATTGACAATTGAGACACCGAGCTACAAGTCCCACAATGTCCTTCTTCATTCTTTTCCACCAATAATGTTGCCTCAGATCCTGATACATCTTCGCGGTACCCGGATGAATAGAATACCGCGAGCTATGATCCTCCTCGATATTCAACTCCCGAAGTCCATCTACATTGGGCATACATATCCGGCCTTGCATCCTCAACACCCCATCATCACCAATAGTCACATCTCTGGCATCGTCGTGCTGAACTCTATCCTTAATGACAAGCAAATGAGGATCATCATATTGGCGCTCTCTGATGCTATCAAATAAGGAAGATCGAGAAATCACACAAGTCAATACCCGACTGGGCTACGAAATATCTAACCTCACGAACCGATTGGCCAAGGCCTAAACATCAACTACAAGAGATCTCTCCCAACAGGAATATATGCCAAACTCTCCATACTCACTGCCTTCTTACTCAAGGCATTGGCCACCACATTGGCCTTTCCTGGATGGTACAAAATAGTGATATCATAGTCCTTTAGCAACTCCAACCATCTACACTGCCTCAGATTGAGATTCTTCTGCTTGAACAAGTGCTGGAGGCTACGATGATCAGTAAACACCTCACAAGACACACCATACAAATAATGCCTCCAAATCTTCAACGTGTGAACAATGGCAGCCAACTCCAAATCATGAATAGGGTAGTTCTTCTCATGGAGATTCAACTGTCGAGAAGCATAAACAATAACTCTACCTTACTGCATCAAGACACACCCAATACCAACTCTCGAAGCATCACAATACACTATATATGAACCTGAAGCTAATGGCAGAACTAACACTGGAGCTGGGGTCAAGGCAGTCATGAGATTCTAAAACCTCTCCTCACACTTATCCGACCACCTGAAAGTAGCACCCTTTTGAGTCAACTTGGTCAAGGGTGATGTTATAGATGAAAATCCCTAAACAAATCGATGGTAATAACCCACCAAACTAAGAAAGTTGCGATTCTCTATGGCTGAGGACGGTCTGGGCCAACTTTGAACTGCATCTATCTTCTTCGGATCAACCTGAATACCCTCATAGGACACCACGTGCCCCAAGAATGCCATTGAACTAAGCCAAAACTCACACTTGGAGAACTTTGCATAAAGCTTCTCCTCCCTCAATATCTGTAACACAACTCTCAAATGCTCTGCGTGCTCCTCCTAACTACGCGAGTACACCAGAATATCATCAATGAAAACTATGACAAATGAGTCAAGATAAGGTCGAAACACGTAGTTCATCAAATGCATGAACATTGTTGGGGCATTGGTCAGCCCAAAAGACATCACCAAGAACTCATAATGACCATATCGGGTCCTAAAAGCTGTCTTAAGAATATCCGAGTCCCTGATCTTTAGCTGGTGATACCCTGAACGAAGATCAATCTTGGAGAACACTCTCGCTCCCTGAAGCTGGTCAAACAAATCATCGATACGAGGCAAATGATACTTGTTCTTGACTGTTACTTTGTTCAACTGCCTGTAATCAATGCACATCCTCATCGTGCCATCCTTCTTCTTCACAAATAGAATAGGCACACCCCAAGACGACATACTAGGCCAAATAAACCCCTTATCAAGGAGTTCCTGAAGCTGCTCCTTCAACTCCGCTGGTGCCATACGATATAGTGGAATAGAAATGGGCTGAGTGCCCGGCACCAGATCAATACCGAAATCAATATCCCTGTCTAGCGACATACCCGGCAGGTTTGCAGGAAACACATTAGGAAAATCCCTCACAATAGGAACAGAATCAATACTAGGAGTTTTTGCACTGAAATCCCTCATGAAGGCTAAATATGAAAGACAACCTTTCCCAACTATCCGATGGGCCTTCAAGAACAAAATCACCCTACTGGGGACAAAATCAATAGAACCTTGCCACTCAATTCGTGGCACACCCAGCATAGCCAATGTCACTGTCTTAGCATGACAGTCCAAAATAGTACGACACGGAGATAGCCAATCCATGCCCAATATCACATCAAAGTCCACTATACAAAACAATAACATGTCTACTCGGGTCTCTAGACCCCCAATAGTCACCACACATGACCGGTACACACGATCCACAACAATAGTATCGCCCACCAGAGTAGATACACAAACAGATGAAACAAGAGACTCACGAGGCGTATCTAAATAACGAGCAAAATATGATGACACATATGAAAAAGTGGAACCGTGATCAAATAACACAGAGGCATCTTTGGGGCAGACTGATATAATACCTGTAATCACAGTATCTAAAGCAATCGCATCGGGTCTAGCTGTAGTGCATAGAAATAGTCCTGACCACCACCTGATCGACCTCCCCCTCTAGGTGATCCCTAGTTGACTGACCTCCACCCCTAGCTGGCTGGGTGGGTGGTGGTGAAGTAACTGGCACTGAAGACGATGGCTGACGCCTCTGCTAAGACAAACCCCCAAGACGACGAGGACACTTCCTCCATATGTGACCCAACTCTCCATACTCATAACAACTCCTTGGTGCTGGAGACGGGGACTAAAAGGAACCCCTAGCACCGGGATGACTAGCAGATGCACCTGGCATAGAAGAACCCTGAACTGATGGAGCACGGGACGAACTCTGGGTTGGAAGGGCACTAGTGATAATTGGCCCTGATGAGAACTATGAGAACCATGACCCGATGACGCCCCATGATAACCTGGGCGAGCTGACTGAGCATGCCTGAATGGACAGCCTCTGTCGTGCTGAAACTGACCTCTCGAAGGAGCATCACCATAACTACCAGAACCCCGAGGCCTCTTGGCCTCCCTTTCATCTCGCTCCTGGTGACGAACTGACTTAATCTCGCGAGCAATGTCAACAACTTCCTCAAAAGTAGCACCGAACACCCTCTCCTTGGTCATAAGAATCTGAAGCTGATATTTGAAGCCATCAACGAACCTCCTGATCCTCTCTCTATCTGTAGGAACTAACCAAATAGCATAACAAGCTAACTACGAGAACCTCATCTCATACCGCGTCACAGTCATATCTCTCTGACGCAACTGCTCGAACTGCCTGCGCAGTTCCTCTTTGCGAGACTATGGCACATACTTCTCCAAAAAGAGAACGGAGAACTGCTGCCAAGTAAAGGGCATTGCACCAACAGTCCTACGCCTCTCATAAGCCTTCCACCATGTGAAGGCAGCTCCAGAAAACTCAAAAGTAGTAAATGCGACCCCGCTGGTCTCTAGAATACCTGTTGTACAAAAAATCCTCTGACACTTTTCTAAGAAACCCTGGGCATCCTCTCCCTCTGTACCACTGAAAGTCGAAGGTTGAAGTCTACCAAACCTCTCCAACCTGCATTGCTCGTCCTCTGGCATGGCAGGAGCTACATAGTCCTGAATAGCTGCAACTGGCTGGGCTGGAGGTGCCCCCGACGTCTGAAGTCCCTGTACGACCTGCTCAGGTGTGCGAGCGGGGGAGTTTGAATGCCTCCCCCGGCTTGAAAAATAGATGCGGCTGTAGTAACTGAGACCGCCTGAGCTAGGCCAGTGCATACTGACAGAATTTTGGCCAAGGCCTCCTGAAGACCTGGAATCATAATAGGCACAGCTGGCGCCTGAGTTGGTGCTGCTGGAGCGTCCACAACTGGGACCTAATTATGAACTAGGGTGGCTGGTGGATCTGTAAGTGTTGCCCTAGCTACTGTGTGGGCTACACCCCTGCCCCTACCATGGCCTCGACCGTGCCCTCAGCCTCTAGTGGCCCCAGCTAGTGGTATTGGTGGTCGTCCATCCTATCCGGTAGCACGTGTCCTCACCATCTGTGAGCGAATAGAATAACAGAAGTTTAGTACTCGGATCAATAGATTCACACGACAAGAATTCAAGAATATAAAGTTTTCCTAAAGGTTCTGCAGCCTCCCAAGGATAAATACAGACGTCTCCATACCGATCTGCAAGACTCTACTAAACCTGCTCATGACTCATGAGACCTATATAACCTAGGCTCTGAAACCAACTTGTCACGACCCTAAACCGAACCCGGTCGTGATGGCACCTATCGAGAAACTAGGCCAGCTGAAACAAACCCCCAAACCAACTAAACAGTTATAATAAATCATTTAAAGTAATTAATAAAATAAAAATCCCAAAATAAAGAGTAGAATAGAATAGTGCGGAAACAAACACATCCCGACATCGGGGTGTCACTAGTCATAAGCATCTACAATATGTCTAAGAGTCTGAAAAGACAACATATTATGATACAAAGCTTGTACAAAGAGAAATAAAGATAAGAAGGAGAGGCACTAGGCTGCAAACGACGTGCAGCTACCTAGTCAACTCCGAACAAGTCTGTGGAAGGCAAATCAGCACTCGCTAGCGTGACCCGAGACTCTTGGATCTGCATATAGGGTGTAGGGAGTAATGTGAGTACGCCAACTCAGTAAGTAATAAAAGTAAAGGCAACTGAGCGATAAGAAAACACGTAAAACACAGCATAATGCTACAACAAAATAGTAAAAAATCTAAAACAATGCATTAGTACAGTAAAAGCTCGTAAAACACCTTAATTCAGTAAAAACCTCTTTAAAACCTCTTTCAGTAGTTCAGATGAGTGATGAAAACAGTGAGAAAAAGGATAGAAACATAAATCAGCCCCTTGGGCAAAATACCAATAGAACCAGCCCATCGGGCTACCTCACAATCACTCGTATCAGCCCCTCGAGCAATAACATGAAACAACAACAGCCCCTCGGGCAATATCACATTTCATACTAGGTACCCGCGCTCATTGGGGTGTGAAGACTCCGGAGGGGCTCCTACAGCCCAAGCATTATATCAAGCCATCTCGTGGCATAACAAATCAGGACATTGGCCTCATAATCATGAATCAGTACAACACCGCTGCCGCGCGCAGTCCGGTCCCATAATATCCTCACAACACAGGCCTTCGGCCTCACTTGGTCAGAAATCTCTCAAAGCCACTCGGGCATAGTAAAACATGATGCTCAGCCCAAAATATTATTTAAAATGTCAAAACGGAGTAAATATGGCTGAGTTATGAAAACAGTAGAATACAGCATGACTGAGTACAAATATGAAGTCAAAACAGTGAGGAATAGTAGTAAAAATCTTCTAAGGGTCTAAAACAATTGGTATGAGGCCCAAATATGGCATTCAGCCCAAAATATGATAATACTTTCCAAAACACAATGATAGAAAACAGTTTTAAATCAAATACATGATTTAACAGTCATACGGGATGGACTAAATCACAATCTCCAATGGTGCACGACCCCACACTCGTCATCTAGTGTTTGCGTCACCTCAAAATAGCACAACGATGTGAAATCTGGGGTTTCATACCCTCAAGATAGCATTTACAATCATTACTTACCTCTATCCGATCCAAACTCTAGCCCACAATGCCTTTGCCCCTCGAATCGGCCTCCAGATGCTCCAAATCTATCTAAAAACAAATTTATACCATCAAAATATGCTAAGGGAACAAAGCCCACTCGAAAATAACCAATTTACATCAAAAATTCCAGAATTGGCCAAACCCGACCCCTGGGCCCATGTCTCGAATTTCGATAAAAATCACAAAACTAGAATCCTTACACTCTCACAAGTTCGTACATATCAAATACATCAAAATCCGACCACGAATGACCCCTCATATCCCCAAATCAAAGTCTCAAATTCCAAGCCCTAACTCTCCAATTTTAGGCTTTAGATTCCACAAATTTCATGTTAATTTAGGTAGAAATCACAATAGGATCGAGTATTAAGTCCATAAATCTTACCTCCAAGTGTTTCCCTTTGATTCCCTCTTTAATCTCCCTCAATAAGCTCCATAATCGCTCAAGAATGGTGAAATTTAGACCCAAATTCGCGGAAGTGGTCTTTTAAACATTCTGCCCAGCACTTAAGATCCCTTCTTCGCGAATACGGTCAACGCGTCGCATTCGCGAAGCACAAACTTCCGTTGACCACTTATTCCTTCATCGCGAACACGACACCCTGTACGTGAACGCGATGCCTCAGCTCCTCAACCCTTTGCGAATACGGGATCCCCTTCGCGAACGTGAAGGCCAACCCTCCTGCCTCACATCCTAACACTTCGTGATGTGAGAGCCCACTCGCAAACGTGAAGGTTAAACGTCTGCAACACCAACGGTAGATTTTTCTGCAACTTTTCCAACTTGAACTTGATCCGTTCAACCACCCAAAACTCACCCGAGGCCCCCGAGACCTCAACCAAACATGCCAACATATCCCAAAACCTTATTCAAACTTGTTCCAACCTTTGGAACGCTCAAAACAACATCAAAACACCAAATTGACATCGGATTCAAGCCTAAGAATTCCAAAAGCTTTCAAATTCCGCTTTCGATCAAAAAGTCTATCAAACCTTGCCCGAATGGCCTAAACTTTTGCACACACATCAAAAATGACACAATGGACCTACTCCAACTTCTGGAATTTCCTTTCGACCCCTATATCAAAATCTCACCTATCAACCGGAAAACGTCAAAATTCCAATTTCGCCAATTCAACCCTAAATCTACTCCGAACTTTCAAAACACATTTCGATCACGCTCCTAAGTCCCAAATAACCTCCTGAAGCTATCCGAACCATCGGAATTCACATCCGATCCCTTTCTCACATAAGTCAATATCCGGTTGGTTTTTCCAACTTAAGCTTACTCAAAAGAGACTGAGTGTCTCATTCATTTCCCAAATCTCTCCGAACTCAAACCAACCAACCTGATAACACATAATACAGCTGAACAAGACAAATAGAAGCAGAAATGGGGTAAATGGAGTGGTAACTCGTGAAACGACCGGCCGAGTCGTTACATGACTAAATACACAACCATCACCCAAAGCCACAACACCTCCATTATCTGGAAAGCCATACAGCTAGGCTGGAAATTTTGCCAACGCGGCATAGTATGGCATATTTCCAAAGGAATACACATACATTTCTGGAACGAGCCATGACTTGGACCTAATATTATCCTTCGTAATACTATAGAGGGACCGCTACCCTCTCATAAAATAACTGCCCCAGTCAACCACCACATCCTTAACAATCTAATTGATATCACTTCACTCCCCTTCGTCATCCTAGAACCCACCCTTTCATTGATCAACCAAATCCATATTCCAACCTTAACTAACCCCCACTCCTTTGAACAACTCATTTAGGGACTGACTCCTAGTGGCCAATTCTCCGTTAAATCCTTATACCACACAATAGAAAACCACACAACAACCTACCCACACAATTGGCTTTGGAAACTCCACCTACCACCAAAAATACTATATTTTCTTTGGTTAATATCACACCAAAGATTAGCCACAGCTACTTACCTTTACCATATCCATGTCACCCAATCCAATACATGCAATCTTTATCTTCAAAGTGCAGAAACAATTATCCACCTTCTCTTCCAATGCCCTAGTACATCTACCATATGGACTCAATTGGGGCTTGCGCATTACCTTACACGCTTGTGTTCTCCTACATTCACCACACATCCAAATCATCCACCAATTAATCACTACCTCTCCCTGCCTACCATTCCACTTACCCCCACGTATACTAATTCCACACATAGTATGGCATATTTTGAAACTTTAAAATCACTACCTCTTTAAACGACACTCATCACCCCCTCCCTCAACCCAGAATATGCTATCACAAGCAATAGAATATCACTACCTTATCCAACAAAATTCAGAATCACCAACACCCATGCACATGTATGTCAAATGGCTACCCCCCCCCCCCCTATAGGTATAATTAAATTAAACACTGACGGAGGCGCCAAAGGCAATCCAACCAAAAATGGCATAGAGGGAGTCTTCCAAAATGCAATGGGACACTGTTTACTAGGCTTTATGGTCACAAGACCCACAGGTAACTCCACCTATATGGAATTACATGCATTATTACAGGGTTTGCAATTAGCTCGGCGTCATCAACTCATACCATTAGAAGTGAATGTGGATTCTACAGAGGTAATCTCGATGCTTAACAAACACAATTTACACTACTCATCCACGTTAATGTAATGCAAGTACTTACTCCAGCAGCTAGGTAATCCTTCTATTATCCACACATACATGGAGCAAAATTACGTTGCACATACCCTTGCTCAGAATGGGCCTCTTCAAACGTGCCAAACCAAACAACAGTCTTCACCCAGCCGCTCACCCTTTTGCTACCACAACTTTTGGCTAATCAACAGGGAGTTGCCTACCCAAGACTTGTGAAGATTTATGGCCCAGACAACTTGTCCTACAGGTTGCATGTACGTGAACTTGGCACATATTTTGCAGATCAAGAGCATGATCACATATTAGACCACTCTTTTGCAAGTGATCACTCCAATGATCACTATTTTGATTACTCCCTTTGTAATGTATTGCAACGAGCTCCTTGTAATGTTATCGTTTAAATTAATATAATTTCGTCTGTTGACAAAAACAAAGCACTAGTACAGCAAATAGTTACCTGAAGGGTACCTACAAATTGAATGCTAGCAAATATAGCCGTGCTACTTTACCTTAGTTGTCACGACCCAATTCCATTATAGGTCGTGATGGTGCCCAACACCCTTGTTAGGCAAGCCAACACTGATCAAACTAGTAATTTACCGTTTAAATAAATTATTAAGTGGATACTAATTCTTCGTTTGTTAAAAAGATTTAGAAATTTACCAATGTAATAAAATTAAACGGAAGCAACGAGTACAAGCTGTAATCATGTAAACAATACTAAAATCATAAGTCTACTAGTGTGTGTGCCAAGACCTGGTGTCACAAGTGTATAGGCAATCTAGTAGAATATACAAAAGAATACTAGCCTACTGTCTGAAAGGAAATAGACACAAAAAATAAAGCATAAGAGAGACTCCAGCTGCTGCAGAACGGCTCGGAAGGCAGCTCACCGTGAAATCTCGAGATGGAGATCAAATATGCGCACCAGACTGGTAACCAGATGCACCTGCCTCAGATCCTGTACAATTAAGTACAAAAGTGTAGCGTGAGTACATAAATAATATGTACCCAGTAAATATCTAGTCTAACCTCGAAGAGGTAGTGACGAGGGATCGACTCCGACACTTACTAGGGCCAATAACATGATAATATTAAATTCTAATTAAGCACGATATATGACAATAGAAATCAGAACTAGAAATAACTGAACAATTCTTTACCATAATAAAGAACCCAAATAACTTCCTTCATTTAAAAATAAATTATCTTTCAAACATGAATTTATACCAATTATAAGAAAAGGACTTCGAGTTCTATTATCACGCAAAAAATTCCACCGAGGATGTTCGGCCTGATCTAACATAAATGTAAATTGTGTACCACCGAGGGTCGAACGGCACGAACCATAGATGTATATATTAACCTGCCGAGGCGATCAGCCCGCTCCCATGAAAATAGTAAAAAGAATTACCCTGCTCGCAGATCATACATGCGACGCGGTCAAATATAAATTTATCAATAAATCATAACCTTTTCTTGATTCTTTTCAAATAAAGACAATTCAACTTGAAGCTTTTAAATCCTTAAAAATTCTTAACTTAGTTCCATTTGATACAATTAACAAATATAATCAAATAACGGTGTCCACAAAGCATGGTGTAAACCTAAAACTATCCGGACATAAACAGGAATAGTAGCTACGCATGGACTTTCGTCACTTCGTGTGTAAGTAGACCCCATAATAACAAAATATATTAATTAAGTTTACCTATGTGGCAAGACCTTCGCAGGTGCACCTTTTCCTCGCCTAGCCGGGCTCCGCATCTACGACCACAAGAAGCTACATCTGCGAGCCCTTTCCGTTCCTGCGACAATAATGCCCGCACTTGCGGTCACGTAGGTGCGTAAATTCCTCCACACCTGTGGTGCCTGGGCTTCCTTCGTATTTCCGCTTCTGCGGCTCATGGCTCGCACCTACGGCTGGACAAGCATAGGTGCAGTTATGACAGAACTCGGAATGCCTGAAACAACATTAAAATTAAGAATCGCACCCCAAAACCAATTGAATCAAACTTAAGAACTTCAAGTTCTTCAATTTATTTCCAATGCGCCGAAACGTACTTAAACTACTCGGAATGACACCAAATTTTGCGTGCAAGTCTTAAATAACATTATAGAACTATTCCGGATCTCAGAATTCCGTTTGGACCTCGATATCACGAAAACCTGCTTCAAACCAAATTTAAAGAACTTTTAAAACCTTCAAGAACCAACTTTCACTATTAGGCGCCGAAACGCTCCCTGGTCATCCAAAACCTGATTCGAACATATGCCCAAGTCCGAAATCATTATATGAACCTATTAGAATCGTCAAATCCCAATCCCAAGGTCGTTTACTCATAATGTTGACCGAAGTCAAACTTGGCATTTTAAGCCATCCTTAAGGAACCAAGTATTTCGATTTGAACCCGAACCTTTCCAATTCCCGAACTAACCATCCCCGCAAGTCATAAAATAGTTAAAGAATGTACGGAAAGTCTTAGGGGAACAGAGTTCTAGAAAGCAAAACGACCGGTCGGGTCGTTACATTGGTTGTATTTGATGAGGTGATATAATGAAGGGCTTCTAACATATTTGGTCGCTCGATCAAAAAAATATACACCGGCCAGCCAATATACATATATTATACAATAATATTGTATAAGATATATATTTGCCGGCTATTTTTTCTGAGGTAGCAGCTATTTAAATTAATTTCTCTATAATTGAGGGCCAGCTAAGATTAATTAGAGAATAAGGTACGGAGTCTTTTTATGTCTTTTAAAAAAGAGAACAATAGGCTTCAGTTACCCAGCATGTAACATAAAATGATACTGTAATCACAAATCCAATTAATAATATCTTTAAAGAAATTGCAAGATATAAATACTTCGATGAGGCTAATCATATCAACTTACTGCTAAGAGATTTGAATTAACCTGAAACTTGGAGATCACGAAATAATAATAAAAAAATCAACAGCAATATTATCGTTTATAGTTGAAATATATTCCCAGAATACAAAAGGGATTGTGATCTAATTAAAATGCAATTCCTATAATTATGTCTTTCAAATTCCGAAAAGATACATTCGTCAACGGCCAAAGAGGAAAAATATTTTCACCGCCCACCCCCCGCAAAAAAAAAAAAAAAAAAAAAAGGAAAAAAAACAGTGTCTACCTTCTATATACTTCTGAAAATAGAGAAGTATTGTTATCTACGAAGGGTTACTCATGCTTCCTGTATTTTTTAGGTCATTAATTAACAGCTCCCTGATCAGCGAAAGGGGTGACTTCACATTGTTTCCTGAGACACGAAACAAAGGGTAAAATTATACAGAAAAAAAAAAAAAGAAAGATAATATATATTCAAAAAAGATAAAACAAACCGAGAAGGTAATGTCACACTTTTTTACCTTTCTGCCTAACGCTAAACATGGTTATAATAAAATGAAAGAGAACTAAGATATTGGCATGGCTCAATCAAAGCAAATTAGAACTCCTCCATTCATAGAGGATTTTTTTATTTATTTGTCTGGGAGAACCAGGCCAATATCAGAATTACTGTTTCATGGGAAAGGGAATCTTGAAGCAACGACTGTTTTATTTTTGTATGATTTATAGGCTACAGATTCAAGTCGTGGAATCAGCAATTGATAATTGCATTAGGGTAGGTTGTGTTAAAAAATAATAATCGAAAAAAAACGAAATTGAAGAAGGCTTAAGGCGTGAGAACGACTTTCCTTAAAGAAGTTATTGCCCGTATACAGATTTGGGAAAAATATAGACAATCTTCTTCAGGATACAACAAGCCACAAATTGATACTTGCAGATTTTCTGAATCTTCATTGTAGGGAAACTTGTGTTTATTTATAGAGGAAAGACAGGCCTTTTTCGAAAAGACACTTTATTTTATTAACAGATGTGTCTGTTTATTTGAATTTAAATTTCAAATAAAACAAAAAATAAAATTATTAATTAATAACCGCCCCGGCCAAAGATCCAAGTCCAAGTATTTAATATTAAAATATATAGAGAGAGACAAATATTTGCACATATACTTAATAGTGTAATTCTTAAACAAATATATAAAATGGACTAGAACTTAAAAAACCCATAAAGGGGCTTTAGACCACCGATGTGGGAAAGTTCCACTTTTCCCTTACTTATAACAAACTACTTCTTTCAGGCTCTCTACATCATACCTCTTAGAATGTGATCCTTTCACGAACCCTGAGTGAACTCAAGATGCTTTGTGTATTGGTCGGCCCTTCTTTGTTTCACAGGAAAAAATAATGTCATCATCCAAAATATGACCTAACCTTAAGATATATAACTGTTCTGCGCTAGAAACCCTAGAGAGAAAATATCACTACTATATATAGTCTTGAGTGTGAGACAGAAACAAAAGAAGGTGAAGGTTGAGAGAAATAAAGAGGCTAAGCTAAATTGAAAGGGTAAAATGGAGAGATTGTAGTGCGTAGAGGGGAAGGAAGAGGGTGGAGAATGTCACTGGGGAAAATTTAAGGATGGGCAAGAAAAAAGAAGGCTTTATGTACACTGCACTTATAACTGCGACTACCAAGGCATAAATACAGGTCCAGTGCATTTAACTCCATTATTCTCTCCTCTCTCACCCGTTAAAATAACACGAGCTAGCCAGTTTTAGAACTGGTCATTCAAAAATAGTCAACATTTGTAAAGTTATTGAAATATAGCCACTACTTTGCTGCAACATGGACCGGTCCAGCATAATATTCTGAAGATCGGTGCACCTATGTATGAACTTCCAGCATATTATGCTGGAACTCTAACACGCAGAAAGTTCCAGCATAATATACTGGAGATTATTGTTAGAACATGCGCAGTGGAAGCAAGCATACAATCAGGCATCAAATACATGTAAACTAGACAATGCTATAATCACAAGATTAGAAGCACTAACCTCTTGAAATCATTGCACAAATCTTCCAAACAGCAAGAATCCAGGGCTGCAGTTTTCTACTAAATGCCTAGTAAAGCCTTGAACGATTTTGCTTTTGGGTGGGCAATAACAATACAACTCTAAAAAGTGAGTTATTGGATGAAATTAGTCTTCCCTTAATGGAGTTATTTTTTGGCCGAAATTCTCCTCCAAAAAACGTGTAGGATTCTGCTTTTACAAGTATAATCCTACTCCAACTCTACTAGATGACTTTTCTCCCAAGTCACTTTTTACCCAAGTCTTGTCCAGGTTTTTACTAGGTATAGCAGGGACCACAGAAATAATAAGAGGCTACCAATTATAGCATTAATTAGAAATTAGCATGAATTAATTCTTACTATAATTAATTGCAATTTATTCCACTAAAAACTGCAATTGAACTCCTCAATATGAATTTCGAAAATTCAATAATACTTATTATAACTCCCCATGTAAAGATCTCAAATACCAGTTAATTAAATTAAATTACTACAAATTTAATTTAATCAACTAATTAAATCCTTTACAATTCCGCTAAAACTATTTCATGTGACGGATATAAAATCCACCGGCCGAGTTTTCACATGAAAACTTATAAGCTTACATAAAGGAGTATCATCAAACTCAAAACCGAGTCATGGATTCTATCAACTAATTAGTATTCACAAATATTTTTCGTTATTATCCAATCTATTATGCATACACTAACTCTGAATAGAGTCGTACCTTTTGATAAATCAAAACAATAAACAAATTACATTGATCATAATAATTATATCAAGATTAGGAGTATAAGCACATTTAATGAATTCGAGAAAATATTTTATATATTCAGTACAAGAACATCTTTTCTCTACTTGGTCCGTTCAATATACACTGAGTATACTAGCATAAGAAGTCGGAGCAAAACTACTCTCATAATCAAGACAAATTATACTATAATCTTGTGCTACAATCATCAAGATATTTTGTCCAACAATATCTTTGATTGTGAACATAGTTTATTAATTATGAAAACTAACAATTTAATCTTTTGTGCATGAGCTAAGACTCCATACACTAAATTGTCTACTACATAACTAAAAGGACACACATGTAACAAATGATCTATTTAAAATAGTACTTTATTGAATTGAATAAATTAAATAAATAATTATTCCATAAAGAATAAAACATAATACTATGTCTAAACCGCATGGTTAATAGTATATCCCAACAATCTCCACTTACACTCATAATCATGCATCTACTACTCTAACACCTATTCTGTAGCACCCCGAAAAATTTTGAAGTACTTAAGCGCTATTAAGAAAGTTGACGTATGCTAATTGTACTATTTTAGTATGATGGATACTAATTGAATATGATAATAAGTGTACTATGTGTATTTGAAGTGATATAGGTCATACGGAGAGCCCTTGGGGCAAATTAAGATGGAAATTATATGGTAGACTAAAGTTCCAAATGAGTACGCACAAGATCTAACTTTGGATGAGCATATCGATATATGTATAAGTAGTTATGTGATGTACAACCTATAAAATGAAAGGTCTTTGAGTCTAGTTTCTAACGCTTCAAACCGTTTATTATTTGGATATTCGTATAAGAAGTTATTACCAAATTATCAAAGGCTGGCGGAGGAGCCTGCGGATGCGAAGCATCCGAGGCCGCGTCCGAAAAGAGGGGCCGGCAGTGCCATAGCATCCGGGTTAGCATCCGAGCTTTAGAGGAGTGAACTGGGGATGCGAAGCAACCGAGGCCGCATCCGAAATCTGGGCCTATAAACACAATTTCGGGATCCATTTTCCCCATTTCATTTGGACGAATCTTGGGGTTCTTCTTCACTCTCTCAAGACCTCCAACTCCTCCCATCTTCAAGGTAAGCAATCCCATTATCTTGGTGTGAAATTCCATCATTTCTACACTAGTATTGATGAAATCTACATATAAAATACTTAGATCTTCAAGAGATTTCTTCAAGAACTCAAAGGAGGGTTTTGCAAGATTTTTTCCAAAAAGGTAATCCTACAACCTTAGACTTACATGTATGGATTTATTATGGAAATATGAATATGAATAAGTATTGGAACTCTTGGTATGGATATTGGAAGCTATAAGTTCCCCATTTAATTACATAACTATTGTAGAGACTGAAAGATGATTATTTAATGGAACTTTGTTGGTTGGGTGTGGATGAATGGTCATATATGTGATGTTGGAAGTTATAAATTGGTTAATCATGATGGTAGAATAAATTATTGATGAATTGTGGTAGTTGGATAAGCTAATCATATGGTGAAGAGAAGTAGAGGTTTCTGCCTACAAAGTATTTGATAATATGCCTAAATGGCTTAAGTTATGGAATTTGTTACTAATATTGGTTCCATTGGATGTTGCTATTGTAGATTGAAGGTTCTTAGTGTCGTGGATCATTGTAGATATCGACATATTGGTGATGTTGAGCATTTTAATCAACATTGGAATGATGGAAGAGGATTGAAAGCTAGTGAATATTAATAAAATGAAAGCGAGGTAAGTTGATTAAAACTTAATCTTCTTGAAGGACTTTCTCTAAAAGCATGTTTCAAGTTAATACTTAAGTTGTTTGCAAATGTGCTTTCGTGCTTGTGGGGACAAACAAGTACGGATGTCTCCATATACTAATATTATATTGCATATGTAGTGTCATGTCGTTTTGTAAAATTTTATTGTAAATCTTGTTGGCTAAATGACACTCAAGGTAAATGTTATAAGTTTTTATCAAAACTTATGTATTGACAAAGGTATACATGTTTGAGTGCTAAAGAAAAGTTTTCATGGAAAATGTTTCTTTTGAAAATTGATGTACAGAACAACCTTTGTGTATCTTTTAAAGATTGATATTAAATTGCTAAAGGCTTTAGCATGAAAAAGGTTGTTTATTTAAATTTTGTTCAAATGATTTAGATTTTATATAAATGCTATGATTTGATAAAAAAAAATAGATCCTTTGAAGCTACTATGCTATGAATCTATTTTGAAGTATCAAATATTTTGGGAGTTACTTGTGTTCACCAAAATTGACTTCGGATATATGGTGTTCGTTGTCATGAAAGTACACGTGCCAGTGTAGGCGTAGATGGCCACTTTGTGGTATAGACTACGGCAGAGTACTCTCCCTCGAGAGAGTACTATTTTGTGCTATTATTAGCATGGCTGAGTCGATTCGTACGGCACTATGATGAGATGACCTGAGCAAGTAGGGTATATGATACTTGCCTCTAGGTACATAACCTAGTTGACCTACTTATGTCGGTGATGGTATGGTACTCCCAGTGAAAGGTAAGGATGAATTTCTTATGATTAGGCCTAAGGCGCCGAAAGCGATTTCGATGACTTAAAGTATATGAAATGATTTTGTACGATTTATCCAAAATCTTGAATTGATATAAATGATTTAAAAGTTTATATTGTGAGTTATATTTCACTTGATTGTTATTTAAAATAACAAGGGTCATGAATTGATAAAATTTCTTATCGTTTTATATCAAATATTGGTGCATTAATTTTTATAAAGTTTTTCCCAAGAACTTAAGTAAAGAGTGTCTATGATACTTATTGAGTATCGTTGTGGTGTACTCAGCCCTTAGGGGCCCCTCTCCAGGGCCCTGCTTACTTTACATGTTTCAGGATGATGTAAGATGCATGACATGTGGTCAGTCCAGGATGACTCTCTTTTCAAGGTATTATGAGGCACCACCTTTATTTCGTGGTAGCTCTCATGTTCTTCCTTATTTTATTTTGATGGAATTTCTCCAACCGTTGGTTCTATTCTTTGTTATAGAGGCTCCATAGATGGTTGTAAAAGGTTATAGTAATGGGGTTGTACATGACATTCATGAAAGTATATTTATTTTACTTACTCTCATTGTTATTGTCATCAAAGGGCGTCGTGTGTGATTTTGAATTGGAAAATATTTTATCATTTAACTTGAAAATGTATATGATTTTCAAGGAGCTTCTGCAGTTAAATTGGTTTTCATGCATATGATTTGGGTGCATCATATGGGTTGGTTTACTCGGGTCAGGTAGTGTGCCGGGTGCCGGTCACGTAGATTTGGGTCGTGACACATTCCTTCTACATGCTTGTCAAAAATCTTCTGTGCCAAGCTCTTCTTAAACGGGTCTGCCAAATTGTCCTCTGACGCAATCTTCAACACTCTTGCATCACCTCTCTGAGTTATGTCCCGAATTAAGTGATATTTATGCTCAATATGTTTACTCCTTTTATGGCTTCTTGGTTCCTTCGATTTTGCAACTGCACCACTATTGTCACAATAAAGTACAATTGGTGCTTGAACCGAAGGAACTACATTAAGCTCTTTCAGAAAGTTCCTGAGCCAAATAGCCTCTTTAGCTGCCTCAGATGTAGCCACATATTCGGCTTCCATGGTTGACTCAGCAACACATGATTGCTTGATGCTCCTACAACTTATGGCACCTCCTAAGGTAAAAACATATCCTGAGGTAGATTTTCTAGAGTCTCTATCTGACTGAAAATCTGAATCAGTATAGCTAGTGGTTGCAAGATCACCTGAGTGATACATCAACATATAATCCCTAGTCCTTTTCAAGTACTTAATTATATGCTTAACGGCAGTCCAGTGTTCTCGTCCAGGGTTAGACTGAAATCTACTAACCATGCCAACAACAAAGCAGATGTTAGGTCTAGTACATAGCATACATAAGACTCCCTACAGTAGAAGCATAAGGGACCGCCTTCATCTTTTCTATCTCATCAGTCATTTTTGGGGACTGATTTTTTGATAGAGAGATTCTATGTCAAAAAGGGAGAAACCCTTTCTTGGAATCTTGCAAGCTAAACCTGGTGAGAATAGTATCAATATAAAGTGCTTGGGACAATCCTAATATCCTTTGTTTGCGATCTCGCATAAGCTTGATCTCAAGGATATGTGTTGCTTGTCCCAAGTCTTTCATATTGAAACGTGAAGACAACCATTTCTTTACTGAATTCAACATGCTCACATTATTTCCTATGAGCAAAATATCATCTACGTACAAAATCAAAAATGTAACTTTATCTCCCTTCCACTTCATATAGACACAAGACTCATTTTCACATTGATCAAAACTGAAGGTTTTAATCGATGCGTCAAAACAAGTGTTCCATGCCCTAGAAGCTTGTTTCAATCTATAAATGGATTTCTTTAATTTACACAACGGGTACAATATGTTTTCAAAATAGGATACAAATCAAATCATCTCGTTAAGCTCCAATTTCAGTAAAAATCCTTTGAAAAATAACTTTCTAACAG
Organism: Nicotiana tabacum; assembly: GCF_000715075.1. Lineage (NCBI taxonomy): Eukaryota > Viridiplantae > Streptophyta > Magnoliopsida > Solanales > Solanaceae > Nicotiana > Nicotiana tabacum. Next base: position 14,437,172 of record NC_134100.1, read on the forward strand.
TTTTAATAAAGGTTCAATGTAGTTTATAGTGAAAGTGATGAAAATCATAATCGATACCTCAGGCAAAATAATTCATAAACAGTCCTTCTGGAAAACCTCTCGGTCATTCATATACATCACATAGCATGAAAATCTCAGTGGAAATAACAAAGCCAAATCAGTAATTTAATTCCAAACATCTAGTAAAATTCTAGTTTCAATAAAAGTTGTTCAAAACATTTGTTTAACATTCTCAATAGAGGCTCAGTATAAAGATGAGTGAAAAAGGTAATTTCATAAAACAAGCCCCTAAGGCAAAGCATCACTCGTATATATGTATAAATAACCCCTCGGGCAAGCCTCTCAGTCACTCGTGACTCAACTCTCATCAATCAAGCGCTCACACTCAGCACTCACGCTCAATGGGTACCATATAATAATTGTTGCGGCGTGCAGCTCGATCCATATATCGCTGCGGTGTGCAGCCCGATCCATATATATAGTCGACTGCGCTCACTGGGGGTGTGCAGACTCCGGAGGGGCTCCTACGGCCCAAGCGCTATATCGATGCGGCGTACAGCCCGATCCATATATATATCGTTGTGGCGTGCAGCCCGATCCATAAATATATAATCATCACAACCAGGACCTTGGCTTCTCTCAGTCATCAACCTCACAATCAGGCCCTCAGCCTCTCTTAGTCATCAACCTCACAATCAGGCCCTCGGCCTCTCTCTCAGCCATCAACCTCACAAGCCACTCGGACTATCAGTAAAACAGAGTGTTCAGCCCAAAATATCATTTATAGTATCAAAACTGAGTAAATAAGGCTGAGTTATGAAATCAGTAAAACACAGCATGACTGGATACAATTATTAAGTCAAAACAGTGAGGAATAGTACTAAAAAGCCCTATAAGGGTCCAAAATAGTTGGCACGAGACCCAAATATGGCATTCCGCCCAAAACATAGCAATACTTTTCCAAACACAATGATATCAAAAAGTTTTCAATGAAATACGCGACTTAACAGTATTACGGGACGGACCAAGTCACAATCCCCAACAATGCACGACCCCACGCTCGTCATCTAGCGTGCGCGTCATCTCAAAGTAGCACAACGATGTGAAATCTAGGGTTTCATACCCACAGGACAATATTTACAATCATTACTTACCTCAAACCGGACGAAAAGCCTACTCTGCGGTGCCCTTGCCTCTCGACTCGGCCTCTACGCCGAAAATCTATCCAAAATCAGATTCATAACATCAATATACGCTAAGGGAACAAAGCCCACGCGAAAATAATCAAATTACATCAAAATCCCGAAATTGGTCAAACCTGACACCCCCCCGGGCCCACATCTCGGATTTCGATAAAAATTACAAAACTAGAAATCTTACACTCTCACGAGTTCATACATACCAAATGCATCAAAATCCGACCACAAACGACCCCTCAAATCCTCAAATCAAAGCCTCCAATTTCAAGCCCTAATTCCCCAATTTTAGGGTTTAAATCCACTAATTTCATGTCTAATTAGGTAGAAATCACCACAGAATCGAGTATTGAGTTCAAAATCTTACCTCCAAGTGTTTCCCTTCGATTCTCTCTTCAATCCCTCTCAAAAAGCTTCAAAACCGCTCAACAATGGTGGAAAATAGACCAAAAATCTCGAAGACAACTATTTAAACATTCTGCCAGGGGATAAATTCCTTCTTCGCGAATGCGGACAAAACCTCGCGTTCGTGAAACACAAAAAGATCACAACTCAACTTTCCACTTACGCGAACGTGAACATAACCTCACGAACGCGATGCCTTACTCAGCTTAGCCTACGCGAACACGAACGCGATGCCTTAGGGCCTAATGCCCAAGTTTGCTTCACCTTTCTACGCGAACGTGAACTATGCCATGCGTTCGCGATGCACATTCAGACTCAACCTTCGTGAATGCGGGACCAACATCGCGAACGTGAAGGGTAACTGTCCTGCCTCACTCAACATCTCTTCACGAATGCGAGGACCCTCTCGCGAACGCGAAGAGCAAAACTCTGCAACAGAAACCCGAAGAAATCTACAACTTCCAAAAATAAGAATTTGCTCCGTTAACCTCCCGAAACTCACCCGAGGGCCTTGAGACCTCAACCAAACATGCCAACACATCTCATAACATCATTCAAACTTGTTCCAACCTATGAAACACTCAAAACAATATCAAAACATTAAATCACCCTCGGATTCAAGCCTAAGAACTTCAAAACTTCTAAATTTTGCTTTCAATCGAAAAGTCTATCAAACCTCGTCCGAATGACCTAAAATTTTGCACACACGTCCCAGATGACACAACGGACCTACTCCAACTTGCGGAATTCCATTCCGACCCCTATATCAAAAATTCCACTACCAACCGGAAACGCCAAAATTTCAATTTCGCGAATTCAAGCCTAAATCTACCTCGAACCTCCAAAATATATTCCGATCACACTCCTAAGTCTCAAATCACCTAACGAAGCTATCCGAACCATCCGAATTTACATCCGAGACCTTTTTCACATAAGTCGACATCCGGTTGACTTTTCCAACTTAAGCTTACTCAAAAGAGACTAAGTGTCTCATTTCTCTACAAAACCACTCCAAACTCGAACCAACCACCCGAATACCACATAATACAACTGAACAAGACATAAAGAAGTAGAAATGAGGAAACGGGGCTAAAACTCTCGGAACGACCGATCGAATTGTTATATATTTATATATATTGTACTTAAATTTATTATAATCTCACTTTACAACAGCAGAAGGTACTTAATTACTGGAAAAACACCAAAGGTGGAAAATTGAAAAAGAAGTTGACCAAAAAATAAAAAAAGAACATAAGATTACCCGTGGAGTGCCTGTTTGGATCATTTCCTTTTGATGCTTTCTCCATAGGAAAAGCTTGTAATATAGTCAAGAGTAAAGGTGTAAATGTTCCAATGTTATTCGAAATTTCTTAATTTCATCATTTTTAGATTTTTAGCTCATTCATATTCTTATCATTAGCAAATCGTCTCGTATTTACTCTTATCATTAACGAACTCCAACATGGAATGTGTATAGTGCACTCTACGTATCTAAATTCTTTGAAAAATTATCAATATTTACCCCTTAACTATTGACCAATATTTGAAATTATCCTCGGGTTAGAGCTATGTTAGAGTTAAAGGCAAAATTAAGATTCTTTTCTAACGCGAAGATAATATTAGATAAAGATCAGAATTTAATAATGACAAAGTTTCTCAATTTCAAATAGTTTGCATGGGTCATAACTTTACGCTTAATAAGTCTTGCATTATTAGATAAAAAAATTTAATAATTGTAATAAAACAATAAAAGTAGAAGAACAATACTACAGAAAAAGAGAGAGGAAATTCTTATTGAATTTTGGGATGATTTACAATGGGGTAAGACCCCTCTATTTAAAGGGGAAAAATGACTTAGCCACAAAGTAAAACTCTCTACAAGATAGACATTCACTCTAAATAGAATTCTATTTATAACACTCTCCCTTGAATGTCTAATCAATAAGTAATGTGCCTCGTTAAAACCTTAATTAAAATAAAACCTAATGGGAAAAAAAATTCTAGAAAAAGAAAAAGAGTACACATGTTTAATAATACGCCCTTTTGGTTGCCTCGTTAAAAACCTTGCAAGGAAAACTCAGTGGGATAAAACCTTGCAAGGGAAAAAGAGTGCAACGCGTCTTAACTCCCCCTGATGAGAGCATCAATTCACATCCTTGAGCCTTCATATCCCAATCTTGTGCACTAGCTTCTTGAAGGTTGACGTCGATAGAGATTTTGTGAACAAATCAGCCATATTATCACTTGAATGAATCTGTTACACATTGATATCACCATTCTTTTGAAGATCATGAGTAAAAAATAATTTTGGTGAAATGTGCTTTGTCCTATCTCCTTTTATGAATCCTCCCTTTAACTGAGCTATGCATGCTACATTGTCTTCATACAAAATTGTGGGTAGTTTGTCACATTTCAAACCACATTTGTCTCGAATAAGATGTATTATAGACCTCAACCCCACACATTCTCGACTTGCTTCATGAATAGCAATTATCTCAGCATGATTAGATGAAGTAGCCACAATTGATTGCTTAGTCGATCGCTAAGATATGGCAGTGCCTCCACAGGTAAACACATAACCTGTTTGAGATCGAGCCTTGTGTGGATCAGATAAATACCCAGCATCAGCATAACCAACAAGACCGGGGCTGCAATTATTGTCATAAAATAAGCCCATATTGGTAGTCCCTTTTAGATACCGTAATATGTGTTTGATTCCATTCTAATGTCTCCTTGTAGGAGCAGAATTATATCTTGCTAAGACATTAACTGAAAAAGTTATGTCAGGCCTTGTAGTGTTAGCAAGATACATTAGTGCACCAATTGCACTAAGATATGGTACTTCAGGACCAAGTAGCTCTTCATTCTCTTTTTTAGGTCGGAATGGATCCTTATTCACATCAAATGATCGAACAACCATCAGAGTACTTGATGGATGTGCTTCATCCATGTAAAAACATTTCAATACCTTTTCTATGTAGGCAGATTGATGAATAAATATTTCATTTCCAAATGTTCAATTTGCAAACCAAGACATAATTTTGTCTTTCCGAGATCTTTCATCTCAAATTCCTTCTTTAAATAATCAATTGCCTTTTGGAGTTCTATAGGAGTTCCAATAAGGTTTATGTCATCAACATATACGGTAAGTACAACAAATTCCGATGTTGTTTTCTTTATAAAAACACATGGGCAAATGGCATCATTTATATAGCCTTCATTTAATAAATACTCACTAAGACGATTATATCACATTCGTCTTGATTGCTTTAGACCATACAAAGATCTTTGCAATTTGATTGAAAACATTTCTCGGGACTTTGAATTATGTGCGTTAGGCAATTTAAATCCCTGGGGAATTTTCATGTATATCTCATTATCAAGTGAGCTAAAGGTAGGCGGTAACCACATCCATTAAATGCATGTCAAGCTTTTCATGGACGACAAAACTAATGAGATAACGGAACGTTATTGCATCCATAAAGGGTGAATATGTCTCTTCATAATCGACACCCGGCCTTTGTGAAAATCCTTGTGCAACAAGGCGTGCCTTATATCTTTGTACCTCATTTTTCTCATTTCTCTTGCGTGCAAAAACCCATTTATAGCAAACAAGCTTAACACCATTAGGTGTTTGGACTACAGACCCAAAAACTTCACGTTTTGCAAGTGAATTCAACTTTGATTGGATTGCTTCTTGCCATTTTGGCCAATCACGTCTTTGTCGACATTCTCCAACATATTGAGGTTCAAGATCCTCACTATCTTGCATAATGCTAGATGCAACATTATATGCAAAGACATAATCCACCACTATATCCACTCGATTCAAATTTGTCTCAATATCGATTGAATTTATTGATAGTTCCTTATTTTCTTGAGTCTCGGACTCGGTGGTTTCCTCATGAATCTCAGAATTTATTAAATCGTAGATTTCTTTATGAGAAACTTTCGTAGTGTCATCTTGATTATTTATTTTTATTTTTCTAGGATTTCGATCCTTAGAACCTAATGGTCTGCCACGTTTTAGGCGCGCTTTTGAGTCATTAGCTATGACACTAGAAGATTGTCCAATAGGGACATCAATACGGATTGGAACATTCTCTGCAGGGAAATGTGATTTTGTTATCCTTTTCAGATCCGTAAATGCGTCTGGCATTTGATTTGCTATTCTCTGCAAATGGATAATATTTTGCACCCTTTTTTCACAAATAGAGGCACGTGGATCAAGATGAGATAATGATGAATTTTTTTCACAAAATTTCCCGTTTGGTTTTGTCAACTTCTTCCCTTTATTGGAAAAAGTGTCTCATCGAATCGACAGTCTACAAATCGTGCAATGAACAAATCCCATGTTAATGTTTCGAGGTAGCGAATAATGAAGGGCTATTCAAACCCAACATATTTTCCTAACCTTCTTTGGGGGCCTATTTTGGTGCGATATGACGGGGCTACAGGCACATATACTGCGCATCCAAAAATTCTTAAAAGAGATATATTAGATTCATGACCCAAAACTAATTGCAACGGGGAATATTTATGATAATTTATCGGTCTGAGACGAACTAGCATTGTTGCATGTAAAATGGCATGACCCCAACAGAAGTGGGTAACCTCGTTTCCATGAATAACGGTCTTTCTATCAATTGCAGATGTTTAATTAAAGACTCTGCAAGGCCATTTTGAGTGTGAACATGAGCTACAGGATATTCCACTTTTATCCCAATTGATAAGAAATAATCATTAAATGCTTGGGATGAAAACTCAACAGCATTATCAAGTCTAATAGACTTAATTGGATTATCAAGAAATTGTGCCCGTAATCTGATTATTTGTGCCATTAATTTGCAAATGCCAGGTTGCGAGATGACAATAGGCACACATGAGACCATCTTGAAGATGCATCTATTAAGACCATAAAATATCTAAATGATCCACTAGGTGGGTGAATAGGTCCACAAATGTCCCCTTGTATACGTTCCAAAAATGCAACGGACTCAATCCCAATCTTTGTAGGTGATGGTCTAATAATTAACTTGCCTTGATAACAAAAAGTGCAAGAAAATTTATTATTTAAAAGAATCTTTAAATTCTTTAATGGATGCCCATTTGAGTTTTCTATAATTCATCTCATCATAATTGATCTAGGGTGTCTCAATCGATCATGCCAAAGTACAAATGTATTGGAATCAGTAACATTTTGGTTTACGGTAGAATGTTCCTCAATTGCACTAATTCTTGTTCAATACAGGCCACAAGATAAAGATAGGAACTTCTCAATAATGCTCTTTTGGCCAGAGACATTCTTGGTAATGATGAGATATTCAAGATTATTCTCATATATTGTCTCAATATAATATCCATTTCGGCGAATATGTTTAAAACTCAACAAGTTCCTCTTGGACTTGGAGGAGAACGTTGCATTCTCTATGATAAGTATTGTTCCTTTAGGCAGGATTATAGTAGCTCTTCCAAAGCCTTCACTTAATTTATTACTACCAAAAATTGTAGTAACATTTGTCTTACACATAATTAAATGAGAGAAATATTTCTTTTATTTGAATATTGTATGTGTTGTACATGAATCAACTAAACAAATATTTTTGCAATTGAACTTTGATCCAATTTTGCTTTGAGAGATATCCATATATGCTTAATCTTCTCAAAGAGCTTCTTGAGACGGTAGAGTTTCGTGCTGATAACGTGCAATAAAACAATAAAAGTAGAAGAACAATATTGCAAAGAAAGAGAGAGAGGAAATTCTTATTGAATTTTGGGATGATTTACAATGGGGTAAGACCCCTCTATTTATAGGGGAAAAATGACTTAGCCACAAAGTAAAACTCTCTACAAGATAGACATTCACTCTAAATAGAATTCTATACATAACAATAATTTTTTATTATTAATAGAAAATTTTGGATCAAGATTTTAAAAAATCAAAAAGAGATGAAAGGTCGGCTATATATCTATAGGAGTTAATATTAATAATTGAAAAATGTTTCTTTTATTATCACAAAGAGCATGTCAGGTTTTTTCTTTCGATAAGTAAATTTTAGAAATTTTGAGCGGATCAAATGTATAAATTTGTTTAATTTGTTTGTTGAAAATAAAACCTTGAACTGAGAATATACAGGAAAATACTGTAAATGCAAATCATGGGGCACTAACTTTTTTCTTAAGAATTAACCTAAATAGTCGTTCACTGAACCATTTAAATAAAAAGTTGCCAAATCTACAATATACGTATAATTTATGTATTATATATAAATAATTATATATAATTAATATATAATTTATATATATCGAATAAAAAATTTAACAGTTAATTCGATAGCGGACTTGAAAGTAAATTCAGAAAAAATAAGGACCTTTTAAGCAGTAATTGTTGTCCCATCTCATAATCTGGTAAAAATTGCACGAGGCACCCTATTTGGTCGCCCCCATTTAACATATACCTATTTTTTAAAAAAACTTTTAACTTGTACCCACTTTTTAAACAACTTCAGCCTCCTTGCTCCTCCTTCTCCTTCTCAAAGTTATATCCGCCTTCAACCTCTTGAGATTAAACTTCTACTTCATTTTCCTCTAGGCAAACGATCATCGGCAGGAAAACAATATCATAGATCTCTACGTTCTGCTTCTCAGATATGCAGGGTAAACATATATTTCCATGTTGATAACTTCTTGAGGGCATATTAACACCTATATATGAGTAATTTTTTTTATATTTCTGTTGGTGCTGCCAGTATTTTATCAGAAACTATACCTTTCCACCGAGACTACATTACTTCAAGTGATACAGAAAAGAGACCTTACAAAAAGGTAATTAAGCAGTGTCTCTAATATCTAATTTGTGAAAATTGCATGCTCATATTTTCATCCTCGTGGATGTTGAATTAATCATTAGTGGGATGTGATTTCAGAAATTACTGGATGTCGTTCATGAGCTGGAGTTCTTACGGCCAGAAGTTGAAAAGGAAATTACCAAAGTGAACAAATAACTTCTAGAGCTGAAGTTCGCCAGTTACAAAACAAAAACTTCAGCTTTAGAGCTGGAGTTCGCCAGTTACAAAAATAAAAACTTCAACTCTAGAGCTGAAGTTTACCAGTTACAAAATAAAAACTTCAGCACACTTGGTTCAGCATACTTTGGTCTCGCTACTAGAATACTGAAATTTTGCATGATTGTCTTTGCTACTTCAGCCCCGTATGCTGAAGTTACGTGAAAAAGTGGATACACTTACAATTTTTTTTGTAAAGCAGACACAAGTTAAAACATGATCCAAATAGCGAGTATAGATGCAAATTCCCTATAATCTGTCCTTTGACTTATGGAAAGGGCCCATAGATTGAACCTACAATTGGGTTGCTTAGAATGATTAATTCCTAACCAATGAGATGTGATGTTTAAGAGGGAGATAAATGATAGTTTAGACGAATATTTTCAAGGGTAAGACTATTAAATATTTTTTTAAAAGTATATAAAAAAAACTTTAAAAAAAAAACAAATAGCATGAAGCGAATATAACGGTTTGGTAAGGGACCTCGAAGGTTATTAGATTTGCCACATAACTAGCTACAGCCAATACATATAAAGTTAAATGATTTATAGCCAAACAGAATACCATGACAGTCAACACCAAAGGTTGTGGTTAGGAATGTTCATGGTTCAGTTTGAGTCGATTTCCTTTTAAAAAAACAAAATTAATTAAGTCAATTTTTTTAATATCGGAATCAAATCGAACATATTAATTCGGGGTTTTATTGGTTTGGTTTTTATCAATTTTGTTGGTTTATTTGGTTTTTATCAATTTTTCTTAAATATGAAACTTACATGATAACGTACATACCCCGGAGGCTATATTCCAATATAACACTAGCAAATCAATTACTTTTTTAGAAAATATGTTATTTACCAAGATATCTTAATGATAATGACATTATATAGTGATAAATTTTTTAGGGTCCAATTAAAGATAAGTTGCTTATAACATAAAGTAGAATCTTGGACATAGCAAAATATAAACTATCAATCCAACTAGAATGTAAACATAATGAATAGATTACTAAATTTGCAAAAAACTAAACTATATACCAAGAGTGCAAATGATGAAGTCGTGATGGCACATAACTCGACTCGCTAGTTAAGTCAACTAACACGAAAGACACAATACGACTGAGATAATAAGAAAGTAGAGACTAGCTAATTGAACCCTTACAAGTTTACCAAGACCTGGTAGTACGAATCACGAACTTCGAAGATTTGGAAGTTCGAGACTGATACAGATAAATATACATTTTGTTTGAAGGTTAATAAACAGATTTAACAATAATCTAAACTACCAAGGACAAGTGGTAGTTATATCCAAACGCATGAACCTCTTCCGAATCAGCATCCGACATCACCAGCAGCTCCATTCCAAAATCTGCAGGGGACGTGCAGAAGTGCAATATCAGTACAACCGACCCCATGTACTGGTAAGTATTTTTTCTAACCTCGTCGAAGTATTGCCGAGGTTTTGAGTTAAAAGATGCTTATTATCATAACATGTACATTAATTTAACAGTAAAAGCAGTTCAAAGCATAACAGATAAAAGTATCATAAATAACTCGGCGAGATAGTCAATAACTACTAACAGGAACCACAGAAGAATATTTACGACCTTTCCTGGTATGAGATATATGTCCAAAATGTAAATTTTCAAATCACATGGCATGGTAATGCCCTTCGTGCTTTTAACTCATCCTCACCATGTATAAATAAATTTGTGTAACAATTCAATTAGTACGGCAATATCCTTCGTGCATTCAACTCATCTTTCCAAATGATCGTATAACATAGCCAACCATATCACAGAAACACAATAATAGGAATTACTAAGTAGGGAATACACAAATAACAACAACGGATAAGGATATACATGTGGGCAATGATAAAGAACTAAATGGAAAGCACGTGAGTAATATCAATAACCGGAAATCAAGGAATATCATCTTTAATTAACTAGCACATTGGAGGCTTAAGTACAATTATAACAATTAAGACTGAAACACATGATCTTTGCAAGTTAACAAGTAAGGGCATGAATGACTAGCATGGAGGAGGGCTTAAACTAAAGTGCAACAGAATAGATACAACATGAGTACAATTATGAAAGCAAGAAAATAGGCACGATATTCGCAAGTTAAGCAAGTAAAAGACATGGACAGTGCAACAACAATTGAGATAAAGGTCATGTACAGGACAATAACAACAAATCACACAAAATACCTAAATACAACAATAACAGCTCAAGGTAAGGGTACAAACGTATACACGGAAAACAGATATCACATCATAATACATGTCCCTCGTCCTCACTTTCACGGAATGACCCTTTGTGCCATGACCTCACCATAACATACAAGCATAACAATACAAAAGAAATGGTACGGCATCACCCTTCGTACTTTTACTCTCAATAATGTGACACGGAATCACCCTTCGTGCTTTTACTCTCAATAATATGGCACGACATCATCCTTCGTGCTTTTACTCTCAATAATATGGTACGGCATCACCCTTCGTGCTTTTACTCTCAATAATATGGCACGACATCACCCTTCGTACTTTACACTCTCAATAATGTGGCACGGCATCATCCTTCGTTCTTTACATTGTTCCTCACATGATAATGTATAAACAATGGCACAGCATCGCCCTTCGTGCTTTACACTCTTCCTTACCAAGCATATATAAATAAAGGACAAGCAAGGCAGGAAGCATAAATGACATCAAGGAGAGTGTTTTTAACGGATATTCCAAATAATTCTCAATCACAACTTTCCAAGTCAACAATGGTTCAACAATCCTCAAGAACCGTATTATTCCAATACTTCCACAAATCTCATAAATGGTCCACGACACAAGTATAGAGTCTACCATCTCAAGAATATCGTTTATAGTAATATAGTAATGATTTCGCATAGAATTGGTCGAATTAGACACATTAATGTACTCTTACAATTTCCATCAAGTTTGATTAAGTTATAACAAACTAAATCTTGATATCTACCACTTAATATTATGTTCTTAATATCTAAGAGTCAAGTAAGGAATTTAACAGAATTCACAAAATTCTACAAATACAAATATAACATAATCCACCCCCGAGCATGATTAACCCTACCACGTACATATACGTTTGTCACCTCATATATGTATCACCCCCGCATGTAGCAAACAATGAAAAATAGGAGGAAAAATTCCCTCAACAAAGCTAGGCAAAACACTTACCTCAATTCGGCTATTCCAACACTCAGTTTAGCCTTTTCCTCTACAAATTCATCTCCGCTCATCTCAATCTAGCCCAAGACGACTTGAATACATCACATAATGCAAAAAGAAACAATTCCAATTAATAAAACTATGGTTTTTATTCAATTTCTAAAAAGTCAACAAAAGTCAACTCCCCGGGCCTACACCTCGAAATCCGATAAAATTTACAAAATCCGAACACTTACTCCGATACGAGTTTAGAAATACCAAAATTATCAAGTTCTGATACGAATTCGTCCTTCAAATCATTATTTTTCGTTTTTGAAAAGTTTCGAAAAAAATTCCCAAATTCCCAACATAATTCACTAATTAGATTATAAAAATAGCAATGGATTCATGAAATATGATATGATTCGGGTTGAGAACACTTATCCTGATGATTTGCTTGAAAACCCCACAAAAAATCTCCCAAAAGCCGAGGTCTGCAACTCCCAAAATGATAAAAATGGCTAACCCTCGATTTGGGATTATATTCTGTCTGCCGAGGGATTTATGCATCGCGATCGCGGAGATTAAGTCGCGATCGCGGAGATTAAGTCGCGATCGCGGAGAAGAGAATTAAAGATGTCAAGAAATACCCTTCGCGATCGCGAGAGAAGGGACGCGAACGCAATGAACAATGGGCAGGAGCTTACGCGAACGGGGGGCAATTGATGCGAACACGAAGAGGAAATAGCAAACCGTCCCAGCTCCTAATTTCTACTATGCGAGGGAACGCGAGGGAACAGATCCGAACGCGAAGAAGAAGAAAGCAGACCTCGCGATCGCAAGAGGTACTATGCGAACGCGATGAAGGAAAAAGGGGCAGACTAACAGAATACCACGTGATCGCGACTGGAGCTACGCGATCGCGAAAGAGGGCAACAGACACCAAAAACCAGCAATCTGAAACTATGAAAAATCATTCTGAAACCAATCTGAAACTCACCCGAGCCCTCGGGGCTCCAAACTAAATATGCACACAAGTCTAAAAATACAACACGAACTCGCTCGCGCGCTTAAATCATCAAAATAACTTCTAAAACTACGAATCGGACGCCAAAACGCATGAAAATCAAACTTAAACTTCAAGAACTTCTAGAATCAAAACCAAGCATCTGAACCCTATCAAATCAACTCTGAATGGCGCCAAACTTTGCAGACAAGTTCCATATGACAAGACGAACCTACTCAAAACTTCAAATCACACATGGCAATCTCGAAACGATGAATCACACCTCAAGCCGAAATCAATGAACTTTGGAACTAAAACTTCCACAACCGATGCCGAAACCTATCAAATCACCTCCGATTGACCTCAAAATTTGCACACAAGTCATAATTGACATTACGGACCTATTCCAACTTCTAAAATCAGAATTCAACCCTGATATCAAAAAGTCCACTCCTGGTCAAACTTCCCAAAAATCCAACTTTTGCCATTTCGTGCCAAATTCAACTACGGACCTCCAAATCACAATCCGGACATGCTCCTGAATCCCAAATCACCCAACGAAGCTAACGGAACTGACGAAACTCCATTCCGATGTCAAATGCTAAAAGGTCAAACTTGGTCAACTCCTCCAACTTAGTTCTCAACTCTCAAAGTTCATTCTTCCAAATTGCTTCTGGATAACCTGAAAACCAATACCAACGATTTATGCAAGTCATAATACATCATGCGGAGATACTCGAGCCCTTTAAATACCAAGCGAAGTGCAGATACTTAAAACGACCAATCGGGTCGTCACAAATATTAAATTTTAAATAGATATTTTTTAGCCGGTTTCATATGATATTTTTTTGTCTTTTTTTGTTTAAAACTAAAACCAAAACATTATTAGTTTTTTTCGCTGGTTTGATTCAACTTTTAGTGTAATTCGATTTTGTATTAACACCCCTAGTTGTCGTGAAGTGGTACTCTTCTATTCCTAATCAGGAATTTTGAGTTCAAACTCTAAGTATGAAATGTCTTTGGGAAGAAGCACTCTAAAGTGAGACTTCACAATGTAAATTTGGATTAGTTGCTACCTCATATGGATATCGAACACCAAATTTATATTTTAAAAAAAAAAAGAGAGAGAGAGAGAGAATGCTACGACAATCGCAGCCTAACTGTTTGATTACTTATGACATAAGTCCTCCAACCTTCAACTTAATTTAGAGAACGCGTTTTAAATTTGAATAATCAGCTGTCTTAATGACCTAATAATAATCAGTTTTTCCAATAATAAGCAGAAACTACTCCATAATAATACGTATATTCTTCCTTATCCCGTCATATATACAACTCAATTTTTGGACTCAACATCCAACTAAACGCGGTCCGAATTTTTCTCCTAATCATAAAAATTCAAATGCCTTATAATTAAGGCCATAATAATTTCCTTCTAAGTTTAAGATAATATATTTAAATCTAAATATATTTAAGTTTATAACGACCAAATAACTAAGACTGATATTTTTCTCGCTATCTGTATGTTTATAATTTATTTTTATTTAAAAATTACTAAATGTAATGATTAAAAATTTCTATTATATTTACAAAATATTAGAAAAAATAATAATTTATACGATATTGTAAAATACTTTTGTTTGATGAATACATACTAAAAGCTAGTGACGCTGGCAAAAAGTCGATGTTTGGTAGTTACCTAGTTGATGGTGGTGGTCGATGGTAATAATTGTACTTGTGGTGGTGGGTTTAGGTGGCTGGTGATGGTGATTGCGCAATGACGGTTGTGAGATAATAGTAGATGAAGTGATAGTAAAATGTCATCTTCACAATTTATTATTTAGAAATCTCATAATTATAATTTTTTTCATTTTTGAAGCAAAAGTTGACCTCCAATAATTGAATGGTTGAGAGTAAATTCAAGAAATATAAACGCCATGTAACACGCATTTGATCCCTATCCAAATAATTTAAATCAGAAACGTACGGTGGTAATAGTCTAACCTATTTCCAATTTCCACAAGCGAAACGGTTGCTTGTAGATAAAGTTGCTTGACGTTCAAAAATATATATTTTAAAAATATATATATTTGCTTGAAGTTGACAACATAACCACATTATTCTCTATAAAAATAATTTTTTAATAAAATTATTAACAATTATTATTCTCCATACATACATGTACACGTAGACAGAGAAATAAACATAGAAAAAAAAAGTCTTAAATAGTGCTCTAAAATGGTGGCTCAAAAGTAGGGTCAAGTGCCATTGGCCTTCTTCTCAACTCTCCTTTGAGAGAGACAAAAACAAGTGGTTATTGGTTCTTACACACACATTTACACATACAAAAAAGTTTGAGAAATTTATTTCTTTTTAAGAATTTGATCCGAGAAATAAAGGTTGTTTTGCCTTCTTGGTGTTTTTGGGACATATATCCTTGAGCTGAGGTTCTGTCCGAAACAGCTTCTCCACCTTCGCAAGATCGGGGTAAGATCTGCGTACACACTATCCTCTCCAGAATCTACTTGCGAGATTTCACAATTTTTTGTTGTCGTCGTCATCGCTGGAAAGATAAAGATGGGTCAATGTGTCTCTACGTTTGCATGTCAAGAAAATAGAAGGACAATTTCTTGGAAGCATGGAAATAAAGATGTTTCAGTATCATCAAAAAGTAATAAAAAAGAAGCCTCAGGGAATAAGAAACATAAAGTTTCTGCAGCTTCAGGTTGCTATGCAATGATCAAAGAGCAACGTTCAAGATTCTATATTATTAGAAGATGTGTTTTTATGCTCATCTTTTGGCATAGGCATAGCAAGATTTGATATTTTCTCTCTCCCTTAATTTCTTCATTGTTGCTTCATCTTCTTCTTCTTCTTGGTATTAATTCAAGATTGGTTGAAGGGGTCGGAACATTGAGCAGGTTGGGCGGATTGAACAATAATGCGTTAAAAGATTGCAGTCAGTTTGATAATGATCGAGTGAAATTACTTCTTCTGAACCGAGGAATCCCTTAGATATGATGTAAAACGGTTCTTGAAGTCTATCCGCTCATATTTCAATATGGGAATAAAACTATGCGGGCTGATTCGAATTTGATGGATGGGTCGAACAATTTTGGGTTGAATTTGTCGCCATTAGTCTAATTTGTACATGATGTTTTTGAACTTTTGGGATAGTACAGAAGGTTTGAAAAGCAATTGTAAATTGTTAGGTTGGATATAATAAAATTAGTTTCGTTTTGGATTTCTATGAATATTTTGACTAATTTTATGATTTTTTTGTTTTTTTTTCTTCTATATTCCATTGACATTCTATACCTAAATATTATATTTAAAATCGCTTCCTATAGGGCAATGCAAACAATTAATAGGAGAACAAGTGTAAAAACATAAATCAATTTCTTGAATTTTTAAATTCGGAAACAAGTGAATTTCCATTCTATTATATTCTTTGTAATTACTCTGAAAACTACAGAGATATCAAAATCGCGAATCAGGACGTCTAAGTCCTGATGAGTAAAAGAGCCTTCAGCAAAATTAGGAGTGGCCTAGGAAAACCAATCCATGCTGATGAGTGTACGTCTCCGGAACCAAAATGTGGTTTTTTTTTACTCAAAATACGTAAATAAGTGTTAAAAAAAAAGTTACCAAACTATATATAACGCCACAAATAGTGGCGCTATACAGTAACGTTAACTGCACCGTTACTGTATAGCGCCACTATTTGTGGCGCTATACTGACACACCTTACATAGCGCCATTAATAGTGGCGCTATACCCCTTAATACAAATCCTCCGTCTTCTTCTTCTTCGTTCCATCTCCCTCATTTCTCATTTCTTACTCCCTTCTGGTCCCCCCTCCCCCACCGATTCTGCCCAAATTTTTTTTTAAAAAAAATTGGGTCCCCCCGTCACATAAAAGTTGAATATTGGTGGTCCCACTGTCGAGTAGAGCTTCGTGTTATTGTGGATTCACTCTTCCGGAGTCAAAATTTCGATCTATTTACATTCCGAAAATTCTAAATCGAGGTATTTCGATTTATTTTAAGTTGAAACTTTTATAACAATGCATATTACTTGATTTGTATGTGTTCTATTTCGGTTTGTGTTTATTTTTTCCGAAACTAGCATGTTAAATTTTATCCGGATTTAATTTTAGTGTTGTATAAAAATATGTAAATTAGTCTAAAAAATGTGTTTGTTAATATCCTCATGTATATTTATGTGTTTTTATGCCGTTTAGTTTAGATTCTTTTTTAGCGTAGTAAATTGTAGACCTTTTTAGCGTAGTAAAACGTAGACCCTTTTAGCGTAGTAAAATGTAGAGCCTTGTAGCGTAGTATTGTGTAGTAATTGTTTAATTATCTTATATTCTAGCACGAAACCCATAATTATATATATATATATATATATAATTCTTACAATTAATTTATTAAAAAATATGAATAAAAATTATAAAAAAAAAACATAAAATTATTAATGATAGTTTGGTACTACTGGGCCTCAGAAAATCTAGCACGAAACCCATAATTATAATATATATATATATATATATATATATATATATATATATATATATATATATATATATATATATATATATATATATTATTTTTTACAATTAAGTTATTAAATAAATATGAATAAAAATTATTAAAAAAATATAAAATTATTAATGATAGTTTGGTACCACTGAGTTTCAGAAAATCTAGCACGAAACCCATAATTTTTACAATTAAGTTATTAAAAAATATGAATAAAAATTATTAAAAAAACATAAAATTATTAATGATAGTTTGGTACCACTGGGCCTCAGAAAATCTAGCACGAAACCCATAAGTATATATATAATTTTTACAATTAAGTTGTTAAAAAATATGAATTTAAATTATAAAAAAAAACACATAAATTTTAATGATAGTTATTAAAAATTATGAATTTGCAGTTGACGACATGGATGCACCTATACATCCCGGCCCTCGGACGTCGGAGCTACTACCCCTACAGCCCCAGCATAGATCCGAGCATATATGGGGGGAGAGTTGCTTACGCAGACTTTTTGGGGCAGGAGAGTGGATTTATTGTGGGAGTTTTTGACTCCTCCCCGCATTCTACATCCCCGTGTGGTCCATCACCTGGAGGAGATGGGATTATATAGGATCATTAGCATTGGCCGGATACAGCTCGACTATGCTTTGATCACGTCGTTGATTGAGCGGTGGCGACCGGAGACGCACACTTTCCATCTGCCCATCGGCGAAGCCACCATCACACTCCAGGACGTCGAGATTTTATATGGTCTGTCCACCGATGGCTTGCCAGTTTTACTGCCTGGGAATATGAGATATTTTAATCGGGCTTCATATATGGATATGCTGCACAGGCTCACGGGCTTCAGGTCCGAGGATCCAGATGTAGCAATTGGGAGCAGTCATATGCAGTTGGTCCCCATTAGAGACCACTTGGTGCAGATCCACGATACTATCACCGACGACTCAGCGGAGGTGGATGTGGAGCAATATACGAGGCTGTTGTTGCTCCTTCTATTTGGGGGGGGGTCTTGTTCCCGAACACTTCGGGGAACCTAGTGAGCCTCCGTTTTCTGCATCATATTGCGGACTTCGATGATACAATCAGCTACAGCTGGGGTGGTGATGTCCTATCTTTTCTGTACAAACAGATGTGTCAGGCATCCATGGGCACACAGAGAGACGTTTCTGGCTTTCTGCCACTTCTACAGGTGACAATTTATTCAAATAATTTGTCGTTTAGTTATAATTCTACCTAGTTATAGTTAATCTTTACGTCAACTTTGTGTTTTAGGTTTGGGTATGGGAGCGATTTCTGCAGATTCGGCCACCTCTACCACAGCTACCGGCTAATGTACATATTCCTGATATCCCTCTAGTTTATAGGTGGGTATTGCGTCGTAGACTTGCACGAGAGTATCATGGCCATCATAATCTCCCCTTCTGTAGGGATGTGTTGGATTTTCTGGAGGATGCACAGGTGAATATCTAACTAAACTTACCAATTATTGTTTAACTAGGTGTTGCGCATACTAACGGTTTGTGTTATTATTTGATAGTTCATCTGGACGTCGTACAGCGAAGAGCTGATAGGTACCCTGCCAGCGTATTGCATGCACGGCCGCCATATTTGGAGGGCTTCCGTCCCTCTCACGTGCCTCGATATTGTTGAGCATCATGCCTCAGAGCGAGTATTTCATCAGTTTGGATTTCCGTAGTCTATACCGACTCGGCCTGCATGGGATCATTTACATTATGAGAGGGATGATCGGATGAAAGTGGACGACACATTTATTGATTGGCTGACAGCGTAGTTGGGTATTTGGGACAGCCGAGGGGACTTGATCCCAGCTCCGTAACACTTTCCTATCGAAGTTTATATGGCATGGTACCGCACTGTTTCCCGACTTTTTATCGGGAACCCAGTTCATCAGGTAGATGGTTGGTACGTCTCATACGCCGGGAGACATGAGGCTCTGGTATGTTTTCTGTTATTATCTACATTAATAGTAATTTCTAGTCAAATACGTAGTTTATATTAAAAACTTTTGTGCAGGCGATTGGATTGCATACCGTATATCATATGGGGCAGCAGATGCAGAGTTATGTCCACAATCATGTGATCATGCAGGACTATAGTCGTCGCTTAATGGATGTGGCTGCCCAGACACTGCAGCGAGGCCGATCGGATCAGCGTTTGGCACACAAGCCAGATTATGTTGACCCAGCCACGTACCAGTGAGGTCGTGGTATGCCACGGGGTGGTGGCCGACGAGCTGCTGCTGCTCCACGATGACCTGCTGGTGCTGGATGACGTGGTCGTGGGAGGAGAGGTGGTCCCCAGCAAGGGGCTTTGAGGCTCCTGCTGATGATGTTGCTGCTGATATGGGAGGTGTCATGCATGAGACCGACATGCCGTCTTACAGCCTTGGCATTTATGACACTCCAGGGACGTCGCAGGTGACCCCATCGGGTCAATTCTTGGTCACGGGCTCGGATTTTCAAGGAGTGGAGTTGGGTAGATATTTTCCTGGCCCGTCTACCACTGATGAGTCTCGACCGATCCGAGATTTTGATAGTGGGCACCGACTGAGTTATGGCAGCTCATCACATGCGCAGGTATGAGTTTATTAGTATTAATTTTATTACTGTTTTTACTATAACTTATTTATTTTCTTTAACTTTATTAATTTACTTTTTTAGGCTTCATGCGATGCTGCGACAGATGACTACATTCAGGATCCAGACACGATTATGGTAAGACAATATAATTTTTTGTGAATTGTTATGTAGTTTTCTATACTAAGTTTGATATTATTATGTAGCCTTCTACTGGACCTGACAGCACCACCGATACATGTCGTCATGTGCCGTATCCGGCCATAAGGAGACGACTTGATGATGATGATCCTGATAGCGTACCCGGGCGGCAGGGGATGCGCCTCAGGCCAACGGCTACTTTGAGACACACCGGATGCGGGACAAATTGATTCGGTCTTCCATTTTTATGTTTTTTTGGTGTAAATAATATTTTTGTATACATTAACAACAATATTTAATCGAATATGACAGTTACTTTTTTTTAGTTCTCATTTCGTTTTATAGTATTTGGTATAGTAACACAACATCAATACGGGCCGTGTATTTACGGGCCGGCAATACGGAAAACCATCAATTGTTGGCTTAACGCCCAGAATACGTAATTGAATATATATTTTGGTTTACCCGGACACCGCTCAAGCTTCCATTCAATAACTGTTCCGGGGTTAAAGTGCTGCAGTGCAGCCATGTACCTAGGCAGATCTGCAAATGACTTATCCCAGTTACCATAGACTATTTCAAACGCTCTTTTGCGCCCAAGATATGCCTTTATTTTAGTAATAGTGTGGCCATATTCCTGGTGGACTGCTGTAATGCACTCTTTGATTTTATACCTTATGGACGCTTCGATGTGCGGAATAAGTACAAGAGATATCAAGTCAATATCCAAGTTGAAGTGATTCCCGTTGAAAGTGTCCATTTCGCATGTGTGGGTGGGAATGTATTTACCCACTTTCCACATACCTGTCTTCTTCTTCGACGCACGCAACATCCAATTACATGGCCAAAACCACCTGCGGCAAATAGCCTTGTATACCGTCGGACTTGACTCTGATACCTGCATCTCATGACACTCTTTAACATTGTGCATTTTACAAGCCCTGCTTACGCGTGCTTTATCAGGAAAAAGCATCCCATTTGCAAGCACCTTTGGTCTAGACTCATCCCACATTGCTGTCTGGATTTCATCAAAATCCCTTGTGAGAGCTTCCACATCTGGCACGGCTGGCAAGTTATCAATATAAGGAATTTCCCTTGAATGAAACGGCACTTCAGACTCGTACACTTTTCGTCTATGGGGGGCTCTCTTCAAATCGGGTCCTTCCTCCTCGTCCTCTTCATCACCATCCTCACGAGAAAATGGTGTCTCGTCTCCCGATTCATCGGCATTGTTATCGTAATCGTTGTTCTCTTCCTCACTCTGTGCATCTGCCAGATCCTGATGTAATACGTCGTTTTCGGGCAATTGAGTGAGTACGGGTAGTTCAACTTGCTCGTTTTCACTGCACATTTCAACAAAAATATAAGCTACTAAATTAATAAATGCTTTATATATGGCTGTAGCTTTTCACTTACAAGTCGTAATGTGATGACATTCCATGATGGACATTTTCAGTTAGGTGATGACTACCGGATGGGCCACTTGTAAAATTCATATCCGGCCGGTACCCCCTATTAAATAAATGAGCATTAAAATTAATTCAATACGCAAAAATATACATAATTAACACAAATGAAAATTGAAGTTTACCACTCTTCTTGTGAATTATGGAAAGCAGGGTATAAATTATTTTCTCGCTGCTCATTCGCCGACGGTGATAAATTTAAATCAAGAAAAAATCTTTCATCCGGAACATGTCCGGCAAAAACTGATCCAGAATAACCACCCGATGACTGGGGGTTATCTCTACTACGCACAACCTCATTTTTTGGAACGTCTTCGACCTTAACGTACATCTCCAACATTGTGATTACAAAAAATTCCCGGTATTCGTCCGGAGTCCTCAAGAAATCACTCAAAGTGTCATCATCGTCGATGTTAAACTCTGAGTAAAAAGCCAACCCCTTGCGGCGTAACGGAATACGGATATCTTCCGGTTACTTTGAGTATCACTGAACGTTTTCTCACTCATTTTTTTTGCATAACAACGATATCAATGTTTCGTACTCCATTGAAAGTGGCAATTTAACATTACACTTAGCAGGTAAACTGTAGCCCACAGAGTTATTCTCCATCACAACCTCACCCCCCCCCCCAATATAATGATACTCTTATTCTACGTTCTTCAGACATAATGAAAAAATGCTGGAGAATTTAACAACAATAGAAACCAACAAGAGTTAAAAAAAATTTGAATGAAGTTGTGGCGATTCTACGATGTTTATATAGAAAATGGCTAGCCGGGTTATTTTTTTTTTTTTGTATATAGCGCCACAAAAAGTGGCTTTATACACTTTTAAATTATTGAACCCAGAAATTATTGGTGGGTTAGGTAATAAGGGGTATAGTGCCACTATTAATGGCGCTATGTAAGGTGTGTCAGTATAGCGCCACAAATAGTGGCGCTATACAGTAACGGTGCAGTTAACGTTACTGTATAGCGCCACTATTTGTGGCGTTATATATAGTTTGATAAGTTTTTTTTAACACTTATTTGCGTATTTTGAGTAAAAACCCCACATTTTGGTTCCGGATTCGTCAGAGAAGATCTCCTATGCAAGGCTCTTGGTTGAAATGGATGTACCTAAACCTTTGACATGGAGCATAAAAGTGTGTCATCTTACTGGGAAGGTGATTGATAAACCACTAGTGTCCCTACATGCTGCCAAATTGGTCATAACTGCAAACTGAATAAACCCTCACAACCAAATGGATAGAAAATACAAGCTAAGTAGGATAATCAGAAGCAAGAGTGGAAGATATCTGGAGGTGGGGAGGATGAGACGCTACTAGAAATCCGGTAAAAAGCGACCACAAAAAGCGACCAAAGTTGGTCGCTTATAGGCCTAAAAGCGACCAAAAAGCGACCAAACATGCCTGGTCGCAATATTGCTGGTCCCTTTATTTTAGGGACCAAAGTTGGTCGCTAATTAGCGACCAACTTTGGTCTCTAAGGTAAAAGGACCAAATATTCTGATTTTGACTTTAGTGACCAACTTTGGTCGCTATATTAATTTAATAATATAAATTTGGCGACCAAAGTTGGTCTCTACATATGAAATACGTTGTTTTTAATTTATCATTAATCATTAGAAAGCGACCAACGTTGGTCTCTAATCCAAATATTATATTTTAAAATCTGGACAATAAAGACCAAAGTTGGTCGCTAAATTCAAGAATTTAATTTTTTTTTTAAAGATAAGCGACCAACATTGGTCGCTATATTTCCAGAAATTGTATTTTTTTAATAGAAATCTGGGCAGGTAGCGACCAAGGTTGGTCGCTATTGCCCAGAAAATTATTTTTTTTATAGTGAAATGCGACCAAATAGAGACCAAAGTTGGTCGCTTTTCTTGGTATATTTTTGGCAGAAACTGCCTGTTTTGGCAGCTACACCACCTGCCAGCTTACCAAACATCCTAAACAGGCATTTTATGCCAGCAACAACAACAACAACAATTAAAAGCAACGATCAATAGAACTAACACATTAAGCTAACAAAACTAAGTTAACGCTTATTACAA
Organism: Nicotiana tabacum; assembly: GCF_000715075.1. Classification (NCBI taxonomy): domain Eukaryota; kingdom Viridiplantae; phylum Streptophyta; class Magnoliopsida; order Solanales; family Solanaceae; genus Nicotiana; species Nicotiana tabacum. The sequence continues at coordinate 14,460,843 of NC_134100.1, forward strand.
GCCCATTCGTACTAAAAAGAACTAACACAATAGAACTAAATTTTTTTGTCTAGTTCAAAGTATATAAAGTACTCAAGGAGTGTTCTTTCAGCATCCTCGTCCGAAAGTTGGATTGCCTCGCCCGATTCATTAGGTGGTTGACTGCGTATGAATTCTCCCACGTCAGCTGCATGTGAAGCGAACCTATATGAAAAATTATATATATTGAATTAGTATTTCAAAATTTATATAAAAGTAAATCAAAATACTTAATGAAAAGTAAAAAACTTACATGTATATAGTCGAGGTTCGACCCTCCTTTCTGAATCAGTCTCTTTCTTCTTCTTTACAATACGAGTTTCATTGAATAGCTCATCTTGCTTCATTAGCATCATAAAGTTGTCTGGTGGCTTTGGTGATTATCCTCGTGGTACTATTACTCGGGATGAACTTGGATACAGAGAATAACTTGGATACAGTACCTGACAGGGTGTGTCTTTGATCAATTGTTGATCTCTATAGCTACAATGATAATGAGAAGGCAACGACATGTGTTTCAAAATAGTGATGGTATAGGTAGGATTTAACATTTCCTAAGTAGATAAAAGAGGTTATAGAGGAATTCTCTACTTCACTTTCCAAGAGGAAAAGAAGTTTGATTGATAGTGACAACGTTGATGAAGACGGAATGTTTTCCGTTGGTCATGACAGTTCCCATAAAGCGGGGATCATAAGACTCTATGATGACAAAGATTATAGGAAGTTTTGTTCTAAACTTTCTTCCAAGTCTGATCCGTACAAGCTTAATATGATATTGGTGATATTTCTTCGGATTCAGACAATGATTTGACCGACAAAAGTATGGAAATGCTCTTAAAAAGAATTAAAGGTAAAATGTTTTTCTTGGTAGAGAAGGATGCTGAAAAGATTTTACCTTTAATTCTTTTTAAGAGCATTTCCATACTTTTGTCGGTCAAATCATTGTCTGAATCCGAAGAAATATCACTAATATCACATTAAGCTTGTACGGATCAGACTTGAAAGAAAATTTAGAACAAAACTTCCTATAATCTCTGTCATCATAGAGTCTTATGATCCCCATTCTATGGGAACTGCCATGACCAACGGAACACATTCCGTCTTCATCAACCTTGTCACTTTCAATTAAACTTATTTTCCTCATGGAAAATGAAGTACAGAATTACTCTATAAGCTCTTCTTTATCTACTTAGAAAATACTAAATTCCTACCTACACCATCACTATTTGAAACACATGGCATTGCCTTCTCATCATCATTGTCGCTAATGAGAAGAAAAATTAAAGGCACACTTTGCCAGGTACTGTGTCTTAGTTATTCTTGGTGGAAGTTCTATTGCTTGTCTAATAACGTCATCAACCTCTTCTAATAATCCTCTGGCAATCTAAAATTCCAAAACATAAACTAAAAGTTCAATTCATATCATAAACCTTCAATTCATATCCACAAAAGTTCAAGTCATATCCTAAAGGTTCAACTCATATCGTAAAAAGTTCAAGTCATATGGTAAAATTTCAATTTAAGTCGTACAAGTTCAATTCACAAGAACAAAACCTAAAAACTAAAAGTTCATCAATTCTTATCCTACGAGTTTAAACATAAACTAAAAGTTCAATTTATATCCTAAAGGTTCAATTCATATCCACAAAAGTTCAAGTCATATCCTAAAATTTCTATTTATATCCTAAAAATTCAACTCATATCCTAAAAGTTTCAATTTATATCCTACAAGTTCAATTCACAAGAACAAAACCTAAAAACTAAAAGTTATATTCATATCCTACGAGTTTAAACATAAACTAAAAGTTCAAGTCATATCCTAAAGGTTCAATACATATATTAAAGGTTCAATTTATTTCCTAAAAGTTCAACTCATATCCTAAAAGTTTCAATTCATATCCTAAAAAAGTTCAAGTCATACATAAAAGCTTCAATTTATATCCTACAAGTTCAATTCACAAGAACAAAACCTAAAAACTAAAAGTTATATTCATATCTTACGAGTTTAAACATAAACTAAAACTTCAAGTCATATCCTAAAGGTTCAATACATATCCCAAAGGTTCAATTTATTTCCTAAAAGTTCAACTCATATCCTAAAAGTTTCAACTCATATCGTAAAAAGTTCAAGTCATACATAAAAGCTTCAATTTATATTGTACAAGTTCAATTCACAAGAACAAAACCTAAAAATTAAAAGTTCATCAATTCTTATCCTACGAGTTTAAACATAAACTAAAAGTTCAATTCATATCCACAAAAGTTCAAGTCATATCCTAAAATTTCTATTTATATCCTAAAAGTTCAACTCATATCCTAAAAGTTTCAATTCATATCCTAAAAATTCAATTCACAAGAACAAAACCTAAAAACTAAAAGTTATATTCATATCCTACGAGTTTAAACATAAACTAAAAGTTCAAGTCATATCCTAAAGGTTCAATACATATGCTAAAGGTTCAATTTATTTCCTAAAAGTTCAACTCATATCCTAAAAGTTTCAATTCATATCCTAAAAAAGTTCAAGTCATACATAAAAGCTTCAATTTATATCCTACAAGTTCAATTCACAAGAACAAAACCTAAAAACTAAAAGTTATATTCATATCTTACGAGTTTAAACATAAACTAAAACTTCAAGTCATATCCTAAAGGTTCAATACATATCCCAAAGGTTCAATTTATTTCCTAAAAGTTCAACTCATATCCTAAAAGTTTCAACTCATATCGTAAAAAGTTCAAGTCATACATAAAAGCTTCAATTTATATTGTACAAGTTCAATTCACAAGAACAAAACCTAAAAATTAAAAGTTCATCAATTCTTATCCTACGAGTTTAAACATAAACTAAAAGTTCAATTCATATCCACAAAAGTTCAAGTCATATCCTAAAATTTCTATTTATATCCTAAAAGTTCAACTCATATCCTAAAAGTTTCAATTCATATCCTAAAAATTCAATTCACAAGAACAAAACCTAAAAACTAAAAGTTATATTCATATCCTACGAGTTTAAACATAAACTAAAAGTTCAAGTCATATCCTAAAGGTTCAATACATATGCTAAAGGTTCAATTTATTTCCTAAAAGTTCAACTCATATCCTAAAAATTTCAATTCATATCCTAAAAAGTTCAAGTCATACATAAAAGCTTCAATTTATATCTTACAAGTTCAATTCACAAGAACAAAACCTAAAAACTAAAAGTTATATTCATATCTTACGAGTTTAAACATAAACTAAAACTTCAAGTCATATCCTAAAGGTTCAATACATATCCTAAAGGTTCAATTTATTTCCCAAAAGTTCAACTCATATCCTAAAGTTTCAATTCATATTCTAAAAAGTTCAAGTCATACATAAAAGCTTTAATTTATATCGTACAAGTTCAATTCACAAGAACAAAACCTAAAAACTAAAAGTTATATTCATATCTTACGAGTTTAAACATAAACTAAAACTTCAAGTCATATCCTAAAGGTTCAATTTATTTCCCAAAATTTTAACTCATATCCTAAAAGTTTCAATTCATATTCTAAAAAGTTCAAGTCATACATAAAAGCTTTAATTTATATCGTACAAGTTCAATTCACAAGAACAAAACCTCAAAACTAAAAGTTCATCAATTCTTATCCTACGAGTTTAAACATAAACTAAAAGTTCAATTTATATCCTAAAGGTTCAATTCATATCCACAAAAGTTCAAGTCATATCCTAAAATTTCTATTTATATCCTAAAAATTCAACTCATATCCTAAAAGGTTCAATTCATATCCTAAAAATTCAACTCGTATCCTAAAAGGTTCAATTTATATCCTACAAGTTCAATTCACAAGAACAAAACCTAAAAACTATAAGTTATATTCGTATCCTACGAGTTTAAACTTAAACTAAAAGATCAATTTATATCCTAAAAGTGGGCGACTCGTTGTACTCATACAAGAGCTACGCAACGATTCGCTTAAGGCCTTAAACATTAACATTGTCTTGAACTTTAAGAGAAAATCCAAATATACTATCATGTGTCTATATTAAATATCTACCTATAAACTAATCAAGATTAAACTAAAAGTTCAATTTATACCCTAATATATATCTACCTATGAATCAAGTCTTTGAAGTTAAATTAGTATCTATTGCTTACTAAAATATTGAAAGAGAAATACTCAATAAAACCTAGCCTAAATATTCAACCCATACCCTAAACCCTAGGTTTCTATAAAATGTTAAATAATGATAAATACAATCTAAACCCTAGGTTTCTATAAAATACAATGTTAAATAATCAATTGAAACACTAATTCTAGGTTGAAACAATAAACAATTGAAACACTAATTGAAACCCTAGGTTTGTAATTATAACCTTGAATTTTTAGGAGGTGGAGAAGGAGAGACGCAACAGTGGCAGAGGCGACGGCGACGGCGGCAGCTGAGCGGTGGTCGTTGGTGGCATGGGTGGGGCCTGGTGGTGGGAGTTGGAAAGGGGGTGAGGTGTGAGTGTGAGAGAGAAACGAGGAATTTTGGGAATTTTTTAGAAAGAATGGGAGGGGATCCCGGTTTTGAGAGTTATGTAATTAAAATAGCGACCAACGTTGGTCGCTATTTTGGTGGGTAAAACAGTTTTGAATTTTTAGACATAGCGACCAACTTTGGTCGCTATATTCTGACTGTTTGACCAAAATAGCGACCAAAGTTGGTCGCTATTTCAAATATATATAAGATGTATTCGATACGCTATTACCTCATACACTTATACTTAGTGCATAGTATAGCGTAAGTACATATATTATATATATATAAGCTATATTCGATACGGTATTACCTCATACACTTATACTTAGTGCATAGTATAGCGTAAGTACATATATTATATATATATAAGCTATATTCGATACGGTATTACCTCATACACTTATACTTAGTGCATAGTATAGCGTAAGTACATATATTATATATATATATATATAAGCTATATATATATATATATACATATATTATATATATAAGCTGTATTCGATACGGTATTACCTAGTACACTTATACTTAGTGCATAATATAGCGTAAGTATATATATTGTATATATATAAGCTGTATTCGATACGGTATTACCTCATACACTTATACTTAGTGCATAGTATAGCGTAAGTACATATATTATATATATATATATATATATAAGTTGTATTCGATACGGTATTACCTAGTACACTTATACTTAGTGCATAATATAGCGTAAGTATATATATTGTATATATATAAGCTGTATTCGATACGGTATTACCTCATACACTTATACTTAGTGCATATTATAGCGTGAGTACATATATTATATATATAAGCTATATTCGATACGGTATTACCTCATACACTTATACTTAGTGCATAGTATAGCGTAAGTACATATATTATATATATAAGCTGTATTCGATACGGTATTACCTCATACACTTATACTTAGTGCATATTATAGCGTAAGTACATATTTATATATATATATATATATATATATATATGCATAGTATAGCGTAAGTATATATATTGTATATATATAAGCTGTATTCGATACGGTATTACCTAATACACTTATAGTTAGTGCATAGTATAGCGTAAGTACATATTATATATATATATATAAGCTGTATTCGATACGGTATTACCTCATACACTTATACTTAGTGCATAGTATAGCGTAAGTATATATATTATATATATATATAAGTTGTATTCGATATGGTATTACCTAATACACTTATAGTTAGTGCATAGTATAGCGTAAGTATATATATTATATATATAAGCTATATTCGATACGGTATTACCTCATACACTTATACTTAGTGCATAGTATAGCGTAAGTACATATATTATATATATATAAGCTATATTCGATACGGTATTACCTCATACACTTATACTTAGTGCATAGTATAGCGTAAGTACATATATTGTATATATAGACACACACGCCCGCTTCGTAGTACTATTCATCCCTTGTATTACAAAATTATTAACGACTTACATTTATATTATTTACATAGTAAACACAAAAGTGATTTTTAAATTTGACCATATAGAGACCAACTTTGGTCGCTAACTTTAAATGAATTTAATTTAGCGACCAAAGTTGGTCACTAAATGTACATGAATTTAAATTAGAGACCAAATTTGGTCACTAAAATTTAATCAGATTTATTTATATTTTATATAATATTTAAATTAATAATAAAAATTGTTAAACGTTAGAACTGGGTCCCACATTGGCGACCAACTTTGGTCGCTAAATTTTGAATTATATTTATTTATATTTTATAAAAATTTTACATAAATATATATTTATTAAAATATTATAACTGGGTCCCACTCGATCAAAGTTGGTCGCTATCTTCTTATCCTTCAGTTAACGACCAACTTTGGTCGCAAGTTTTATTTATATTTTATAAGTTTTATAAAATAATAATAAAATTATTAAAAAAAATTGTGTGGGTCCTACTTTTGCGACCAACATTGGTCGCTAAACTCAGTGTATCTTTGACCAAGCAAGTCTGACCAGTCCAGTCAACAGTTTGACTAAATTTGCGTCCAAATAGCGACCAACTATGGTCGCTAAATTATTTCAAATATTTTTTTTATTATTTTCGGTAGTTTGGCGACCAACTTTGGTCGCCTTTCTTAACAGACTAAATTTGATCGTTTTTCTTAACAAACCAAATTTGGTCGCCAATATTTAGTCGCTTTTTGGCCGAATTCTAGTAGTGTACAGTTGATATCCATATTGATGCTCATGGAAGGTTCATTGAAAGCCTAGTTCATCCCCCACAGAAGGCAGCATGACAACAGGCAGCACATGGAGTGTGGGAACAAGCTAAAGGAAAGTATACTTTCAAAGCTAGTAGGTCTAAGATACCAGACAACAGGATAGTCACAATCAACTTCTTTACACCTTTACATGAGGAAACACAAATGGTGGTTCAGAACAATGGTAATAAGCAAGACAGGGGCCAGAGTGGTGGTGTGGAAAAAGATGATATGCCTGCTCACAAAACCCCTAGATGAATTTTGTAGTTTGGAATGTGAGAAGAATAAATAAGGTTTATAAGCAGAAAGTGTTTAACACCTTTTGCCAGGAGAATAAGGTGGTCCTAATAGTAGTTATAGAAAATAGAGTAAAAAAATGCTCCAAAACTATACAAAAATAGTAGCAGATTGGCAATGGATTAGCAACTATAATACTGATCCAAGAGGAAGGCTGTGGGTTTGTGGGACCCAAAGTTTATAGAATTCACTTAAAAAGAATCTACAAATAGATTATTCATGGCCATGTAAAGATCCTGCAGCTTAACACAGGTTTCCATCTTAGTGCAATATATAGCTTGCATACCATCAATGATAGAAAAGAATTGTGGCAAGAATTGTAGATTATTGCTTGTAATATGAGAGAGCCTGGGTGATAATGGGTGATTTTAACTCAATCATACATCTACAGGACATGCTATATACTACCCCGGTACAAGAAGTGGAGGTTAGTGATTTCAAAAACTTCCTACAAAATTCTGGAATGATGGAGCTGAAATCTGTAGGTAGATACTATACGTGGACAAATAATCAAGTTCACAGCAAAATAGATAAAATATTGGTAAATACTGACTAGATGCACAACTGGCCTCACTTGAAAGGGGTAATAATGGACCCTTATTTTTTTGATCACTACCCTGTGAGGATCACTTTTGAAATCATGCAAGAAACAGGCAAGCCTTTCGAATTCTTTAACTACTTAACAGATAATCAAGGATTTATGCAGGCTATGAAAGCTAACACCTAGCCAATTCTACTTTATGCAGAAGGTATGGCAGAAATTTAAACATAAGAAAGTTGCAATGAAAGGGCTTGCTAAAGAAGAACCTGATAAGATTGAAGGCAGGGTAGTACATGCAAGAGCTAAGTTGAAAGATATCCAAATGCAAATGAGAGATCATGCTAAGTGTATAGAGCTTGTACAAGAAAAATCAAAAATTAAAAAAGAGCTTTAGAAACGGTTGATGGTAGAGGAGAGTATAGCTAAACTGAAATCTAGAGTGCAATGGTTAAAGTTGGGTGATGCTAATACAGCTTACTTCTATGCATGCTTAAAGAATAGGCAGGCACAAAACCAAATCAGGAGTTTGAAAATTTCTGCTGGTCAGTTGCTACAAAAAGCTAAATATATAGAAGAAGAGGTTCTGGGATTCTATAGGGGTTACTTGGTCAAGCTGCTCATCAACTTCCGGCGGTTCAACAAAACATAACGCAAAATGGCAGGATGGTGAATAGAGAATAACAATTGAACCTTATCAAATATGTCACAAAAGAAGATGTGGCTGAAGCAATCAAGGACATTGGTGATAATAAAGCTCCAGGCTGTGATGGTTTTAATGCCTTCTTTTTTAAAAAGACCTCGCCAGTCATAGGAGAGGAGGTAACACAAACTATTATAGATTTTTTCAACTCAGGAAGCATGTACAGAGCTATTAATTATACAACAATTACACTGATTCCTAAGGTCCCTCTACTATAAAAGAGTACAGGCCAATCTCCTATGGTACTGTGCTATATAAGATTATTTCTAAAGTGCTTACAACTAGAGTGCAGGGGGTAATGGACCATCTAATTGATAGGTGTCAAACTGCCTTTGTACCTGGAAGACTGATTGGGGACAATATCATTATGGCTCATGAATTAGTAAACGGATATGGGAGAAAGAGCATATCACCAAGATGTATGCTTAAAATAGATATGCAAAAAGCATATGACTCTTTGGAGTGGCCATATCTTAAGCAAGTACTGAGAATGATTGGCTTCCCAGAGTTCTTTGTTGAATGGATAATGGAATGCATAACCGTTGTTACCTACTCTATCATCATCAGTGGCAAGACAACTAAGCCATTTGCAGCTAGGAAAGGACTGAGACAAGGTGATCCCCTCTTCTCCTTCCTATTTGTATCAGGCATGGAGTACTTAAGTAGACTGCTGAAGTCCTGGAAGACTGTCCTTGGTTTCAAGTATCATCCTAGGTGTGCCAAGCTCAATGTGGCCCAACTTGGATTTGCAGATGTCTCCTCTTGTTTTGTAAAAGAGATCTCCAATCAGTTAAAGCCACATGACAAGTTTCAGATGTTCTCCAAAGCCTCGGGACTAATAGCTAATTCCACCAAGAGCTCAGTCTATTTTGGAGTGGTCTGCCTGAAAACACAGAGCCAGATATGGAGGTCCTAAACTTTTCTAGAGGTGAGTTACCCTTCAGGTACTTAGGGGTACCCTAAGCACCAAAAGAGTATCTATATTACAGTGTGAGCCCTTAATTCATAAGATATTGGGGAGAATAAGCTCATGGACAACCAAGTTTCTCCCATATGCTGGTAGAACACAACTGCTCAAGAGTGTGTTGTTTGCCATCCAAACATTCTGGGCACAGGTATTTATCCTCCCAAAGAAACTCACCTAATTTATTGAAACAATCGGTAGTAAGTTTCTATGGACGGGGAATGCTGAATTCTCCAGGAAATCTCTGATAGCTTGGGACAAAATCTGTGCTCCAAAGGCAGCTGGTGACCTAAATTTATCGATGTCAGTCACTGGAATAAAGCTGCTATAGGCAAGCTACTGTAGCATGCATATAAGAAGAAGGAGAAGCTCTGGGTAATTTGGGTCCACACGCGCTACATCAAAGGGGGGTTCAAATTGGGATATGGATCCTAAAAGTGCTTCATGGGTAGTGCAACAGATTTTCAAAGCCAGACACTACTTTGAAGCTACAAGATACACCTAAACTCAATTTCAACAAATGAACAGCTACTCAATTAAGCAGGTCTACCAAAAATACTAGGGGGCTTTCAAAAGGTGTCGTGGAGGAAACTCATATGCAACAACCAAAGAGTTGCTAAATGGATCTTTATCTTGCGCTTAGTTGTGTGTGGTAGATTGGCTACAAAGGACAGAATTGCCCAAGGGGGCATCACCACTGATTTACTATGCCCCTTATGCGTTCAAGAGAAAATGAGACCATCCAACATCTCTTTTTTGGATGTGAGGTGGCTAGAAATATTTGGAAGAAACTACTGTTGTGGCAGGAGTAGCATGCTATGGAATGATGAAGTCCAATGGGCACTAAAAATGTGCACGGGCTGGCATCTATCGCATTACTCTGGCTGCATCTGTGTATTACTTGTGGCAAGAGAGGAATCATAGAGTATTTCAGAAACAAAATAAGGCAGCAGAAATCACTGTTCGATTGATCATTCAGGAGGTCTATTTCTGAGCGAGCTTAGCCTCTAAGTTGGCGACTTACATACAAAAATTGAATTACTACCCTGTATAGAATGTGAATCCAGCAAAATCTGAATAGCTTGAAAGCGTGCGAGGCAGTAGAAGGCTTTACTGAGGCATGTAGAACTGGAGCCTGTTTACTCAGCCTAATGTTGTTTTCTGTATATTTATTTGGAGCTGTAATTTGCTATATAAAATACGATAATTTAATCAAAAAAATATTATTTGTAATTAAAATTGACATTTCCTATGCAAAATTGCATCACCAGACAGTGATACCATTTCAGGTGATTGGTTTGATCCTTCTATAGTATGATTCTTTAATATTCAAGTTTAACCAGATACCTAATGAATATGATTCACCAAGACAAAAACAAGTTATTATATTCTTGTTAATGGCTCATTCAGAATTTAAATTGTGTGTTCTTAGTTGAAAGAATGAATTCTGAAACTATAAAGTTAAGTCTATTTATGCCGCTTTTGGCATAAATTTGGTCCCTATGCATAGTGGGATCTCAACACCGGACAGTCTTTTTTTTTTTTAACATAAATTTGGGATTCGAACCAAATATATTGAGTTCTACCGAACTCATTACCCTATTGTTGGATTTGCGCACAAATGGTTCTTGCTCTAGTCATGTAACAACAAAGATATAGGATTCTATTTCGATACACCGAATTCTTCTTTTTCCTCTTATGTTGTTTCATTTCTTAACTTCCAACGTATATAAATCATGGTTTTATTTATTTATTTAGTTTTATAGAAGCATTAACTAGTGACAATTTGCTTGTGACTATGATTTAATTACATTATGTTTGAATCAAATGGAGAGAGCTAGATTGAATAAACCAAATTTATGTTCGTTCGGTAATAATTAAATATGATTTATTTATGAACCAAAAAAATCATAAATCAAACGGAATCAAATGGATTGAAGCGGCTAAACGTACACCTCAATTCAATATGTGTTGATGACAGTAAGTTTGTACTAAAAGCAGTGACTCTCGTAACCTTCAAATCCTAAATCTGCCTCTGAAATATACAGGATTGACCCCAAAACGCTGAGTTCTATCGAAACCCCGAGCGCATTGATGGATTTGCCAATAATTCTTGCTCTAGTGGGAAAAAAACTTTAACTTAAGCCAAATCAAATTTTCAAGAATCCAACCATAGTTATTTATTTAGCTTACGTAATGAATGTACTAAATTCACCAATCATTGAACCAACTAATGTCCTGTTATTGGATTCTCAGATGAATCAACAAACATATCCAGCTATAATTAACACTACAGAATATCAGAGAATCCTTAAGTACCTCCAAAAACTTAGATTATCCCTATGTCTACCTTGATTTTCTCTCAAATTTTTTTGTTATAAATATCTTACCGCATCAACCTTTCAAAAAAATTACCAAAACCTTTGTATTTCTCTAAACCAACGACAACAATAACTGCGTAGTCTCAGTCCCGAACAAGTTGGGGTCGACAAAGTATTCTTTAAATGGATCCAAATAATTCATACCTTCCACAAGGTCTAAAGCCAGATGAATCAACACCACAATGGTTAAGTAAAGGAGATAATGCATGGGAATTAACAGCAGCAGCAATGGTGGGCTTACAAAGTGTACCTGGGCTAGTAATTTTATATGGATCAATGGTTAAAAAGAAATGGGCTGTAAATTCAGCTTTTATGGCCCTTTATGCATTTGCAGCAGTTTTAATTTGTTGGGTTTTATGGGCCCATAGAATGGCATTTGGTACACATTTAATATCTATAATAGGCAAACCTGAACAAGCTATGACTCAAGATTTTTTGCTAACAAAACACTCTAAATATTATATTCCAACAGCAGATTATGTATTTTATCAATTTGCATTTGCTGCTATTACTGTGATTTTATTGGCTGGTTCTTTACTTGGTAGGATGAATTTTTATGCATGGATGTTGTTTGTTCCACTTTGGATTACATTTTCTTATACAGTTGGTGCTTATAGTATTTGGGGTTCTGGATTTCTTGAACCTATTATTGATTTTTCTGGTGGTTATGTGATTCATCTTTCATCTGGAGTTGCTGGATTTACTGCTGCTTATTGGGTAATTTTACTAGACATTCTCTTTACCTTTTCTATTTGAAAAAATACAAGTCCTATAATTGAAGGGGGGCCTTGGAGCAAATGTAAAGTTGTCTCCGTGATGACCTATAGCTCACGGGTTCGAGCCATGGAATCAGACACTTAGGCACATGGGAAGAATCACCTAGTATTTTTATTAGCGTTGAAAATGTTTATTATTGTAACTTTTACATAAAAGGGCAGCCCGGTGAACTAAGCTCCCGCTATGGTGGGGTCCGGGGAAGGATTGGATAACAAAGGTCTATTGTACGCAGTCTTACCCTATATTTTTGCAAGAGATTATTTCCATGGCTCGAACCTGTAAGCTCCTGGTCACATTTGAAAAAGTAGAAGTTTTACAATTTTAAGGAAAACAAAAGATGGGTGGATCTACGTACCCCGAGAATAGAAGCTAGAGAACCTAAGTCTGAAGAAGAGTCTTGGTTCGAAGCATAGGGAGAGAGGGAGACCACTTAAATTACAATTTTGAATCATGTTAAAACTATTTTCAAAATTAGTCCATATGATGATATTTGACTGAATACTAAGTTTAAGAAAGAAATAAAAGATTTTTACACAAAAAATATATCTGCAATTTGACAATGTATGTGTTGCCCACATGCAGAAGTTGATCTAGCATTTGAATTTTAATGGTTTAAAGTTTGAGTTTATCGGAAATACGGGTTAAAATTTAAAATTTATTACTTTTTAGGATTATTTTTTGACATATACATCTACTATCTATGTAGAAAATATGGATTCAATTGAACGTACTTCTATCAATATTTAAGCCCGCTTTTTTTTGTTTGTATAATATACCAAAAGTACCTTTATTCGACATGTCAGGTCATATTCTTATAAGAGCATTTCATTAAGATGTCAAATTGGAAAGCTAAAACTAAGGATTTTCGATATATAGAAAGGTGTTAATCTTTCTAGGACGGATCAAAAGGGAAACTATAGTGTCATATAAAACAAAAATAGGAGTAACAAATAAGATGGCACTAGAAAAGATTTCTCAAACAACAACAACAACAACAACAAAAACCTCAATGAGTTCCCACAAGTAAGGTCTGGGGAAGATAGCATGTACACATACCTTACCCCACCCTAGAAGGACAGAGAGGTTGTTTCCATTTATCAAACTATAGGAAATTATAATAATCAATTAAAAAGTCTAATTCATTATTAAAGAAAAATGATCTAAGAAATTTTGTTGGACGATAGAAATTAGAACAAAAAAAAAACACTTACAACCAGGGGCGGATTTAGGGGGGCGGAAGGGTGTTCACCTGAATCTCCTTCGCCGAAAATTTACAATGTACATACAAGATAAAATCTGGTTTTTATCTATATATATTATATTTTGAATCCCCTTGACACACCTCAAAAGCATAGCTTAGTGGTCAAGGGGGATTCAAAACTTTTGTAAGGTCATTGGTTCTATTACCACTAGCTACAACATTCTTAACTTTTTTTCTTTTTTGAACCCCTTAACGGTAATTCTGCCTCCGCCACTGCTTGCAGCATTATTTTGAGCTTACATGGGATGATAAAATAATGATTATTGGGATTTGATTGGCATAGGTTGGACCAAGGCATTCACAAGATAGACAACATTTCCCACCAAACAACATAATTCACATGCTTGGAGGTGCAGGTTTTCTTTGGATGGGTTGGACTGGTTTTAATGGTGGATCTCCATTAGCCTCTGATCTAATCACATCATTAGCCATTCTCAATACTCATCTTTGCACTGCCACCAGCTTGTTGGTATGGCTTTCAATGGACATGATATTTTACAATAAAAGTTCTGTAATTGGAGCTGTCCAAGGAATGATCACTGGCCTAGTTTGCATTACCCCTGGTGCAGGTTAGTAGTTACTAATGCAAGTGCTTTAGCTTAACAATATCAATATTTAATTCACTTGTAAGGGTTCGTATGGTAAGAGAGATAAAAGAATAATTAATCTCGGGATTAAATTTGAGATGAGTTCATCCCACGTTTGGTTGGGATAAAATCGCGGTATAACTAATCCCGCGATTAGTTATCCCGGAATTGTAATTTTATTTTTGTCCCTATGAGAGAGTAGGATAACAATCTCGGGATAATTGATGCTAGAATAACTTGTTTTCCAACCAAACGATCCTAAATGAACAAAATGTAAGTAATAGGGAATAACGAGGAAGACTTCTAGGGGTTAAGTTCACATATGGTGACTGAACTTTACCCAATATAACAATAGAACCAAAAAAAAAAAAAGACAGCTCTGTGCATGAAGCATCTCGCGTTCATGCAGGATCCGGAGAAGGACTGCACCCAAGGGGTGCAATGTAGGCAGCCTATCCTGATGCAAATATCAGTAGCTAATTCCACGGCTTGAACTCACGAGCTATAGATCACACGGAGACAACTTTACCGTAATATAACAGTAGAATCAAAAATCAATTATTTTGTCACATCAAAGTAACTATAGATGAGCAAAAACTTGCATACCAGTACTTTGACAGCAAATGCCTAGAACGAGCGAGTATAAAGAGCTCAGATTTTATCAAATATGAGCATGTAAGCACCACAACAGCTAATACTACTAGTACGGCTCAATCCAAAGTAAGTTGAAGTCGCTATATGAATCCTCATTATTTCTGTCACTCCATTTAAGCTCGTCTCGGCTAATATCATAGAAAAGAAAATATGAGCCTGTTAGTACACTAGTATTAAAATGAGCAAAATGTCCTAAAACAATGCACATAGGAATGGCAGGCGGGGCGGTGCGGGGGCGAGTTCTGTTTGAACCAGCACAATTTCAACCCGTCCCGCATAGGATTTAAACCCGCATTCACCTGCCCCACTCTCCACTCGCGTTCACCTGTCCCGCCCTGCCCCGCAAATTTTTTTAATAAAAATTCTCTTTTTTTGTGGGTTTTTTTTGCCAATAACACAGATAAACTCCCACCCTAATCACATCAGGTGACTTGGAAATAACACAGATTCCGACCATTATGTAAGATTTACTTTCTGCTCACTTTCTGTCAAATCACCTTAAGGATTTTGCATATGCAATGATTTACAAAAATATTAATAATGCCTCTCCTGTTAAATGCACCAACATTCATATTCAAAGAAGAAAAAAACTAGTTATGGAAAAAACACTTTAACGAACCTTCAACAGGACACAGCACTAGTTAGTTCAAAAAAAAGTAAACCCAAAACCCGCAACCCGCCCCGTGTAATTTTTTTTAATTCAAAATTTGAACCCGCCCCTCAACCGCAAACTCCCAAACCTGCACCGCCCCGCTAACGCTCAAACCCACACCGCCCCATTGCCATCCCTAAATGCACATTGGCAGGAAGTGGCAGAGCCACTTTAGTCTAAGGGGGTGTCAATTGGCACCCCTTCACGGAAAATTACAGTGTAGCTAGGTCAAAAGAAAGTTTATGCCTATCGTATATGTTAAATCCTCCTAATTTTTTCGTGTATTTACTTCGTTATAATTTGAGCCGAGGGTCTACGTAAACAGCCTCTACCTTTCACCACGTAGAGGTGAGGTCTGCGCACACAGTACTACCCTCTTCCGATCCCACTTGTGGGATTATTATTGTTGTTGTAATTCCGTTATATTATGACGCCCCTTAGTGAAATTTCTGAATTTGTTGGCTTCGCCATGGTTGGCAGGTATAGTGGAGTCCTGGGCAGCAATACTCATGGGAATCTCATCAGGTTCAATACCCTGGTTCACTATGATGGTTCTGCACAAGAAATCAGCATTTTTCCAGAAAGTCGACGACACATTAGGAGTCTTCCACACACATGCAGTAGCAGGCCTCTTAGGAGGAATCCTCTCTGGATTCTTTGCTAAACCTAAGCTTCTGAGGATGTTTTATGGATCAGACAAATATGGTCCAGGCTTTCTCTACAGCATAATTGATGGAGACATTAAGCGAGGGGTTCGCCAAATGATTTATCAGATTCTTGGTGCTGCATTTATCACAATATGGAATGTTGTGGCTACGAGTTTGATATGTATTTTTATAAGTCGAATAGTTGAGTTAAGACTTCATGAGGATGATCTTGAGATTGGAGATGATGCTGTTCATGGCGAAGAAGCTTATGCTTTGTGGGGTGATGGAGAGAGAGATCCACCTCGCTTTAACAGGACTCCTAAAATCCCTTATTTTTGCCGACGCCAATATGGAACAACTCAATAGAGAGGTGAATTCAGAATCTAGAGTATTAAGAACTTGTTATGCTAAGAGAGGCGAATTCGGAATCTAGAGTATTAAGAACTTGTCATGCTAGAGGAGTATTCGCGGTACTGGAGAATGTGTGAGCCCCATCTAATAGTACAATCAAACTTAATGAGGATTTGGTTGTGAATATTCCATCCAAAAGTTTGCTTTTAGTTCAAAACAATCAATATAGAGAATCAAAACAAGTAGCAGGAATATCCACTAAAATCCTTACTCTCTCATCCCTAACCACTCTTCCAAACCACGCAAATTAACTTGTTTGCTAATGTGTATTGTCTAATCTATGATAATCAAGCTTTTCCTCTTCCGTAAGCGCATATAGGGAAGAGGGCCCTCGGCTATTAAGAGGATTACTATTGTCTTTCTTTTATTTACTGGAGTTTCTTGTCCCCGCGGCCCCCGAAACTAAGACCACCAGGGAAGAGGGCCCTCGGCTATTAAGAGGATTACTATTGTCTTTCTTTTATTTACTGGAGTTTCTTGTCCCCGCGGCCTCCGAAACTAAGACCCCCAGTAATCTCTTGAGCAACCAGCTTTTTGTAGACCTTTCTCCTATACTATTACCCCTTATAATAACCACGTTAAAATGTTTCTCCTCTGTTCACTTAAAACCCCAATGCCTTTTAAGAAATTCCAGGTCTCTGTTCAAATATACATTGATGTTTAAGGTGATTCAGGCCAGCAGTCAGAAAAAATCAAGAGTTCATGCACTGGCCCTAGGTGAAAACTGGTGGTGTGTGCTTGTCAAGGTTGAAGGAAGGAGATGACAATAGAGTCTTGCTTTGTCTGCATGAATTTCATCATGAATGTGTTGATAGGTTGTAAAGACTTTAGGAGCAACCCATCCTTTGACTATTCATGAAAAATCAAAGAAAACAAACTGATGAAATTGTCCTTTGACTATTCATGAAAAACCAAAGATAACAAACTGATGAAAAGATCAATTTTCAACTTTCAGAAATTTAAAGACCTCTTCCACCATAGGAGGTTACTATTTCACAATATCATGAGTAAGAAAGAAGGCTCTGGCACACATAACCAACATGACATTGCAAAACACAAATAATACTTGACATAAACAACAGCATAATTTAAACAGTCAGCTAGATGCGAGCATATCAGGTGCTACAGCACACATACATTCGTTGATTGGTAGCATAAGACCTAAATATAGTCCAACCAAACTCATAAAGATCGTTACAAACAGCTTTCCCTAGTAATTGGGCTACCCGATGCCTTGTCGACGTCCTCCTATCTAGCACCACGAGCATAGTTCCTTTCATAAGGGGAATATGACCTGGATCGTTCCCTTCTTGACCTTCCCCCATAAGGTGAGCGCCTAGGAGAATAATCTCGTCCACCTCGATAAGGTGAACGCCTTGGAGATCTTCGGTGCCCATAGTCATCACGGCCGCGATACCTACCACGGTCACCTCGGTCACCACGAAAACCTTTGACCATAGAAAAACAATCCTTCAGGACTTCCAATATTTAGCCCAAAATGACAGAAACTAGTAGAAAATGATAAAAGACTCACCATCACCCCTTGCGTTCTTAAGCCCTAGATAGTGACCAGGCGTTGGAGTCCTCGGGCGTTTCCTCCGAGACTGAAAAATAGACACATGGTTTCATAATCTGAAGTCTAAACACATTCACATTTACATCAAGGAAAAAGATGGAATATCTAGACCAGACAATATACTCCTTGTTTGAAGTAAGCATGAAGATAACATTTCTCTAAAATCCAGCAAAGAAAACAGTTGCTTACCTTCCCCTTACATGCTAGGTAAGGAAGTTGGCAAAACAGATAACTATGTTCTTTATAAATAAATATAACATCATGCTAGTCGTGCAGTAAAGCAGCTTAGATATTTTGGCATGTTCCATCCAAGCAAAAAATTGTGGGAGACAGAGACCAATGCTGGATTAGATTGTTGATAATGACCGTAGATTAGTTGAGAGTAATTGCTGAGGTTGTATAGATGTTGGACAATATAGTTGCTATGTCTAGTTGATCAGATGCATGTGAAAGCTGTTTTAGCGAGCCATTGGTCAAGCTGAGTGAATATAATGTTGCAGGGGAAGAACAGATCATCTTTGATCGCTGCTGACAAAGCTGATGCAATGTCTTCTGAATATAACCAGAAAACCTCCAAGTTAAGAAGACAGAAAAGCAATCTAAATGGACATGGTTCACTAGCTCAATACAAAGCAGCTCACCTTCTCCACAGTTATGTAGCGGCCTTCAAGAACAGACTGATTTAGGTGCTTAATGCAACGCTCAGCACCCTCAAGACTATCCATCGTTATAAAAGCAAAACCACGAGAGATGCGGGAACGCGGCTCCACGACCAGGAAAACTGATTTCACCTGGTGGATAGAAAGTAAAAGAAAACACTCAGAGCAGGTTCATATATTTGAGAGATGGACAAAGGGAAGTGAATCCAGCAAAAATGCCACCACCACAATTCATTGGTGTACATATTAAAGACATTACTCGTACCGTCAACTTAAGAAAACCAAATAAATAAATAAGCGGTTACTCCAAAGAATATCAAAGAACTTTCTTTGGAAACATTAAAATTACACAAATAGGATTATAAAGTAAATGCAACCTCTGCCTCGAGTTTGTGAGATCAGTTCTTAGTATGACCACGTTCATCTTCATGTTTTCTTTGGTTGGAAACGCAATTCAAAAAAGAATTATTTTCTACAATTCTTGAACTATTGGAAAATCAGATACAGAAGAGAGAGTGATACTGGGAGCTCCTGACTCTTACAGCAACTCTAACATCATATTATTTCCAATTAATTGCATACCGTTGGCGTTGTGGTAATTGTTCACTTACTGTCATAGTCAACTTCAACGTGCATGTATTCTCCATGATAACGACAATGAATAAGCTGACAGAGACTTGATCAGATCTTACGACATATATCAATCGAGAAAAAGCAATAAGAGTAAAAGACAAGAGAAAACACAGGGAGATTGGATACCGATATGTGCCCATCTGAAATTGGATTATGGTCGATTTACGAAAAGTAAAGCCTTATATTGATTTGTCTGATCTCCATCCTCTCTAGCTAATTTCTTTTTGTTTTCGTGCTTATTCATCCCTTTTCAGTGAATAGGAATTATTCTCGGAAGAAAAAGAACAAAAGAAAATATATCGCAAAAAAAATTATTGTGCAGTTAGTGAAAACCCTTCAAAGCTATAAAATAGGAATAGGAAAGTGCAGAGGAAACTTTTTGTTAACATCCATTTAGAATAGAAATTTGTAGAGCAAAAAAGGATGAATAAGAAACTAACTTGCATACAAGTAAATACCAACCTTTGCCTCCTTTGAGAAATGCTCCTCAAGGTCCCTTTGTGTCACCCTTGTAGACAAACCAGTCACATAAAGTGTGACACCAGGATTAGATGGTTCATCCCTGAATAAGTTATGGAGCAACAAATTTTAGCAACGTACAACAAGATATTAACACAAAGAAAACATAACACACAGGATATTAAGCAGCACTACAAGAAGAAAGACTTGGGCAGAGAAAAACTCAAGTTCCAACGAACCTCCCATGACTTCTCGACCTTGATCTGGACCTGGATCTTCCTCTTGGCCTTGACCATGATCTAGACCTTGACCTAGATCTTGCCTTTTCCTCCCAAGGAGATGGAGAGCGCGAATACCTAGAAAGTGCAGAAATTGTAACATTAAATCAGTTCAATAACAATCATATAAAGAAACCACGTCTTACCTGCAAATGTAAACCAGGAAAATTTAATATTTGAAATCGATGCTACAACAGAAATACTCAGTACTAGCGTGAAATTAGAGAACTAACTTAAATTAGAAAAGTACAGAAGATGCAACTTTGTAATGGAGTAAATGTTTTTCAGAAATGCTATACTGCCGTGATTAAGTTTAAAAACAATTATTCCTCAATCATGAGCAAGTTAGGGTGAGCTATACAGTTAAGCTTAAGATGAATGACTAAATACCAAAAAGATAGAGCTTGAATTGTATCTAAGTGAACACCTTCCATCAATCAATGAAACCAGTTATTTTCAGTCAAATCATAGAACACTTCCTTGGGGTTTAACACAAACTCTTCTTTCACTTTGAGAGGCAAAAATCAAAGAAGGATTCATCCTTCCAGGTACCATTAACTAAACGGGATATACATCCACCCAAAAAACATGAATATGTAAGATACCTCCAAAACAACTACCAGCCAACAACAATATCCAATTAACAAAAATCTAACAACTAATTCAAAACTTTTTGCTTCAATATTCCTTATGGTCTACATCTACCTCTTCTTTGAATCTCTCTATCACATTCCTCCACATAATCACAATCGTTGCAAGCCTACGTAAGAGATAAGGATTGCAATAGGCTGAGAGCAGCGTAAAATAGTATAACAACTCCTCTAAAAGCTAAAGGACCTTGGGAAAGCAAAATGGATGCAAAGTATTCACATAGGTGACCCCAAAAAATTTCATGTCGATAATTCCTTCTTCTTTTTTCACAAATTTTTTTTCTTCAACTGTGCCTTTATTCACTTTGACCCACGCTTTAACTGCACTTTGCGCTAAAAGGCCCATGTACACTTTTAACTCCTGATAACACCTGCTCCCGATCCACTGGGAACATACCAAAGATATATTAGTCATCTACATAATTAAATTTCCACACAGTCAGTCCTGATCCCTCATACATGACCTTCCTTTCTGACAGGTAAATTCGAGAATCAAATTCCAAGAGGACCAAAACTATGGTTTTCTAGTCCTATAGTTGAAGGTTCCAGTATCATAGGTGGAATAGATTGAGCTGTTCTAACATTTAGTACTATGGCAACAATTAGGAAATAACTGGTTTGAAGGGAGAAAGAATGTTTCCCATCTGTCAAATCATATTAATTCTAGTAGATCCAGATGATAAATGGTAGGGACAAAGGAAGACGGGTTACCTATCAACGAAAGAGCAAATAGAAGGGTTCAAATCTGTGCGAAGCAAAGCTAATAACAAGACACACACTCCCATCTATGTGTCAAATGAAAGCCATCTATCTGCCTAGACAAGCATCTACCTCGCTCGGGAGTAATAAGATACACTTCAATAAGAATTAACCATAGCCAATTCTACATCAACCAAGTCATCCAATTCAAAGCATCTATATTCAAAGTGAAAAATATATTTTTATAACCTAGAAATCCCCGAGAGACCATGGTGCACGGTACGAAACTCGAGAAATCCCCATTCAAGCACCAGGCTTTGTGTGCGATCTTACCACCGGACCAAAACCCTAGGAGCAAAGTAGAAAATACCTTTACATACAGAAAATAACTTTAATATAGCTAAGAAGCATCAAATACAGTAAACAAAAAAAATTACAAAAAAACATCACCCATAAAATAATTAATAGAACCATTTTTCACTTTCACGTGAAGAAGTAACCCTAAAAAGCACATTCAGCAGCGAGAAACAGATCAGAATTCCTATCTACAAATCAGAAGTGCAAAACGCAGAAAACATCTTCAACAGAAATACGAAACGAAAATTAAGGTAAAACGGAGTAAGAGAGAGACGGTAGAGTACCTTTTTCCAGGAGAATCAGCCTGCAAAAAATCATAACCGTCTTCAGTTGTTATATTCGCAATTAATCAGAGAAAATTTCAGATTTATAAATTCATGTAATACACACATAAGTAGATAGATAAATGAGAGAAGAGAGAAAGAGAGCACTTGCCATTTCCGCAGAGACGAGCAAACCCTAAATCGCCAAAACGGAGACCTTGTTTCGCGTGCAAGACCGTTTTTTGAAGAAGGTCGTGCTTTTTCAAGTTTGGTCCCTTCTTTGTTTTATACATACCGAGAAAATGATAAGAATAGTCCCTTCTGTTTTGGAATAGGTCTATAATAGTCTCTCAAATATACACTTGAACAGATTGGTCTTTCAAGTTTATCAAAAGTGAATACTTTTGTTTTCGGTTAAGTATTTAACAAACTCTGGTTGCTCGATTTAAGGAGAACTAGTCTTAGGGTACGTGATGCACGTGAATCATGTCTTAATGAGTATAAATTATTTAAAAAATAATTTTAAGTTATAAAATAGAAGTGTAAGTTCTTAAAGATGATCATGAACATTGGTTGTGTATAATTAACTCAATAATTAAAAAAAATATCTCAGAAGTCCTCAATCATTAATAATTCAATTTAAGATTTGTTCCAAGTTTGTAATTTCATAATTTCAGTTTCACAGCCAAGATCCTTGAAAATGTAAATAATCTTGAAGGATACAACTTATAACATATAAGTAGATAACTAATAATCTTCGAACTTTAAATAACACAAAATCAAAGTGCAATAATATACAAACAAAAAAAAAGACATTAAAAAAAGAAGCTAGTAAGCGAATCTACAATTGAAAGCTAGCTGATAAACTGACTCATATTTAGCTAAATATATCATGGATTAATAATTAAGAAATCTCATAAACTATCTTGTTAATTTGTGCATTTAAAACTTTTGAAAGTTTAAAGTATAATATTGAATAAAATTATTGGTGTAGTAGTCTTGTATATTTTTATAAAGTGAAGCTATCTACGTTATTGTCCAAGAACCCGTACTTTTTCTTTCTTAAATCTTTTTATTATTCTTTTATCTATTTCTTAATTATATTTATATCTAGTTTACGTGCAAGACCTATACGAAGTGATATTTTAATAATTTCTAAATATTATAACTTTCTACATGGTTCGAATAAGAAAATAAATTAATAAGCAAAATTTTAATTAATTTTAAGCTCTTAAATATTAAAATAATTATTAAATAACTATGAAATCAACAAAAGTAAGTTGTAGAAAGTTTTCAACAAACGTAACCCATGAACACGTTTTCTTATTTAATTAACATGTTATGGTGAAAGCTAAAAATAAAGAGTTTCTTACTTAGTTCAATAAGAAAATATTTAATAACCAAAATTTTAGGTGATTTAAATGTCCTAAATATTAGGAAAGTAACTTAAATTACAATTGTGTCCAATGTTAAATTTATTTTTAGAGCGTAAAAAAGAAGAACAACATTCCGCTAAAGGCCTTCGTGTTTTTAATATAGTATAGATAGATATAGATTATGAAAGAAAAAAACTAACCAAAAATACCAGGAACGTCCCGTCAAATCCGAAAAAATTGCAATACCAAAAATTGAAATAAATGCTAAAAATATAACAAAAATAGTAGAAACTACATCTCAACAACTACACCAAACACCATAAATATACCAAAGATAGCATAAACTATACCTCCAAATGTAAGTTGCCATTGAATTTTTTTTCCACCGTTTCTATAAAATTTTAATAATCATTGTTTGTTAAATACTTAACGCATATCAAAATGTTGTTATAAATATATTATATTATGGATATTCATTTAGTACTTCATTGTAAATAAGCTTCCTGAAGAAGCTTATCCATATGGGATTCCGCCGTAAATATGTTTATCTATTTAGTACTCTATTGGAAATAAGCCTTTTGGAGAAGCTTATCACTTCGGTACCCGATTATGGATAAACATTACCCCCGATAGAAGATTATTCATACCGGGTATAATAAGTTAAATATCTTGTAGCTTATGTTCATACTCAAAATGGCCTTGCAGAGTCATTTATTAAACGCCTGCAATTAATAGCAAGACCACTACTTATGGAAACAAAATTGTCCACTACTGTTTGGGGTCATGCTATCTTGCATGCAGCATCACGTATCTGTCTTAGACCGACACATTATAATAAATATTCTCCGTCACAATTAGTTTTTGGTCATGAACCAAATATTGTCCATCTATAAATTTTTGAATGTGTTGTATATGTGCCAGTAGCACTACCATAACACAGTAAGATGGGACCACAGAGAAGGATAAGAATATATGTTGGGTTTAAATCACCCTCTATTTTTCGGTATCTTAAACCATTGACAGGAGATTTATTTACTGCTCGATTTGTAGATTGTCGATTTGATGAAACAAATTTCCCATAATTAGGAGGAGAGAAAAAGGAAATCAAAAGAGAAATTGTGTGGAAAGTTTCATCATTATCTCACTTTGATCCACGTACCCCTATATGTAATCAGGAGGTCCAAAAGATCATCCATTTATAGAATATAGCAAATCAAATGCCAGACGCATTTAGTGATTTGAAAAGGATAACTAAGTCACATATTCCTACAGAGAATGTGCCTATCCTAATTAATGTACCAGTAGGACCATCTACTAACATGAGAGCTAGTGAACCTAAAGCACGTTTGAAGCGTGTTAGGCCTTTGGGTTCTAAGGATCGAAATCCTCGGAAAAAAAATCGACAAATGATCAAAACGATACTATGAAGGGATCTCCTGAAGAGACCCAAGATCTGATTAGTTCTGAGATTCCTAAACAAACCAATAAACCCGAAGCTCATGTAAGTGAGGAACTTTTAATAAGTTCTACCAGTGATGGAATTAATTTAAATCGATCTGAAATAGTGGTGGATGATTTTTTCATATAATGTTGCACTTAATATTATGCAAGATAGTGAGGATATTGAACCTCAATCTGTCGAAAAATATCGACAAAGATCTGATTGGCCAAAATGACAAGAGG
Source organism: Nicotiana tabacum (assembly GCF_000715075.1). Taxonomy (NCBI): domain Eukaryota; kingdom Viridiplantae; phylum Streptophyta; class Magnoliopsida; order Solanales; family Solanaceae; genus Nicotiana; species Nicotiana tabacum. The sequence continues at coordinate 14,486,161 of NC_134100.1, forward strand.
CAATTCAATCGGAATTGAAGTCACTTGCTAAAAGAGAGGTCTTTAGACCAATAGTCCAAACATTTGCTGGTATAAAACCAGTAGGTCATAAATGGGTTTTTGTGCGAAAAAGGAATGATAAAAATGAAGTTGAAAGATACAAAGCTCGCCTTGTTGCACAAGGATTCTCACAATGATCTGGAGTCGATTTTGATGAAACATATTCACCTGTTATGGATGCCATAACATTTCGATATCTCATCAGTTTAGCACTACATGAAAAGCTTGAAATACATCTAATGGATGTAGTTACAGCTTATATGTATGGTTCACTTAATAATGAAATTTATATGAAAATTCCTGAAGGATTTAAAATGCCTGAAGCGAATTCAAAATCTCAGGAAATTTATTCAATTAGATTACCAAGATCTTTGTACGGTTTAAAGCAATCTGGGCGCATATGGTATAATCGCCTTAGTGAATATTTGCTGAAAGAAGCTTACATAAATAATGTTATTTGTCCATGTATTTTTATAAAGGAAATGACATCAGAATTTATTACACTTGTTGTTTATGTCGATGACATAAATCTTGTTGCAACTCCAAAGAGCTTCAAAAGGCAATTGAATATCTTAAGAAAGAATTTGAGATGAAAAATCTTGGGAAGACAAAACTTTGTCTTGGTCTGCAAATTGAACATTTAGCAGACGGGATCTTTATCCATCAATCTGCATATACAGAAAGGATCTTAAAATGCTTTTACATGGACAAAGCGCACCCATTGAGTACACCAATGGTTGTTCGATCATTTGAAGTGAATAAGAATTTGTTCCGACCTCCAGAAGAGGATGAGGGAGGAACTCCTAGGTCCCGAAGTACCCTATCTCAATGCAATTGGTGCACTAATGTATCTTGCTAATGCAACAAGGCCTGACATAGCATTTTCTGTTAATTTACTAGCAAGATACAGTTCTTCTCCTACATGAAGACATTGGAATAGGATTAAGCATATATTCCGATAAGGGAACTCTTGATATGGGTTTGTTTTATGCTAACAAGGATTGTGCAGATCTTGTTGGTTATGCAGATGCAAGTTATTTATCTGATCCCCATAAAGCTCGATCTCAAATTGGGTACGTGTTTACATATGGAGGTACTATCATTTCATGGCGCTCCACAAAATAATCTATTGTTGCTACTTCTTCAAATCATGCTGAGATAATAGTTATTCATGAAGTAGGTAGGAAATGCATATAGTTGAGATCAATAATTTATTTTATTCGAGAAAATGTGATTTGGAATGTGAGAAAAGACCCACAATTTTATACGAAGACAATGCTGCATGCATAGCCCAATTAAAGGGAGAATTTATAAAAGGAGATAGAACGAAGCACATTTCACCAAAATTATTTTACATACACGACCTTCAGAAAAATGGTGACATTGATGTGCAATAAATCCATTTAAGCGATAATCCAGCAGATTTATTCACTAAATCGTTGCCAACTTCAACTTTTGAGAAGATTGTATACAAGATTGGAATGCGGAGACTCAAATATTTGAAACAAGGTTTTCATCAGGGGGGAGTAAAATACGCGATGCACTCTTTTTTCCTTACTAAGGTTTTTTCCCATGGGGTTTTCCTTATAAGATTTTTAATGAGGCACCTAGCAATACGTATTACTAAATATGTGTACTCTTTTTCCTTCACTAGGATTTTTTCTCACGTGGTTTTTCCTAGTAAGGTTTTAATGAGGCACATTATCTTTTAATGAACATCCAAGGGGGAGTGTTAAAAATATATTATATTATGGATGTTCATTTAGTACTCTATTGTAAATAAACTTCCTAAAGAAACTTATCCATATGGGACTCCACCATAAATATGTTTATCTATTTAGTACTCTATAGGAAATAAGCCTCCGGGAGAAGCTTATCACTTCGGTACCCGATTATGGATAAACATTACCCCCGGTAGAAGATTATCCATACCGGATATAATAAGCTTATCCTTTCGATACTCGATTATGGATAAACACTACCCCCGGTAGAAGATTATCCATACCAGGTATAATGAGCTTATTCTTTCAGTACTCCATTATGGATAAACATTACTCCTAGTAGAAGATTATATATACCTGGTATAATGAGCTTATCCTTTTAGTACTCCGTTATGGATAAACTTTACTCTCAGTAGATCCATATCTGGTATAGTAGCAGCTTACACGACAACTTGCTTTCTTCTATATACAGAAGAGATTTCAGTTCATTATATACATCAGTTTGAATTCGAATAATATATTAGTTTCTTTCTGTACTTGTCTTTGCTTTATAGTCTTTATTTTATAACAAATACTCATATTTAGAAAACTGAAAGAAACAAAATTAAAAAATGGTCTTTAGCCTACCCCGGTCAAAAAGGACTACCTTGGTTATTCTCTCTTCTTTTGCACATATTTTATGCTTAATTATTACTATATAATTGTTAAATAATCATACTTCGGCCTATATTTACAAGAATTTAGGTAAATCCAGTTAAATTACAGTAGTGTGATAGATCAAATTTTTGTTGGAGCTGATCTATTAGGAGTGCAGTTTTAAGTTACATATTTTTTTTCCTTTTTTTTTCGTCGTGTTCTTACAGCGGATTGAAGGGGAGCCTTAGAGCAATAATAAAGTTATCTCTATGTGATATATAGGTCACGAGTTCAAGTCATGGAAGCAGTCATTAATACTCGTATTATGGTAGGTTGTCTACATCATGCCTCTTGAATATGGCCCTTCCTCGAACCCTATGTGAACGGGAATATTTTATGCATCCTATTTTTTTTCTTATAAAAGTTTGAAGTTTTTCTTCAATCAAAAATATTTTATGAAGTTTTTTCTTGCGTGGGGAAATTACATTATTTTTTATTTTTAACTTTGAACCCGTGAGGAGTAAAATAGGAAGAAAAAAATAAGTATAGTATAATTGTTATGAACAATAAAAGAAGAAGAAGAATATTGCATTGAAAAGTAAGGGGAGAGAATTCTTATTGATTTGAGATGATTTACAATGGAATAGAACCTTCTATTTATATGGAGAGGGTGACTTAGCCACCAAGTAATAAACCTTAGAATCTCTCTAAATATAGACATTCACCATAAATAAAATTCTATTTATAACACTCCCCCTTGAATGTCTATTCAACGGATAATGTACTTCGTTAAAACCTTAACTAAATAAAACCCAATGGGAAAAAATTCTAGAGAAGGAAAAAGAGTACATATATCTAACAATACGCCTTTTGGTTGCCTTATTAAAAACCTTGCAAGAAAAACCCAGTGGGACAAAACCTTGTGAGGGAAAAATAGTACAACGCGTATTAACTCCCCCTGATAAAAGCATCAATTCACATCATTGAGCCTTCGCATTCCAATCTTTTGCACCATCTTTCAAAGATCATTGGTAATGATTCGATAAACAAATCAGTCATATCAACTTGTATGAATATGTTGCACCTTGAAACTATCATTCATGATAGAAATGTAACGTCTTCATATAATGTTGTGGAATAACCTTTTCAATATCTCCATAAAGGTATTCTCGCTATCACATTATCATACTTATAGTTATAACAAGATACATATATGCACAAATTACACTTAGGATGTAGTACTTCAGGATCAAGAATTGTATATGCTTTAAGCAATTTAAATCCTTCAGGGATTATCGTATAAGTTAAGTCATATAATAGACTTTAATTAGATGCATATCACGTTTTTTGTGTCATGCTAGACATATAAAATACATGAAAGTGATTGCACACACTTATTGACTTTATACTTTCGAGTGTTTGAACAACATAGACAAAACTATATGTCTTTCATATGAAACCAATTCTACTTGAATTGTTTCTCTTCCATTTGGCTAATATTTTTGTGTCTGTATTCGACAGACTTAAGATCTTCATCTATACTTAGCGCTATCATAGATGTCGACGATGAATATTTTATATCGTTTCCAATCTCCTTATTTTTCATAAAGATATAACATAGAGATCTCTTCATAAATATATTCAGGTACCTGAATCTCTCATGAGAATTTATAAAGTGTTATGTCATGTGATCTTCTAGATCACTTGTTGTCACGACCCTAAACCCGGACCCGGTCGTGCCTCTCGTGAAGACAAGGCCATCCGACACTTACCCATTTCAGTTTAAGCAGTTAACAATGATAATTAAGCCTAAAACATGATAAATGACCCTATATTTAAGCAGTCAACAGTACAATATGCGGAAGAACAACCCAACACAGCCCGATACCGGGGTGTCACTAGTCATGAGCATCTATCAATCCTAATAGTCTGAAAAGTCTATAAGCTATTACAAAATGTCTGATAAAAAGATAGAAATGATAAAGGGAGGAGAACACGGGACTGCGGACGCCAAACAGCTACCTCGTGGACTCTGAAGTCCGCCGGGAGCTCTCAACTCGCACTGGCAGGATCAACAACGCCTGAATCTGCACACAGGGTACAGGGAGTAAAGTGAGTACTCCAACTCAGTGAGTAATAATCATAATTAAAGACTCGAAGTAGAAAATCACGTAAGGCACATTGTAGGCTATAACGAAGCAGTAAAACCAGTAAAACAATAAATCAGTAAAGATATGTGAAAGTCATTTTAGTTCAACTTATACTTCATGAAAAGCCCCTTTCAACAATTAAGCAGGTAAAAGACAAGCAATTAAGAAGAATAAACACATAAAGATTCGCCCCTCGGGCAATATCTCAGAATAATACCAGCCCATCGGGCTACATCTTACATCACATGGGTACCCGCACTCACTGGGAGTGTGTAGACTCCTGAAGGGGCCCCTTACGGCCCAAGTGCAACATCAAGCCATCTCGTGGCATCATCACTAGGCCCTCGGCCTCATATCAACAAACCATCTCGTGGCGTATAAATCTCAGGCCCTTGGCCTCGTAATCATAGTCAATGTTTCCTCACCACATAAGACCTCGGCCTTACTCAGTCAAAATCCTCACAAGCCACTCGTGCAATAGTAAAACATGATATCTCAGCCCAATTATCATTTAAAAGATCATTTAAGTGTTAAAATATAGTAAACATGGTTGAGTATGAAAACAATGAAATATAACATGACTGAGTTCAAATATAAAGTCTAAACAGTGAGGAAATATCAATAAAAATCCCCGAAGGGTTCAAATAGTTGGCACGAGGCCCAAATATGGCATTCAGCCCAAATAATGATGATAACAAGTAGATTTCAGTCAAATACGTGGTAAATTAATCATTCGGGGCGGACTAAGTCACAATCCCCAACAGTGCACGACCCCACGCTTGTCATCAAGCGTGTGTGTCACCTTAATATAGCACAACGATGTGCAATCCGGGGTTTCATACCCTTAAGACATCATTTACAATCATTACTTACCTCAATTCGGTTAAATCTCTAGCCCGCGATGCCTTTGCCCCTCGAATCGACCTCTACTCACGTCGAATCTATCCAAAATCAGAATCACAACGTCAAAATATGCTAAAGGAATGAAGCCCAAGTGAAAATAATCAATATACAACACAAATCCCAAAATTACTAAAACCCGACCCCCGGGCCCACGTCTCGGATTCCGATAAAAATTACATCAATAAATTATTTATCACTCCCTGAGTTCATACATACCAAAAGCATCAAAATCCAACCATAAATGACCCATCAAATCCCAATTTTTAGGTCTCCAATTTCAAGCCCTAGTTCTTCCATTTTAGACTTAATTTCCATGATTAATTAGGTAGATTTCACATTAGAATCGAGTTTTAAGTCCATGAATCTTACCTCCAAGTGATTCCCCTTGAATACCTCTTCAATCCCCTTCAAAAAGCTCCAAAAACGCTCAATAATGGAGGAAATAAACCCCAAAATCGCGGACAAGACGACTATTTAAACATTCTACCCAGGCCTGAAATCGTTCTTCGCGAACGCGGTAAAAGCCACGCATTCGCGAATCAAAAATAACTTTGACCAAAATTCCTCTTTCGCGATCCCGTCCTGCCCATCGCGAACGCGATGCTTCCTTAGACTAAGCCTTTGCGATTTCGTTGCCCTTCTCGCGAACGCGATGAATACATCCCCTTGAAGCTCAGCTGCCCATTTTCTTCTACGCGAACGCGACACCACCCCGCGAACGCGACACCACCCCGCGAACGCGATGCACAAATACTCAACCCTTCGCGAATGCAGAGCCTTCCTCGCAAACACAAAGGCTTAAATCCCAGCTTCTTCAACTGACCCTTCGCGAACGTGAGGACCCACTCGCGAACGCGAAGGTCATTTCTCTGCAGCATTGACCTGCAATTTTCTGCAACTCCAAACATTATGAAATGGTCCGATTGACCACCTGAAACTCACCCGAGGGCCCCGGGACCTTAACCAAACATACCAACATATCCCATATCCTCATTTAAACTTGTTCCAACCTTCAGAATGCTCAAAACAACATCAAAACACCAAATTCGCATCGAATTCAAGCCTAAAAATTCCAAAATCTTCTAAATTACGCTTTTGATCAAAAACCCAACCAAACCACATCCGAATGACCTGAAATTTTGCACACACATCCCAAACGATAAAACAGAACTACTGCAACTCTCGGAATTCCATTCCGACCCCTATATCAAAATCTCACCTATCAATCGGAAAACGCCAAAAATCAAATTTCGCCAATTCAAGCCTAAATCTACTTCGGACCTCCAAAACTCATTCTGATCACGTTCCTAAGTCCCAAATCACCTCCCGAAGCTATCCGAACCATCGGAACTCACATCCGATCCCTTTAGCACATAAGTCAACATCCGGTTGACTTTTCCAACTTAAGTTTCTTCAAAAGAGACTAAGTGTCTCAAACCTTACCAAATTCTTTCCGAACTCGAGCCAACCAACCCGATCCTATATAGAACCGATAGACAAAGAAATAAGAAGCAGAAATGGGGGAAACAGAGCGGTAACTCATGAGACGACCTGGCCAGGTCGTCACATCCTCTCTAACTTAAATAAACGTTCGTCGTCAAACGAGTTAAGAAACATAGCTGAAGCCTCAAACAAGTGAGGATATCTGCTCTGCATCTCCTGCTCGGTCTCCTAGGTAGCCTCCTCTATGGGCCGACCTCTCTACTGCACTTTCACTAAAGCTATATCCTTTGATCTTAACTTTCGAGCCTGACGCTCCAAAATAGTTGCTGGCTACACATCATAAGTCAAATCACCATCCAACTGAAACGTGCTAAAATCTATAACATGAGACCGATCCCCAATATACTTCCGGAGCATAGAAACATGAAATTCCGGATGCACACTCGACAAGCTGGGTGGCAAAGCAAGCTCATAAGCCACCTCCCCAATCCTCTAAAGCACCTCAAAAGTCCCAATGAACCGAGGACTCAATTTACCTTTCTTCCCAAATCTCATAACACCCTTCATGGTCGAAACCTTCAACAGAACCTTCTCACCAACCATGTAGGACACATCCCAAACCTTCATGTCAGCATAACTCTTTTGCCTCGACTGCGCTGTACGAAGCCTCTCCTAAATCACCTTCACCTTTTCTAAAGCATCCTGCACCAAGTCTGTCCCCAATAGCCTAGCCTCACCCGGCTCAAACCAACCAACTGGAGATCTACACCGCCTCCCATACAAATCCTCATATGGAGCCATCTGAATACTCGACTGGTAGCTATTGTTATAAGCAAACTCTGCAAGTGGTAGAAACTGATCCCATGACCCTTTGAAATTAATGACACAAGCACACAACATGTCCTCTAATATCTGAATAGTGCACTTGGACTGCCCATTCGTCTGAGGGTGAAAAGCTGTGCTCAACTCAACCTGAGTACCCAACTCTCGCTGCACAGACCTCCAAAACTGCAAAGTAAACTGAGTGCCCCTATCTGAAATGATGGAAACTAGGACACCATGCAAACGAACAATCTCCCAGATATAGATCTTTGCCAACCGCTTTGAGGAATAGGTAGTACATACAGGAATAAAGTGTGCGAACTTGGTCAGCCAATCCACAATCACCCAAATAGCATCGAACTTCTTCAAAGTCCGTGGAAGTCCAACAACAAAGTCCATAGTGATCCTCTCCCACTTCCACTCAGGAATATCCATCTGCTGAAGCAAACCACCCGATCTCTGATGCTCATAGTTCACCTGCTGACAATTGAGACACCGAGCTACAAACCCCACAATGTCTTTCTTCATTCTTCTCCACCAATAATGCTGCCTCAAATCCTTATACATCTTTGCAGCACCCGGATGAATGGAATACCGCGAGCTATGGGACTCCTCCAGAATCAACTCCCGAAGCCCATCCACATTGGGCACACAAATCCGGCCCTGCATCCTCAACACTCATCACCAATGGTCACATCCCTGGCATCATCATGCTGAACTCTGTTCTTAAGGACAAGCAAATGCGGATCATCATACTGGCGTTGTCTGATGCAATCATATAAGGAAAACCAAGAAACCACACAAGTCAATACCCGACTGGGCTCCAAAATATCTAACCTCACGAACCGATTGGCCAAGTCCTGAACATCAACTGCGAGAGGTCTCTCCCCAATTGGAATATAAGCCAAACTCCCCATACTCACCGCCTTTCGGCTCAAGGAATCGGCCACCACATTGGCCTTTCCTGTATGGTACAATATAGTGATATCATAATCCTTAAGCAACTCCAACCACCTCTGCTGCCTCAAATTGAGATCCTTCTGTTTGAACAAGTGCTGGAGGCTACGATGATCAGTAAACACCTCACAAGACACACCATACAAGTAATGCCTCCAAATCTTCAACGCGTGAACTATGGCAGCCAACTCCAAATCATGAACAGGGTAGTTCTTCTCATGAGGCTTCAACTGACGAGAAGCATAAGCAATAACTCTACCCTCCCGCATCAAAATACAACCAATACCAATTCTCGAAGCATCACAATACACAGTATATGAACCTGAAGCTAATGGCAAAACTAATACTGGAACTATGGCCAAGGCTGTCTTAAGCTTCTGAAAGCTCTCTTCACACTCGTCCGACCACACAAAGGGAGCACCCTTCTGAGTCAACTTGGTCAAGGGCGATGCGATAGATGAGAATCCCTAAATAAATCAGCAATAATAACCTGCCAAACCAAGAAAGATGCGAATCTCTTTGGCTGAGGACAGTCTAGGCTAACTCTGAACCGCCTCTATCTTTTTCGGATCAACCTGAATACCCTCGTTGGACACCACATGCCCCAAGAAAGCCACTGAATTGAGCCAAAACTCACACTTGGAGAATTTTGCATAAAGTTTCTCCTCCATTAATCTCTACAACACAACTCTCAAATGCTCCATGTGATCCTCCTAGCTATGTGAGTATACCAGAATATCATTAATGAAAACTATGACAAACGAGTCGAGATAAGGCCGGAACACGCTGTTCATCAAATGCATGAACGCTGCTGGGGCATTGGTCAGCCCAAATGACATCACCAAGAACTCATAATGACCATATCGGGTCCTGAAAGTCGTCTTAAGAATATCCGAGTCCCTGATCTTCAACTGGTGATAACCTGAACGGAGATCAATCTTGGAGAACATTCTCGCTCCCAGAAGCTGGTCGAATAAATCATCAATGCGAGGCAAAGGATACTTGTTCTTAACCGTTACCTTGTTCAATTGCCTATAATCAATGCACATCCTCATATTGTCATCCTTCTTCTTCAAAAATAGAACTGGCGCACCCCAAGGTGACACACTAGGTCGAATGAACCCTTTATTAAGGAGTTCCTTAAGCTGCTCCTTTAATTCCTTCAACTCTGCTAGTGCCATACGATTCGGAGGAATAAAAATAGGTTGAGTGATCGACACCCGGTAAATGCCAAAATGAATATCCCTATCTGGTGGTATGCCCGGCAGGTCTGCAAAAACACATCAGGAAAATCCCTCACAACTGGAACAGAATCAGTATTGGGAATCTCAGCACCGACATCCCTCATAAAGGCTAGATACGAAAGACAATCCTTCCCAATCATACACTGGGTTTTCAAGAATGAGATCACTCTACTGGGAACATAATCAGTCACACCTCGCCACTTAATCCGTGGCATACCTGGTATAGCCAATGTGACTGTCTTAGCATGACAGTCTAGGATAGCACGACATGGAGATAGCCAATCCATACCCAAAATGACATCGATATCCACTATACACAATAATAAAAGATCCACATGGGTCTCTAGACCCCCAATAGTCACCACACATGACCGGTACACATGGTCTACAATAATAGTATTGCTCATCAGGGTAGATACATGAACAGGTGAAGCGAGAAACTCACGGGGCATACCCAAATAACGAGCAAAGTATGATGACACATAAGAAAAGGTGGAACCGGGATCAAATAATATAGAGACATCTCTGTGGCAGACTAAAACAATACCTGTAATAACAGTATTTGAAACAATAACATCGGGTCTGCCTGAAAGTGCATAGAAGCGGGCTTGACCACCACTTGATCGACCTCCCCCTCTGGGGTGACCCCTAGCTGACTGACCTCCACCCCTAGCTGGCTGGGTGGGTGATGGTGAAGTAATTGGTGTTGAAACCGATGACTGACCCCTCTACTGAGATGAACCTGTAAGTCGACGAGGGCACTACCTCCATATATGGCCCATCTCTCCACACTCATAACAACTCCCAGGTGCTGGAGAAGGGGACTGAAGGGAACCCCTAGCACCGGAATCACTAGCAGATGCACTCGGCATAGAAGAGCCCTGAACTGATGGAGCACGGGACAAACTCTAAGCTGGAAGAGCACTATGTGATGACTTGCCCTGATATGAACTATGAGAACCATGAACCAATGACGCCCCAAGATAACCTGGGCGAGCTGGCTGAGCATGTCTGAATGGACGGCCTTTGCCTTGCTGAAACTGACCTCTCGAAGGAGTACCAATGTAACTACCAGATCCTCGAGGCCTCTTGGCCTCCCTCTCGTCTCGCTTCTGGCAACGAACAGACTCAATCTCCCAAGCAATGTCTACAACCTCCTCAAAGGTAGCACCAATCACCCTCTCCCTGGTCATAAGATTACGAAGCTGATAAGTGAAGCCATTAAAAAACCTCTTAATCCTCTCTCTATCTATCGAAACCAACCAAATAGCAAGACGAGCTAACTCGGAGAACCTCATCTCATACTGCATCACTGTCATCTCTCCCTGACGCAACTACTCAAACTGCCTGTGCAGCTCCTCTCTACGAGACTGCGGTACATACTTCTATAGAAAGAGAACGGAGAACTACCGCTAGGTAAGGGTGCTGCACTAACAGGCCTACGCCTCTCAAAAGTCTCCTACCAAGTTAAGGCAACTCCAGAAAATTGATAAGTAGTAAAAGCGACCCCGCTGGTCTCCAGAATACCCGCTGTATGAAGCATCCTCTAACACTTATCTAAGAAACCCTAGGCATCGTCGCCCTCTGCACCACTGAAGGTCGGAGACTAAAGTCTACTAAACCTCTCCAACCTACGCTGCTCGTCCTCTGTCATGGCAAGAACTACATAGTCCTAAGCAGCTGCAACCGACTAGGCTGGATGTGCCCCCGATGTCCAAAGTCCCTGCACGACCTGCTCAGGTGTGTGAGCGGAGGGAGTCTGAATGCCTCCCCCGGCCTGAGAAATAGCTGCGGCTGTAGTGGCTGATACCATCTGAGCTAGGCCAGTGCAAACTGATAGAATCTGAGCCAAGGCCTCCTGAAGACCCGGAATTACAATGGGCACAACTGGTGCCTGAGTTGGTGCTGATGGAGCGTCCATAACTGGGACCTGATCCTGAACTGGGGCGTATGAGCACGTGATTTTTGCCCTATGTGGATTACTCCCATAGAATACAAGAAAAACAATTTCTTCCATTTTTACAACTTTTATAGGATTTTGTGGAAATTGGTGCTAATTATTTGCATTTTTTGTGTATGTTTATTTTGTTAAAAAATCATGAAAAAGCAAAAAAAAAAAATACCATGCATTGCTTAGGTCATTTTTTAAATATATTTTTAAGGTTAATTAGTCAATTATTTGCTTTATTAAAATTGAAAATTAAAAATTAGTTTATTTTTGCATTTTTAGTCTTTTAATATTAAATTAGTAATTTCTTCTTTTAATTTAGGAGTTAACTTTCATAAATTTCTTAGTAGATAATTAGTTTAATTTTACAAATTAGATCACTTTAGGATTTAATTAATTATAGAAAATAAATAAAAAAGAAAGCAAAGAAAAGAAATAGGAGGAATGTGTTGGTCTTGTCTCTTTAAAATTGGGCCCAATCGATTTCAGATGCCCAAAACCGCCCCAGCAAAGCCCAAAGCCGGTCCAACCCAGTCAAATGACCAAAACAACCTTGTTTTGTTTCCTTTAATCTCAATCATTCACTTCCTCTCATCCAACGACCCACAGCACCCCAATCACCCAAATATACCTACAATGCAAGAACCCTAATTCCCAAAGAACCCAAGCAGCGCCTCATTGTTCACTCGCCTCCCTCACCCAAATCTGAACCTAAATCACTCAAAATCCATGGCGAGTGAGCACCAATTTCATACCACGCGTTTCCTCTTCCTTTTCTCCTGCCATATGGTAACCGCTTCTGACAGATTCCCCCTCCCTCACATGCTCTCTTTGATTTTATTTCGGATTTTTCATCCTTCAGATGAAAACAAGGAAAAATGGGGAGCGTTAGATTAGATTCGACCTATTCTACTCCCTCCATTTGTCCCTTTTTTCATCAAAAAAAGGATAAGAAATCAGATTTGGGGAGGATTTTCGTTTGAGGGTTTTCTTGAAGAGAAAGGAAGGAGGTTCGAGAAGAATCTGGAGGCCTATATAAGGTGAAAGCATTTTTTTATGTGGGTTCTTTTAGAGATTGAGGGAATTTTGGAGAGTCTTCTTCTGAAATTCGAAGGAAGAAAATTAGGGCTCAAAGTGTTCTTTTTCTTTTTCCGTTGCTCTTTTCTTCTTTTTCAGATATTCGAATAGAACAAAAAAAATGAATTAAGGAGGTTACATGATTTCACTTGATGTCAGTTTTATTTAGCAATTCGAAATAGTAGAGTTTTCCTCGGCTTCGATTCTGGTTTTGGACATTTGAACCTGTTGCTGTTTGTCGAGCTGTAGTTGTTCCCTTTTGGTTCTGTGGTGCATATATTCCTCAGAAACCAGAGATTCATTTTCTTTTCCTTTTGTTGTGTTGCTTACAAGGTATGAAACTCCGATCTTTTGTATCGAGTGTATTAAGAATGTTACATCTTTGAAAATTGCACTTATGGTCCGTTTATTAGCTAATGAATTTCTCTTGTGTTGGCTTGCCATCTCTGATTTCAAATGAATGCACGTTTGAACCTCGAATGGCCAAAGTTCTGTGTTCAATAAGAATGCTGTAGATTCTGATTTTTCCTTAATGATGTTCTATACTTTTGCTTGCTGAGTTAAAAGATTAAATAGTTGGTTTAAGTCGTATAGAGTTTAAATCTGATGGTTGAAATTCTGTGCTAAGGTTTACTGTGAGAACACTAGCCATGAATTTGATGTTTGTGCTCGACCAGGGGCATTCTTGCTCTCAACTTGACGCATTGGAATGCTGAAAGTGATCTAAGTATTATAGTGAAAAATGATGTGAAAATGGCCATACTAGTCATTTGTTTGGATTAGACGTGGGAATGTGGAAATTAGAAATTAACCAAATTCACAAATTCTTCATCTCCAAATTTTGTTCCTTCATAGATGCAGTATGTATTTGAATAGCTTTTAATACTTTACTAGTTGAAAAGATAGGAGAATTCATAAGTGCTTTATTCAGTCCTTTGTTGTCTTATTTGGTATGTTCTCGCTGGGCCTGTAAACAAGGATTCATTTATGGATACCAGAGAGAATTTCATTCGAACAAGTTTATTTATCGATTAGCTTATCTGTGTTGATCGTGTGTGGTGAATCAGGCCTTAGTTGAACCATGATCATCGCTATGTTGGTTTTGGAAATGTGCAGAATTCTTATTTGCTTCAAAGTTTGAATCCAATTTATGGTGAATCAATAGCATGCTAAGTCATTCAGCCACATCTGTTAGGCCAGGCCATGATTTGTGTTTAAAGATTCTTCTGATGATTGAATTTGGTAAAATTGGGACCCATGGCATTAGGCACACATATTTGTATTGTATTCAAATTCGTTGTTTGGTAGACTCGCTTAGGTTTGCTGTAATTCCCATGAAGCATGGTTATAATGTGTGAAGTCAAGGTGCACATGAGTTTGGGTCCTAATAATTTACTTTGTTTGCAAGATTAAGAGCATTGATTCATAAGAAATAGGGGTTGAAGGCTTGAAGCTTCTGTGTGAACTTTTAAGTTTTATTTTGAAGTTTAAATTTAGATGGGTAAGTGAGGGAAGCCATAATTCTTATCGTGTTCAAGTTCACCACCTCCAATCAATTGAATTTGTTAGTTATTCTCTGTTTATCTCGTAACCAGAATTGATGTTTGTTCTATAACGCTTGGCTGGTTCGGCATTTTTCGAGTTTGTTGGAGCTTGTCTATTCGAAGTTTGGAACCAACTTTGTCGTTGCTTTTGATCGCCTCTATCCTTTTTGATTCTGCCGAGCTTGGTCCGTATTTGTTTTTGAAGGCTCAAATCTATGTTTCTCTTTAACGCAACTTTTCCTGCTTTCCCCCTTTTTCCCGTTTTGTTGTTTCTAACCTTTTTCCACTGAATGGGCTTCGTGCCCTTTTAATTCTTATTCTTAAACTTTTCCCTTTTTTTTTGTTTTGTTGGTTATTTTGCTAGGTTTTGTTTCTTTTCCTTTTTGGGCAGAATGGGCTTCATCCCTTTTTTTGAATTCCTTATCTTTTTTTAGCTAGTTTCTTATATTATTATTATTATTATTTTGCTAATGACCAATAAACCCTTATTAAAATATAGGGTATTACATCCTCCCCTCCTTATAAAATTCGGTCTCCGAATTTAACTCAAGTACGTACCTGTAAATTGAAACAAATGGGGATACTTCGCTTGCATATCTTACCTCTCAAGTAGCTTCTTCAATGGTATGACTTCTCCATAAAACTTTAACGAACACAATTTCTTTTGACCTTAGCTTTCTTACTTGTCTATCAATAATTGTCGTCGGCTCCTCCTCGTAAGACAACTTCTCATCAAGCGGTATAGTTGGTGCTTCAAGCACCTGAGATGAGTCTGATATACATTTTCTTAGCATTGAGACATGAAACACTGGATGAATAAAGGACAACTCGGGAGGAAGTGCCAAACGATAAGCCACAGCTTCCACTCGATCTAGTATCTCATACGGTCCTATAAACCTGGGGCTCAACTTGCCTCTTTTCCCAAACCGCATCACACCTTTCATAGGAGAGACTCGTAGGAACGCTTTGTCTCCAATTGTGAACACTAAATCTCTTATCAGCATAAGACTTTTGTCTACTTTGAGCTGTAAGCAATCTCTATCTGATCAACTGGACTTTGTCCATTGTTTCTTGTACTAAGTCGGGTCCCAATAAGTTAGTCTCACCGGCTTCAAACCATCCGATAGGAGAACGACATCTTCTACCATACAATGCTTCGTACAATGACATTTGAATACTGGACTGGAAGCTATTGTTGTAAGCAAATTCAACTAATGGTAGATAAGTGTCCCAACTACCTCCAAACTCAAGAATGAAAGCTCTCAACATATCCTCCAAGATCTGAATAGTACGTTCAGACTGCCCGTCTGTCTGTGGATGAAATGTAGTGTTAAGATCTACTCGTGTACCCAATGCTTCTTGAAAAAATTTCCAAAAGCGTGAAGTAAACTATGATCCTCTATCAGAGATGATGGATACTGGAACTCCGTGAAGTCAGACAATTTCGTTCATAAATATCTATGCATACCTCACTCCACCATATGTAGTCTTCACTGGCAAAAAATGTGTTGATTTCGTCAGTCGATCTACAATCACCCATATAGAGTCATAACCTCTAAGGGTTCGTGGTAACCCAGTGACAAAATCCATAGTAATTCTTTCCCATTTCCACTCTGGAATCTCAATTTGTTGTAGTAGTCCTGCGGGTCGCTGATGCTCAGCCTTGACCTGCTGACAAGTCAAACAACTAGAAACAAAGTTAGCAACATCTTTCTTCATACCTTCCCACCAATAAAATTGCTTCAGGTCATGGTATATTTTTGTAGATCCAGGATGTATAGTGTATTTAGTATTGTGAGCTTCTTTAAGAATAACATGTTTCAACCCATCTACGTCTGCTACACATAGCCAGTCACCCATTCGAAGAACACCATCACTTTCAACAATCATATTCTTGCTTTTACCAGCTAAGGCCTCATCCCTGTATTTGCATAATCGTTCATCCTCATATTGGGTGGCCTTAATGCGCTCAACTAATGAAGACTTAGCCTGAGCACAAGCCAAAAATGCCTCTGAATTTCCGACACTAAATCTGATACCTGTAGCTTCTAGTCTCTGAATATCTTTGGCCAAAAGTCTCTTTGTAGGGGCTATATGTGCCAAACACCCCATAGATTTTCTGCTCAATGCATCAGCCACCATATTGGCTTTTCTAGGATGATATAAAATAGAACAATCATAGTCTTTGAGTAATTCCATCCACCGATGCTGTCGAAGATTCAGATCTCTCTGCTGAAAGATATACTTCAGACTTTTATGGTCAGTATAAATCTCACAAGTTTTGCCGTATAGACAATGCCTCCAAAGTTTTAGAGCAAATACCACTGCAACCATCTCCAAATCATGTGTAGGATATTTTTGCTCATGCTTTTTCAATTATCTCGAAGCATAAGCTATAACACGACCATTTTGCATGAGAACACATCCTAATCCCACCCTTGAGGCGTCAGAGAATACCGTAAATTCTCCAGAACCTAATGGTAAGGCTAATATTGGTACAGTTGTCAGACACGTTTTGAGTTTCTGAAAGCTTTGCTCAGATTCCTCTGTACACTGAAACTTTGCATTTTTCTGTGTTAGCTTGGTCAGTGGCGCTGCTATTCTGGAGAATTCCT
This sequence comes from Nicotiana tabacum, assembly GCF_000715075.1. Classification (NCBI taxonomy): domain Eukaryota; kingdom Viridiplantae; phylum Streptophyta; class Magnoliopsida; order Solanales; family Solanaceae; genus Nicotiana; species Nicotiana tabacum. The sequence continues at coordinate 14,503,260 of NC_134100.1, forward strand.
GCACAAAACGCCTGTAATAGCCTGCTAAGCCTAAAAAGCTGCAAATATTTATAGAAGAAGTAGGTCTGGGCCATTTCTGCACAGCTTCGGTCTTCTTAGGATCTACCATAATTCCATCTTTGGATACAACATGTCCCAGAAATGATACCGAGTCTAGCCAGAATTCACACTTCGAGAACTTAGCGTAAAGCCGATGTTCTCGCAATGTCTGCCACACAGTCCTGAGATGATTCTTGTATTCTCCTTGGCTACGAGAATATATCAGGATATCATCAATAAATACTATTACAAATCTATCCAGAAACGGCTTGAACACCCTATTCATTAAATCCATGAATGCAGCTGGAGCATTTGTCAGTCCGAAAGGCATCACAAGGAACTCATAGTGCCCGTATCGAGTTCTAAAAGCAGTCTTAGAAATATCTTCATCTTTGATTCTAAGTTGATGATAACTAGAACGGAGGTCAATCTTTGAAAAGTGGGCAACTCCTTGTAACTGATCAAACATGTCATCTATACGGGGCAAAGGATATTTATTGCGTATTGTTATCTTGTTCAACTGCCTGTAGTCAATGCACAATCTCAGGGATCCATCTTTCTTCTTTACGAATAGTACTGTTGCAGCCCATGGTGATACACTAGGTCTAATAAAACCCTTATCTAAAAAATCTTGTAACTGTTGCTTTAACTCTCTCAACTCTGCTGGTGCCATTCGATATGGGAGTATCGATATGGGCTGTGTGTCAGGTAGCAAATCAATACAAAAATCTATTTCTCGTATTGGAGGCAATCCTGGTAAATCCTCAAGAAATACATCAGAAAATTCTCTCACTACTGGTAAATTCTCTATACTAACTGTTTCCTTTCTTGTATCATTTACAATAGCTAAGACACCCAAGCAACCTTTCTTCAGAAGTCGTTGAGCCTTCATAAAAATACAATTTTGCAAGTCTCTGGAACCTGACTCCCTCTTAGAATAAAACTGGCTCATTTGATATTTCAAACTTAACTATCTTTGCATGACAATCGACTATGAGGGAAAGCCCAACCCTTTTATGATTTAAATTACTAACAAGTTTAGGATTTGGGCTGGGCCAAAATGCATGAAGTCTCTCCAGCGAAAATATTCCATAATCTCAGGCCCTATTACTCACAATCACCAGTTTACAAACCTCGTAGAAAAGCCTTTAGGCACGCGTTTAAAAAATAATATTGTGATTGTGTACACATTCGCGTGACATAATTACAATTCTAAAAATCAATTCAGAGTATGCATTCGCGCAACTTCGATCAAAGTTTTTTTTAATAATAAAATTATTTAATAAAACATTAAATTTAGTTTTGAAGTGTGCCATCTACAGTTTAATTAATCATGGCCCTCATATTAACAACCTAGATATAAAAATAACAAGTGATCGTAGTTTGCTTTAGGCTCGTTTAATATATTATCGTGGTCGTGGACACGTTCGCGTGATATGATTACGATCTTTAAAAAAAAACCGGAGTATGCGTTCGCACAACTTTGGCCAAACTTTCTTAATATTAATAAAGCGTTACTAATTTTGGACACGTTCGTGTGATATGATTTTTGGTGCGCCAAACAAATGGGTACACGTACACGTGCCCGTTTCAAGATAATTCCTTAATTAAAAAAGGCAAATGTACATAGATTCTAAAATGAGTAATTAAACAATTTAACGAGCCAAGTATGATCAAAGCGACCGTGCTAGAACCACGGAACTCGGGAGTGCCTAACACCTTCTCCTGGGTTAACAAAATTCCTTACCCGGATTTCTGTGTTCGCGGACTGTATAATAGAGTCAAACTTCCTCGATTCGTGATTTTTAAACCGGTGACTTGGGACACCATAAATTATCCCAAGTGGTGACTCTAATTTTAAATAAAATAATCCCGTTTCGATTGTCACTCAAATTGGAAAAAACTCCCTTGTACCCTTCCGGGGGTAGTAAAAAGGAGGTGTGACATGGCGGTTGGTGGATCTACAGGTGCTGCCCTAGCTATTGTACAGGCCACACCTCTACCCCTACCGCGACCACGACCGTGTCCTCAGCCTCTAGTGGCCACAGCTGGTGGTACTGGTGGTCGTCCATCCTGACCGGTAGCGCGTGTCCTCACCATCTGTGAGAGAATAGAATAACAGAAGTTTAGTACTCGGATAAAAAAATTTGCACGACAAGAATTTCAAGAATATGAAGTTTTACCTAAAGCTTCTGCAGCCTCTTGAGGATAAATATAAGCGTCTCCGTACCGATCCGCGAGACTCTACTAAACCTGCTCATGACTCGTGAGACCTATGTAACCTAGGGTCTGATACCAGCGTGTCACGACCATAAACCCGGACACGGTCGTGATGGCGCCTCTCGTGAAGACAAGGCCAACCGATACTTACCCATTTCAGTTTTAAGCAGTTAACAATGAGAATTAAGTCTAAAACATGATAAATGACCCAATATTTAAGCATTCAACAGTACAATATGCGGACGAACAACCCAACATAGCCCGATACCGAGGTGTCACTAGTCATGAGCATCTATCAATCCTAATACAAGTCTTAAAAGTTTATAAGCTATTACAAAATATCTGATAAAGAGATAGAAATGATAAAGGGGGAGAACACGGGACTGCGGATGCCAAGCAGCTACCTCGTGGACTCCGAAGTCTACCGGGAGCTCTCAACTCGCATTGGCAAGATCAGCAACGCCTGAATCTGCACACGCGGTGCAGGGAGTAAAGTGAGTACTCCAACTCAGTGAATAATAATCATAAATAAAGACTCGAAGTAGGAAATCACGCAAGGCACATTGCAGGCTATAACGAAGCAGTAAAACCAGTAAAATAATAAATCAGTAAAGATATGTGAAAGCCATTTTAGTTCAACTTATACTTCATGAAAAGCCCCTTTCAACAATTAAGCAGGTAAAAGCCAGGCAATTAAGAAGAATAAACACATAAAGATTTGCCCCTCGGGCAATACCTCAGAACAATACCAGCCCCTCAGGCTACATCTCACATTACATGGGTACCCATGATCACTGGGAGTGTGCAGACTCCTGGAGGGGCCCCTTACGGCCCAAGCGCAACATCAAGCCATCTCGTGGCATCATCACTAGGCCCTCGGCCTCATATCAACAAACCATCTCGTGGCATATAAATCTCAGGCCCTCGCCCTCATAATCATAGTCAATGTTTCCTCACCACATAGGCCCTCGACCTTACTCAGTCAAAATCCTCACAAGCCACTCGGGCAATAGTAAAACAAGATTTCTCAGCCCAATTATCATTTAAAAGATCATTTAAGTGTTAAAACTTAGTAAACATGGTTGAGTATGAAAACAATGAAATATAACATGACTGAGTTCAAGTATAAAGTCAAAATAGTAAGGAAATATCAATAAAAGCCCCCGAAGGGTTCAAATAGTTGGCACGAGACCCAAATATGGCATTCGGCCCAAATAATGATGATAACAAGTAGATTCAGTCAAATACACGGTAAAATAATTATTCAGAGCGGACTAAGTCACAATCCCCAATAGTGCACGACCCCACGCTCGTCATCAAGCGTGTGTGTCACCTCAATATAGCACAACGATGTGCAATTCGGGGTTTCATACCCTTAGGACATCATTTACAATCATTACTCACCTCAATCCGGTCAAATCTCTAGCCCGCGACGCCTTTGCCCCTCGAATCGGCCTCCACTCGCGTCGAATCTATCCAAAATCAGAATCACGGTGTCAAAATATGTTAAGGGAACGAAGCCCAAGCAAAAATAATCAATATACAACACAAATCCCAAAATTACCAAAACCCGACCCTCGGGCCCATGTGTCGGATTCCGGTAAAAATCACATCAGTGGATTCCTTATCACTCTACGAGTTCATACATATCAAACGCATCAAAATCCAACCATAAATGACCCCTCAAATCCCAATTTCTAGGTCTCCAATTTCAAGCCCTAGTTCTTCCATTTTAGGCTTAATTTCCATGATTAGTTAGGTAGATTTCACATTAGAATCGAGTTTTAAGTCCATGAATCTTACCTCCATGTGATTCCCCTTGAATCCCTCTTCAATCCCCTTCAAAAAGCTCCAAAAACTCTCAACAATGGAGGAAATAAACCCCAAAATCGCGTACAACATGACTATTTAAACATTCTGCCCAGGCCTGAAATCGTTCTTCGCGAATGCTGTCAAAGCCTCGTGTTTGCGAAGCACAAAATAACTTTGACCAAAATTCCTCTTTCTCGATCGCGACCTGCCCATCGCGAACGTGCTGCTTCCTCAGACTAACCCTTCATGATCGTGTTGCCCCTCTCGCGAACGCGATGAATACATCCCCCTGAAGCTCAGCTGCCCATTTTCTTCTACGCGAACGCGACACCACCATGCAAACGCGATGCACAAATACTCAGCCATTCGCGAACGCGGATCTTTCCTCGCGAACACGAAGGCTTAAATCCCAGCTTCCTCAACTGATCCTTCGCGAACGTAAGGACCCACTCGCAAACGCGAAGTCATTTCTCTACAGCACTGACCTGCAATTTTCTGCAACTCCAAACATCATGAAATGGTCCGATTGACCACTCGAAACTCACCCGAGGCCTCCGGTACCTCAACCAAACATACCAACATATTCCATAACCTCATTAAAACTTGTTCCAACCTTCGTAACGCTCAAAACAACATCAAATCACCAAATTCACATCGGATTCAAGCCTAAAATTCCAAAATCTTCTAAATTACGCTTTTGATAAAAAACCTAACCAAACCACATCCGAATGACCTGAAATTTTGCACACACATCCCAAATGACACAACGGAACTACTTCAACTCTCGGAATTTCATTACGACCCCTATATCAAAATCTCACCTATCAACCGGAAATTGCCAAAAATCTAATTTCGCCAATTCAAGCCTAAATCTACTCTGGACCTCCAAAACTCATTCCGATCATGCTCTTAAGTCCCAAATCACCTCCCGAAGCTATTTGAACCATCAGAACTCACATCCGAGCCCTATAACACATAAGTCAACATCCGATTGACTTTTCCAACTTAAGTTTCCTCAAAAGAGACTAAGTGTCTCAAACCTTACCAAATCATTTTCGAACTCGAGCTAACCAACCTGATCCCATATAGAACCAATAGACAAATCAATAAGAAGCAGAAATGGGGGAAATGGAGCGGTAACTCATGAGACGACTGGCCGGGTCATCACACTTGCCTCCTTATTATGATCATTTTGATCATTCGCTCATCTTCTTTATCAAGAAGTTATTTGAAACCGATTTGTCCTATATGCTTTAAGCGTACCATAGACTCTGTCCTTCTAGGACTTAATATGAGCATTTGCAATGAGAATATAGTTACTTTCTTTAGGTCAGCAAATGCGTTTGGCATGCTTTGCAATATATTGCAGATGAATTATCTTTTTATGAACTTCAAGTTCATATTATCGTATTCGAGGATCTAGATATACAAATGATAATTCATTCCACGTAACTTTTTCTCAATTGTTTATCATGTCTCCCCCTCATGTTAGAAAAACTAACTTGCTTCCATAACTTTGAAAGCTTATCTTTGTGTGTCATGGTGTTAATCAAAATATACACCGCACATCAATAATAATAAGATGGAATTATTTGGTTCCTGACCCTGAACCACTTGTGAGGGGAGAATGTAATATACTTTTGTATATAACCTATATCAAACTGATATAGATAACTTTGTTCTCATAAGCAATAGTTTAGCTATTAAGTGGAGGCACTCAATAAATTATTTTTCTAAACCAACTGTGATGTAAACCAACTTATCAAGATGAACTTCTTGAATAGAAAATCTGAAAATATGCTCGAAATTAAATTATTGAGCAAGTTAGCTCGCAAAATACCATGTTGTGGGTTAATAATAATTGCACATGTAACCATCTCATAGATGCATCTTATGTGGTATACATGGCAAGTGAATGAGCCCATAATCACCTTTGATATTTCCAGCATTCATGGGATTCAATCCCAATTTTAGTTGGTCAATTAAATAATGAAAACAAGCAACATAAGAGAATTCGTAAAGAACTTTTTAGTTCTTTAATATTTACCCATGTGAATTCTCTATAATTTTTGCACATCATACTTAAATTGATATGGCTAAACCAATCATGCCAACTGAATAAATTATCAATATTGATAAACTTCAGATTTACACCATGACGTGTGCAATTATCAATAAACTCCAAATTTATTATGATATGGATTTTTATATCAATAAACATCCACTTTAGTGTGGTGTTCTTTTATTTGTGTAGTACAAACTAGAAAATAAAGTGAGTAGCTTTTCACATATATATTATCTCGCTACAAGTTGTAGTAATAGAAGATATTAAATATTTCCTTTATTTATAGTCTCAATATAATCAACCGCTTTCGCGTATACTTTGGAAACTGAATAAGTTTCTTTGAGACTTACTACAATACAATACTTTATTGGTAATCAACTGTGTTTCTCCAAAATAGTGATAATTGTCTTTTCCAGAGCTCTTAATTAATTTTGTACTACCACATATTCATCAACATCCATATGGTTATATATCTCTTTCAAGGAGAAAGTTATACCATTATGGTTATGGTCAAAATTATATGCAAGATATGTTTCTTGCATTAATGTTATTTTTTAATAATCACATTATCAAAATATTTTGGCGTGCAATAGGTACGTGACCAATGACCATTCATGCCATACTAATGACATTATTTTTTTATATCATCTCAAACCTTCTTCTAGAGGTGAGTGTGGTATATACCACTAGCACATATTTTTTCTTCCAAAAATGAATATGTATTCATAAATCAGATATTGTCATATTCACATCAAGAATGGACCATAATCATCTATATGTGCTTTACAAAATCTCATGTCAAATTGATGACATATATTACTTTCATAGAGTGAAGGATTATTTTGAGAATCCTTATTATTCTCATTACCACAATAATGACGATTATAATTTCGTCTATTGTCATGACCACATTCATTGATACATTCATAGTAATAATTTTGTCTTCTTTCAGACTTATTACATACTGCTATCACATTCTCTTAAGGGAATGAGAATGAAGCAAATTCAATAGGACGGGTTTCCACTTCTTGTGCTCACGATCATACATGACTTTGATCATGGCAAGACATAAAAATTTTACCACTTCGAGTGGTTATAATTTCTTAGTAACTCCATTAGAGTTATAGTAAAAATTTATCGTCTTTGCTTGTATTTAAAATCAAATTATAGAATGTCAAGAATTTAAAAGAGAAAAAAAAGTAAAATACTTACCTTAAATCTAGAATTTAATCATGAAGGAAGTTCATGGAATAATTGACAATCATTATGCTCAATCTCAAAGCTTCTACTCAATTGGTTAGAGTCTCGTACTGATAACGTGTTATGAACAATAAAAGAAAAAGAAGAATATTATAGAGAAAAGTAACGGGAGAGAATTCTTATTGATTTGGGATGATTTACAATAGAATAGAACCCTCTATTTATATGGAGAGGGTGACTTAGCCACCAAGTAATAAACCCTAGAATCTCTCTAAATATAGACATTCACCATAAATAAAATTGTATTTATAACAATAATAATATTTTAGGCCAGAATTTACTTGTTGTTTCCGTTCCTTCCTAATTAATTGACAGTTTAAGTAGACTTTAATAAAGGGCCGCACAGTTCATTAAGCTACATCTGGAAAAGTAACTTTGATATAAATATCTAGATAATTAATACGTAACTTTTATTTGCAAGATAAACCATCGTATTATTGATATTAATTTGTTTGCGACTAGGAGCGGCAAAATGGTTAAAGAAAATAGTTAACCACCCATATTATCCACTAAAATGGGTTGAATAATGAACTTTTTAAAAACGGGTCAAATATGGATAAGAACCATATTATCCATTTAGAAAATGAAAAACTAATTGATAACTAATAGGTTTAACTTTTACATTTGTAAAACCTCAAATTGGGGATTCATCAAGTTTAGGAGACTAGGAATTCTCCCGAAAGTGATCATATTCATGAAGTCATGGATAATAGGATTACGCATATTATTCGCCGGTTAACCCATTTTTTATCCGTATTAAATATGGGTCAAGCCAAATAATTTATCTATTTTTTATTACCCGTTTTCGGCCCATCCCATATCCGACCCGCCCGTTAGCTACCATATTTGTGACTAATACAGATTACACCATATAACACTCTACATAATACAATATAAGATACTTTGTCTCCTTTTATGCACCGCGAGAACAAACAAACAACAACAAAACCAATACAGTCCCATACATAGGGTCTGGGGAAGATAGTATGTATACAGATATGATGTTACGAAGGTAAATGTGATGACCCGGCCAGACGTCTCATGAGTTACCGCTCCGTTTCCCCCATTTATGCTTCTTTATGCTTCATTATCCGTGTTTTATGTTGTCGAGTTGGTTTGCGTTTGGTGTGGTTTTGGTAAGAAATGAGACACTTAGTCTCTTTTAAGAAGGCTTAAGTTGGAAAAGTCAACCGGATATTGACTTATGAGTTATAGGGCTCGTATGTGAGTTCCGATGGTTCGGTTAGCTTCAGGAAGTGATTTGTGACTTCGGAGCGCGATCAGAATGGATTTTGGAGTTGTAGAGGAGATTTAGGCTTGAATTGGCGAAATTGATATTTTGGCAATTTCGGGTTTATAGGCGAGATTTTGATATAAGTGTCAGAATGGAATTCCGAGAGTTGCAGTAGCTTCGTTGTGTCATTTGGGATGTGTGTGCAAAATTTCAGGTCATTCGGACGAGATTTGATAGACTTTTTGAGCGAAAGCATAATTTAAGAGTTCTTGGAGTTCTTAGGCTTGAATCCTATGTTAAATTGGTGATTTGATGTTGTTGTAAGCGTTCCAAAGTGTTGAACAAGTTTGAACGATGTCATGGGATGTGTTGGTACAATTAGTTTGAAGTTTCGGGGGACCTGGGTAGGTTCCGGGATATTTTAGGCCGAAAATCATAGCTGTAGTAGGTCCAGGAGGGTTGCAGGCCTCGGAAACCACCCACGCGGTCCACACAAAAAGAAGTGTGGGCGCAGTATGTGCTTTGCGGACCGCACAAAAAGAAGTGCAGCCGCGGTAGGTGTCATGCGGACCGCACAAAATGGTGTGCGGCCGCGGTGGGGAACTATTCGCTGGTCCTACTTCGGAAGCTCATATATTTTGATCTACTAGGAATTTGAGATGATTCAGAAACGAAAGTTGTAGCCCTTCATGTCTAGTTTCCATAAAGGTAAAGATATCGCAATTTGGATATCTGTAGAAAAGGTTATGGCCAAAATACTAAAGCTTGTCACTGCAGAGGAAGGCCTGTGCGGCCGCAGTTGTTTTTGCGCGAACCCCACTGGCTTGTGCGGACCACATTCGATTTGGTGTGGCTCGCGGAGGCTAAAATTTGAGGGGTACTCTATAAATACGAGGTTTTGGGTTTTATTTAATATTTTGACCTAGGGAGCTCGGATTTTGGCGATTTTTCGAAGATATTTCAAGAAATTTATCGGAGTAAGTGATTTTAACTTAGATTTGGCTAGAATACATGAATCTATTACTGAATTCATCATTTAATTCGTGATTTGGGATGGAATAGGAAGAAAATTGTGAAACCATTCAAAAATGTAAAATGATGATTTGAAAGACCAAATGGTATTGGAACTGGATAATTTTGGTATGGTTAGACTTGTGAGGCTATAAGGATTCTGAAAATGTAAATTTTACCTGATTTTGAGATGTGGGCCCGGGTCTCAGATTTTGGTAATTTTGGAAATCGTGCCCTTTGTTGATTGTTTTCGCTTCGGCTTTGTTTCCTTAGCATATTGTGACGTATTCGTTCTGATTTTGGATAGAATTGACCCTCGTGGAGGCCGATTTGAGGGGCAAAGGCATTGCGAGCTAGAGATTTAACCGGTTCAAGGTGAGTAATGATTGTAAATGATGTCCTGAGGATTTGAAAACCCTGGATTGCACATCGTAGTGCTATATTGAGGCAAGATACGCGCTGGATGATGAGTGTGGGGTCTTTTACTACTGGGGATTGTGACTTGGTCCGTCCCGATTGATGATTTTACCGCGTATTTGACTGAAATTTATTTGTTATCATCATGATTTGGGCTGATTGCCATATTTAGGCTTCATGCCAACTATTTGGACCCTTTGGGGATTTTTATCACTGTTTTCCTCACTGCTTGACTTATTATTTGAACTCAGTCCTATTGATATCTACTGTTTTTCAAACTTAGCCACTTTTACTCAGATTTGAAACTTAAATGATATTTCTACATCATGTTTTGGGCTGAGAATTACTGTTTTACTAATGCCCAAAGGGCTTGTGATGATTTTCGGATTGAGTGAGGCCGAGGGCCATATGTGAGGATATGCTGAGTGATGTGAGCCCGAGGGCCTGAGATACTTTATATGCCACGAGGTGGCTTGAGTGATGTGAGGCCGAGTGTCGAGTGATATGAGGTCGAGTGCCGAGTTATGATGCCACGAGGTGGCTTGATATAGCGCTTGGGCCGTGAGGGGCCCCTCCGGAGTCTGTACAACCACAGTGAGCGCGGGTACCCATTATGATCTCAGAGTGGGTCCGAGGGGCTGATATTGTTTTGAGTGACTGATACTGAGCCCGAGGAGCTGATACTGTATTAAAAGTGAGCCCGAGGGGCTGATACTGTTCTAGTGATTGATACTGTGATCGAGGGGCGGATTTCTACTTGATATTTACCTGTTAAAATTTCCTATTTTACTTGGTTTAAAAAGGGATTTCATTTGACTTCTTCACTGATTTACTACCTTAAGTGATTTTACTGCTTGATATGGAATTGCTTTGTGCCTTTACGTGTTTTCATACTTTTAGCCATTATTTATTATTATTACTCACTGAGTCGGAGTACTCACATTACTCCCTGCACCATGTGTGCAGATTCAGGCATCGCAGAGTCCGCTCCTGAGTGGTGATTCTCCTAGTCCAGGCAGTGATTCAGAGACTACGAGGTAGCTGTTGGCGTTCGCAGCCCCGTGCCTCCCTTATCTTATCATTTTCATGTTTTTAGAACTATTGTATCAGATTTAGTGTTCAGTAGACTTGTATCCGGATTTCTTAGTTGCTCATGACTTGTGACACCCCGGTTCGGGCTGTGTCGGGATGGTTTCTGTTGTTAGTATCGTTAAATTCCACAATTTATGGATATTATATAATGTTCTACTACCGTTTATGATAATTAATTGTTTAAAAGAGGTGTTCTGTTTTGGTTTGGCTGGCCTTGTCTTCACGATAGGCGCCATCATGACCGAATTTGGGAATTGGGTCGTGATAAGTTAGTATTAGAGCCTAGGTTACGTAGGTCTCGCGAGTTATGAGCGGGTTTAGTAGAGTCTCGCGGATCGGTATGGAGACGTATGTATTTATCCTCGGGAGATTGTAGAACCTTTTTAGGAAAAACTTCATATTCTTGAAACTCTTGTTGTGCGAACTTGTTGGTCTGAGTACTAAACTTCTGTTATTCCATTATCTCATAGATGGTGAGGATGCGAGCTACCGGACGAGGTGGACGACCACCAGTGCCACCAGCTGAGACCACCAGAGGTCGTGGACGCAGTCGTAGTTGCGGCAGAGGCAGAGCAGCACCTGTATATCCATCAGCTGAGCTAGCTCCGGATCAGGCTCCAGCTATGGATGCTCCAACAGCACCAGTTCAGGCACCAGTTGTGCCCATTGTGATTCCGGGTCTTCAGGAGGCCTTGGCACAGATCTTATCAATTTTTACTGGCCTGGCTCAGGCAGTTTCAGCCGCTACTACAGCAGCTACTTCACAGGACGGGGGAGGCAATCAGACCCCCACTGCTCGCACACCTGAGCAGGTAGTGCAGGAACTACAGACACCAGGGGCACCTCCAGCTCAGCCAGTTGCACCAGCTCAGGAGTTTGTTGTGCCAGTTATGCCGGATGATAAGCAGCGTCGTCTTGAGATGTTTGGTAGACTCCAGCCTCCGTCATTCAGTGGTGTTGAGGGCGAGGATACCCAGGGTTTTATGGATAAGTGTCAGTGGATGCTCCGTACAATAGGGATTCTTGAGTCTAGTGGTGTGGCATTTTCTACTTTTCAGTTTTCTGGGGCTGCCTTCACTTGGTGGGAGGCGTATGAGAGGTGTAGGCCGGTTGGAGCAGCGCCCCTTACTTGGCATGAGTTTTCCACTCTCTTCTTGGAGAAGTATGTACCGCAGTCCTGCAGAGAGGAGCTGTGTAGATAGTTTGAGTGGTTGCGACAGGGGGATATGACTGTGTCACAGTATGAGTCGAGGTTTTCTGAGTTGGCTCGTCATGCCATTTGGATGGTTCCGATAGATCGTGAGAGGATCAGGAGATTTGTTGATGGCCTTAACTATCATCTCCATATTCTTATGACCCGAGAGAGGTGTTGGGTGCTACGTTCGAGGAGGTGGTCAATATCGCTTGCGAGATTGAGACAATTCACCGTTAGGATTGAGAGGAGAGAGAGGCCAAGAGGCCTCGAGGATCTGGCAGTTACAGTGGTGCTCCTTCGAGGGGCCAGTTTCAGTATGGTAGAGGCCGTTCTTTCAGGCCTGCTCAGTTAGCTCGCCCAGGTTATCGTGGGCCATCTTCGGGTCATGGTTATCACGGTGCTCAGCAGGGTCAGTCATCACTTAGTGCACTTCCAGCCCAGAGTTCATCTCGTGTCCCATCAGCTCAGGGTTTTCTATGCCGAGTGCATTAACTGGTCACTCCGGTGTGAGGGGTTCCCTTCAGTCCCCTTCTCCAGCACTTGGGAGTTGTTTTGAGTGTGGAGAGTTTGGACATGTGTGGAGGCAGTGTCCTCGTTGTATTGCTAGTTCATCTCAGCAGAGGGGTCAGCCCTCGACTTCTGCTCCAGTTACCTCACCACCCGCCCAGCCAGCTAGGGGTGGAGGTTAGGCAACTAGGGGTCGCCCTAGAGGGGGAGGTCGATCAGGGGGCGGTCAGGCCCGTTTCTATGCACTTCTAGGCAGGCCAGATGCTATTGCTTCAGATGTTGTCATTATAGGTATTGTTTCAGTCTGCCACAAAGATGTCTCTGTACTATTTGATCTTGGTTCCACCTTTTCTTATGTGTCATCATACTTTTCTCGTTATTTGGGTACGCCCCGTGAGTTTCTTGCTTTACCTGTTCATGTATCTACCCCGGTAGGCGATACTGTTGTTGTAGACCGTGTATACCGGTCATGTATGGTGACTATTGAGGGTCTGGAGATCCGAGTAGATCTATTGCTATTGAGCATGGTGGATTTTGATGTCATTTTGGGCATGGATTGGCTATCTCTGTGGTCGTTCTATTCTAGACTGTCATGCTAAGACAGTCACTTTGGCTATGTCGGGTATACCGTGGATCGAGTGGCGTGGTGTGATTGATTATGTTCCTAGTATAGTGATATCTTTCTTTAAGGCCCAATATATAGTTAGAAAGGGTTGTCTTTCATATCTGGCATTTGTGAGGGATGTTGGAGCTGAGACTCCTAGTATCGATTCTATCCCAGTTGTGAGGGATTTTCCCGATGTGTTTCCTGCAAACCTGTCGGGCATGCCACCGAACAGGGATATTGATTTTGGCATTGACCTGGTGCTGGGCACTCAGCCCATTTCTATTCTGCCATATCGTATGGCACCAACAGAGTTGAAGGAATTGAAAGAACAACTTCAGGAACTCCTAGATAAGGGGTTCATTCGGCCTAGTGTGTCACCTTGGGGTGCACCAGTTTTGTTTGTGAAGAAGAAGGATGGCACGATGAGAATGTGCATTGATTATAAGCAATTGAATAAAGTAACAATTAAAAACAAGTATCCTTTGCCTCGCATTGATGATTTATTTGATCAGCTTCAGGGAGTGAGGGTGTTCTCTAAGATTGATCTCCATTCGGGCTATCACCAGTTGAAGATTAGGGATTAAGATATTCTTAAGACTACTTTCAGGACTAGATATGGTCACTATGAGTTTCTTGTCATGTCTTTCGGACTGACCAATGCCCCAGCACGTTCATGCATTTGATGAACAGTGTATTTCGACCTTATTTGGATTCATTCGTTATTGTATTCATTGACGATATTCTGGTGTACTCACGTAGTCAGGAGGAGCACGCGGAGCATTTGAGAGTTGTGTTGCAGAGATTGAGGGAGGAGAAACTTTATGAAAAATTCTCCAAGTGTGAGTTTTGGCTCAGTACAATAGCTTTCTTGGGGCACGTGGTGTCCAACGACGGTATTCAGGTTGATCCGAAGAAGATAGAGGCGGTTCAGAGTTGGCCCAAACCGTCCTCAGCCACAGAGATTCGTAGCTTTCTTAGGTTGGCAGGCTATTATTGCCAATTTGTTCAGGGATTCTCATCTATCGCATCGCCCTTGACCAAGTTGACTCAGAAGGGTGTTCCATTTGTATGGTCGGACGAGTGTGAGGAGAGCTTTCAGAAACTCAAGACAGCCTTGACCACAATTCCAGTGTTGGTTTTGCCATCAGCTTCAGGTTTATATACCGTGTATTGTGATGCTTCGAGAGTTGGGATTGGTTGTGTATTGATGTAGGGGGGGTAGAGTTATTGCTTATGCTTCTCTTCAGTTGAAGCCCCATGAGAAGAACTACCTTGTTCATGATTTGGAGTTGGCTGCCATAGTTCATGCATTGAAGATTTGGAGGCATTATTTGTATGGTGTATTTTGTGAGGTATTCACCGATCATCGTAGTCTTCAGCATTTGTTCAAGCAAAAGGATCTTAATTTGAGGCAACGGAGATGGTTGGAATTGCTTAAGGATTATGATATCACTATATTGTACCATCCGGGAAAGGCCAATGTGGTGGCCGATGCGTTGAGCCGAAAGGCAGTGAGCATGGGGAGTTTGGCATATATTCCAGTCGGGGAGAGACCCCTTGCAGTTGATGTTTAGTCCTTGGCCAATCGGTTCGTGAGATTGGATATTTCGGAGCCCAGTCGGGTGTTGGCATGTGTAGTTTCTTGGTCTTCCTTATATGATCGCATCAGAGGGCGCCAGTATGATGATCCGCATTTGCGTGTCCTTAAGGACAGAGTTCAGTATGATGATGCTAGAGATGTGACCGTCGGTGATGATGGTGTGTTGAGGATGCAGGGCCGGATTTGTGTGCCTAATGTGGATGGTCTTAGAGAGTTGATTCTGGAGGAGGCCAATAGCTCGCGGTATTCTATCCATCCGGGTGCCGTGAAGATGTACAGGATTTGAGGCAGCACTATTGGTGGAGAAGAATGAAGAAAGATATTGTGGGATTTGTAGCTCGGTGTCTCAACTGCCAGCAGATAAAATATGAGCATCAGAAACCGGGTGGCTTGCTTCAGCAGATGGTTATTCCCGAGTGGAAGTGGGAGAGAATCGCTATGGACTTTGTGGTTGGACTTCCTCGGACTTTGAAGAAGTTTGATACTATTTGGGTGATTGTGGATCGGCTGACCAAGTCCGCGCACTTCATCCTTATGTGTACTACCTATTCTTCAGAGCGGTTGGTAGGGATTTATGTCCGGGAGATTGTCCGGTTGCATGGTGTTCCGGTTTCCATCATCTCAAATAGAGGTACTTAGTTTACTTCCCAATTTTGGAAATCTGTTCAGCGAGAGTTGGGTACTCAGGTGGAGTTGATCACAACTTTTCATCCTCAGACGGACGGACAGTCCGAGCGTACGATTCAGATATTGGAGGACAGTTGCGTGCTTGTGTTATTGACTTTGGAGGTTCATGGGATGAGTTTATACCGCTTGTAGAGTTTGCTTACAACAACAGCTACCAGTTGAGTATTCAGATGACTCCATATAAGGCTCTGTACGGGAGGCAGTGTAGATCTCCAGTTGGTTGGTTCAAGCCCGGCGAGGCTAGACTATTGGGGACAGATTTGGTTCAGGATGCCTTAGAGAAGGTGAAGGTGATTCAAGAGAGGCTTCGTACAGCGCAGTCACGTCAGAAGAGTTATGCGGACCGGAAGATTCGAGATGTGTCCTACATGGTCGGTGAGAAGGTCTTACTGAAGGTTTCGCCCATGAAGGGTGTTATGAGGTTTGGGAAGAAAGGGAAGTTGAGTCTACGGCTCATTGTTCCTTTTGAGGTGCTTCAGAGGATTGGGGAGGTGGCTTATGAGCTCGCTTTGCCACCCAGCCTGTCGAGTGTGCATATGGTATTTCATGTTTCTATGCTCCGGAAGTATATTGGGGATTCGTCTCATATTTTGGACTTCAACACGGTTCAGTTGGATGATGATTTGACCTTTGATGTAGAGCCAGTAGCTATTTTGGGTCGCCAGGTTCGGAAGTTGAGGTCAAAGGATATAGCTTCAGTGAAAGTGCAGTGGAGAGGTCAGCCCGTGGAGGAGGCTACCTGGGAGACCGAGCCGGAGATACAGAGCAGATATCCTCATCTGTTTGAGGCTTCAGGTATGTTTCTTGACTCGTTCGAGGACGAATGTTTGTTTAAGTTGGGGAGGATGTGACGACCTGGCCAGTCGTCTCATAAGTTACCGCTTCGTTTCCCCCATTTCTGCTTCGTTATGCTTTGTTATCCGTGTTTTATGTGGTCGAGTTGATTGGTTTGCGTTTGGTGTGGTTTTGGTAAGAAATGAGACACTTAGTCTCTTTTAAGAAGGCTTAAGTTGGAAAAGTCAACCGGATGTTAACTTATGAGTTAGAGGGCTCGGATGTGAGTTCTGATGGTTAGGTTAGCTTCGGGAGGTGATTTGTGACTTTGGAGTGCGATCAGAATGGGTTTTGGAGTTGTAGAGGAGATTTAGGCTTGAATTGGCGAAATTGATATTTTGGCAATTTCGGGTTGATAGGCGAGATTTTGATATAAGGGTCGGAATGGAATTCCGAGAGTTGCAGTAGCTTCATTGTGCCATTTGGGATGTGTGTGCAAAATTTCAGGTCATTCGGACGAGATTTGATAGACTTTTTGAGCGAAAGCATAATTTAAGAGTTCTTGGAGTTCTTAGGCTTGAATCCTATGTTAAATTGGCGATTTGATGTTGTTGTAAGCATTCTGAAGTGTTGAACAAGTTTGAACGATGTCATGGGATGTGTTGGTACAATTAGTTTGAAGTTTCAGGGGTCCCAGGTAGGTTCTGGGATGTTTTAGGCCGGAAATCATAGCTGTAGCAGGTCCAGGAGGGTTGCAGGCCTCAGAAACCACCCGCACGGTCCACACAAAAAGAAGTACGGTCACAGTATGTGTTGTGCGGACAGCACAAAAAGAAGTGCGGCCGCGGTAGGTGTCATGTGGACCACACAGAATGGTTTGAGGCTGTGGTGGGGAACGATTTGCTGGTCCTACTTCGGAAGCTCATATCTTTTGATCTACAAGGAATTTGAGATGATTCAGAAACGAAAGTTGTAGCCCTTCGTGTCTAGTTTCCAGAAAGGTAAAGATATCACAATTTGGACATCTGTAGAAAAAGTTATGGCCAAAATACTAAAGTCTGTCACTGTAGAAGAAGGCCTGTGCAGCCGCGATTGTTTTTGCGCGGACCGCAGTCGATTTGGTGCGGTCCGCGGAGGCTGAAATCTGAGGGGTACTTTATAAATACGAGATTTTGGGTTTTATTTAATATTTTGACCTAGAGAGCTCGGATTTTGGCGATTTTTCGAAGGTTTTTCAAGAAATTCATCGGGGTAAGTGATTTTAACTCAGATTTGGCTAGAATACATGAATCTATCACTGAATTCATCATTTAATTCGTGATTTGGGATGGAATTTGGGAAGGAAATTGTGAAACCTTTCAAAATATAAAATGATGATTTGAAGGACCAAATGGTATCAGAATTGGATAATTTTGGTATGGTTAGACTCGTGAAGGTATGAGGATTCTTAAAATGTAAAGTTTACCCGATTTCGAGACGTGGACCCGGGGCTCGGGTTTTGGTAATTTCGGGAATCGTGCCCTTTGTTGATTGTTTTCGCTTGAGCTTTGTTTCCTTAGCATATTGTGACGTATTCGTTCTGATTTTGGATAGATTCGACGCTCGTGGAGGCCAATTTGAGGGGCAAAGGCGTCGCGAGCTAGAGATTTAGCCGGTTCGAGGTGAGTAATGATTGTAAATGATGTCTTGAGGGTTTGAAAACCCCGAATTGCGCATCGTAGTGCTATATTGAGGCAAGACACACATTGGATGATGAGCGTGGAGTCTTTTACTACTGGAGATTGTGACTTGGGCCGTCCCGATTGATGATTTTACCGTGTATTTGACTGAAATTTATTTGTTATCATCATGATTTGGGCTGATTGCCATATTTGGGTTTCGTGCCAACTATTTGGACCCTTTGGGGATTTTTATCACTGTTTTCCTCACTGCTCAACTTATTATTTGAACTCAGTTCTGTTGATATCTACTATTTTACAAACTCAGCCACTTTTACTTAGATTTGAAACTTAAATGATATTTCTACATCATGTGTTGGGCTGAAAATTACTGTTTTACTAATGCCCAAGGGGCTTGTGATGATTTTCGGACTAAGTGAGACCGAGGGCCATATGTGAGGATATGCTGAGTTATATGAGGCTAAGGGCCTGAGATACTTTATATGCCACGAGGTGGCTTGATATAGTGCTTGGGCCGTAAGGGCCCCCCGGAGTCTGCACACTCATAGTGAGCGCGGGTACCTATTATGATCTAAGAGCGAGCCCAATGGGCTGATACTGTTCTAAGTGATTGATACTGTGCCCGAGGGGCGGATTTCTACTTGATATTTACCTGTTAAAATTTCCCGTTTTACTTATTTTAAAAAGGGATTTCATTTGACTTCTTCCCTAATTTACTACCTTAAGTGATTTTATTGCTTGATATGGAATTGCTTTGTGCCTTTACGTGTTTTCATACTTTCAGCCATTATTTATAATTATTACTTACTGAGTCGGAGTACTCACATTACTCCTTGAACTATGTGTGCAGATTCAGGCATCGCAGAGTCCGCTCCTGAGTGCTGATTCTCCCAGTCCAGGCAGTGATTCAGAGACTACGAGGTAGTTGTTGGCGTTCGCAGCCCCGTGCCTCCCTTATCTTATCATTTTCATGTTTTTAGAACTATTGTATCGGATTTAGTATTCAGTAGACTTGTATCCGGATTTTTTAGTTGCTCATGACTTGTGACACCCCGGTTTGAGCAGTGTCGGGATGGTTTCTGCTGTTATTATCGTTAAATTCCGCAATTTATGGATATTATATTATGTTCTACTACCGTTTATGATAATTAATTGTTTAAAAGAGGTATTCCGTTTTGGTCTGGCTGGCCTTGTCTTCACGAGAGGCGCCATCACAACCGAGTTCGGGAATTGGGTCGTGACAGTAAAGAGGCTATTTCCGACAAACATTGGGCTCAAGAAAAGCACAGTCATAATATTATTGAATTTTTTTTTACCATCGCGAAAGAGAATTTGAAAATAAAAATATTCACCCAAAAATGTGGCCTAATGACAAATAAAGTTGATGGAGAATCTCTTACGTATAAATCCCAAAGGAAATTAAAAAAATATTAGTGTTTACCCGTAAAACGGTAAAGTTAAATTTATACGTGGTTTATAGACAAGTGAATTAATTTGACTCCAAGATGATAAATAAATTAGACAAAATGTAAGACTTAGCCTTGAGGTTGAGATAAAATAGAAGAAATCGTGATTCCGAGAGCAGGGCCTCCGAGGGCAATAATAACAATATAAATGAGCAAAAAGATAAAATTGTATTGAGCTTTGAACAGAGTGTAGTATATGTTTGTCAGAAAATTCGTGTCCTTTACAATGATAATAGAGCTCACTATTTATAATTGCACCTAGGGAACAAGGTCCAAGGATCAAGCCCCTCTTTAATGACAATTATGAGGGCCATTGAAGAAGGTGTATGCTATGCCCCGTAGTATTATGTCGATATTACGCCCTGCAGTAATATACATGAGATTGTCGTAAGATAATTGACCTTTTGGAGATTATAAGAATTATGCTATTCCAAACAAGTGAGGAGTAAATCCGTGAAGGTAAGAGGATAAGGAAATCGAAGAAAATGATTTTGTCAAAATTTGATAGTTTGGGAAAAAAATATGGCTCGAGCTAAAATACCCGATATTTATGGACTAGTGCCATATAAGGTACCATATGACCATGATGGTATTATGTATAAAGTGTGTTAAGATGAGTGGTATTTTAAATAATTTGAGATAATTTTTAATTATGCGGATAATTGGTTAATTATTGAGTAATGGGGTATTACCCAATTAATTAAGAATTAATTAAATAAGGATGGGTAAAACCCACGTGGTAGCAAGTAGAGGGGAGTCTAATGACTCTTGCTTTAGGTTCAAAACTAGCAAGACACATGGACTATGCATTAGCCCTCAAAAACGTGGAAAGATTTAGTCATCTTTATAATTGTTTCCAATTAATATCCAATATAAACGTTCCTAATCAATTTAAGCCAACAAAATTCTCTTTCAACAATGTCTTAGCAAGCATTTATATCCAAAGTTAACAACTACCACTGGAATAAACATTTCATACAAGAAAGCTGCCCAGCATGTAAGCATGCAAACTTATAAATCATGAGACATGCATAATGCAGATTCAACAACCGAATCAGATGACAGAATGGAATATTGATATCAAAATCCATTATTGGAGGAGATTTTGTAGTTTATATGGGACTTCATGTTAAAATAGCAACGACATTTCTTAAAACTGTGAAGAAATTCATACGTATTTTCTCCTACTTCGATCCGCCATTACGTGTTGTCGCTATCAACGTGTGTTAAAGGAATTGTCAAGAGAATCGGTTCAGGTATGTTAAGGCTAAGCTCTTCTTTCATTTTGCATGATCTCGTAATTACACAAGTTTGATAACGAGTCATAAAGAAAAATTCATATCCCGAAATTTACGTATATTTTGCTAGTCTCGCAAGTTACGTATATTTTCCTAGTTTTGTAAGTTACAATATTCTCCTTATTGGGACTCCATATTCAATCGAGTATTTCCTTCTTCCAGTCAAGAGAGCAGAGACTTTATATATACAGTATTATAGTATTTTCATTACCATCGAGTTATAATTGATGGCAGGCCCCTATTAGGAAACCTCTGATCAGATGGTAAGTTATATACCGAGCCTACTGTGGCCGAGCGCCTATGAGCGAGACCAGTTGGTCGAGATATAGAGCCTAGTATGACCGAACGCCTATGAGCGAGCTTACTACGGCAGAGCAGTTATATATGTATACCGAGTCTTATAGGACCGGACAACTATTTTACTTACTATATTGAGAGAGTTGAGTCAATATCAGCAAGTAAGCATATCTTCAGATTATCTTTGACTTCCAGCTACTTGTAGTTATTATATTATCAGTTCAGTTTCAGCTTTCAGTATATTGCCTTACATACTCGGTACATTATTTCGTATTGACGTTCCTTTTGCCTGGGGACGCTGCGTTTTATGCCCGCAGGTTCAGATAGACAGACGAGTAGACCTCCTTATTATGTGTTGCTCGAGTTCAGCTTGATTGGTAAGCTCCATGCCTTTCGGAGTCACCGGGTCTAGAACTTTATGTACATCTTGTGTATATATGTATATATGTTATGAGTAGGTCGGGAGTTATTCCGATCACAGTATATCCACCAGTAGAGGCTTGTAGACATATCCTATCAGTTAGTGAAGTATGTTGGGTTGGTAGGCCTTTTATGTATATTTTGTTGGTTTGCTAGCTGTAGTAGTTACGACGGCTTTGTCGGCCCAGCTTTATATTGATATTTAGTCAGAATTCGTAGTTGTCTTGCAATGTGGCCCATGGCCAAAGTATGACATCACATGTTCAGAATTCCTTCGTCACAAGTTGGTATGCAAGAATAGGTGAGGAACGGGGTGCCGGTCTCGGGCCCCAGGTTTAGGGCGTGACAAAAGTGGTTCAGAGCAGTTCTGTCCTAGAGAGTCTATAAGCCGTGTCTAATAGGGTCTTGTTTATGGGTGTGTTGTGCACCACACTTATAAGTAGGAGGCTACAGGGCATTTAGGACTGTCACTCTTTCTTCTTACTCTGGATCGTGTGGTAGAGCTCACTTGTAACAATTGACATTCCTAAATTCTATTATATTCGTAATACAACGATACCGACATTTAGAAAGATGATTTATAAGGGATTGAATATGGTTGTGGAAGAATTGAGTCAGAGGAACTCGATTTTACATCATGCTTATGATGAGTAAATATAAGGTCTCCAGTAGAACATATGAATACAAAGACATGCAAGCTTCTTGATAAGGATCCCTAAGGCAAGAATATCTATCCACTCTTACGGTAAAAAGAATAAGAGATTCAGAAGCTAGATACAAGTTTCAACAAGTAAAAGAAGCAAGGCAAAGAAGGGTAGGAGGCACTCAGTTAATGAATATTATCAGTATTTGCAATTCAGGTAGAGAAATATAAGCATTTTAAGTTACCTTCAATGGTAACAGAGGCATATACAATCAACCACACCCATCTTAATTATGCCCTATGGGAGTTATCAAACATGGTTTAAAAGAAAGATGGGATATCAGGATCCTGTAGGGGTTAGAGTAACCCAAAATGATGGATGGATGGTTTGCGTTAGTTTACATTTTCGAGGGATAAGGAAGAATTATGAGTAAGATGTGATACATGGATGACAATGATGAAAAAAAAATGAAATGACAGTATTACATAGTCGATAATCGAGGGAAGGAAAAAAAATGAGAGGTGCCAGGCCTGGAGACAACAAAAGAGTATAGGCCATACACTCACATCCTCATTTCAAGAAATAACTTCACGACTCTAATGTGATTAATAGAAGGGAAGTTAGACCCTAGAATAACAGAAATCAGTATGGACAGGTAAACATGATAACCTATACATGAATTAGGAACTGATTGATTTGATAATAGTCAGCATCATGAGAATTTTAGATTGCGTTCCAGCAGTAATAGAATGGACAACAGAAGAAGATCCATGATGAATTCAAAGAATGGTCATTCAGGAAAACGCTTCCCTAAAGCAAGCAATGTGAGCAAAGTTAAGCTTAAGAGACTATATGTGCCAGTTACACTAAGTGTCACAATGAGGAATTTTGTTATCCTTGTACAGAAGGATTACCACAAGGCGAGTAAGGGTCATTGATGATGCGAAAGAATGCCAAAGATGGAGAGGAAAAACATCTATAGACAGGTCATTGTAGCTCCAAGTCTTAGTACTCCCCTAAAGGGGGGAATATGGAATGATAAAGGAAGAATGCGATAAAAATGAGAAAGGGTTGGGATTGCAGTTATCCAAATCCTACAGATATGCTACGATTCCAGAATGTTATGTAAGAATGACGTCTAGAAAAGGAAGTAAGGTTCCTACCCGGGATGTTCTTGATAAGTAAGGAGCCAGTACGTGAGGTAAGTTAAGACAAGGAAATAAACCAAGAAAGATTACGCGGAATATAGATATGAGAATGGGTCGATGAGTAGTTAGTAGATGATTCAGGAAGAGCCTAGTCACGACTAGACAAGAAGTTACAGACAAATCAGCAGATCATGCAAGATAAATGCAATAAACCCCAACATGGGGAATTCAGCCCCGCAATAATGTCATTATAATACTTGAGATATATTCAAATAGGAGTCGAGTTAGTGTCATGACCCTAACCCCGAACCCGATCGTGATGGCGCCTCTCGTGAGGACAAGGCCAGATAATTAAACCCATTTCACTTTTTAAAACAGTTAAACAATATAAAAGCAGTCTATACATGATTTAACGATAATAAGTAGCGGAAATACAACCCAACACAGCCCTAACCGGGGTGTCACAAGTCACGCGTATCTACTAGGGTATAAATACAACTGAAAGTCTGAAGTGTACAAATACAGACTAATGAGATAAAGAGAGAGAAAAGCAGAGCTGCGAACGCCGGCAGCTACCTTGCTAAACTCCGATGACTCTACCTCCGATCAGCCCAAACCCGCAACTGAGTGCATAAATACCTGAATCTGCACACAAGGTGCAGAGAGTAAAGTGAGTACTCCAACTCAGTGAGTAACCAATGTAAATAAAGACTGAAGGCAAGAAATCACGTAAAGCATATCGAGATGATGTATAGAAGCAGTTCAAAAACCAGTAAGAAAGTAGTGAAGCTGTAAAATCTCTTAAAAACTCTTAGCTCAGTTTAAACTTCTTTGAAAATGACTTTCCAATAGTTACGCAAATGAATGCAAAACAGTTAGTGCAGATAAGCACAGAAATCCGCCCCTCGGGCAGAAATACTATAATTTAACAGGTAAAATGACAAGTAAGAATGAAAGATAAACACATAAAGGTTCGCCCCTCGGGTACAATGTCAACAACTCCGCCCCTCAGGCAATATCGCAGAACAATACCAGCCCCTCGGGCAATCACATAGAACGGTACCAGCCCCTCAAGCAATCACATAGAACAATACCAGCCCCTCGGGCTATCATATAGTACAACATCAGCCCCTCGGGCTATATCTCACATCACAATGGGTACTCGCGCTCACTGGGGGTGTACAGACTCAGGGAGGGGCCCGTTACGGCCCAAGCACAATATCAAGCAGTCTTGTGGCATCAAATCTAGGCCCTCGTCCTCATAAATAATATCAACAAGCCACCTCGTGGCGTACATATCTCAGGCCCTCGGCCTCAAATCAGTATCAGTATTTCCTCACA
Organism: Nicotiana tabacum; assembly: GCF_000715075.1. NCBI lineage: Eukaryota > Viridiplantae > Streptophyta > Magnoliopsida > Solanales > Solanaceae > Nicotiana > Nicotiana tabacum. Next base: position 14,528,073 of record NC_134100.1, read on the forward strand.
ACTAGGCCATCGGCCTTACTTAGTAAAAAATACACACAAGCCCCTCGGGCATTAGTAAAATAGTATTTCTCAGCCCAAAACATCATTTTAAATATTATTTAAGTCTCAAAACTGAGTAAAAATGGTTGAGTAGTAAAACACTGGAAAATAACATGACTGAGTTCAATTAATAAGTCAAAACAGTGAGGAAATAGTAATAAAATCCCCAAAGGGTACAAATAGTTGGCACGAAGCCTAAATATGGCAATCAACCCAAATCATGATGATAACAAATAAGTTTCAGTCAAATACGCGGTAAAATCATCAATCGGGACGGACCAAGTCACAATCCCCAATAGTACACGATCCCACGCTCGTCATCAAACGTGCGCCTCACCTCAATATAGCACTACGATGTGCAATCCGGGGTTTCAAACCCTCAGAACATCATTTACAATCATTACTCACCTCGAACCGGCTAAATCCCTAGCTCGCGACGCCTTTGCCCCTCGAATAATCCTCCACGCGCATCAAATCTATCCAAAATCAGAACGAGAACATCAAAATATGCTAAGGGAACAAAGCCCAAGCGAAAACAATCAATAACGGGCACAAATCCCGAAATTACCAAAACCCGAGCCCCGGTCCCACTTCTCAATACTTAGAAATTTTCACATCAATAGATTCCTTATCTCCCCACGAGTTCATACATATCAAAATTTCTCAAAATCCGACCCCAAATGGTCCTTCAAATCCCAAATCAAAAGTCCAATTTCTCAAGCCCTAGTTCTTCAATTTTAGGCTTAGTTTTGATGATTTTCTAGGTGGAATTCACAATATAATCGAGTTTTTAGTCCGAAATTCTTACCTCCAATCGTTTCCCTTGAATCCCTCTTCAATCTCCTTCAAAAATCTCTCAAAATGAGCAGCTGTGGGTGAAAATAGACCCACATTCGCGAACAAGACGACTTAAAAACATTCTGCCCAGGCCTGCATTTCCTTCATCGTGATCGCGACACTCCCCTCACGATCGCGAAGAGCAAATCTTAAACTTCCCAAAATTACACTACGCGAACGCGACAAGGACCACGCGAACGTGATGACCAGATGAAATAACCTTACGCGATCGCGGACATAACCCCGCGTTCGCAATGCATAAACGACTTGCCAAAACCCAGGTCCAATTGACCCTACGCGAACGCGACTTCCCTCCCGCGTTCGCGATGAACAATTCTCCCATCATGCGATCGCGAGCCTCCAATCACGAATGCGAAGAGCAACTGGACGCCCTCCTCGATTCCTTCTATGCGATCGCGAGATACTCTACGCCATCGCAAAGAGCAATATTCCTGCAACACTGAACCTGCAACTTTCTGCTATCTTTTAAGGCACAAAATGGTCCCATTGACCATCCGAAACTCACCCGAGGCCCCCGGCACCTCAACCAATGGCACCGACACATCCTAAAACCTTATTCAAACTTGTTCCAATCATCAAAACACCTCAAACAACATCAAATCACCTAAAACACATCGGATTCAAGCCTAAGTTTCCAAAATCTTCCGAAATATGCTTTTGATCAAAAACCCAACCAAACCACGTTCGAATGGCCTGAAATTTTACACACACATCCCAAATGACACAACAAAACTACTGCAACTCTCGGAATTTCATTCCGACCTCTATATCAAAATCTCACCTATCAACCGGAAAACGCCGAAATCTCAATTTCACCAATTCAACATAGACTTCCAAAATGCATACCGATCACGCTCCTAAGTCCCAAATTACCCAACAGAGCTAGCCAAATCATAAAAATTCCGATCCGAGATCATATACAAGCAAGTCAAATCTTGGTCAAACCCTTCCAACTTAAAGCTACAACTGAGAACTCTTCTTCCAAATTCATTCCGATTTCCCTGAAAACCAAAACCAACGATTTACATAAGTCATAATACATCACACGGGGCAAGTCATGCCCGAGAACTGGTGAGCGAAGTGCAAAAGCTCAAAGTGATCGGTCAGGTCGTTACATCCTCCCCCACTTAAACATACGTTCGTCCTCGAACGTGCCCAGAGTTGTTCCAAATGCCAACCATTTGCTGAATAACCTCGTCGTGCACATACCCGGGGGTGATCCCATGTCACCCTATCTAACATAGGTCCGATAACACCTTGTAACTGAAATTACACAATCCAATCTAGCCCATAAACCATAGAACCGTATTTTCACTTCTGAAACCATCAATACGGTCAAAACCCCACATCTATACTCTGAATAGGCCTGAACCAGCTGTAATAACCCATGCCTGCAACCTCAGGTGCAATTATATGATATACCACGTAACGCAAACACATGTAGCGATTACTTCCATTCCCAGCAGCTGCACACAACACCTGAATATCGGTCGAAAATCTCTTATCAACTAAAGTTTCATTCCAACACTTTTATATACTACCAATGATGACTAAAACATGCAGTAAGCCATATCCATTTCTCCGATCGACCATTCATGAAGCCACTTCTCCCTAGCAATTACCATAGTATTTTCCGAGCCGAACCTCGATATTATCCTTCCAACATGCTGAAACCGAATCCGTTCGTATTCATTAATGATCCTAACGATCTCTTCTAATCAAACACACTACTCTGGTGATATGACACATCAATACAGGCCTAAGCCACAACTTGCATAATACGCGCACCAATAAGCAATGGTCCGAACATACTCAAATCATGAAAATGACCCTAATGAAAGAGCTGTCCCTCAAGCTCACCAGTACCATCACAACACAAGGCTGAGAAAGAACACAAGAATCTAACCTGCTAGGTCATAGCTTCGCTGCAATGCTCGATCCTATCCAAACACTACTCCACATGAAACACCTCAAGTCACTATGCTCGAAATCGACAACCACGCACAATTTGATGTCTGGAACCAAAGCAAATCATTACACCCATGGTGAAACAAATAACATATACCACGCAAACCCGATAGGACATAACTGATACGCCATTCACCGAGCAACACCCGATTACTCTTCCCGCTCGACTGCCACTATGAAACTCCAATATAGCCGCACCATACGCTCCTATAACCAACAACTCATAACGCCTCGCAACACAGAAGGGTAACTCATAGAGCTCCCCATATTACTAATAAACTCAATAACAATCGGATCAACACATCCCTTAACAATACAATCCGGAGCCAACCGATCCGACTCAAGTTAGAACACGCATCCACATTGGCTTGCCAATGAAACCCCTTTATCAAGGAAACCTAGAAGCTTCTCCTTCAACCCTTTTAACTCTGTCGGTGCCATACGATACGGTGCTCGACACCAAATCAATACCGAAATCAACAACCTTACCCGACGACATGCCCAGCTGCAAGAACACATCCGAAAAGCCCCTCATCACCGGAACTGAATCCATATGAGGAACCTCTGCACTGACACCCATCACGAGAGCCCAAATAAGAAAGACACTCCTTCCCAGCCATTCGCTAGGTCTTCGATTTATAGAACCACTCCAATAGGACGTAATCCACCGAACATCGCCACTCAATCCGTGGCATTTCCAGCATAGCCAATAGTGCCGCCTTAGCACAATAGTCCAGAATAACACAACACGGAGACAACCAGTCTGAACCAATCAACAAAAGATCCGCTTGGGTCTCCAAACCCCGATAGTCACCATACCGTGCCGATACACAGGACCCACAACCACACATAGCCTAAATATGAGAACTTCTCGTCTCCAAATCCCTATGGCACATGAATCACTGTATCCGATCCCAATTCCGCCGTCCAATACATACCACACCTCTAATACCCAATCATTCCACGAGAGATAATCTAATTTTCCTCTGTGCTACCAAGCAAACTCGAATATCCGCAGTCGATCTAACAAGAAAGTGTCGCAATACTACCGAAGTACCATCAACCTAATCACATTGCCTTTTCTAAAACATATACCCTCGTCAAATCACTCCATTTGACAATACCATTTCCTTAATCATCTGAAGATCATTCCCTTAGTCATCTGAAACTGCCCGTGTTGTCTAAGAATTTTGTAACCTTCCTTTCAGAACCGAACCGCAGCCTTACACACGCAATTCTCAATCATTTACAGCATACTGAATAACCCATACCATCCTAGGATAACCATGAGAACTTCATATCCCTTCCGAAACGCAAGCAACTATGCATTCCACTAGCCAAGAACTTCCCCATTCCATTTGCACAACACTAACTCATCAGGATTGAATCCTTCTAACTCAACCGAGCTACGCATTCCACCAAAACCCAAGAGCATTGCCGCGAAATACCTGCAGAAACTCATTACTCCGTACACACCCAGGGAACTGATCATATCCTTACCATACCGATCCGGCTTACTACTAAGTTGTACTATCTATCCGAGTTTCCTCCTGATTTACCTTCAACTTGATACTCCTTCTTGCCATAACATCACAATTCCTAAACCCAGACTTACCACATGGGACCCATGCATAAAGCCATATTGTCTAAGGCTCATAAGCCGCTGAATACTTTCTTAGACATCCCCACAAGAACCTCATTCAAAATGCTTTACTCTGAAGAGATATCCTGTGAATCTAAATCCCTTACCTTTACCTTCCTGATACTGATACATAGAATCCCATAATTAACATAGAAAATACTACAAGTCTTGACATCTTCGAATGGAAACTCAGTTTCTAACCACATATACAACTTTAAGATACCCAATTGTTACATGTAGAATCTTGAACACATTAGAACCATCCTCGAGAGTCATTCACTCTATTCAAACTGCAATTAGCCTGACCAAACGAACAGAACCACCCGTGCCTCAATAGCACTCCGACGCTGCTGAGTGTAACCTCATCTCAAAATTTTTCCTTTATTCGAGCCACCCTCGGTCTCAATTTCCGTGGGCCATAACTGATTCACCCAAATGCCTCAAACTAGAACTGACATAGCACCTAGCCGTGCAATTAACTACTCAATAGCAGACTCCCCCACTTGGCTCGAAGCCATAGATCAAAATACACTCAATAACGCATAACGCTTATACTCTATTGATGCCATAATACCATAGTGAGATTAAACTCAAATCCTTTGCAAGCTTGGGAAAACACAGATCATCAGGTACCTTAAATCTTTTGCAAATCTCGCATTCACTCTCGCAACAGTTAAACCCACTCTCTTAAGCCACCCAATTTAAATTACAGCACATATCTTTCACTTACAATTGAGATCTTCTATCAGGCAACATAAAGATCGCATAAACTTCCGAACACTCCTCAAGAGATAACCCACCTGCTTCGCCTCGAACTAACCTTTCCACATACCTTCCACTGTCATAAACTTTACGCAGTCACTTAGTCTTCCTAAGTCTGAACTCATAGCGCAACATGAAATTTACTTCACTCCCAACTTAGAAACATGAAAAGATTCTTCACACGCCCATAACTCGGGGCTATACCTCGAATCAAGATGGAAATCAAGCACCTAATAGTTCTTCTATCCTATAGCTGACCCTTCTCGTTGCTTCCAATCATATGGATACATCTCGCAGTACTAACATACTCATCATATAGCCATCCAGCTATCACTTCCACTAATAGGGACAATACCAAACATATAAGTTCAAAAACACTTACTCACACAATCAACACCTCAGTGCTCAAGCTATAGGAAAAATCTGCCCTCAAGCCCTCCAGACTGGCCCAACATCAACTCACAGAGATCACATCTTGCCCCTCAATAAGGGAATCTTAAGCCATCGATGCACATCTGATACTGAGTGCTTATGCGCACATACGGCCGCCTAGAAGGAATTCAAAGAGTTACATTTTAAGTTGAATCAAGGACGCACGATAAGAATTCAAGAATTGAAGTTTTTCCTAAAGGTTCTGCAACCTCTCGAGGATAAATATAGACATTTTCGTACCGATCCGCGATACTGTACTAAACCTGCTCATGACTCGTGAGACCTATGTAACCTAGGCTCTGATACCAACTTGTCACGACCCTAACCCCGAACCCGGTCGTGATGGCGCCTCTCGTGAAGACAAGGCTAGCCAATTAAACCCATTTCACTTTTTAAAATAATTAAATAATATAAAAGTAGTCTATACATGATTTAACAATAATAAGTAGCGGAAATACAACCCGACACAGCCCTAACCGGGGTGTCACAAGTCACGAGTATCTACTAGGGTATAAATACAACTAAAAGTCTGAAGTATACAAATACAGACTAATGAGATAAAGAGAGAGAAAAGCAGAGCTGCGAATGCCGGCAGCTACCTTGCTAAACTCTGATGACTCTGCCTCCGATCAGCCCAAACCCGCTACCAAGTATATAAATACCTGAATCTGCACACAATGTGCAGGGAGTAAAGTGAGTACTCCAACTCAGTGAGTAACCAATGTAAAAAAAGATTGAAGTCAAGAAATCACGTAAAGCATATCGAGATGATGTATAGAAGCAGTTCAAAAACCAGTAAGAAAGCAGTGAAGCTGTAAAATCTCTTAATAACTCTTAGCTCAGTTTAAACTTCTTTGAAAATGACTTTCCAACAGTTACGCAAATGAATGCAAAACAGTTAGTGCAGATAAGCACAAAAATCCGCCCCTCGGGCACAAATACCATAATTTTACAATTAAAATTACAAGTAAGAATGAAAGATAAACACATAAAGGTTCGCCCCTCGGGCACAATATCAACAACTCTGCCCCTCGGGAAATATCTCAAAATAATACCAACCCCTCGGGCAATCACATAGAACGATACCAGCCCCTCGGGAAATCACATAGAACAATACCGGCCCCTCGGGATATCACATAGTACAACATCAGCCCCTCGGGTTATATCTCACATCACAATGGATACCCGCGCTCACTGGGGGTGTACAGACTCCGGGAGGGGCCCCTTACGACCCAAGCACAATATCAAGCCATCTTGTGGCATCAAATCTAGGCCCTCGGCCTCATATCAATCAAGCCACCTCATGGCGTATATATCTCAGGCTCTCGGCCTCATAAATAATATCAACAAGCCACCTCGTGGCGTACATATCTCAAGCCCTCGGCCTCAAATCAGTATCAATGTTTTCTTATAACTAGGCCATCGGCCTTACTCAGTCAAAAATACTCACAAGCCCCTCGGGCATTAGTAAAACAGTATTTCTTAGCCCAAAACATTATTTAAAATATCATTTAAGTCTCAAAACTAAGTAAAAATGGATGAGTAGTAAAACAGTGGAAAATAACATGACTGAGTTCAATTAATAAGTCAAAACAGTGAGGAATTAGTAATAAAAATCACCGAAGGATACAAATAGTTAGCACGAAGCCCAAATATGGCAATCAACCCAAATCATGATGATAACAAATAAGTTTCAGTCAAATACGCGGTAAAATCATCAATCGGGATGGACCAAGTCATAATCCCCAATAGTACACGACCCCACTCTCGTCATCAAGCGTGTGTCTCACCTCAATATAGTACTACGATGTGCAATCCGGGGTTTCAAACCCTCAGAACATCATTTACAATCGTTACTCACCTCGAACCGGCTAAATCTCTAGCTCGCGATGCCTTTGCCCCTCGAATCGGCCTCCACGCGCGTCGAATCTATCCAAAATCAGAACGAGAACATCAAAATATGCCAAGGGAACAAAGCCCAAGCAAAAACAATCAATAACGGGAACAAATACCGAAATTACCAAAACCCGAGCCCCGGTCCCACTTCTCAATACTTAGAAATTTTCATATCAATAGATTCCTTATCTCCCCACGAGTTCATACATATCAAAAGTTCTTAAATCCGACCCCAAATGGTCCTTCAAATCCCAAATCAAAAGTCCAATTTCTCAAGCCCTAATTCTTCAATTTTAGGCTTTGTTTTGATGATTTTCTAGGTGGAATTCACAATATAATCGAGTTTTTAGTCCGAAATTCTTACCTCCAATCATTTCCCCTTGAATCCCTCTTCAATCTCCTTCAAAAATCTCTCAAAATGAGCAGCTATGGGTGAAAATAGACCCACATTCCTGAACAAGACGACTTAAAAACATTTTGCCCAGGCCTGTATTTCCTTCATCGCGATCGCGGCACTCCCCTCGCGATTGTGAATAGAAAATCTTAAACTTCCCAAAATTACACTATGTGAACACAACAAGGACCACGCGAACATGATGACCAGATGAAATAACCTTACGCGATCGCGCACATAACCCCGCGTTCGCAATGCACAAACGACCTGCCAAAACCCAATTCCAATTAACCCTACGCGAATGCGACTTCCTTCCCGCATTCGCGATAAACAATTCTCCCATGCTATGCGTTTGCGAGCCTCCAATTGCGAACACGAAGAGCAACTGGACGCTCTCCTCGATTCCTTCTATGCGATCGCTAGACATTTTACGCGATCGCGAAGAGCAATATTCCTGCAACACTGAACCTGCAACTTTCTGCTATCTTTTAAGGCACAAAATGGTCCGATTGACCATCCGAAACTCACCCGAGGCCCTCGGGACCTCAACCAAAGGCACCAACACATCTTAAAATCTTATTCAAACTTGTTCAAATCATCAAAACACCTCAAACAACATCAAATCACCCAAAACACATCGGATTCAAGCCTAAGTGTCCAAAATCTTTAGAAATATGCTTTTGATCAAAAACCCAATCAAACCACGTTCGAATGACCTGAAATTTTACACACACATCCCAAATGACACAACGAAACTACTGCAACTCTCAGAATTTTATTCCGACCTCTATATCAAAATTTCACCTATCAACCGGAAAATGCCGAAATCTAAATTTCGCCAATTCAAGTCTAAACCTTCGACGGACTTCCAAAATGCATACCGATCACGCTCCTAAGTCCCAAATTACCCAACGGAGCTAGCCAAATCATAAAAATTCCGATCCGAGATCATATACAAGCAAGTCAAATCTTGGTCAAACCCTTCCAACTTCAAGCTACAACTGAAAAGTGTTCTTCCTAATTCATTCTGATTTCCCTGAAAATCAAAACAAACGATTTACATAAGTCATAATACATCATCAAGTCATGCCCGAAAACTGGTGAGCGAAGTGCAAAAGCTCAAAGTGACCGGTCAGATCGTTACAGTTAGTTAAATGCACTGTATGAGTGTTACGGGGATAAAAGAAAGTGCCACTGGGAAGACAATCAAAATCTCAGTTCAGGAGCAACCCTACAAGCACAAGGTCATGGAGGTAAGTAACTACAGATTATTATAGGAAAGGAAGGACATCAAAAGGTCCGTAATAAGCTCACATCTTTATAAGAGTCAAGGGTTCTCCCTAAGTACTACAACAAAAGACTAGCTGAGAAAATAAGGAAGAAGACTGCAACCTAAGCACAATAACCTATAGAGGAAATGATCGTGTAAACAATAGTCTCACAACAACATTGTAAGCACTCCAAAAGAAAGTGGCACCTACCATGGTTAATGAACGGGAAGTAAAAATTTAAAGTAATATTCAAGTTCATATGAGTTGCATGAAACCTCCGGCATGCTTGGGAACTAAGATAATATAAGTATGCATGCAACAAGGAGACAGAAAGACCAGGAAAAGTAATAGCTTACGTTAAGGAAAGCTAAGAAGGAACGAAAGGGATTATTCGATCAATGATTCCGAATTAGTTACGTTACGGATGTACTTAAGAGTTTGGATAAGCCATGCAACATATATGTTGACAATCATACAGTCGTAGAAGACTTCGGTATAAGTTAAAAGAATGAATTGAGTCTAGGTCATAGACAAAGGATTGAATTATTAGAAGATTGTATCCTGAACATTCCATAACATCCATGAAAGGGCTAAAGTAATACCGTGAGTTGCAGATTGGAAGATAGGTTAAGCCTACATAAAGGCTGATCAGAAGGAAGAGGAAATTAAAGAGTTACATCAACGAAGTAAATTAGGAGTCTGATTGTTGGACCCAGAAAATTATAAAATTCGTGATTGAGAATATTGTAGAATTAATCTTAATATCAAAGGTACAAGAGAGATAGTACAACAACTATATTTTTCAACGGCTCTATGATAAATCCAGTAAGAAGAAGTACCAGTCTCATAAGAAGTCGGTATGAAGCTCCCACCAAATTGTATATGCCCTAGAGGTACAAGTATTATAATAGAGCTTCAAGTTGTGAACGTGAATTATACCTATATGGAAGGGAGGTCATGAAAGAGATAAAAGATACGATGCAAGATTTTAAGGTAAGAAAGGTAAAGGTGAAAAACGTATGAGATACTCAAATATAGAAGGTTTTGAATAGTCCATATTGCGGATAAAAGGCTAGAAGCGCAGGGATTCAGTATCCAGGAATGATAGCAGTGTCGTTAGTGGCATACCTTCCATCTTACGACTTCTAAGTACCGAAAGGTCTAATTATAGAGTAAAGGAAGAGTTAGAGATGAAGCAATATCTCGCTTAATGTTCCAGAAAAGCATAAGGAAATTGATCGCAAGCTAAAGTATGATAGAACGACAAGGTTTTAGAAACACAAGAGTAAGGATAAGAAGAAAACAAGTGAAAAGGTGACAAAAATAGATAATTCCTCAAGATTAAGCCCGTGAAAACAAGGGAGCTGATGGTTCCTCTAAGTTATAAAAAGCTCAATATAGCCTGAATGAACTCAAAGGAGTCTATGACTAGTAGCATTTAGAAAAAATGAAATGCTGACCTGGTAATAAAATGATGATATAATTATGACAGATAAAGGATGATGTTTGGGCCTTTGATTAAATAATGATCTGAAGAAAAAAAAAAGAGGAGGAGAAAAGATTTCGCGGACGACACGAGATTAGAATACGCATGTAAGGTAAGTCACATTGGGATGTTATAAAGTATGGTAATGGAAGTATAGTATCACCCCTAGGTGGATCAATCTAATTACTCCAGATGTCCCCGGTGAGACACGAGCCCTAACGACGATGTTACATAAGAGATCAAGTCATCAGTAGTAGATGATGAATCAACATTAAAGTGAATCAACAAAAGATGGATTAAAGTTCAACAATATGAGATGAGATTAGACCATCAGTCTTAAGGGTAAGCAACAGGAGTAACCTAGAGTTAGTTGCAGACCTCAGTAACGATAAACCAAAATAAGAATTATGGTATAATATGACCTACATAGATGCAGCAAAATCATATGAATAGATAATCGGGTTTATAAAATAAGATATAAAAATATTCGCAAGTTCTACAAAGTACCGAGCAAAGAACTTCAGTACACCTATAGATGCCCAAAGAGGCATCCTATTAAGCCTTGTATATGTTTACAAAGTAAGGCCTAAAGATTGGCTAAAAGGTGGAGGAAAAAGGAGAGAAGAGTCGCAAAAGCACACTTACAAAGTCACTATCGTGGGGGCTGCATGGTAGAAAGTAGCAACAGTTACGAGATTGGAAGGATTCTGACCACAAGTTGTGACGTAAGAAAAAGGCTTAAAGGGGAGAATACCCTGGCCTTTGGATATATTCAAAGAATAGTTTCCTAAATGTAAAGGAGAATATTAAAGCATTCGCAAGAGCTATGGGTTATGAGAATGATAGGTGCATCAGTCAACATTCGAGGACGAATGTTCCAAAGGGCGAAATGATGCTACGCCCCGCAGTATTACGTCGATATTACGCCCTGCAGTAATATACATGAAATTGTCGTAAGATAATTGACCTCAGTTAAAGGACAAGATTATTTGGAGATTATAAGCATTATGCTATTTCAAACAAGTGAGGGGTAAATCCGTGAAGGTGAGAGGATAAGGAAATCGAAGAAAATGAATTTTTGTCAAAATTTGACATTTTGGGATAAAATATGGCCTGAGCTAAAATATCCGGTATTTATGGACTAGTGCCATATAAGGTACCATATGACCATGATGGTATTATATATACAGTGTGTTAATATGAGTAGTATTTTAAATAATTTGAGATAATTTTTAATGCGGGTAATTGGTTAATTATTGGGTAATGGGGTATTACCCAATTAATTAAAGAATTAATTAGATAAGGATGAGTAAAACCCATGTGGAAGCAAGTAGAGGGGAGTCTAATGACTCTTGCTTTAGGTTCAAAACTAGAAAGACACATGGACTATGCATTAGCCCTCAAAAACGTGGAAAAATTTAGTCATCTTTATAATTGTTTCCAATTGATATCCAATATAAAATTTCCTAATCAATTTAAGCCAACAACATTCTCTTTAAACAATGTCTTAGCAAGCATTTATATCCAAAGTTAACAACTACCACTGGAATAAACATTTCATACAAGAAAGCCACCCAGCATGTAGGCATGCAAACTTATAAATCATGAGACATGCATAATGCAGACTCAACAACAGAATTAGATAGCAGAATTGAACATTGATATCAAAATCCATTATTGGAGGAGATTTTGTAGTTCATATGGGACTTCATGTTAAAATAGCAACGGTAGTTCTTAAAACTGTGAAGAAATTCATACGAATTTTCTCCTACTTTGATCCGCCATACGTGTTGTCACAATCAACGTGTGTTAAAGGAATTGTCAAGAAAATCGGTTCAGGTATGTTAAGGCTAAGCTCTTCTTTCATTTTGCATGATCTCATAACTACACAAGTTTGATAACGAGTCATAAAAAAAAATTCATATCCCGGAATTTATGTATATTTTGCTAGTCTCGCAAGTTAAATATATTTTCCTAGTTCAGTAAATTACGATATTCTCCTTATCGAGACTTCATGTTCAATTGAGTATTTCCTTATTCCGGCCAAGATAGCAAAGAGTTTATATATACAGTATTATAATATTTTCATTACCATCGAGTTATAATTGATGGGCAGGCCCCTATTGGGCAACCTCTGATCAGATGGTAAGTTATATACCGAGCCTACTGTGGCCGAACGCCATGAGAGAGTCCAGTTGGTCGAGATATAGATCCTAGTATGACCAAGCGCCTATGAGCGAGCCTACTACGACAGAGCAGTTATATATGTATACCGAGCCTTATAGGGTCGGACAACTATTTTATTTACTATATTGAGAAGGTTGAGTCAATATCAGCAAGTAAGCATATCTTCAGATTATCTTTGACTTCCAGATACTTACAGTTATTATATTAGCAGTCCAGTTTTAGCTTCAGTATATTGCCTTACATACTCGGTACATTATTTCGCACTGATGTCCCTTTTCTGGGGGCGCTGCATTTCATGCGTGCAGGTTCAGACAGACAAATGAGTAGACCTCCTCATTAAGTGTTGCCCGAGTTCAGCTTGATCGGTAAACTCCATGCCTTTCCGAGTCGCCGGGTCTAAAACTTTATGTACATCTTGTGTATATATGTATATATGTTATGAGTTGGTCGAGGAGCTGTTCCGATCACAGTATATCCACCAGTAGAGGCTTGTAGACATATCCTGTTAGTTAGTGCAATATGTTGGGCTGGTAGGCCTTTTATGCATATTTTGTTGGTTTGCCAGCTGTAGTAGTTACGACGGCCTTGTCGGCCCAGATTTATATTGATATTTAGTTAGCATTCGCAGTTGTCTTGCAATGTGGACCATGGCCAAAGTATGACATCACATGTTCAGAGTTCCTTAGTCACAAGTTGCTACGCAAGAATAGGTAAGGCAGGTTCAGGGCATGACAATGTAACGGTAGGCAGTGAATGCCATATTCTCTATAACGAACCATATATACTTAATATTGTAGAATATTCTCCATTAAATGCTACCGGGTAGCAGAAATTTATCTCACCTTTATGAATATCATTCTTTTCGATAACAGAGAAGATCGTTGCCTTCGGACCTGACTGTCTTCTATCTTTGACTCCACGCGTCACTTTATCATGTAATCATTTAATATGAACATATTTTACCCCTATATAGATAGTCCCCCTACTTTCTGATGGCATAACTTTGTGTCACCAGAAAGTTGGTAGAGATACCTTTTTTGGCGAAAAATTCTCTGACCCCTTCTGAAAAGTTTCTGACGGTTGATTAGATGCACATCTCTCCGCATTTAATGCCCCGAACACGCGTTATCCCATGATTTAACACCATTTTTGCCGATTATCGAGGTAGTTATGGTTACGATTTTAGCCGCCTATTCCTTTACGCATCAAACTTCTTTGTTTACACTTCATAACTTTCCAAACTCTCTCGAACTCTCTTTGCTTAACTCATACTTGTCTTCAACTTTCTCAAATCTTCTTCTTTAGTAAAAATCCTTTTCTCTCTTCTGATAACAATGACCTCTTCTTCTAGAAATCCTAGTTCCTCAAAGAACAAAGGTAAAGCTGATGATGTTGTTCCTCATATGGTGAGCACCATCATTCCCAGGAGTCTTGTCACAACTAAGGACTTCAAAGAGAAGTGCCCTACTGTTAATCCTCGCACATGGGTTGTTTGCATATATCCTTCTTCTATTTGTCCTTCTAGCATTTCTGATGTGAAGGAAGACTGTCATTTCCCTAATTTAAACATCATCACTCCTGACCTGGCGGAGCGGATAACCTTACCAAGAAGGATTTCACGTATTTTTATACATATCCCTTCACTTTGGGGCCATTCTCTTTGGGCGGGGACTTGACTCTGTTATCGCATTTTGCATCCACTACCAGGTATGTCTGGCATAAGTACATCCTTCTATATAGAGGACAGTTACTTGTCTTCGGTGTCTATGCTAGGAGACGAGAGAAGAGCTAACATTGGCTCGATTAATGAACCATTATTCCCCCAAGCTTTTCCGTGAGGGAATGACAAATTTCAGCAAACCTGACCACCATGATTTGTTATCCAGCATGGATGATGATAATGACTATGGGTGGATGGAACGGTTCGTTGAAGTTGTCACTAGTGACATCATTCCGGCCACGACTTCATCCTTTCCGGAATTATGCAACCGCGTTTGTAAGTTCACCATTTATCTTTTCTTCTATTAAAGATCGCCTTGTGTCGTTATTGACCCTTCTTCTTTCGCTTATTTCAACAACCCGGTGGATACCACCTAGGGTTGAAGGCTTGAACCAGTGGGTCTAGAAAATTTTAGACGTCACTACGCCCGAGGCCCGCACGTGGAAACCGAACTAATTGTCACGACCCTAAACCTGAACCCGGTCGTAATGGCGCCTCTCGTGAAGACAAGGCCAGCTGACACTTACCCATTTCAGTTTTAAGCGTTTAAATAGTACGAATTAAGTCCAAAACATGATAAATAATCCAAAAGTAAGTAGTTAACAATACAATTGCAGAAGATAAACCCAACACAGCCCGATACTGGGGTGTCACTAGTCATGAGCATCTATCAGTACGCTACAAGTCTGAAATGCCTCCTAAACTATTACAAAATAACTGATAAAGAGATAGAAATGAGATAAGGAGGTAGAAACACGGGACTGCGGACGCCAAGCAGCTACCTCGTGGACTCCGAAGTCTGCCGGGAGCTCTCAACTCGTGCTAGCAGGATCAGCAACGCCTGAATCCGCACATGGGGTGTAGGGAGTAAAGTGAGTACTCTAACTCAACGAGTAATAATCATAAATAAGCGACTGAGAGATATGAAAACACGAAAAACAGTGATTCAGTAAAGATACGAAAAATCATATATGTTCAGTTTAACTTCATGAAATGCCTATTCAACAATTAAACAGGTAAACGACAGACAAATAAGAAAGATAAACACATAAAAGTTCGCCCCTCGGCACAATATCAACAAATCCGCCCCTCAGGCAATATCTCAGAACAATACCAGCCCCTCGGGCTATATCTCGCATCACAATAGGTACCCGCGCTCACTGGGGGTGTGCAGACTCCTGGAGGGCCCCCTTATGGACCAAATGCAATATCAAGCCATCTCATGGCATCATCACTAGGCCCTCGGCCTCATATCAACAAGCTACCTCGTGGCGTACATATCTCAGGCCATCGACCTCATAATCATAATCAGTGTTTCCTCACAACATAGGCCCTCGGCTTTACTCAGTCAGAATCTCACAACCACTCGGGCAACAATAAAACATGATGCTCAATCCACAATATCATTTAAGTATTAAAGTAGAGTAAACATGGCTGAGTCATGAAAATAATAGAATATAGCATGACTGAGTTTAAGTATAAAGTCAAAATAGTGAGGAAATATCAATAAAAATCCTCTAAGGGTTCAAATAGTTGGCACAAGGCCCAAATATGGCATTCAACCCAAAGCATGATGATAGCAAGTAGATTTCAGTTAAATACACGGTAAAATAGTCATTCGGGATAGACTAAGTCACAATACCCAATAGTGCACGACCACACGCTCGTTATCTAGCGTGTGCGTCACCTCAATATAGCACAACAATGTGCAAATTCGGGGTTTCATACCCTCAGGACATCATTTATAATCATTACTCACCTCAATCCGGTCCAAATCTAGCCCGCGATGCCTTTTCCCCTCGAATCGGCCTCCGCTCGCATCGAATCTATCCAAAATCAGAATCACGGTGTCAAAATATACAAAGGGAACGAAGCCCAAGCAAAAATAATCAATTTACAACACAAATCCCAAAATTACCAAAACCTGACCCCCGAGCCCACGTCTCAGAATTTGATAATTTTTATATCAATAGATTCCTTATCTCCCCACGAGTTCATACATATCAAAAGTTCTGAAATCCGACCTCAAATGGTCCTTCAAATCCTCAATCAAAGGTCTAAGTTTCCAAGCCCTAGTTTCCCCCAATTTTAACCCTTAATTTCCATTAATTATAGCTATAATCCGTGAAATAATACCCTAGGAACGGGTTTTAGGTCCAAAATCCTTACCTCAATGAAGTTCCCTTAAAATCCTTCTTCAAAATCGTCCAAAAAGCTCCCAACCCGACTTAGAAATGGTGGAATAGATCAAAAATCGCGAAGGAAATAATTTATACTTTCTGGCCCAGGGATTTCGCATCTGCCCTAATTACCCTCCTTTGCGGTCAATGGACCGCTTCTGCGGTCATCACTTAAACGACCACTTTCCGCTTCAGCGATCCTTTTCCCCGCACCTGGGCTATCGCAGATGCAGCTCCTCAACCGCTTCTATGGTCCCAGCCTTCCTAGGCCCTTTTTGCTTCTGCGGTCCTTTTCATCGCATCTGCGGCATCGCACCTGCGGTCCCCAATCCGTAGGTGTGGAAACAACAGAAGCAAAAAATCTGCAGCTTCACCAAAATTCCAAACTTCTCCGTCAACCATCCGAAATCACCCCGAGGCCCCCGGGACCTCAACTAAAAACACAGACATATCCCAAAATCTTATTCAAACTTATACCAATCTTTAAAACACCTCAAACAACATCGAATCAACCAAAACACATCGGATTCAAGCCTAAGTTTCCAAAATCTTCCGAATTACGCTTTTGATCAAAAACCAAACCACATCCGAATGACCTGGAATTTCGCACACACATCCCAAATGACACAACGAAACTATTGCAACTCTCGAAATTCCATTCCGACCCCTATATCAAAATCTCACCTATCAACTGGAAAATGTCAAAAATCCAATTCCGCCAATTCAAGCCTAAATCTACTCTGGACCTCCAAAACCCATTCCGATCACGCTCATAAGTCCCAAATCACCTCCCAAAGCTATCTGAACCATCAGAACTCACATCTGAGCCCTCTAACACATAAGTCAACATCCAGTTGACTTTTCCAACTTAAGCTTCCTCAAAAGAGACTAAGTGTCTCAAACCTTACCAAATCCTTTCCGAACCCGAACCAAGAAACTTGATCACATATAGAACCGATAGACAAAGTAATAAGAAGTAGAAATAGGGGAAACGGAGTGATAACTCATGAGAAAACTGGTCGGATCGTCACATTAATCTTGTTTTTACCTTTCGTATAAGGAAGTTGATTAACCATTCTCTCCTGTTGAATCCAAGTCTACCTCAACGCTCGGTTGTTGTCCTTGAGGAGAATGTTTTGGCTAATCTGGTTGATGCTACGAGGCTACTACAGGAGGCTTTTACCCGAACAGGTGTCTCTGGGCCTGCTGCTGGTGCATGTGCATCTTCTCGGAGTCCCCGGCCGGAGAATAAGCAGCCAAAAAGGAGACGTTCCTCCACGGTCGGGGGAAAAAATAAAAAGGCAAATAATGCCGCGCTCAAGCTGTCTTTGGATGTTGTGGTGATGAGCGTCGTGCCCGAGACCATAGACAATGTGGTGATCGATGATGATGGAGAAACCAGTGAGAAACGGGCTTCTCTACATAGAAGACGACGACTTCCCTCAGCTCAATAGAATGCTCAATCTGTTGAGTTAGTTACACCAACTGAGGATGATGTCTCGGCACTTTAGGGGAGTATGATATGGTGGAAAATGTTAACTCCCGCTTCTGAGTCCCAGTCACCGTGCTCGGTACCATGAGGCTGAGTACCAGGTCCTTGCCGTCTTCTATTGATGAGCAACCAACAACTAGCACTGCATTTGTTGTAGTTGCTTCTCAACCTACAACGCCATCAGCTTCATCTCTTTCTTCACCAATTCTGCCTTTGCCACCAGCAATTGTTACATCATCTCCATCGGTCGCAGTTGCCCGAGAGAAGGATGTCCCTCTTCCCTAGTCCCCAGTTCATGGGAACTTGGGGCAAAATTATGCTGCCCCCTTAGAAGATCCCTAAATGAGGAGGAACGTCACCCTTTTGGTTTCTACCGGGAGACATCTGCTGTCCTGGCCATGGAACTTGCTAATTATCTGAAGTATTTGGCTTCAGAAAAAAGATAGGGATAAAATACAAACTCTCTCAGGAGAGTGTTTGTTGAACAAAGCCATACACAATGCAACGACGATATAGTCTTTGTTCCTTCTGTTGTTTCTTCTATTTTTGTTATGTTAGGGATTTGAATTTGCATTTTTGTTTTGCAGGCCAGTTTTCTTACTTTTGAGGGACTCCAAAGGCTGATTCGTGATAAGGAGGAACTTACTTCCGAGCGGTATCAACTTTTGGCTGAGCGAAACCAAACTGCTACTCGCCTCTTAGAACTGGAAGCACGAGCTGCTGAGGCCGTTGAGTTAGAGGCTCGGTTCCAGCAAAGTGAGCAGGAAGTAGTGACCCTTAGCTAGGAGATCGCCTCGTTAGGGCACAATTTGAAGAAGCTAGGGCCAAATGTGTTAAAGTCCATAATGCGTTCTTGCTGTATCCGATCGCGAGGCTGCCTCTGCAGAAAGATTGAATAATTTGGAGACAGCCTTAAACTCCAAAACTTAAGAAGTTACTGCTGTTGAGGCGAAGTATGCCCGGTTGGAGGAGAAGCATAAGAGGACCATCGAGCACAATAGAGTTTTCAGCTCTACTGTCGGCAAGCTTGATGTCAGCCTTCGGGCCACCAAATCTGCGCGGGATAACCTTTCTGCCAAGGTCGACCGACTTAAAGAAGAACTCTAGCACCGAGAGACTTCTGTCATTGTTGAAAAACATATGCTATGTATAGAATGAGGAGAAAAACCTTAGAAGAGGCCAAAGTGGGTGTCATTGACTTTGATGCCAAAATGGCTAAGGTAGTGAACTGGAGTCAACTGCCAAAAAGGGTCTTCTGGCTAGGCCTGATGCTACCGATTCTTCTTTCGTTTCTCAGTTCTCGGGAACTGAAGAAGTGGAAGGTGATGATGCTAAAGGACAGAATGTTGAGCCCGCGACGGATCCACCCACTTCTCCTGGGGTGCAAATGCTTCTCTTCCTCTGGGTTCCGGAGATGTAGTAGCTTAGTTTTTGCTTTCTTTGATTTTTCATACTTTTGTATTTATGCTACTTGGCACATTTGTTGCGAATAGAAGTACTTTTTCATTTAAGTATTTGAGGAAGTTTTACTTTTTGCGTCGAATTGTGCAAGGCTTCGGGTGTATTTTTCCCTGAGAGCATTTGGATCGGGCATAAGTTCTTCCAAAATCAACCCTTTAACATGAGGATTTTATAAGAGAGGGCCCTCTTATGTTTACAGTGCTTTTGAAGAGTACGTCTCCTGTTCCTTACGACACTAGCATTTGAAGTACTTGTTTAACTTTCAACAACAACATACTCAGTATTATCTCACACTGTGGGGTCTGAGGAGGGTAGTGTGTACGCAGACCTTACCCCTACCTTGTAAGGATAGAGAGGATGTTTCGGCTCAGGAATACTTGTTTAACTTTCAAATGATAAAATTAATTCATTGTTCAGACAAAAATAAGATAAAAATAAAAGGACTCTACTTTTTTCCTTTCTTTTTCAAAAGTAGATAAGCATTCGTTTTGCTAAAAGAAATTTGCCATTACTTGTGGCTAACTTGTACAACTTATTTCTACCGGATTGGTCGTGTAGTCCCTAGTCCCGATGATACTTTGTTTTCGGGTTTCATATTCCGGTCGATGTGGCAGCAATTGTTGACGTATCCTCATATCATTACCTATCCCTCCCCTTACCCCCGGCCCCCTGTGTTCAAATATGAATAATGCGAGTTTGAGCACTGGAAGTTTTGCACCTTTGAAGATTCCACTAGTGAAGATAATCTTCAGTTCGATAGAAAACTTCACTTCTCTTAGGAATTTATGCTATCTAGCCAAATATTATCTAACAATCCCCCAGTGGATTGCACTTGCGAATGGTCGAATAATCTTTTGCCCAATAGCAAACTTTACTTCCCGGTAGGAACTTTGCTACCGAGCAAAAGATTATCTAACCGCTCTGTAGTGGTTCTTTGCTTGCATGCCTTGTCATTTAAAGGTTTATTTCTGTTGCTGAAGCTTCCTTCGTATTATGTTTTCCGTTGCTGCCTCGTTAAAAACTTTTCTAGAAAAAATCAATTAGGACAAAAACTATCACGCCCCAAACCTGGGGAGGTGTGGCTGGCACTCGGTGCTGTAGTGGCCCGAGCGAACCACTTTGTAACTCATTCATTCCTTTTTATAACTATCATGGGCCAACATGGCCACAACTTGTAATGTAAAATTGTAAGCGGGCAAATGTTATATCAATGAATCATCGTTCATAAAACATGAATACATATGGGCCGTCAAGGCCTCTGACATACTGTACATAGTAAACCTCTATCTACAAAGCCTCTAAGATTATTTGACATAAAATGGGACAGGGTACCAACCTACCCATAAGTATGTAGAAAAAATCTGACGCGATAACTCATAGACTCGGCTGCACTCGGAATGAGGCGGAGTCTTACCGATCCTTCGCTGAATGCCAATCTCGTCTATTATGAGGATTCATCAAACTAATTATCTATACCTGCAGGAATGAATGCAGCTTCCCCAACAAAAGGACGTCAGTACGAATAATGTACCTAGTATGTAAGGACATGTAAATAAGTATATAAAGGACATGGAAGAAATATGGGGCAAATGACTCAACCAATAAGTCTGGATAGCTCCGTAAGTCATGAAATATTTATAATGTCATGCATATGCGTGTAAATGTCATGTAATGCATAGGTCTGTACGTACATAATATAATCAAGCCTTTGAGGGCATCCCATCATATCATCTCAACCACTGTGGGCAAAATCATTAACGTATACCAGCTGATCAGGTGGTGGTGCGTATATAACGCCATAACTTTTCCCATATCCCATATACCAATATCCCATATACATATATATACGCATATATAACGCCATCTGGTCATGGGTCAATGTGCATGTATAAATGCATGAAATGCATATGAAATACATTAATAAAATCTCTCAGTACGTCATAAGACCATTATGCCTTTAATTAATATCACGAAATAAATTTTATCAACTTACATGTTTTCTGAGACCCATGAACAGACGATAGAATAATAAGATATAAGGAAATTCAAGAACATAGGCACCTCTAATACTTCTATGAGTGTGATGACCCAAAAGGTCATCACTTGTTTTGGAAATAAATTTTTGTGTTCTGAGGCCTTAACCCCCTTTTTGTTTTATCTCGATTTATGTGAGCAGTCCGGGCATGTATCCGGACAACTGTTATATGAAAATCTGCGAAAAATGATAAATTTTACTTTTAAAATGAATTTAAGTTGACTTCGGTCAATATTTTGGGTAAATGGACCCAGATCCATGATTTGACGATCCCGAAGGGTCTGTAGGAAAATATGGGACTTGGACGCATGCCCGAAATCGAATTTCGAGGTCCCAAGCCCGAGAAATGAATTTTTGAAGAAAATTGTTTAACTGAAATTATTTTGAAATTTGAATGTGTTTGAATTTGATGGTATCGGTCCCGTATTTTAGTTCTGGAGCCCGGTACATGTCTTATATGGCATTTAAGTTGAGCTTGTAAAATTTGGTAAGAAACGGAGGTTATATGACGTGATTCGAAACCTTAGTTGTATAATTTGAAACTTTGGAAGTTCTTGAGATTTTCTTTGATTTTGATGCTAAATTCATAGTTATTGATGTTATTTTGATGATTTGATCGCACGACCAAGTCCGTATGATATTTTTGGACTTGCGTGCATGTTTGGTTTGGAGCCCCGAGGGTTCGGCTGAGTTTTGGATAGGCCACAGAGTGTTTTGAACTTGGGAAAAACTGTTGTGTGTTGTAGGTCTGCACCTGGCTCGCAATTGCGAGCTCGCATTTGCAAACACGCACCGCATTTGTGAAAACTGGGTTGGGTAGCGAACCTTCGCAATTGCGAAGCTTATTGCGACCTTAGCAGGCACCGCATTTGCAAACAATGGTTCGCATTTGCGAAGAAAGCAGAGATAGACATCCTTCACAATTGCGAAGCTTTTGCCGCAATTGCGAGTTTGCATTTACGAACATATCATCGCAATTGCAATACCTGCGCCTGTGTAAATCGTAACTTAGACGAAAATTTCTCATTTTTCAAACTCTCTCAAACCTAAAACATCTTTAGGCGATTTTTCAAAGGCAACTACTCTTCCAAATCGATTGTAAGTCATTTGTAACTCGTTTTCTTCAATATATTACATCTTTTCATATGATTTCAACTCAAAATCAAGGGTTTTCATGGGGGAAATTGGGTGTTTGGGTAGCACTTAGGATTTTCAATTTTTGGGGGTTTGGACCTCGATTTGAGGTCCGATTTAAAAACAAATCATATATTTGGGTTCGTGGGTGAATGGGTAATCGGGTTTTGGTTCAAACCTCGAGTTTTGACCATGTGGGCCCGGGGTCGATTTTTGACTTTTGGGGGAAGTCATTTGAAAACCTATTTTCATGCATTAGAATTGATTCATTTAGCATTTATTAATATTATTAAGTAAATTGTGGCTAGATACAAGCGAATTGGTGGTGGAAACAAGAGGTAAAGCGGTAGTTGAGTCTTGAATTGTGTTTGTGGCATCTAGGTAAGTGTTTGGTCTAACCTTAGTTTGAGGGATTAGGAGTTGTGTCTTATTTGCTATGTGTTAATTGTGGAGTATGACGTATAGGCATAGTGACGAGTATCTATACGTCGGTGTCAAGCATGATCGTGAGTCTCATATTGTAATTGTTGTAACTCTGTTGTGATTTATTCATATTTAATATGATGATTATCATTGTTGGTTCCCTTGCCAGGGTGTTATTGTTTATGATATTGTCTCCCTTGACGGGATGTTATTGTTATACTCTTGTTCCCTTGCCAGGATTCTTTTATGATTGATGTTGAATTGTATATGGGATCGGGTTACACGCTGAGACGGTATTATATGAAATGGGATTGGGTTGCACGCCTAACGGTATTATATAAAATGGGATCGGGTTGCATGCTGATCGAGGCCAACCCTGCACCACTACAAAGTAGCGAGAGTAGTCGAAGCAGCTTTTACCCGAGAAGGTCGGGATCGATTTCCACAGGGAACTAGAAATGGAATTGAGTTTCTATCTAAATTGGAGATGCGTAATTGCTCTTAATTGCACTTCTAATCATAGTTGGTCTTTTGATTACTTCTAATATTATGCTTATAAGATGCTAAATTAAGCTAAGAATGAAATACTTGAAGGTTGTCTAAATACTTAAAAGGCACTAGGGAAGTGACTATCTCCTAGGTGGATACTTGAAGGATTCTCGAGTCTAAGGATAGGTTGTCATGTTGGGGATTACGATATAACCAATGCACTGAACTTCTCACTCTATACCTCTCGGTAGTTTGAGTGATTTTGCCCTAATTGACTTTCTCAAGACCAATTGGGTATGATAATTTGTGCAAGTAATTTAGGTTCAAGTCGGGTATTACTATCTCTAGGTTTAACCCTTTAATTGGGGCTATCAATCTCTTGAATACACCCCAATTCCTTGTTGGACTAATTTCCTAGACTCAAGTTCTCTTTCTCAAGAAGAACCCAAGTCAAATAGGCACAAATTAGTGTTTGCAATCACTAATTCAAATTGAAACCATAAATTAGTCTAAATATCAAACACCCATAGACATTTAAGCCTTAAAACACAAGACCCATCATATACCCACACTAGGGTTGAGCCACAACCCTAACTAATGGGTCTACCTACTCATGATAATAGAAGAAAACAAAGAAATAGATGATGAAAAACTCATATTTAATTACAAGCTAAAACTTGAAGATTCAATGATAAAACTATTGTAAAATTACTCAAAATGGTAAAGGAACACAGTTCACGAGTGCAGCCCAATGTTGAAAATACAACTGATGACCTAAAAATGGGAAAAGAAACTATTTATACTAGGTCGAATTTTTTTGACAAAAATACCCCTGCAGGGGTAGTGCGGTCCGCACAAAATCGCGTGCGGACGCACTGAGGCGTCTTGGCCTTAAACTCTGCTCTCTGAACTTGGCCACCACGGGTCACACAAAATGCACTGCGGCCACGGTGGCTTCTATTGCGGTCCGCACAAAAAGGACCGCAGACCACAATGGAAATGATTCCCCGGATTGGCAACTCTCTGAACTCCAGCTTTGCAGACCGCACAATATCGAGTGCGGCCGCGATGAAGCCAATACAGTCCGCACAATATCGAGTGCGGCCGCGATGAAACCAATGCGGTCCGCACAAACTGCTTTGCGGCTGCATTGCTTGAGTGTCTGAAATAATTACCTCTCTGAACTTCCTCACTGTGGACTGCACAGAATGTAATGCGGCCGCATTGGACCTGTTGCCCTGTGCTTGGATTTGTTCTTGGTACTTGTGCATGTTTCACTTCTTTTTGAGCTGGTTTTGACGAATTGTCACCTTGTTGACCAAACCCTGCAAACAAGTACAACATGTAAGCCTTTGGGACTATTTTGTACGCATTTTAATCAAAACTCAAGTAAGGAGTGTAAAATGCATCATAATCCCTAGTTATCAACTCCCCCAAACTTAAGTTTTTGCTTGTCCTCAAGCAAACAAAATAAGACCCACCTCTTAAGAGTAAATCCAAGAAAATTTAGCTGACCTAAAGAGACCTAGACTCAATTAAGACTAACAATTGCCCTCAATTCAAATGAATCATTAACAACATTTGACCTTTTAAGCACCATGGATTGCGACACAAGAGCATCAAGAGTT
The DNA here is from genome assembly GCF_000715075.1 of Nicotiana tabacum. Lineage (NCBI taxonomy): Eukaryota > Viridiplantae > Streptophyta > Magnoliopsida > Solanales > Solanaceae > Nicotiana > Nicotiana tabacum. The sequence goes on from NC_134100.1 coordinate 14,553,570, forward strand.
GACTCAACACATCAAAGAAACTCTTTCTACTACCTTGGTCATTATGGAACCCAAACTCTCACATCCTCAACTCTCCTTAAGCAAACCTCACCTTTAGGATTATAGCACTCAGAATGAGGTTAATGGAAATACACTCATCTCTCTAAAAAAAAAGTCACAAGTCCGGCTCTAAGTACTATATGCTTGCCCCTTATGTAAGTCGCCACTAATGTAAGCTTCATTCAACTCGAGATCATATAGGGCTTTTGTGGATATATAGTGAAGGTTTTTAGTTCAAGGTAGCAAATATTTGGTCTAAGTAGGTTCCATCTTCCCTTTAGCACTTTTTTTGCTTCATTTTGGCACACATTCTCTTGACTTTTTAGGTCATTTAACTTCTTTATAAGGGGTTAGAGAGACACATTGTCACTCTTTCTTGTTCATTTCAAATCTTTTTCTCCTTTCTCAACTTTCCACACCTTTTATCTCTTTGCTTTTATTGAATCCCTTCATTCTTTTCTACATTGCTCATTCTTTTTGTATTTTTGATTTTCTTTCTTTTTCATTGCCTTTCCTTTTCTTCATTTTGTACCTTTTACCACTTTGTTGCATTCCTCATCTCCCCCCCAAACTTATGCTTTTGCCTTGTGCTAAGGAAATATCGGGTGCCAAGAGAAGGTATTTTTAGAACGGGTAAAGGCATGTATCGTGGTTTTTTGAAAGAAAAAGATCTAATGCTCAAAAAGGTTGACTAGGGGTTTTATCATTGGTAGGTTATGGAAGTGTTCAAGATATCATTCGGATTAAAGAGAGCCTATAATCACATCTCAAGTCAAATTACACTTAGGATTTCACCTAGGCAAACATTCAGGGCAAGTTCTAGACTATTGGCTCGAGACTTGGACTTGCAATTCAAATTCTCACCACACAAGCTATGGGATTGCTAACGAAATAGAGTCGGGGGCCCACAACAACCTTAGTTGAGATTTAAACAACACAATGGTCCCGAAAAACCACTTGATGATTATCGGTCAACATAAGAGTCTCAAGGTCACCACTTTCACCATCCTATACACAACAATTTATTTTTGACCATAAGATCAAAGGCAAATGTGTTAGGCCCAAGTGAAGATTTGCTTGAGGCACCCTTACCAACTAGCTACTAAAAAGCAAAAAGAGAACAGACTCAAACCCTTAAGAAGGTTGTCATGCCATCCATCATCGGGAAGAGCCACCCGGTTCACACAAACTCCACCTTTAGAAAGAACAGTGACATTAAGAAAACCAAAAGCTTATTGCATGTAAAAACTCAAAACAAGAAGCTACTAAAATAAAATAAGAAGCTATGGAAGGAAAAATGCGGAAAGTAAAAATGAATATATACAAGAGGGGAATTAGTCGAATATATAATAGGGAGAATGAATATATATATATAAGAATGTAACTTTATATACAGACCCAAAAGTAAAAAGTGCGAAAAGTGCAATAAAATGATAAAGTTATGTACATACCAAAGGTAAAAAGAAAGCATAAAGAAAAAAATAATGTCATATATATAGTCATCCAAATAGGGCTACCCCCTCAAATGAAAGCTAGCATTGTCCTCAATGCTAACTAACCAAAATAAGCACAAAATAAGGAAGAGAGGAAAAAAAGAAACTCCCTATTGGCCCTCCGTCTGCATAGGGTCCTGAGTCCGGGTCCCTAGGTCCTCGGTCTGCTCGGGAACCTGTGACTGGATCCCTGTGATCTGTGTCTCCACTGGGACCTGGGCCTGGACTGAGTCTTGGGCCTATACTGGAATCTAGGGCTGGCTAGAGGATCCTCTCTGTGGGTCCTCCAACTCAATGACAACATCATTAGTACGGGGAACCACCCTATTTCTCTTGGGTGGCCTCTCTGACTCCTGCTCTGGCTGGAGCTGGGCTGCTGGAGCCGGGTCATGCAATAACATATCCAGAGGCAGGTGATCCTCGTTCAACCTCTCTACCTCCACCCTTAGCTCCTTCACCGACTCTTTTGAAGCCCGAGTCTTTCTTATTTTCTTCGCCTCCCTAGCAAGCTCCTTCAATGCCTTTTGAGAATCAACAACATCTATAAGCTTCTTCTAGTTGTCCAGAATCTCCTTTAGAGTGTCCTCCACTGACTGTGGGACCTGTGGCGGAAAAGGTGCTGATTGGGCTGCCACCGTAGTAGATAGTACAAACAGCTTAGAAGTGGTTGTCTGCATCTAGTTGTTGATGCTGGCGATGGTCTGGCTCAGGCGGTGGGCAGTCAAGGGGTAAGCAGTGGATGAGGGAATCTTTGGAGCTGTAGAAGTAGAGGGTCTTGGGGCCATGTCTGATGTGGTGTAAGGAGGCTGAGTAGGAGCCACTACTACTACTGGCTCTTCAGACTGGCCAGTTGAAGTAGTGGCTTTACCCTTAGGGTCCTTGGGGTTGTCGGGTCCCTTAGTGCTGTACCAGTAGAACGATGCCTTTGCCTTCACTTTCACATCAAATCTATGCTTCTCCATATCTAAGTCCTCATAGTACATGGTCAGGAAGTTGGGGAAAGGATATGATTTGTTACCTTCGTTCACCACCCGTGTAATTACCCGAGACATCACATTCCTGATGTTAATCGGGTACCCCACCATGATTGATGCCACCAATATAGCCCAGTGGATAGGAAGTGAGTTGTCGTGAGTGGTGGGATCTAGCCTGCTACACACAAATATTTCCCACCCTTTAGCTTCAAAGTTCAGTGTCCTCCTCAGAAACCTCACTCCCGCAGTCAACCAATCTGGGGTGTTACTTGGGATTGCCAAATACTCTGCCAACCAAGGACGAGCAGCCTCACCTAATGCCACATTTTCTAAGTACAGTGCATCATCCTCCTCCGAGAAGCCCAGGTAGTCATTTATAGTTTTGCCATCAAATTTCACCTTCAAGTTCCGCACTTTGGTTACTGTGGTGCCCTTTTTGATATGGGGAACATTCGTATAAAACTCCTTCACCAAGTGCTCATTGGAATCCTCCACATGGCCTATGAAATAATCCCATCCCGCTCTTTCTCTGAACTGCCTCAACATATTGGGGTTGTGAGGCATGAGGTCCCCGGTGATGAATTTTCGCTCAGGTATTAGTTTCCTCTCGAGCCACCACTCTCTGAATTTGTGGTAGGCCACTTCACTCAAGAACCTGTCATGTCAAGCCTCCGGGTTTCTGGTTCTCTCTACCCCTCCTACTTGGGGCTCACCCCTTCCGAATTCTTCTCCTTCTTCTTCTACGGTCCCCTCCTCGGATAGTGAAGTTGTAAGTGAGGTGGATTATTCATTGCCACTGCCTACAGCTGAGCCCTCAGATGACTCAGAAGATATGCGCACTGATGCTTGGGTAGTAGGAGAGACTGGAGGTGTATCCCTCAACCTGTTCCTCTCCGGCCAGTCAGGAACATACTCTGGCACGGAGTTTGACGATGCCTCCCGGGAAAGCTCATATTCACTCCCGGATTGGTCAATAGCTCTATCAGCAGCCTTTATGAGCCTTCTAGTATTTTTGATGTTTTTCCGGTCTTATAGGGTCAATTTGATCATGCCCTTTCCTCTACCCCGGGAGGACTCTCATCTCCTTGATTGTTTATCACCTTTGCCTCGTGATTTCACCATGATATACAAAGAGAATACAGTTGAACTTTGTTAGTATCAGCAGAGTCAGTGAAACATTTTAGAGAAATTTTCAAGCATTCAGAAGTTGCAGACCGCGAACCGCACAAAATGAAGTGCGGCCGCAAAGAAGCTACCGCGGCCGTAAAAATGCATTGTGGTCCGCACTAAGGTGGGGTTCAGACTACCCACTCTCTGAATCTATGCACTGCGAACCGCATAAAATGTATTGTGGTTTGCATTGAGGCACCGCAGACCGCATAAAATCCATTGTGGTCGCAGTCCTCAAATGTCAGCTTTCAGAACATTTACCATCGCAGTCCGCACAAGAATAGCACTATGGACTGCTTAGAAGCATCGCGGACCGCACAAAATCCACCGCGGTCCGTGGTGAGTACCCAACAGCAATACCAACCTAAGGTTCAAGTTTTTCACATTTTTAGTCTAAATTTTCACCTATTATTGATTCCCTAGGTGTTGAATCAGTGTTTTAACTAATTAGTCCTTATTAAAGCAGGAATAAACTAACCTATGCTACAAAATTGACAGAAAAATGGGAAGAAAAGGAAGAACAACCAAGAAAAATAAAAGTTAAAAGAAAATGACAAAATTGAACAACTAAGAAGGAATTAAAGTTACCAGAAGTGAGATACACAGATGATTAATCGAGACTTAGTAGTTGAATTAGTGCAATTAGAGGGATGAACAGTAATTTTTAAGCTCTGAGAGTAAAAAGGTTGAAAAGTTTGAAATGAGGGCCTCAGGTCCTATTTAAAGAAAAAGGACCTGGGGCCCATCTCACCTACCCACCGCGGACCGCATAAAATAGCACCGCGGTCCGCGGTGCTCAGAAACATGAAGCACTGGGAGGATAGCTACTGCAGACCGCAAGAAATGCAATGTGGCCGCAGTGGTCCACCGCGGACTGCACAAAATACAATGCGGCCGCGGTGGAAAACTTCAGAGACTCCTTACTTTTGACAAATCACTCTGCGGTCCGTAGTGAATTCTTGCTCCCACATAAAGGCCTTTGCGACCGCACAAAATGAAGTGTGGTCCACATTGCAAACTTCAGAGAATGATCATTTTTCCAAATTTTGTCCTGCACTGCATCAAAACAATCCTACAACATCTCACAACTAGTCATTCCAAAAATAAATCCTACACTACAAAGATAATCAAAGAAAAACAAAAAGAAAGGCACATGGGTTGCCTCCCAAGAAACGCCTGATTTAACGTCGCGGCACAACGCAGGTTACCATCAAATCACTTTAGATGAAGAAATGCCACCACGTGGCTGTTATCAATCTTGCCTAGGTAGTGCTTGACCCTGTGCCCATTAACTCTAAAAACCTCCCCATTTTTGTTCTTCAAGTCAAGTGCACCAAACGAAGTCACAAATACCACTTCAAAAGGTCCGCTCCATTTCGACTTAAGCTTTCCCGGAAACAGATGTAACCGAGAATTGAACAAGAGAACCAAATCACCCACTTTGAACTCCTTGCCACGAGCATATTTATCATGAATGTACTTTATCTTGTCCTTGTATAAGGACAAACTAGAGTAGGCATGGAATCAGAATTCATCAAGTTCATTAAGCTGCTCCATACAAAGATTTGCTGCCACATCCCATTCAAGATTCAGCTTCCTTAAAGCCTACATGGCCTTGTGCTCTAACTCAACCGGTAGATGACAAGCTTTCCCAAACTCCAACCGATATGGAGACATACCAATTGGAGTCTTGTAAGTAGTCGTATAAGCCCAAAGAGCATCATCCAACTTCTTTGACCAATTGGTCCTATTTGCATTGACCGTCTTTGACAATATACTCTTGATTTCCCTATTTGAGACTTCAACTTGGACACTCGCTTGAGGATGATAAGGAGTAGAAACTTTGTGATTGACACCATACATTGCAAGCAAAGTGTCAAAAGCTCTATTGCAAAAATGAGTCCCCCGTCACTTATGATTGCATGAGGAGTGCCAAACCTTGTAAAAATGATCTTCTTGAGAAATACAACAACACTCCGGGCCTTATTGTTGGGTAAAGCCACGACTTTAACCCACTTTGAAACATAGTCAACCGCCATAAGAATGTATATGTTCCCACACGATCACACAAAGGGGCCCATAAAATCAATGCCCTATACATCAAAAATATCAACTTCAAGAATGGTATTGAGAGGCATCTCATCTTTCTTCGAAATTCCACCCCCTCTTTGACATTCGTCAGACCTCTTCACAAGTTTACTTGCATCTTTGTACAAAGTTGGCCAATAAATCCCACAACTAAGAACTTTTGAAGCCGTTCTCGCCCCACCATGATGTCCACCATAGGGAGAAGAATGACAAGCCTCTAAGATACTCAATTGCTCCTCCTCCGAGACACACCTTCAAATCACACCATCCGTGCAAATCTTGAACAAGTACGGTTCATCCTAATAGAAATCCAAACTATCCCGTTTGAGCTTCTTCCTTTGGTTAGAAGAGAGCTCGCACGGGATTATACCAGTCACAAGGAAATTAGCAACGTCCGCAAACTATGGCATACCATTCACCGACATTGAAAGGAGTTGTTCGTCGGGAAATGAATCATTGATCTCTAGGCTATCACGAGGCCTCCCCTCCTCCTCCAAGCGGGACAAGTGGTTCGCCACTTGGTTTTCACTACCCTTCCGGTCCACAATGTCCAAATCAAACTCTTGAAGTAACAAGACCCATCGCATCAGTCTAGCTTTGGAATCCTTCTTCGTCATCAAGTACCGGACTGCGGCATGATCGGTATGGACTATGACCTTCGCACCCATAAGATATGGCCGAAATTTCTCCATTACGAACAAAATAGCCAAAAGCTCTTTCTCAGTCACTGTGTAGTTCACTTGAGCATCATTCATTGTCTTTCTCGCATGGTACACTGGATGAAATATTTTGTTCACTCTTTGACCCAAAACCGCCCCAACCGCCACATCGCTCGCATCACACATGAGATCAAAAGGCAAGCTCCAATTGGGTGCGGTAATAATAGGGGTGGTGGTCAACTTGTGATTGAGAAGTTTAAAGGCTTGCATACATCTCTCATCGAACACGAACTTGACATCTTTTTCCAATAACTTGCATAAGGGATTCACTACCTTTGAAAAGTCTTTGATAAATCTCCGGTAGAACCCCGCATGCCCAAGAAAACTTCTAACTCCCTTGATAGAGGTAGGGGGAGGGAGACTTGAAATCACATCAATTTTTGCTTTGTCCACCTCTATACCATGCTTTGAATTTTATGCCCAAGAACTATGCCCTCTTCTACCATGAAGTGGCATTTTTCCCAATTAAGAGCAAGATTGGTTTCATTACAATGGGCCAACACTCTATCAAGATTTTTTCAAACATTCCTCAAATGAATCACCCACAATAATAAAGTCGTCCATTAACACATCCAAGATATCTTACGCCATATCAGTGAAAATGGCCATCATACACCGCTGAAATATAGCCGGTGCATTACACAACCCAAAAGGCATCCGAGAAAAGGCAAAGGTGTCATATGGATAAGTGAATGTGGTCTTCTCCTGATCTTCCAGAGCAATCAAGATTTGGTTGTAACTAGAATACCCATCCAAGAAATAGTAGAAGGCACGCCCAACAAGTCGATATAACATCTGATCAAGAAAAGGCAGTGGAAAGTGATCCTTGCGGGTCACTTTATTCAACTTGTGGTAGTCCATGCATATCCTCCAACCGGTGATGGTTTTGATAGGAATCAACTCATTTTGCGAATTTGCAACCACGGTCATGCCACCCTTCTTCGGTACACATTGCACGGCGAAGTCCATGAGCTATCAGAGATGGGGTACACAACCCCGGCATCCAACCACTTGATCACTTCCTTTTTCACAACTTCTTACATTGCCTCGTTCAACCTCCTTTGATGTTCCAAGGAGGGTTTTGCATCATCTTCTAGAATAATCTTGTGCATACAGAATGCGGGGCTTATCCCCCGAATATCAGCTAAAGTCCATCCAATTGTCTTTTTCCGCTTTTGAAGCACCGCCGATGTGGCATAAACCTGCATGTTAGTAAGACAAGAAGAAAGAATAACTAGCAAAGTTGAACTAGGGCCTAAGAACTCATACCTTAGGTGTGGAGGCAATGACTTCAACTCCAACACCGGAGGTTCCTCAATTGAAGGTTTTGTTGGTGGAGTCTTCCTATTTTCAAGATCCAAAGATAGTTTTCTAGGCTCATAAGAGTAAGAGTCCATCCCATGTAAAGCGTTCACACAATCCACTCGGCCTTCATCATCATTTACATCAAGATTCAACAAGACTGCCTCTAGAGGGTCCTCCACATTGATCATTGCACTGGTACCATCAACTATCACCATCGTGATAAGGTCCACAAAAGAGCACACCTCAGAACTATTGGGCTGCTTCATTGACTTGCACACATGAAAGACCACTTTCTAATTACCCACCCGGAAGGTGAGTTCCCCTGCTTCCACATCAACTAAGGCCTTCCCAGTAGCAAGGAAAGGTCTTCCCAATATGATTGGAACTTCATAATCTATCTCACAATTTAAGATCACAAAATCAACTGGCAAGATAAATTTGTCCACCTGGACAAGGACATCATCAATAATATCCAATGGTCTCTTCATAGTTCTATCCGCCATTTGCAATCTCATGGAAGTTGGCCTTGGTTGCCTAATACCCAAAGTCTTGAAAACTGAGTAGGGCATCAAGTTGATACTTGCCCCCAAATCACATAGAGCTTTAGAAAAGTCCGCACTCCCAATGGTGCAAGGAATAATGAAAGCACTTGGATCTTCAAGCTTTGGGGCCATTGAATGCACTATTGCACTAACTTGGTGGGTCATCTTTATAGTTTCACAATCCATGGATCTTTTCTTTGTCACCAAGTCCTTCATGAATTTAGCATAGCCCAACATTTGTTCTAGAGCCTTTACCAAAGGCATATTAATGGATAAGCTCTTCATCATATCAATCAACTTTTTAAACTGATTCTCATTTTTTTGCTTCGCGAGCCTTTGAGGATAAGGTGGAGGTGGCCTTGGCAAAGGAGCCTTGGTTTTAGGCACAACCATTTCCAACCATGTCTATTATGTGTTCCCTAGATGGGTTCACGTCATTCTGAGTCTCCACCTTGACATCTTGAATATCAATCCTCACTTCTTCATTCACGTTCTCATCAACCACATTTTCAACCACCAAAGGAATTTCATCTTCTTGCAACTCAACATCATCACTCAAAATTGCTTTTTGCTTGGAGGCATTCATATCATCGCCTCTTCCACTTCTCATAGTCACCTCCATAACATGATTGTTCCCACCATTCGCGTTAACTACCGTATCACTTGGTAGAGCCCCCTTAGGGAGAGTATTCAAGGATTGTGAGATTTGGCCTAATTGAACCTCCAAGTTTCTGATTGAAGTATTGTGGGAAGCCAACTGAGTATCAGAGTCCAAATTCTTTTTCATCATCTGTTCAAACATCATTTCAATTCTCCCCATTTCGTTGTTGGAAGAACTAGGACCTTGGGATGAAAATGATGTGAATTGTTTGGTTGTTGGTACATTGGGGGCCTTTGAAAGCCTTGCTCCTGACTTCTTTGATTGCCATTGTTCCAACTCCCTGATTGTTGTTACCACCCCAATCGTTGTTGTTGCCATTCCAATTACCCTGATTGTTCTGATTGCCCCAATTGGAATTTTGGTTATTGTTCCCCTAATTACCATTGTCTTGTTGTTGTTGATTGCCCCAATTGCCTTGGGATCTCCATTGTTGTTGGTTGGAAGAATTGCCCATTTGGCCTTGATAATTGTTCATGTATTGTACTTCTTCATTCTGCCCATCATAACCATTATCTTGGAATCCACCACAATCATTATCAAATTGATCTGAACTTCCTTGGTTCTATTGGCCTCTTTGTCTTCTTATGTTCACTAGCATATTGACACCCTCTATAGCATTTACTTGGTGCGGATTTTGAACCTATTGTAACTGTGCCTTTGCTAGCTGGTTCATTGTAGTTGTCAGCTCTGTTATAGCCTGCCCATGGTCATGTAGCTCTTTGTGCAAGTGAGTGACCGCGGGGTCACCCTGTGGCACATTGGCTCTACTTTGCCAAGCGGAAGACGTGTCAGTCATCTCATCAAGAATGTCACAAGCCTCATTATATGACAGCTTCATGAAATTGCCCCTTGTCACACCTCCTTTTGGCGCGCCCACCCCGAGGGATAAACACACAAGGGAGTTTTTCCAATTTAAGTGACAATATTCGAAATGAGATTTGTTTATTTATTTCAGGGTCGCCACTTGGGATAGGTTTGGCTTTTGGTGTCCCAAGTCACCGGTTTATCTTGAATCCCAATTCGAGGAAAATATTCGACTTTCCAAATGAAGTCTACGAACCAGAAATTCTAAGTAAGGAATTCTGTTGACCCGAGGGAAGGTGTTAGGCACCCCCGGATCCCGTGGTTCTAGCACGGTCGCTTAAATTGTTGTAATGGCTAAAATATCTGATTTTAATACATGTTCAAAACTATAGTGCAATTTTAATTATTTACCGCTTTATTTTTTTTTAAAGGAATTGCAACGTCGTGAAAACGCGTCTCGAACTACGTCGCAATCAATGCACCCGTGGTTGTTGACACATTTCGACTCAGTTAAGATTTGGATTTGGGTCACATAAATGTGCACCCGAGTTTAGGGAGATAACATTATTAAATATGCGCCTAAAGATACTAACGTGTTATTATTTTGGGAAGGCCGCAAAATTCGCTAAACGGCATGTCCCGAAATCTAAGCATTTAAAATAACCATCTATTGAGGGCCCCGCAATTTATGCATTTTATTTGGCGAGGCTCGTCTCATTTTATTAAAGGCCTATCCTAAAGTGACTACGATATCTACTCTACCTCTTGTCTCTAATAATAAAAGCAATATCCTAATTGATAAATGAGTTGGATTGTACCATGTTAAACTATATATTGCAATCTTTAAATCAGGCCTCAAATCAGATTATTCCCTCATGGCATATGTCATCAAAGCTTTAATCGCAGTCAACTTTGTTATCAATCCCAAACAAGAAATACCCAACAACAAAATCATTCTAACAACATTACTCAAAAGTAATTCAATATCAATCTATGAGGACATTGCAAACACGAGTAATTAAACCCAAATAACAAGAAAAAAGCAAAGTAAACATAATATATTCCATGAAAGTATAAACCAAATCTTCACAAATAATTAAAACAATAACATAAAGGATAAGGAAGAAACCGACCTTAAAAGAAGCTTTCTTTATATTTAGCCTTTGTTCGGAGGTACAAGTAAGCAACAAAAATGAGAAACTGAATGGAAAATCAACGAAACAGCAACAACAGAAACAACGAGCAATATACTCGGAATCGCGGATCGGACTACGAATGGGATCGGAACCTCTTGGCCAAACAAAAGCATCTCATTGCAACTCCGGTTTTGTTTCGATTTTTCTTCCTCTTGAAGTAAAATCTAATCAAAGTGAAAAATGGATATAGCTCTCCAGTCTTATGGTGTGAGATTGTTCTCCATATTTATGAGTGCTTGTGTGGCAGAGAATTCTCAAGAATGAGGGGGTCTACGCCATTTTTAGTTCTTTCTGCCGCTGTATATTCCTTGTATGCAGAATGTATATCATGTATATCTTATGTATATTTTCTGTATATCTAGTGTATACAGAGTGTATACCTCCCCCTTTTAGCTCTAGAGGCTAACTTTCTATCCTCTTTTTTTCTATTTTTGGTGATGGATTTGAGGTGATTTTATGGCTCTTTTTGGGGTGGCCGAAAATGGAGACATGACTTTCACTTTTTTTTGCTTTTCATCCCTTTTGTGTGTTATTTTTTGTGTGTTTGTGGAGTGTGAGTTGTAAAGTGTAGAGAGTGTGTGTGTTCATGTGGTAGCATGTGTTGGCATGTGTTAGCATGTGTTGGCATGTGTTGGCATGTGTTGGCATGTGTTAGCATGTGTTGGCATGTGTTAGCGTGTGTTTTCATGTGTGTCTCGACTGAAAATGTTTTGGGTTAGGTCCGAAAATTAGGCCTAAAAATGGATCTTTTGAATCCAAATGTTATTCTTTCCCTGCAACCGAGAATAAAAACACGATCCTATTTAATTAGTCCCACGTAAATAAAATAACTATTAAACTGAGAGTGATAATTAAAACAAAACTATTTTTGGATATTTTTCAAGATTAAAATGACTACAAAACATTAATGAAACTATTTTTTTTTGTAATTTTCGTTTTTATATAGAGATAAAAATATAAAGTACTATTTTTGTATTTTTAAGGATTAAAAAGACTACAAAATATTAATGAAATTATTTTTTGTAATTTTCGTTTTTATATAGAGATAAAAATATAAAGTACTATTTTTGTATTTTTAGAGTTTATGAGAAATACATGAACTAAAATTTATATATCTTTTTTTTTTGTAATTTTTCATTTTTGTGACGAAAATAAAGTAAAGAAGTCAAAAATAGTTGAAATAGAAATTAAATATTTACGCTAAAAATGTAAAAATTCTCGGGGAGGGTCAAAAATCACACGTCTACAGCTGCCCCTCTTTGATTGGAAACACGAAGAGTTTTTCGACAAAGAACGACTAGACGTGTTTTGACCCGACCCTTATTCGGAGAGAGTAAAACTAAAGAAAAGGAAGGGAATGTGACCGAGCCCTGGTATCTGAGCTACCTACATATCCTTGGCTATAAAGGAATCAGGCCACGTGTAGTTCGGAAGTGAGTGAGAATATGGAGTGTACCGAAGTGAAGAGCCGATCGAGGTGCCGTTCCGTCGAGGTTCCGGTCCGTGGTCCTGTTATTACATCAAAATCAAAATGAAAAAAAAAACTAACTAAGCCTATCAGCTACTAGTTACAAAATTCCTATCTATAAGTCCTCTGAACCTTGGTCTCGAGTCTTGAATGGTGCTTCATGCAGACTTTAGATTTGAACCTTGATGTTGGTTAGCTGCAGGTGCCAGCTCGTTCTTCTTTCTTCGGCTCTCCGGATCAGGACCAGCCTTGCAATGCTTGTGACCTTGGCCATGTCTTGAGCAACCCCATCTTTCATCAACTTCTGCATTTTTGGATTGACTTCTCGCCTTTCTCTTCTTCTTTTTTTTCTATATTTTTCTTTATTGTGACTAAATTCTGTCGACTCGAATTCTTGAGGCGAGCTTCTGCTACTTCTAACTTGGATTGAACGCTGGGGTTTTTTGTTGTAACCCTCCGCTCTCAGGGCGGGATCCTACAACTAAAACAAACAAAACAAACAAAATTTCCTACACTTGTTTGCACTAGGAAGATTTGTGAGTCATTACCAAAATTGTAAGCCATTGATACTACTGATGCAATGATAAGCGTAAACTAAAGACTAGACTAGGATGTGCATCTCCTACGAGTAAAACCAAAAAACTTTGACTACCAAATGCGTTCGCTAAAATAGAACCTGAATGAAACAAACTAGGAAGTGCGTCTCCTAGGGGTGAATTTAAATGACCAAGACTAAGAAGTGTGTCTCCTGGGGGTGAAAACTTCAGTGACTAAAACTAGGAAGTGTGTCTCCTATGACTAAACTATTGATTTAGGAAGTGCGTCTTCTATGATGAAAACAAACTTTTAGGAAGTGCATCTCCTATGGGTAAAAATAAACTTAGGAAGTGCGTCTCCTAGGGGTAAAGATAAACTTAGGAAGTGTGTCTCCTATGGGCAAAATAAACTTAGGAAGTGCGTCTCCTAGGGGTAAAATAAACTTAGGAAGTGCGTCTCTTAGGGGAAAGATAAACTTAGGAAGTGCGTCTCCTAGGGGTAAAATAAACTTAGGAAGTGTGTCTCCTATAGGTAAAAATAAACTTAGGAAGTGCGTCTTCTAGGGGTAAAGATAAACTTAGGAAGTGCGTCTCCTAGGGGTAAAATAAACTTAGGAAATGCGTCTCCTAGGAGAAAGATAAACTTAGGAAGTGCGTCTCCTAGGGGTAAAATAAACTTAGGAAGTGCGTCTCCTATGGGTAAAAATAAACTTAGGAAGTGCGTCTCCTAGGGGTAAAGATAAACTTAGGAAGTGTGTCTCCTATGGGTAAAATAAACTTAGGAAGTGCGTCTCCTAGGGGAAAGATAAACTTAGGAAGTGCGTCTCCTAGGGGTAAAATAAACTTAGGAAGTGCGTCTCCTAGGGGAAAGATAAACTTAGGAAGTGCGTCTCCTAGGGGTAAAATAAACTTAGGAAGTGCGTCTCCTATGGGTAAAAATAAACTTAGGAAGTGCGTCTCCTAGGGGTAAAGATAAACTTAGGAAGTGTGTCTCCTATGGGTAAAATAAACTTAGGAAGTGCGTCTCCTAGAGGTGAAAAGTAGGAAGTGCGTCTCCTATGGGTAAAATAAACTTAGGAGGAAGTGCGTCTCCTATGGGTAAAATAAACTTAGGAGGAAGTGCGTCTCCTATGGGTAAAATAAACTTAGGAGGAAGTGCGTCTCCTATGGGTAAAAATAATCTTAGGAAGTGCGTCTCCTATGGGTAAAATATACTTAGGAGGAAGTGCGTCTCCTATGGGTAAAATAAACTTAGGAAGTGTGTCTCCTAGGGGAAAGATAAATTTAGGAAGTGCGTGTCCTAGGGGTAAAAATAAACTTAGGAAGTGCGTCTCCTATGGGTAAAACTTTAATGATTTTAAACTAGGAAGTGCGTCTCCTATGCATGAAATCTTAATTTAGGAAGTGCGTCTCCTAGGGGTAAAATAAACTTAGGAAGTGCGTCTCTTAGGGGAAAGATAAACTTAGGAAGTGCGTCTCCTAGGGGTAAAAATAAACTTAGGAAGTGTGTCTCCTATGGGTGAAAGATAAACTTAGGAAGTGCGTCTCCTAGGGGTAAAATAAACTTAGGAAGTGCGTCTCCTATGGGTAAAATAAACTTAAGAAGTGTGTCTCCTAGGGGTGAACATAATCTTAGGAAGTGCATCTCCTATGGGTGAAACTTTAATGATTTTAAACTAGGAAGTGCGTCTATGAAGGAAATCATAATTTAGGAAGTGCGTCTCCTATGCATGAAAATAAACTTAGGAAGTGCGTCTCCTAGGGGTAAAAATAAACTTAGGAAGTGCGTGTCCTAGGGGTAAAAATAAACTTAGGAAGTGCGTCTCCTATGGGTAAAACTTTAATGATTTTAAACTAGGAAGTGCGTCTCCTATGCATGAAATCTTAATTTAGGAAGTGTGTCTCCTATGCATGAAAATAAACTTAGGAAGTGCATCTCCTATGGATAAAAATAAACTTAGGAAGTGCGTCTCCTAGGGGTAAAAATAAACTTAGGAAGTGCGTCTCCTATGGGTGAAACTTTAATGATTTTAAACTAGGAAGTGCGTCTCTTATGAATGAAATCTTAATTTAGGAAGTGCGTCTCCTATGCATGAACCATTTCCTTCTTCCTGAATTACCTTCTTACAGAACTGCTTTCCTTAAAAACTCGTGTTGTCTTCCCTCGAAACTGCTGGAGATAACACTGCTGGGGAATTATTTACTTACCTGTTGGGGGATAATACTACTGGGGGAATCTCCTTTCTTCCCCTTTTTTTCCAAAACTACTTCCTTCAAAACTTTTATTTTCTCTCAACATTGTTGGGGATAAAAATGTTATCAGCTGGGGATAATGCTGTCGAGGATAACACTGCTTGGGGCTTTTGATTCCTTCAAAACTAGTGCTTCACTCTTCTGAAGGCTGCTGGGAATGACACTGGCCTTTTGCTTTTTCCGAGCACAAGTTTCATCCTTTTGTTCTATCCGCTGGGGAACAACTTCCTTCATTAAAACTTGTTATGCTGGGGGTAACACTTGTTCAAAGACCACTTCCCTTGAGATTGGTGTTATCTTTATTCTTCCCCAAATGGGTACCTGACTTCCAGAAAATTTTCTAAATGAAAGGAAAATTTTCTGCCCAGTTTGATAATCTCCCTTGTGGCATGCATTTCCGTCATCAATGTCATTTCCTTTACCTGTTTCAAATCAAACAAAATTTGTTAGTTTAAAACATGGTGGTTGGTTGTGATACTCCTACTGGGGATGGCTTTTCCCTTTCTCCTTCCCTGCTCTGCGTTCCATTACACTATCAAAACTTGCTTAGGATGATATTATTTGCTGGGGATGATATTCATGCTGGTTTTAGAACGACTTGCCCTGCTTTGCGTCGTTCGGCTATCTTGAAACTTGGGCGATAACTTCCGACCTTATTGTCGATTCCTTATTCACCAACCTCTCAACGTTGTTTTCCATCTGACCATGTATCTTTTCCATGATAGCTGATTCCCCTTGAGGATTTTGCAATGTTTTGCTGATAAACCATATTCTTTGTTCATTCGTGTCACTGAAAACAACCTTTTCTGCTGGGGATATCCCTCTTCTTTTGTGGCATAGCTCAGAAACTGGCATTTCCACGACCTTTTAGTCTCATATGAATTTCCCAAATCATGCCCATTGCTCTCCGCGTTGTTCTTTCTTGATTTGTCCAGGGGCCTTGGCCTTGAGGTCTATAACCTTTGATTTCGGCGGGGATATCCCTCTTGACACTCGTCCATCCTTTTGTCAATCTCCTTTTGCTGGGGATATCTTTCTTGACACTGGCCTCGCGCTTGTTCCTTCCTGACTTAGACCATTTGGATGTTCTAATCAGATCTGGTCTTGCATAATTGGAAAGTTGATGGCAGATTTTGAAGTCATATCTCACTTGTTCTGACCAAACAGACTCTACTGGAGAAGTTTTCTATGAAAGGAGAAAGATAAAAAAAGGAACCGAATAAAAGACAAAGGAAAAAGATGACTCTTTAACAAGAGAAACTATAAATAAAAACCTATCAAACGTAGATACTGACTCTAATAGTCATGACATGCACATGTGGCCTATCCTCTGCCGTCAATCGTCTTTCAAGATCTTCATTTGGTGATTCCCCATTTGATTCTCAATCTTATTCGACTTGTAGTGCCCGAAGGGTTTTCACTATCAAGCCTCTCTCATTTTGGTTTTTCTCTCAGATTTCATCGCATTATGGTGCCTGTGAAGATCTTCACCGATAAGACTCTCTCATTTGTATTACTTTCCAGCTGGGGATTGAGGTGTTACCCATAAGACTCTCTTTTTATTTCTTTTCTGTTGGGGATCAGAGTCCTTTCTGCTGTGGATCAGAGTGTTATATTCACCGGTAGGACTCTCATTTGTCTGACTTGGAATCTTTTGAAGACTGATAAGAAGGTCTTTCTTTGGACCGTAATGTGGGATTTTGGATAGGCTAGAAAGAAAGGGTATTAAAGTCTCAAAAACAAATTAATTTGGGGTTCAAAATTACAACCTTCGGAACCATATTTGTGTACAACAAGCGCAACCCTTGCCCCAGTTTCTTGCTTGGGGATTTTTTAATTTTTTGTTACACTATAACCGAGCTGTGAGGCGCCTACGTATCCTCTTTGAGGAATCAGGTCGAACGTAGTTCACAATTCCTTTTTTTTCTTTTCACTTACTTATTATTTTCTTTTCTTTTCTTTCTCTTTCTCTTTCTCCTTTCTCTTTTGTCGTTTTGTTATTTCTGTTGTTTTCTTTTATTTTTCTTTTTTTTATGATGCTTGTGTTTTCTAGTCTTTGCTACTGATTCCGAACGAGGGGTAAGAAAGAAAACCAATAAGGCTCAAAAAGGGTTAACGAAGGATAAAATGTTTAGATAGCAGAATAAAATGCCTTCGTCATTCCAATCTTTAAAACATGTCAAGCACAAACAACACCATTAAATATTCGCCACATCTTCTGATTGTGCCGGACTTGATAACCATATCCATACATTTGCCTTTTCATTTGTAATTTTTTAAAACACTGTTGGGCAATACTCTCACTTGCTTTTATGGTTTTTCTTTATGTTTTGCTTGCCCCAGTTTCACGTGGCTCGGGCTTCAAAGAATCTCAAGCTGTTCCTATTTCCCTTAAGTGTTTCGATCATCCCCCAATGGCTATATAATTAACTCTTAAGATTAGGCCCAAATTTTGCATGCATGTCATGTCACTAGAATTGGCGTTTGAACAAGGACAAAAAGGATAAAAGAATTAAACAAAGAATATGACTGAAAGTAACATAAGACCGGAATTTGCATTATACAAGCGGTGAAACGGTTCGTATAACGAAACAAGCAAAACAACTGGGGTACGACCTTGGAACAAACCCCAAAACAAATCCTAGGCAACACTAAACAAACCACTATGACAAAATGGAAGGATAAAAGGGTTTGACACAAGACAATATCTAGATTATAACCCTGCAAATAACCAGGACAACAGAAATGATAACAAAATGAACCACCAAAACTCCTCTCTGACCAACCAAGAAAGGAACGTCTTTCCAATTGCCAAGCTCGACATCTCAACCACTGGGTTCCCCATCAACATTGCCAAAACCATTAACAACTTCAATATCATTAACTTCAGTCCGCAAATTCCCAAGAGGATTCACATGCTCCTTGTCATTGTCATTGATCACAATTACCCCTTCTTGAATCATTCTTTCTATTTCCCTTTTCAAAGAACGACAATCTTCAATGTTATGCCCTTGGACATTAGAGTGGTACATGCATCGTACAGTAGGATCAAAGCCTTTTGCATATGGGTCTGGAGTATAGCCGAGGAGTGGCTCAATCAGGCCAGAATGCTTTAACTTTTCAAACAAGCTTGTGTAGGACTCCCCAATTGGCGTGAAACTATTTCTTTGCCTTTGTTCCCCTCCCTGCCCCTGTTTTCTATGGTCGTTGGGTGATCGAAAATGTTGTGAAGGCAAGAATGCATTATGTGGTGCTGGCGCTTGCCATAGGGAGTGACCTGATGGTTGGATATGTGACCGGACATTGTTCGGAGGCTAATACTGAAGTGGATTATGTGGAGCTCGGGAACAGGTTTGGGCGTGATGGGCGGAAAAGAGTGGCTCTGATGGTAGGTAGTAGGGTTGTGGAAGGCCATATGGCATGTGTAGGTAATTTGAGTGATGGGGTCTGGGTTGGTAGTGAGGGGAAGGACCTCAGGATCTGGACCAAGTACCTGCTTCGACTATTGCGACCTTCTCTCTCTTCTTTTTCCCGAGCGCACCTCCCGTGCCGCTTTGGATAGCCTGAGTTGTGGCCTTGATTGCCGAATAACTCATTATTTTGTTGGACCTGAGTCCCTCTTCAACCATGCCACCCATTTTTACTACTTCATTGAAAGATTTACCAACTGATGTCACCAGGTGACCAAAGTAAGTTGGCTCCAAAGTTTGTAAGAAGTAGTCCACCATTTCACCTTCCCTGATTGGCGGATCGACTCTTGCTGCTTGTTCTCTCCAACAGAATCCGAATTCCCTGAAGCTCTCTCCAGGCTTTTTCTCAAGTTTTAATAGTGAGAGACGGTCAGGGACGATCTCAAGGTTATACTGGAAATGACCTACAAACGCTTGTGCTAGATCGTCCCAGGTGTACCACCTGCTAGGATCCTGCCTCGTGTACCACTCTAATGCGGGCCCACTCAAACTTTGACCGAAATAGGCTATCAACAACTCATCCTTTCCACCTGCCCCTTTCGTCTTACTACAGAAACCTCGTAGATGCTCCATAGGATCACCATGTCCCTCATATAGATCAAATTTTGGCATCTTAAAACCTGCCGGCAATTGAACATCGGGGAAGGGACACAGGTCTTTATAAGACACACTAACTTGGCTGCCCAATCCATGCATATTCCTGAAGGATTGCTCCAGGCTTTTCACTTTACGAAGCACTTCGTCCTGCTCCGGATTCTTGGCTGGCCTCTCAGTTTCTGTCGAGAGCTGAAGGTGAGAGGTGTAAGTGTATGGCTCGGGTGATTTGAAGGTGAGTTCAGGAGGATAGTATTGATTGTCGTGAACCTGAAACACTGGTTCATCGGATGATTTTTGCAATGTGGCGGGTGGAGGTGCCACGAAAACAGGAACAACTGGTGGATGAGGGTTTTGTTTGGGTGGTGAAGCTTGGGGATTATAGGAAGTTTCCCCTCGATAGTATTGGGCAATGGGGAAGCTCGTTGATGGACCAGTGGAAGGGTGTTCCGGAGTCCAAGCTGGTGAAAGGGTAGGAGTAGGGGGAAGTATTGGTGGTGTTTGTCCCTTAGCCCAGGCTAGGTGCATCCTAGCTATCTCTTGTCTTAAACTGTCTACTTCCTCCTTCATCATTTGCATCCTCGTCTTTTCCTCCTCAATATTTTTGTCTGAATCAGACATACTTTCCGGAATGGGCCCTTTTGATCTTGTGTGGTAATGGTAATCTGCCAGAACATTCTAACGAGCTAACTGTTTTGAAATCTCTTTTTCTGGTATAAACAACAAAACTTGTTAGCGTTAGCGTTTAACACATATTGCAATTTCACATTGGGGAATGCAATGTTCCTAGGAAGTTTAACCATTTCTAACATGTTCTTGCTTCGACTGCATGCATCATCCCGGCTTACTCTTTCTTTTTATGTCATTTTTTCCTTTCTTTTATTCACAATGCCCCTTTTTTCTTTTAGTGATGGTCGAATCTTATGGAGATTGCCTACGTATCATGACTCCGCATGAATCAGACCTTGCGTAGTTCTGACCAATGCAAGGTAAAAAAAAATAATAAAACATGTTTTGGAACTTTCAATTTTTCACAGTAAAACACACTTTGATTACAATGATTTTAAAAAAACTCACAAACTTAGACCGAACTAACAGACTCTGGTGAAAGACGAGATACAAACTTGAACATTAAACAACCCACATACTCTAATGAAAAGAAATTAAAAAACAGACTGACAGATTCCTTCCCCCATTTGCCACTTTCATCCAAATGACTGCTTTTTGCAGACGTGATCCCTGCCCAATTTTTCATGAATTTTCAGACCGGGGAGGATCTGTTTTATGACACTTTTACAAACTTGTCCGTTCTTTTACGAAAATAGCCTTTCAACAACTGAAAGATATTCTAAGGCTATCTCGGCAAGAATGGTTTAATACATTGCCGAAGCTGGCTTGGCTTATTTTGACCAACACATCCAAGCGGCATTCACTTGCCCACTGACAATTTTTCTTCTTATTTTTTTTCTTTTAAATTAAAATAAAAGACCTAGTATTGCAAACACGGCCTCTCAGTGCCTCGGGGACGAAGATTTTAAGGTTGTGTAGGTCAATCAGTCAAAATCTAAAAAAATGACCCAAAGGTGGCTGTTTATGCAAAGTCAGCCTTCTGGAGTCCCTTTCGGGAACATTCGGCTATGTTTTGACAAAACAACGTCACCCGACATATTTATGACCTTTTCTTGTTTTTCAAAATAGAAAACTCAATATTGCAAACACGGCCTTTCAGCGCATCGGGAACGAAGATTTTTAAGGCTGTGTGGGTCAACTGGACCAAATCTAAAAAAATGACCCAAAGGTGGTTGTTTATGCAAAGTCAGCCTTCCGGCGTCCCTTTGGGAACATTCGGCTATGTTTTGACAAAACAGCGTCACCCGACTTCTTTATGATGAAATTAAAATTTGACATATTTTTTGGCTATTTTAGCAAAAGGGGAGGTTGGACCCGATGAGGGTTGCCTACGTATCTCACGCCCTGTGAGAATCAAACCATGCGTAGTTCGGGCACATTAACTGAACTATTTTAAAACGGGACTTTTTTTTTATTTTCATTTTTGGCAGCAAATAACAAAACCACTTTCAAAGCACGACATTTTTCATTTTCATTTTTGGCATTTTCATAAACAAATAAAAAAAAACTATTTTAAGAATAAGACTCTTTTTCATTTTCATTTTTCATGGCAAGACAAACTATTTTCCTTTTCTATTTTTGAAAACAAGACAGAACAACGACTCTTTTTTTTTCTATTTTTCCTTTGCTTTTAGTAAAACAAACTAATAAAACATTTTTTTTCATTTTCTCAGAGTTTCGACAGTATTTGGGCATTGGGTTTTTCAAAAATAAACAATTAACTCCCTAACCGCTATTTCTCTTCTTTTTTTTCAGAAACCGGTCAGCATGCAAGTCTGCGGCAAATAAATGCATAAGACACACATGATGCAGCAGGATGGTCTTTTCATTTTAGGTTGCTTGTCCTAGACGGACCCAACCCCTGTGTTGAGTCCCCTAAGTCAATTGCACATGATGCAAATAAGCGTTCCTACTAGGGATCCGGCATGAGGTTTTGTTATACTAGGTTTATCCTGGGTGTTTGTTCTAGACCTGGCTTACCCGAGCGGACAACTCGAGCCGAGGATGGGAACTGCGTACCGGTAACCAAAAGATCATCCGGTTTTGCAACTCCTCCGAATCCTAGTTCTATTTTGGGATAGGACACTAACAGAAAGAAGTCACAACCAGCGTGCACTCCTCAAGAGAGAGGAGAGAGGGATTTTCATAGCAGTTTATATATACAGTTCATATAATATCAAAGCGGTAAAAGCAATATTTAGCACATTAAGCCCAAACATGTAATAAAATCAGAAAATAAACAAAGCTAGATATAACAATTAATATAAGCTCGAATTCTGAACCCTGAACAAAACGTTCTAGGTTCTTGTCCCCAGTAGAGTCGCCAGAGCTGTCACACCTCCTTTTGGCGCGCCCACCCCGAGGGATAAACGCACAAGGGAGTTTTTCCAATTTAAGTGACAATATTCGAAATGGGATTTGTTTATTTATTTCAGAGTCGCCACTTGGGATAGGTTTGGCTTTTGGTGTCCCAAGTCACCGGTTTATCTTGAATCCCAATTCGAGAAAAATATTCGACTTTCCAAATGAAGTCTGCGAACCAGAAATTCTAAGTAAGGAATTCTGTTGACCCGAGGGAAGGTGTTAGGCACCCCCGGATCCCGTGGTTCTAGCACGGTCGCTTAAATTATTGTAATGGCTAAAATATCTGATTTTAATACATGTTCAAAACTATAGTGCAATTTTAATTATTTACCGCTTTATTAATATTTTTTAAAGGAATTGCAACGTCGTGAAAACGCGTCTCGAACTACGTCGCAATCAATGCACCCGTGGTTGTTGACACATTTCGACTCTGTTAAGATTTGGATTTGGGTCACATAAATGTGCACCCGAGTTTAGGGAGATAACATTATTAAATACGCGCCTAAAGATACTAACGCGTTATTATTCTGGGAAGGCCGCAAAATTCGCTAAACGGCATGTCCCGAAATCTAAGCATTTAAAATAACCATCTATTGAGGGCCCCGCAATTTATACATTTTATTTGGCGAGGCTCGGCTTATTTTATTAAAGGTCGATCCTAAAGTGACTACGATTTCTACTCTACCTCTTGTCTCTAATAATAAAAGCAATATCCTAATTGATAAATGAGTCGGATTGTACCATGTTAAACTATATATTGCAATCTTTAAATCAAGCCTCAAATCAGATTATTCCCTCATGGCCTATGTCATCAAAGCTTTAATCACAGTCAACTTTGTTATCAATCCCAAACAAGAAATACCCAACAACAAAATCATTCTAACAACATTACTCAAAAGTAATTCAATATCAATCTATGAGGACATTGCAAACACGAGCAATTAAACCCAAATAACAAGAAAAAAGCAAAGTAAACATGATATATTCCATGAAAGTATAAACCAAATCTTCACAAATAATTAAAACAATAACATAAAGGATAAGGAAGAAACCGACCTTAAAAGAAGCTTTCTTTATATTTAGCCTTTGTTCGGAGGTACACGTAAGCAACAGAAATGAGAAACTGAATGGAAAATCCATGAAACAGCAACAACAGAAACAACGAGCAATATACTCAGAATTGCGGATCGGACTACGAACGGGATCGGAACCTCTTGGCCAAACAAGAGCATCTCATTGCAACTCCGGTTTTGTTTCGATTTTTCTTCCTCTTGAAGTAAAATCTAATCAAAGTGAAAAATGGATATAACTCTCCAGTCTTACGGTGTGAGACTGTTCTCCATATTTATGAGTGTTTGTGTGGCAGAGAATTCTCAAGAATGAGGGGGTCTACGCCATTTTTAGATCTTTCTGCCGCTGTATATTTCATGTATGCAGAATGTATATTGTGTATATCATATGTATATTTACAGTATATCCAGTGTATACAGAGTGTATACCTCCCCCTTTTTAGCTCTAGAGGCTAACTTTCTATCCTCTTTTTTTCTCTTTTGGTGATGGATTTGAGGTGATTTTATGGCTCTTTTTGGGGAGGCCGAAAATGGAGACATGGCTTTCACTTTTTTTTGCTTTTCATCCCTTTTGTGTGTTGTTTTTTGTGTGTTTGTGGAGTGTGAGTTGTAAAGTGTAGAGAGTGTGTGTGTTCATGTGCTAGCATGTGTTGGCATGTGTTAGCATGTGTTGCCATGTGTTGGCGTGTGTTTTCATGTGTGTCTCGACTGAAAATATTTTGGGCTAGGTCCGAAAATTAGGCCTAAGAATGGATCTTTTGAATCCAAATGTTATTCTTTCCCCGCAACCGAGAATAAAAACACGATCCTATTTAATTAGTCCTACGTAAACAAAATAACTATTAAACTGAGAGTGATAATTAAAACAAAACTATTTTTGGATATTTTTCAAGATTAAAATGACTACAAAACATTAATGAAACTATTTTTTTTTGTAATTTTCGTTTTTATATAGAGATAAAAATATAAAGTACTATTTTTGTATTTTTAAGTATTAAAAAGACTACAAAATATTAATGAAATTATTTTTTGTAATTTTCGTTTTTATATAGAGATAAAAATATAAAGTACTATTTTTGTATTTTTAGAGTTTATGAGAAATACATGAACTAAAATTTAAATATCCTTTTTTTTGTAATTTTTCATTTTTGTGACGAAAATAAAGTAAAGAAGTCAAAAATAGTTGAAATAGCTATATTAGGCATAAATTAAATATTTACGCTAAAAATATGAAAATTCTCGGGGAGGGACATTCCTTTACCATGGTTCTATATCGCTCCCAAATCTCATGTAGTGGTTCAATGGGCTCCTGCTTGAATTCTAATATCTCATCTCTCAATGCAGTCATATGCCCCGGAAAGAAAAACTTTGCAATGAACTTATCCGCCAACTCATCCCAAGTAGTGATGGAATGGTTGGGAAGTCGCTCAAGCCAATCCAATGTCTTCCCTCTAAGTGTGAAAGGGAATAACCTTAACTGAAGTGCATCCTCGGACACATTAGTTTGCTTTCTCCCCCAACAGGTATCCACGAAACCCTTGAGATGTTTGTAAGCATTCTGATTGGCAGCGCCCCTGAAATACCCACGCTGCTCCAGCAATGTTAGTATCACATTGGTAATTTGAAAATTGCTCGCTCGGATCCTGGGTGGGACAATTGTACTTGCATATCCTTGGTTGGGAAACACTCGAGGATCCACTCTTGGAGGTGGCGGGGGAGGGTCTGGAATATTATCATTGGCCTGGAGGCCTCTCCTTTGTCCTTGAGGTACAATAGGAACCTCATCATCAACATTGTCATCTACCTCTTCCCCCGGCAGAAGATCTCCAAGAGGTGGGTGGTTTGCTGCCATTTTGTACCTGAAGTTGTGACACACACAAGTTAGTAACACATAAGGAAAGAAGAACAATACACAAAACTATTTAGATAGATAGCCAAAGTCGTTAGCTCCCTGGCAACAACGCCAAAAAGTGATCGAGGCCAACCCTGAACCACTATAAAGTAGTGAGAGTGGTCGAAGCAGCTTTTACTCGAGAAGGTCAGGATCGATTTCCATAGGGAGCTAGAAATGGAATTGAGTTTCTATCTAAATTGGAGATGCGTAATTGCTCTTAATTGCACTTCTAATCATATTTGGTCATTTGATTACTTCTAATATTATGTTATAAGATGCTAAATTAAGCTAAGAGTGAAATACTTGAAGGTTGTCTAAATACTTAAAAGGCACTAGGGAAGTGACTATCTCCTAGGTGGATACTTGACGGATTCTCAAGTCTAAGGCTAGATTGTCATGTTGGGGATTACGATATAACCAATGCACTGAACTTCTCACTCTATACCTCTCGATAGTTTGAGTGATTTTTCCCTAATTGACTTTCTCAAGACCAATTGGGTATGATAATTTGTGCAAGCAATTTAGGTTCAAGTCGGGTATTACTATCTCTAGGTTTAACCCTTTAATTGGGGCTATCAATCTCTTGAATACACCCCAATTCCTTGTTGGACTAATATTCCTAGACTCAAGTTCTCTTTCTTAAGAAGAACCCAAGTCAAATAGGCACAAATTTGTGTTTGCAACCACTAATTCAACATTGAAACCATAAATTAGTCCAAATATCAAACACCCATATGCATTCAAGCCTTAAAATACAAGACCCATCATATACCTACACTAGGGTTGAGCCATAACCCTAGGTAATGGGTTTAGCTACTCATAATAATAGAAGAAAACAAAGAAATTGATGAAGAAAAACCCATAATATTTAATTACAAGCTAAACCTTGAAGATTCAATGATAAAACTATTGTAAAATTACTCAAAATGGTAAAGGAACATAGTTCACGAGTGCAGCCCAACGTTAAAAATAAAACTGATGACCTAAAAATGGGAAAAGAAACTATTTATACTAGGCCAAATTTTCTGGACAAAAATACCCATGCGGGGGTAGTGCGGTCCGCACAAAATCGAGTGCGGCCCGCACAAAATCGAGTGCGGCCGCACTGAGGCATCTTGGCTTTAAACTCTGCTCTCTAAACTTGGCCACTGTGGGCCACACAAAATGCACCGCGGCCGTGGTGGCTTCTATTGCGGTCCGCACAAAAAGGACCGCAGACCGCACTGACAATAATTCCCCAAATTGGAAACTCTCTGAACTCCAGCTTTACAGACCGCACAATATCGAGTGCGGCCGCGATGAAGCCAATGCGGTCCGCACAAACTGCTTTGCGGTCAAATTGCTTGAGTGTCTGAAATGATCACCTCTCTGAACTTCTTTACTACAGACCGCACAGAATGGAGTGCGGCCGCATTGGACCTGTTGCCTTTTCCTTGGACTTGTTCTTGGTACTTGTGCATGTTTTACTCCTTTTTGAGTTGGTTTTGATGAATTGTCACCTTGTTGACCAAACCCTGCAAAAAAGTACAACATGTAAGTCTTTGGGATTATTTTGTACACATTTTTAATCAAAACTCAAGTAAGAAGGACTGTAAAATGCATTATAATCCCTAGTTATCACACGCCGTAACGCTATTTGGTGAAATGAGATCGGGTTGTACGCCGCAACGGTATTATATGAAATGGGATTGGGTTGCACGCCGCAACGGTATTATGTGAAATGGGATCGAGTTGCACGCCGCAACGGTATTATATGAAATGGGATCGGGTTGCATGCCAAAATGGTATTACATGATTTGGGATCGGGTTGCACACCGCAACGAGAAAGAAATGGAAGTGAATGTTGTGTTTGTTTTCCTTATTCTTGTTGGCAATTGAATTATGGTTTTTCTTTACATTCCTATATTGGCATTCTGTTGTTATCTGATACTCTTCGCATCATGCTTTCCCCCTCTCATCTTTAACTGTAAATATCTGCTTTTATTTTTCCGTTGTATATGACATAACTACACAAGTTTATTTGGTAGTCTGGTCCTAGCCTCATCACTACTTCACCGAGGTTAGGCTAGGAACTTACCAACACATGGGGTCTGTTATGCTGATACTACACTCTACACTGTGTGCAGATCCCGGTGCTGCAGCTTTTGGACCGCAGTGAGGTGGCTACCTTCAGTCCATTCAGGTGATCCGAGGTAGTCCTGCATGCGTCCGCAGGCCCTGGCGTCTCCTTCTATCTTTCCATTCTATTTCTTTCATGTATTCCATATACAGCGTTATATTTATCTTTCGGACCCTTATTTGTAGTATTCCTAGACAGTCTATGAAATTGTGACACTAGTTCTGGGTAGTTTTGTTATGGATCCATATCAAAATTTTTATTTAAATTGTTATATTTCGTTCTTTCGCTTATTTAATTCTGTTGTTTATATAATTTAAGTTCATAACTATTAAAGGATTAAAAATGGAAAAAGGTAAGTATTTGAAATGATCGGCTTGCCTAGCTTTCACTAGTAGGCGCTATCACGACTCCCGAGGGTGGGAAATCCGGGTTGTGACAAGTTGGTATCAGAGCTCTAGGTTGCTTAGGTCTCATAATTCACAGACAAGCTTAGTTGAGTCTGAGGGATCGGTACAGAGACATCTGTATTAATCCCCCCTAGAGGCTGCAGAGTTAGGAACAGTTTTACTTCTATTCATCTCTATCGTGCAGTTTGGTTTCTCAATGTTAATTGAATTTCTACTATGTTCTTTCACAGATGGCGAGAACACGCGCTTCCTCATCCTCTGATTAGAATCCCGAACCCCTAACAACAGCTCCCACGAGGGGCAGAGGGCGGGGCCGAGGCCGTGCTAGAGGCTGAGGCAGGGGCAGAGCTCAGCCTAAAGCAGCAGCACCAGCAGCAGAGCCTCAGGTTGAGTTTGATGATGAGGTTCTTACCCAGGCAGTTCCAGTGGGCCCAGCTCAGGTCCCAGAGGAGTTCATTGCTACCCCAATACTCCAGGATGCTCTGGTCCATCTAGTGGTCCTTTTGGAGAGTGTTACCCGGGCAGGCTTACTTCCTATAGCACCATCCGTCTCTCAGGCCGGGGGAGGAGCACAAACTCCCACTACACGCACTCCGGAGCAGATGGCTCCCAAGTTTCAGACTCTAACAGCTCAGCCAGTTAGAGCAGTTCAGCCGGGTGTGGTAGCTCAGACCGGTGATGGAGCAACTATGTTTGCTGATGCCTTGTGGAGATTGGACAGGTTCACCAAGCTCTTCACTACCACTTTTAGCGGTGCATCTTCTGAGGATCCCCAGGATTAGTTAGACAGCTGTCATGAGGTTCTCAGGAACATGGGGATAGTGGAGACCAATGGGGTTGACTTTGCTGGTTTTTACTTATATGGATCCGCCAAGACTTGGTGGAGAGATTATTGTTTGGCTAGACTAGTTGGGTCACCAACTTTGACTTGGGATCAGGCTTTTAGCTATTTCTGGAGAAGTTTCTTCCTATCACTCAGAGGGAGAACTATCGGAGGCAGTTTGAGTGTCTCCAGCGAGGTTCTATGACCGTTACTCAGTACAAGACCATGTTTATTGATTTGGCCCATCATGCTCTTCTTATACTTCCCACTAAGAGAGAGATAGAGAGGAGATTCATTTAGGGACTCTTTCAGCCTATTCGATTGCAGATGGATAAGGAGACGGGGAGCAAGATTTCTTTTCAGGATGCGGCTAATATGGCCAGGAGAGTTGAGATGGTTCTAGCATAGGGGGTGGTCAGGGGTCTGACAAGAGACCTCGTCATTCTGGTAGGTTCAATGGTGCCTCGCCTGGAGGCAGGGATTCTTTTGGTAGGGGCCATCCTCCCAGGCCGTCTCATTCAGCACTTCAGGCTTCTCACGGTGCCCCAGGTGGCCGTGGTTCGCACATGCAGTATTCTGATCAGCAGTCCTATAGTGTATCGCCAGCTCCTATCAGTGCACCTCCTTTCCAGAGTTTTTAGGGTCATCATTCCCAGTAGCTGAGGGCTTGTTTTACTTGTGGCGACACGATACATATTGCTAGATTTTGCCCTCGAGCATCGAGCAGTTCTCAGCATCAGAGTTCCCATGCCATGGTTTAGGCACCGACTGTTCCACTGCCCACTCAGCCAGTAGAGGTGGAGGTAGGGGTGCTAGAGGTGGAGGTAGAGGTATTAGAGGTGGAGCTCAGGCCGCTAGAGGTGGAGGCCAGCCAGTAGGAGGTCATCCTAGAGATGTAGTTCAGAGTGGTGGGCCTAACCCCGATGTTATGCTCTTCCAGCTAGGCCTGAGGCTGAGACTTCTGATACAGTTATCACAGGTACTATTTTGGTTTGTACTAGAGATACTTCAGTTCTATTTGATCCAGGGTCTACATACTCCTATGTGTCCTCTTATTTTGCATTGTATTTGGTCATGCCTAGTGATTCTTTGAGTGCTCTTGTATATGTGTCTACATCGGTAAGTGATTCTATTATGGTAGATCGTGTCCATAGTTCTTGTATAGCTGTGATTGGGGGTCTTGAGACTCGAGTAGATTTGTTACTTTTGGACATGGTTGATTTTGATGTCATATTGGGGATGGACTGGTTATCACCTTACCACGCTATCTTGGACTGTCATGCCAAGACTGTGACTTTAGCCTTGCCGGGTTTACCTCGTTTAGAGTGGAGAGGGACTCCTGATCATTCTACCGGTAGTGTTATCTCATATATGAAGGCTCGACATATGGTCGAGAAGAGATGTTTGGCCTATTTGGCATATGTTCGTGATTCTAGTGCTGAGGTTCCTTCTATGCATTATGTGCCTGTAGTTCGTGAGTTTCCTGAGGTATTTCCTTCAGACCTGCCGGGTAAGCCACCCGATAGGGATATTTATTTCTGCATTGATTTGGCTCCGGCACTCAGCCCATTTCTATTCTGTCATATCGTATGGCCCCGCCTGAGTTGAAAGAATTGAAGGAGCAGTTGCAAGACTTTCTTGATAAAGGCTTCATTAGGCCTAGTGTCTCACCTTGGGGTGCGCCGATGTTGTTTGTTAAGAAGAAGGATGGATCGATGAGGATGTGTATAGATTACCGGCAGTTGAACAAGGTTACAATCAAGAATAAGTATCCATTATCGAGGATTGATGATTTGTTTGATCAGCTTCAGGGTGCCAAGGTATTTTTGAAGATTGACTTGAGATTTGGCTACCATCAACTGAGGGTTAGGGCATCGATGTACCTAAGACAGCTTTCTGCACTCGGTATGGGCATTATGAGTTCTTGGTGATGTCATTCGGGTTGACAAATGCCCCAGCAGCTTTTATGGATTTGATGAACCGAGTGTTCAAGCCTTACTTGGATTCGTTCATGATAGTCTTCATTGATGATATCTATTCCCGCAGCCTGGAGGAGCATGAGCAGCATCTGAGAGTGGTTCTTCAGACTTTGAGAGATAGTCAGTTGTATGCTAAGTTTTTGAAGTGTGAGTTCTTGTTGAGTTCAGTTGCATTCTTGGGTCACATAGTTTCAGCGAGGGTATTCAGGTGGATCCGAAGAAGATAGAGGCAGTCAAGAACTGGCCTAGACCCGCATCAACTACAGAGATCCGAAGTTTCTTGGGTTTGGCAGGCTATCGATAACTAGGGATTATTCTACATTTTATACTCCTTCTTGCTTAAGTTTTGATTAGAAATATGTACAAAATAATCCAAGGCTCACAAGTTATGCTTGATTGCAGGTTTTGATCAACAAAGTGACAAGATGTCAAAGATCAGCTCAAAAAATAGTGAAACTTGCACAAGTACCAAGACAAGACAAAGCTCAGGCAAAATAGGCTCAATGCGGCCGCATACCATTCTGTGCGGTCCGCATGAGTGAGGTTCAAAGAGCATGACATTCAGGCAAACAAGCAATGCAGCCGCACTAGGTTTTGTGCGATCCGCACTGGGATCAACGCGGCCGCACTCGATTTAGTGCGGTCCGTAGTGAGAAAGATCATAGAGCTACCAATTCCAAGTTTCAAGCCAATGCGGTCCGCGCTCCATTTCATGCAGACCGCATAGAAGCCTCCACGGCTGCACTACATTATGTGCGGTCCACATTTCCAGAGTTCATAGACATTGAATTTTCAAGTTCAGAGCTTTAGTGCGGCCGCACACCATTTTGTGCGGTACGCACTGGCCCCACAGGGGTATTTTTGTCCAAATTTTTTCAGTTTAGTATAAATAGCTTTTTTCCCATTTTTAGGTCATCAGATAGTTTTAGAAAAGAGCTATGCTTGTGGGTTTGATACTTTTAGCTATTTTGGGCAATTTTATCTACATTTCAACATTGAATCTTATTGTTTATCTTATTAATTAGTTAATATGAGTTGTTCTTCATCTATTTCTTACTTTTCTTCTTTAATTATGAGTATCTATATCCATAAGCTATGGTTGTGTCTCAACCCTAGTGTAGGTAATTGATGGGTCTTGTATTTTAGGGTTAGATTGACTATGGGTGTTTGATATTTGGGCCAATTTCATGTTTTATGGCTGAATTAGTGGTTGCAAACACTAGTTTGTGTTTAGTTGACTTGAGCTCTTCTTGAGAAAGAGAGCCTAAGTGTCCGAAATAGATCCAACAAGGAATTGGGGTGAACTCAAGAGATTTACATCCCCAATTAAAGGGTTAAACCTCGAGAAAGCAATACCTGACTTGAACCTTGATTACTTGTGCAAATTTGCATACCCAATTGGTCTTGAGAAAGTTAATTCAGACAAAATCACTCTAACCACCGAGAGGTGTAGAGTGGGTAAAATCGTGCAACGATTATATCATACTCCCCAAACATATCAATCATGCCTTAGACTCAAGTATCCGTCAATTGACCACCTAGGCAAAAGTCACTACCCTAGTGCCTCATAAACCATTTGAACAACCCATTTTAGTTTAACTCTTCGTTTAATCTAGTTTCATTTACCATTGTAGTTTGACAAAAGTCAAAGTAAAACAAAAACCCCAAAAATGTATAGAAGTGTAATTTGGAACACATACGCAACTCTAAACTAGATAGATACCCGACTCGAAATTCTAGCTCTCTGTGGAAATCGATCTCGACCCTAAATCGGGTAAAAACTCTTCGACCCTCTCTCGCTGCTTAATAGTAGTGTAGAGTAGGCCTTGATCACTTTTTGGCGCTGTTTCCAAGGAGCTAACGGTTTTGGCTATCTATTTAGCTAGTTTTGTGTATTGTTCTTCTTTCCTTCTTTGTTACTAATTCATTTGTGACACAACTCAGGTACCAAATGGCAGCGAACAACACAAATGACCCTCTTGGAAATGTGATTGCGGGGGAGGAGGTAGATGATGTCAGAGATGATGAGGTGCCTCTTGCACCTTAAGGACAACGTATAGGCCGCCAGGCTAATGCTAATGTTAATGACAATATTCTAGACCCTCCTCCGCCACCTCCAAGAGTGGCTCCTAGAGTTCTTCCGAACCAAGGCTATGCAAGTGCTATTGTCCCACCCTGAATCAGGGCGGACAATTTTCAAATAACCAATGTGATGTTGACCTTACTAGAGCAACGCTAGTACTTCACAGGCGCTGCAAATCAAAATACTTACAAATATCTCAAGGGGTTCGTGGATACATGTTGGGGGAGCAAGCAGACTAATGTGTCCGAGGATGCTCTTAGGTTGAGACTCTTCCTATTCTCACTTAGAGGGAAGGCATTGGATTGGCTCGAGCAACTTCCCAACCATTCCATCACTACTTGGGATGAGTTGGCGAACAAGTTCATTGCAAAATTCTTCTCAACGGGGCATATGGCGGCACTGCGAGATGAGATATTAGCTTTCAAGCAAGAGCCCATGGAACCTTTGCATGAGATTTGGGAGCGTTATAGAACAATGGTGAAGGAATGCCCCAATAATGATATGACTGAGGCGATGATCCAACAAACCTTCTACCGGGGCATTAATACAACAAACCAATGCATAGTGAACCAACTTGATGGGAGAAACTTCATGAAGCTGTCGTATGATGAGGCTTATGAGATTCTTGAGGAGATGGTTTACACTTCTTTCGCTTGGCAAAGTAGAGCCAATGTGCCCCAGGGTGACCCCACGATTATTCATTTGCATAAGGAGTTACATGATCATGGGCAGTCTATAGCTGAGTTGACAACCACGATGAACCAACTAGCGAAGGCACAGTTGCAACAAGTTCAAAATCCTTGCCAAGTGAATGCCATGGAGGGTGTCAACATGCTTGTCAACAAAAAAAGACAAAGAGGGCAACAGAATCAAGGGAATCCGGAGAAATTTGACAATAATTGTGGTGGATTTCAAAATGATGGTTATGGTGAACAAAGTGAAGAGGTGCAATACGTGAATAATTATCAAGGCCAAAGAGGCAATTCTTCCAACCAACAACAATGGAGACCCCAAGGCAATTGGGGCTATCAACAACAAGGCAATGGTAATTGGGGGAACAACAACCAAAACAACAACTGGGGCAATCAAAACAACAATCAAAACAACCAAGGAAATTGGAATGGTGATAACAATAATTGGGGTGGTAATAACAATCAAGGTGGATGGAACAATGGAAACCAAGGAAACCGGGGGCAAGGCTTTCAAAGGCCCCCAATGTACCAACAACCGAACAATCCACCTCCATTTTCATCTCAAGGTCCTAGTTCTTCTGGCAATGATATGGGTAGAATTGAAATGATGTTCGAACAGATGATGAAGAACAATTCATATTCTGATGCGCAGTTGGCTTCCCACAATACCTCAATCAGAAACTTGGAGGTACAATTAAGCCAAATCTCACAGTCTTTAAATACTCGCCCTAAGGGTGCTCTACCAAGTGATACGCTAGTGAACCCGAAGGGTGGGAACAATCATGTTATGGTGGTAACAACAAGAAGTGGGAGAGGCGGTAATGTGCATGCCTCCAACCAAAAGTAAATTGTGGATGATGATGTTGAGTTGCAAGAAGATGAAGTTCCTTTGGTGGTTGAAAATATGATTGATGAAAATGTGAATGAAGAAGTGAGGATTGATATTCAAGATGTTGAGGTGGAAACTCAAAATGATGTGAACCCGTCTAGGGATCACATAATAGACATGTCAGAGCCGGTTGTGCCTAAAGCCAAGGCTCCTTTGCCAAGGCCACCTCCATCTTATCCTCAAAGGATCGCGAAGTAGAAAAATGAAAATCAGTTTAAAAAGTTCATTGACATGATGAAGAGCTTATCCATCAATGTGCCTTTGGTAGAGGCTCTTGAACAAATGCCGGGATATGCTAAATTTATGAAGGACTTGGTAACAAAGAAGCGGTCTATGGATTGTGAAACTATAAAGATGACTCTCCAAGTTAGTGCAATAGTGCATTCAATGGCCTCGAAGTTTGAAGATCCCGGTGCTTTCACCATTCCTTGCACCATTGGGAGTGCGGATTTTGCTAAAGCTCTATGTGATTTGGGGGTTAGTATCAATTTGATACCTTATTCTATTTTCAAGACTTTGGGTATTGGGCAGCCGAGGCCGAATTCCATGAGATTACAAATGGCAGATAGAATGATGAAGAGACCATTGGGTATTATTGATGATGTGCTTGTCCGACTGGACAAATTTATCTTGCCAGCTAACTTTGTGATCTTGGATTGTGAGGTAGATTATGAAGTTCCTATCATTTAGGGAGACCTTTCCTTGCTACGGGGAAGGCCTTAGTTGATGTGGAAGAAGGGGAACTCACCTTCCGGGTGGGCGACGAGAAAGTGGTCTTTCATGTGTGCAAATCAATGAAGCAGAGCCCAACACTACCAAGGTGTGCTCTTTTGCGAACCTCGTTACAGTAGTGATAATTGATGACACTAGTGCAATGATCAATGTGGAGGACCCATTGGAGGCCGTATTATTGAATCTTGATGTCAATGAGGATGCAAGCCGAGTGGAGTGCGTGAATGCTTACATGGAATGGGATCTTACTCTTATGAGCCTAGGAAATTATCTTTGGACCTCGAGAATAGAAAGACTCCACCAATAAAACCTTCAATTGAGGAGCCTCCGGTGTTGGAGTTGAAACCGCTGCCTCCACACCTTAGGTATGAGTTCTTAGGCTCAAATTCTACTTTTCTAGTTATTCTTTCTTCTTACCTTACTAACATGCAGGTTGATGCCACATTGGCAGTGCTTCAAAAGCGGAAAAAGGCAATTGGATGGACTTTAGCTGATATTTGGGGAATAAGTCCCGCATTCTGTATGCACAAGATTATTCTGGAAGATGTTGCAATGCCCTCCTTGGAGCATCAAAGGAGGTTGAACGAGGCAATGCAAGAAGTTATGAAAAAGGAGGTGATCAAGTGGTTGGATGTCGGGGTTGTGTACCCCATCTCTGATAGCTCTTGGACTTCACTGGTGCAATGTGTACCGAAGAAGGGTGGCATGACCGTGGTTACAAATTTACAAAATGAGTTGATTCTTACAAGAATATTACCGGTTGGAGGGTATGCATGGACTACTGCAAGTTGAATAAAGTGACTCGCAAGGATCACTTTCCTTTGCCTTTTCTTGATCAGATATTGGATCGACTTGCTGGGCGTGCCTTCTACTATTTCTTGGATGGGTATTCTGGGTACAATCAAATATTGATTGCTCTGGAAGATCACGAGAAGACTACATTCACTTGTCCATATGGCACCTTTGCCTTTTCTGGGATGCCTTTTGGGTTGTGTAATGCACCGGCTACATTTCAGCGGTGTACGATGGCCATTTTCACTGATATTGTGGAAGATATTTTGGAGGTGTTCATGTACGACTTTAGTGTTGTAGGGGATTCATTTGATGGGTGCTTGAAGAATCTTGATAGAGTTTTGGCCCGTTGTGAAGAAACCAATCTTGTCCTCAATTGGGAGAAATGCCACTTTATGGTGGAAGATGGAATAGATCTTGGGGAAAAACTTTCAAAGCATGGTATTGAGGTAGATAAAGCGAAGATCGATGTAATTTCAAGGCTCCCTCCCCTACATCCGTTAAGGGAGTTTGAAGTTTTCTTGGACATACGGGGTTCTACCGGAGATTTATCAAAGACTTTTCGAAGGTAGTGAATCTCTTGTGCAAGTTGTTGGAAAAAGATGCTAAATTCGTGTTTGATGAAAAAAGTATGCAAGCCTTTGAACTTCTCAAACATAAGTTGACCACCACTCCTATTATTACCGTGCCTAATTGGAGCTTACCCTTTGAGCTCATGTGTGATGCGAGCGATGCTGCGGTTGGGGCGGTTTTGGGTCAAAGAGTGAAAAAAATGTTTCATCTGGTGTACTATGCGAGCAAGACAATGAATGATGCTTAAGTGAACTACACGGTGACCGAGAAAGAACTTTTGGATATTGTGTTCGCAATGGAAAAATTACGGCTGTATCTTATGAGTGCTAAGGTTATTATTCATACCGACCATGCCGCACTCCGGTACTTGATAACGAAGAAGGATTCCAAAGCTAGACTGATGTGATGGGTCTTGTTACTTCAAGAGTTTGATTTGGAGATTGTGGACCGGAAGGGTAGTGAGAACCATGTTGCAGACCACTTGTCCCGCTTGGAGTAGGAGGGGAGGCCTCGTGACTGCCTAGAGATCAATGATTCATTTCCCGACGAACAACTCCTTTCGGTGCCGATGAATGATATGCCATTGTTTGCCGATGTTGCTAATTTCCTTGTGACTGGTATAATCCCGTGTAAGCTCTCTTCTAATCAAAGGAAGAAGCTCAAGCGGGATAGTTTGGATTTCTATTGGGATGAGCCATACTTGTTCAAGATTTGCACGGATGGTATGATCCAAAGGTGTGTCCCGGAGGAAGAGCAATTGAGTATCTTGGAGGCTTGTCATTCCTCTCTCTATGGTGTCCATCATGGCGGGGCGAGGACGGCATCCAAAGTTCTTAGTTGTGGCTTTTATTGGCCAACTTTGTACAAAGATGCAAGTGAACTTGTGAAGAGGTGTGATGAATATCAAAGAGCGGGTGGAATTTTGAAGAAAGATGAGATGCCTCTCAATACCATTCTTGAGGTTGATATTTTTGATGTGTGCGGTATTGACTTTATGGGCCCGTTTGTTAGCTCGTGTGGGAACACATATATTCTTGTGGCGGTGGATTATGTTTCAAAGTGGGTTGAAGCCGTGGCTTTACCCAACAATGAGGCCTGGAATGTTGTTGCATTTCTCAAGAAGAGCATTTTTACAAGGTTTGGTACTCCTCGTGCAATCATATGTGATGGGGGGTCTCATTTTTGCAATAGAGCTTTTGACACTTTGCTTTTAAAGTATGGTGTCAATCACAAAGTTTCTACTCCCTATCATCCTCAAGCAAGTGGTCAAGTTGAAGTCTCCAACAGGGAAATCAAAAGCATATTGTCAAAGACGGTCAATGCAAATAGGACCGATTGGTCAAAGAAGTTGGATGACGCTTTATGGGCTTATAGGACTGCTTACAAGACTCCGATTGGTATGTATCCATATCTGTTGGTTTTTGGAAAAGCTTGTCATCTACCGGTTGAGTTAGAGCACAAGGCCATGTGGGCTTTGAGGAAACTAAATCTTGAATGGGATATCGCAGCCAATCTTCGTGTGGAGCAGCTTAATGAACTTGATGAATTCTGATTCCATGCCTACTCCAGTTCGTCCTTGTACAAGGACAAAATGAAGTAACTTTATGATAAATATTCTCGTAGCAAGGAGTTCAAAGTGGGCGATTTGGTTCTCTTGTTCAACTCCCGGCTACGTCTGTTTCCGGGAAAGCTCAAGTCAAAATGGAGTGGACCTTTTGAAGTGGTGTGTATGACCCCGTTTGGTGCTCTTGATTTAAAGAACAAAAATGGTGAAGTTTTCAGAGTGAATGGGCATAGGGTCAAGCACTACTTGGGAAAATTGATGACAGCCACGTGATGGCACTTCTTCATCTCAAATGATGTGATGGTAACCTACGTCGTGCCACGACATTAAATCGGGCGCTTCTTGGGAGGCAACCCATGTGTTTTTATTCTTGTTTTTATTTGATTTTCATTGTAGTATAGGATTGATTTTTTGGCTAACTGGTTGTGAGATGCTACATGGTTGTGTTGATGCAGTGCAAGACATAGTGGAAAAAGTGTTCAGGTCTCTGAAGTTGTCAATGCGGCCGCACTACATTCAGTGCGGACCGCACTGATGAAGGGTGAAATGCCCAACTCTCTGAAGTTTGCCACTGCGGCCGCACTACATTTTGTGCGGTCCGCGGTGGACCACTGCGCCCGCATGACATTTTGTACGGACCGCAGTAGGTTGCCTTCTCAATCTTCAAAAGTGATGTGTGATGCGGACCGCAGTCCATTTTGTGCGGTTCGCATTGGGGTAGGTAAGTTGGGCCCCAGGACTTTTTCTATAAATAGTACCTGAGGCCCAACGTTAAACTTTTCGATCCTCTAACTCTCAAACCTCATAAAAAAACATTGTTCATCATATCTTCTGCTCGTAACTAGCTGCTAGGACTCATTAATCATCTGTAAATCTCACATCTGGTACCTCTACTTCTTTTTAATTGCTTTAATTTCGTTATTTTCTTTTCCTTTTTGTTTTACTTGTATATTACTCTTTTCTTCCTTTAATTTCTTCCATTTGTTAGTTAGGGTAGTTAATCTCTTGATTAAAGTGGACTTAGATAGTTAAATACACTGGGCAAACATTTAGGGACACTACTTAGGTGAAAAATTGGGCTTAGAATCAAATTATTTTGAACCCTAAGTTAGTGCCACAACTAGGCACTCAGTGCGGACCGCGTTCGATTTTGTGTGGTCTGCGGTGTCCTTGTGCGGTCCGCAGTAACATTTTGTATGGACCGCATTGTTGAAATTCCTGAAAGCTGAACTTTGGGGACTGCGACCGCACTACATTTTGTGCGGACCGCACTGGTCCCTGTGTGGTCGTACTACATTTTGTGTGGTCCGCACGGCCTGAATATAGAGAGTAGGTAGTCTAAACCCCACCTTTGTGCAGACCGCATTGCTATTTTATGCGGTCCGCACTGACCTCTGTGCGACCGCATACCATTCTGTGTGGTCTGCACTGCATAACTTCTGCAACTGTCTGCAATTCTTTCTGCAACTTTGCTTTTAATTGTTTCTAATGATACTAACAAGCTTATTGGATTTTGTTTGCAGACAATGGTGAAACAATAAGGTAAAGGCTCTAAACAACCAGGCAGAGGAGAATCCTCCTGGGGAGGGAAATAGAAAATGGTAAGATTGATTGTTCAAGCCCGGCAAAACATTTAAAATATGAGGAAGATGATTAAAGTTGCTGATAGGGCCATTGACATGTCTGGGAGTGAGTACGAGCCCTCCTTGGAGATATTTTCAGACTCAATCCCAGAGTACATCCCTGACTGGATGGAGAGAAACAGACTAAGAGACACTCCTCCCACTTCCCTCGCTGCCCAAACATCAGTAAATGTATCTTCTGGGTCGTCTGAGGGCTCAGCTGAAGGCGGTGGGGATGAATACTCCACCTCTCCCACAGCTTCATTATCTGGAGAGAGTGCAATAGGAGATGAGGAGGAAGTAGGAGGAGAAGAAGTAGTTGGAGAAGGGGGTGAACCTCAAGTGGGGGGTGTTGCTAAAACTAGGAAATCGGAGGCGTGGAAAGACCGGTTCGTGAGTGAGGTAGCGTATCATAAATTCCGGGACTGGTGGCCGGTGAGGAAGTTGATCCCATAGAGGAGTTTTGTGGATAAAGACTTGCTACCTCACAACCCCAATGTTAGGAGGCAGTTTAGGGAGAGAATAAACTGGGAATACCTTTTGGGTGAATGTGTAGATGCCAACGAGCACTTGGTTAAGGAATTCTATACCAACGTTGCCCATATAAAAAAAGGGGCACAAAAGTGACCAAGGTGCGAAATTTGAAGGTGTTGTTTGATGGGAAAACAATAAATGACTACCTTGGCTTTGATGAGGAGGATGAGACCCTATATGGCAAAGATGGAAATGGGCAAGGAGGTCTGTCCCTGGTTGGCACAGTATCTGGCAATCCCAGGTACCACCTCCGATTGGTTGAATGCGGGCGTCAAGATTTTGAGAAGAAGTTTGAACTTCGAGGCAAGGGGGTGGGAAACACTTGTGTGCAGCAGACTGGACCCCACTACTCATGACAACTCCCTCCCTCTGCACCGGGCAGTTTTGGTGGCTTCAATCATGGCGGGGTACCCGATAAATATGGGAAATGTAATGTCTAGGGTAATCATACTTGTGGGTAGTGAGAATGACAAAGACTACCCTTTCCCTAGCTTCTTGACTATGTACTTCCGGGACCTCAAAGTTGAAAAGAGGCTATTTTATATAAAGGTCAAGGCGAAGACCCCATTCTCATGGTATAGCATGCAGGGGGATGACAACCCAAAGATCAAGAACTTCAAGGGAACAACTACTGCTCCAACTGGCCAGTCTGAAGAGCCAGTTATGATAGTGACTCCTGCTCAGCCTGCCTATACCTCCACAGACATTCCTCCTGGCCCATCCGCTTCAGTTGACCCAGAGATACCCTCTTCCCGTGTGTATCCAGTGACTGCACACCGACTGAGTCGGGCTCTCTTTGGTATCAACAACTAGATGCAGACAGCGTCATCCAAGTTGTCTATCCTCACTACTACAGTTGAGGCTCAGTCGGCACCTCCACCTCTACAAGTCCCACAGTCCATAGAGTATGCCTTCAAGGAGATTCTGGCCAACCAAAAGAAAATCCTCGACACTCAGAAGGTGCTCACAGATGCAGTTGATTCACACAGCAAGGCTCTCAAGGAGCTTGCTAAGGAGCACAAGAAGTTGAGGAAGACGAGGGCTTCTAAGGAGTCCGTAAAGGCGCTGAGGGCTGATGTTGACAGGATGAAGGCAGATCATCTGCCTTTGGACTTATTGCTACATATCCCAGTACCATCAGCTCATCCCCAACCCGAGCAGTCCCCGAGGCCTCCCAAAAGGAAGAGGATGATTCCCAGAGCAAACGATACAGTCATTTAGTTGGCAGACCCACCCGAGGCCTCCTCTAGTCAGCCACAGGATGCACCTCAAGAGCTTGTCCAAGTCCAGACCCAGGTCCCAGCAGCAGACCAGCAGGCCATAGGGAACCAGTCTGAGATTCCCGAGCATAGTGAGGACCTAGGGACCACTCAGGAGCCCATGCAGGTAGACGGGCCATAGGGAGTCTATATATCCTTTTCCCTTTTCTTTTTGGTGCTTATTTAATTTAGATGGCATTGGGGACAATACCAGCTTTCATTTGAGGGGGTAGGCCCTACTTTTATGGATTTGGATTATTGTATATATTTGACAGTTTTTAGGCTTTCTTTATTTTTTATCTTTTGTTTGTATATAATTTTAACATTTTGTTACATTTTGCGTACTTTTATTTTACTTTGGGTCTGTATATAAAGTTATGTTACATTTGTACATATTCCTCCCATCTATTGTATATGCGACAAATCCCCTCTTGTATATATTCATTTTACTTTCCGCAATTTTTCGTTCTTAGCTTCTTATTTATGTTCGTAGCTTCTTGTTTTGAAAGTTTGCAATAAGTCTTTGGTTTTTTTAATGCCACGGTTCTTTCCAAAGGTGGAGTCTGTGTGAACCGAGTGGCTCTTCCCAATGGTGGATGGCGTGACAACCTTCTTAAAGGTTTGAGTTCGTTTTTCTTTTTGTTTTTAGTAGTTAGTGGTTAAGGGTGCCTCAAGAAAAGCTTCACTTGGGCCTAGCACATTTGTCTTTGATTTTATCGTCAAAAACAAATTAGTGTGTTTAAGATGGTGAAAGTCGTGACTTGGAGACTCTTGTGCTGACCGATAATCATCAAGTGGTTTTTCGGGACTATTGTGTGCTCAAATCTTATCTAAGGTCGTTGTGGGCCCCCGACTCTGTGTCTTTAGCGATCACATAGCTTGTATGGTGAGAAATTGCATAGTAAGTCCAAGTCCCGAGCCATTGGTCTATAACTTGCCCTGAATGTTTGTTGAGGCAAAATCCTAAGTGAATTTTGACTTTGAGACATGATTATAGGCTCTCCTTGTTCCAAATGATAGCTTGAACACTTCTATAACCTACCAATGAGAAGATTCCTAGTCAACCCTTTTGAGCCTTAGACCATTTTCCTTCAAGAACCATGATACAAGCCTATACCTGTTCTAAAAGAGACCCTCTCTTGACACTCGATCTTTCCTTTAGCACATGGCAAAAGTATAAGTTTGGGGGGAGAGGCGAGGATTGCAACAAAGTGGTAAAAATGCACAAAAATAAAGAAAAGGAAAGGCAATGAAAAAAGAAAGAAAAGCAAAAAAAAGAGACAAAAGGAATGTTCAATGTGAAAAAGAATAAAAAAGGGATTCAAGAAAAACAAAGAATGAAAGGTGTGGAAAGTTGAAAAAGTACAAAAGATTTAAAATGTATAAGAAAGAGTGACATTGTGTCTCTTTAACCCATTAGAAAGAAGTGAAATGACTCAAAGAGTCAAGGGAATGTGTGCCAAATAAAACAAAAGAAGTGTTTAAGGGAAGATGGAACCTACTTAGACCAAACATTACCTACCCTAAACCAAAAGCCTTCAATGTATCTCCACAAAAGCCCTATATGATCTTAAGTTGAATGAAACTTACATTAGTGGTGACTCACATAAGGGGCAAGCATATGGTACTTAGAGTCAGACTCGTGACTTTTCCTTGAGAGAGATGAGTGATTTTCCATTAACCTCGTTTTGAGTGTCACTATTAAGGTGAGGTTTGCTTAGGGAGATTTGAGGATGTATGAGTTTGGGTTCCACAATGACCAAAGTAATAGAAAGAGTTCTTTGATGTGTTGAGTCAACTCTTGA
Organism: Nicotiana tabacum; assembly: GCF_000715075.1. NCBI lineage: Eukaryota > Viridiplantae > Streptophyta > Magnoliopsida > Solanales > Solanaceae > Nicotiana > Nicotiana tabacum. The sequence continues at coordinate 14,596,713 of NC_134100.1, forward strand.
TGCTCTTGTGTCGCACTTAATCCATGGTGTTTCAAGGAGTAAATGTTGTTAATGATTCATTTGTATTGAGGGTAATTATTAGTCCCAATTGATGATAGATGAGGCTACTTTAGGACAATTGAATTTTTTGGGATTTTCACTTGAGGGGTGGGTCTTATTTTGTTGCTTGAGGACAAGCAAAAGCTTAAGTTTAGGGGAGTTGATAACTAGGGATTTTGCTACATATTTATACTCCTTCTTGCTTAAGTTTTGATTAGAAATATGTACAAAATAGTCCCAAAGGCTCACAAGTTATGCTTGACTGCAGGTTTGATCAACAAAGTGACAAGATGTCAAAGATCAGCTCAAAAAGGAGTGAAACTTCCACAAGTACCAAGACAAGACAAAGCTCAGGCAAAACAGACTCAATGCAGTCGCACACCATTCTGTGCGGTCCGCATGAGTGAGGTTCAGAGAGAAAGATCAGAGAGCTGCCAATTCCAAGTTTTAAGCCAATGTTTTCCGCGCTCCATTTCATGCGGACCGCACCAGAAGCCTCCGCGGCCGCACTCCATTATGTGCGGTCTACATTGCCAAAGTTCAGAGACATGAATTTTGAAGTTTAGAGCCTTAGTGCGACCGCACACCATTTTGTGCGGTCCGCACTAGCCCCGCAGGGGTATTTTTGTTCAAATTTTTCAGCTTAGTATAAATAGCTTCTTTTCCCATTTTTAGGTCATCAGATAGTTTTAGAAAAGAGTTGCGCTCGTGGGTTCGATACTTTTAGCTATTTTGGCAATTTTATCTACATTTCAACATTGAATATTATTATTTATCTTAGTAATTAGTTAATATGAGTTGTTCTTCATCTATTTCTTGCTTTTCTTCTTTAATTATGAGTAGCTAGATCCATAAGCTAGGGTTGTGGCTCAACTCTAGTGCGGGTAATTAATGGGTCTTGTATTTTAGGGTTAGATTGACTATGGATGTTTGATATTTGGGCCAATTTCATGTTTTATGGATGAATTAGTGGTTGCAAACACTAGTTTGTATTTAGTTGACTTGAGCTCTTCTTGAGAAAGAAAGCCTAAGTCTTCGAAATAGGTCCAACAAGGAATTGGGGCGTACTCAAGAGATTGACAGCCTCAATTAAAGGGTTAAACCTCGAGAGAGTAATACCTGACTTGAACCTTGATTGCTTGTGCAAATTTGCATACACAATTGGTCTTGAGAAAGTCAATTCGGCCAAAATCACTCGAACTACCGAGAGGTGTAGAGTGGGTAAAATTGCGCAACGGTTATATCATACTCCCCAAACATGTCAATCATGCCTTAGACTCAAGTATCCGTCAATTGACCACCTAGGCGAAAGTCACTATCCTAGTGCCTTGTAAACCATTTGAACAACCCATTTTAGTTTAACTTTTAGTTTAATCTAGTTTCATTTACCATTATAGTTTGATAAAAGTAGAAGTAAAACAAAAACCCCAAAAATGTATAGAAGTGTAATTTGGAACACATACGTAACTCTAAACAAGATAGATACCCGACTCCAAATTCTAGCTCTCTGTGGAAATCGATCCCGACCCTAAATTGGGTAAAAGCTTTTCGACCCTCTCTCGCTGCTTAATAGTAGTGTAGAGTAGGCCTCGATCAGCCATTGTCGTCGGTTTGTGGAGGGGTTTTCATCTATTGCAACCCCGATGACCAGGTTGACCCAAAAGGGTGCCCAGTTCAGGTGGTCGGACAAGTGTGAGGCGAGCTTTTAGAAGCTTAAGACAGCTTTGACTACGGCGCCGGTGTTGGTTTTGCCCACAGGTTCAGGGACATATACAGTTTATTATGATGCATCTCGTATTGGACTTAGCGCAGTGTTGATGCAGGGTGGCAAGGTCATTGCTTATGCTTCGTGACAGTTGAAGATTCATGAGAAGAATTATCCAGTTCATGATTTGGAGTTAGCGGCCATTGTTCATGAGTTGAAGATTTGGAGGCATTATTTGTATGACGTGTCATGTGAGGTGTTCACGGATCACAAGAGTCTACAGTATTTGTTCAAGCAGAAGGAGCTAAATTTGAGGCAGAGAAGGTAGTTGGAGCTATTGAAGGACTATGATATCACCATCTTATATCATCCGGGAAAGGCCAATATGGTGGCCGATGCTTTGAGTAGAAAGTCAGCCAGTATGGGCAGTCTTGCATATATTCCGGTCGGTGAGAGACCGCTTACTTTGGATGTTCAGGCTTTGGCCAATCAGTTCGTGAGGTTGGATGTTTCTGAGCCCAACCGTGTGTTAGCTTGTACAATTGCTCGTTCTTCATTGTTTGAGCGTATCCGCGATCGACAGTATGATAATCCTCATTTGTGTGTCCTTAGGGACATGGTGAGTAGAGTATCGTTCCCACGAAAACTTATGATATGATGGAGTTTTGAGGATGCAGGGTCGATTTTGCATGCCTAATGTGGATGGACTTCGAGAGTTGATTTTAGAGGAGGCTCATAGTTCCTGGTACTCTATTCATCTGGGCACCGCTAAGATGTATCAGGATTTGCTGCAGCATTATTGGTAGAGGAGGATGAAGAAGGATATTGTTGCATATGTGGCTCGGTGTTTGAATTGTCAGTAGGTAAAGTACGAGCATTAGAGACCTAGTGGTTTGTTCCAGAAGATTGAGATTACTGAGTGGAAGTGGGAGCGTATCACTATGGACTTTGTTGTTGGACTCTTATGGACTCAGAGGAAGTTTGATGCAGTGTGGGTTATTGTTGATAGGCTGACCAAGTCAGCACATTTCATTCATGTGGTAGTCTCTTATTCTTCCAAGAAGTTAGCTGAGATCTATATCCGGGAGATTGTTCGTCTTCATGGTGTGCCCGTGTCTATCATTTCTGACCGGGGTACGCAGTTTACCTCGCATTTCTAGAGGGCAATTCAGCATGAGTTGGGCACACGGGTTGAGTTGAGCACAACATTTCATCCTCAGACAGACGGGCAGTCCAAGCGTACTATTCAGATTTTGGAGGATATGCTCCGAGCTTGTGTCATTGACTTTGGAGGCTCCTGGGATCAGTTTTTGCCATTAGCGGAGTTTGCCTACAACAAAAGCTGCCAGTCGAGCATCCAGATAGATCCTTATGAGGCTTTATATGGTAGGCGGTATCGGTCGCCGGTTGGATGGTTTGAGCCAGGAGAGGCTCGGTTGTTAGGTACAGATCTAGTACAGGAGGCCTTGGACAAGGTCAGGATCATTCAGTATAGGCTTCGTACAGCTCAGTACAGGCAAAAGAGTTATGCCGACTGTAAGGTTCGTGATGTGGCATTCATGGTCGGCGAGCGGGTGTTGCTTTGGGTGTCGCCTATGAAGGGCGTGATGAGATTTGGGAAGAGGGGCAAGCTTAGCCCTAGATTCATTGGTCCTTTTGAGATTCTTGATCGAGTAGGAGAGGTGGCATACAGACTTGCGTTGCCTCCGAACTTATCAGTCGTGCATCTAGTGTTTCATGTGTCCATGCTTCGGAAGTATCACGACGATCCATCCCACGTGTTACACTTCAGCACTGTCCAGTTGGACAAGGACTTGTCCTATGAGAAGGAGCTGGTAGTTATTTTAGACAGGCAGGTTCAACAGTTGAGATTGAAGAGTTTCCCTTCTATTCGTGTTCAGTGGAGAGGTCAGCCTGTTGAGGCAGCGACCTGGGAGTCCGAGTCTGCTATGCGGAGCCGATATCCCCATCTTTTCTCTGACTTAGGTACTTCCTTCTTATCTCCGTTCGAGGACGAACGGTTGTTTTGGAAATAAATTCTATGTTCTGAGGCCCTTAAACCCCCTTTTTGTCTTACCTCGATTTGTGTGCGCAGTCTGGGCGTGTATCCGGACAGCTATTATGTGAAAATTTGGGGAAATGATAAATTTTTCTTTTAAAATAAATTTAAGTTGACTTCGGTCAACATTTTGGGTAAATTGACCCGGACCCATGGTTTGACGGTCCCGAAGGGTCTGTAGGAAAATATGGGACTTGGGCGTATGCCCGGAATCGAATTCTGAAGTCCCAAGCCCGAGAAATGAATTTTTGAAGAAAATTGTTTAACTAAAATAATAAGAGTTTTTAGAAATTCGAATGTGTTTGAATTTGATGGTATCATGCCCATATTTTTGTAATGTCCCGGAAAATTTTGCTAAGTAATTTAAGATTTCGTGGTGCCAATGTAGGCTAATTATTTTATTTTATGTGCAAATAATGATTCATGATATAATAGATATCAATTGGATATAAAAAGCGTATAAGTCATATTATAAGTGATTTGGGGTCTAAGGAGAGGCCTATGTCTAAGACAAGTTGGAAAATTTTATAATAGACTAAAGTTGTGAATGAGTACGCACAAGACCTCACTTTGGATAATCGTATCTCCAGGTATATAAGGTTTTTTGTGATTCACAACCAATCAAATTAAAGCTCTTTGAGTCTAGTTTCCAACGCATCAAACCATTTGTCATTTGGAGGTGTATACAGAAAGTTATGACCATTTTACCGGACCTGTGTCAGATGCGCGGCTGCGGCGCGACCGCGGGAAAACTGATAATTTCTGCCTCCGAGCGCGGCCAGACCGCGGTAAGAGTGCGGCCACCGCGTATTGGGCGCGGTTTGACCGTGGTCGCGCGTCTAGCAGCCCTATAAATACCCCAAGACCGGGTATGGAGAGTCTCTAAGTCATTTTTTTGAGCTAGGGCTTGCTTTATCAAGGGGAATCCGTACCATACCTCCCTCTTATGATCCAACGTAATGTTTTTGGAGTATTTTGAGTTGATTACTATGCCTAAAAACTTATATAAATAAGGAATGATCTTGAAAATCCATAGATTCCCATTCAAATCCCTAAATTGATCAAGAACACTACAAGTGGGGATTCTCAAGATTCTTACTACAAGAGGTATGTCTATCATCTCTAACTACTCTATGGTGATTATTTATGTATGATATATACGTTAGAACTCATGGGATGGTGATTGGAAGCCATAGGTGCCTAACCTGGGTTGTGTTGGTGTTGTAAAGATTGTGAGATGGGTTATTGAGGTATGATTCTTGGGAGTAATAGTATTATGTATACATGCACGTACAAATTAGGTTTGTGGGAAGATTGCTGAACATAAATGAGTAAAGATTGGGTTGGGGAATGAAGGAAATCTTGTAAAAGAGATTTGATATCAAGATGCTCAACTAGTATTTGATAAAATGCTCAAATGAGCTAAAACCATGAATACCATCCTAATTTGTGTTCAATTTTGATATGTCTCAAAGTAGATTGGGATTGCTAGAATTTCCGGAGCGTCGTAGTAACTTAAGGAAAGCTTAAACAAGGTATGTAGGCTAAACTTTCTCTCTCGGAAGTGAATTCCATATTGTTTTTGTAAGTTTAAGTGTGGTTTGCCTACCAAGATTGTATAGCCTTGAGTCACATTTTATATGAAGGTTAGTATACCAATTGGATGAGAAGAATTCGATCTGTTTAAATGCTCCTAGTTGCTCTTATGTGCACTAAATGCCTTGACTGAATGTGTCTATTTGTTGATAATCTATAAAGATGATTGAAAATGCATTAAACGAATTGGGGAAAATGAATGTAGATAATGTGCTAAGGACTTGAGTTATATTTGTGCCTAGTGATGCCTATGAAATGACAACATGTGAAACAGATTATGAAATGAGCCTCGACTCAACTGTCTTAAAATGACTTCGAAAACATAATTGCCTAAATGCTTTTGGTACTCAATTTATGCCAATAAGTTGTTGTTTAAACTAATGCCTTGTCTTATAATGTATTCACTATGATTTGAGTTCTTACTTACTCCTGTTTTGAAACTGTACATTGTTGTGATTGGGAAAGAGTAATTCAAAAATAATTGGTGTATTGCTTGTTTATGGTTTTGATGTATGTATATATTGCTGGTTAGTATGCCCCAGTCTTTGGGAAGGAAACCTTTTGTGTTTAAAGTTTCCATTGCTAATGAACTTGAGGTATATGATTTGTGGAATACTTTTTACATTGGTAATTGGTGATGATCCTTGAAATTAAAAGAAGTGAAAGTATGGAATATAGAATGCGGCCAACGTGCCATGAATAACGAATCTTGCGAAAGGCCCAAAGAGCCAAGAGAATATTATTAATGTGGATGACTGAATATTCTAATAAAGATTTGTACAATATGAGAGATTCTAGGATGAATACATTTCTATATATGTGTTATCTTTGTGGGCAATTAAACTAAAAATATTTTTGGGGGAATCATTAGCAAGACCGAGGAAGGGTGGGTCATAATGCCCACACCTGAAACTACACGTGCCGGTGTAGGGGTGGAGTGTGATTTGGGATGAAATTGAAATATTGGTAAGATTGTAATTATTACCCCAGAGTGGGATGAAACTAACACCTGTGAATTGGAAAAAAAAAAAGCCAACCCATACGGCACATGTGGGAAGGCAGCCTAGCTGATCGGGTGTAGATCAGGCTCCATGTTGCACACATGGTGGTACTACTCTTGTGACAACTTTCTTTCGCATCATAATGTCAAACCACATTGTCCGTGGGGAGATGGCCTAGCCGATCGGGCGTGATCGGACTCCGTGCTAACAAAGACGGTGGTAATATCGGTGCTAGTGATCTCCCAACCAAAACACACACGCATATATATATATATATATATATATAATATCGTTATGTTTCAATTGGTTATTTGGATATTGTTGATTGTGACTTGTTGTTTCTATGTGATGTCTCTGCTTATATGGACATTCTATTTTGATAGAGGACTTTTAACCTTATATACTAGTGCTATTCGACGGCATTAACGTCCCTTTTGCCAGGGGAGCTGTATCGTTTTATGATACAGGTGGTTCCACAGCGAGCGGCATCGGCCAGTGATAGCAGTATTCTCTTTCCAGCATACTTGGTAAGCCCCAGTCCATCCCGGGGTCATGTCATGTATTTTCTATTCATTTCCTCATCACGTTTTGGAGGTATAGCCGGAGCCTTGTTGTCGGCATTTCCCTATTTCTCTTCTATTGTATTTAGAGGCTCCGTAGACTGTTTGTGGGTGGTGGTTGATGTTGGGCTTCAGGACTAGAAATGTTAGTATTTGACAAGCATGCTTTTCATTAAATTTGTAAACTTGTAATATTTTGGAAAACTATGAATGATGTCATTACGGAAAATCAAATGGGAGTTTCTAATGGAAGATTACTTAGTGTTTTGATAAAATGGGATAACATTCCCTCTTTATTCATGAACTAGGTTGGGTAGAATGAAATTTAACAGGCTTGCTCCGTCAGGTTTACTCGGTTGAGCGTCGGTCGCGCTCCTCGAATTTTAGGGCGTGACAAACTTGGTATCAGAGCCTAAGGTTTTAAAGTGTCGTAGGATGTCTCAGAGCCGTGTCTAGTAGAGTCCTTCTTATCGATGTGTTGTCGACCACATCTATAAGTTGGAGGCTATTTGGACATTTAGGAATTCCACCCTTCTTTGTTATTTTGTATCGTGCCATAGAGCTCAAGGTAGAGATCTAATTTCCTTGTTATATCCCTTTTTCCAGATGAGTAATCCACGAGTCCGAAGCAGCGAGGAAGGAATAACCCCGCCATTGAATTTGGGGGAGATTGCGCATGAGTTCGTAGGGAGGATGTGCCAAGCTGTAGAAGGGTTGGAAGAACTTATTGCTAAGGGAAGTGTACTTGTCCCTGCCAATGTCACCGCACCACCAGAGCGTGTGGTGAGAGCATCTAAGAAACGAAAGAGGGTTGTTGGTGCTAATGAACCGGATTGTTCAGTTTGCAAGAATCGTCACTTGGGGATATGTTGGATGACTCTCGATATATGTTACAGTTGTGGAAAGAGGGGGCACAAGAAGATTAAATGCCCTAGGTTGGGTACACCTATCCCGGTCTACCCGGTATGTGGGAAGGAACATTTGACGACGTGTTGTGAGTATGCCCAGCCACGTGTTTGGGGTGGTAGATTGGGGCAATTCCAAGGGCCCGCATAGAAAACCAATACTGGAATTGGTATTCCCACATCGGAAGCTTGGAGGAAGGATAAGGGGGAAGTTTATAATGTATGCAAAAATGGTGAGTATCAGGTCGGTGGGGCGAGTCAGTTTAGTGGACCTCGTTCCCATTGTGTGAAATGTGGGAAATGTCATCCGAGAGTATGTCGCTATGGTACCAATTATGCTACCAATGTGGTATGTCAGGTCACCTTCAAAGAGATTATCATTCCTCTCGCCAGATCATGGGAAGGGGTGTGACGCAGCTAGCCGGTTCTTCAGCTACTTCATTTATAGCGCCTTCAGGACATGGAGCAGGCGGGGGTCATATTCAGAGCTCGAGAGGGCCCGACAGGTTCTATGCTATGAGGGGGCATCAAAGGTCGGAGGCTTTTCCGGGTATGGTTACAGGTATATTGACTTTTCAATCTCGTGGTGTATATGTTCTAATTGACACCAGTTTCGCTTTACCATATGTCAACCCTTACATTGCTATGGGATTTGGGATAGAGTTAGGGCAACCTTATGATCCATTATGTGTATCTACTCTTTGAGAGGGATGCATTATTCGTGAAGCCTCTTTATTTCAATTATCTTACTCGTAGCCTCATGAGGAATTGAGTCCCATGAGGATTTCCTGAATTGAGTCGGAATCCGAGGGTAACTATTTCCACTTGCTTTCCTAGACCCTCACCAAGGAATTATATCTGATAAATTTCTTACATGTCATTTTATTCAAATGGATAACATCTACTCACTTGTGCTTACGCATGAACTGTCGTAAATATTTGCCTATATGGTGCCAAATTCAATGTAGAACAGCACGGTGTTGTGATCCTTCTTGAGTCACTCTTTTCTCCCTGGTGTAGGTAGTTTCTATGGTTCAAACAATCACTTTGCTCCTTCGTCAATATTATCACGAAGTATGTTCACTATCTGGTAACATGAGAGCCTATCTCAGCTCCTATCATATGAATTCATACCAGTTAAAGTAGATCGTTTGTCTGTATAAGTTTCTGAGAAATTTGAGGTTTTCACAAATTCGCCACAAAAAGATCTTTTCTTTGCCCATTGTAATATGACTTTCGTGCTCACTTAAATCGTTCCGCAATAAGTAGCTCACTTTGTCCTTGGTATTGAAGTTGCCCGTGAAGTGTCCCGGTATCGCAGCTGGAGAATTATGATAGCAAAACTGTATCAATCTCATAGGAAGCAGTTCATTCCCTCGCCAGCCAGCACATGATCCCCCCCTCCACTATTGTGGATTTTATCGTAAGAGGTTCATATTGGATGTCACGGGTTTGGAACATATCATATTAATTTGAAAGACAAGTTGTCGTATCTTTAGTACTTTTGTTTAGGATCAACTATCGAGGAGGGTTGAGCGGTTTGAATTATAGTAATCTCACAAGTGTTTAACTTCTATTTCCTAAAATAATATAACCTCATAAGACACCCTGCTCAACTCATCGACATTGATGAATTCTTGAGATATTTCCAGTTCAATCTCAAACCTCATTGTTCCTATTTATGGTAAATCTATTAAGGGTATAGGTTCAATCATGTCTAAAGGTAGCGTCATTCCATGGTCAATCATATCGGGTAGGAACTCTATAGTCTTATTCATTCTATCCCCTCACAGAATAGTGGTTAAAAGTCACCAAGTGTTCGACTCGGGTGTCCGGCATAGAGATTTAGGGTCAAATAAAGTAAGCAAGATGTTCTCAAGGTTTCCTCTAGGAAGATGCTATGTGAATTTTCCTTAAGGATGAAGTAGGTGTAGTGCACTTCAGAAGTTATGGAACCATGAAAAAGATGGATCATGTTATGAGTATGATGTCCCCCATCCCCCCCCCCATCGTATTGTTGCCCTCCATGTTTCCGATGTTCCATGTATCTATGTCTAAGAAGGTAATTGGGAATCTATGGTATATCATTCCGGTGAGAATTATCGAAGGAGAAGTTAATGGATAGTTAGCTTATGTGAGGTATCTAGCTGTCATCCTTGTTAGATAAGTTTGGAGGTTGGAATTGTTTCCGTAAATGTGTTATGGCAAAGCTTGTATGTCGAGGAGGCCACCTTGAAGGCTGAAAGTGTCATAGAAAGAAAATATTTTTGCTTGATTGTATAACAATTGGTTTTTATTTGAAAGGTACCTTATAGGTGTTGTGATTAAAGAATGTGCAGTCCATGTTCAGGTAACATTATGATAATGTAGCGCTTGTAATGCAGAGATTAGTGTTATGGATATATACCTTGTGGTGCTTTGTCGAGTTGTGGATGAGTTGTTAGGATGGTTTTGGTAGTTCTATGGCAGGTGGATAGGCCCAGTTACAAGGGAGACTCTGCCGAAATTTCTGAAAAAGTTGGGAGTTAGTTAAAATTTAGGGACTTGAGGAAGGTGAAAAAAAGGGGGATATACTTTGTTAAGCATTTAGGGCGGACTCTACTCCTCATTCGAGGACGAATGATCCTAGGGAGGGAGAATGTAATTCCCTGGAAAATTTTGCTAAGTAATTTAAGATTTCGTGGTGCCAAGGTAGGCTAATTATTTTAATTTATGTGCAAATGAGGATTCATGATATAATGCATATTAATTAGATATTTTAATAAACGTATAATTCATATTATAAGTGATTTGGAGTCTAAGGAGAGGTCTATGTCAAAGAAAAGTTGGAAAATTTTATAATAGACTAAAGTTGTGAATGAGTACGCACAAGACCTCACTTTGGATAATCATATCTCCAGTTATATAAGGTGTTGTTTGATGCACAACCTATCACATTAAATCTCTTTGAGTCTAGTTTCCAACGCATCAAACCGTTTGTCATTTGGAGGTGTATATAGAAAGTTACGACATTTTTACCGGACCTGTGTCAGATGCGCAGCCGCGGGAAAACGGATAATTTCTGCCTCCGAGCGCAGCCAAACCGCGGTAAGAGCGCGGCCACCGCGTCCCGGGTGCGGTTTGACCGTTGTCGCGCGCCTAGAAGGCCTATAAATACCTCAAGACCGGGTATGGAGAGTGTCTAAGTCATTTTTTTTGAGTTAGGGCTTGCTTTATCAAGGGGAATCCGTCTCATACCTCCCTCCTATGATTCAGCGTAATGTTTTTGGAATATTTTGAGTTGATTACTACTCCTAAACATTTATATAAACAAGGATTGATCTTGAAAATCCATAGATTCCCATTCAAATCCCTAAATTGATCAAGAACACTACAAGTGGGGATTCTCAAGATTCTTACTACAAGAAGTATGTCTATCATCTCTAACTACTCTATGGTGATTATTTATGTATGATACTCATGGGACGGTGATTGCAAGCCATAAGTGCCTAACCTAAGTTGTGTTGGTGTTGTAGAGATTGGGAGATGGGTTATTGAGGTATGATTCTTGGGAGTAATAGTATTATGTATACATGCACGTACAAATTAAGTTGTCGGAAGATTGTTGAACATAAATGAGTAAAGATTGGGTTGGGGAATGAAGGAAATCTTGTAAAAGAGATTTGAAATCAAGATGCTCAACTAGTATTTAATAAAATACTCAAATGAGCTAAAACCATGAATACCTTCCTAATTTGTGTTCAATTTTGTTATGTCTCAAAGTAAATTGGGATTGCTAGAATTTCCGGAACGTCGTAGTAACTTAAGGAAAGCTTAAACAAGGTATGTAGGATAAACTTTCTCTCTCGGAAGTGAATTCCATATTGTTTTTGTAAGTGTAAGTGTGGTTTGCCTACCAAGATTGTATAGCCTTGAGTCACATTTTATATGAAGGTTAGTATACCAATTGGGTGAGAAGAATTCGATTTGTTTAAATGCTCTTAGTTGCTCTTATGTGTACTAAATGTCTTTACTGAATGTGTCTATTTGTTGATAATCTATTAAGATAATTGAAAATGCATTAAACGAATTGGGGAAAATGAATGTGGATAACGTGCTAAGGACTTGAGTTATATTTGTGCCTAGTGATGCCTATGAAATGACAACATGTGAAACAGATTATGAAATAAGCCTCGACTTAACTGTCTTAAAATGACTTCGAAAACAGAATTGCCTAAAAGCTTTTGGTACTCAATTTATGCCAATAAGTTGTTGTTTAAACTAATGCCTTGTCTTATAATGTATTCACTGTGATTCGAGTTCTTACTTACTCCGGTTTTGAAACTGTACATTGTTGTGATTGAGAAAGAGTAATTCTTAAATAATTAGTGTATTGCTTGTTTATGGTTTTGATGTATATATCTATTGTTGGTTGGTATGCCCCAGTCTTTGGAAAGGAAACCTTTTGTGTTTAAAGTTTCCATTACTAATGAACTTGAGGTATATGATTTTTGGAATACTTTGTACATTGGTAATTGGTGATGATCCTTGAAACTAAAAGAAGTGAAAGCATGGAATATAGAATGCGGCCAACGTGCCATGAATAACGAATCTTGTGAAAGGCCCAAAGAGCCAAGAGAATATTATTAATGTGGATGATTGAATATTCTAATAAAGATTTGTACAATATGAAAGATTCCGGGATGAATACATTTCTATATATGTGTTATCTTTGTGGGCAATTAAACTAAAAATAAATTTGGGAGAATCATTAGCAAGACTGAGGAAGGGTGGGTCATAAGGTCCACACCTGAAACTACACGTGCCGGTGTAGGGGTGGAGTGTGATTTGGGATGAAATTGAAATATTGGTAAGATTGTGATTATTACCCTAGAGTGGGATGAAACTAATACCTTTGAATTGGAATAGAAAAAGCCAACCCACACGGCACATGTGGGAAGGCGGCCTAGTTGATCGGGTGGAGATCAGACTCCATGTTGCACACATGGTGGTACTACTCTTGTGAAAACTTTCTTTCGCATCATAATGTCAAACCACATTGTCCGTGAGGAGATAGCCTAGCCGATCAGGCGTGATCGGACTCCGCGCTAACAAAGACAGTGGTAATATCGGTGCTAGTGATCTCCCAACCAAATATATATATATATATATATATATATATACTACTTTCTTACTTGAACATCATTATGTTTCAATTGGTTATTTGGATATTGTTGATTATGACTAGTTGTTTCTATGTGATGTCTCTGCTTATATAGACATTCTATTTTGATAGAGGACTTTTAGCCTTACATACTAGTGTTATTCGACGGCACTAACGTCCCTTTTGCCGGGGGCGCTGTATGATTTTATGATACAGGTGGTTCCACAGAGAGCGGCATCGGCAGTGATAGCGGTATTCTCTTTCCAGCAGACTTGGTAAGCCCCACTCCATCCTGGGGTCATGTCATGTATTTTTTGTTCTTTTCCTCATCACGTTTTGGAGGCATAGGCGGAGCCTTGTTGCTGGCATTTCCCTATTTCTCTTCTATTGTATTTAGAGGTTCCGTAGACTGTTTGTGGGTGGTGGTTGATGTTGGGCTTCAGGACTAGAAATGTTAGTATTTGACAAACATATTTTTCATTAAACTTGTAAACTTGTAATATTTTGGAAAACTATGAATGATGTCATTACGGAAAAAGAAATTGGAGTTTCTAATGGAAGATTGCTTAGTGTTTTGATAAAATGGGATAATATTCCCTCTTTATTCATGAACTAGGTTGGGTAGAATGAAATTTAACAGGCTTGCTCAGTCGGGTTTACTCGGTTGAGCGCCGGTCACGCTCTTCAAATTTTGGGGCGTGATAATTTTGGTTCTGGAGCACGGTACAGGTCTTATATGGCATTTAAGTTGAGCCTGTAAAATTTGGTAAGAAACGAAGGTCATATGACATGATTCGGAACCTTAGTTGTAAAATTTGAAACTTTAAAAATTCTTGAGATTTTCTTTGATTTTGATGCTAAATTCAAAGTTATTGATGTTATTTTAATGACTTGATTACACGAGCATGTCCGTATGATGTTTTTGGACTTGCGTGCATGTTTGGTTTGGAGCCCCGATGGCTCGGGTGAGTTTTGGATAAGCTACAAAGTGTTTCTAACTTAGGAAAAACTATTGTGTGTTGCAGGTCTGCAGGTTTCACAATTGCAAAGCCTGGCTCGCAATTGCGAGCTCACATTTGCGAACACCCATCGCATTTGCAAAGACTGGGCTAGGTAGGGAACTTTCGCAATTGCGACCTTAGCAGGACCGCATTTGCGAAGAAAGTAGAGATAGGCATCCTTCGCAACTGCGAAGCTTTTACCGCAATTGCGAGTTCGCATTTGCGAACATATCATCGCAATTGCGATACCTGTGCCTGTGTAAATCATAACTTAGCCAAAAATTTCTCATTTTTCAAACTCTCTCAAACCTAAAACATCTTTGGGCGATTTTTCAAAAGCAACTACTCTTCCAAATCAATTGTAAGTCATTTCTAACTCGTTTTCTTCAATCTATAACATCTTTTCACATGATGTTAACTCAAAATCAAGGGTTTTCATGGGGAAAATTGGGTGTTTGGGTAGAACTTAGGATTTTCAAATTTTGGGGGTTTGGACCTCGATTTGAGGTCCGATTTCAAAATAAATCATATATTTGAGTTCATAGGTGAATGTGTAATCGGGTTTTGGTTCGAACCTCGGGTTTTGACCATGTGGACCCGGGGTTGATTTTTGACTTTTGGGGAAAATCATCTGAAAACCTATTTTCATGCATTAGAATTGATTCATTTAGCATTTATTAATATTATTAAGTAAATTATGGCTAGATACAAGCGAATTGGTGGTGGAAATAAGAGTTAAAGTGGTAGTTGAGGCTTGAATTGTGTTCGTGGCATCGAGGTAAATGTTTGGTCTAACCTTAGCTTGAGGGATTAGGAGTTGTGTCTTATTTGCTATGTGTTAATTGTGGAGTACGACGTATATTCATGGTGACGAGTATATATATGTCGGTGTCAAGCATGCCCGTGAGTCTCGTATTGTAATTGTTGTGACTCCGTTGTGATTTATTCATGCTTAATATGATGATTACCATTGTTAGTTCCCTTGTTGGGGTGTTATTGTTTATGATATTGTCTCCCTTGTCGGGATGTTGTTGTTGTACTCTTGTTCCCTTACCGGGATTCTTTTATGATTGATGTTGAATTGTATATGGGATGGGGTTGCACGCCGCAAAGGTATTATATGAAATGGGATCGAGTTGTACGCCACAACGGTATTATATGAAATGGGATTGGGTTGCACGCCACAACGATATTATATGAAATGGGATCGAGTTACACGCTGCAACGGTATTATGTGAAATGGGATCGGGTTGCACGTCGCAACGGTATTATATGAAATGGGATCGAGTTGCACGCCACAATGATATTATATGATTTGGGATCGGGTTGCACGCCGCAACGAGAAAGAAATGGAAGTGAATATTGTGTTTATTTTCCTTATTCTTGGTTGCATTGAATTATGGTTTTTCTTTACATTCCTCTATTGGTATTTTGTTGTTATCTGATACTCCCCGCATCATGCTTTTCCCCTCTCATCTTTAACTGTAAATATTTGCTTTTATTTTTCCACTATATATGACTTAACTGCACAGGTTTATTTGGTAGTTTGGTCCTAGCCTCGTCACTACTTCGTCAAGGTTAATCTAGGCACTTACCAGCATATGGGGTCGGTTGTGCTGATACTACACTCTGCACTGTATGCAGATCTCGGTGCTGCAGCTTTTGGACCACAGTGAGGTGGCTTCCTTCAGTCCATTCAGGCGACCAAAGGTAGTCCTGCAGGCGTCCGCAGGCCCTGGCGTCTCCTTCTATCTTTCCATTCTATTTCTTTCATGTATTTTAGAGATAGCATTGTATTTATCTTTTGGACCCTTATTTGTAGTATTCCTAGATAGTCTGTGAAATTGTGATACCGGTTCTAGGTAGTTTTGTTATGGATCCGTATCAGAATTTTATTTAAATTGTTATATTTCATTCTTCCGCTTATTTAATTCCGTTGTTTATATATTAGTTCATAACTTTTAAAGAATTAAAAATATAAAAAGGTAAGTATTTGAAATAATTGACTTATCTAGCTTTCACTAGTATGCGCCATCACGACTCCCGGGGGTGGGAAATTCGGGTCGTGACAATGAGTAGAGTCATTTATGGAAGTTGTGCATTTGCTCGTTTCGTTTGTGTCGTATAGATCATGCCAAAAAGAAAGAAGGGATAGCCTTAACATATCTAAAGTAATTCCTTTCCATACCTCCCAACATATAGCCAAAGGAGTGATATTTAAGATCATTTTATGTACCATATTAACTGGTGTAGTACCAAACCATCCTTACAGTACTCATCTCTTATAGCTCAAATCTTAATAGTTCGAGTGCTTTTAACTCAAGTAATTCTTAAGCAAAACATGCAAGCTTCTGTACATTTACTCTAAGCATACTCTTTAATTGATGTTGCTGCTGTATTTCAACAATATAGCAAATAATCAACCATTACATTTATAGGTGTGCTTTAACTACCCTTCTTCATGCCCAGTAATTAGATGAGAGAATATATAGTATCCCAAAATACTATCATGTGACCGAAAGTTGGAATTTTCAGCCAAAAATAAGAACATGCAATCCAAATTGAGTAATGGATTCATACAATTGGTAAATACAGATTAGGAATAAAATGAATGTGTAAAATTTCACATTAGTTTGCCACCTAATAAGAAATGACTAAGAGTCATTTCTTTAGGATGTGGCTTGCTGCCACGTGGAGTGGGGGGAAATTTTAGTCTTTATCCGCTTATTGGGTAATTAGGTATTAACCAATTACCCACGTAATTAAAAATTATCCCAAATTACTTAAAATTCCACTTATTTTTAATATAATTTATACATTGTACTGTTACGGTCATGTGGTACTATATAAAATAAATTCATACATTATTATTTCATTAAAACATCCATAAAAAATATATATATTCTCAACTTATAATTTTTCTAATCTCATATAAAGAGTACAAATTTTTCGTATGCTCAATTTTTAAAATGGTAAAAAGATAACCTTCTTTTCTCGTGACAAAATAATTTCTATCTTTATATTAAAGAAAATCTTGTAAACGTTTCTCATATTATGTGTAAAATTTAAAATATATTCGAAAGTAGTAATATTAATAACTATATAATCATATTTTTCAAACTATTTTTTATTTACAAAAATGTTCCACTCAAAATACCATATTAAATGTACATATATAGCGGTATCAGGGTTGTTAAGCTTACGGGGTGTAACATTGGGCGAAGAAAAAAAGAGTGCAGCACATACTTTCAGTGTAGGCGAGGCTCATCAACAATAGTATCTTTTGAGGTGTGCCACGGTCCAGTTGCTCGGCAACTTTTCTCCATCTTGATTTTTCAACTCGTCTGACCCTTTTTCGGTGACACCTGAAACCCAGTAGGAACCTTCCATGTTGGACCTAGCTTTCCTACACTGAGCTCCTGGGTGTTCTGAGTTACTTTCCTTAAAATCAAGTCTCCTAGTTTGAAATAACGGAGGTTGGCTCTTCGATTGTAATATCTTTAGATTCTCTACTTTTGGGCTGTCATCCTTATATGCGCCAAGTCCCTGCGTTCATTGAGAAGCTCCAATTTGACCAACATTGCTTCATTGTTTATTTCCTCGTACTTCCGGAAATATCTCAGGGTAGGCTCTCCTACTTCCACTGGGATTAGGGCTTCTACTCTGTGTCGCGCCCCCTCTTTTCCTTCTTCGCATCGGAAAAATCGGGTTTATGACATTTTGGGTATGGGACAACTCATTCCTTTTGGGAACTGAGTTTGCTTTTGAAGAGTCGCCACCTAATAATTTAAGGTACATTAGGACACCGATAAGGTTCATTTCTAAGTTTATTTGATAATCAGAGATAGGGTGAGGGCTTGAAATTATTCTAAGGGGAAGGTGTTAGGTACCCCTCAGGATCCACTAGTGTGGTTTCCGGCCAGACAGTTTTGTGAATTTTATACAATTAGCAGACAGACAAATATAGGCTCAAATAGTAGGAGATTTAAGTTTGAACACATAAGAGTTGGAAAACAATTATTAAAAGACAAATTTTGAAAAGGAGTTACAGTTCTACAAATACTTGAGAATATAAAAGGAGGGGGTCCTAGGTTTATTTATAATATGGATCACATCAATGCGATACCCGGTATGACACTCCTTAGAAGAGGGGATACATGTGATATTAGCGCATCGGTCATCATATCCATATCTACCCTTCCCACCCCGCTAAGGTATTAAAACGTGGATTGGTCTCGACCTCTATTGCATGCTATTACCCATCCCATTCCTATCACTCCTGGAGGAATTAGGACTATTATTCCTATAAGAGGGAGGATTTTAGGCCGACTCTTGGGTTTTAAAGGTAAAAAGGCTATGGAGACATACAAAACACGTAGGATTATAGATTAGTGGAAATATATAAACAATTAAAAGGCTCATATATACCTCCGTAGACAATGCACATAAATAGCATGACTTAAACACAATAGGGTCAGAATTTAAAGTACTAAGGCAGGGCGTTTTAATTGTTGAAGCAGACCAATTTATAACATAACTCAGATAAGAAGTCTGAATCATGCATGCCAGCTGGTTGTAGCAGTTTCTAATTAACAAAGGCGGATTCAGTTTTATCATTGTTACCTAAGGCTTGCCTAAGTATGTATTGGTGATGTTCTATGAGCATGATATCTATTACTGATTAGGAGTGCAGCAAAGCAGCGGTTAATTTTTTAAACAGGTGATTTGGATCCTATAGGCATGCTTTCTAAACCGTATTAATAAAAGGAGTAGGTTGTTTAAACTAATTCAGAACAGTATGAGTCTAACTGATTTTTAATTAAACTGGTTTCAAATTCCATGTTTCATGATTTCTATTATAGCAGATTTTAATTCCTACAAGCATGGTATCCAAATATTAAGGCTGATTTGGGTCCTATAGGCATGGTATCTAGTCGAATGTGAAATGAAGCAGGCAGGATTTATTTGATCACAGCAAAATTCCTATATGCATGATTTCTATGAAAAATCGATTTTAACCTTATAGGCATGACATCTAATTTCGAAGCTGATTTTAACCTTGTAGGCATGATGTCTGGTTATGTCTATTTAGATCCTATAGACATGGTGTCTAAGTGTGGAAATAAAACATGTAGAATTTATTAGACAGATCCTATAGGCATCTTATCTAAGTGTGGAAATAAAACATGCAGAATTTATTAGACAGATCCTATAGGCAAGTTATCTACCCTTCTAATAGGTAAAGCATGCATAATCACCCATCTCTTTTCACTAGCCAACCCCAATATTTGTTACAAATTATTACAGACCAAAAATGAATGAATTACATCAGAAAAGTGCAAAAACAAGGAGTTACAACCATAGGAAGCCTGATTCTTGACTTCCTCTCTAAGTTATGGAATAAACTACCTCAAATGCCAATGTTCTCAAAGCCTTTCTCAAACCTGGGTGTGTCAAAGTTCCCTAAGGATCTCAAGGGACCCCGGGCAGTGCTTACACCCAGGTGCATAACCAGACAGAGATGAGTGGAGTGTGGTAGGGCCAGCCCTTATGTGTCCAAGTTTAGAGGGAGCTCAAGTGTCCCAAGGCAAGGCTCACACAAGAGAGGCAGAACCTAGGTTCTAAGAATATAGTGGAAGTGCAGAACATAGTTAAAAGAGATTTATTTAAAACTGGTTAGGAAATAGCAAGTGGTAAGGGTGATTTGAAAACATTAGTAGTAAAGCTCAAACTACACAGGATCAGTAGTTACACAAAGGGGTCAAAGGGTTTTGGGAATACATTGTATGAAGCATATGACCCCAGAAAGGGTCAAGTTTGGTCATGTACAGCAATAGATGATGCTGGCATGCCCACAAACCAGCCAGAGAACACAAACACATAGGGAGGATGTGAGGGTTTGGGATTCATAAGTCAGCAAATCACATAACAAGTGACTGACCGAGTACACACATAGGGAAACATTAATTCAAAAAGGGAGGGGAACATATTACAGCATGCTAGTAATGTAACTTGATTGTATAAATAGAAGCAGAAGTAGGCAAGAGTGAAGGAAATTGAAACAGCTAAAGAAACATGTTGTTGTTGATGCTTGAAAATTAACTAGGACATACCAGTAGAGAAACAAAGTGCAGAAAGGAAGAGTAAGAAAATTTCCACAACCTAGCCTTGGCTTTCAGTCGGCTAGACAAAGCAGTAGCACAAGTAGTAATAGAGAAAAGAGAGAAAGTTTTGAGTGTAAGTGTGTGTTCTTGAACTCAAATTGTTAGTCTTTGAAAGAAGAGGGGGTGGTTATTTATAGTTTTGAAAACAAGTGAAGAAGAGATAAAGTCTTAAACACGAACATGGAAATAATCATAATCAGAATCAATTAACACAAGTGATTCCCTTTAATTAAGGAATCGCTGTTTAACGGGTAGTATCCAGGTTTAATTAAGGAAAGAAATCAGTTTGGAACAGATTGATTATTGCCATATAAGGGGCGGTAAAAGTATGAAGTAAACAATCAAGTCTAAGTACAAAATAAGCTTATTTTGGGAAAAGATTCAGCAAGGTAAAACATCAGAGTAAAAGAAAGGAATCAATTAATTTAAACAAGTGAGTGAAATTAGGGTTCATAAAGGAAAAGCTTTTGCAATCAGTCACAAGATCAAGATCAATCAAGGAAGAAACATGATTCTGCACTTCAGTATATAAATAGAGTGAACAGAAACATCAGACATGCGAGGCCAAACACATTGGCAAAAGAGATAACACAGGCATACAGAAGCAATAGGGTAAGCTAGGATTCAGTAGTAAGAAAAATATTCGGAGCACATCAGTTACGTAGGTCAAGTAGTCACATAGCATCAACAGTGAAGAAAACATAGCAACAGGTAAAGAGAATCAGAAACAAGTAAAGGTCTCACAGTATCAAGTGAGGAAAACCTTTTAAGAAATTAGGGCTTCGATAGTAGTCGAGTTTTAGAGATGATAAGAACTCAAAATCAAACAAGTCAAACAAGGAAAAGAGAGTCAGGAACAAAGAACAAGTACACATTTAAACAAACAGTTTCAGAACTCGGATAAGACTAAAAGGAACTAGGTAGATACAAGAACAACATGAGCAAGTCGTTTCAAACATAGAAAAATCACAAACAACATTAAAATCAGATAAGAAATCTTTTGAAAAACTTAAAGGAAAACCTTAATCGTTGAAAAAAAAATGAAGAGTTGTTTTGAAAGAAAAGTTGAAGAACCTTCGAGAAAACACTTAAAGAAATTCATAGTAAGCACAGACCTATGGTAGATCTGAAAGAAAAATCAAAAGATCTTACAGATTAGGGTTTCAAAAAACCCTGAAAAGGTGAGAAAGACCTTGAAAGTTACCGATCTAACCAGGAAAGTCAAGGATTTGACTGGAACGGCCATGGCTGGCCGGAGAAAGACCAGAGATGAAGGTTGGGCAAGGACTGGACCGGATTCCTTCAAAGACTGGCCATGAAACGACAGAAACAAACACCCAGGAGCCATAGGAGGCCAATATACATCTCCAATAGCCATGGGAGGCCATGGATAAGGCAGGGATTGAGGTAGATTAGGGTGGGATTAGATGGCGGTGGTTAGGGTTCATGAGAGGTTTCAGAGAGAGTTGAGAGAAAAGGGATTCAAGGGCGGCGTTTGGTGAAGAATGAGGTCGGTTTAGGGGTCTTTTAGGGTTAAAAATGGTAAGGGCGAATATTGGTCGCTGATCTGAATGATCAACGGCCTGGATTAAAGAGGGTAGGTAGGGGAATCTAGGTTGGGTCATTTAATTGGGTTAGGGGTCGGGTTTGAATAGGAATTGGGCTGGGGAAATTGGGTTTAACTTGGGGATCAGATTTAGGCTACAATTGAAATGTAATTGGGCTATTATTTAAATAGCCAATTCTCCCCGTTTAAAATTATAAAAATAGCACATTAATTTCTGAAAATAAATTGAAAGCACTAACATGATTTATAACATATATTTAATAATTTAAAAATACAGGACTTAATTTTATGAATATAAAACACAATTAAATCTTAAAAAGGACTAATATTGCAATTATATGCAATTTAGCTTAAAAATACTAATTAAATTTGTAAAAATATGAAAAAAAATTACATTAGCTATATCTTAAAATAAATATAAAATTACAATAAATGAATTACCAAAATAATAATTTTGGAAATAATTATTGGGTTTTTATGGATAAAAAAGGGAAATAAATTGATTTGAAAACCTTTTAAAATTATGGAAAAATAATAAAACACTTGGATATGCTTACATATGCATGTATATGCCATTTTGAAGTTATTTTGTATATTGAAAATACATAGGAAAAAATTGGGTATCAACACTCCGTACTCAAGAGAGAAAGGAGTTTCCTCCGTGCTTGACTTGGCTATTGTCCGGTAAGCCTATAGTACTCCTGGCAGCTTTTTGAGCCATTTAACTTTAGATTCTTCCAATCTCTTTTTGAGATTTTGTATAATTACCTTGTTGGTTGATTCTTCTTGACCGTTTGCACTCGGATGATAGGGTGATGATGTAATCCTTTTGACTTTTAAGTCTTCAAGGAACTTTGTGACCTTTGAGCCAATAAATTGTGGCCCGTTGTCACATGAAATCTCTTTTGGTATCCTAAATCTGCAAATTATATTCTCCCACAAGAAATCTACAACTCCTTGTTCACCGATCTTCTGGTTAGGACCTACTTCAACCCACTTAGAAAAATAGTTAGTTCAAATTAAAAGAAATCTTACCTTAACAGGGGCCAATGGCAGTGGTCTGACAATATCCATTCCCCACTTCATGAATGGCCATGGTGACAAAATTGAGTGTAGTGGCTCTGCCGGTTGATGTGACAACATTGTGTAGCATTGACATTTATCACATTTTTGAACATAAGCCTTGACATCTTGTTCCATCCAGGGCTAGTAATATCCTACCCTAATTAATTTTTACACCAAGGAATTCACGCCTGAATGATTTCCGTAGATCCCTTAGTAGATTTCTTACATAACATAATTAGCTTCGGAAGCTCTCAAACATTGGGCCAACGGGCCTTGGAAAGATCTTTTGTATAATTGACCTCCCTTGAAACTATATTGCGCTGCTTTAGTGTGTAGCGCCTGAGATGCCTTGGGATCTTCAAGCAATTTTCCGTGCTCGAGATAGTCAATGATCTCATTTCTTCAGTCCCAGACCAAGTTGATCGTGTTCACCTCGTATTGGCTGTCTACATCCAGCACCAAGTGCATAACTTGTCATTTTTGTGGAAGAACCCAGATTGGCTAGTGCATTTGCTTCCGCATTCTCTTCCCTCAAGATATGTGTAATTGACCATTCCCTAAACCGAGCGAATAGAGCCTGGACCTTCACTACATACTGTTGCATGCGTTCCTCTTCTGTTTTGAAGATCCTGTAGACCTGATTTACTACCAACTAAGAATCGCATTTGATTTCTATGACCTCGGAGTCCAGTCCCGGGGCCAGCTCGAGTCCTTCAATCAAAGCTTCATACTCCACTTCATTGTTAGTTAGAGGAACGGTTCTTATGGCCTGCTTTAGGATTTCTCCCGAGGGCGTGGTTAGTACTATGCCGAGCCCGGACCCCTTCATGTTGGAAGCTTCGTCCCTGAACAAGGTCCAAACTCCTGATGTTGATTCTGACACCATCACTGCTTCTTTGGTATCCAAAGGTAATAGTCCTGGACTGAAAATCGGCCACAAAGTCGCCTAAAGCTTGCAACTTAATCCCAGTCATAGGCTTATATTCTATGTCAAATTCACTCATTTCAGAGGCCCACTTGGCCTGCCTACCTGAAAATTTAGGTTTACGAAGAATATTCCGTAAGGGAAAAGTGGTCACCACGGCTATCAGATGACATTGGAAATAAGGCCTAAGCTTTCGAGCGGCGACTGCGAGAGCTAAGGCCAATTTTTCCAGATGTGGGTAGCGAGTTTTTGCTCCCATTAAAAATTTTCTAACAAATAAATAGGGAATTGCGTACCTTCGTCCTCACAGACTAAAACGATACTTACTACTACTTCTGAGACCGCTAAGTAGATCAATAGTTGTTTGCCTTCCTTCATTTTTGAAGTAATGGGAGACTTGACAAATACCTTTTCAAATCCGTAAAAGCCTGTTGATACTCCGAGGTCCATCCGAAGTTGTTCTTCTTTTAGAGCAGTGAAAAGAAATGATGGTATTTCTCTAAAGACCGGAAAATGAACATGCTCAAAGCGACCAATCTCCATGTCAACCTTTGAACTTCTTTCACGCTTGATAGTTGGTCCGAAATATCTTCGATGGCTTTAATTTTGTTGGGGTTAACCTCGATCCCCCTTTGTGACACCAAGAACCCTAGGAACTTACCGGAGCTGACCCCGAATGCACACTTCTCGAGGTTAAGCTTCATGTTGTGCTTCTTTAAGATGTCAAAAGTCTCTTGCGGGTGTTTAAGATGATCACCTGCATTCAAAGACTTAACTAACATATCATCTATGTAAATTTCCTTGGTTTTCCCTATTTGTTTCTTGAACATTTTGTTTACGAGTTGCTGATACATGACTCCGGCATTCTTTAGCCTGAAAGACATCACATTATAACAATATGTGCCGAAGTTCATTACGAAAGAAGTTTTTTCCTGATCCTCCGAGTTTATTTTGATTTGGTTATACCCAGAGTAAGCATCGAGGAAACTCATTAACTCGTGCCCGGCCATTGCATCAATCATTTGATCAGTGTTTGGCAATAAGAACGAGTCTTTTGGGTACGCCTTATTTAAATCCTTGTAGTCTACGTACAGGCAAAATTTATTCTTCTTCTTTAGAACTATTACTAAATTAGTTAGCCAGTCAGGATACTTTACCTCTTGGATTGAATCGATATCAAGCAAGCGACTTACCTCTTATTTGACAATTTTTTTCTGACCTCGACAATAGGACATTTTTTCGTCTTACCAGAGGGATGTTGGGATCCAAGCTTAGTTTGTGCACTACCACTTCTGGCAGGATACCTATCATATCCGCATGCAACCATGCAAAACAATCGACATTAAATTTAAGAAATTTGATAAATCCATACCTGAGCTCGGGATGTAGTCCTATCCCCAAGTGGAACTTCCTTTACAAAAACTTTTCAAACAATGTGACTTGTTCAAGTTCTTCCGCTATGGATTTTGTTACGTCCGTTTCTTCTGGTACTTGGAAATATCTTGGTACCTGATAAGATTCCAACAACTCTTCCCCCTTGTTGACTTAACTCGGTTCAAGAGCAGGCGCCAGTTCCTATAATTGCTATGTTGCCTGCACCTTCCCTTTGCTACTACAAACTGAAATTGCATTCATCTCTCTTGCTGCCGGTTGGTCACCTCTTATTTGTTTAATTAGCTCAGGAGTTGGGAATTTCAACAGCGGATGTTATGTTGATGGCATAACATTCATCTCGTGCAACCATGGTCTCCCAGGATAATATTGTAACCCATATCGCCGTCCACTACCTCAAAAAGGGTCGTCTTCATCACCCCTTCGACATTTGTGGGCATCAGGATCTCTTCTCAGGTTGTCACGCTTGCCAGATTGAACCCGACGAGGAGTTTTATAGTCGAAATGATACTTCCAGTGATCTTGGCGTGCTCTAACACTCTCCATTAGATGATATTTGTCGAACTTCCTGGATCTACCAGAACACATTTAATTTTAAAATCTAAGACATTTGGAAAGATTACCATGACATCGTTATGTGGTAGCAGCATTCCATTCGCGTCTTCCTCCATGAAGGTAATGTCGTCCTCGGCGACTTTTCGGAGTTTGTTACTGTGGTTACCGACACCTTTGTCTTTTTTGCCGCCGAAAATGTCACAACATTAATCTCGTTCCCCACGAAAATCATGTTGATTGTCAAACGTGGAGGATCCTCTCCTACTTTCGAAGGATCCTCATTATCGCGATTGTACCCGTAATTGTTTTTAGCACGATCACTCAAGAATTCCCTAAGATGGTCATTTTTCAGCAATGTCGCCAACTCTTCGCGCACATGCCGGCAGTCCCCAGTCCGGTGACCGTTTGTCCCGTGATATTTGTACTACAAATTAGGATCCCTTTGGCTGGGATCAGATCTTATTGGTTTCGGGAATCATAATTTTTAAATGTTTTTCATTGCCGAAACCAACTCCACAATGCTGACGTTGAAGTTGTGCTCGGAAAGTCTATGGTACGAAGAATCTCAATAACCCGATGTCTCCTCATCCCATAATGACCTGTTATTTTGGCCGCAATCAACTCTTCTATCGGTAGCAAATCTATCCACCGATCGGAAACCTTTGCCGCATCCTTCGGCTCGTTCATAGGGCAAAAACCAACCCTTTAAAAACTGTTGATATTTATCGAAATTATCCTTTGATTTCTCTTTATTCTTCTCCCTGCCCTAACCCTTGGCCGACGCCGGGAAACCGAGATAATCATCCTCAATTCTTATCTTTGACTCGTACCGGTTGTGAACATCCGCCCAAGTTGTTGCCTGGAACTCGAGCAAACTTTATTTCAAATTTTAGGAAGCGTCGGAACTTCTTGGATTCAGACCTTTAGTGAATGCTTCAGCTGCCCATTCATCTGGTACAGCCGATAGCGACATCCTTTCCTTCTGGAATCTGATCACGAACTCCCGCAACAATTTAGACTCTCCTTGTGCAATCCTAAATATATCAGCCTTTCAGGCCTGTACCTTTTTGGCCCCCGGCATGGGCCTTAATGAAAGAGTCTGCGAGTATCTAAAAGGAGTTTATGGAGTGATCGAGCAAAAGAGAATACCTTGTTAGGCTCCCTTCGTAAGGGTCTCCCTAAATTTCTTCAATAACGCTAACTCAATCTCGTGGGGAGCTAAATTGTTCCCCTTCACCGTCATTGTATAGATGGTGATGTGCTCCTAAGGATCTGAAGTCCCATCATACTTC
Source organism: Nicotiana tabacum (assembly GCF_000715075.1). Taxonomy (NCBI): domain Eukaryota; kingdom Viridiplantae; phylum Streptophyta; class Magnoliopsida; order Solanales; family Solanaceae; genus Nicotiana; species Nicotiana tabacum. The sequence continues at coordinate 14,623,682 of NC_134100.1, forward strand.
GGCATGTATGGCATTTTAAACCGCTTCGGGATCAATTCTGGTGTTGTGCTTGGTTTGAACGGCAACTGTATATACTTCTTTGAGTCTGGTCCTTTCAGCACTAGTGGTGTGCCCGAAATTTGATCCATTCGGGCGTTTATTTCCCTTATAAACTGTATGAGTTCAATTTTAAAGGATCACTCTCATTGTTCTGATCGGATCCGCTACTGTTTCCCCCAGCTCCATCGAACCCGGCCTTGTCCCTCGGGGTGTTGTTGTCGATCTTCTGCATTGTTTGATTTGCGGGAGCACCAAGACGAACTGGACCTCGTCCATTCGCGTTAGTGGAAGCACCTGACAATGCCTGTTTCGGCTCAATCATGACCTGATCCTGTCGTGTGAGATGGCCTATAATGGCCTCTTGTTGCTCCCTCAAGATTCTTACTATTTCAACGACGTGATCGTTTTCAGCATCATCAGGAGTCGCCTCTCGAACATATCGTGGATATCTTCCGACGTGGACAGAGGTGGCCTCGTCCCCCTCATTGCGGGTATCACTAATTAAATCTTCGTATTGGGGCTGATTTCCTTGGGCCTCAACATTGTGTGCGATATTGACACCATTATCTGCCATTTTCTATGATTTTTTGCCAAGAACAAATAATCAAACGAGTTAGTATTAGATGTAAGGATCAACTCAATTACACAACTGTCTAAACCCTACAGTGGGCGCCAAGCTGTTTACCCGTAAAACGGTACAATTGAATTTATACGTGGTTTATAGGCAAGTGAACTAATTTGACCCCAAGATGATAAATAAATTAGACAAAAATATAAGACTTAGCCTTCAGGTTGAGATAAAACAACAGAAATCGTGATTCCGGGAGTAATAAACAATATAAATGAGTAAGAAGATAAAATTGTATTGATCTTTGAACAGAGTGTAGTATATATTTGTCAGAAAAATCGTGTCCTTTACAATGATATAGAGTTCAGTAATTATAGTTGCACATAGGGAACAAAGTCCTAGGATCAAGCCCCTCTTTAATGACAATTATGAGGGTCATTGAAGAATGTGTAACGGTAGGTAGTGAATACCATATTCTCTGTAACAAACTATATACTTAATATTGTAGAATATTCTCCATTAAATGCTACAGTGTGGCAGACATTTATCTCGCCTTTATGAATATCATTCTTTTCGATAACATGCGAGATCGTTGCCTTCGGACCCGACTGTCTTCTGTCTTCAGCTCCACGCGTCGCTTTCTCATGCGATCATTTAATATGAACATATTTTACCCTATATAACTAGGTACCTTTTTTTTGCATTTGGCAAAGTCTTTATAGGCAAAATTACTGAAAGATAACAAATATTAGATAAAATAATTATGGAGCTTGCAAACTGATCCAAACACCACCCAAAAAAGGTAAAAAAAAAAAAAACAAAAAAGTGCAAGAGAAATGAAATTGTTTTATGAGTTAGCTTATTTGGTTACAACTTGTTCGATTGTCGTTACATGTTGTTTTCTAATATATCGTATTGTACTGTATTATTTAATAAATACAATGTTCGGGCCGATTGTATCATTTGCCGTCATAATGTTACACACCAATAATATTAAGAATAAACTTACAATATTACTAAGAAAAAATAGGATACATAGTAGAATTATTGTATTTAAAAATAGGATAAATGATAAAATATAATTATTTAATTATAAGGAAGGGCAAGATGAGAGAAAAAAGTAAGGTAATAACGCCACCACTCTAAATATGTTGTTCCATAAAATGATACTATTCATTGTTACATAACGACGACTTTAACAATACGATACAATAAAATTTAGTAAGTGATAATAAAAACAAGGATGGTATCTAAAGTAACACGATACGATACAATTGGTAACAAGTATCCAAACAAGCTGTTAAGCTTTTGAAAAGTCTAAAGTTTCTTTTAAAAAACTAAAACAATTCCATTGTCCAAAGTGTTTACAATATATAGAAAATTCAAAGAAGGCCACCATTTATTTCAGCGACTCAGACTTTACTGTAACTCAAACTTCCCACCTGAAGAAGATTACCACCCAATTCAATTTTTAGGGTTATATTCCTAAATCCTAATCCTATTCCAAATTACAAACCTTATTATTCAGTAACAATGGCAGTCAAAGGAAGGCACGTCCGAGGTGGTCTACCTCGTAAATCATCGAATTCAACGCTGGTCTTTGCCGTATTTATTGGATTATCTCTTCTCGTTTTGATTCTTCTCGCTTTTGGAATTTTCTCGATTCCTTTCAGTTCTAAAGGATCTCAAAAAGCACATGATCTTAGCTCAATTGCTCACAACGCAGTTGGAAGGTAATTCACTAATTCTCACTGAATTTTTTACTAATTGCTGGTTATTTAGAAATAATAAAACATAAAATTGGATAGGGATCTGATCTTTTTTATGGAGATTTTTTTTTTGCCGCAGACGAGATGATGATGGTGGAAAAGGAGATCAGTGGGCTGAAGTGATTTCATGGGAACCAAGAGCTGTTGTATACCATAACTTCTTGGTACTTCCCTTAAGATATACCCCTTCGATCCCAATTTATGTGACACATTTCCTTTTTAATTTGTCTAAAAAAGAGAACGACATATTTATATATTTGGAAATAATATTCCTTTAAACTTTTTCTTATAAAAGAAATTATCTTTAATGCATTGTGCATGAGTAGCAGTGTAAATAAGAAATGAATGGTATCCTCTTAGAGTAAAATTTTGGTTGGAATTCACAACTATGTTACCAGGTAGTGGTGCTCATATGACTCGTGTTAGACGTTTTGATTATTCTAGGTCAGGATTGCAGTCCTAATTTACTTATTGCACTCACGAGTTCACATCATCCAACTTACTCTATTGACGTGATATTCATTCTTATTAATCGTAAAACAAAAGAAAATGTAACATCCATTCGCAGTGGCCGGGAAGAACGTCATATGTAGGAAATGAGAAATGTTTGCACTTGGCAGTGTTTCCTATACTATACAAATCTGGGAAGTCAATATTTCTGAATTTGGATAAGATACAGATGAATGCACAAAGTACATCTGATGTAGCGAATTGGAAAAACAAAAGCTTCAGAGAAGGATGGCAACAGTTGATCCTTGTGTTCTTTTTCTTTCTTAAAATCAGCATTGGTATTGATATGCAATTTGCTTGTGCACTGCAAGAAACCAAATGCACTTCTCTGCCATCGTAGACCATGTAGGTCACTTAAACTTGGTTTTCTGTCATTATAAATATTGATACTAGTGTCCTCATCATTGCATATCCCCAATGTTTCATTGCCTGATATTTTATTGTTTGTTATTTAGTAGTAACACTTACCTTTTTAAAAAGAAAAGTATTCATTACTAGCTTGCATATGATGGTGTCTACAGAAAGAAAGAAATAAAAGATGCTTTAAAGGACAATAAAGCTCTATTCTGAAGATCAGATCTTACTTTTGGATTTCCTTTTCTTGTAGATTGGAAATTGTAAATGATGCTGAAACCTTGCTACACTACCCTACCCAAACCCCACTTGTGGGATTATACTGAGTCATTGTTGTTGTTGTTGTTGCTGCTGAAACCTTGCTAGAAGTTTTAGATTCACTACATAGACAGCCAGGTTTTACTTTTTTGTCTTTTTTGCTGGGTTTAATCACAACACAATCTTTGTGTTGTTTGATACTCCCTTTGTTTCAATTTATGTAGTGGTGTTTGATTTGGTACTACGTTTAAGAAAGAAAGAAAAATTCTATAAATTGGTCAGAAACATGCCATGAGATATATGTGGCCATAACAAGCATGCGGTTGAGGGTAAAATAGGAAGTTTAAAGCTAAATTGTTTCCAAATATAGAAATATGATATTCTTCATCGAATAAACTAATAAGGAAATAGTGGCACATAAAATGGAATAAAGGTAGTAGTAGCTAATAATAATGTTTACCTTTTCAAACAAGAAATAAGAAGAAATGATTCGTTGGCTGATACATTTGCTGGTATCTAAGAAGTCTTTAGTAGTGTTCTAACTAGAGCATATCTAACGCGGGATCTGTTGAGCGATGCATTTACTGGTTTCTGAAGAAGTCGTTAGCCTGAACTTCCTTTCTGTTTCTTGTGCAGTCAAAGGACGAATGTGAATATCTGATTAATCTCGGCAAGCCTCATATGAAAAAGTCAACTGTCGTCGACAGTGCTACTGGCAAAAGTACAGACAGCAGGTAAGCATTTCATTTGCTTGCTCTGGTGCTAGATCGATTCTTTTTCAGTTGTCACATTATTTTAAATCTTAAACCTCCCTGGCAGGGTTCGAACAAGTTCTGGAACATTTCTTTCCAGGGGACAAGATAAAGTAGTCAGAACTATAGAGAAAAGGATTGCAGATTTCACTTTTATACCAGTAGGTATGCAGATTTTATACCAAATGATGTGATTATATGAATTTGCATTGTGTTATTTGCTTATTACTCTGGGCCTGTTAATGTTTTGTGATGCCTCGATCTAAGATAGGCCTAGAAGAAACTCCTTACAAGTTGACATACAATATAATACCGCCTCTCTTTTTATTGATGCTTCTGCTTCTGTCTTTAGAGCATGGTGAAGGTCTTCAAATTCTCCACTATGAAGTTGGGCAAAAGTATGAGCCACACTATGATTACTTCGCCGATGAGTTTAATACTATAAATGGTGGTCAGCGCATTGCTACGGTTTTGATGTACTTGTAAGTGGCTTTCCCTCAGCGAGGTTTATGCTTATGTATTATTCATGGGTTAATTTGGTAAATTTCTCTTGCTGCACCACAGATCAGATGTTGAAGAAGGGGGAGAAACTGTATTTCCTGCTGCCAAGGGAAATTTTAGTACGGTTCCTTGGTGGAATGAGCTATCTGAATGTGGAAAAGGTGGACTCTCTGTAAAGCCAAAGATGGGTGATGCTTTGCTTTTCTGGAGCATGAAGCCTGATGCTACTCTCGATCCTTCAAGCTTGCACAGTGAGTAATGTCCACTAAGAGTAGGTTGTGATAGTGGCTGCTGATTGATTTAACCCGTTTGTCCATAAAAAAAATTCCTTTTTTCAATTTTTTTTTTCAAAAATGTGTTTGTCCATGAAATTTTGTAAGTATTTGGAAATATTTCGACAATGAGTTTTTCTAAAATTTTCAGAAAAACTTTTTTCCCTACTCACAAAACTGCAACATTTTTTCAAGTGAAATGCATGTCCAAACATAATTTCAAATTTCAAACACCATTTTTCAACTTAACTGCAAATACTATTTTTTCCAAAAATTACAATTTTTATGTCCAAACGCCTACTAAGAAGCTCAGTTCTACCCGTTTACCGCATTATCTGAACATCTTATTGCGCATGAAGTATCAATAATTCTAAAATTTAGCAGTGCTCATGACAACAGTAAATCTCGGTGACAACTGACAACTAATTTGAATTATCTATGTCTTGCTGTAGGTGGGTGCCCTGTGATTAAGGGCAACAAGTGGTCATCTACGAAATGGATGCGTGTTCATGAATACAAGGTTTAACCTACTGCAAAAGGTAAATAGTATCCCTTTGATGGGGGTACTTAAATATATGAATTATGCATTCATGATCTCTTACTCAAGTTTAACACAATCACTCTGGCGTACATATGTTTCTTCTGTTTGAACCTCACAATTATGAGGCTTAATGCTTATTGTAGCATCCCAGAGTCATTTACTTGAAAATGATGTCCTTGAATGATGTAGTATTAGCTCCTTGGAAAACCCATTTGTGAGGATGTAATACTACCTAGACTTCATTTGTGAGGATATACACCCATAGAGCCAAGAGATGAAAAGTTTTAGGAAATAATGTCCCTACCTAGTGTTTTATTTGAGTTTCCATGACGGGTATGCTAAGGTCATAGTCTGGCTATTATTAGGAAAAGAATCATTTGAGTCCAAGACAGAAATATTGCCGATACTACTTATGATAGCTTTGAACTACTATTCTGGGGTATAGAACTGTTTCATCATTCTCTTCCCAGCGTGGAAATAACAATAGGAATGGAATGGATGCTTCTGCACCTATTGCTAACATCTAGGTCTGCCCATGTCCCTGTGTCAAAGTAAAGGAGGACTTTTGAGCTTTAATTTTGTTGGGACTGATGAGCTCTGTAATTTCGTGGGGATTTATTATTCATTTTTTTTCTCTAGCTCCTTTTGTTTGTTGATTGACAAACTTTTAGTCGATTAACTTTGCAGTGAATAAGCAATAGAAGCTAGATGAATCATGTCAAGTATCAACCTTTCTTGTACAATACTTAATCAAACTTTAGTTGCCTTCTAGAATATCGATGCACCTTTAACACGAGATCCTCTATAGGTCAACTTTCTCTATTTGGCCAGTCGTCCGAGTTCAGTTTCAGTTTCTCTCCTAGCTGAGGAGGTGTAAAATGGGTGAATGGGTTTGTGTAAAATCGCTAAACTCATCTATCAGTAGTTCATCAATGTTCGTCTATGGTGGAGAAATCTTGTAGATTTATGGTTTTCTTTTGATTTGTTGCTATCATTAATATTTATGCAGGTTTAGTTTCGAGTTTAGATGCAGTCATTGTTGTACGATTTGTATCAAAACCGGTTACAATCTTGAGGAGAGCCATGCCTTCAACATCAAGCCTATACTAAACTTTTGTGCCTGATTTTAACTTCTTCTTTAGTTATTCCTTTTGCATTTTCTATAACATTTACAGAGTTAGTATTTGTTAGTTTTCATTATATTTTTTATTAAGATGTATTAAATACAACTGACTTGTCACTGAACGCTGCTCAGATATGAAATGTGAATTATAGCTAGTAATATACGATATCTGGTTATAGTCGAGTCTTACAAGATATGAGGCTTCGTTAAATTGCACGAAAACTCAAATTTCATTGTGTCAAATTTTACAAAGCATCATATTGAATGGGTAAGAGAATGACAAAAATAGTCCCATATTTTTGGGGATTGGTCTATAATAGTCCTCTAAATATACACTTGAGCAGTTTGAGTCCTTTATGTTTACAAAAATTTGAACACTTTTCATTTCTATTACACTTAGGGGTTGTTTGCTATGAGGTATAAGAAGGTATAGTGCTGGTATAAAAATTTAATACCACCTTAATATTTCGTTTGGTTAGCAAACCAGGTATAAGTTATTCCAGGATTAAAATTAACATCGGGATAACTTATACCTTATAGAGGGAGGGGTAATTAGCACCGGTATAACTTATACATTCTTCTTACAAATTATGTAGTTGTTATATTTAGTACAACATACCAAACAATGGATAAAAAATAATCCCAGCATAACTTATATTAGTATAACTTATCCCGGCATAAGCCGTATTCAAACCAAACGACCCCTTAAAATGCATAGGGATAGGGGTTGTTAGTTTTTGGCTCATGAGAAGCAAGCCGGTTAAACTGAAGAAACAAGTGAAAAGAACTTCTCTCGATTCATTTCACACTTTTCGTCAATTTGCTTTCTTGAGATACTATAAGAAGGTCATCAAATCTCACAATGTATGATCCGGGAAGGATATACATAGACCTTATCCGCTACTTTGTGAAAGTAGAGAGAGTGTTTTTGAAAAGTCCTCGGCTCAAGAAAAACATTACAGTTTTGAAAAAAATAATAATATAGTAGATATATCCCGTTTTTCTTAGATAATAAAAAAATCTAGTCAAGTTGTGATCAAAGAATAAGAAGACGAAGAAAGTTGAAACCATTGGACGAGAAATCTTCCAAAAGATACTGCTGGTAAATGTTGCAACTACTTCTTTGTCATAGTTCAAACTGAGTTGAAACTTTCTACCTCTCCTTATTACTCTCTGCTTATTTTAATAATTTTACAGGAAGAATGTTGTAACTGGTAACGTTTACCTCAAGCATAATAATCACCATTCACCGCTGTAATAGGATAGTTGGGATCTCTCCACCCGAAGGTCTTATGTTTAAATCTAAGAAACTTCTGGTATAGAAAACGTTTTAAACTTTTATTGGATTTATTCGACACGAATTAATTAGGTACTAGTTAAAATAAAAATTAAAAAGGCACACCCACCCCTCTCTCCACCACAAATCGCCCACAACTTAGTGTCTATATCAAACTCATGAATGCAACACATATTTCTTGTATGTACACATTTATCACCCAATCATTGTTAAGTAATATGCATTTTGACTTTAATTTTTAACTGCAAAACTAAATTATTAACACTCGGTTTGGATACGTATTTACCATCCCCACCCTCCGCAAACAGAAATGGATTCACTTGGAAACACTTCCACCAACTTCTTGTTAGGATTTGTCCCGATTTTTTTTTATCATATTTGAATTTTATATGTTACTTGAAGGAAAGTAAAAAATTTACCATAATTAGTTTTACTTTTCCTTAAAAGAAAATATAAATCTCTTCCATATTTGATAGATCCTTTCTTTGTGCACCTCTATATATTGAGGATCATCTTTCACGCAAAAATACAATAGCATCCATCCACAATGTGGTTAATAGAGTTTTGTTTAGAGGAATAATTTTCACTCAATAATTTTTATATTTTCTTTTATACTACTTTTCTCATATGTACGTCAATTGGATCAAACCTCGTTATAATATTCTATTATAAATTATTTTTCGTTTGTCGTCTGATTTAACGTCTTCAAGATTTACTTTATTAGCTTCCGCAGATGTTATGTTATTTTGATCCCAACACTTCTTTCATATTAAATTAGATGCCGTATTCTTACATATTTGAACTTTCTCAAATCAATATATGTTCTTTAACTGAATTGTTTTACCATTTTCCCCCTTTTGCTCAAATCTTTCTCCTTTTCATTATATGTATCTGGACTAGCTCTTACAGTTAGTTAGAATTTTCATACAAGATATATAATAAAGCTTTAAATCTTAATAATATTTTGAAGTAAAACCATAATATTACCTTTGAAACAAAAGCACATGCCTTTCCTTTTCTTTTTGTTAACACTAGATAGGATATATTTGCTAAATCTTACTTATTATTTAACTGCAAGAGGGAGGAGAATATGTCGATAGCTTCATCATCTAGATTTTAATATTTATGAGTTTCTATAGCGACTTCAAGTTTATACTCCTATAAAATAATAAATAAGTTCGCAATCAAATTTTTGAAGATTTGGGATTCTGATTACTGGATCAAGATTCTGATTATTCTTTTGGTTTAGTACGTCTAGAAAAGGGTTGTGTGTATTATGTAAGTAATTAGTATGTATTTTGGTTCAGTATCGATATTTTAATATATTTTTTTATAAATATCGCATACCATATCGATTATCAAAATACCAAATTTTTTGGTTTCAATTGGTAATTCAGTATATACCAAATTATGCACATCCTTATTACACAGAAAAAAAAGCAAGCAAAACAGGGAAGAAGTGGAGGACAAAGAGTCAAGGACAATGTCTGCCAACTTCAAAAAATTTCTTCAGTTTCTGCAAAAATATGGCTCTGAATTTATTTCTAGATGTGTATGATGTCCTTTATTGCTTGGTCCCCACAATTTAAATACAAGGGCCACAATTTATCCTTTAGTTTCCCAACTTTGACACAAGATGACATTTAATTTGTTAAGCAGTGTCTCTCAGCAGAGTACAACAACAATAAATTCAGTATAATCTCGTAAGCGCGGCCTATGAATGATCGAGTATACGCAAACCTTATTCTTACTTTGTAAAAATAGAAAGATTGTTTCTGATAGATCATCGACTAATGTAGGTCTGCTTGGGACAATGTGCTTATATCGCCTTTCTTTGTATTTTTACAAAAAGGTCAAAAGTAACAACTCCTTGCCTTCCTTTATAATTAGGCATCCTAATGAGATATTTTATAATTTATTATCTTCAGAAAATTCCAAGCAAATGTATTAAGGAAAATATTGTAGTGTCATAATAGCTGTATGTTTGGTTTAACAGTCCGTAAAAGATTTATAGCTTGTTTGGCCAAGCTTCTTTTTGGCCAAAAGTGCTTCTTCTTTTTTTCCGCCAAAAGCACTTTTGGCCAAAAATTGAGGTGTTTGGCCAAGCTTTTGGAAGGAAAAAAAGTGCTTTTGAGGAGAAACTGAAGCAGTTTTGGAGAAGCAGAAAAAAGTAGTTTCTCTCCAAAAACACTTTTTTGAGAAGCACTTTTGAGCAAAAATACACTTAGAAGCAGTTTTTTAAAGCTTGGTCAAACACTAATTGCTGCTCAGAAGTGTTTTTCAAACTAATTAATCAAACACAAACTGTTTCTCACCAAAAGTACTTTTGAGAAAAGCACTTTTGAAAAAAAATACTTCTTAAAAATAAATTAATTTTTGTAGCTTGGCCAAACGGGCTATTAATTAGCCTTGAAAAACCAGTGACTAATTAATGTCTTTGTTGAATATAGCCATATTTCTGAATTGTCATTCCAGAAAAACTTATGTTCCCTGTCGAGGAAGGAACTAAAATGGTAGTCTGTTGCCCAGTGGCGTAGCCACCCTACTTCAAGGGTGGTCAAGCGCACACCCTTTGCCCAAAATTATGTTACGTATATATCTATATATAAATTAAATACTACTTTATATGGTTATATATTATATTTTGAATATTCATAATAGTTAATTCAATTGAGTGAAGCAATCCAGCGGTTCAAGGTATTCAACATAACATATTGTTCATGGGTTCAAAGTTCTACCCATTTTATGTACCAAAACTAAACGGAGATCACCGTGTGGTCTATTTGATTCTTTTCACTCTAAAAAAATTTCTAATAAAATAACTTTTAAAACTTAAAGTTTGTGTAGAAATAAACAACTAATCTTAAAAGTAATTTTGGACCTAAAAGTTATTTCTTAAATAAATTTTATAATTTAAAAGTCAAGCTCTATAAAATATTTTAATTTTAACAAAAACTCTCTACAAACTACAAATCCTCTCTACTCTTTCTTTCCTTTGGTTTAATGCTTACTTTTATTAGTGAAATTTCTAATGTTGTCTTTTTATTATTTTAATTTTGATTTATGAAGTTATAGTGCTATTAAAAGTTTTTTTTTTAGTTGTCTAGCTAAATGTTGCATAGTTTGATCTAAAATTTTGGTACATCATTCATCTACAAAAAAAATTATTGACTTATCTAAAGTTTAAACACGCTTGACGAAATTCCTGGCTATGCCACTACTGTTGCCCACCTAGCTTAGTTGGTAGTGATTAAATTTTCATGGCAAATGCAACTGTTTGAAAGATGATTGACAACATATCAACACGAAGGGTTCATCATGCTCAAACATGAGTCGGTCGCTCATTGGGAAGCTATTATATTACTTCAAAAGAGAAAATTTAAGGTGTTTTGAAAAGGAAACGAATGATGTAAAAAATATATCAAACTATAGAGTAGTTTGGCTTGCTGTATTAGATTATCCGGTTCATTTTCTAAGTTACTAATTTCACTTATAATAACAGTTAATTGTAATTATCTTTTAAAAGAATTCTTTTACACTATCAAAATAAAGTTGAACAACTAATGTTACATTACTTAATTAGGAATTGATTTTTTCCAGTCTATGTAATAAGAAGAAATATATTTAGTTTAAAATATTTTATAAACGGACACCACATTTTCTTTTTTATATAGGTTAACTCACAAAACCATTACTTTTTATAAAACAAATACTAAAATGAGGATTTGGCATTGCATAACAATTTGGTCCAATAATTAGCAAAAAATGGCCTATCTTTTAGCATTTGGCACGCTTAGCCTAAATTTAACATTTAATGATCTTCTCCCTCTTCTAATGGTCCAACCATTACTCTAAAAATAGGCTTTTATTTTCTTTTTGTTAGAATTCGAAAATCTTTCAAGATTTTCTCCCAAATCTCTACAATCTTTTTTCTAGATTTTTAAATTATTTCTCACAAGCATTAAAAATTATAAATATAGTTTGTATATCATAGTGTATATCCAAGTGTATAACAAAAATAAATTTTATTTTTTGTATATCATATTGTATAACATGTTAAATAACGTGTATACCAACATATACATCACAACTTCATTTTTCTTTTGTGTATATCAAAAATTTATTTTCCTTCGGTAGTTGTCTATAATTTATTATTATCTTTATATCCAAGTATATAACACAACACTAATTATATTATTTGTATATCACATTGTATCTATACTATATTAAAAGTACGAAACCCCTTAGCGAAATGTCGTTCGCCTTTTTTACCCCTTTAAAATAGAGTTCACACTGGACAAAATAGTCATTTGACTATTTTTCTATATTTAGGAATAGTCCTTTAATTAATTTCCTACTATTTAGCAACAATCTTTTAATTATTAATCTAATACTTAAACTTTTATTTTTCAGTTTCTTTTAAATCTAAAATTTCAAACACTTTCAACTAAAACTTGAAAAGTTTTTGTTATTCAACCCAAACTAAAAGTTTCGTCTTTCAACTAAATTAGAAAAAATTTATTCACTTTCAAAGGAAAATATCATAGGAAATTTTTTAATTAAAAAAATTTGACAGATTAATTCTTCAAAAAATATTAGGTAAAAACGTGCAATTTGATTTTCTTTTTGATTTAGGAGTCTTTATTTTCTGATAAATTATTAAATGATACATAATTTTATTTTGTATAAATCCTTTCATGTTTCAAATTATATACCAAAAATTTATATAAAAGAGCTACAATTTTATGTTTTCATCATCAAAACTTTGCCTTCTTCGAGCAACAACTATAAATTAAGGACTTTCAGGTTCTTCTTTGAGCAATTTTTTTTAAAGTAGTTGAATTTTACATTCACGCGTTTATATTAGTAGTTAAATTTAGCATTCACATATTTATATTAATAATTAAATTTTGCATTCACGTATTCAACAAGTACATTTTTATTTTGGTATTCTTAATTATAAACCTTGAATGAACATAGGCCTGTTTGGCCAAAATCTCAATTTTTTAGCTGTTTTATAATTTTTACAATAATTCTTATTAATTAAAGAAATGGAATAATTCATATTTTGCTTGCGAGAAAAAAAGAAGATCTTTTGTCAGTTAGATGATCATTTGTGTGTTTTCTAGAATGAATTTAAGAATATATATTTCTCAAAAAGATTTCAAGCAAAAAAATCTAAAATCTTCGAGAGTTTATGTGCTCTTAATTAAAATTAAAAAAATACCACAATTTATGAAATTATAGTAATGAATAAATATTAAGTTGAAAATGTTGATTAAGATGGATTGAGGACTTCTATTATTACCGTTTTTTCATTTATTGAGTTGCTAAATATAATCAATAATTATCATTTTCAGTAACTCGTACTTTTTTCTTAAACTTATTTTATAACTCAAACGTAGCGCGTATCGTATAACTAGTAATACATAATAAAACGTGTATAGCAAAATATATATCACAAATTTATTATCCTTCTTTGTATATATAAAAATGTAGATCAAAAAATGCTTTTATAATATATAATTTCTTATGAATACGTGCGCGCGCACACACATATATATATATATTTGGACCTCAAAGAATTGTATGCACATATTAATTAGTCGTTCTATATTAGAGCTTCGCTCATGTGTACTTGATGGGAAATACTGAGTAAACCAATGGTAGCCTTTGCCAAAACCTAATATAAGGTTAAAAAATTGCCAATTTCCCTTATGTGTTGTCATCAAGTGTCATTTTTCCTACTAAAATTACTGATAAAATAGAAAAATATTACTAAAGGTGATGTCCTGAATCACGCTATTGTAGGTTGGATTAGCCCATGGTTTCCTCAAAACAAAGGAGGAATTTGTTTTTAGAGGGTTGGTTCGTAAACCAAATATTGAAAAATTGTGTTTTGAAAAACTATATATTTGCAAAACTATACATCGTTTTCGGTGGTAACTATAAGTCTTTAAACTAACCACTTGATAATTCTTGGTAAGTTGTGACGTTCAGCAGTAAATTAGGTACTACTATAATAATACTAAACATTAAAGGAATCGTAATTAAGAACCAAAGAGTTGATAATGTGTTAGGTCTTATGCAATACTAGCAAATATTTTGAAAGGGTTGAAGGTAAGATTTTTGTCTTACTATCAATAAATGCGATGGGATAGATGGCATCGTTTGTTTACACTTGATGGAGGTCTGATTCTTAATCATTCAGATCTCATATATTAAGTGTGTTTATTTTTAAAATTTGAATTTTAATTATTCACATCTTAATCAATAAGTATTTTTTTTAACTTTATAACCATTTAATGGGTCTGAATAGATCTGTATGATTAAGATCTATAACAGAGACTTAAATTTCATTAAGATGTTATCATATATTCATTATTAACTGTCATCATTGCTTACTATTATCAACTACCACTATGCCACCACCATACTCAACCACCACCGCCGCCGCCACTACCTCCACCACTACCACGCCACCATCATCCTCAATCATAGCCACCGCCATTATTGACCATGATCACCCACTATCCCTACCACTCCGACCACCACCATTCTCACTCACAATCAACATTCATCCACTTCAACTACTACAATTGACCACCCCATCACCATCAACAACCACAACCGACACTGCCCATCATTATGACCTACCACTACCCACCCACCACCTTCCTTAGTCACAACTACTATGATAGATTTTAAATATTCTTGCCTTATGTTTTGATGATCTAACAAACTTACTTTTAAGAACTAGATAGGGAACCTGACCTACTTGGACTACTGCAAGCTTTTACGGATTCCAGCTAAAGGTGGACTGCTACAACTTCAGGAGCTAGGAACTCACACAAGGACCTGATACTCTTGTGGTTTCCTCATAGCAGTACAAAGTCAATTGGACACAGCTGGAAATGAAGTGACTGACGGCACCGTTTCTGCCGCAATGCACTGTCTCCAGCGCCCACTCATTCTCTAACCAAATAAAGTACTCACATCATTTCAAGTGATGTGATCAAGATGTACCTACAATGAGTTTTATACAAAACATCACTTGAAGGTTTCTGTTTCTCATTCAAGCTTCTTGCAAAAATAGAGAAATCAATCCTCACAAGCTTGAAAAACAAGGTTGAACGTAACTACGGACCAGTTCCTAAAAGATAGCTTGTTGTTGTCCTAGTTGAGTTGTAACCTTGTCATTGTACTTATTGTATCTCCTAAACTTCTTACCTAGAAGCGTTTGAAATCTTCTTGTAAATCCGTAAACTCCTTGAGTTTATGTTGTGACTAGATTTAGTCATAAGGAAAAGTCTTTGTAATTGTAGAGTTATAAAGTGGCTTGTGGTGAGAGCATCACAAGTTAGAAAAAGCCTTTGTAACTAGGAAGTCACAAAGTGGCTTGTGGTAAGAGTACCACAAGTTAGTTGAGTAAATCCTTTGCAATAGGAGTCATTGCAAAGTGGCTTGTAATTGGTTCTTTACAAGTTAGTGAAGTTAAAAGCCTAATGGTGTAGGTCGTGGTTTTTTAATCCCCTTGTGTGTGATTTTTCCACGTAAAAATTCTCTGCCATATTTACGTACTGTTTTATTAGCATTCTCAACAGAATCTTGTAGAGGACCAGGTACTCTACGGTTTGGTGGACTCACACAAACTAACAATTGGTATCAGAGCAGGTTCCTCCTATCAGGCTAACACCTATGAAGGATCCTCATGGTGGCTCCACCAAAATTTGAAGAAGGTCAATCCATATACTGATCCCCCAAGTTTAATGGACAATTCTATTGGTGGTGGAAAGCTAGAATGCACGATTTTATCATGGCTGAGGATTGTGAGCTATGGGATATCATTTGCGATGGTCCTTATGTTCCAACCAAGGTACTAGAGGAATTTCCATTTTCAATAGAAAAAACCAGCAAAGAGTACACTGAAGCAGACAAGAAAGTTGTGGAAAAGAATTTTCGTGCCAAGAAAATTCTAGTATGTGGAATGGGACCTAAAGAGTACAATAGAATCTCTACCTACGACATTGCCAAGGAGATATGGGAAGCTTTGCAAACAACTCATGCGGGAACTACACAAGTAAAACAGTCTGAAGATGAACCTGATACTGGTGATAGTTCCATGATGGCAGATGAAGGCGAGGAGATTGGATATGACTCAACTTTTGTTTTGATGGCTTAATTAGATGATGATGAAGACAATGGAAACAAAAAAGGTAAATTTCAGGGATGTTCAGAGAAATCTAAAATCCTATTCTCCAAAAAAACTCATGTCTTTAGCTGATGTATTAATCACTGCCTATCATAGTCTTGTGGAGGATAGGGATTCTTTGATCTTAGAATTAGGAGAATCTGAACAAACTAGAGACGACTTAGTGGCTGTAGTTACTGACCATAAGAAAACATTGAAATCCTCATAAAAGAAAAGAGTGATCTGTTGGCAGAAATTGCAAACCAAAGGGAAACAATAGTGAAACCATGGACTAAGTCAAAACCTGAAAGATCTGAAAAGGGAAAGGAGATAGCAAGTGAGGAACACATTAGGCTTGAAAATAAGGTGAAAGCTATGAGATTTAGGATGTGTGCTGAAATTGAGAAAAACAAGCTTCTCCAAAGTAATTTGGAAAGAGTAAATAATGATCTTGAAAAGTCCCTAAAGTGGACCTGGTCCTCAGAAGCTACCATTGCCTTGCTTATTAATGATTGCGAAAAAAGGCAGGGAGCAGGATTCCAAAGGGAGAAAACTCCTCACAACCCTCACGGTAAGTACGTCACTGTCTCTGATAACTGGCCTCGTACTCGATGTGGGAACACTGGGCGTTTCAAGGAAGGTGTCCAGGCCAAGAATCAATCAGTTCAGAAAGACAAAGTGTTTGCTGAAACAGTGACTACAAAAGAGGGACCAGGTTCCCCTCACAAAAAATGCACATTACCTGCATAGACGAAGAGAACTCTTATTCATCCTCTTACTTACTACAAGGGACCCAAACTTGTTTGGGTTCCTAAAACTAACTCCTAATCTCTTGTGCAGGGAACAGTAAAAGGAATTGGTCAACAATAGTGGGTGTTCAAAACACATGACTAGGAACACCACAGACTTTTTTTTTACTAAAAGCCCTGCAAGGAGGAAGTGTATCCTTTGGCAATGGTAAAAGGGGGTACATTCTTGGGGTTGAAAAATTTGGGAAGCCACTCACTCATTCTATTAAAAATGTGTACTATGTCAATGGGCTTAAGTACAGTCTCCTGAGTGTTTCTCAAATTTGTGATAAAAGAAACAAGGTGGAATTCTTGTACAAAATATGTACATTCACTGACCTTGTGACCAGTGAAATAGTACTGGTGGCCAAAAGATACAAGAACATGTATGTTGCTGATTTTGAATCCTTATAGAGTGGTGATCTGAGTTGTCTGAAAGCTGTTGATGATGATGCTGAACTATGGCACAGAAGACTAGGCCATGCAAGCTTTTCCCTTCTGAACAAACTAATTCAGAAGGACCTGGTCCATGGTCTGCCTATGTCACAATTCAATATGCAAAAAGTCTATGATGCCTGTGCTAGAGGAAAACATGTGAGGTCCTCTTTTAAGTCTAAAAAAGATGTGAGCACCTCAAATCTACTAGAACTTCTGCATATGGATCTGTGTGGACCTATGAGAGTGCAAAGTAGAGGAGGAAAAAGATACATTTTTGTAATCGTGGATGACTATTCCAGATTCACATGGACTCTGTTTCTCAGAACAAAAGATGAAATTGTTGAAGTGTTTGTGGCATTTGTGAAGAAAATCCAGGTGAAGATGGAGTCTAGAGTTGTATGCATTAGATCAGATCATGGGACAGAATTTGATAATGTCAATTTTGATGAATTCTGTAATGAAAATGGCATCACTCACAACTTCTCAGCTCCCAAAACACCCCAGCAAAATAGAGTAGTAGAAAGCAAGAATAGAACTCTGGAAGAAATGGCAAGAATAATGCTGATTGACAGTGGAATAAAGAACTTCTAGGCTGAAGTTGTCAACACTACCTACTACTTAGTGAACAGGTGCATGATCAGATCACTTCTGAACAAAACCCCGTATGAATTGTTGAATGGAAGAAAACCCAAGCTGACTCACCTAGGAACATTTGGATGCAAATGATATGTTCTCAATAATGGAAAGGATCAGCTTGGTAAATTCGATGCCAAGAGTGAGGAAGGAATATTTTTGGGCTAATCTTCTCAAAACAAGGCTTACAAGATATATAACAAGCGGACTCAATGTGTTGAGAAAATTGTCCATGTTATTTTTGATGAATCTTATCCATCATTTGAGAAGGGTGCTGAGGAAGATCAAGATGGAGAACCCTCACTAGTTCCTAGTGAAGTCATTAACATGACAAACGGAAAGGCAGATATGATGAGTCAAGTAAAGGAGCCAAATGAAGACAATGCTGCCTCATCATCAATAGAACCAAACACTTCAATTACAACCACTGAAGCTGAAGAAAGAGTGGTTGATGCAATTCAGGGAACTTCACTACCACGTGAGAGAAGGATAGAGGAAAATCAGTCAAACATACCTTCCTCTTATCAGAATGAACGTTAGGCATCTAACTGGAGACACCAAAGCTCTCATCCAATAGACAACATTATCAATCCTCTAGATTCCGAAGTACAAACCAGGTCAAGCGCCAAAAATTCACTTGTCTTCTCAGCCTTTCTCTCCCAGATAGAACCCAAAAATATCAAGAAAGCCTTGAAAGAGGCAGATTGGATTACAACCATGCAAGACGAGCTACATCAGTTTGAGAGAAACAATGTGTGGCACCTGGTACCTAGACCCCCAGACCGAACCATTATAGGAACCAGGTGGGTATCTAGAAACAAGCTCGATGAACATGGAATTAGTACAAGGAACAAGGCCAGGCTAGTGGTCCAAGGCTACAATCAGGAGGAAGAGATTGACTATGATGAAACGTTTGCTCCAGTGGCTCGCATGGAAGCTATTAGAATTCTAATCGTTTTTGCATCTTATATGGAATTCACCTTGTTCCAAATGGATGTCAAGAGTGCATTTTTGAATGGACTTCTTAAGGAAGAAATCTATGTGAAGCAACCCTCAGGGTTTGAATGTCATGAGCACCCTGAATATGTGTTTAAACTGGACAAAGCTCTGTACGGGCTAAAGTAGGCTCCTCGAGCTTGGTATGAAAGACTATCAAAGTTCCTCTTGGAAAATGGTTTTAAGAGAGGGAAAATTGACAATACTCTTTTCTTAAAGAAACGAGGAAGGAACCTGCTCATTGTTTAGGTTTATGTTGATGATATCATTTTTGGAGCAATAACTGACTCTCAGTGTGAAGAATTTGCAAAACTCATGGGAAGTTAATTTGAAATGAGCATGATGGGGAAACTAAACTTCTTCTTGGGTCTTCAAGTAAAACAGTCCCCAAAGGGTATATCCATTTGTCAGCAAAAATACATCAGGGAGCTCTTGAAGAGGTTTGACATGGAAGCATCAAAGGTGTTAGCGGAAACGTAAAAGAAAGAACACAAGATTTAACGTGGTTCGGATCAAAGTAATCCTACGTCCACCAGAGAACAATTACCCTTTTTAATATTAACAAAGGAAGGGAGATTTCCCAATTACACTTAAGAGAATTTCTCTCTTAACTCTCTACTCACTACAATGTATTGTATTATTTTGGGATGATTTCTACAAGTGAAGGAGTGCATCTATTTATAGAGGTAAAGACCTCCTCTTGATGTCATTGGTGACATCAAACTACCTCCTCTTGATGTCATGGGTGACATCAAAGGAGGAAGCTTCCTCCTAGCATCCACACCAACTCTTTCCACCAACTCTTCCAATTGGCATGCCATTGTTGACTAAACATAAACCAACATTTTCAGCATGCCATTGTTAACTAAACATAAACCAACATTTTCAATCTCCACCTTGGTTTGCGTTTCGAGCGTGTGAACAACTCTGGCCAAAACTTCTAAGCTTACTGGGCAACCCCGTTGTAAGAAACAAGAAGAATCAAACCATTGTTGAACATACCACCTCCACCTAGCAAATGTTCTTTTCGGAGTTGCATCAGTTGATGCACACCCCCGCCAAGTCCTTGCAGTGTGCAAACTTAGCGAGCAGGACTATCTTGGTCAACATGTCTGCAGCATTATCGTCTGTGATAACCTTCACGACCTTGATAGTTCCCTCATCAATAACATCTCGAATAAAATGAAATCTGACATCAATGTGTTTAGTGCGCTCATGAAATCTCTGATTTTTCATTAGATGAATAGCACTCTGACTATCACATCTAAGAGTTGATTCCAGCTGAACCAAACTCAATTCCGCTACTAAACTTTTCAACCAGATAGCTTCCTTTACCGCCTCCGCTGCTGCCATGTATTCTGCTTCTGTCATAGACAAAGCGACAATCGACTGCAAAGTCGACTTCCAACTGACGGCACTGCCAACGAGGGTAAAGATGTATCCAGTTGTGGACCTTCTTCTGTCAAGATCTCCTGCATA
The DNA here is from genome assembly GCF_000715075.1 of Nicotiana tabacum. Taxonomy (NCBI): domain Eukaryota; kingdom Viridiplantae; phylum Streptophyta; class Magnoliopsida; order Solanales; family Solanaceae; genus Nicotiana; species Nicotiana tabacum. The sequence continues at coordinate 14,644,191 of NC_134100.1, forward strand.
GTCAGAATCCACATAACCGAGAATTGAAATACCTGTACCACTTTTTCGAAAGGTAAGACCAACACCAGAAGCTCCTTTGAGATATCTCAATATCCACTTGACAGCTTCCCAATGCCTCTTTCTTGGGTTGGACATGTATCTACTTACCACACTTACAGATTGAGCAATATCTGGACGTGTGCATACCATAGCATACATAATACTACCAACTGCACTGGCATAAGGAATCTTTAACATATGCTCCACCTCATCCTCGGACTGAGGCATTTGTGACTCTGAAAGTTTAAAATGAGGAGCTAATGGTGTACTTACAGGCTTGCACGTTTGCATATTGAATCTCTCGAGAACCCTTTCAATATACCTCTTCTGAGAAAGATGTACAACATCGTCTTCTCTTGAAATCTCCATACCAAGGATTTTCTTTGCATCTCCTAAATCCTTCATGTCAAATTCCTTACTCAATAGTTTCTTCAAAGCATTTATCTCTGTAATGTTGTTAGCAGCAATAAGCATATCATCAACATACAACAGTAAATAAATCATTGAGTTACCAGACATCTTCTTGTGATACACACAACTATCAAATGCACTCCTTGAGAATTCATGTGTAGTCATGAATGCATCAAACCTCTTGTACCACTGTCTAGGGGATTGCTTCAAACCATACAAAGACTTCTTTAGTTGGCATACGTGATCTTTTTTTCCCTCAGCTAGGAAACCTTCAGGTTGATCCATATAGATTGTCTCTTCTAGATCACCGTGTAAGAAAGCAGTTTTGACATCAAGTTGTTGAAGCTCCAAGTCAAATTGTGCAACCAATGCTAGTAGCACGCGAATTGAGCTATGCTTCACGACCGGAGAGAAAATCTCATTGTAGTCAATTCCCTCCTTTTGGCTGAAACCTTTTGCAACCAATCTCGCCTTGAACCTAGCATCTTCCACTTCAGGAATTCCCCCTTTCTTTCGGTAGACCCACTTACATCCAACTGTCCTCTTCCCCTTTTGTCTTTTTACTAAGACCCATGTCTGATTCTTGTGAAGAGACTCCATCTCTTCAGTCATGGCTAACCGTCATTGTGCGGCATCCTTGCAAGAAGTTGCTTCAATATACGAGGAGGGCTCCAGATCTTTAATCTCTTCTTGTGCAGCTACGAACGCATATGCAATCAAGTTTGCTTGATTTATAAGGCGTTCCGGTTCTCGTGTCTGCCTCTTCTCCCTCCCCTTTGCAATTGTGTATGGTTCATTGACAGCAAGTTCTTCAACGCCTACATCTTCTGACTCATTTTTAACCTGAGTCTCTTGATCCTTTTCCTTGGCAAGCTCCACCGGAAGCTCCACCTGCTCGTTGTTCTTGTTTCCTGAAAACTCCACAGAAACATTACGGGGATCAAGTATAGAGGATTCATCGAAGGTGACATCTCTACTAACTATAAATTTGAGTAAAGACAAACACCAAAGTTTGTACCCTTTTACTCCATCCACATACCCTACGAATATGGCCTTCTTAGCCCTTGGTTCAAGCTTTCCTTCATTAACGTGATAATAAGCTGGACACCCAAATACTCGTAAGTATGAATAGTTAGAGGGTTCACCTGACCATACCTCATTCGGAGTCTTAAAGTCAATTGTCGATGCTGGAGATCGATTGACAATATGAGCAGCAGTGTGAACTGCTTCAGCCCAAAATACTTTGGACATTTTGGCTTGTAGGAGCAAACAACGAGCCTTTTCAAGAAGAGTTCTGTTCATTCTCTCGGCAACTCCATTCTGCTGTGGGGTATGCCTGACAGTCCTATGTCTTGAGATCCGATGAACCTTGCAGAATTCATTAAACTCTTCATTGCAAAACTCCAAGCCATTGTCTGTGCGAAGATACTTGATTTTCCGCTCCATTTGATTTTCAACCAAAATCTTCCACTCTTTAAATGCTTCAAAAGCATCACTTTTTGCCTTCAAAAAATACACCCAAACCTTTCGTGAGAAATCATCAATAAAAATGAGAAGATACCTCTTTCCGCCCTTCGATGGAAGTTTAGAAGGACCCCATAAATCTGAATGGATGTAGTCTAGCACTCCTCTTGTCTTGTGTTTGCCAGTGCTGAAGCTGACCTTCTTCTGCTTCCCTAGAACGCAGTGCTCACAGAAGTCAAGCATGCTGATCTTCTCGCCTTCCAAAAGTTTACGATTGCTCAACATCTCCAGTCCACGTGTGCTCATATGACCCAGTCTCATGTGTCATAGTCTTGCCTTGTCATCATTAGATAACTGCACTGTAGATGCATTTGCAGAGCCAACAATGGTGCTTCCGGCCAATGTGTAAAGGCCGTTCTCCAGCTTGCCTTTCAGCATGACTAAAGAACCTTTAGTCACCTTCATAGTTCCTGCTTCGCTCATGTACCTGTAGCCTTGTTCATCCAGAGTACCCAAGGAGATCAAATTCTTCTTCAGATCAGGAACATGACGGACTTGTGTAATAGTCCTCACGATTCCATCATGGCAGTGAACCCGAACTGAGCCAATGCCAACTATTGCACAAGTTGCATTATTGCCCATTACTACGGTTCCTCCACTTTTCTCGTAGCTGCTAAACCAGTCTTTTCGGAACGTCATATGCAGAGTACAAGCAGAGTCTAACACCCATTTGTTTTCATAACTACTATTATTATTACACGATGTTGTTAGTACATAATCATTATCAAAATTATGTACCTATTCAACTGTAGATGCACTCGCCTTTTCCTTGGACTTCGACATTGGGCAATCTCGTTCAAAGTGCCCCTTCTTGCCACAACCCCAACACTCTGTATTCTTCTTGTTCACACGAGACTTTGATCTGTGCTTTGATTTGGTCTTTCCCTGTTGGCTAATCCGGCCTCTTACAAAGAGGCCACTTGCCTGGTCATCTCTATCTCCTTCAATGTGCCTCCGCACATCACTAGAGTTAAGTGCCTGCCGCACTTGCTCAAGCTTGATAGGCTCCTTGCTATACATCATTGAATTCTCAATATCACGATATCCTGAAGTCAATAAAAATAGCAAAGCACATGCAAGCGTCTCCTCCTCCCTTTTAATTCCTGCAATCTGTAAGTCCATGACAAGTTTATTAAACGCATCTAAATGATCTTGTAACGAAGTACCTGACCCCATCTTAAATATGTGAAGACGCCGTTGTAACAACATTCTTGTTGTCACTGATCGGTCTTGGTATAGCCCTTCTAGCTTTTCCCACAACTGTTTGGCCGTCTCTTCGGTACCCGTACTCACTTCACAAAGCACGTTAGGTGTAAGGGATAGTTGGATTGCACTCAATGCATCCCCTTCAATCTTCTCCTTGTCGGGAGCTGATATATCCGTGGGATACTTTCCGTCAATAGCATGGATTGAACCTTCCCTCCGCAGTAACGCCATCATCTGGATCTTCTAGATATTGAAGTTGTTGCGTCCATTGAATCTATCAATTTCAAACTTCATGGAACTCATATTTGCTTGTTCTTTCTCCTTGGATCGTTAAAGAATCCTGTCGCTCTGATACCAATTGTTAGCAGAAACGTAAAAGAAAGAACACAAGATTTAACGTGGTTCGGATCAAAGTAATCCTACGTCCACCAGAGAACAATTGCCCTTTTAATATTAACAAAGGAAGGGGAGATTTCCCAATTACACTTAAGAGAATTTCTCTCTTAACTCTCTACTCACTACAATGTATTGTATTATTTTGGGATGATTTCTACAAGTGAAGGAGTGCATCTATTTATAGAGGTAAAGACCTCCTCTTGATGTCATTGGTGACATCAAACTACCTCCTCTTGATGTCATGGGTGACATCAAAGGAGGAAGCTTCCTCCTAGCATCCACACCAACTCTTTCCACCAACTCTTCCAATTGGCATGCCATTGTTGACTAAACATAAACCAACATTTTCAGCATGCCATTGTTAACTAAACATAAACCAACATTTTCAAAAGGTGATAGACACTCCCATTGCAACTGCCACTCGACTGGACATGGATGAAACTGGATCTCTTGTGAATCAAACCATGTATAGAGGCATTATTGAGTCTCTCTTCTATCTCACTGCCAGTCGACCTGATATTGTTTTCAGCGTGGGGTTGTGTGCAAGGTTTCAATCAAATCCCAAGGAATCTCACTTGAAGGCTGCCAAAAGAATACTGAGATATCTCAAAGGAACACAGGACCTGGTGATGTATTATCCATCAGGTGACAGTTTTAATCTGATTGGGTATGCTGATGCAAACTATGCAAGTTATCTTGTGGACAGGAAAAGCACTTCTGGAATGGCTCACTTCTTAGGTTCATGTCTTATCTCTTGGGGTACAAGGAAGCAAAATTCAATGGCTCTTTCAACAACTGAAGCTGAATATGTAGATGTAGTATCCTGCTGTGCTCAGCTTCTATGGATCAAGCAACAACTGGAGGACTTTGGGGTACTCACTGAGAGTGTGCCCCTTTTATGTGACAACACCAGTGCACTTAACATGGCCAAGAATCCAGTTCAACACAAAAGGACAAAACATATTGATGTGAGGCATTATTTTCTGAGAGACAATGTGGATAAAGGGTTGATATGTATGAAGTTCTGCAGCACAGAAGATCAAACTGCAGCACATAGGGTCTAACTCAGTTTAATACTGTTGTAGGTAAACACGCATGATGAGCATAGAGGCAATAGATGCAGTGCATGAATGACAAAAAAGGATTGATTCTTTTAAAAAAATAATCAAGAACCTAGTTCTTGTACCAAAGGTTAGTAGTTCTGTGCATCCTTTAATACATGTCTTAAAAGGGTACAAAATACAACTCCCATGTCATCAACTTTTCAGATCCTGTTGTCACGTCTCTTCATTTCAAAATGTTTCATCTCCCTCTGAAACATTGCAATTCTCCATGCCCAACCGCCATTTCGGAACCGGTGCCTATTCCTCTCTCTTCATAATTATCCTCTCTTTTTAAAAACCCCCTATTCTGCTTTTCTTAACCATAAGTCTTACACTAGAATCACCCAAAAAGAAGGATCGTCATACCACTTCTTTCAATGACTGAGATGACTTCCGATCTCTCTGCCTTAGTAGTAACTACCATTGATCAATCTATGGAACCTTCCGTTCTCACTAAGCCTTCATTACTTTTTATTACTCCTACTACTACAGTCACACCTTCCCCAGTGTCCCAATCTCTTCCCAATTTAGAAACCTTTGAAACTACTGCTCCGTTCTCCCCATCATCTGATGTTCCTACTAGTCAAACCCTAAGTGGAGAACAAGGTCAAAATTCTGAGGTCACAAAGGGTTCTGCCATCGTTGCCACCGATTCCATGGTTGTGGAAGCATAGGTTAAGGAAGAGAAAAATGTCGTAACCGTAATTGTGGTATCCGCTGATGTTGTATTGCATGAGATTACATCTCAGAAAAACGACACACAAAGTGTGGAGGAAGAAGGGGCCATTGTAGTTGTTGAAGGGGATGCAGTAGCAGATACTACTGGGGCATCACATGAGGAACCTGATCCCTCTCCGGAGGACCCAGGTCAGGGCTCTTATCCCCAGGACAGTGTTGTTCCTTCATTCGATGTTGTGCCCCTGGAAATTCAAGCACCTGAAATGAGATCCAGTGATGAAGAAGACTTAGATAATGTGGCTCTTGATGCATTCATAAGTAAGCGGAGGGTTGTGTCCACCCCTAAGTCTGAAATCAAACGACCTACTATCAGGCTTCAAGTTAAAGTGGCCTACGATTCTGCTCTTCAAAAGAGCAAAAAGAGTAGTAAGAAGAAAAGAAGAAAGTTGGTGAAAGATGGTGTACCTGTAAGTGATGAGGCGATCCCTGTAGTCGAGGTGGAAGAGGGAACCCCATAGGAACCTGGTTCACTTGTTAGGTGGTCTTCGAAAAAGACAAAGCCTATTTCAATAGAGAAAGGGTCAATATCTAGGTCTAAGATGAAAGAGGTAGTGAGTGAGTTTTCCATGTCTGATGAGGATGTCCTAATCAAATCCAAGGGAAAAGGCAAAGTCAGTGGAGAGAAGTCCGGGAAATGCAAGTCTGAATCATTTGAAGAACCTGGTTCTGTGAAGAAAATGAGAAGTGAAGTCAGCCTTGGCTCTGAGTGTCTGAGGCATCAAAAAGTTCTGTTGGGTCGTACGTTTGACCCAGCAATCCCTGAGATGGCTGGAATGCGCCAAATTCTAGAAATGGTCGAGTTTCAACGTTGGGTGCATCTATTTCAATTTGATGCACCTAAGGTGTATGAAGAGGAGGTACAAAGTTTCTTTGCTAGCCTATTTCCAGTTGATACTGACCATGTTTGTGCTTTGGTCAATGGGGTGGACATCGTCTTTGATGTAAAATTGCTTGGAGAGATCTTAATAGTTCCTACAGTTGGTGTGTCCAGTGTAAGAGATATGTGTCAGTATAACTTCAGAAATGCAGTGGTAAAAGACAATGCTAACCAGAAAGGGGACCAGATCCATAAGAAAGCACTACTCCCTGTTTACCAGCTACTGTTTGAATTGGTTAACAAGGTTCTATTGCCTCGAGCTGAAAGGAGGTCAGTGACTTTTAAGTCTGACCTATTCCTAATGGAGCAACTACACGGTTTTACTTCTGTGAGTCTGCCTGCTATTATGATTGAACACATGCAAAAGGTTGCCACCTTCAAAGACGGTGATCATGGCCTTCCCTATGGATTCTTGCTTACCCCAGGTTCAAATTCTTTAAAGTCCCACTGGGACGGGCAAAGTGGGGACTCGAAAGTAGACTTTCTCACAGACGAATTTGGAAGAGTGAGAGTGTGTGGAAAAGTATGGGGGGTAGGAAGTACATCAACCGTTTCACAGCTTATCAATGCCCAGAACAGTACAGCTGAGGAAATTCGTCGGTTGAAAGCCAGGAATGCTATCTTGGAAGGTCAGCAAGCCTGAGGGGTTCCGATGTCGAACGATAAAGTGGCTCATTTGACACAGGAGAATGATGATCTCAGAGCGCAAGTAGAGAACTTGAAAGCAGAACTGCTCAATGAGCAAAAGTTGGCAAACGCCCGAATAGACCTCGTTCTCCAAACACTTCCTGCAACTACCAAGCCTTTTACTCCTAGTGCCCCCTAAGTACCCCTTCAGTGACCAGTTTTCTGGATATGTTTGTTATGTTTTTTTTTCTTTTGATGGTTTGGCGGATGTTTGTGTTTTCTTTTTTTTTTTGTGTGGTTGGGATGAAATACTACTGCTCCCGTTAGCAAGTCCAATGTTGCCTCTCGCTTTTTCAAAGCAGAGGCATATTAAAACTTTATTAATATTAATCCTCATTTTATTATGTCAGTATTATCTTTCAGTGTTCTATTCTCTATCATGATTGTGTGCACATATGTGGCATATGTTAGCTTAGCTTGACTTCTTTGTGCTGTTATTCTTTTTAATGATGCCAAAAGGGGGGAAATAATACTCAGGGGGAACACATGGGGGAACTATTGTTACAATAAGGCATAGTCTCAGGGGGAACTTTGTGTTCCTTTTTTACGATAAGGCATAGTCTCAGGGGGGACTCTGTGTTACTCTGATACTTAAACAGGTTCTTACTACTCTAAGTCCACTCTATAAATGTTAAGTTTGTCATCATCAAAAGGAGGGAAATTGATATATTTTAAATATTCTTGCCTTATGTTTTGATGATCTAACAAACTTACTTTTAAGAACCAGATAGGGAACCTGACCTACTTGGACTACTGCAAGCTTTAATGCATTCCAGCTAAAGGTGAACTGCTACAACTTCAGGAGCTAGGAACTCACACAAGGACCTGATACTCTTGTGGTTTCCTCATAGCAGTACAAAGTCAATTGGACATAACTGGAAATGAAGTGACTGACGGCACTATTTCTGCCGCACTGCACTGTCTCCAGCGCCTATTCATTCTCTAACCAAATAAAGTACTCACATTATTTCAAGTGATGTGATCAAGATGTACCTAAAATGAGTTTTATACAAAACATCATTTGAAGGTTTCTGTTTCTCATTCAAGCTTCTTACAAAAACAGAGAAATCAATCCTCACAAGCTTGAAGATCAAGGTTGAACGCAACTACGGACCAATTCCTAAAAGATAGCTTGTTGTTGTCCTAGTTGAGTTGTAACCTTGTCATTGTACTTATTGTATCTCCTAAACTGCTTACCTAGAAGCGTTTGATTAAGAATTCTCTTGTAAATCCGTAAACTCCCTGAGTTTATGTTGTGACTAGATTTAGTCATAAGAAAAAGTCTTTGTAATTGTAGAGTTACAAAGTGGCTTGTGGTGAGAGCATCATAAGTTAGAAAAAGCTTTTGTAACTAGGAAGTCACAAAGTGGCTTGTGGTAAGAGTATCACAAGTTAGTTGAGTAAATCCTTTGCAATATGAGTCATTGCAAAGTGGCTTGTAATTGGTTATTTACAAGTTAGTGAAGTTAAAAGCCTACAGGTGTAGGTCGTGGTTTTTTGATCCCCTTGTGTGGGATTTTTCCACGTAAAAATTCTTTGCCTTATTTGCGTACTGTTTTATTAGCATTCTCAGCAGAATCTTGTAGAGGACCAGGTACTCTACGGTTTGGTGGACTCATACAAACTAACATACTACAACCACCCATCATTATTAACTATCACCACCCACCACTACCATCATCAATCATAATCGCCACCACTACCAATCACTACTAGCTATTAGCGTCAACCACCATCATCAACCAAAACTACCATCAACCATCGCCTCTAGTCGGCATTCATCCGTTAGCCATCACCACCAACAACTATCATATTTTAATAAACTATATATTTTATTGATAGAATATTAGATTAGTTAGTATTTCATTTGAATTTTATGTTTCTTAATTTTCAAATAAAAATAAATTTTATATATTAAGATGTTAAAAATCAAACAGTCTTAATTATTTAGTATTCAGATCTTAATACACATCTTAATATATTCAGGTTTGTATTCAGATTTATATGTCTTAATCTTAATACACATCTTGATATTCAGATGTATATTCAGATTGAGACGTCTTAATCTTAAAAAAACAAAACAAATGAGGCCTAAATCTCTCCACCCTTAACCAAATGTCTCGGGATCAAGTCATATAAATTAAAAATTCGTGACATAGAGCATTTTCCTTTTAAATGGATCATATACAACGCGAATTAGATTAGTCCGACTAATAGGTTTCTGATGTCAGATGGTTAAATAAAATCTTATCGGGTCAGTAGTGCAAAAACTACTAACTCGATAAGAAATATTTTCCTTTTTAATTAATCTTACGTGGCAGGAGTTTAAATTAATTGGACCAGTAAGTATGGATAAATGTTTACCTTGGTTCAATCTAATCCATGCCATACTTGGCAAAAACCAGTTTTCACTCGCCCACTGTAATGTACCCCGTTGTTTCTGCGGCTATTATGTTAATACTAATCAATCACAGGCCTCAGCTAATTTTTGCTCTGGTTTTACCTACCTTATTTTGGTTCATGCATTGACCTTATAACAATTATTTTGATATAAACTAAAACATATAATTGGCAGGTAAGATTTTGGATTTTGTTATGTAATTCCATTTCTTCATCTCTTATCCAATGGCTGACAAATTACTTATGTAATTATTAAGTTTTTCATATCGCTCAAATCACATTAATCTAAGGCTATTTATACAGCTAAGAAAAACTAAAAATCTTAAGCTTAGGTTAAATCTCTATATAAAATGTTACTAATTAGTACTCTTGTATTTTTTATCATTCCCAAGCGTAGCTACGAAATAGTTCAAGCTTGATATATAGTTAATTTACATTCACATTATTGCAGTTGACTAGATCAAGTATCTAAATAGAAAATTAAAAGAAAAACTTAAATTTGAGTGTTTCTGTTCTTGTTTTTAATTTTCGGCAATGAAACATTGAAAATGAAGGGTAGCTGTGCTCTTTTTCTTCGTATTAGGGGCCACTAAAGAAGCCGTCCAATGGGGGGTGGAAGAAGAGAAAACAAACAGTGCATAGATGACTGCACAGGAAGCTCATCACAAGTAGATACCGAGTCAGAATTTAAAATTTACGATGTCAGAATTTAGTTTTTGTAAGTTATTTGTTCCTAAATTTATAACTTATATATATTAAATAAATTTTTAAGACAAATATAAAGTTTAGACCAGAGCAACTACGTTCGGCCGAACTCACACATTGGTCTCTAGCTCTGCCACCGATCACAAGCAACCATCAAGGCTAAGGAGGAAATGAATATAACTTCTTCATTCTTAATCAACGGTTCGAATTCAAATTTTACGAATAAAAAAAATTCTAATAAAAATTGTATTAATCTTTAATGAACCTTAGGCAAAGCAAATCCGAATTAACCGAACTCAAAAAACTAGAAAAAAAACAATAAAGATCCTGTAGCTGAAACTATTTATATAAGGTAGCCGTAAAATATATATAAAGTTTATATATATTTTATACATAACGTACAGATATATATATATGTATGTATACAAAAAAATAATATTAATTTTTAATTATTATTTCGAAAACGACTACACAATATTCTTATTATCTGACATAATAATGATAGGTTCCAATCCCAATGCTCCTTCTGAGGGCCCACCTTCCAAAAAGAAATATCTCTGTCATAAAAGTACACAGACATCTATTCATCTCTCACCCAACCACAGTTGCAAAGTCTCCCCTTTACTAAAATATACTTGTAGTACTACTAAACAATATACACGTACACAACAAATGATCAACTATAGTTGAACTCTAAGTTAGTTTATGATATGAATATTCTTTTTATATTTTTTTGTATTAGGTTCACCATTTTGATAGTACTAATAACTTAATCTTTTTCTACTAATTTAGAATTTTCTAAAATTAGATGATCTCTAAATTTTGTTTTTACATTTATATAGTGACGGAGGCAAGATTTTTGTTAAGGAGTTCAAAAAAAAAAGTTAAAAAATCAAAAGAGACTGTGGACATTAGAAATGAGCTAGTGATAAAGGTTTTGAATGCCTTGACCAATGAGCTATGCTTTTGGACCGTGTCAAGGGAATTCAAAATATAATTATATAAAGATACAAAATTAAATTTTGCTTTATATATACCGTGTAATTTTTCGGTAAAGGGGAATCGGGTACCCCTTCCGCCCCTAAATCTGTCAATGCATGAACATACAGGATTTAGCTAGAATAAGAAAGGTGTTTTAAGATATATTCGTTCAGGTCAAATTCAAAATCAAGTGTTTTCTTAAATGAATGATCGAAAGAATTAAATAATGAATATTGTTTAGATTTTGAAATGTCTTCCTCCATTTGAATATAATGAAAATAAAAATAATAGAAAACTAAAGAAAGAGTTGGAGAAAAATCAACAAACCAAGACCCTTTCTCTAACTAAAAAGGAAGAAAAATGAATGACAATCAGAAGCTTATTGCATGTGACTAATGTGAGTATCTGACCTCAATTTGGTGAATCATTTATTAAACCCTCAAGCAAAGATTCAATCTTTTGTCAAAAAGAAGCTTCCCTTTCTCTCTCCGTACCCTTTTGACTATTTTTGCAAAATAACCCAATTCCCATTCAATCAAACTGTTTTGCAGAAAAAAAAAAAATCTTTTTTCTCATCCAGTTTAAGGGGAGTCTTGGAGTAACGGTAAAGTTATGTTCGTGTGACCTACAGGTCACGGGTGTAGCCCATGGAAGCATCTATTAATATTTGCATTATGTTAGGTTGTCTACGTCACACACCTTAAACGACCCTTCTTCGAACCCTACTTGAATACGAGATGCTTTGTGCAATCGAACTGCCCTTTCTATCCGATTTAAGTTATACATACTATCAGATCACCAAAGAATATTTACCTGTCAATCTCTTAAAATGAAAAATTTTGGAATTTTTTTATTAAACATATTAACTACTATAACACATAAAAAGACCTAACAATTTAAATTTTTTATACTGACAATATATATAATTTAAACTATTTCTTGTTACACTTTTGTTTTCTCTCATGAGAGAGAGAGAAACAAAGCTATAAATGCTAGTTGGTTTTGTGGTTTCTTTTCACCATTCATATCACCCTCTTAACTTCTTCTCTTTATATTTACAACTGCACCATATACAAATATATACATTGGTTTATAGCTCTATACCTGTTTTTCTTTGCCTAAACTTTCTTGTTTTTATATTTTAAAAAACAGCCATTTTGAAGGAAGAACTCTTGAATTTAGAAAAAAGTAAAAAAGAATGGATTTTTACGCGTACCCAGCTCGAGCTTCTGCTGCTGTTTCAATTGTATCATCTTTTTCTATGAGGGATTTGATTGATAGAGCTAAAGATTTCTTCAGATTTGCTGTATCTGCAATTATTGGCAATGTGTTCTCTGCAATTTTCACCTTTTTCTTTGCATTAGGTGAGTATATTTACTTTCCATTCTTATGTAATTTTTCAATTTTCTGTGATTGTGTATCAAATTGACTTCTTTTTCCTATTGAGGATCTATGAATTTTCATTTGTGTATGCATTTTGTTAAGGGGTTTGCACATGTGTAATAAGGGTATTTGGAATTCTTTATTCTAATTGTCAATCTTGGCTGCCTAGTTGATTGTGTCTTTAACCTAAATTTAGGGTATGATATATTGCTAATAATTGAAAAAGGTAGTATTTTTTGGAGTATTTTAGGTAGGCTAGAGTATTGTACAGTTCAAGAATATAGCAGAAGAGATTGAGTAAATTCAAAGGTGAAAAAATTTGATTGAATGTACAATCAAACCTCTCTATAACAGCCGTACCTGTTCCGATATTTTTTTGGATGCTATAGTGAAGTTTTGTTATAAAGGACATATATTATAACATAACATAAAAAGATTTGTTCCGAGAAAATTTGGCTTTTATAATGAATGACTATTATATAAGGATGCTGATATAGAGAGGTCTGACCGTATATTTTGTTTAGTTTTAGTTATCGTTTTGAGTTGATGAGCTAAAGTCTGATAGTTATATGACTAAAAGAAAACATATTCTAAAATTTGCAGTAAAAAGGTTGAGTCTCGTTTCCTATTACAAGAATGATATGGGGATTTGCAGAATTTTTGGTGATTGTGTTTTAACTGATGATGTTAAAAGGGGCTACTGTTTCTAACTCTAAAAGATAAAACAAAACGAAAAAAAAAAAAAAGATCTATACATTCGATCAATTAGTTGATATGTTTTCGTCATGTTAGTACGATTACTTTATGTCCTATTCTTTCTAGGGGTCTTTTATCCATATCAAAGATTTTTATGCAAATAGAAAGATATAGAGAATTTCTAGTACTTCTTTTATATACTTTTATTCTGTGTAATGTTGCGTGAATTTAACTGGAGATAGATGGTTTGTAAGGATTCATATAGTAGACCCCAACTTATTTTGGACTGAGGCGTGATAGTAGTTGTTGTTGAAATGTGAAGGTAATAATGAATGGAATTGGTTTCTTTGCAGTGGGCACCTTATTAGGAGCAATGACAGGAGCTTTGATAGGTCAAGAAACAGAAAGTGGATTTATTAGAGGTGCCGCCGTTGGAGCCATTTCTGGTGCTGTTTTCTCCCTTGAGGTCTTTGAGTCATCTTTATTACTATGGCAATCCGATGAATCTGGAATCGGATGTCTTCTTTACTTGGTAAGCAACATAACTTCTTTTGTAACTTCTATTTTTGGGATACCGGTATATTTGATAAACAAACTCCTGATCCAATAGTTAAAGAGAGAATGAGAATAATTGTATGTGGATGTCAAGCTATTTTTCACACTTCTTAGGTGTATGATTAATTGATGGATCGTTTGAAATGTACAGATTGATGTAATAGCCAGCTTGTTAAGTGGTAGACTAGTTCGCGAGCGGATTGGTCCAGCAATGTTAAGTGCAGTGCAAAGTCAGATGGGAGCTGTTGAAACTACATATGAAGAGGTCCCTAACATTTTCGATACAGGCGGGTCAAAAGGTTTGACTGGAGATTTTGTTGAGAAGATCCCAAAGATTGTAATTAGCAACGACAACAATGTGGATGATACAGGGGAGAGAGTCTCATGTTCAGTCTGCTTACAGGTAAATTTCGTTTAGAACATTTATTTGCTATTTCTATTTCTGTTTGTATTACTTATGATTCAGATTGATGTGTGTTATTTATGATGTATTCAGGACTTCCAACTGAGGGAAACTGTTAGATGTTTGCCGCAATGTCATCACATGTTTCACCTACTGTGCATCGATACATGGCTGCTGAGACACGGCTCTTGTCCGTTATGCAGAAGGGATCTGTAGGTGGTTGTACTCGGTAAATAATTATATAAGGTTATTTTAATTTCTTCATATTTGCTGGTAGGGTTTCCCTCTTTGTTTGTCATTACGTACCATATTTCGAGGAAACCTATGTAATTAGTGGCAGATATGCACTTTTGAGTACGGTTATTCTAGTTGATTACCATCAGTAGAAAGAATTTTGAGCTGTTATATAGTGCTCACCAGAAGGGGAGCCTTGGCGTAACTGGTAAAGTTACTGCCATGTGACCAGGAGGTCACGGGTTCGAGCCGTGGAAACAGTCTCTTGCAGAAATGCAGGGTAAGGCCCTTCCCCAAACCCGACTTATAGCAGAAGCTTAGTGCAACGGGCTGCCCTTTTTATATAGTGCTCACAACTTCAGCTAAATAGTAATTTTTGTATCAATGCGGTTATGTTTTGTGCACACCTCATGTAACAATAGGTTTATACTGACCTAATTACCAAATGCAAGACGTATTGCGCTTGGCCAATATTGTTTAATTTTTAGTAGCAATAGTTAGTTATGTTGCTTAACTTTCACTACTGAAATAGCCCCTAATAGCTGGATATTTGATGCTGCAAGTTTTTCTATGTAATTAACCTTTAGTTGAAGTTTTTTTTGTTTAAACTTTTAGTTGAGTGGCTTCAACCAGATCTTTCTTTGGTAGAGTAACTGATGATAGGTTGTATTTAGCTGTTAGTGATATTCAATTTATGAGGCAATTGCATGGTTTGGTTGCTACAAATAAAGGGTTTTCAACAAATACTGTCATTTTCAATTTGCAACTTTCAACAGCTCAAAAGTTCATTAGTTGACAATGCTAGTCTGTTTCCTTATTTGGCTGTTTATACACTTTGTTTTAGAAGACTTCTAATGGAGAGAACTTCTACCTTTTAGTGCAGAGTAGCCTTGCTGTCACTATCCACTAAGATTCAGCCTTTTGTCGCTCAGATTGTGTTTTTTCCCCCAAAAAATCTACGTTTAAGTGTTTTGCTGATATGTTGGGAATGCCAGTAGTACTACTTGTTGATGGCATGAGATGGTCCATAGAGGGATCAGAGCTCGAGCTAAGATTCGAAGTTATTGGGTTCGGGGTTCTAGCCATTTTATGTTAGTGGCTTCTAAAGTAAGAATTTTTATGTATTCAATAATTTTCCTAAGACAAATATAGAGTTTGAACTAAATCTACCGGGTTCAGCCGAACCCATTGCCGAAGCTCTAGCTCCGTGAACATAGGAAGTAAAATGGCAAATTGGAGGGAAAGCCTTTTACTCTTTTGCAACAGGAGCTTTGAGGACAACTATTTTATGTAATAAAAATGCTTTCTTTTTGTACACCAACTTCAGAAAAAAGTTCTTTTTTCCTTAAACCAAAGTGTTTATTTTAAAAATGAAGTTGGTTTTTGAAAACCAAATAAAAATGTTTAAAAACCAAAACCTTGCTTTTCATTTGGAACCAAAATAAGTATCTCATCATTTTTTCCATAATATCTCAAATTAGCTTTAATAATATCACTTTGACCCTCCATATAATCTTTAAACTTTTGCTATTTTAGCTATATTTTTCCCTTCTATATTGTTCAAATTTTGTCTTTAACTATTTCTTTCAAATTGTGCTTTTTAAACTTAAAAAGTCTTGCTTACTTTTCTATATTTTCTTGTTATTTCCAGATTGGTCCACTATAATATATTATAGTAGTATATAATGGGAAATAAAACTTGATTAGGCTCGATTTTGACCTATCAATATACATAGTACTCACCAGAGGCGGACCCTAGATTTGAGCGCGATGGGGCACCACTGTAAATTCTAAAGAAGAAAAAAAATATCGAATATATATATAAAGAGAAACAGAGATTTCTTCGCAAAACGGGTGCTATGGGAAGAGAATGAATAAAATTAATTAAGTTGAATGTTGTGTATTAGTACTAAACTATAAATGAAATTAAAAAAAAAAAGAGATAAAAGTAAAATAAAGCAATTTGCTATTAAATATAAATTATATTGTACTCAAAGAATAAAAATAGAAAGGAGGGAAAAAAAACCTAAAGGACCAAAGGGGGTTTCGAACATACCTCCCAGCAAAGTTGGGAATTTAAGGCCACAAATCAATCAATTATCCGCCTCTTTGTTTCTGGGGGCACACTTAAAATATTTAAGGGGTATATATATATATATATATATATATATATATATATATATATATATATGTATATATATATATATATACCGAGACTAACGGGGTCATGTGACCCCTCACCACATAGTTCCGCCTCTGGTACCCACAGTTGTCAGGCTACAATCTATATATATATATAATATGTATATACAGAATTTTTGCCGAGACTAACGGGGTCATGTGACCCCCACCACATAGTTCCGCCTCTGGTTCCCACAGTTGTCAGGCTACAATCTTTTTAATTCACTCTTCAATTATTCAGTTAAAACAGACATAAATAAAGGAGGAAAAGTTCAAGAAAAGCTTCCATTAAAGAAAAGTTTGTTCTTAATGAAAAATATTTTATTCGCATTAGGTGTCTACATCAAACCAAATAAGAGGTACCTCATTGCCTCCGACACACCCAATTCGGAGCCAAATAATTATAGGGGAGAAAATCAAAAAATTGCAATTTGAGCCATCTTCGTTCTTACACTTAAAAACGTACCTTGTTTTAAAAGGTTAAACAATCTTTATATATGCAAAATATTTGTTTTTACCCTAATGATACCTGATGGATAAAAGGATTCAACAATCTTTATATGTGCAAACTAGTTACCGCTGTTAAAAAATAAGGGCCTTTCAAAATATGTTTTTAGTATAAATAGCTACTTAAAATATGAATTTTTGATCTTCTAGCAACAAAAAACCGATTCCATTTTTTTTATTCCACTTTTGTCCCCTTTATCAGAGTTATTGCTCTTTTGGTAACTCGAACCCACAACCCTGAAGTTGTAGGTGAGGGGTGTTGACCATCGGAGCAACTCTCTCTTGTCAACGATTCCATGATTATCCGGTTTTATGCAGTGACCATTTCATACAAGAGAAAATAAATCCAGAATAGATCATTAGTCACCCTGAAAATGTTACCATTTACAAGTGGAAAATTTTCAGACACCATAATAATGTTATTATTAAACAACCTGTAGCGCATTACATTGTTGGACATTGTCAACTTACTGGAAAATGGTAGTTAAAAACTACCAGATTTTACATACACACAATAGTGTCCCCAAAATCCAACATTCAAGAATCAATCTCCCAAAAACAAGCAAACTACTTGTCCCCTGCAAGACGAAATGCTTTGATAGTATATCATACCCGCTGTTATTATTGCCTTTCAAAATTCTGAGTTATCGACGATAACACCAAGTACAACAAGACTACAATATGAGGAAATGGAACAACAACAACAATATAATCCCATAGTGGGATCTGGGAAGGGTAGTGCGTATGCAAACCTTCCCTTGTGGAGGTAGACAGGTTGTTTCCAATAGACCTTCGGCTCAAGAAAACATAAGCAAATATGAAGTGAAAAGAATACAAAAGCGACAAGAGGAATAATACTTCATTCATCGAAATCAGTTTTACACAATTTACAAGACGAAATTAAAAGAATTGAAAGGGTGTAAGTTGAGAATATTAATTAAGCAGACACATTCATACTCGAGAAAGAATCTCTATAGAAATTCTTTCTTTCATTCCTCTTTGCTGCTCGAAAGCTAAACAAGGCACCGGTGATCCAAGTTAAACATAACATTGTACATCAAAAGAATAAATTAGTGCACCTTCTATCGTTTCTCTTTAATTCTATCTACTACAAAGATGCTCTCACAAGTAAGTTTTCGTGGATACAGCAGAGTATACAACAGAGTAAAAAAGTTTTTAAGTGGTACCGAGTTCTATGGGAGTAGCACAGGGAGCCAAACTTTTTGCTGGAAAGTTCATACCACCTCCTCTGAGAGATAAAGTGGGGCCCCTCAGCGAGTTCGCCCTACTTACAAGATTTGAATCAAGAAACACAACTATGACTGAGATATCATCATGAAAATGCCTCCTAACACCACGATCGATCTTCTTCAGATCAGAATATCTCATCTCCCTCTTCTTTGCTGCTTCATGCAATGCAGTTTTTACAAGCCTCCGAGCGCTTCCCTGAAGGTTGGAAAATTAGGAAACATGTCATTTCTTCCAATAAGCAAAAGAGTAATACACAATAATATTTATTATTATATAACTACACACAAAAAAATTCAGTAATTAATTTGGTATATTCTTTTAGTGGATTTACACGCCTAAAACGTAATTAATTTGGTATATTCTTTTGGTATATCCTTGCAACCACTTCCTTGTTTCATAATAAAATGCAAGGGGAAATGTTGAAATGTTGAAATCTCTCGACACTATATGCTACCCTGCCTTGAATATTATTATACTAGTGAGTAGTGATGTATATCTCATGAGTATCTAAATGCCATGTTTGTGTAGCATGAATAACACGCCATTCAATAGCAAAAACCCTAGTACCGATCTATGTTTTTACCCCAAAGAAAAAATGGACAAAAGAATAGACAAAAAAATTGAAGTACTCAGAAGTGCTCATACAACATATATTTTTTCATTTCAAGACTACAAATGACGGATCTAGAAGTGTTACTTTGTTCTTTCTAAAATGTGGACATTCCTGAAACTACTTGAGATTTCTAGACGAGCTTGCTAATAAGTGAGTAGCAGGAGCCATATCAATTATATCAGTGTGATAAGGCAATACAATAGCACCAAAGGGTGTGGCCTAGTGGTCAGTGAAGTGAGTGAGAACCATGAGGTCTCAGGTTCAAATCCCAGCGGAGGAAAAAACACTAGAGCAATTTCTTCCCATCTGTCCAAGCCTTGGTGGACAGAGTTACCTGGTATGTGTTGCTAGGGGGAGACATGAAAACATGATCCGGAAAGACAAAGAAACAGGAAATGTTTAACCCAACATTTCATTTACACGATATTTGAAAAGTGCACCACCTAAAGGCAGCAACACAATTCTATTAGAGTTGATTTGCAGTTGAAGACTTTATACGTGCAAAAGAAATATAAATAAACGAAAGGTAAAGGAGAAAGGGGAAAATTAAAAGTTTCCTATAGTCGAAGATCTTACGCTTCGGGGGTTATTTTGTACTATATCAACTGCCTCTTGATTGCTAAGATGTTCCCAAAGACCATCAGAAGCTAATATGAGAAATTGATCATGCGGTTCGAGTTCTTGAACTGTAATTGATGGATCAGCGCTCAGTATGGGCCTTTTAAAAGGTTCCTTTAACCGAAACTTTGCATACAAAGGCTCCCTGTTGTATTCAGCCTTTTTAAGGTATATATCACCAATAGATCTCGAAATCTGCAAGACGAATTTAAAATTGAAACCCATATAAATAGCTTTGGGCAGAAAATAAGCAAATTCATTTCAATGAAGTCCAGAATCCATGTAAAGTATAGAAAGCAGGACAAAGGGTGACATCTATATCTGTCACGTTTAATAACCAGAATGAAGAATGGATTGAAACAAAGGATCTCATGCACATAGTGCAACTACAATGTAATCTAAACCCCACGGAAGAAACAAAAGACGGGCTTTCCTTTGACCTTTCTGATCTTTAGTACTGTTACTTCAAATAAATGTAGTTTTACGCACATGTAGCTGCTTAAAGTTGAAACATGTACCGATGCTTGGGTCATTAATTAAGTGGTGAAGTGCCGGTTGTTCTTAGCTCACCATAAAATCTTTTTTTGTCTTTTCGTGCATCATCAATGGCTATTTGGTCTATCTTGATCTGTCCTTTTTATGGATAAGTCTGTTTCGATCTTGGTGCAAATTATTTCTCAGCATAGCAAATGAGAAAAGCGATTGCTTGTTACCTGGTGCAAATTATTTCTCAGCATAGCAAATGAGAAAAGCGATTGCTTATTATCTTCTGGTTAAGTTGGCACTTCTACCTTTGGTGGTTTAATTAGAATTCCTTTTTGACAATCATGAATTAATGTGGACTATACAGAGTCTGATTGTACTTAAATGAAACTACCAAAGAAAAAAAAATGGCCGTTTCCTTCTCTGGAAATTGAAGATAAGTTTGTTAGAAACAGCACAATAACTGGCAGTGAGCAGCAGATCAACTAATAACTTGAGTCATTGAGAACCAACATCCATCCCTTAATAAAGCAAACTAATAGAGAAGGAAAAACAGAGTTTAGAATATCAAAATATCAGCCAATATAGGGAATGAAGGAAAGACTTATAATCTCTTTTGGGTTCAAGAAATCTTAAATGTCCATCTTCGTCAAAGCCACCTTAGAGTAGGAGTCACGGCTCATAAATATCTTTACATGTATAAAAGAATCTGATTGAACGCAGATAAAAGAGCGCAATAATTGTTCTTGTATTTGTTGCTAAGACTAGAAGAGAGATGATAGATCACATACAAACAACTGCATACACTGATCAATAAGTAACACACCTTTTAATTGATCAACTATAAAAATGCTTTGAACTCTCAACATGATACTAACCATACGTCTACCTCTGAAATAATAACAAGAATGAGAAACCATATAAGCAACTCTATCCACAAATCACGAAAACACAACTATAGTCTATGTTGCTCAGACTCTCCGAAAATCCCGCCGGATGTGCGTCGATATAGAGTATTTTTGGAGGATCCGACACTGGTGCGGCGGCATTCTGGAGAGTCCACACAACATAGACTAAAGTACAGTTGCTCACATTATGAGAGATATACCTGAATAAGACCCTTGACACGCCATACATTATGCTTCAAAACCACTATCTGTGAATCATCTGGATGCATTGAATGCAACTCCTGTCTGACAGATTCAATACTCGCGTTATGCTCAGCTGAAAGCTGGATCGCAAGAACCTCCCCCGTAGCCTTCACAAGCCTTCCTAAAACAGCTCGGGAATCACCTACATTCGCAACATAAAGGGTGCCATTGCAGATCACCGCAACAAGACAGCAAGATCCAACAGCAGCTATCTGTGGCTTCGTTGGCCATTGCTTTGCAACCAGAGAAAAGAATCCCTCTTCTGTTGCTTGAAATGCTTTTCGTATTACATCCGCAGACATACAATTTTGTTCGGCTGCAAACCCTAAAATATAAAAGTTGCAGACTAATTAATTCAAATGGCAAATAAGCTAATATGCTAGATATTTTAAAGGGTTTTTTTCATTTTTGTTGGTCGAAATTAATTAAGGGCGCTAGCCCAAATATACAAAACATATACACTGATTATGTATATAACATGTATATCAAAGTACATATACTTTATACTTAATATACAAAATATATATTTGCCGGCTATTACTTTTTATGGGCGGCCCAAAAATGTAACTATCCCTATTTTAAATTCAAAAAAAAAAAAAAAACACCCTGCAATTTTCCTTATTAAAAGATATACCGCGTGGCATTTAACTAGCTTACCAACACCATTCCAAACTACATTGGATTGATGCAATGCAATAGATAAACGAGTACTTTGGTCAATAAAAAGAGTCTAGTTTGCTTACTCTTGAGATGCTGAAAGAGGTGATCACTGATATACCGTGATGTTTCAGGTCCACCATGACCATCATATATCCCAGCAAACGTACCGCAGGGGCCCGAATCAAGCAAGCTCAAAGAGCCCGACTCGATCTGGCTTTGATCCTCCAGCAAATTGTTGGCCTGTACAACTGCCATTGAGAACTCACCAATCAAGTGTTGACCACTGTCCTTATACCAAAAAAGTCCATCTTGCCGTCCAGCTGCATCCGAACCAGCATATACAGAATGGTCCGATGATGGCCGCCAACAGGCCCTCAGGAAATTTATCAGCCTTGATAACATCCCTCATTTCATTTCACCTCTGCTCTACCTCCAATTCCTCAACAGCCAAAATATGGACACAAGAGCAGTCTAACTAAACTCTAATTTGGTTATTACCCTCTTATCCTGCAAACAGGAAACAAGCAAATATAACAAGAAGTTCAGCTATACAACTACTTCAAGAATAATACAATTGGGGAAAGGTCTTAGTCTTAACCAATAAGAAATAAATCAACATAGTAAAAACAGAAAGTTACAAAGTCCAAACACAATTTCAACACCAAAGAAGAATAGACAATGAATTAGGCGGAGAACCATGAGATCTCAGGTTCAAATCTATTACTAGGTGATTTCTTCCCATCTGTCCGAACCTTGGCAAGCTGGTGGCAGATAGCAGATACCCTTTGGAATTATTTGAGGTACGCCCAACTCACACGAACACATCCCGACAAGTCCAAATACCCTATATTGGACTTATCCAAAGGCTCAACTAAAAATGAAGACTCAAGTCAAACTTAAGAATCCTAATGTTCCAATTTTCATAGAGAAAAAGCCCAAAACCATGCACCATGTTTAGCTTTAGAGTTAAAATAATACACATTCTTTAACATGGTGCACTAATAATCCTTTTTCTTTAACATAGTGGTGCACTTTTAATCACAATCATAAACAACGTTGTAAATTTTAACGGGACTTCCTAAAGTGCAAGAATTGAAGACTTCTTTATTCAAAGAATGCCCCACTCACAATCTTTTTTAGCATAAAACCTGTCCCTTTGTCTCCTCCTTTCTTGGAGCCAAAATATCAATAGTAAATCATACCCAGCCCTAATTGCATCTGCAACATAATCAAATATTAGGAAGTAACAATGCTATTAAGGCGCAACACTGGAAGAGAATCACCTCATTTTTTTGGTGAGATTTTCCTCTCGATTTTCATATTGAAGAATTTTGTTGTTACGGTGTGAGCTTTGCGTTCTGCATATTTAATTTGCTAAACCTTCTTGTATTTCACTAATCTGTATTAAGTTCGTCTATACATGCAAATTGTATCATGTACCACTATCTGTTGTTTTTTTTCGTTCGGGCCTATATAATGTTTTGCCCATGTTGAATGTCCAATTCTATCTTGTATTATTCTTCTTTACAATAACACTTATGGTGTATTCTATTTGTAATTTCAGATTCGATAACCGACGCTTCGCTTGTCACTGTGAAAATATATCATGGGGGAATTATGAAGCGTATACCAGAGAAGCACTACGTTGGAGGAAACATAGATTACATTGATTATATAAATGCCACAGAATTGAATATTGCTGAGTTCAAGAAGATGGCAGAGATATGTGGCTAGGTAAGTGATTCAATAACTTTTTGGCGCAAGTGTGAAAGGCCTTCTAATAGATGGAAGTTAATCTCTACAGATTTTGAAGCCTCTGCAATTGGTAAAATCATCCAAAAGGACAATGTACTTGAGATATACTTTGAACACTTGGACTCTTATATTCAAATGGATAAAATGGATTCAATAATTGAATCAAATATTGAAGAAAATAACAACCATCAACTTATGTGTGAGATTTCATCTTCTGATGAGTTTAGTGATTCGAAGGTTAGTTTATCAGATGATGTGTTGGTTGATACACATGAGAAGATGAACCAAAATATTTTGGAAGAAAGGGAGCTCCTTAGTGACGAAATAAAAAGAAAGATAGTTGATATAGAAGGGGATCATGATTGTGTTGGTTCTGAAGACATGGAGAGTTTGGATAGTGATTCTGAAACTGAAAGTTTCAACTTTCCTCAGTTCAATCCAAAGACTGATGAAGATAACCTCGTATTAGGTCTAGAATATATCTTTGGGACAAAGCAAGAGTTTAAGAATGCTGTAGCAACTCATGAGGTTAAGAATGGAAAGTATATCCAGTAGAAACGATAGTGTAAGAATGGAGGCACGTTGCATACATCATCCAGAGTGCAAATGGAAAATTATGGCTTCTAGAATGCAAAGAGACAAGGCTTTATAGGTTAAAACTTACAATCCTATACATACTTGTAAGGAATGGCACATGAAAATAGGACAATCACGTCATCTTTCATTGCAAGAAGATACCTCAAAGAAATTGGATCAAACAGGGATTGGAAAGTGGCTGAATTCAGAGATAGAGTAAGCGTTGAACTAAGAGCTCAAGTGACGTTATCTCAAGCTAAAAGAGCTAAGATGAAGGCTATTGCATTAATTGATGGTAACATTAAAGATCAGTATAAAATAATGTGGGATTATTGCAATGAAATTGATAGGACAAATCCGGGCAGCACAGTTTGCATGAAGTTCATTGATAACGAGATCCCTAATGAGCCACAAAGATTTCAAAGAATATATATTTGTTTTGCTTCCTGCAAGCTTGGCTTTAGAGCGGGTTGTAGAAAAATAGTAGGGGTGGATGGATGTTGGTTGAAAGGTCCAATGTATGGGACTCAATTATTATCTGCAGTCGGCATGGATGGTAACAATAACATATTCCCTGTTGCCTATGCAATTGTAGAAAAGGAAAGCAAAGACACATGGGTTTGGTTTTTGAATCATTTGGCGGCTGACTTGAATATACATGAGACTGGTTGGAACTTTATGTCTGACAAACAAAAAGGACTTATTGAAGCTTTTAATGAAGTTTTTCCTCATGTTAACCATAGGTTCTGTGTAAGACACCTCCATAATAATTTCAAGAGGGCTGGCTTTGGTGGCATCACATTAAAAAAAGCACTTTGGGCTGCTGCAAAGGCTACTACTAGGAGTAAATTTAATAATTGTATGGAAGATATTTTAAAGTTAGATCCTGATGCTGCTACTTGGTTAAATGATAAAGATCCTAGCGAATGGTCTATGTCGCATTTCTCTTCAGATGCTAAGTGTGATACCTTACTAAATAATATGTGTGAAGTATTTAATAGCATGATACTTGATGCTAGAGACAAGCCAATTGTGACACTTTTGGAGAAATTACGATATCTACTCATGGCTAGAATGCTAGCTAATAGGGAGAAGGCAGAGAAATGGAATTTGGGCAATGTTTGTCCGAAGATCAAGGATATGTTACACAAAAATCAGATTGCAGCTGCTGAATATATACCTAGAAAATCTAATTACTGGAGCTATGAAATTTTAGGAGCTACAGTTACAGACAATTGGGCAGTTGACTTGCAGAATAAATCTTGTAGTTGCAGAAAATGGAGTCTCACTGGAGTCCCTTGCAAGCATGCTATTGCGGCAATTTGGGCTAAGAAGGATAATATTCTTGACTATGTCCATGATTGTTACAAGGTGGAAATATATAGAAGAATTTATGAAAACTCAATTCTTCCAATGAATGGGCCACAACTGTGGCCTAAGTCAAGTAAAGTTCCTCCTCTGCCTCCAAAGATTGTGAGAAATAGTAAGCGAGGAAGAATGCAAAAGCTACGAAGAAAGGAACAAGATGAAGTTGGAGCTAGTCGAACAAAGATGAAACGAAAGCAAAAATCTCTAGATTGTAGTATCTGTCACAAGCCTGGCCATAACAAAAGGACTTGCAAATATAATATTGTACAAGAAGAAACTACCTCTTCAGTTCGTCCCAAACTACATGTAACGTTGTTTTTTATGTTAGAAATAATTTTTCATTTAGTAAACTTAAACTAACATAAAAGTTGTATGATTATTTTTTCAGGTTAGAAGAGGATATGATGAAGCGGGACATGGAGAAGTGGAACAGGAGCAAATGGGACAGGTCGAAGTAGAAATTGGACCAGAATTTGTTTGGGAAAGTTTTCAATCTACACAAAAAAGTGACCTACCTTTTGAAGTTTAATAATTTTTTGGGGGTAAAAATGGCTCATTCTTTATATTTACTTCAATTGTTTCGGGAATTTTTGTTGTTGTTATTGATGGTTTTGTAAATGGTGCTGGAATTTTGTTATTTTTTTTTGAAGCTGTGCTGGAATTCTACTGTTATTGTTGGGCTTAAGCAACTCAATCGAGGAAGCTGAGATTGGTGCCATTGTTGCTGAGATTGAGTTGGAGAAAGCAACTACAAAAGCTGCAAAAAAGGCTCCTGCAAAAGAAATCTTGTTGTGCTTAAATTCATATTAGAGAAATATTTCATGAATTCTAATTTGTTGCTCTATTCAACTTCTAAAGACCGATCTTGTTATCAATCAAGACTTGTACTATGACTATTTTATTTTATTGTAATTTCTTAAGAGTAGTGATCCTCAATCACTGAATTAATTTGTTCTGCTTGGTATTACTCTCTTTTCAAGAAAGGAGGAGACAGAGAGACAATTTTTATGCTAAAAAGATTGTGAGTGGGGCATTCTTTGAATAAAGAAGTCTTCAATTCTTGCACTTTAGGAAGTCCCGTTAAAATTTATAACGGTGTTTATGATTGTGATTAAAAGTGCACCACTATGTTAAAGAAAAAGGATTACTAGTGCACCATGTTAAAGAATGTGTATTATTTTAACTCTAAAGCTAAACATGGTGTATGGTTTTGGGCTTTTCCTCAATTTTCATACAATGGTGCCGAAATGCTACTGAGCCCCTCGGGTCCTAATCCGAACAGACGCACAAGTCCAAATACATCATATACACTCATTGGAAGCTTCAAATCATGAATCAAAGCGCGAATATCAAAATCGAGAGGTAAGTTTGCTACTTTATCAAAAAAAATCATGACCAACAACCTAGCAATTTCCAGACTACATCAGCAATGACAAGAAGCAAATTGGGGAAAATTTACACACTACAGTCTACACTGAAAACCAGTCAATCCTATAGTGACATACCCAAATGAACAAACTAACAGTAATCCAAGAAAGCACACAAATCAAATAAAGTTCACAGCTTAGAGAATTACCTTCTTGAAAAAATAATAGAAAGATAAGACTTTGATGCAATTAGGCCCTTATTATGCTATATTTTTTCTGGTCAGTTACTGAATCTTTTCAACTGAAAATGACTGAGATCTGAAAAAAGACATAACAATCCATGTGGGTCTGAAAGTGTTAGATCTATAGATCCATCAAAGCTTCCCCCTTAACAATACACAGTAAAGATGGAGTCTTTTTTCCAGTTCTTGTTTCCTTCTTCTCTCTCTCTTCTCTGGTTTAACTTGTAAAAAGAAAATAGAGAAATTAAAGAGGAAAGAAGAAGAAAAAGATAAGTATAATAAAGAAAAAGGGAGTGTTGGGTGGGGGAAAGGTTTTACTTTATCTGTGTGTGATTAAACTAACTGAAGAGAACAACACTCTCTCTCTCTCTCTCTCGTGTTTAGCAGTAGACAAACAAAACCCTTTCAGGAAAAACCCAACAAAATTAGATGGTTAATAGACAGCAATGCTAAAGGAATGGCATATAAGTCAAATATAGGTAAAATATTTAAATTACTCTTTTATTTTTTTACTCTTTGTGAAAGAATTCATCTACTTGTGCCGAAGATCTTTCGAAAACAGTCTCTCTATTCTCCGGGGCAGCGATAAGATCTGCATACACACTATTCTCCCCAGACCTCATACATGAAATTATACTAGATTGTTGTTGTTATTGTACTCTTTGTAAAAGAATGAAATTTCATATTACATGTGTTCCACCAAGTGATGAATTACAACAACAACAACAACAAGAAGTTATTAAGATCCCACTAGTGGGGTATGAGGAGGGTAAGAATGTATGCAGACCTTACCCCTACTCCGGAGGGATAGAAAGGTTGTTTCCGGGAGATTCTAGGTTCAGAGACAATAGATCCATAATAATAATAGAATCAGCATCGAAAAAGATAGCAAATAAATAGACAACAAGTGATGAATTAAGATTAAAAGAGAAATGCTAAGTTTAAATAGTTTTCAAAAAGAATTTTTTTCCTAGACAAACTAAAAACATAAATGTGTCACATAAATTTGGATGGAGAGGGTACTACATTACTACTTCCTTTCTCTCCCAATTTATGTAAAGAGGTTCGGAATACGGAATCAAAACACTTATTTATCTATGTAAATTTTGGTATACATTTTTTTAAAAATAAAATTTGTACACTGATAATTATAAAAAAAAAAGTACTGATATAAAGTAACATATTAAATTATTCAAATTATTTAAAATATTATTGTTAAAGAAAAAGTGTTTGACTCCCCCAAATAATAATACGGGCACATAAAATGATACGGAGGGAGTACTTAAGAATCAGATTAATAAAATATTTCTTAAACAAATTTATTTATGAAATTAATGGGGAGAGAACCATGATTTCATCTTTCTAGCTTTATAATTCAAATTTAATTTTCAACTGTAATATCTTCTTTTTTTTTAGTCAACTGTAATTTCTCTTAAGTAATACTAGTAGTATGTTTTATAACACATGAGCATATAAATTCTAAACATATTGTACAACACTGGATGAAATAATTTAAAACTTTAGTAGTATAAGAAATATGTATATTTCACTCGATTAATCATTAAGAAAAGTGATGAAATAAAATATTATTTGATGCTCCAAAGTTTGAAATATTAGTTATCCCATTTACAACATCTATGGCTTTCTACCAATGTCAAATTTACTTTTAGTTCTACAGTTCATTCAACCATAAAAACGAAACAAGTCATCAGAAAATTCTTTTAAAACAATTTCTACTGCCACCTTGATTTCTCCCAAAAAAAAAATCTCGCATAATTCAGAAAATAATAATTATTACTATACTTTATTTATTAGGTTGGTATAAATATTGGGTGCAAAACTTTCGTCCAATAGTGATTAATGACTAACATTTAGATTGCATCTCAATCTACTCATATCACTTAAATGCTACTAACTTTTTCCATGATTGTATCATTTGTCATTTTCTTCTAGTGTTTAAATTGTTGATGACTGTACCAAAATCTAAATCAATTATTAGTAGCAATTTCTCACAATTTTAAAGAATTTGGCCCCCTTAACTTGGCATTAGATGCCTTTCCTTAATCCTTCTTAAGTCAGTACCCGAATAAATGTAAGTTTGCCCACTGAAATATATGTAAACCCGCTTGGATTAACCCATAGTTGAAAATAGTAGGAGAAATGACACTATATAGCCACTGTAAAAATAATAACCGAAAAAATATATAAAACTTGTATAATTTTTGTATATAACATACATAAATAATTTCTGACACGTACTAAAAATGATAATACTTCAAAATAGTATTGTCAATTTCCAGCCCAAGACCATCTCATTACTTCTACTTGTGGAAGATTTCAGAGAAACTGAGAAGCTTAGTGATATCATAGATAGAGAAAAGCAATTGTGGAAAAAGGTTTATGAAAGTTTGGATCTAATGCCATGTTAATTAATCCGAGCATTTAATTTAAATTTTTAGGATCTTTAGACCAGTAGTAGTCCAGAATAATAAATCCCTTAAAAAGTAAATTTTTTTTATAAAGTTAGAAAGTTAAAATTACACACCATCTTTGTAAAGCATTCATCCCAATACGTGTAGTTTAGACCTTAAGTTCTTTCATTCGAAAAGATAGTCAATGGAAAGCTTAATTTGTATAGTGTTTAGGAACAAGGCCTAAAGAACATAAGACACCAAATGGTCGAGCGACAAAGGTGCTATTCTACCATACTTTACACGGGTTGATTCACATGATTTAAACGGCTACTCAGACTTCACCAACTCGACCCTAAAGCTAATATGCCAATTCATCAAACACTTGGCATGCCTAATTCTACAACAAAATGCGCAACTTCGGAAGGGGACTATCGTCCTTATTTCAATGAGAATTATTTTTCACAAATAAAACAAACGTCATATGTCAATTACCTAGTAATATTAATACAGTACAAAATCATAAAGAAAAGTAATCAAAGAAAATATTATATGATGCTCTAAATTAAATCTCAAATATTAATTATCTATAATGCCCCCAAACTGAGGAGGGGTGTGATTAGTACCCGACTCTAATTACTCATCAACCGAATCTTGTGTTTAACTGTCGGATAGATAAGTTAACTGTCTGAATATAGTTGGAAATGTAACCATAGTTAAAAATACTGAATTGTCTAAATCTATAATTGAACATGAAAAACTGTGACTGAAAACTATGAAGACCAACTAGGTTAAGTCACGAGCCTCTAATACTGAATAAACATCTAAAAACATATATCCCCATGCCATACCCCAGAATACTAAAGCAATTTATAAATAATGAGACTGAGTCTCCCACCAAAAAGAGAAACATGAGAATATTGGATTGTGAGTTGGTGCTAATAGGTCGCAATCGAAAACGTTATCTGCATTTAAGAAATAGAAGCAAAAGGCAGACCAAGACTATCTGGGGAATACATGTTGTACAAGAAATATATTCATACATAACATGTAAGTAATTTAAGGTCAGGAAATTAATAATAAAATGAAAGTTGAAACAGTAAGTTAGAACTGTAAGATGACGGCTGAATTGAAGCTAAAGTTGGGCTATTTTAAAAAAATAACTTCTTTGAAAAAGGTTACACATAAATGGTCATGCGTACGTGAAAATTGGTACCATGCACGGGGGGCTAGGCCTATCTCCCACTGCAAATAATAGCCTCTCCCAACGTAGCTAACTCTGGCCCTCGTGGTGCTCACACAAGGGGAGGTCGGTTAGTTCTCCCATCATCTAGATACGATCACACCATTAATTAAATTTGAAAGGAATAGACGCATTACAAACAACGACACGTAATAAGTGGTGATACATGTTTAGCATATAATTTTCAAAGATTGAGCAAAATAACATACAGGTCATACTGAGAAATAAACATCACATTTAATACCATAACTTTCTTATTTAAGATTGTACTGAGTAATTGGACTGAGTAAGATTAGGTAGACTTATCAGTAAATCACAAGAAATCTTCCTCAGGCATTTCATCAAATTCAAAGGGTACATACTTAATAGCCATTGCATTAATTCTCAAGTCTCATGATTACGGTTGTACATAGGTCGGATTGGTTCGGATTTTTCAACTATCAAATCAAACCAATTGTGTCGGATTAGTAAATCTAAAGATCAAATCAAACCAATAAAAGTCAAATTTTTTAATCTCGGATTTTTCGGATTTTCGATTTTTTTCGACTTTTTTCCCATAAAGTCTTTATAGCATAAATCATAGGATTTGTGCTCCGAATATTTCTTTAATCCTAGTAAGATAGAACTATATAAGGTATGTTTCAAGAAAATAACATAAAATATGATATGAGTCATGGCATTTTACTAAAATATTCAACAATAAAGATAATAAAATAAATATTATTAATAAGCCATAATAAAATGAACATAATCTAAAATTACTAAGTTTAAAAAAAATACGACTAATAAGTATTATTATTTACATGACTAAACACTAAAAAAAGTAACTTATACAATTTATCTAAACCATGAAAAAACTAAAAAATAGATACCCAACACTATTGTCATTTCTAATACAACTAAATTGAATATCTTTTGTTAGCATTAATATTGATTTGATTTTGGTTTGGGATTTATTTGAACATTTAAGTACTATAAAACTTATTGGAGCATTCAAAAATTATAAGTTCAATCTTGAAATAATACGTTAAAAGATAAAAGTATGAAAAAGTTTAAGAAATATTTATAAACTATGCTACAACAAATATTGTTTTATGTATTAAATATATTAAAAACTTCTATACATGTAATGTCGGGTTGGTTTAGTTTCAGTTTGACTTTTTTTAGTTAAAACCAAACCAAACCAATCATGGTCGGATTTTTTTTCGAACATCAAACTAAATCAAATCGAGCATTTTTTCTCTCGATTTGACTCGAAATATCGGTTTGATGCGGTTTGTCGGTTTCCTTTGTACACCCGTGCTCATGATAACCCAACTTATCAATTTTATAGGATTCATCCAATTCGTGGATTAAGTTAGAACTCTTTAACATGATGCTCATACTCATTCTTGAATCATGTTGACATAATTTCCTCCTAATAAAGTCAATACCCGAATAAATTTAAGCTTACCCACTGAAAAGTCTACAAGCATTTTAACATTAGTCCAATCTTGATTTGTAAGGTGGTCGTCGTCATCATCATCATCATCATCATCACCTACACGAGCATTATACATTGCGCTTATTGGGTTCCTATATTCATATGCAACAACTAAACTTTCATACATGTAATTCCATCTAGTCGGATAAGGTTTAAGAACTTTTCTTTCTCTAAGGCCAAATTCATCACATTTTTTAAAATAATCTCTAAGTCTACTTCTACGGTTTGAATAAAAAAGTCAATTAAGAGACATTTTAACCTTTTCAATTTCTACATTTAAAACTTTCATATCATCACCGACGATTAAATGCTAAATATGACAAATACATCTAACATGAAAAATATTACTAAATGCAGAATTTAGTGTAGTTGTAAGCAAGCCTATAACGTTAGTGTTACTAGAAGCATTATCCATTGAAACTGACATAATTTTATCTCTAATGCAAAAATATCTATAAATATCTGCAACTGTGTTAACAATAAACTTACTTGTGTGACGTGAATTAATTATTTTATAAGCAATAATGTGCTTTTGCATTATCCAGTCCTCATCTATCCAATGACTTGTAATAGTTAGATAATCACAGTCATTACCACTTCTACCAATATCAGTAGTAATAGCAATCTGCGACAATCTATATGAGTAAATAAATAGCGCAAATATTGTTCATATTCATGTTTATATTTATAAATATCGGTCTTTATGGTTGCGTGAGGCCATCCTTTATAAGTAGGATTAAAAACTCTTCTAATATAATGCACAAAATGAGGGTTAGAAGGAAAACTATAGGGTAAGCACATAACAGTAATTATTTTTGCCAATTCTTCACGATCTTTATTTGGATCATGATATAAAATGTCACCGGTAATAGTGTTAATTCCCGGTTGAACTAGATTTGACCCTGTACTAGGGTTAACCGTACTATCTACACTTGTCCCCTCTTACGCAACTTTCATTTGTAAATATCTAGCTTTATCTCTAGGGTGTGTCTTTATGTGTCTAGTCAAACTACCCGTACCGCTACGGTCTCCAGTAAATTTATGAGCCATCAAAGACCCACAAGTTTTACACTTAGCCTTATTTTGTTCTCTTAGTTGAGTAAAAAAGTGCCAAACAAGAGATGTTTTGGGTCGTTTAGAAGGTTGTCTATTAAAAGTAGGGATTATTACAAGAGGGCCAGGTGGAGCATCAGTAGGGTTATTAACAGGACTAGTAGGTGTATCATCTAAATCCGGTTACGTTTCATCTAAATCATCATTTTCCTCTACATTTTCAAAGATAGTTTGATTAGGATAAAGAGCATTCATAACTTCTTCATTTAATTGTTGACCTGGTGCAACATCATGGCAAAATTGACTATCGGAAAATTGAAAACAAGGGTTATCACTATCAAGAATAACAGGTGGAGGAGGACGGGTAACAGGTCTGGGTCGGGGAGCCGGGGGAAGAGTAGTAGCTTGGCGATTAGATTCACCAATTTCAGATTTTCCCTTACCCTTACCCCCAAATATTTTTTTCAAAGAATAGTCCATATTAATTATAATTATACTAAATAAAACACACAAAACTATAATATTAAAACTTAAGAGTTGGAATGAGTTAACTGAATTGACGAACAACTTCTTGAAAATTGAATATCGTTGAAGACTTGAAGACTTCAATTCACCAACTTCACAAATTTTCACGAAATTGTAATAATACAGTAAGCAGTTATAGAAGAAAATTAGAGAGAGATTGATGAATTTGTGAGTAAAAATGAAAGAATGAGGGGGTATTTATAGTTGAGAATAGGGAAAAAATGTAATTATAAAAAGTTTGGGGTTAAAACAAAGTTTGGGGGTCAAATAGCTATTTTTTAAACTTCCCAATGGCTGAAATTAAGGGCCAACGGCTACTTTTTAAATTTCTAGCCGTTGGTCTTTTTTTAAAAAAAAAAATTACCGTTGGGCCAGTTTGGCCTGTTAGGCCCGGTTGAACCGGCACAGGCCCGCCTGC
The DNA here is from genome assembly GCF_000715075.1 of Nicotiana tabacum. Classification (NCBI taxonomy): domain Eukaryota; kingdom Viridiplantae; phylum Streptophyta; class Magnoliopsida; order Solanales; family Solanaceae; genus Nicotiana; species Nicotiana tabacum. The sequence continues at coordinate 14,678,434 of NC_134100.1, forward strand.
CGGTTTCGGGCTAAACGGTCCTCGGCTCGCGGTCTATTTGTGTAGGACCGACCCACAGGGGGCCTCAAAGACCGTTTGAGACCGGCCCGTTTGAACCAGACCGTTTGGCCCATTAGACCCGTGGTCTCGCGGGCCCGGGGCGGTCCCGGGCTGGGCCCGACCCACAATACAGTACTAATCAGCAACATGTGATCAAGTCGTCTCCCATTTTTCTCAAGTCGTCTCCCACTTTTCTGACTCAACCCGTTTTCCTTTCCAATTTCACGTGCGACAAATAGTGATAGAGCCAGATTTTTTATTAAAGAGTGTCAAAATATTTTTTAACTTCACGAAGAAGCCAAAGGGAGTAAATATAATATTTATATATAAAAAAGAATTTATCTAACTACATAGTATAATTTTCGGTAAAGAAGTATCAATTAACACCCCTTAAGTACATGTGGCTCTACCACATACAACAAAGATAAAGGTAAATTTAGGAAGAAAAGACTCTTTTGCGTCAGTATCTGTTGGGCGGATTTACTGTCCAAAATATGTGGCACCTGAACCAATGATTATTCTATCAAACTAGGTATTTTATGTGTGTATTTTCTATAATTGATCTAATATTATCTGATGCCCCCATGCTCCAAAAGGTTAAATTTTACATTTGGTTGAATGTTGAGTTATTTACTTAGAGAAACGAAGATAAATTCTTGCTTAATACTTTCTTATCTCCTTTCTTTAGGTGTACCATATTATAGAAATCCTAAATTTGCCTAACAAGATAGATATTTGGTAGCTAACGTGCAACATATAAATTAAGGTTGTTTATCACTTCTTCGCTCTCTTGTGTGAATATCTCAATTCCCAACGACAAATTCAAAACTTGTGGAGTCTTATCTATTCCATTTTGTTTAGTTCAACAAAAGGTCTTGGTTAACAAAAAGAGCTTTTTTTAACCAATCTTTTAAGTCAAGGTCACACTGACTCTATGTATATCATTTCTCGATCCTATAAAAACAATCGGTAGGAATTAAACCTACGGGTTGGGGGCTTTTACTATTTACCATGAATGCAAAAGAGACTCATCGAATGAAATAAGTTTTGGTATTTTTTTCGAGCTTCTTTCTTCAATTAGTTAAATTATAAGTGAGTGCATATTATCATTATTATATATTTACTACTTTGTAAGTAGTAAATACAAACTTGCATTGTACTTGGTAAACACAATTGTACCTCCTACTTACAAACTTAGACCTTGAATTCGTTTATTCTTAAAAAGGGCACCAGCCCGGTGCACTAAGTATCTGCTATGCGTGAGGTCCGGAGAAAGGCCGAATCACAAAGGTACCCTGTATTTCTACAAGAATTTGTTCTTATTGAGCATATAGAAGATGCCATGCAAATACTTTTCACAAAACAAAACAGGAGAAATCATGAATGGCTTAGAAACTGCAGTATCGGATCTTCTGGTAGGTAGTACAAGTACCCAGGGGCGAAGCTAAAATGCAGAATAAGAGCTCGACTGAACCTAGTAATTTTGATTCAAATTTTATATTTATGTTAAGAAATTATTAACTTAGAATTCAATAACCCTAAACCTATAAACTTCACTTTGTTTCTGCCAATACCCTCCAAATTCTTTGCACTTCATACACCAACAACATTAAACCTTGGGTCCCGCTATGTCTGGACCCAAAACATGGAACCCACTATACCTTCCCCAATCAGTACTAGGTAATTGTCCAAACAATCCATGCTTTCACAAAGACTTGAACATTTTTTTTCCCTCTATCATTCTGTCATTCCCCATTTGACAATAAACTACTACAACTTGTAGTTAAAGCTTCAGTTGGTAGACTCACCTTCCACCTCCTCCAGTTTCGAATTCGTCAACCCAATATTTTCTATTCATATCTTCAATTATCAAACACCCTTTTGATTCTTGGTTCCTCCCTTTTTTGTCTCTCATCCCCCAACATACATATATATGGAGTATGTGTTGTACTCCACTCTTGTTTTCATTTCTTATCACTGTTCCATTGAGAATATTTTGAGGAATTCTTTTCCGCAGTTGAAGTTGAAAGATTTCTATGAAGACTGGGAAATAAGGCGAAATCAGGAATTCAAGTGTTAAGACGCCTTTTTGGATTGAACTCCTAGAGACAAAATCGTGCTGACAATACCTTTGCAGTTGAACCTGGGCCATTGAGTTGCTTTTTCTTGTAATTCTAATGGATAATTTTAGTTGTACTAGCAACTCCATGGTGTCTGTTCTTTTTCTGGTGGTTTTGGGTTTACAGTTGCATAGAAATGAAGCGTTTGGGACATTCGGATTCGATATCCACCATAGGTATTCTGATCCGGTGCACAGTATTTTGGACCTTAATCAGCTGCCTCAAAAAGGTAGCATTGAGTATTATTCAGCTTGGACTCAACGTGATCACCTTATCAAGCGTCGCCGGCTTGCTGGCACCGGAGGTCCTACTCCGTTGCCAGTCACATTCGCCGGAGGAGGAAACAAAACTGTTCTACTCAGTTCTCTGGGATTGTAGGTTCCTTCTTTCTTTTTCTGTTCCTCTCCTTTTCTGCTTTTAACTCCAGTATGGCAATAGCATGCTGTGATATTTGACTCAGAATTGCAGAATTTGCAGTATATGACTGACGTTGTACAACAATCAATTATGTTCTTCCCTTTGGGATAACTAAATGTGTTTGGTGATTTTCAGTTTGCATTATGCAAATGTGACATTGGGTACACCTGGGCAATCATTTCTGGTGGCACTTGACACTGGCAGTGACTTATTTTGGCTACCATGTAACTGCAGCAGCTGCGCCCATTCACTTGTGACAGATTCTGGAAGAGTATGTCAACTTTTAACATAGCAATTTGCATATTTATTACTTTGAAACAGTTAAATCACTCCAATGAAGGGTATGATAACAAAAAGACACTTGTTTTACTGTCCGTACTTTTGAAACAGCATATAGATCTCAACGTTTACAACCTTAATACATCATCGACAAGCAATATCGTTCCCTGCAATGGCACTCTGTGTGGACAAAGAAGACAATGTTCATACACACATAGTGCATGTGGTTATGTTGTTGCATATCTCTCCAATAATACCTCATCTTCAGGGGTACTGGTACAAGACATCTTGCACTTACAAACAGATAATACTCAACAAAAAAGTGTTGAGGCACCAATTACCCTGGGGTGAGTGTGATTACTTCTGATTTCTCTTTTGAAGATTTAAGGGGTCGTTTGGTATGATGGATAAGCAAAAAAGAATCCCGGAATAAAAATTTCGTTCCGCTTTATCCCTTGTTTGGTTACTAATCCTGGGATAAGTTACCTCAGGGTTAAAAATAGTACCTGGATAACTTATACCAGAGGATGAAATAGTAATTCCAGGATAAGTTATCCTAGGATTAATAATAGTACCGGGATAACTTATACCTGCCAGAGGGTGGAATAGTAATCCCGGGATAAGTTATCCTAGGATAAAATAGTAAAATTGACAATCCCAGGATTAATATAACATACCAAACAGTCAATAAGAAATAATACCAGAATAACTAATCTCACCACAACTAATCCCAGCATAACTTGTCGTTAAACCACACGACCCCAAGGTTAATAACTGCACACTAGATGGTGTGAGAGAAAATGTAAAATTCACTTATTGACTGCCCAACCTAAGAGCGGATTGCTAATGCGTTCCACTTATTGAGCATGGTTCAATGGCCGATCCAGGACCCCAGGATGCCAAAGGCGTTATTGCATTACACAATGCATTTTCTAGTCCACTACAATCTATATTTACTAGTAGTTCCATTTCAGGTGTGGGATGAAACAAACTGGTGCATTCTTGAATGGTGCGGCTCCCAATGGTCTATTTGGACTTGGTATGGACAGTGTATCTGTTCCTAGCATTTTAGCCAGCAAAGGTCTTGCTGCAAATTCCTTTTCCATGTGCTTTGGGGCTGATGGAATTGGAAGAATAGAGTTTGGAGACAAAGGGAATCCAGGCCAAGGAGAAACACCATTCAATCTTGAACAACCACAGTAAGCACTCACCTTGATTCACAGGGTTCAGCATTTTGATTCTGTTTCAAGCTTGATTTTATATGATGTGGGAATTCAAACTGAATATGTATTTTCTTCCTTTTCTCTATCTGAATGCAGCCAAACTTACACTATAAGCTTGACCAGAATAACCGTGGAAAACAAGAACATTGATGTTGATTTCACAGCCATATTTGACACTGGTACCTCATTCACATACTTAAATGATCCAGCTTACACAGTCATTACAGAGAATGTGAGTCAGGAGAAAAGGCAAATATATATGTGAAAAACCGCTAAAATTTCAATAAATATTAAATTCTGGACCCATAATTTCAAAAGTACATTAAGTTCAAGTAAGAACCCATCAAATTTAAAACCTGGATCTGCCTCCGGCCAGGAGGTCACTAGTTGGAGACTTTGTTGTTTATATTTGACAACTAAAAATATTTGGTATATTTGGCAGTTCAATTCCCAGGCAAAAGAGCAACGTATTCAACCTACTGTCCAAGTTCCTTTTGAGTACTGCTATGGCATAAGGTAAACCAGCTTATATAATCTTTATTTGTATTCTCTCTCTCAATTCCTTATTATCTCTCAGAATTTAACACTATCTGTCTATTCAGTGCAAATCAGACTGCCTTTGGAAATCCTGATGTAAATTTGATACTGAAAGGTGGCGACCAGTTTTACCTTTTTGATCCAATCATAACATTGTCGCTTCTGGTAAGATGGTATCTGCTCTTTGTAGGTTAGAGCATTCTCTATTACAAATTTCTAATTACCTCCTTAATCCTCAGGACGGATCCAAAGCATATTGTTTAGCTGTTGTCAGAAGTGGGGATGTCAACATCATTGGACGTGAGTATCTTTAACTACTAGTAATAATTCTGTTTATTTCTGCAACCAAGGAATTAAAGATCTTACCAATACCAGAGTGTTAAGAAGATTTTAAGTTTTTGTTTTCATCTATATCTTGAGTCTGATGTACAGAAGAATGCCAAATGAAAGAAATAACACTAATACAAGGACCCCTTTGCAGAAAATTTTATGACTGGCTACCGGGTGGAGTTTGACCGGGAAAAGATGGTTTTGGGCTGGAAGTCATCTGATTGTGAGTTTATATTCCACCTTTAACATAAGATATATACTCAACCTCAAAAAGAAGGCGATTTCCAAAACCAGTTCATGTCTAACATGGAGGTTCCTTTTTCACAGGTTATGATTCTAAGGAATCCAAAAGTACTACTCTGCCGATCAACAAGCAAAAGCCTACTGAAGCGTCTACTCCTAACAGTGTGGAGCCTGAGGCCACCAGAGGAATTGGAAATGGCACTGCTAGGACAACTCCAGCTTTTCCATCATCTACACCTACAGGAAACCATGCAACACAGTTGAATTCCTTCGTTTGCACGCTAGTGATGACTCTGTTTTCCACTTTTAGCTATTATTTGATTATTATTTCTTCATGAGACATCTCTTCACCTGTATTATAGTGAGTTTAATTGGTCGTATAGAAACTTCAAAGTGTACAAAACACACCATTTTCCCGCACTGCAATCTCTTTTTCTTTTTTATTTTAATTTACAACAAGGGTATCCTGACCAATTTGCTCAAACCTCAACTATTATGCCTGGTATCTATTACTTCCCACCAGCACAGGTACCACGTAACTCTGTCCAGCAATGTTTAGGCAGATCGGAAGAAATCACCTAACTTTTTTGTCTCTACTGAAATTTGAACTCATTGACCATACTACAATATCGTTTCGTAATCATTATTTGAACATAAATATCTTTTAGTTTCACAGACCTTTAAAGTAAAAACCTTATTAGTAATAAAAAATGATGAGCTTACATTAAGTGAACAACACCAAGATTCACAGAAATAGAGGATGAAGCGCAAGAGTGACACGGTTCATAAGATGTTTGTACCCTCATTCATAGGAAGTTGAAAGAGTCTATTTTTGTTGTACAAAAACTTGAATCTAGCAGCATTATTGCCTTTTCTTAAAACGGTGTTTCCAATTGTTTCACATAAGATTCATCTTCTACAGGGGCACAAGCCATTAAAGCGATGCTCTCCCAATATACTTTTGTTTGCAGATAATATATGTTCTGGTAGGAGTGTAGTCAATACACGGGAAGAGTTGAGACGCAACCTTGTAAGGGAGGTAAAAAATATGATATTCCTAATGCATACTGCATAACTCTTCAACTACAAACGTAATTTGCATCTTTTAACTGCCACTTCAAGATTTGAATGACAAAATTCTCTCTAAGTTTTTAGAGTTGCAACACCAAATCTACTGATTTCACTTGATAAGCAACACTTTAACGGCAATACATATTCATTCTCTGTATTATATCTATTATCTCTATGTCAAAGTATAGGAAAATTGGAAGGCTTGGATTCAGCCTCTCGGATTATAGATAAAATGCTGACAGGAAGATGCAACATAAGAGAATAACTGGTAGTGTCCCCCAATTGCTCCTTCTGTAAGTATTCAAGGCAAAGATACAAGCACCCGCAATTGTGTTCAAGAGTGCACACGTGTAACCAGGTCTTTCTATTAACATGTGAGCTCTAGAAAATGCTGATATTACGCTTTTTAATTTAAAAAAGAACCCAATGCCAGTATAATGAAGTTTAAGCCCTGTGTTCCAAATGCCAAGACAATTCATGAACTCAAGGCTAAAACCATTCATCAAAATATAGAAACCACGAGGCTTTATTAGTCCTATGTTTCAATTGCTTATTAAAAACACAACTTCTTGGCTCTTGCAATGCAAAAATGATTTGCATAAAACTACTTCTAGAAAAGAGATATTCAAAATTCGGTAATGAGATGATGCTTGGGAAAGAAAAATAGAAAATTAGCCTCTTCAAGGTATTACTTATAAAGTAGAAGCACTTCTTATTAGTCTCGTTGATAAGTACAGATTGCTACAACTAGGACTGCAGTCAAGAACAGGTTGACAAAATAAAGAGGTACAACTGAGGTTAACTCACATAACTTTTTGAACATCCTCCATCAGCTTAAGAACTCCCTCGCTGTTTGTCAATGGATAGAGCTAGGAATTACCTATTTGATCATCATGTTTTAGGCAAATCACCACCAGAAATCAATGCATCATCAGTCTCGATAATCTTGCCATCTGTTGGTACAAGACGAGGTACCCCATCGACTATCTAATTAAACACAAGGAAGAAACATAAGCAAATGACAAACTTGACTAACAACAAAATGTAAAACGTGAAGTCAAATACAAAAGCTCCAGTTGATATGGCATAAATGTCCTCTTAAGTTTCTGTGTTTGTACTGATTATATCTTGAGGAAAATGTTCTCAAATCAATATTTTTCACTAATTTGACTGGAAATAACTTTCTACTAAAACTGAAGGCAAGTAATTTCCTCAGATTTTCAAACTCTTAAAGTTATCTTTCCTTTTGAATAATTAAATAATTAAATATTACTCATTCCCTTCCTTGAACTTTTTATCAAGCAGTTTAATTTTATTGACTTCACTCCCCCCCCCCCCCAAAAAAAAATAAAAAAAAATATGTTTCTTTACATTTGGTTTGCCTTAGAAATTGTCTTTATCAGGTTTCTTTCCCAATTGGATAACATAATTTTTTTCCCTTCTATTCTTCTCTTTCCTAGTTGTTCAAAATAGTTTAGGCAAACATACTCAGACATTGATTAAACAGTAGGAATGGGCAAGGAATAAAATTATTCTCAAAATTAATATATTGATTAAATGAAGAAACATGGACAATAAGGACTCATATTGGCAACGCCAACTAGTTTGGGATAGAGGCATAGTTGTTTTTGTTGTAAAAGATATATTAATCGATTATAGATCATAGTAACCTGCCTAACAAAGCTTCGCAAAGCATAGCTAGTGCCCACACTAGATGAAGGAGGAAGATTGCAGTATGATAAAGATAGTCTAACTATAACGAAGCTGTGAATACGACGACAACAACATACCCAGTGTATTCCCACACTGTGGGGTCTGGGGAGGGTAGTGTGTACACAGAACTTACCCCTACCCTTGTGGAGGTAGATAGGTTGTTTCCGATAGACCTTGGCTCAAGAAAATCATTTCTCAGGAGGTTATAACGGAGCTGTGAATATGGATACAAATTATTTACATACAGGACCCCGACATAATTTAATGGTAAAAACTTAACTGCACGTATTGTTTATACTAAACCAGTAAATGCAAGACATGTGTCTTTCAGACACACTGTTTATCACTTATTATGGTTAATTGATACATATTTTTACTTTAATTCAAACTAGTAAGGTTATACTGTTTGGTTTGGTGCAAAACACTGCCTGCAAGTAAGTATTTATTCTAATTTATGCTATGATTTCCGTGCTTGAGGAACAATAATAATAGCAAAGATTGTACAAAAATGTTTTCAGTGATTTTAGCGGCCAATACAAAGAGCAAACATTAGGACACAGTGGAAATGAAATTCAATTATCAAAAACAATTTAGGAATTCAGTGCAACACAAATCACTCACCGGATAAGAAACACCAATGGAATCACTGATTAGAGAATTCGTCTTCTCACAAAACCTTCAACAGAGTTAAAAAAAACTACTAAACACAAAATTCTCAGTACAGAAAAGAAAAATAATTTCCAATAAGTAAAAATTATGAGAACTGACCTTAAAGGTTGTTTTGAAAGTGGACAGACCAGATATTCTAACAGTTTTTTGTTAATCCCAACAGCTCCATCTTTTAGAAGTATTCTTCCAAATCTCACCATTTTTTATTTTTTTTTTTCCTGCAAAATTTGATTCCGACGCTGAGGTTTTGATATGTTTTCTGCTCAGAACAGTGAGTTGAGAAGAATTGGGGCGGGTCAAGATTAGCGGGTAAGAAACGGGTCAGCTCCATTGAGGTTAATACTTATGATCTTTATTGAAGAATGAAGAGTGGCTTACAATCACTATTGATTAGATAATGTAGTATTTATTTAGTGTTTTTAATTATAAGGAGAGCTGATTAAGCACGACATGGCGCAAGTTCAGCTAACCGAAGATATCACATGACCTATCAAGGAGTGTGTGGAGGACGAGAATTAGGGCATAAAGTTAGTAGGCAGTTGAGCGTCTTTCCTTTTATTTTAATAGTAAATTTGCACTATTGCATTTCTTTCTCTATACTGTTGTGATTATGCATGCTTGCTTTGAACCGAGGGTCTATCGGAAATAGTCTCTCTACGTGCACAAGATAGGGGTAAGCTTGCATACTCACTAGTCACTATCTTCCCCAGATCCCAGTTGTGGGATTACATTGAGCGGTTTGTTGTTATTATACTGATTACTTCTGATTTAGACCTTCAAAATAGCTACTAGTTGATAATCAGCTTGCTAGGTTTCTTTTAATCCATTTTAGTCCGAACCTTAGACGGGTCAATTTGGGTTAAATCTATTTTAATCTAATCTTAGTTATATCAGTCATGTAATCTGTCAAATTTTAAAGAAATTAGGTTTCTTCTTTAGTTTGACAGGGAATCCCTCAACAGCCCTTAGAAAGACGTTAGGATCAAAATAAAGTCCGAGAAGGAATCTTTTCATATTGGTGTTTCGATTTCTGAAGAAAAATGAAGGTAAGAACTCAGTTCAATAGTAATATTGTCCATTTTACGCCTAAGTTGAAATATTTTAGTAAAGTTTAAGGTTTATTTTTTCGTGTTTTGCCGACTTGAAATTTGCCTAGAATGTTACAGTTGAATGTTAAAAAACGGCAACATACAACAACTGGTACCAACTATCTACAATAATCTTCAAAATTATAGTAAATAACTTGCTTTAACTGGTTAAAATATGTGTGTGAATTATATCAAGAATATTTCCCCATTTACATCACATGAGAATACAACCCCTTCTTTCTTTTCACGTGAAATAGGTGCATAGCTAAGTTCATCTTTCCACTATTTAGACTGCTAGTGCTAACGGGCTAATACCCAACCAGACTGCATGGACACATACCACAATATCCGCGCGCGGTGGGGGTGGGGTGGGGGGGGAGGGTTGCGTCTTCGGGTGTCAAAAAAAGATAGAGATAGTTCCTGATTTGTCAACCACAGTTTAAGTAATGGACAATGAACCGTTGAAAACTATAGAATATATTCTGTACAAGCTGAATCTGGATTACTAAGAATTACTTTACAGAACGGTTGACTAAACTCAGTCATAAACTATCATGTTGCATGAATCCAGTAGTGACAAGTTAATCAGTCATTAACTCAGCATAATTCTATTAAAAAAATTAGCCCTAAAACGCCAATCGTAATTTCCTAGGATTCCATAAATTGAGAAGGTGGGGGACTTGTTTTCGTCTTCCCTGTACCTGCATAATATAGCTTTGCATCATTCGTGAACCTATAAAGAGTGAGCTTAGTGCAACACATAGTGTTAAGATTTCCAGTTTGGATCTTGTTAATACAGGAAAACAGCTCCACCCTAGTTGAAGGCATTAACAAAAGGAAATGTGAGTAGAGGATTCCAGTAAAACATACCATGAGCCCCACGTATCTCCACTTCACGCAATTCTTGGACAAGAGCACAGCAACAGCACATTAAGTGTGAGAGAAAATCGTCTATAATGCCTCCCTAAAAAGAAACAAAAATCAGCAGCATATCTCAATGATATTCAGTTTAACACCAGGTCTTGTATTTGATTTTGTGGTCAATCAAATACCTTCAAACAAGGATCAACATGATGAAGAAAAAGAACCTTCAGAAGCTTTTCCTTATCCCTTCAGATAGGCGTTTTCATATGGAGAGGAGGATTTCTCTTTTTGTATGGAGCGTTTGCAGGAACAACTTGCAAGTCTATTTTTCATTTCTGATTTACTAGAGGAATATTAAGTTTGCGAATCTAATGTGATAACTTGCAAGTCTATTTTTCATTTCCTATTTATTAGAGGGATATTAAGTCCGCGAATCTACTCTGATAAAGGGACAAATGCAGCTGCAGTAGTTTTGGTAGTTTACCGTGATGTTTAGCTTTTTCCGTAGCTTCTTTCTGATGCAGCATGTGTAACAACAGCAGGACAGTATCAATGAGTAAGCCATTAATTCATTACATGCATCTGCTGAAGCTGCATCCAACACAGTCAAAAGTCATTTAGGAGAGATCCAAATGGTATCAAAATCGTGAATAAACATCAAATAAAAGAATAGCATGTAGATATTGTAAGAGATATGTCTCAAATCAGTTGTATACGAGTTTCTAGAGGGATTTATAACAATCTTGGACTACTTCAACAATAACCTTAAGATTGCAGTTTGAATTGTCTCATCTGAAAACTTATTTGAGGGGAGAATCGTATTATTTACTGGAAACTTAATTGTTTATTTCTAGGTGTATATAACCTCCTTAGACTTGGCCTGATTTTTTTTTCTAATGCCAAACACGTGGAAATATTTTTGTTGATAGGTGTTGTAAGTCTTGAATCCAAGACCTCCGCTGTGACCGTTGAAAACTTGAAATTGTGAAACTTGTATAAGATATTAATAAATTAGAGAGATGCACTTCTATTTATTTATTTCAGTTTGTAGCGTGTTAGAGATATACAATGTCCCACATTGATTATATAACAGTTTAGAAGTAGGTTTATAATAGACTTAGGGGCCTTTTGGTACGCCGGATAAGGTAGGATAAGATGTGGGATTAAATGTATACCGTATTTGGTTGGCAGTATAAAGGATAAATTTAAACCGCCAATCAAACACGGGATAGATTTAAGCCGATATCCCACCTTATCCCATCAAACGTGGGATTATTTTATCCCACCTCCCAAGTGTAATAAACTAGTCCAGTGATTATAATCCCGAGATAATATAGTCCGACCCCAAGGTACTCCACTCAAATCCTTATCAATTTTGGCTGAATGCTCAAATTCTTTTAGATGCATCACCCAAAAGAACAGTGTTCACTGCACAAATAGCTGTACTTAAAATGAAGAAACCTGTTGCAAGATATCTATACACAGAGAATTCAAATTTTATGACAGGAATATTGATCTAAAGATTGACATACAATCTCCAAAATTTTCAAGTTCTCTAACTTACAAGACCTAGTCAACTATTGAGTTATGCGATTTGTTATTTTCTCTTAAAAACAAGAGAGAAATGCAATCAAATAGGTTGCTAATACGTGGTTATCAAATAAATAAGTAGCCAACGCCTAATAAAAAGATGGATTAACTAGTTCTTTCACATCTCTTAGATACTACTTAGTTTAACTTAACCACAAAACATAGTATATATGCTCTTACAGTGCGAACAGCACTTCAACTGCTAGTTCTTAATGTCATGCAGTGACTTGCAAAAATAAATACCATAACAATCGCTAATTATGATTGCTTGTAAATAGACAAAACAAGATTGCTGAAAATGAGTAACTAAAAGATGACTCCATTTTATTTTGTCACCCATGACTAGACAAGAAAGAATTGGACAGAGTATTAAGCCACTTACATATATGCCTGTCAGCTGCAGCGCTGGCAACTTTAGAAAATGTACCACAAGGAAAGAAACAAGTTTTAATGCCTGCAAGGTAAAGACACTATTTTAACTACAATATCTTGATATTACATGAAAATATCGCGATATCTTCTCCAAACTGATGAATAACAAGTAGCTTTCCCTCAGAAAGATGTAAAAGTGCAAACAAAGTAAACCAAAATGAATTGAGTTGAACAAGAAGGATCATATGTTAATGATGCCAAATGCGATCTTCCTTTGAAGTAAAGAACTATTGTTCATTAGCACGATTATCTTCCCAGCCAATAGTCTTTGAAGAAACTTCTATACCAAAAAGCATATAACAGGGAAAAGAGAATTTATGCATATGAAAATAAGCAAGTCATACGATCAACTAATTTCAGGATTCTCCTTCAAATAAAGGCTATTCAGCATGAGAAATGATAGAACATGAACTAACAGTATCTATCTAAGATCACATGACCAGCAGAAGACTGCAGTCGTGTGATTCATAGCAAGAAGAGCAGTACTAAAAGGACAAAGTGATAACACAAAAGGATAGCCAATTGTGCTTCAGTATCCTATTTCAGCCATGGGAATCCTTCCCACCTGAGTCTGCTACAAAGAAAAGATGCTTCTAATAACAATGACACGAAAAACATCCAATCTAAAGGAGTAAATGTTTGCGCCATTGACAACTTGAGCATGATCCAAATCAAAAGTAGCCACAGACTCAAATATTCTGGTCATAACAAACATGGATAATTGTTAACATGCGCCATGGCCATGGGTTCCAATACACTCCAAAATGAAGAGCGTATCACATAAAATAAATCAGTTGTATACGGGAAAAATCAAACTCCTTGTAAGGTTTGGATCAATTCAAAATATCGCAAAGCAAATGCAAGAACTAAAAGTTGATTCATTTCAATTTAAAAAGAGGAGAAACCAAAAATCGCCATAGTATATGGTAGAAAAAATATTCCATCCATAGGTAGAGGTGTCTTAAGGATTATGCTTCAATGCCTAAGTATCCAACTTCCTTATCTCATTCTATCTTTTTCGAAATACACACCCAATTCAACATATTTTACTTTGCAAGATAGGAAAACATACAATGGTCACCATCATCTTAGCTTATTTAAAGTACTTAAAATACATAGCTCGTCGCACATTTCTCATTCTGCCTAAGAGTACCTCACCTTGATTAGAAAGATAAAGGTCATTGGCTAAGTTACATTTCCAGGTGCTTAAAACCCAATTTTGCAATTATATATCTGAAATGCTAACTAGAAAACTTGTGAAGGTGAATTCAGACATCCTTCACCAAGAATGTTTTCAGGTTGGCATCAGTCCCTTGTTGTTTGCATTCTACCTTATTAATCTAGTTAGCCTATCTGTAATTGGCTCTAAAGTGCAGTTATTTGCAAGCTAGAATGGCACTTAGAAGCTTGTGGACTGACATTCAAGTTTGAGAGTATATGCACATGAATCTACTGCTAAATACTTTCTTGACTTTTTTCTTTTCTGAACCAAAGTGGTCTTTTTTTTGTACTTATACATCCAATGTTTCTTCTATTCTGTTTTACAGTCTACAGATAGCTTCGTCTATAAATCACCTAATCTTTTTCTGCCACTGGGAAACATTCCATAGCATGCTTAGTACATATATCCTGCATAAATGCCTTTTTGTTTTCTTTTCTTGTTTTGAATACTCCCTGGATTAAGCAACTCCTTTCCCTTGATCTAGCTACCCTACAGACCCTGTAAATGGAATGGAACCTCACTCCCAATACTTCCTCTGACTACTCCGAAGATATCAAGAGGATATTTATTACCATGCACCAAGATGGTGACAAATATTATCAATTTAGCATCAAGTCTTCAGGAAATCTACCCAACGACCTATACAGAGCACCGACATTGTGACAAATATTATCAATTTAGCATCGAGTCTTCAGGAAATCTATCCAACGACCTATACAGTAGAAATGAAATAACAAATAGATTTTAATACTCCATGCTGGTTTCTCCATGCCAATAAATATCCTTTTGTTACTTCCCCGAAATCATCAAAAAAATGCACAAAGGAGCTGTTTGATAGGCTAAACAACAATCATGACAAGCTTTTAGTTTCTGAAGATGGAGCATTGAATAAATTGTTCACTTTGATCAATAATAACAAAATTTTCCTCAAATTACAAAGTGTCTCACATAAAATTGGACTTGCGAATACAAGTACATCAACATGGGAAGTTTTCTGCACAAAATTTACTATTCTGGACATTTTACATCTTCAGTACAAATATCTATCAACAAATATTCATTGAAGAAACTGATTATCTTTCATTTAAGCAAAACTGCTATGAAAAACGATAGAAAAGATGAAACCATGTACTGTAACATAAAGAATAGTAAAGCAAAGATGTTGAATGTACATAAGAGAGGTTCTGAACAGCAGCCCAACAGATCTGAATGCCACTCGTCATATCGATCTGAACCCTTTGAAGACAGCAGTTCACGCTGAGATGAAACTGATGAAGTGTTTCTGTAGATAACATAAAAAACAGAATGGTTGAGAGAAGAGTATAGGCACTGAACTCTCAGACTCTAGAGAATTCACAAGATAGCTTCCACATCATATGAAAGGTTCAATAGTATCTATAAAGGAAACCTACCTTGAAGTTGACTGTTTCTCATCGCTCTTTGTATAACTTCTATCATAGTGTTCCTTGTCACTATTGACATCTGAGTGACTATGCTCTAACTTTTTGGTAGGCTTGGTGGGTGAACTCTTCTCAGAAAGAGATTCAGATGCAACTACCTCTGTGACTTCGAGAAGATGCTGAATGAATTCACAGTGACTTACATCCAAATTAGCTTGGGAACGTTGCAGTTCCAGCTGAAGCTTTTCATTCTCCTTTTGAATTGCCTCATTGATAGGCATGCTTGGGTAGGAACGAGAAAGGGTCTTCTTCAACACTACTGTATCATGTTTAGAGGGCTCTCGTTTCAAAATGACTTCTTGAACCTTCATGTCTTCAGCCTCCAAAGTGTATTCACACTGGTCCTTCTCAATGATTTCAAATCTCTCCTGTCAACATATGAAACGCAAAGATTTATCAGCTTTGAAGCTAGAAACTAGATACTGACAACACACCAATTGTACATGTGTAAATAATTAAGTCAGGGTGCAGGTTACTCCTTCCAATTCTGAGCAGAAGTGAGCAAACCAAGCTAGATTTGCATGCTTGAATAGATATATTAGAATAACATGAAAATTAAATAAGTGAGCAGATTACTGTTATTTAAAGATGCATCTGTCTTCCAATTACAATTTTTCTCATGCTTAAACTTGATAAAGAAAATATTGCCTTGGGAGTGATCACAGACATTTTTTTAACAATGTTTGTAAAACAAGAAATAAGACAATACTGGCCCTTGACTTTGTTAACAGTCAGCAGTTACCATAGCAATGAAAAAAGTTAGTTCATAACGTCCTAGCCCTTGACTTTAGTTCATAACCTGTAAAGTGGAGACAAGAGAATAAGAATACATAACCCAGCAGAAGAGAGAGGTTGAAGATACCCAACAACCCCGTGACAGCAGATTACTATGAATTCCAACTCTAGACCAAGGAGAAACTGCTTGATACTAATATCCCATGGCTTTTGTCCATCATCTGGTACATTGAACTAGTCCACATTTCCCAAACATGACCCACCTCATAATCTTATGCAAAATGAACAAGTGATCAGAGCTGTCTATTTTGCAGGAACCAAAATGTTTGAGAAACTCTCGTGCACTAATTTTTCTCCTAATTGATAGCACTTTACACAACAAGTAAGCTAATGTAAGAATTTATTCTTGAATTTACTGACACTGTTGTTGGTAATTGGTATTTATCTTTATGATGCTAATACATTCAAGCTTTTTATACATGTTACAGCATGAAAAAAGGAAACTTGTTCTTCCACACAAACATAGTATTTAACGAAAGAAGAAGTCAACCAAAAAGAAATCTGCTTAGCATCTGAAAACAAGGATTTGAATAGCAATTAACCAGCAAACCTAGTAAAATCTTATAATAGGAAAAAGATCTTACAATAGGAAATACGTGCAAGATTAGCAGGTAAGAAAAACCCATACTATAGCTTTGGGGATCATGCCAATATCAAACGAAGCAATGACCTGACGAATGATTCCAATTACATATCATGAATTCAGACTTCCAGTCAAACTTAATATACAAGTAAGAACAAATGCATAGGCGTGGGACGGATTATGAATGAAATAAAATAGATTATGAAGACATGTAAAGCGGAATGCTTGATGCTATGGATAAAGAAAGCAAAGTTTCAATACCCTGACTCGAGCATTATCCACCAACGTGATAAGAGGTATGATCTTCAAATATTGGTCAATCTCATTCTGAGCCTTCCGGAACTGGTAAACAATGTTCCATCCCATAGCCAACAGATAAAGATAGCTCCTATCCTGGCAGCTTTGGACCAACATATAAGACCTCCTTAATGCATCTTCAAGATATTCCAATGGCTCGCGGGTTTCGGGATACTTCTTGAGTTCTGTAATCTTAAGTTGCTCCAATAAATTCCCGATCAACTTGAGATGTTGCGCGAACTGCCTACAATTCTTCTTGTGCATCCGAGCTGTGCTTGCAGCTTTTACAATCATCCCAATTAGCCTCACTGCATCAAGGCCAGCAAGCTGGGCAAAGTTTGCAACTTCCCCAAAGTGTTCCCACGTCGCCATTCTCAATCCCGGATTATTCCCTCAAACCCCTTTATTTTTAAACTCACAAGCACACCCTGATATCAATTGAATGATAAACTAACATTGGTTCACTCAAATCTCTTGCATAATAAACTAACTAATCCAGTTTCAGATTTATCTTTTCCTAATCTTGGACAAATTATCTCTAAATTATTCTGTGGTTGTGTAGCAGGCAATCCAATTGATTAGTCAACGTGTGTGACCCACACACCACCGTCCTTAAAAAACATATACGACAAACAAATGTCAGCCTGCAATGTCCAGTCAAGAGCTCCCTCGGTTTTATACTGAGACCACTGGGAGCACAACTTGCAACAGTTCTTGCAGCTACTGAATTCCAGATGAAGATCCTCAGCTGCAATGTAAGCTCAAAACATGAGTCAAAAAGATCTCAAAGCTAGTCAAACATTCCATTACCTTTCACTCTCCCATTTCAACAAAGAGATAAAGGCAAAAGGGAATATACAATAAATAGGAAAAGATATTGTTTTGACTCTTCACTTTAAGATCAAGTATCCCCACAACAAAATGGAAAAGCAAGAAACGATTTTGCTTTTTCAAAATAAAGGAAACCAAGAAACAGTTTTCAGCATAATCCAATTAAAATTCCTAACAACATTGCCTGAATTAACGGTGACGCTGCCGTCACCCCCCTGTACTCCACCGGAATTATCCACACATTCCTAGATAAACCTGTAATAATGTGGTCCAATTCATCATATTAAGCCACACATTATCCCAGCTCACATATCTACATCGATAGTATTATACATGTCCACACAAGAGGCCAAAATTTTAAGTCAGTGTATAATAATACACTACAACTATTAATTCTTTGTGATAATGGATACAAATTTCGTGTGTGTATTTGTGTATATTTAAAACACATTACACCCTCACATTCCTTTTTAGGCTGTCATTACTCCGTAACTTCTAATTTACACACAATTTAGACTTAAACTGTTCATTTATATAATTACAGAATATTTATGGCTTCTTTTAAACACATAAGTTTCAAAAAAAAAAATGATAATCACATAAAATGATATGATACCAGAGAGTATTTTCTAAAATAATAGGTGCAAATTTTTTGTATAAGTATACTTCTTTTTTGAAAAAAAAAATTAAATTAACTTAAAATTTTTCACAAATAGCCACTTTTCAACCTGCTGTAATTGAAAATAACCACTGTCCTAAAGTTTCAAACTCCAAAAATGAAACTAGAACAATGGTTATTTTTCAAAAATAGAGTAAAAAAAGTAACTAGTGGGCACTGTTTCTACTGTAGAAGTACTGGAACAATGTGTATCCGAGGTGTACACACAAATAATTTAAGCAAATGTAGCTTTTTGGGCAGAAAAAGTAGAAATCCAGATGAGTTTTTCGAAAATGTTGCACACAAAAAGATGGGTAGAAGCTAAAAAAAATGGGTGGAAGAAACGTAAAATTGAGAGCAAAAAGGACATGGATTTCTGTGAATTACAGCTTTACAGGCATTGATTTGAGGGAATCAACTTCCAAATTGCAGAGAACAGTGTGTGTGTGAGAGAGAGAGAGAGAGAGTGGTTACCGGCTTCGGTGTCGCTTGTCTTGGAGCTCCGTTTTGCTGCACATTGCAGAAGGAGAGAGTGTTTTGCAGAGTCACACTATTTGGATTTGAGTGGATACATACGCTGTCAGACTGCCAGAAAAGCAATTTGGCGTTTATTTTTAATTTGCCTAAAACGCCCTCCACTTTTTCATGTTCTTACAAATGTTACCACTGCCACCACGAGTCCGAAACCAAAATAATGAATTTTTGGACTCAAAATTCCAGCTAAAAAAAAAATTATCTTTCTAACTAATTTTTAGTTTAACGGAAATTTAACCATTAAAGCAAAACGTAGAATACTGTGATTTACTTAATAATTTATTTTTTATGTAAAACACAATATAATACTACGCTTTACTAAAGTGCAGTATTATACTGCATTTTACTTCATTTTTGGGCACACCAATCTGCGGATAGCTGACATGAATAATTCATTTTTTTGTGTAAAGCGCAATATAATACTTAATTATTTAATTAGACAGAGTAAATATCTATGAGTTTCAGGCTCGATATTTGAGGCACAGTAGCACCAAGCTATCCTGAATTCTTATGTGTGTCAATTTCAATATTTTTACAATTTTGTTAGTTTTATAAATTAAATAATTAATTTTTAATTAGACAGGGTATATATCTATGAGTTCCACGCTCGATATTTAATTTGACAACATATATTAATTTGTTCGTTCTGTATATTTGTTTTATAAATTAAATAATTAATTTTTGTAAAGTGTAATTGGATAGAATTTGTAGTTAGTAGATACTTAAACTACAGAGATTCTACATTAAAAAGCTCTATATTTTACTAGGCTAAAAGGGCACTATTCTATAAGCAAATAAATAATCTAAACTAAATAAAAACAACAAAGATATGAACATAACATTCACGAAATTACATATAATACAGTAAAAGAAATTTATGACCTTTTTTATTAACAATAAAAATTATTTATCAACTTTTAACGATTTTTTTTAACACTAATAATTTAATCCGGATAAAAATAACATATAAATTTAATCGCAAACAAAACACAAATCAACATGGAAACACATTCAAGAAAACAAATATGCATAATTATATGAGTTTTCACATAAACTAAATCGGAATAGCTCAATTTATGTTTTTAAAAATGTCAGAAATTTGAAATTTTGAGCCCGAAACAAGGAAACCACAACAATCGAAGGTTTGGGTTGTATGCGGAACCTACAATCTTTACTTTTTGTGTGACAGGTGGGGTCCACTCGAGTTTTTTTTTTAAATCGGGGGGACCGCTGCTGTTAGGAGTATTTAATGGAGGGGGGCTGTTCTGTCGTGGATAGGGAAGAAATGAGGATTTTAAATTGAAGAAGAAAAACGCAGTATAATACCTCGTTTTACTAAAATATAGTATTATATTACATTTTCCTTTAACGACTAAATTTTCATTAAACTGAAAACTTAGAAGAGTAACTTATAAAGATATTTTGAATCTCAAAACTCATTATTTAGATTTCAGACTCCTGCCACCACAACTAACTTTTGCACGAAAATAAGACCGTATTAATATTATATTAAAAATTATACTTGAGTTATAAAGTAAAAGTGTAAAATATGTTAATATGATACATAGATTATGAATTTTTAATTGGCAATTTTTTTACTTTGATATAATCTAAGTGTAAGATATAAAATAAATTAAAAGTGCAAGATATATAGCTCGTTCAAATTGGAAAACATTAACTGTAATTACACTTTTATCAAATATATTACAAAATTTTATTTTTGAATAAAGATTTATTCTGAAACAATAATTTATCAATGACTATTTTATTTTTGGATCTTTATGCTTGTTGAGCCGTTAGTGTTATTTAATGTTGGTGGACAAATTTTCGCTCCCTCTCTTTCTTATTTATATTCTCAAATATTTTCTTTGTCATTCTAATTATTGAGCTTAGTAATAAAATATTTTTCAGATTACCAATCAAATAATTTCAGTATAATGTGTGTATATATATATATATATATATATATAACAAAAAAATAAAACAAGAGCATCCAAAATTAACCAAAAATATAAACAATTTTTCCTCGACTCCAACTAAATGTATTCTAATAACATAATACATTGACAGCTTGTTTGGATGGTTGTTACCCATTGCATCGTATTGTATTGTTGCTTTAAATACAATGTTTGTTTTGATTGTTACTTAAATTTTATTGTATCGTATCGTTAAATCCGTCGTTACATAACGACGAAATGTGTCACTTTATGTAACGACCGATTTGGTGTGGTCGCGTCGTTACCTTGTCTTTTTCTCTCAATCTCACCCTTTATTATTATTAAATTATTTTATTTTATCATTTACCCTAGTTTTTTATATAGTAATTTTACCTTGTATCATAATTTTTCTTTATAATATTGCAAGTTTATTCTTCATATTGCTCGTGCGTGATATCATGAAACGATGACAAACGACACAATCTATCCAAACATTGTATTTATCAAATAATACAGTACAATACAATATAGTACGATATGATACATTATGAAACGATGCGTAACAACCATCCAAACAAGCTGTGAAGGAATTGTACTCTAATAGAACAATTGCATTATAGACTTCCTACTATTCAGAGTTTTGTAATTTTATAAATGCATCTTCTTTAAGAAGTAAAAGATTATTTGATATCAAAGTTTTAAATATTAGAAAAATATAGTTGTGTTATATAGTTCAAATAAGAAAGAATTTATATAAGAAAAAAGATAATCAATTTTAAACTCTTAAATGTTAGGAATTCCTACCGTTCAAATAGAAAAATATGTAATGGCCGTAATTTTAGATGATTTTAAACTCCTAAATTGTAGGAAAATAATTAAATGATAATTTTATTTAGTGTAAAATTTATTTTTAAAAGGTAAAAAAGGCGAACGACATTTCGTTAAGGGTCTTTGTGCTTTTAATATAGTATATATATAAATAGTCAATTAACTTTTATTTTATGACATCAAATTTACTAAATTATTTTTTTGAAATGAAAAATTATTCAACTTTATCTAAATAACACGAAAATCATTAAACAATACAGAAAATATTTAGTAATTTTTGTGATATTTAGATAAAATTAGTTGATTTATTTAAATTATTTATTCATAAATAAGTGCAAACTTTTTTACAATAAAATCAAAAAAGAAGTGATTATTTATGACCTTATCCAAAAAGTGGAGGAGCTTGCTTAGGACAGAATCTGTTGGAAATCCAATCCAATAATGTTATATTTTACACAGTTTACCCTTAAACTTCGGATAAGCTGGTTTTGCCCCATTTTAATAAACTCAAGTATGAGCTGTAAAGGATTTACAGCTTGTTGTGATGGTTGTTACTTTGTATTGTATCGTATTGTTATTTTAAATATTATGTCTGTCTTGATTGTTACTTTAAATACAATGCTTATTTTGATTGTTACTTAAATTTTATTATATCGTATAATTAAATTCGTCGTTCTTTAACGGCAAAAAAATGTCACTTTATGTAACGACCGATTTGATATGGTCGCATCATTACATTATTTTTTTCTCTCATTTGCCCTTCCTTAATTAAATAATCTTATTTTATCATTTGCCCAACCTTTTATATAATAATTTTATCTTATACCTTACTTTACTTTATAATATTGTAAGTTTATTTTTCATATTGTTGTACATTATATATATAATACGATACAATATTTAACGATACATAAAAACTATCCAAAGCTGTTAGATATCATGGACATCGGATGGGTAAATTAGAAGTACTCCCAATTTGACTTGTAGTTACAAAAGCATCAAAATTAGTTAATGAGAG
The DNA here is from genome assembly GCF_000715075.1 of Nicotiana tabacum. Lineage (NCBI taxonomy): Eukaryota > Viridiplantae > Streptophyta > Magnoliopsida > Solanales > Solanaceae > Nicotiana > Nicotiana tabacum. The sequence continues at coordinate 14,701,212 of NC_134100.1, forward strand.
GTAGGTTATTAGTAAATTAAGTAGTCCAAGTAATCATTTTGCAGCCAATGAATGTTCTTTGGCTTTAATTGCTTTTACCTCTTGCTTAAAAGCAAGCCCACATAACTGTTTCATTTTCCTTTTTATTTAATTCTATGACGTTTGACAATTTTTTTTTTTATAACGGTCTATATATGCCAACATAGGATTACCTCAACTATATTCATCGAGTACCGCCGGGGACAGAGCTAGGTGAGCGAAATTGGGTTCGGTCAAATTCTTTTCAACGAAAAATTATATTGTATTTATAAGGTTAAATTATATATATATACATTAAATGTTGAGCTTTTTTAACTTTTTTACAATTTTACCTATTTTATTTTTTAAATTTTCTTGATAAAAATTTTGTTTTCTGCCATTCTCTTTCGGAATAAAAAGACAAATTTGCGTAATTTAAGCAAACAACTAAAAAACAAAGGAGCATGCATGTTCAACTTAAAACATCCATCCATATTGTGCAACTGTCATAATGGGACCAGCGCGGACATGTGCCCCCTACAACACGTTGTTTTCTCATCAATATCTTTACGAGCCATAATTTTAGGTGTAGTCACAATTTTTGAGGTAATTTGATGGAAGAATACTTAATTTTTATTTTTATTGTATTAGAGTTGCTAATTTATTTTTTGTAATGAAAAATTAATTAATTTGTTCTAAGTATTACAAAAGATGATAAAATATTTTTTGTAATTAAGAGTTCACTCAACTTTATCTAAATATAAGAGAAATTCACTAACCAAGTTTTTATGACCAAAAGTTACTCAGTTTTGCTCAAGTATCATAGAAAACATCTCATTTATTTCCTTTTGACTTATGTCATGCTTGAAAAGGTGAAGAGACTTTTTTGTTACGAAAAATAGTCTAATGCATTACGTTATAAAATATAGTTAAATGACTTTGATGCAATACAATAAAAGTTGAATGGTCATTTGTGAAATTAATCCTAACTTTTTAGTTGAACTAGTAGTCGTACCTGTGCGATGCGTGGTTAATATTAAAAAATATTAATTAAATTAAATTGTGATCGGGCTTGTTTGAACAAATTAGATCGTATTGCTTTAATAAATTATAATTGTCATCTTATTTGTCAATGTGATATACCCAATAATAAAATCGCTATTAGATTAAAGAGACTTATATAGTCATTGAATTAATTTTTTGTTCTATATTTTTCTTTATTCTATTATCCAATATTTAATATTTTTACATTGTTAATAGAAAAATTTATTAGCATATTACTTTGTTTAATATTTTGACCGTTCCCTTTCTTTTTGTAATATAAGAAAAGATATATATATATTATTAATGTTGAATTTTTTTTATTTTTTTGTTTTATTCTGCTGTTGTCAATAATATTATCTGAATTTTAATGAATAAAATCTCTATTAAATTAAAGGGACTTATATAGTCATTGAATAACTTTTTTGTTATGTATTTTTTTATATTATATTATCCAATATTTAATATAATTGCATTGTCAGTAGAAATTTTTATTAGCATATTACTTTGTTTAATATTTTTGTCTACCACTATCTTTTTGTAATATAATAGAAGATATATATTTTATTACTCATGAAATATTTTTTTCTTTTAAATTTATCCTATTGTTTACTTTTCAATTTGAATGGACAGATTTTTTTAATTTTAGTTTTTATTATAAAATATTTTATTTTATTATTTTATAGATATTTAAATTCAAAAATAATAACCAATAACTAAGTATTAACTAAATAACTAATTATGCCATGTGGCTTTTTTATGGCTGCCACTTGGCTTAAGGAGAGAATTTTTTCCTCTCCTTTTAATAATATATAGATTTTATAATATTCAAAATTACTGATCAGATTAATTTGAATTTATACTGTGGTTTATTCATGCACACTTTTAATTAACAACATGATTCTCCAACTCTTAACCCGATATTCATGATTAAGGATCAAGTTATTCTAACCATCTCATCATATCCTTTCGTGATCTTATAATCACCAAATTTGTTATTTTTGTTAATATACTATTTTTCTTATTTGCATAATAATTGTAGTGCAAGACAAGAGATTGCCAAAAAGATGAAGTTAGCATGTGTCTGGCCTAAATTCTACAACGCGCGCAACCGAATAAGTTGTCGAGTAGTCGTCACGTGTTAACAGTTGACTGTTGTGGTAGTGATCGGCCAATTAGTCAAACGCTTCTGTCTTGCCAAAAATTAGTTGGAAAACTCAATAATTGTGGTCATCTTTTCACATTGTTCCTTTAGTTTTCTCTTGTTCTGTTAAAGTTTCGTGATCAATATCTGAAACAAACTGGATATTACACCCAAACCAACTAATTATATTAACTCACTAAATTGAATTACAATAACCAAATATCAATAGAACAATAGAAAATAACACTAAGGAGATAGAAAGTAGATGAGGAGAGAAATTGCAACCTAAAACTAAGAAGAACAAGGATGAGAACTAGAGAGAGAAAAGGATGAGAGACAGACTGAGCCGAGGCTTCGACATAATTTGCATACCCCCTTCATTCTACCCGCTAGCCCCTTTTCTAAATAGTTGCTAATTGGGCCTGGATCCCAACTCAATCTTTGTGATAGTCTTCTGGTCTTATTTCTCAGCCCAATAACTGCTTGTGTGACAACATTGCATGTATCTATATTGGGCTGTTCATAACAATACTCGCGTCCTCTTTAAGAACCTTGTCCTCAAGGTTCGACTCGAGAATAGTGTTAGTAGAGTGCTTCCTGCTAAGTGCAGCCAAGCCTAACTGTGCCATGGTGAGTAGTATGTCCAGCAATCCCATAATAGTTATTGCCTTGCAAAACCCGTGTCCTTGTGACAAAGAGCAACAACATATCACCTCGAGAAACTCCATGGCATGCTTGAGTATAGGAGCAACTTCACAAAGCAGAAAACCAAGGGATCCAGGAAATACAAATTTGCTCTTGAAAGCTTCAATGAGAGGCTGTTGCACATTGTCTTGGTCCTTTTTCCGTAGTCCAAAACTTGGAGATATATGCAAGATGGAAAAACAACTTTTTCAATGAACCTCTAACTACAATTTTATCCAGAATCCTTAAGCATATGTTGTCATAAACTCTTAGAACTCCGCAAAATATGGTCAGCTAAAATTCCAGAAGATCTTTGCTCAAGATTTTAATGCCTCGTAGGGACAAACCTCCTGAAATACCCTTGTAGATGTAATTTGACCAAATCAATGGGTCCTTTAGCATTTTCAACAGAATAAACCAGCTAAGAAATGCTCTATAATTCAGAGGTACATCAGATTCTAAAGCACTAAAGTATGAATCCATTACTTGTCCTACTTTGGCTAGCATACTCTTCTCTGCCATAACTTGTAAAGCACACAAGGCATGATATCTGGTGACATATATACATCTTTGACAGTAAAACTCACGAACTTGATCGCATATCACAAAAGCCTCTAACAAAGTGCTGGGACAAATGTGAAGCAACCAGACAACAGGCTCCATTTTATCATCATAATGGATGAAATTAAAGAAACCTTCCTTAGACTCGTCATCCGACCCAATAAAGAGACACATCCAAGAGAAAAAAAATAGAATGTTGCAATTTCTATAAGCGCATATATCACATTGTCCCACTGGTGCTTTGAATTGCTCCATAAGTTGAGTAGTAACACCATTAAAAAGACTACATCAATGAATTCTCTATAGACTCCCCTAGTAGCTTGTAAGTTGCAGGAGAAGTTTTAAAAGCACCACAACTTTCAATACCCATGTCAACTCTGTTGAAGTTTGGCAAAATGCCAAAGTCCCACATTGGTTGGGAGTTAAGTTTGGAGGGGATTTTTCCCCTATAAAAGAAGGCCTAATGTTTAGGATTGAGACACACCTCTCATTTGCCTTCTCATCTGTTTAAGACATTTGTATCTTCTCTCTTTAGTATTATTTCACTTGTATTTTTGGAGTGGAATAAAATATTGGTTGCGTCCGAGGAGTAGGCAAAATTAGCCGAACCTCGTAAATTCTGGTGTTTCCTTTATTGTTGTTTTATTGTCTTATTTATTATTTGGTGGCTGTCATAATTTTTGGTATAGTAGTTGTGACTTATTCACACTATATACATTTGGCTTCCGCAACAATTGGTATCAGAGCCAAGGTACTGTCTAAGTATGCTCTGTGGTTGCAGCATAGTCTGATCTTCCACATCAGAAAAGATTTATCCTCCATGGAAATGACGAAATTTCTCTCAGAGAAGTTTGTTCAGCTTTGTACAGCTATGAACAAAGAAAGCGAGAAAAACAGAAGGGCGGAGAAGGAGAAGCACTGTTTGTGAGGGGTCGTCCTCAAAATCAAACGAGGACAAAGAAGGGAAGATCCAAGTCAAGATCCAGACCCAGCAAAGATGAATGTGCCTTTTGTCGAGAAAAAGGGCACTGGAAGAAAGACTGTCCGAAGTTGAAGAATAAGGCCAAACATAACAATGGAAAGGCTATTATGGATTCAAATGTAGCTGATTGTGATGATTCAGACTTCTCATTAGTTACAACAGAGTCATCAACATCATCAGACATATGGTTGATGGACTCGGCTTGTAGCTATCATATGTGTCCCAACAGGGACTGGTTCGTGGAATTTCAAGAAGGAGAATATGGAGTCATCCACACAGCGGATAACAGCCCTCTTACCTCATATGGCATGGTTCAATACGATTAAGGAACCATGATGGAATGATCAGAACATTGATAGATGTTCGATATGTACCGGATTTGAAGAAGAATCTCATCTCTGTGGGAGCCCTAGAATCAAAAGGGTTCAAAATCATTGCAGAAAATGGAGTGATGAGAGTATGCTCCGGTGCACTAGTGGTAATGAAGGCTAATCGGAAGAATAATAATATGTACCGCTATCGTGGCAGTACAGTTATTGGGACAGCGACAGTAACATCCAGTGACGACAAAGAGGCAGAAGCAACCAAGCTATGGCATATGCGCTTGGGACATGCTGGAGGAAAATCCTTGAAAACTCTATCAGATCAAGGATTGTTAAAAGGAGTAAAGGCTTGCAACTTGGAGTTTTGTGAGCATTGTGTTAAAGGGAAACAGACAAGGGTTAAATTTGGTACAACGATCCATAATACTAAAGGCATTTTGGATTATGTACACTCTGATGTTTGGGGTCCTTCCAAAACACCTTCATTGGGTGGGAAGCACTATTTTGTAACCTTTGTTGATGATTTTTCCCGAAGAGTATGGGTGTATACAATGAAGAGCAAAGATGAAGTGTTGGGAATTTTTCTCAAATGGAAGATGATGGTGGAGAATCAGACAGGCAGGAGAATCAAGTGTATTCGCACAAAAAATGGAGGTGAATACAAAAATGATCATTTCAATAAGGTCTGTGAAAATGATGGCATCATCCGACACTTCACTGTTAGACATACACCACAACAGAATGGAGTGGCAGAACGTATGAACCGGACCTTGCTGGAGAAGGTACGGTGTATGTTGTCCAATGCTGGCTTGGGCAAAGAATTTTGGGCTGAGGCAATTACATATGCATGCCACCTCATTAATCGTCTACCATCTGCTGCTATTGATGGCAAAACACCATTTGAAAAATGGTACGGAAAACCTGCTGTAGATTATAACTCTTTGCACGTGTTTGGCTCAACTGCATATTATCATGTGACGGAGTCAAAATTGGATCCAAGGGCAAAGAAGGCTATTTTTATGGGAATTACTTCTGGAGTCAAAGGATATCGCTTATGGTGTCCTATGACAAAGAAAGTAATGTTCAGCAGAGATGTTACCTTTGATGAATTTGCTATGGTAAATAAGGTAACAGAAGATACCAAACAAAATGAAGGTGCTTCTAAGCAGGTGGAGTTTGAGGGAAAATTTATTTTTCCTACACAAGAAGCAGAGGAGGAAACAAATGAAGATTACCCTCTGGAAGGAGAGCCAGTAGAGGAGATTCCAACTCAGGAATCTCAACAACAACTTGAATCAATAGCAACCAGCAGGCCAAAAAGAACAATAACGAAACCTGTTCGTCTCATAGAGACGGTTGCTTGTGCAACCTCAATTGTAGCTGATGATGTTCCTACTACTTACAAAGACGCTGTCCAAAGTTCAGAAGAAGATAAGTGGAGGATTGCCATGAATGATGAAATACAGTCCCTTCATCAGAATCATACATGGAGATTGGCCAATCTCCCGAAGGGAAAGAAAGCAATTGGGTGCAAATGGGTATTTGCAAAGAAAGAAGGATTTCCTAACCAATTAGATGTTCGCTACAAAGCAAGATTGGTGGCCAAAGGATATGCTCAAAAGGAGGGAATTGATTACAATGAAGTGTTTTCTCCAGTTGTAAAACATTCCTCCATTAGAATTATGTTGGCTTTGGTAGCATAATTGGATTTGGAACTAGTTCAGATGGATGTAAAAACTGTGTTTTTACATGGAAACTTGGAGGAGGAAATCTACATGACTCAGCCAGAAGGATTCAAAGTTGCTGGAAAAGAAAATATGGTGTGCAAACTTGAAAAATCGTTGTACGGATTGAAACAATCTTCTAGACAATGGTACAAGCGATTTGACGAGTTTATGTTGCGGCAAGGGTACAAGAGAAGCAAATACGATCATTGTGTGTATTTGCACAAGCTTAAAGATGGTTCCTTTGTATATCTTCTCCTATATGTTGATGATATGTTGATAGCTTCCAAGAATTTGGAAGAAATTGATAAGTTGAAGATTCAACTGAAGAAGGAGTTCGAGATGAAGGATTTGGGTGAGGCAAAGAAAATTCTTGGCATGGAGATAATTAGAGATAGACGTTCAAAGAAACTCTGTTTATCTCAATAGGAATATTTGAAGAGAGTACTTCAACGTTTTGGCATAGATGACAAGACTAAGCCAGTTAGTACTCCACTTGCTTCCCATTTTAAGCTAAGTACTACTATGTCGCCAATGGATGAAGCTGAACGAGAGTATATGTCAAAGGTACCATACACAAATGTTGTTGGTAGCTTGATGTATGCAATGGTTTGCACAAGGCCTGACATTTCACAAGCTATTGGAGTTATTAGCAGATATATGCACAATCCAGGGAAGGAGCATTGGCAAGCTGTGAAGTGGATTCTACGGTATATTCATAATACTGTAGATGTCGGGTTAGTTTTTGAGCAGGAAGACAATCAGTCTGTAGTTGGATATTGTGACTCAGATTTTGCGGGTGATATGGACAAACGAAGATCAACTACTGGTTATGTGTTTACTTTTGCAAAGGCACCAGTTAGTTGGAAGTCTACTTTGCAGTCAACAGTTGCTTTGTCTACAACAGAGGCAGAGTACATGGCTATTACAGATGCTGTGAAAGAGGCAATTTGGCTTCAAGGATTGCTAAAGGAGCTTGGTGTTGAACAAAAAGGTATCACAATTTTTTGTGATAGTCAAAGTGCTATTCAATTAGCGAAGAACCAAGTTTATCATGCAAGGACGAAGCACATTGATGTTCGGTATCATTTCGTACGAGAAATCATAGAAGAAGGTGGAGTCACGGTGAAGAAAATTCATACTACAGAGAATCCTGCTGATATGCTGACAAAGGTGGTGACTGCGGTCAAGTTTCAACATTGTTTGGATTTGATCAACATTGTTGAACACTGAAGATTGAAGATGAAGACACAACCAAAATTTGTTATTGAGAGAGAATTGAAAATGTGGAATTTTGCCAAGGTGGAGATTTGTTGAAGTTTGGCAAAATGCCAAAGTCCCACATTGGTTGGGAGTTAAGTTTGGAGGGGATTTTTCCCCTATAAAAGAAGGCCTAATGTTTAGGATCGAGACACACCTCTCATTTGCCTTCTCATCTGTTTAAGGCATTTGTATCTTCTCTCTTTAGTATTATTTCACTTGTATTTTTGGAGTGGAATAAAATATTGGTTGTGTCCGAGGAGTAGGCAAAATTAGCCGAACCTCGTAAATTCTGGTGTTTCCTTTATTGTTGTTTTATTGTCTTATTTATTATTTGGTGGCTGTCATAATTTTTGGTATAGTAGTTGTGACTTATTCACACTATATACATTTGGCTTCCGCAACAAACTCAACCCTGTATTTCAACAATCATACAACTTTGTAATTAAACTTCTACTTCTTTTAAAAACCCTTCCAACATTTCTATGCATCTGATGCAATATTTAAATGTTTATTAGCAATAGACACACAACCTAAATTATTCTGCCCCGTGTCGAGCCAATTGTCCAAAGAAATACAAAATGGAACAATCCATAGTACGGCATCAGACTCCAAAACGTAATATGTGCATGCCCCATATGACAACAATCACAAGTCTCAAATTTATGACAATCATCCAAAGTGATACCACTTTGCAGAGGGAGTACTTGACCAATATGAAACATCTCAATTAGAAGTACAAATCGTACTTTCAGAGTGCCATCTTCTGCAGATTTTACATCTTCAAAAGTAAATTCTACTGTATTGGGTGCGGCATAATTAAAACCAGGATCAAATGGGAATTGATTCAAAATACATAAATCATTGGAATATGATGCTCTAATATCCTAATAATCTGCTTGAAATCATCCACAACCATGACTGAAAAATATCTTGCAGCGCCAATAAATGTGGTAAACAAACCAAAACTAGGATCAAATGAAGAGTCTGGCGAAGCAGACCTTGCTCTATAATCTAGACCACACACTGCCAGGAACAGTCTAACAGCTTCATTGGCCTGGATATTTGGGGACTGCTTGGAGTAACTTTCAGCAAATTTTTGAAGTAATCCCTGTATATTCTCCGCCATAGCAGGTTTACGTGTTACAGACAATAAGATATCATAAAATTTTCTCTCTTGCCCAGTATCAACCCAATTGCATTTGTGTAGGTTAACATCATGGTGATGGAACAATATATTTTGATTAGCACCAGCAAATAGGAATTCTATCCTTGGAAATCTCCCAATAACATTCGACGTGACATATCCTTGTCTAGCAAAAGGAATCAGATAACTAGTTATATCCCTTAGAGACGAAATTGCCAACACCTTAGCTGCATTGTCTCTTGTATTTTCCTCCTCTTTATTTTTATATTCCAGTAGTGTAGTTACATTCCAATTGTAACCAGTTAAACTAACTAAAGAAGAAATGGGAACATAGTTTGAAGAAATACCGATATAATTAACTAGAACCTTAGTGGTAACCTCGATTTGCAAGGTCTCACAATGAGACTGGTGTGTGTTGCCATTTCCCTGAGAGCCTTCATCACACACCTGGACCTCTTCTGATTTTGCATCATTTAAATCAGATTCCGTTGTATCAGTAAGGACTTCAACATTTGATCGCTTAATAGCAAACACCTTGGAACAACAACATCCATGCGACATATTGTCGAACATCTTGTCTTCAATTTTAGTAGAATAATCCTTGATTATAGCCAGATCTCCGGCGATTCGAGATGATATATACGAAAACGAATTCGCACTTTTGCAACAAATTGTTCCCAATCCGTCAATTGCTTGTTCCGGAGAAGCCATTGGAACCACTCCAACGCCTCACCTTCTAGGTAAAGAGATGCTCGTAATAATTTGTTGTTTTCTGATGTGCCGTAGAATTCAAAGTAGCGTTCAGCCTGAGAAATCCATAACTCTGGATCCTCGCCACTAAATCGTCGGAATTCCACCGGAGTAGGCTTATTCGTTGCAAGGTTTTCAACCATCTCATGTAACAATGAACGAATTTCGGACATATCCTTCGACAACAAATCATTCACAGCCTTAACTAAATCATCAATAGTTCGAAATATTTGGTCCTCCATTGAAGACCTCTGGATGAAAGCACCAATGAAACAAACTAGATATTACACCCAAACCAACTGATTATATTAACTCACTAAACCGAATTACAATAATCAAATATCAATAGAACAGTAGAAAATAACACTAAGGAGATAGAAAGTAGATGAAGAGAGAAATTGCAACCTAAAACTAAGAAGAACGAGGATGAGTAACTAGAGAGAGAAAAGGATGAGAGACAGACTGAGCCGAGGCTTCGACATAATTTGCATACCCCCTTCATTCTAGTAAAAATTGCACGGGGCGCCCTATTTGGACGCCCCGTTTTAACCTGTAGCCACTTTGTCTTTTTGTTTTCACCCGTACCCGTTTTTTTTGTTGTTAAAAGCCATTTGAAAAGACTATTTTGCTCTTCTTTATTAAAAGACTACTTTCTCTCCAAGTATACGCTAGTCCTCTACTGTCTTTGTCTCTCACTCCTGTTATTCGCATTTTTTGATTTGTTCTTCTCTGAAATCAAACGGTTTTCGTTGTTGTTTGGATTTTTCAACTGCTAGTCGTCGTTGTTACCACATTACGATTTAATCACATGTACATTGCATTAACTTTTTGGGTTTTACTTTACGATTTAATTTCTGATTTTGGTTTTGATAGTCATGCATTAGTTTTACTTTTACGATTGTGTTTTTAGGTTTTTTGAACGAGTGTTTATGTTGTTGATGAAAATTCTATATTTATGTTTTTTGAACGAGTATTTAAAAATTTTAAGAGTTAAATATATGATACTATTTAAGAGCTGAAGTATTATTTGTTTTATAATAGTTCAATGATACCTTAGATAAACAGAATTTGTGTTTTGTTTTTTGTCAAAACTACAACATGTTTTTTTGCTGAATGTTTTGTGTTTGTAACTGGTGAAGTCCAGCTTAAAGAGCTGAAGTTTTTGTGTTTGTTACTGGTGAACTTCAGCTCTAGAGCTGAAGTTTTTGTTTTATAACTGTCGAACTTCAACTCTAGAGCTGAAGTTTTTGTTTTATAACTGTCGAACTTCAGCCTTCTTAGGTATTGAAGTTTTAACTGATCTTTTGATAATGTCCTGATGTTATTTTTTGTAACTTTTACTTTTTTTGTACAGATGGCTCCCAAAGCACCTAAAGATCCTAATGCAGTTAAAGTAGGCAAAACACCTAAAGCACCTAGACAACCTATAATACCCCCAGGTCCTTATGTCCCTGCTCCTCCACCTACAAGACCAGGGCAAAGATATTTTGAGTTTGGAGATTGGTTTAACTGTAAGGGTTACTGGAAGGGGAACCATGATTTGAAGAAATTAATTGCAACTTTCTTGACTCCTACACAACGGGATAAGCTTACTAATGGTACATTTCAATACATTATGGCTATGGAGAATTTCCAATGCAGCATGAAGTTGGTTCATTGTCCGTGTCTTTCTTGAATATTCACCAATGATCGAGACTCCATTAGTTTCAAGATTTCTGGTCATGATGTTTCCTTCACCCTTGAAGACTTTCACATTATGTGTGATTTGCGGATCACAACACATAATGTTGAAAAACCAATTAATCGAGAGAGCAATATTCTGAAGCGGTATTTTGGTAAGTCCAAGGGTGTGACTTTGAAGGATATTCGAAATTTTATGACTCGCAATGAAATTCCAAAGAATGCTGTGAATCACGTACATGTATGCGAGAGTGATGATGATGCTGTTAAGCTTATGGAAATTCTTGTTGTAGAGTCTATTTTGTTTGGGAAAAATACCGAGTCATGTGTGATGGAGGAATATGCATCTATTGTTGAAGATGATAAGGTTTGTGCTGAATATCCTTGGGGTAATGTGGCTTATGAGAAGCTCATTTATTCACTGAAACATGCATTGGACAAGCAGAATAAATTACATACAACTGAGTATAAACTTGGTGGATTTCCATATCCGTTATGTGTTTGGTTCTATGAGCGCTTACCAGATGTTCGGGAGAGGTATATAAGAGAGGATGAGTACCTTGATACCCTTCAGGTTCCCAGGATGTTACGTTATGTATGTGTGGGAGAGCCTAAATTTGCTGAACTTTATTATATGTTCAGTACTCATGAAGTAAGTTACTTTTTTTTTTGTCTTTGTGTTAATATGTTGATGTATTAGTTTTTTTCTCCTCATAATATACTTTTTTGTATTAAACAGAGATATCGCGACTTTAGGGTATTGCATATAATTCCTACAAAAGAGGAATTGAATTCAATGCCTTTAATTCGTTCAAAGGTAGTTAATGCAGTTCCTTCAATTGGTGAATCACCACGTACTCTGAGTCGATCAAAAGAAGTGAATCGAATTCCTGTCATTGGTGAATCACCACGTAGTCGGAGTCGAACAAAAGAACTAAATCGAATTCCTTTTATTGGCGAATCATCTCGTACCCAGAGTCGTTCTACCCGTTCTACATCTGACTTTGATGACAATGAATTACTTGAGACAATATGTTCTGTAAGTTTTGATCTAAAGTTTTTTGGTTTTGTTTTTGTAAAAGTACAACATGTTTTTGAGCTGAAGTTTTCTTCTATATCTGAATTTTTGTTGTTTATCTATTCTAGAGGTTAACGACGGAGGTTCAAAGGCATGCAGAAAAAGAAAGAAGCACGATCGTGAACGAAGTTTTCGATAAGTTTAAAAAGGATGAGCAATCTGCTATTGTTGATGCGGTTTTTGCAAAAGTGAAGGTAAGCTAATTTATAGAGAAGTCTTTTATTTCTGCTGATGTTATTCAAATTAATCATTGTTAGTAATTTTTTTTCTAGGAATATTTCGATGAGAAGTTTGAACAGTTATTTAAGATTGTCAACAAATCAAATGAAATGGACGATGACAGTTTTGATTTGAGTAACCATCGAGAATATGATAGGGTGATTGACTGTTACGAACCTCCATCGGTTATTAATGCATCAGATAAAGTCGTATATGTAAATGCTACACGCGAGGAAGCGTCTTTTGAAGGCGATCAACATATTCAGAAATAAGTTGAAGTGGAACGTTCCAGTGCTGATATATTGAGCAGAGATGTAAATGATGAAGAACAATTAGCAACTGAGAATGTTGGGAGTAAGCAATGTGCAGATAATCAAGTTGAAGAACATGATGCTCATGATCCATCGCATAAAGTCGCAGATGATAATGCTACACGTAAGGAAGCGGCTGGTGAATGTGATGAACATGTTCAACAACAAGGTGTATATGATCAAGTTGTTGGTACTGAAAAATATGCATCGAGTTGTTCTTTGGAAAGCGATGTTGGACAGGGCAATTTGTTTGATGGAGCAACAACTATTTGCAAGGAAATTTTAGGCGGTGATACGCAGGAAATTGTTACTACAGGTATAAAGTGTGAAGTTTATAATAGTTCATAAAAATATATAACAAAAAAACACAAAACATGAAACAAAACTTCAGTTGAAGATTTTTTTTGTAGCTGTCGAACTTCAGCTCTAGAGCTGAAGTTTTTGTTTTTGTAACTGTCGAACTTCAGTCTTCTTAGAGATTGAAGTTTTAACTGATCTTTTTGATAATGTCCTATAGTGAAATATTCACTACAGGTATAAATTTTTACTATGTTATATATATAGAAAAACTAGTTGATCTATTCCCCCTTTTTATGAATATGCAGTGGAAGTTGAAACTAGTTGTGCTTCAATTGACACAACTCAAAAAGTCTCTGATGATGCTGAATTAAATGAAGGTAGAATTGAGAAAAACCTTCCAGATAATACTCCAATGCTCCTCGACGTTGGTTCACAATTGAATGAAGCTGGAATTCCTGATATCGAGAAAGGCATGCAGGCTGGGGAAACCACAGCGGAAGACAAACGTCAAGGTATTCTATAGATCATGAATTTATTACATTTGATTGAAGTATATTTTTTACAGTTTGAAACTTTACATATTTTATTTTCTTTGTTGTGTTTTTGAATGATTTTTCAGAAAGACTCGAGGCAGCTGAAAAAAAATTTGGTGAGCTTATGCAGTTATATCAAAAAGGAGAAATACATTTATTCACACCTGTTGGCTCACAGACAGGTGTGAAGTGTGTTGGTATTATTTTATATTTTCCTTGCTTTTGCAGATATCATCTGATGCATCGCAACTTCTTCCAAATCCTAAGAGAAGGAAGATTTCCAGTTCTCCTATGTGTGACACCAGTGATATCGACAACTTCAATTTATGTTCATTTTCACTTGGTAGTACACAAGGGACTGATTCAGAAGGTAATTCTGCTGCTGTTGTTATTTGTGAAGAGAGACAAGAACGTCGTGAACAACAGGGAGTTGGTCAAGTATCTACCACTATGGCTGTGGTTTCTCCCCCTGCTGGTGAACAACAACAGTTAGTTGTGATGGAGCAGCAGGAAGAGCAAGCAAAAGGAAAACCAGAAAAAAAGGGAAAAGGATTCGTATGGAGAGTATTTGGTTGAGATCTCTTTACGTAGTTCATAAACGAAAGGAAAGGGGGCAATATTGGAAAGTAGGAAAGAATATACGAAGGTGTCCCTTCCATTATGTTAATCAAGACAGTGGATTGATGCAAAGATTTACAGAATGGTTGGAGATGGATGCCAGTGAATATGATTCCAATCCATTCAGATTAGCTGGAATTGATATTCGAAAATCATTCTTTACCGAGCTTATGGATCCTAACTCTGATCTTACGGATGAAGTAAGTTATTAAGTTTGTTTTTTTAATTGGTTTTCAACTGTATTTCCCAAAACTTTAGCTTATTTTTTATAGTAAAGTTTTTGTACTCTAATTTGGAAAACTTCAGCTTTATTCATACTAAAATGCTGAAGTTTTTAGCTTATTTGCTAACACTTAAGCCTAATCGTGATGAAGTTTTTGATATGCATTCTCTAGTGTTTTTCAAAACTTTTAAATCAAACATGCTGAAGTTTTTTAGATTATTTTCTAACACTTCAAACTGAATATGCTTAAGTTTTTGTCATGCTGTTTGTAGTTTTTTCACATGTTATCATTTGTTGTTGTTCATTTGCAGCATATGGATGTGGGCATATATTACTTGCGCAAACAATATTGCTATCACCTTCCAGCTTATCCAAAATCAAGATTTGCAGTAAATGATTTAATTTTTGATCAGTATATGACTAAGCTGGCTGGTATTCATCCTTCAGAAGAACAGATGGATAAAATTAGAAAAAGGAAGCAAAAGAGAATGGAGGGTCAAAAGAAGAGCAAATCAAAGAGAAAGAGGATATCCAAACAATAGGCTCAAGAAGAAGAAGAAGAAGCGGTTATTCAGCCACTTACGGACTTTAGTTGGTTTGAGGAAGAATCAACGAATGAAAAGGTGGCCAGCTACGTAAAAGGCATGGACCTTTCCTGTGGTATCTCATGGGCATCTGCCAGAAAAGTATTCTTTCCATTTCGACTTAAGCCAATGATGGCCCAGAGATCCACGCACTACTTATTTGAAATTCTGGACTTTAAAGATAAATTTATATATGTGTATGATTCCATGGGCAGTGTAACATATGAGCGTGCTATTGAACATGCCAGAAATTATACCCGCTTGATCCCACACTGTCTCAAATGCTTGGAATTTGGGGCACACAATAAATTTTATGGGGATAGTCCTGTGAAAAAATTTCAAATTAAGTGGATGAGCTCACCGCAGCAGACTAACAAGTACGTGTTTCGCATATGTTTTACCATGCATCTTATGTTTATTATTTTTTGCCCTTGTGTTAACTATTTTTCATGTTTTTTTGTAGTGTTGATTGTGGTGTATTTGCTCTTAAGTTAATTGATATGCAGTTGAATAAAGAAGATGTCTTCAATTTCGATCAAAGTCAGTCATTGACCTTCAGGAGAGAATTGGCTGTCAATCTTTGGGCTCTTGGAAAGTGGAAAAAAGATAGCGGCTATGAAACTCCAGAAGAACAACAAGGACATGATTATGGAGATTTTAAAGAGACTGTACGTGAAATTTTTGATTAGAGGATTGGTTGCACATAATTTGTATTTTGTGAATATACATTAAGTTTTTTTTTATTTCACTTTTGTTCATACAAATATGTTTCTGTCTTTTATTATGAATTTTAAGTACATTTTTGTTGAAAAAACTTAAGCATGAAGTAAATGACTTCTGCCTTTTAAGCTGAAGTTTTGGTTAAAAGTCATAACAAAAAGTATCGACTGAAGGACAAAAACTTCCGCTTATCAAATGTTGATGTTTTTAGAAATACACTAAAAAACCTCAGCACGTTGAGCTGAAGTTTTTTTGAAAAAACTGTACGAAAAAAATATTGAATCCAACAAAAAAACTTCAGCTTATCAAGAGCTGAAGTTTTTAGAAATACACTAAATAACTTCAGTAAAATGTGCTGAAGTGTTTTGAAAAAGCTGTACGACAAAAACTTTTGAATTCAATACAAAAACTTCAGCTTTATCAAGGGCTGAAGTTTTTAGAAATACACTAAAAATCTTCAGCACATTGGGCTATATTTTTTGCATTTTCTAGCTACTTTTTTATCATTTATCACCTATATCACCTACTTTTTGTGGCCTTATTTTTTACTATTTTTTTTATTGCATTTACCAACTACTAGCATTTACCTCTTACTTGTTTTGCCAACTACTTATCTTGTTACATTCAATTTCTCTGAACAAAAAATAGTTAACAATATCTTCAGCATTTATAGATATTAAATTGATTAGGTGCACTCTTTGGCTATATTAATGATCTCTTCACTTGAAAATTTTCATTGTCATCCATAGACTTCTATCATATTTCTTTAAATTTATATTCAAAGAAAAACAAGAAAATGTTGGCAGAGACATGCTTATTGGGTGTATCAGGGAGTTCATGGGAAGCAACGATAATGAAGGAAAAGTCTAAATACTTCATATGTGCAGAAGAGTGGCCAGATCAAACACTCGAGCTTCTGGACAATTTTCTCTTTTTACTAGTTGATAAATCTAACTTTTAGTAAAATTATCCTGGGGATCGAGTATTTGATGTGGCCACTCTCCGTCACATGTGAAGTTTTTTGGACTTCTCCTTCATTATCCTTTCTTCCCACGAATTTCCAGCTGCACACCAGTAAGCATGTCTTTGCCAATATTTTCTTGTTTTTTTTCTTATGAAAGAAGACGGGAGTTGCTAAAAAAATCATAGTACTAAACTTTGTCAACCTGTGTGTGACAGAAAATGCTTTGGTGGAATTAAATTTGGTGAAATGGAGAGTGACTGTCTTATAGCTCATGGTGCTGTAGCTAATTTGCATGAACGACTTTTCACACTTAGTGAGTCCTCACAGATGCACATATATGGAAAATGCAATAATATGGCAAATGTAATTCAGAGGTCCGTACAAGTTGGTAAAGAAAGGTGCTCGTATTGCCGCTTTTGTGAATCAGTTGAAGACATAGTGAAGGTTCATGGAATTTTGTTAAGAAACCCAATAAGAGCAACTAGGACATGTCTATGGCGAATATGAAGACACTCTGTCAATTTTTTGAATAGAGAATAATTTGTAAACAAAAAACTAGTTTTTTTTTCAAGGATGTAAGCGAAAACAAAATTGGATTGTGTGAATATACATTATTTTGTGTGATTTATGTGATGTGTTTTAAATTTTTGTTCTATTCGCATTAATTAGTTTTTTAGTATACTTGGATTGATTCAAATATGTTAAACTTTAGTATGAAGTAAATAACTTCTGCTTTTTAAGCTGAAGTTTTGGTTAAAAGTCATAACAAAAGTGTCAAATGTAGGACAAAAACTTAAGCTTTTTCTGCGTAAATTATTTGAAAAAGCTTTACAACAAAAAATATCGAGTCGTGGATAAAAACTTTTAGCTTATCAAGTACTGAAGGTTTTAGAAATGAACTAAATAACTTCAACACATGGAGCTGAAGTTATTTGAAAAAGCTTTACGACAAAAATATCGAGTCCAGGAGAAAACTTCAGCTCATCAAGTGCTGAAGTTGTCAGAAATGAACTAACTAACTTTAGCTCCATTAGCCGAAGTTTTTGAAAAAGCATTTAGAACAAAACTATTGAATGCACGATGAAAAACTTCAGCTTATTATGTGCTTTAGTTTTATAAATGCACTAAATTACTTCAGCACATTGGGCTGAAGTTTTTGAAAAAGCTTATGACAAAAACTTCAGCATGTTTTGGTATTTTTTTAAGTTGATACTTATCTTTTTTGCATTTACTATCTACTTTTTGTCTTTTGTCACCTACTTCATCTTTCATTTAAATTTATTTCACCATATAGTAAATGATCCGAAAAGTTATTTTTCAGGCTGAAGTTATTTTTTTACTATAGAAAAACTGTGTGCTTATTAGGGGTGAAGTTACATTTCTTTTTGCATTTACCACATACTTGTTTTACCACCTACCTATCTTGTTTCATTCAATTTCTCTGAACGTAAAACAGTAAAAACACCTGAAAAGTTACTTTTACATTTATAGATATTAAATTGATTAGGTGAACTCTTTGTCTATATTAACAATCTCTTCACTTGAAAATTTCATAGTCATTCATAGACTTCCATCATATTTCTTTAAATTTATATTCATCCTTAGTCTTTCAGCTTTTGTTAAAGAAAGAATGTCTGGTGGAAGCGGAAGTAGGAAGCCTAATTTTGATGAAATCATGTAGAAGTGGGAGACTTTGAAGTGTGAGTGGTACAATAACAAACCGATGACTAATCTTATGCTTTTGTGGGATCAAATAAAGGCTGATTGGGAGAGAATCAGGCCACAGTTCTTTGCCAAATGAATCATTCTAGAACAGGCTTAACTTGGAACACAGGTTTAGAGGTTATTCAACCTCGTTCGACAAGGTTGTGCAGCAGTTTGATAGTTTTCAGTTCTCTAGCTGGAACGACTATTCCAAGCTGCAAAACAACCTGAAGACTCTTCTTTCTCTTATTGACAGAGTAATCGTCGAACAAAGTCAGTTGCGTGATGAATTCGACAAGTTGAAGATTTATATCCTTGGATTCAGTGGTCTTTTGCCTGACTACCCTATAGTTATCTCCGATACTGATGATGATGAGATATTTAGAGAAATTGAGGAGTACTCTGATGATGATGATGATGGTGGTGATGATTGTTAGTGTTTGTAATCCTTTTTTATGTTTTAATGCTATGTTTTTTTGTTTACTTCAGCCCAGAGAGCTGAAGTTTTTATGTTCATTTTGTATAACTTAAGCCCTGAGAGCTGATGTTTTTGTTTGTAGTTTGTGTGTTGTTCTCATCTCTTTTTGTATCAGTGTAATCCTCATCCTCTTTCTTCTTAGCTTTCTATTCGCATTATCCTTGTTATTTGTTGGTATTTGATTTATACTTCTTAGTTGATTTTTATGTTTAGTTTTTGTAATTCTTTTTTATGTTTTTATGCTGTGCTTTTTTGTTTACTTCAGCATATTCATTAATGAATATGCTGAAGTTATTAAGTTCATTTTCTATAACTTCAGCTTATCGATGTTGAAGATTTTGTTTGTACATGCCTTTCTTTTGTGTGCTGTATGCGTATGTGTGTGTGTGTGTGTGTGTGTGCGTGCGTGTGTGTGTATGTGTGTTTGTGTTAAGGATATGTATTTCACATACTTTAACCTGAAGTTTTTTCTCGCAGAAGTCATTGCATACTTTTTAAAAATGCAACCAAACCTGTAAGCCTGCGCAACAAAAATGAGTGATTTGTACTTTAGCAATATATAAAATAGTCCAAGAGCTTCTTTTTTTTATTCCTATGAAAAAAATCACATTTCGAATATGTCATACAATAATGAAAGGCTAAATTTAGACCAAGGATTATTGAAGGTTGGAGTATTTTTCATTGTGTTTCTTTGAATATGGATGAGGTGCTGGAGAAGACAAGCAAGTTGTTATGTTATGCCCAACTTGTTTACATCGACTGCATTTGGTAGACTTGAATGGTACTGATTCAGTCACAGGTATATGCCTCTTCTTTTGTCTTCTTCCTTGTAAAATCTCTACATCGGGAGGTTTTGTAATCTCAGATTGTACATTTTGTGGTATATCCCATGATTTTTGATCTCCCACGGTATTCACATGTCCTTTATATGTTTTCAACCATGTTTCCTTTGAATACCAATTTGAGCAGTAATCAGATTTCTGCAGATATCTCTTATTAATAGCAGCAATTGCATGTGGACAGGGTAATTCATCAAGTTGGAATTCCAGGCAGTCACAAGTTCTCTTCTTTAAGTCCACAATGAATTCGATTCCTTCACTATTTATTCTGAACAACATTGAATCAAGGTTGAACACCTAATAAGGAATAAAAAATTAAGACAAACTATATTAGTGTATTGTTACTTCAAAAAGAAAAAGTATGATTTTTTTTAAATGTAAGCAGTAAATCACTGCAACAGATATAAAAAGCTGAAGTTAATAAATATACTCATAAACATTTTACAAGCCAAGTCCATCTTCTTAGTCATCTCTTCTTCTGCCCATAATGATACTCTGTGAAAAGTTTCATTTGCCTTTTTTTTTTCGTTCGTAAAACCACTCTCCTAACTTTTCTTGGATGAAATCTAACATTCTTAAAATAGGCATTTCTCTCCCTTTTAGTAAAATGGAATTCATTGATTCTACCATTTGTTGTTAGCATATCATAACGTCGTCGTAGGAACCACGATCGAGCCCATTTCTCTGGAGGCTCTTCCATTATGTAATTGTATGTTTTCTTGTCAATACTTTTGAGTTAGGACATTAACTGATTAAAATCTTCACGTTTGTATGACCTTGCTGCACTTTGAAAAAGATTTATTACCGTGGCTTTTGCATGTCTTTGCTTTAAATTTTTCTCAAAGTGATAGAGGCAGATACCATGGTGAGCTTCAGGAAAAAGTTTTCTAATCCCATTTGCAATCGATTGGTTTCTATCTGACAAGAAAACCAATTCATGACAGACTTGAATTGCTTTTCTCGTTTCCCCGAAGAACCAAATGTATGCCTCATTGTTATCTGATTTTGCTACACCAAAACATAGAGGAAAGATTTGATTGTTTGTATCCTTTGATATAGAAACAAATAGAACACCGCGATATTTGGACTTTAAAAACGTTGCATCTACTGCAATAACGGGTCTACAATAGGACCAACCAGCTAGTGATGCCGCAGTAGCAAAGAACATGTAAGCAAATCTGTATAGTGAAACACCAAAAAAACAAATCATTAGGTGTGAAGTTTTTCAAATAGGAACATTTGAAACTTCAGGCTGATGGTTACCTATTCTACGCATCTCTTTTTATGCTTGTGTACGTTCCTGGGTTTTTGCACACCATCATGTGTAGGTATTAAGGAAGAATCTGGTAGTTCTCTTCAGGTGACCCCCTTATGCAAGCAGTAACTTTTTGAATAGCACGCCATGCCTTGTGATAACCAATGTCAATTCCAAATTTCTTTTTCATATCATTTTCTACAAAGGCTGGTGTAACCTCTATCTTTTTGTCTCGAACATGTTCTATAATTTGTTCACTTATAAAATTTGATGTAGCATGCTTCTGATCTGATTTTCTTGCATCAACCGAACATTCATGGATGTTATAATATTTTATTACCCTGAATAGTGTGGAATTTTTTTATTCTGGTAGCACGTACATTCCAACCACATTTGTCCACGATGCATTTCAGCTCGTATCTCTTTGAACATGATCTAACAACAGTGAATTCAACTTTCTAGTTTATCTCCAAGCTGCAAAAAAATTTACTCATGTTTTGTTTGTTCTCAAAAATTAATCCAACTTTTACTTCCTCAGGCAACGCATCATGCCCAAGTATTTTACATGGTGGAGATTCTTTCAGCTTTCTCCTCACCCTTTTTCTTGATTTCTGAGAAACACAAGAACTTTCAGCAATTTCTTCAATTCTATCTGATGTTACCGGTATATTCTCCATGTTTACGTCATCTTCATTGTTGCTTATCATTGCAGAAGGTAACAAAAAGGTTTGTTGGATTATGTGTTGGTTGTCAATTTGCATTATTAGCTGTCCTTCTTCTTCTTGGTCATCAACAAACTGGTTTGAATTTATTGGAGGATGGGGTAATTGTTGCAGCATTATATATTCTGAAGCAGCTGTAATGTTAGAAGGTTGTAGCTCGTTGTCTACTTCCATTATTGGTTGTCCTACTTCATGTTCAAAAGGTTCTGAATATATCGCATATGCAAGAGATTGTTTGAATGCTGCAGATTCTGAAGGTTGTATTTTTTCGATGATAAAATGGCAATTCTTGTAGGGTGAATCAGTTGTAAGCAAATGTATACAGGTACTGAGTTCTTTATCCGAAGTTACAAGCATTCCTTTGCTTGTATTTAGTTTGATATTAAACCATACTTTTAGTGCACATCTGGTTGAATCAATATTTGCAACTTCACTAATTTTCTTCAGGAAAGTATTGAATGATATGTGCTCATTAAGTAGAACAAGTTTTGTATCATGATCCAAATATTTGAAATCAGGAGTCCAACTCCCATTGAAAGTTATAACAATGCAAATCGAACTCATCCTTGCAGATTCATTTTTAGTGGCAAGTATTAGGAAAGTGAACAAAAGAATTTTTAGGTTGTTTGTGCTGAAGTTTTTACAAATGAACTAAATCACTTAGGCATCTTCTGCTGAATTTTTTTGGAAAAAGATGTATGACATAATTAATGAATGCTGCACAGAAAACTTTAGCTTTTTAAGTGCAGAAATTTTTAGAAATAAACTTAATAACTTCAGCATATCAACTGAAGTTTTTTTGAAAAAGCTGCATGACAGTGATTCATGAATGCAGGGACAACAACTTCAGCTCTTAAGTGCTGAAGATTTTAGAAACGTATTAAATAACATCAGCAAGAGGAAAGACAGTGTTTTTGAAAAAGTTTTTTGTGCATTATGAAGTTTTAATTGATGTTTTATTTTTTTGGTATGAAGTTTTTCCCAAAAATGAAAATAAAATACATAGTGCAGGAGAAAAACTTTAGCTCTATTAGCCGAAGTTTTTACAGATTAACTAAAAAACTTCAGCACCTACGCCGAAGTTTTTTGTGCAATATAAAATTTTAATTTATATTTTATTTTTTAACCAGTGTAGGAGGAAAACTTCAGCTCGTCCCGTTGAAGTTTTTAAATATTAACTAAAAAACTTCAGCACCTATGCCGAAGTTTTTTGTGCATAGGTGTTTTAAATATTAAAACACTCATATAATGTTTTAATATAATTTTTTAGTATATTTGTCGGATTAGAATGTTAGAATTCATCGTCAAACAGATTTAGAATGCAAATTCACCATATCAGTGAAGTTCGTCAAACAACTTCAATCAATCAATCAGAAAACATATAATTCAAAAACTATTTTGAATTCTGGAGATGAATTTGAACACTTACAATGTATTTGAATTTGAATTTGGAATTTGAATCTGGTTGCGAGAGGCGATCTCAGGAAAGACAGACTGATGGAGGAGATACGGAGGAGATCTGGAATTTGAATCTGGGTATGCTTGATGCAACTTTTATATGTTTTGGAAGGGGTATAATGGTCATATTATTACGGATTTTTTGTTAGTTGGTTACGAAATCAATAGTTTTTAAAAATAGGGTATAGGTTAAAAGGTGGCATAAAAATAGGGTACGGTTGCAAATCCCTCTTCATTCTACCCGCTAGCCCCTTTTTTAAATAGTTTCTAATTGGGCCTGGATCCCAACTCAATCTTTGTGATGGTCTTCTGGTCTCATTTCTCGGTCCACTAGCTGCTTGTGTGATAACATTGCAGGTATCTACATTGGGCTGAGGCTGGTTCATAACAATATCACCCCCAAGAATTTAGTAAAATGGATAGGACCTCTCCAATCTTAATTAGTGATCTCGAATTTAAAGTTTAAGTGGACGTTTGGACATAAGAACTGTAAAATTCCAAAAAAAAATGTAAAAATAGTCTTTAAAAATTAGAGTTGTGCTTGAACATGAATTTTATTTTGGATTGTTTTTGAAGTTTTGTGAGTGATTTGAGTGAAAATTTTGAAAAACAGCTTTTAGGAATTTTTCAAATTTTCAAAAAATTTCAAAATTCATCTTCAAGTGAAAGTTAGAAAATTTATGGCCAAACACTGATTTCGAAAAAATATGATTTTTTATGTCCAAACGGGCTCTAAGAATCGAAAAAATCCTAATAAAAAGAAGTAGGGATTTTTACATTCCTATGTCATATAGTAAATCATATTACCCTTCATGCTTAACTTTTAGTATAATTATCTTTTATATACCTAATTACCATTTATGTACATTTTAGGGGTTTTAATGGTATTAATTAGTCTCCTAATTTAATTCTACCGTATATTCCCACTCCCCCCCAACTTTCTCTCTCCAAATCCCACCCCTCACCCACGTATCAGACCACACCCCACGATTTCTTCTTCAATCACCCTCTATTTCCACTTCTAAAACCAGCGAAAATCTGTAACCCCTCCACCATTGACAACTATTATAAAGCTTTGAATTCGAATTTGGATTTTCAAAAGACATTGTTTGTTTGGATTGGATATTGTTGCAAAGAATTGAGAATTCTCTCTATGTCTCTCTATCTCTCAATCCCAAATTTCAGTAATATAAAGCAAAGGAAAAGAGAGTAGCAATTCCACCATTGACAGCCATTAAAAAGCTTTGAAGCTTTGAATTCGAATTTGGTTTTTCAAAAATCATTATTTGTTTGGATTTGGTGTTGTTGCAAATAATTGGGAATATGGTTTGGAGTTTATATCTCAATTTTGAGGGGTTTTGGTGAAGATTAGACTTAGGTTTTGGCTGAATTTCAGATTGAATCTCGAAGAAGAAGAAGAAGAAGAAGAAGAAGAAGAAGAAGAAGAAGAAGAAGAAGAAGAAGAAGAAGAAGAAGAAGAAGAAGAAGAAGACATGTCATACATTATATTGCAGAAATTGTAGTAAAATTGTATTCTGTTGTTTATTTATTTTTCTGTTATTCATTTAACTATTGTATGAAAGTTGAAAAACATTGTATAAAAATTATATTTAAGTTGTATGATATTATAATTGTATATAACTGAGTAGAAATAATGTACAAAGTTGTATATAAGTTGTATAATATATAATTAGTTGTATGAAATTTATTTTTACTATGTATAAATCAGATGCAAAATATACAAAAGACATATTGTATAAAGCTTGTATTTAAGTTATATGTTATTGTAGTTGTATTTAACTGGGTAGAAATAATATGTGAAAGTTGTAGATAAATTGTATAATATATAATTAGTTGTATGAAATTTATTTTTACTATGTATAAATTAGATACAAAATATACAAAAGACATATTGTATAAAATTTGTATAAAAATTATATTTAAGTGGTATTATATTGTAGTTGTATATAATTGAGTAGAAATAATGTATGAAAATTGTAGATAAGTTGTATAATATATAATTAGTTATATGAAATTTATTTTTACTATGTATAAATCAGATACAAAATATACAAAAGACATATTGTATAAAATTTGTATTTAAGTTGTATGTTATTGTTGTATTTAACTGGGCAGAAATAATGTGTGAAAGTTGTAGATAAGTTGTCACGACTCGGATTCCCACCCTCGGGAGTCGTGTTGGCGCCTACTCATAGAAACTAGGCAAGCCACGAAATTTAAAAATCTTAACTCCTTCATTTTAGTCCTTTTTAATAATTTGTAATAACATGTGATCAACATTTAAATAATAACTTAGACTAATATAATACCAAAATCAGTACGAAAATACCAACATACATCTCTACCCAGAAACCGGTGTCACAATATTCACGGACTGCCTATGAATACTACATACAGATGTCTAAAGAAAAGAAATACAGTCCGTCTCGGATACAAATGAAAACAGAACATATAAGTAGATAGAAGAGATGCCGGGCCTGCGGACGTCTGCAGGACTACCTCGGGGTCTCTATGGACTGAAGGCTCGCTCCCCAAGTGCTACTATCCCAGTGCTCCTCCGGTATCTGCACAGAGTGCAGAGTGTAGTATCAGCACAACCGACCCCATGTGCTGGTAAGTGCCGGACCTAACCCCGGCGAGGTAGTGACGAGGCTAGGACCAGACTCCAGATAAACCTGTGCAATTACATAATATACGGCGAAAAATAAATAGGAATAAGCAGTTTAAATGGGAGGGGGTACATGTTTCGGGGAACATATCAAATCCAGCAAAAATAAAGAGAAATATGAGAGAAACAGCTCAAAATTTACAACAAGTAATAATAACACTGTTGCGGCGTGCAACCCGATCCAATATATATATATATATATATATCTAACATAGTTGCGGCGTGCAACCCGATCCAATATATATAACATTGTTGCGGCGTGCAACCCGATCCAATATATATAACATTGTTGCGGCGTGCAACCCGATCCAATATATATAACATTGTTGCGGCGTGCAACCCGATCCAATATATATAACATTGTTGCGGCGTGCAACCCGATCCAATATATATAACATTGTTGCGGCGTGCAACCCGATCCAATATATATAACACCTTAAACTCAACCGTACTACGAGTCCCGACAAGAGATCAACAATAAACTACACTATCCCGACAAGGGAATTCAACAGTGAAAGTATATATACGTCCCGATAAGTGAGAATCAGCTATAACCAATCTTACCTCAACTCCTACTCATCTCAGTTAACACCAATACTAAATCATCAGTAATTTCCACGAAAACAAACTAAATCCTTGCTCAATATCGGGAAACATCAATTAAGCATCCATAAAATCATTTAAGAACACAACAAATATCAATTTAAGACTCACGGTCATGCTCGACACCATGTATAGATACTTGTCACCATGCCTATACGTCGTACTCAACAAGAAGCAATTAGCAAATAGGACACAACTCCTAATCCCTCAAGCTAAGGTTAGACCAAACACTTACCTCGAACTTCCACGGCCAACTCAAGCCTCAAACACTGCCTTTCCTTTCGAATTCGGCTCCAAATTAATGGTATCTGGACATATTCGACTTCATAACATCAATAAATACTAAACAATCCAATTCCAATGCCTAATTATAGCTTTCCAATCATTCTTCCCAAAAATCCAAAATCGACCCCGGGCCTGCTTGGTCAAAATACGAGGTTCGGACCAAAACCTGATCACCCCTTCACCCACGAGCCCGAATATATAATTTATTTTGAAATCCGACCCCAAAACGAGGTCAAATTCCCAAATAATCAAAAAGCCCTAACTCTACCCAAATCCTTAATTTTTTACCCTTAATCTCATGTTTTAGGCCTAGAAATCTAGTGGGTGTTGATAAAAATGGAAGAAAACAAGTTAAAGATTACTTACCCAAGAGGTTATGGTGAAGGAGTTCTTCAAAAATCGCCCAAGAGGTGTGGAGAAGATGAAGTTTGTGAAAATTTATGAAAATCCCGTAAGTGTTCTGTTTTTGAGACTTAAAAATAACTGGGCAGATTTGTTCATCGCATTCGCGATAATCCCATCGCGTTCGCGATGAGTTAGGTCAGACAGACCTTTGCGTTCGCGGAAGACGGCTCGCGTTCGCGGAGCTTTGGCTCCTCAAGCCTACGCGTTCGCGGGCTAGTGGCCGTGTTCGCGATGCATAAAGTGGTGACCCTCCCCAGCCCAGGCTGTAAGCCTTCGCGTTCGCCATACCAGGCCCGCATTCGTGAAGGGAAGACCCCTCAATGCTTTGCATTCGCGACCTGGTTTATGCGTTCGCGTAGAAGGAAATTCCTTCAGCATAATTAACACATCGCGTTCGCGAGGGTCATCCCGCGAACGCGAAGAAGAAAGCATCAACTGTTTTCTGCAACGTTTCTTAAGTCCAAACTTTTTGAAACACACCCGAGCCTTCAGGGCTCCTAACCAAATATACATACTAACTCAATAACATCATACGAACTTATCCATGCGATCAAATCGCCAAAATAATCTCAATAACAACGAATTAAACCTCAAAATCAAAGAACTTTTCTCAAACTTCTTAAAACATCAACTTTGGCAATTTAGGTCTGAATCACGTCAAATGACATCCGTTTTCACCAAATTCCATAGAAACGTCTTAAACTATATATAAGACATGTACCGGGCGCTAGAACAAAAATACGGGCCCGATACCATCATGTTCTAATTAAATTTTATTTCAAATTTCTTTAAACAGTTTCGGAAAATAATTTTCTTTAAAAATTCATTTCTCGTGCTTGGGACCTCAGAATCCGATTCCGGGCACATGCCCAAGTCCCATATTTTCCTACGGACCCTCCAGGACCGTCAAATCATGGGTACGGGTCTGTTTACCCAAAACGTTGACCGAAGTCAAATTAACTCATTTTATAGCCAAATTTTATCATTTTTCACAGATTTTCACATTTAAGCTTTCCAGCTACGCGCCCGGACTATGCATGCAAATCGAGGTGATGCTAGATGAGGTTTTCAAAGCCTCAAAAACACTGAATTCAATTTAAAAGCAAGTGAAGACCTTTTGGGTCATCACTTTCTCTGCTCTAAAACAACTATTCGTATAAGAAGGAAGTACCTGAGTCAAGGAAAAGATGGGGATAACGGCTCCGCATATCGGAATCGGACTCCCAGGTCGATGCCTCAGGAGGCTGACCTCTCCACATGGGATGGATCGCCGTGATATTTCCGGAGCATGGACACATGAAACACTGGATGCACAACTGATAAGCTCGGCGACAATGCAAGTCTATAAGCCACCTCTCCCACTCGATCAAGAATCTCAAATGGACCAACGAACCTAGGGCTAAGCTTGCCCTTCTTTTCAAATCTCATCACGCCCTTCATAGGCGACACTCGAAGCAAAATCCGCTCACCGACCATGAAAGCCAAATCTCGAACCTTGTTGTCTGCATAACTCTTTTGCCTGGACTGAGCTGTACGAAGCCTATCCTGAATAATCCTGACCTTGTCCAAGGCCTCCTGAACTAGATCTATACCCAACAACCAAGCCTCTGCCGACTCAAACCATCCGACCGGAGACCGACACCGCCTACCATATAAAGACTCATAAGGAGCCATCTGGATACTCGACTAGTAGCTATTGTTGTAGGCAAACTTTGCTAAAGGCAAAAACTGATCCCACGATCCTCCAAAGTCAATAACACAAGCTCAGAGCATATCCTCCAAAATTTGAATAGTCCCTTCGGACTGCCCGTCCGTCTGAGGATGAAATGTTGTGCTCAACTCAACCTGTGTGCCCAACTCTCGCTGAACTGCTTTCTAGAAATGGGAGGTAAACTGCGTACCTCGGTCCGAAATGATAGACACAGGTACACCATGAAGACGAACAATCTCCCGGATATAGATCTCAGCTAACCTCTCGAATGAATAGGAGACTGCCACAAGAATGAAATGTGCTGACTTGGTCAGCCTATCAACAATGACCCATACTGCATCGAACTTCCTCCAAGTCTACGGGAGTCCAACTACGAAATCCATAGTGATCCGCTCCCACTTCCACTCGGGAAGCTCAATCCTCTGAAATAAACCACCAGGTCTTTGATGCTCATACTTAACCTGCTGACAATTTAAACACCGAGCCACATATGCAACGATATTCTTCTTCATTCTCCGCCACCAATAATGCTGTCGCAAATCCTGATACATCTTCGCGACACCCGGATGAATAGAGTACCGGAGCTATGGGCCTCCTCTAAAATCAACTCCCGAAGCCCATCCACATTAGGCATACAAACTCGACCCTGTAATATCAAAACTCTATCATCATCTAAAGTAACCTACTTGGCACCTCCGCGCTGCACCGTGTCTCTAAGGACACACAAATGGGGATCATCATACTGCCGATCTCGGATACGCTCCAATAATGAAGAACAAGTGACCGTGCAAGCTAACACCCGACTAGTCTTAGAAACATCCAACCTCACGAACTGATTGGCCAAGGCCTGAACATCAAAAGCAAGCGGTCTCTCACCGACCGGAATATAAGCTAGACTGCCGATACTGGCTGACTTCCTACTCAAAGCATCAGCCACCACATTGGCCTTTCCCAGATGATATAAGATAGTGATATCATAATCTTTCAACAACTCCAACCACCTTCTCTGCCTCAAATTCAAATCCTTTTGCTTGAACAAATACTGAAGGCTCTTGTGATCCGTGAACACCTTACATGCCACGCCATACAGATAATGCCTTCAAATCTTCAGTGCGCGAACAATGGCTGCCAACTCTAAATCATGAATCGGATAGTTCTTTTCATGAATCTTCAACTGCCGTGAAGCATAGGAAATGACCTTGTCATTCTGCGTCAACACTACACCAAGCCCAATACGAGATGCATCACAATAAACTATATAAGGCCCTTAACCTATGGGCAAAACCAACACCGGTGCCGTAGTCAAAGCTGTCTTGAGCTTCTGAAAGCTCGTCTCACACTCATTCAACCATCTAAACTGGGCACCCTTCTGGGTCAATCTGGTCATCGGGGTTGCAATAGA
Source organism: Nicotiana tabacum (assembly GCF_000715075.1). NCBI lineage: Eukaryota > Viridiplantae > Streptophyta > Magnoliopsida > Solanales > Solanaceae > Nicotiana > Nicotiana tabacum. The sequence continues at coordinate 14,731,606 of NC_134100.1, forward strand.
TGAGAACCCCTCTACAAACCGACGATAGTAGCCTGCCAATCCCAAGAAACTCCGAATCTCTATAGCTGATGCTGGTCTAGGCCAGTTCTTGATTGCCTCGATCTTCTTTGGATCAACCTGAATACCCTCTACTGATACAACATGACCCAGGAATGCAATTGAACTCAACCAGAACTCACACTTCGATAACTTAGCATATAACTGACTATCCCTCAGAGTCTGAAGAGCCACTTTGAGATGCTGCTCGTGTTCCTCCTGACTGTGGGAATATATCAAAATATCATCAATGAATACTATCACGAACGAATCCAAATAAGTCCTAAACACTCGGTTCATCAAATCTGTAAAAGTTGCTGGAGCATTTGTCAACCCGAATGACATAACCAAAAACTCATAATGCCCCTATCAAGTACGGAAAGCTATCTTAGGGACATCGGATGCCCTAATCCTCAACTGATGGTAGCCAGATCTCAAGTCAATCTTTGAAAATACCTTGGCACCCTGAAGCTGATCGAACAAATCATCAATCCTCGGCAATGGATATTTGTTCTTAATTGTAACCTTGTTCAACTGCCAGTAATCAATACACATTCTCATCGACCCATCCTTCTTCTTAACAAACAACACCAGCGCACCCCATGGCGAAACACTGGGTCTAATTAATGCCTTCTCAAGCAGGTCTTGCAATTGCCCCTTCAACGATGGGATAGAAATGGGCTGAGTGCCTGGAACCAAATCAATGCAAAAGTCAATATCCCTATCGGGCGACATATCCGGCAGGTCTGAAAGGAATACCTCAGGAAACTCACGAACAACGGGCACCGAATCAATAGATGGGACCTCAGCACTAGAATAAAAAACATATGCCAAATAGGCCAAACACCCTTTCTCGACCATACGCCGAGCCTTCACATACGAGATAACACTGCGGGTAAAATGACCAGGAGTCCCTCTCCACTCTAAACGAGGCAAATTCGGTAAAGCTAAGGTCACAGTCTTGGCATGACAGTCCAAGATAGCGTGGTAAAATGATAACTAGTCCATCCCCAATATAACATCGAAATCGACCATGTCCAGAAGCAACAAATCTACTCGCGTCTCAAGACCCCCAATCACAACTACACAAGAGCGATGGACTCGATCTACCACAATAGAATCACCACCGGTGGTGACACATAAACAGGAACACTCAATGAATTACTAGGCATGACCAGATACGGTGCAAAATAAGATGACACGTACGAGTATATAGACCTTGGATCAAATAACACTGAAGCATCTCTATCACAAACCAGAACAGTAACTGTGATAATCGCATTTGAAGCCTCAGCCTCGGGCCTGGCTGGAAGGGCATAACTTCAGGGCTAGGGCCCACCACCCTGATTACATCTCTAGGACGACCTACAACTGGCTGGCCTCCACCTCTAGTGGTCTGAGCTCCACCTCTAAATCCTCCACCCCTACCTCTAGCTGGCTGGGCGGGCTGTGGAACACCTGGTGCCTGAATCATAGCACGGGGACCCTACTACTGCGACTGAGCACCCACCAATCTCGAACAAGCCCTCCTAATATGACCATACTCACCACACTCATAGCATCCACCTATATGCTACGGCTGAGGAAACTGAGCCTGACCCTGGTGACCTGAATGACCACCCCGAAAACTCTAGAGCGGCGGTGCACTGATAGGAGCTGGTGGTGCACTATAGGACTATTGATCAGAATACTGCATCTAAGGACCACGACTACCTGAAGCACCGTGAGAAACCTGAAGTGTTGACTGGAAAGGCCTAGGAGGATGGCCTCTACTATATGAATCTCTACCTCTAGACGAGATACAACTGAATCTGCCTGAATGACGGGGCCTCTTGTCTGACTCATGACCACCTCCTTGTGACAAAACCATCTCAACTCTATGGTCCACATTGGCCGCCTCCTGAAAAGTAATCTCACTCCCAACCTCCCTAGCCATCTGAAGACGAATCGGCTGAATAAGACCATCAATAAACCTCCTCACCCTCTCTCTCTCTCGGTAGGAAGTACGACAAGAGCATGGCGAGCCAAGTCGATGAATCTGGTCTCATACTGGGTAACAGTCATGGAACCCTGCTGGAGACGCTCAAACTACCTCTAATAGGCCTCTCTCTGAGTAATGGGGAGAAACTTCTCCAGAAATAGCTATGCAAACTACTCCCAAGTCAAGGCTGGCAATCCGGCTGGTCTAGCGAAGCAATAATCTCTCCACCAAGTCTTGGCGGATCCAGACAAGCGAAATGTAGCAAAATCAACTCCATTGGTCTCAACAATACCCATGTTCCTGAGAACCTCGTGACAACTGTCTAGATAATCCTGGGGATCCTCAGTAGATGCACCGCTAAAAATAGTAGTGAAGAGCTTGGTGAACCTATCCAGCCTCCACAAAGCATTGACAGACATAGCTGCTCCATCACCGGTCTGAGCTACTACAACTGGCTAAACTGCTCCAGAGTGCGAGTAGCAGGACTCTGGGCTCCTCCTCCAGCCTGGGAGACGGCTGGTGCTACAGGAAGCAAGCCTGCCCGGGTGACACTCTCCATAAGGCCCACTAGTCGGATCAGAGCATCCTAAAGAACTGGGGTGGCAATAAACCCCTCTAGAACCTGAGCTGGGCCCACCGGGACTGCTGGGGCTGGAACTTCATCATCAAAATCAACCTGAGGCTTCGCCACTAGTGCTGCTGCTCGGGGCTAAGCTCTGCCCCTACCTCAGCCTCTAGCACCGCCTCAGCCTCGCCATCTGCTCCTCGTAGGAGCTACTGCTGGGGGCTCGGGCTGTTGAGTGGTGGATGAGGAAGCACATGTTCTCGCCATCTGCGAAAGAACAGAGTAGAAATTCAATTAGCATTGAGAAACAGAACCGTACGACAAGAAAGAACAAATGTAAAGTTTTTCCTAACTCTGTAGCCTCTAGGGATAAATACAGACATCTATGTACCGATCCCTCAGACTCTACTAAGCTTGTCCGTGAATTGTGAGACCTATGTAACCTAGAGCTCTGATACCAACTTGTCACGATCCGGATTTCCCACCCTCGGGAGTCGTGATGACGCCTACTCGTAGAAGCTAGACAAGCCATGAAATTTAGAAATCTTAACTCCTTCATTTTAGTCCCTTTTAACAATTTGTAATAACAGGTGATCAACATTTAAATAATAGCGGAAGACGAAAATATGCGGAAGACTTAGACTAATATAATACCAAAATCAGTACGAAAATAACAACATACATTTCTACCTAGAAATTGGTGTCACAATATTCATGGACTGTCAATGAATACTACATACAGATGTCTGAAGAAAAGAAATATAGTTTGTCTCGGATACAAATGAAAACAGAACATATAAGTAGATAGAAGAGACATCGGGCCTGCGGACGCCTGCAGGACTACCTTGGGGTCTCTGTAGACTGAAGGCTGGCTCCCCAAGTGCTACTATCCTAGTGTTGCTCCGGTATCTGCACAGAGTGCAGAGTGTAATATCTGCACAATCGACCCCATGTGCTGGTAAGTGTCTGGCCTAACCCCGGCGAGGTAGTGACGAGGCTAGGACCAGACTCCAGATAAACTTGTGCAATTACATAATATATGGCGGAAAATAAATAGGAATAAGCAGTTTAAATGGGAGGGTGTACATGCTTTGGGGAAAATATCAAATCAAGCAGAAATAAAGAGAAATATGAGAGAAACAACTCAAAATCTACAACAAGTAATAATAACACTGTTGCAGAGCACAACCCGATCCAATATATATATCTAACATAGTTGCGGCGTGCAACCCGATCCAATATATATATAACATTGTTGCGGCGTGCAACCCAATCCACTATATATAACTTTGTTGCAGCGTGCAACCCGATCCAATATATAGCATTGTTGCGGCGTGCAACCCGATCCAATATATATAACATTGTTGCGGCGTGCAAACTGATCCAATATATATAACATTGTTGCGGCGTGCAACCCGATCCAATATATTTATATACCTTAAACTCAACCGTACCACGAGTCCCGGCAAGGGATCAACAATAAACTACACAATCCCAGCAAGGAAATTCAACATTGAAAGTATATATACGTCCTGGTAAGGGAGAATCAGCTATAACCTATCTTAACTCAACTCCTACTCATATCAGTTAACACCAATACTAAATCATCAATAATTTCCACGAAAACAAACTAAATCCTTGCTCAATATCGGGAATCACCAATTAAGCATCCGTAGAATCATTTAAGAACACAACAAATATCAATTTAGGACTCACGGTCATGCTCGACACCAACGTATAGATACTCGTCACCATGCCTATACGTCGTACTCAACAAGAAGAAATTAGCAAATAGGACACAACTCCTAATCTCTCAAGCTAAGGTTAGACCAAGCACTTACCTCAAACTTTCACGACCAACTCAAGCCTCAAACACTGCCTTTCCTTTCGAATTCGGCTCCAAATCAATGGTATCTAGACATATTCGACTTCATAACATCAATAAATGCTAAACAATCCAATTCCAATGCCTAATTATAGCTTTCCAATCATTCTTCCCAAAAATCCAAAAATCGACCCCAGGGCCGCTTGTTCAAAATACGAGGTTCGGACTAAAATCCAATCACCCCTTCACCCACGAGCCCGAATATATAATTTATTTTGAAATTCGACCCCAAAACGAGGTCAAATTCCCAAATAATCAAAAAGCACTCTACCCAAATCCCTAATTTTCTACACTTAATCTCATGATTTAGGCCAAGAAATCTAGTAGGTGTTGATAAAAATGGAAGGAAACAAGTTAAAGATTACTTACCCAAGAGGTTATGGTGAAGGAGTTCTTCAAAAATCTCCTAAGAGGTGTGGAGAAGATCAAGTTTCTGAAAATTTATGAAAATCCCGTAAGTGTTCTGTTTTTAAGACTAAAAAATAACTGGGCGGATTTGTTCTTCGCGTTCGTGATAAGCCCATCGCTTTCACGATGAGTTAGGTCAGACAGACCTTCGCGTTCGCGAAAGATGGCTCGTGTTCGCGAAAGACGGCTCGCGTTCTCGGAGCTTTGGCTCCTCAAGCCTACGCGTTCGCGGGCCAGTGGCCGCATTCGCGATGCATAAAATGGTGACCCTCCCTAGCCCAGGTTGTAAGCCTTCGCGTTCGTGATACCAGGCCCGCGTTCGCGAAGGGAAAACCCACCAATGCTTCGCGTTCACGACCTGGTTTACGCGTTCGCGTAGAAGGAAATCCCTTCAGCATAACTAACACATCGCGTTCATGAGGGCCATCCTGCGAACGCGAAGAAGAAAGCATCAGTACACCAGATCAGCTGTTTTCTGCAACGTTTCTTAAGTCCAAACTTTCCGAAACACACCCGAGCCCTCGGGTATCCTAACCAAACATACGTACTAACTCAATAATATCATACGAACTTATCCGTGTGATCAAATCGCCAAAATAACCTCAATAACAACGAATTAAACCTCAAAATCAAAGAATTTTTCTCAAACTTCTTAAAATATCAACTTTGGCAATTTAGGTCCGAATCACGTCAAATGACATCCGTTTTTCACTAAATTCTACAGAAATGTCTTAAACCATATATAAGACCTATACGGGGCACCGAAACCAAAATACGGGCTCGATACCTTCATGTTCTAATCAAATTTCATTTCAAATTTCTTTAAACAGTTTCAGAAAATAATTTTCTTTAAAAATTTATTTCTCGGGCTTGGGACCTCGGAATCCGATTCCGAGCACATTCCCAAGTCCCATATTTTCCTACGGACCGTCCGGGACCATCAAATCACGGGCCCGGGTCTGTTTATCCAAAACGTTGATCGAAGTCAAATTAACTCATTTTATAGCCAAATTTTATCATTTTTCATAGATTTTCATATTTAAGCTTTCCGGTTATGCGCCCGGACTGCACACGCAAATCGAGGTAATGTTAAATGAGGTTTTCAAGGCCGCAGAAATACAGAATTCAATTTAAAAGCAAGTGATAACCTTTTGGGTCATCACATAAGTTGTAGATAAATTGTATGCCAACCTCAGTATTTTACATTTTAATTTTATGAATTGTATGATAACCATGTATAATGAATAATCCACGAAAGTTTGATTCATTATTACATTTCATATCCTACCAATAGTTTTACTTTTGGTATATGTATCACTTATCTGTGAGTCGCTTCTTGATACACGTGATAATTTGAAGAAATAGACATCAAAATTTAATTTCGCTTATGTGTATCAAATTAATAGTGTGATATCAAAAAAATACTGACATCAAAGAAAGTGGTACTGTGGGACGAATTCCTTCTTTCAGATATCAACGTAAAGCCTAATTTCCTTACTCATTGGCTTGTACATAGGACCTAGAGCGTGGGATGGGTATTAATTAGATATAGGGGAACTTGCACTTGGAATTAGATTTTGAACTAATTAATTCGCTTTTCAAAAGAAAAGGTTTAACTAGAGCCTAATGATAGTATTCTTAGAGAATTGATCGAACTGTAACTCACCGACAAAGTTAGAAGATGGAGAAAGACAGAATCTGAAGAGAAGAGGGGAAAGAGGAGAAAAAAAGGAAAATGGTGTAACTAAATCCCTTAATTGAAGGCACTAATAATGGATTGAGAGTCTTTTAAGGTGGAATGTATATATTTTATAAACAAGACTTGTGTAAGTAGGGTAATTTACTAAACATGAACATTTAGGGCAATAAAGTTTCCAATAGTGTATAAGAATGAAAAAATCCCTAAAAAGTACTTTCTCAATTCATACTAGACGGAATCTAATGCAAGTACTGGGTAAAATACGGCTCATGTGATGGGATAAATGACGCACATGATAATTTTTTCAAATCACCCAATTGCAGCAATAGATTTAAAATATTGAGTTAGTGCATGTTAGATCCCAATATACTCATTATTACTAGTATTATTTTGGGCAGTGGCTGGTATTTTTCTTAAAGATTGTTTAACTATATATAATTATAATTAGTTTTGAGCAGTTAGAAAGTCGAAACCCCAGCTTAATTTGGTCATCAATGGAGATATGGGGTATGAACAGAAGAGATAAGAGAGGGAAGATAAAGACTGACCAAATTAGGTTTATCTTCGATATAACCTAGGATGTGTGTCGGCTATTTTATTACTTGAAGATGGTTATTCACAATGAATCACAGCTACACATCAAACCCATGATGGATTAAATCTGCACCATTGATTTATTTTAATGCTAGAAGCTTCTTTCCTCATGTGAATAGCACGTGAGGGAATATTAGTAGTTAGGATAGAATTTTGATGTTATAGTTAGACAAGTTAGAATAGGATAAGTGTTATTAGTATTTTTATTTCTCTATTCTTTTATTCAATACTCAAGTGTATATATATACATGTACAAACAGTTGAATGAATATAGAGAAAATTTTCCAATACTACAGCCTATCATCTTCAGTTTCTTTCATGGTATCAGAGCTTTAAGCTCGATCCAATAGTGATTATCCACAATCAAATTCATTCTTCAGCTCCCAATGACGAAAGATGGTTGGTTATGATGAAACTACAGTTGCAAAAACTAGCAATACTGCTAAGGCAGTCGGATATGACATTAATCATTCCTATCACCTCAATACCTCTAATTCACCTGGTATGACTCTAGTCAACAATGTATTTGATGGAAGAGGTTATCCAGGATAGAAAAGATCTATTCTTCTATCTTTGTCAGCCAAGAAGAAGTTTGGGTTCATCAATGGAGCTTGCAAATCTCTTGATCTCAACTCTGCTGAATACGAGCAATGGAGTTGTGTCAACGACATGGTTTTATCTTGGATTCTAAATGCATTGTCAAAAGACATTGCTGACAGTGTCATATACTCAAAGATAGCTAAGGAACTCTGGGTCAGCTTGGAGCAGAGATTTGGCAAATCAAATGGTGCTAAACTTTACCACCTGCAAAAAGAGTTATCAGGTTTAGTACAAAGTAACAGTAACATTGTTGGATACTTCACTAAACTTAAGCAATTGTGGGATAAATTAGATGCATTAAATGTAATCATATCTTGTTCATGTGTCTTTGTGTGTGAGGGAAAAGCAAAGTTAACTAAGTCTTTGAATGATCAAAGATTGATTCAATTTTTGATGGGGTTGAATGATATGTATGCACAAGCTAGAAGAAATATCCTTATGATGAGCTCTTTTCCTAGTATGGATATTGCATACTCTCTCCTTTGGCAGGATGAAAATCAAAGGGAAATATATGCAAATGCATACTTCATCTCTTTATTCTGAACCTTTCATAGTTGCTGGACAAGGAAAACAACCAAATTCACAAATTTTAGCTGACTTTGCAGCTTTCATGGCATCATGACAAGTAATAATCAGAGATTCAGAAATCAGACCCCAAGAGGGACAATAACTGCTCAAAGGTTCAATAATTCAGCTCAAAAGGTTGCAAGGCCACATCAAAAATTCAAAGGGGAAAAGAAATATAATTCCAATCTTTCTTGTACCTATTGTGGAAAAATAGGACATACACGAGAGGATTATTACAGACTAATTGGGTTCTCAGATGACTTTGAGTTCACTAACCCAAAAACTTATCAGAACCATATCAAGGCAAATGTGGTAACAACACATGAGGAAGAAATTGCAACAGGACAGAACAATGAGAACAACATCAGCAATTTTGTCCAATAATTTAGCAAAGAACAAATTGCAGAAATGACAGAGATATATAAGCAAGCAAAATCAGCACAAACAAGAAGCTCAGGAATTAATGCCAATACAGTTGCTGGTATATTTTAGAATATTCCGGATCAGTGTTTACTAGCTTGAAATTAGATACTTGGATAATTGATTCTGGAGCATTAGAACATATGTGCTTTGATCCTAATTCTTTCTTGTTTCTAATTCCACTCCCTGTACCTTTGAATATCAGTTTACCTCATTCTTTTAAGGTAAGTATTACTCATATAGGGAATATGTCCATTCTGCCAGGTCGTGTCTTAACTAATGTGCTTTCATGTGCCAGATTTTAAATACAATTTTCCATTTGTTCATAAATTCTGTGTTCAATTCAAGTGTGATATCCTACTTACATTCTAGTGGGTGTCTGTTGCAGGGCCATTCAATAAGAAGTCCTCAAGTTTTTGGTGAAGTTGGAGAAGGTCTATACTTATAGAACCCACTAGTTTTAAGTCTAGAAGTATGCTTAGTAATGATGTAATTCCATTTCCAAAAGGAAGAAATTCCATTTCAAAGTCTATTTTAGATTCGAATCCAATACATGTTAATATAATGCATGATGTAAAGCTTTGACATGGAGGGTTGGGTCATGTTCCAATTTCAGCAATGAAACATTTACATTTCCTTCATTGTGGTTCCAATTCTAATTTTATTTGTAATATTTGTCCTAAGGCTAAACAGACTAGAAAACCTTTTCCCATCAATAATATAAAATCCAAGCATATTTTTGATCTTATACATGTTGACACTTGGGGACCTTATAAATCTAGCATTTATAATGGTTTCAAATATTTCCTCACTATTGTTGATGACTACAGTAGAGGAAACTAGACATTCTTATTGAGTGCTACAAGCAATGGTTTCCTATGCGTAAAAGTTTCTTGTCTATGGTAGAAAGACAATTCAATGTAAAGGTTAAGATGATAAGATCTGACAATGCTTTGAAATTGGGAAAGGAGACACAAGAAGCCGCTTTTCTTGCTTCAGAAGGGATCATAATCAGCTATCTTATGTTGGTACTCCTCAACAAAATAAAATTGTTGAGAGGAAGCACATACATCTTTTAAAAGTTGCAAGGGGGTTAATGTTTCAATCCAACCTACATATATCATATAGGGGAGAGTCTATTCTAACTGCAACACATATCATAAATAGATTGCCTTCCAGAGTACTGCAAGGTAAGAGTCCATTTGAGGTACATTTTTAATAAAAACCTCAATATGAATATTTGAGGAACTTTGGGTGCCTATGCTATTTCCTCATGTGAATAGCACGTGAGGGAATATTAGTAGTTAGGATAGAATTTTGCTGTTATAGTTAGACAAGTTAGAATAGGAAAAGTGTTATTAGTATTTTTGTTTTTCTATTCTTTTATTCAATACTCAAGTGTATGTATATACATGTACAAACAGTTGAATGAATATAGAGAAAATTTTCCAATACTACAGCATATCATCTTCAGTTTCTTTCATGGTATCAGAGCTTTAAGCTCGATCCAACAGTGATTATCCACAATCAAATTCATTCTTCAGCTCCCAGTGAAGAAAGATGGTTGGTTATGATGAAACCACAGTTGCAGAAATCAGCAATACTACTAAGGCAATTAGATATGACATTAATCATTCCTATCACCTCAATAACTCTGATTCACCTGGTATGACTCTAGTCAACACTGTGTTTGATGGAAGAGGTTATCCAAGATGGAAGAGATCTATTCTTCTATCTTTGTCAGCCAAGAAGAAGTTTGGATTCATCAATGGAGCTTGCAAATCTCCTGATCTCAACCATGTTGAATACGAGCAGTGGAGTTGTGTCAACGACATGGTTTTATCTTGGATTCTAAATTCATTGTCAAAAGACATTGCTGACAGTGTCATATACTCAAAGGTAACTAAGAAACTCTGGGACATCTTGGATCAGAGATTTGGCAAATCAAATGGTGCCAAACTTACCACCTGCAAAAGGAGTTATCAGGTTTAATACAAAGTAATAGTAACATTGTTGGATACTTCACTAAACTTAAGCAGTTGTGGGATAAATTAGATGCATTAAATGTAATCATATATTGTTCATGTGTCTTTGTATGTGAGGGAAAAGCAAAGTTAACTAAGTCTTTGAAGGATCAAAGATTGATTATTTTTTGATGGGGTTGAATGATATGTATGCACAAGGAAAAGGAAGGAAAAGGAAAACAACCAAATTCACAAATTTTAGCTGACTTTGTAGCTTTCATGGAAGCATGACAAGGAAGGAATAATCAGAGATTCAGAAATCAGACCCCAAGAGGGACAATAACTGCTCAAAAGTTCAATAATTCAGCTTAAAAGGTTGCAAGGCCACATCAAAAATTCAAAGGGGAGAAGAAATATAATTTCAATCTTTCTTGTACCTATTGTGGAAAAATAGGACATACACAAGAGGATTATTACAGACAAAACCATGTCAAGGCAAATGTGGTAACAACACATGAGGAAGAAATTGCAACAAGACAGAACAATGAGAACAACATCAGCAATTTTGTCCAATAATTTAGCAAAGAACAAATTGCAGAAATGACGGAGATATATAAGCAAGCAAAATCAGCACAAATAGGAAGCTCAGGAATTAATGTCAATACAGTTGCTGATATATTCTAAAATACTCCGGATCAGTGTTTACTAGTTTGAAATTAGATACTTGGCTAATTGATTCTGGAGCATCAGAACATATGTGCTTTGATCCTAATTCTTTCTTGTTTCTAATTCCACTCCATGTACCTTTGAACATCAGTTTACCTTATTTTTTCAAGGTAAGTATTACTCATATACTGAATATCTCCATTCTTCCAGGTCGTGTCTTAACTAATGTGCTTCATGTGCCAGATTTTAAATACAATTTTCTATTTGTTCGTAAGTTCTGTGTTCAATTCAAGTATGATGTCCTACTTACATTCTAGTGGGTGTCTATTGCGGGGCTTTTCAATGAGGAGTCCTCAAGCTTTTGGTGAAGTTGGAGAAGGTCTATACTTATTAGAACCCACTAGTTTTAAGTCTAGAAGTATGCTTAGTAATGATGTAATTCCATTTCCAAAAGAAAGAAATTCCATTTCAAAGTCTATTTTTGATTCGAATCCAATACATGTTAATGTGATACCTGATGTAAAGCTTTGGCATGTAAGGTTGGGTCATGTTCCAATTTCAGCAATGAAACATTTACAGTTCCTTCATTGTGGTTCCAATTCTAATTTTATTTGTAATATTTGTCCTAAGGCTAAACAGACTAGAAAACCTTTTTCCATCAATAGTATAAAATCCAAGCATGTTTTTGATCTTATACATGTTGACACTTGGGGACCTTATAAATCTAGCACTTATAATGGTTTTAAATATTTCCTCACTATTATTGATGACTACAGTAGAGGAAACTGGACATTCTTATTGAGTGCTAAAAGTAATGCTTTTCCTATGCGTAAAAGTTTCTTGTCTATGGTAGAAAGACAATTCAATGTAAAGGTTAAGATGATAAGATATGACAATGCTTTGGAATTGAGAAAGGGGACACAAGAAACAACTTTTCATGCTTCAGAAGGGATCATAATCAACTATCTTGTGTTGGTACTCCTCAACAAAATAAAATTATTGAGAGGAAGCACATACATCTTTTAAAAGTAGCAAGGGGATTAATGTTTCAATCCAGCCTACATATATCATATTGGGGAGAGTCTAATCTAACTGCAACACATATCATAAATAGACTGCCTTCCAGAGTACTGCAAGGTAAGACTCCATTTGAGGTACCTTTTTAATAAAAACCTCAATATGAACATTTGAGGAACTTTTGGTGCCTATGCTATGCTTCTACTTTGACACAAAGAAGAAGCAAGTTTGATGAAAGAGAAACAACATGTGTGTTAATTGGATATCCTTTGAATAAAAAAGGATACAAACTATTGGAACTGGAAACTAAGAGGATTTTTATTTCCAGAGATGTCAAATTCTTTGAATCCTACTTTCACTTTGCCAAAGTTACTCCTACCAACAACCCTATCTTTTCAAATTTCCCTCTTTCTTTAGAATCCATCTACCCTCCACCTATACAAATAGATATACTAGGTTCAGCAGGTATGGATTATCCCAATTCAATCTCACTACAATCACCTACTCTTCAGCCTAATTCCTCTGTTCCCTACACCATATCTACCTCTCATGAGCATGTTTCTCATGTTCCCTACTCTACTTCTCCAAACAACCTAATCAACTCCCCTGTTTCTGCACCTAGAGAAGGTGCTACACCAAGGAAGTCTGGTAGAATTACACAACAACCAGTCTATGTCAAGGACTATGTGTGCAATAACATTATGTTTGCTGATTTGGACAATACATGTTTTTCTCAACCAAGTAGGCCTAGTGCTTACTTATTTTCATCTCTAACCATAAATAATAAACACCTTATCTATTCTTTATCTACATTAATTGAGCCTAGTAGTTATGCATAAGCTTCTTAACATCTAAGTTAGAGGAAAGTCGTGGAATCAGAAATTCAAGCTCTACAAGACAACCACACTTGGGAAGCGGTTGAGTTGCTTAAAGGTAAGAAAGCATTACTTTGAAAGTGGGTTTATAAGGTGAAGCATTTATCTGATGGAACCATTGAGAGACTAAAGGCAAGACTTGTAGTAAGGGGGATATCCAAAGAGAAGGAATAGACTACAGTGAAACATTTTAACCAGTGATCAAAATTACAACTATAAGATGTATTCTTACCATTGCATCTAAAAGAGGTTGGAATGTGTCTCAATTGAATGTAAATAATACATTTTTATATGGTAACCTACAAGAGGAAGTGTACATAAAATTTCTAGCAGGACTGACACCACCTAGTCCTACACATGTTTGCCTTTTGAGAAAGTCTCTATATAGTTTAAAGCAAGCTTCCCGGCAGTGGTATGCTCGGCTTGCAGTGGCATTAGGTTTTAAAGGTTATTTATCATCATTAAATAATTATTCTCTGTTTTTTCAAGCAAACAGGAGGTTTGATTTCTATTCTAGTTGTTAATGTCTACTATTGACAGGGGATGATTTACAACAAATTCAAAGCATCAAAGACTTTCTCAACTCTGAATTCAAGGTTAAGAACCTAAGAGACATACACTACTTCCTTAGACTTGAAATTTTGCGAGAAAATAATGGTTTCATTGTTAGTCAACGAAAGTGTACCTTGGATATGCTCAAAGAGTTTGATGTATCTCACTTGCCTCGTGCAACTTCTCCTCTATCCATGTTCTAAACTTCAAGCAGAAGATGGACCTCTCATGGACAATCCTACTCTATATCGATACTTATTTGGGAAGCTAAATTACCTCACCAACTGTGACGACCCGGCCAGTCATCTCTTATTTCTTTATCTATCGGTTCTATATGTGATCGGGTTGGTCGGATCGAATCCAGAAAGGATTTGGCAAGGTTTGGGACACTTAGTCTCTTTAGAGTGAGTTTAAGTTGGAAAAGTCAATCGGATGTTGACTTATATGTTAGAGGGCTTGGATGTGAGTTCCGATGGTTCAGCTAGCTTCGGGAGGTAATTTGTGGCATAGGAGCGTGATCAGAATGAATTTTGGAGGTTAGTAGTAGATTTAGGCTTGAATTGGCGAAGTGGATATTTTGGCGATTTCCGGTTGATAGGAAAGATTTTTATATAGGGGTCGGAATGGAATTCTGAGAGTTGCAGTAGTTCTGTTGCGTCATTTGGGATGTGTTTGCAAAATTTCAGGTCATTCGGACGTGGGTTGGTTGGGTTTTTTTATCGAAAGCGTAATTTGGAAGATTTTAGAATGTTTGGCTTGAATCATATGCGTTTTGGGTGATTTAATGTTGTTTGAGGTGTTTTGATGATTGGAACAAGTTTGAATAAGGTATTGGGATATGTTTGTGCTTTTGGTTGAGGTCCCGGGGTGGTTTCGGGTGGTTAACGGAGAAGTTGAGATGTTATTGCAGCTGCTGAAATTGCTTTTTCTGGTGTTTTCGCACCTGCGGTTTGGGGGCCACAGATGCAGCGCTGCATGTGCGAGAGAGTGGTCGTAGAAGCGGATTATGGGGATTTGTCAGGGACCACAGAAGCGCCTAAGAGGACCGCATCTGCGACTCCGCAGATGCGGATGGATGATAGCAGATGCGAATGTGGCCGGTTAAGTGATTTCCGCAGAAGCGGAATAATGACCGCTAATGTGGTACTGTAGATGCAGTTAAAGGGCCGCATATGCGTAAAGGCCTGGACAGAACATATAAGTTATTTTATTTTGCGAATTTGAGTTATTTCACCATTTTTTGAATTCGGCTTGGGAGCTTTTTGGGCGATTTGAGAGAGGGATTTCAAGAGAACTTAATTGAGGTAAAGATTCAGACCTAAAACTCGTTCCTATGCTATTATTTCATGGATTAGAGCTAGAAATTATGGAAATTAAAGGTTAAAATTGGGGAAACTAGGGCTTGGAAACTTAGGCCTTTAATTGTGGATTTGAAGGACCATTTGGGGTCGAATTTGAGAACTTTTTATATGTATGAACTCGTGGGGAGATAAAGAACCTATTGATGTAAAAATTATCCAATTCCAAGATGTGGGCCCGAGGGTCGGGTTTTGGTAATTTCGTGATTTGTGCCCTTTATTGATTGTTTTCTCTTGGGCTTCGTTCCCTTAGCATATTTTGATGTCCTCGTTCTGATTATGGATAGATTCGATGCGCGTGGAGGCTGATTCAAGGGGCAAAGGCATCGCGAGCTAGAGATTTAGCCAGTTCGAGGTGAGTAATAATTGTAAATGATATTCTGAGGGTTTGAAACCCCGGATTGCACATCGTAGTGCTATATTGAGGTGAGGCACACGCTTGATGACGAGCGTGGGGTGTCGTGCACTGTGGGGATTGTGACTTAGTCCGTCCCGAATGATTATTTTACCGCGTATTTGACTGAAATCTATTTGCTACCATCATTATTTGGGTTGAATGCCATACTTGGGCTTCGTTCCAACTATTTGAACCCTTCGGGGATTTTACTGATATTTCCTCTCTGTTTTGACTCTATACTTGAACTCAGTCATGTTATTTTCCATTATTTTCATACTCAGCCTTGTTTACTCAGTTTTAATACTTAAATGATATTTTACATGATGTTTAGGCTGAGAAACACTGTTTTACTATTGCCTGAGGGGCTTGTGAGAATTTTGACTGAGTAAGGCCGAGGGCCTATGTTGTGAAGAAACATTTGATACTGATTATGAGACCGAGGGACTGAGATATGTACGCCATTAGGTGGCTTGATTGATATGAGGCCGAGGGTCTAGTTTTGATGCCACGAGATGGCTTGTTATTGCGCTTGGGTCGTAAGGGGCCCCTCTAGGAGTCTGTGCACCCCTAGTGAGCGCGGATACCTATTGTGATATGAGATTGAGCCCGAGGGGCTGGTATTGTTCTGAGATGTTGTCTGAGGGGCGGATCCGTTGATATTATGCCCGAGGGGCGAACTTCTATTTGTTTACTTTACCTTAACTCCCTGTCAATTACTTGTTTACTTGTTGAAAGAGGATTTTACTTGACTTTTCACTGGTTTACTGTTTTTAAATGATTTTACTGCTTCATTATAGAATGCCTTGTGCCTTACGTGTCTTTTTACTTTCAGTCATTATTTACATTTGTTACTCACTAAGTTGAAGTATTCACTTTACTCCCTGCACCCTGTGTGCAGATTCAGGCATAGCTGGTTCCACTCCCAAGTTCTGGTTCATTCTAGCTTCAGGCGGATCTTCGAGGAGTCTTTAGGTAGTTGTTGGTGTTCGCAGCCCAGAGCTCCTCCCTATCTCTTTCCTTTATGTCCTTAGTTCAGTATTTAAACTCTATAGTTACATTTGAGGACTTAGTGTTGCTAGATGCTTGTGACTTGTGACACCCCAGTTAGGGCTGTGTCGGGTTGTATTTCTGCACTTTATTGATATTATCCGCTACTTAGTATTGGTAAATCATGTTTTAGACCGCTTTTATGTCGTTTAACTGTTTAAAAAGTGAATTGGGTTTAATTGGCTGGTCTTGTCTTCACGAGAGGCGCCATCACGACCGGGTACGAGTTTAGGGTCGTGACACCAACACACGGCCAAATCTCTCTTTTGTTGTTCTCGCTTTGAGTCAATACATGCAATGCCCTTGCTTGTCACATTTCTTTGCAGCATTAAGGGTACTGAAATACTTAAGTGGTGATCCTGGCCAAGGAATTTTGTTATTTTCTAAATCATAATTTTCCCTACTTGCCTTTTGTGACACCGACTAGTCTTCTTGCAAATATACTCGAATATCGGTGAGTGGTTTCTGCATTACTTTGGGAGGTTCTCCAATTTCTTGGAAATCAAAGAAACAAGTCTCCATCTCTCTTTATTCTGTTGAAGTAGAGTACCGTTCCATGAGGTAAGTGACTACCGAGCTAACCTGGCTTGTACACCTTTTTGATGACATTTCCACTCCCATTACTCTTCCAATCCCTCTTCACTCATATAGCAAAACAATCATCCATATTGCCCATAACCCTGTTTCCATGAATGCACAAAGCATGCCGAACTCGACTGTCACTTTGTGCGTCAACAATTTCTTTCTTAGCAAATTACCCTTTCATTTGTACCATCCAAAGATCAGTTTTCTGATCTGTTTACCAAACCTCTTTCTGGGGTTTCTCATAAAGGGATTCTCAACAAGTTGGGGGTCACAACACTCCCCTCCAACTTGAGGGGGGATGTTAGAAAGTCAAAACCCCAGCTTAATTTGGTCATCAATGGAGATATGTGGTATGGACAAAAGAGAGAAGAAAGGGAAAATGAAGACTTACCAGTGACCATATTAGGTTTATCTTCGATATAACCTAGGATGTGTGTTAGCTATTTTGTTACTTGAAGCTGGTTATTCACAATGAATCACAGCCACACATCAAACTCGTGATGGATTAAATCTGCACCATTGATTTATTTTAATGCTAGAAGCTTCTTTTCTCATGTAAATAGCACGTGAGAGGATATTAGTAGTTAGGATAGAATTTTGTTGTTATAGTTAGACAAGTTAGAATAGGACAAGTGTAATTAGTATTTTCTTTTTCTATTCTTTTTTTCAATACTCAAGTGTATATATATACATGTACAAATGATTGAATGAATATAGAGAAAAGTTTTCAATATTGCAGCCTATTATCTTCAATTTCTTTCATAATTTAATAAGTATGATTCCCGATACAAAAATATTTTTTTCATCCCTACAAGTTTGTATCGTTTCAATCTGATAGGGTTTGGATTGCACCATGCTGAACAGTCTAATATAAAAAGTCTAGGGGGTGATCAGATGGGCAAGTTAAAGACCCTTTCATCTCAATAATAAAGCTCATAGACTTAACCTTAAAAAATATTGAAACCTCACCACCCTATTTTTTAAAAAGTTATGTAAGAGAAAATGAGGAAGAGAATTAACGTGAGAAATCTAACCATCAACAAGAAGGTGAAATTTCATATAGTTGTAACCAACCAACTGAACTACTAAGATTTCCTCACACCACCCTACCTACCTTATATGATGACGTCTTTTCCTTAGTTTTGTCCTAAAAATTTTCTTCTAATTAGTAGATAATTTAGACTTAGTCATTGATAAAATTCTCTAACCCTAAATATTATTATTGTCTCAACATATGTCTAGTGACATGAAAATTAGAGTTACCATATAGGTTAATTAGCTAAAACGAACTAGCGGACTAGGGTTTTCAAAATTATTTAAAAGGTTAATAAAATATAGAGTATATTCTCCATACTCTAGTTAATACCATATAAAAAAAGAAGCAATATTGGGTGAAAGTAAATAAAAAAATGAAAATATTGTAATAGAAAATAAAAATTAAAAGAATAAGCATCCTAGGGCAGTGATAAGGAAGTGAAGTAGTTGGTCCACTACTTTGTCCAAAGTCCACAAACCACAAATTGCCTCTTACTTGGGGCGTCGAATGCCCATACGATGATATTAGTAAACGGCCTTTGGAGCTTGCACTGCTCAGCAGTGGCGGATCAGGATTTTGTGCAAGGGGGTTCAATCTTAGAAGTATGTAACTTTAGTCGTAAAATAATAGTTATCACGTGGGTTCAAATAAAATATTTATACAAAATTTATGCAGATTTAATCGTAATTTATACATATACACAGTATTATTTTTTGATGAAGCGGGTTCAGCTGAACCTGCTTGCCACTGTTTGACTCAAAAGATATTAGAACTTTTTTTAATAAATCAATCAAAGATAAAGGGGAAAATCTTAGTTGAATATCTCTAGAGAAGATAACAGATAAAGAGAAAATGGTCGTTAAGTTTCTTTTTATTCAAGAATAGTAATCTCCCGCGGGTATAGATACCCTCTTGTAAGATTATTGTCCCCCTTTTATACTAAGAAAGAAAGCCCTCTACAAAGTAAAAAAACAAAATACAAGGATATTCGGCAGAATATTCCTAATGTCCCCTAACGGGCTCACACTATTACAAGGGTCGTGTAGTCTCCTCTTTGCCTTAAGGTCGTCTATCTCGGGACGTCGATTCAAAAGAGACCCTGTTGTTTGTTGTACTTGTAGTAGGTCGTGGTCGGTCAAATTTGGACCCATACAATTAGTCCCTTCTCTTGTCGGGGTTGCAACAGGGTGCGTCCTCGATGAGCGAACTTCATGCGTTCTTATGGAGAAATTTGATCCGTTGAAATGTTACAACGTGGTCAACAAGGGACGGTCAGCGTGTTCAACAAAACACCGAGTGATACACTTTACCAAGAAATGATGTCAGCTTCACGTGCGTCATTATCACACAGGTTTTTGAGACAGGAATGACAGCTTGGTGCTTTGATTCTTGTGCTGCTTTGTTACCTGCTGCCTCGATTCTGGCGCCACACAACCCTATAAATAGGTGAAGGATTTGTTTTTCCGAATTTTTTAGCCATTTCACTCTTGATAACTTCTTTAACTCTTCTTCATTTCCTCTCACATCCTTCTGTTTACTCTTATGTTCTTTAGTTGAAGCTTCTTATTCCTTATTCCTTTTGCGTTGGTATTCCTTAGATCGATATTATGCCGAGATCTTATCATTCTCGTGAAGAGTTTCCTGAAGCCCCTCCGTTGTACATGGCGCCCCCTTCTGGCAGCGAAGATATGGTAGTAGAAGAGGGTGACAGCCCTCCTACGGTGGAGGAGTTACTACCGAGACATCCCTCATCCCATATTGACTTCCTCAAAGATCCCCTCCTACCCCGGACCCCAGATTTTCTGAGACGGAGAAAGTTCATATCGATGCTCTTCATGTAAAGTACGACATTTCTGCTCGTGTAGAAATGGTTCTGGCGGGGGGAGATTACGTGGATGTTCACAGACCTGGGTATTGCTCTTTCTATGAGTACCCTTTTATGATCGGTTATACTCTTCCTCTCTTCCCCTTAGCAGAAGAGTTTTGTAGGTTCTACCAAGTTTGTCCAGCACAGCTTTCGCCATATACGTTCAAGGTACTTCTGCTGCTGACCAAGTATGAGTGACATTCCAGTTATTTTGGAGTAGTTTTCCCTCCACTGTTTCTAACTGGAATGCTCTTTTGTTTGCTGCAACTATGATTTTGTATGGTCCGTCCCAGTTTTTTTCCCAATTTTCCCTCATTAGGGTTTTTTGATGCTTGTGTTTTAGCCTTGAGGACGTAGTCTCCGACTTTGAGTGGTCGCACCTTGGCTTTCTTGTTGTAGTATCTTTCTGCTTACTGCTTCTGGGCTACCATTCTTATGTGGGCCATGTCTCTCCATTTTTCGACTTTATCCAGATCTTGTAGCCTACTTTCGTCATTGCTTGGTCCGCTCTTATTGGAGTATCTCAAACTGGGTTCTCCGATCTCGACGGGTATAACTGCGTCAGTCCCGTAGACCAGTGAATATGGCGTTTCTCCTATGCTGGTTTTTGGCGTAGTGCAGTATGCGCATAATACTTTTGGTAGTAGTTTAGGCCATAGCCCTTTAGCATCCTCCAGCTTCTTTTTCAATATATTCAATATTACTTTATTGGAGGATTCGGCTTGACCATTGCTGGCAGAGTGATATGGAGTGGAGAATATTCATTTGATGTGCCATTTTTCGAAAAACTCATTCGTTCTCTTTCCGACGAACTGAGGTCCGTTGTCGCAACTGATTTCTTTGGGGATGCCAAAATGGCATATGATGTTTTTCCATATGAATGTGATGACCTCCTGCTCACGTATATGAATGTATGCACCTACTTCCACCCATTTAAAAAAGTAATCAGTTAAAACCAAAAGGAAGCATGCCTTACCTCGTCCTGCTGGGAGGGGCCCGACTATGTCCATTCCCCATTTTATGAATGGCCATGGAGAAGTGACGGAATGAAGGAGCTCCCCTGCTTGGTATGTCATAGGAGCGTACTTTTGACATTGTTCACATATTCGGACATAGTCCGCAACTTCTTTTTTCATGGTGGGCCAGTAGTACTCGGCGCGGATATGGCATCGAACAAGGGTGCGGTTTCCCGTATGGGCACCGCAGTGCCCTTCGTGTACTTCTTCCAGTACTCACCTTGTTTGGTGTGGCCCAAGACATTTGGCTAGGGGGACGCCGAATGTTTTTTGTAGAGATCACCGTTTACTAGGTTGTATCGTGTTTCCTGTATCCGGAGTTTTTTGCTTCTTTTTTATCTTACGGGAGCGTTCCATCCTGCAAATAGGCTGCAAAGCGGTTACGCCAGTCCCAAGTTAAGTTTATAGAATGTACCTCGACGTGGTCTATTGCGGAATGAAGGAGGGTGACCACATTTTCCTTGTTGATATTCTTTGTGGCCGCAGATAGTTTGGTGAGGCCATCTGCTTTGATATTCTGCGCCCTGAGTATTTTGTCGAGGCGGCATTCGTCGAATTCTGGCAGTAATTTGTGAATTTCCGACAGGTACCTTTGTAGTCTCTGTTCTTTGATTTGTAAAGTCCCGGTGACTTGGTTCACCAAGAGTTGAAAGTCACATTGGAGGACAAGTCGTCGAGCGCCATATTTGAGGGCTAACTTCAAACCTGCAATCACAGCTTCATACTCGGCCTCGTTGTTAGTCATCTCGGTGCATCATATGGACTGGCGAATTATTTCGCCTATAGGGACCTCGAGGACAAGTCCCAGTCCCTATTCCTAGGCATTAGAGGCACCGTCAGTGTAGAGGACCTAGAGGTCGGTATGTGTAGAAGTGTGGAATACTTCCTATTCTACCTCGGGCAATATTTTCATGCTGAAATCAGCAACAAAGTCGCCGAGCACCTGCGACTTAATGGCAGTTCGCGGTTAGTACGTTATGTCATGCTCGCTTAGTTCTATGGCCCACTTGACTAGTCTACCCGATAGTTCGGGTTTGTGTAGGGTACCCCTTAGGGGGAAGGTTGTCACCACCTTTATGGAGTGATATTGAAAGTACGGTCTAAGCTTCCATGAAGCTACGACCAATGCCAGAGCTAGTTTTTCAAGGTGAGGGTACCTTGTTTCGGCATCGATTAATGTTTTGTTGGTATAGTAAATCGTAGATTGTGTACATTTATCTTCACGGACCAAGACTACGCTTACCACAACTTCGGAAACTTCTAGATACACAAGTAGACATTCACCCGGGTCCGCTTTGACGGGTAGTGGGGGAGAGGATAGGTACGTTTTCAGCTTTCTCAGGGCATCGACACATTCATCGTTCCATTGCAGCCCGTGGTCTTTCCTTAGCCCATTGAAGAATTTGTGGCATCTATCCGAGGATCGTGAAATGAACCTTGATAGGGCAGCTATTCGCCCTATTAGTTTATGTACCTGCTTTTTGTTGGTCAGTATCTTCGGTATTGCATCGATGGCCCTGATTTGATTCGAGTTGACCTCGATTCCCCTTTGTGACACTAGGAAACCAAGGAACTTTCCAAAAGTTACGTTGAAGGCGCACTTTTCAGGATTCAATTTCATCCCGTACTGCCTTAATATCTCAAAGGCTTCCTTCAGATGGCCAATGTGATCTTCTTTCTTTGTCGACTTCACTAGCATGTCGTCGATATAAACCTCCATTGTCTTGCCGAGTTGTTCTTTAAACATTTTGTAGACTAACCTTTGATATGTGTCCCCTGCATTCTTAAGTCCAAAAGACATCACCTTATAGCAGTACGTTCCTCAATAAGTGATGAAAGTGGTCTTTTCTTTATCTTCTTCAGCCTGAGAGACGGCTGGTGCTACGAGAAGCAAGCCTGCCTGGGTGACACTCTCCATAAGGCCCACTAGTCGGACCAGAGCATCCTGAAGAATTGGGGTGGAAATAAACCCCTCTAGGACCTGAGCTGGGCCTACCGGGACTGTTGGGGCCGGAACCTCATCATCAAAATCAACCTGAAGCTCCGCCATTGGTACTACTAGTCGGGGCTAAGCTCTACCCCTACCTCGGCCTTTAGCACGGCCTCGGCCTCACCCTCTACCCCTCATAGGAGCTGCTGCTGGGGGTTCGGGCTGCTGAGCGATGGATGAGGAATCACATGTTCTCGCCATCTGCAAAAAACAAAGTATAAATTCAATTAGCATTGAGAAACAGAACTGCACGACAAGAAAGAACAAATGTGAAGTTTTTCCTAACTCTGTAGCTTCTGGGATAAATACAGATATCTCTGTACCGATCTCTCAGACTCTACTAAGCTTGTTCGTGAATTGTGAGACCTATGTAACCTAAAGCTCTAATACCAACTTGTCACGACCCGAATTTTCTACCCTCGGGAGTCGTGATAGCGCCTACTTGTAGAAGCTAGGCAAGCCACAAAATTTAGAAATCTTAACTCCTTCATTTTAGTCCTTTTTAACGATTTGTAATAACAGGTGATCAACATTTAAATAATAGCGGAAGATGAAAATATGCGGAAGACTTAGACTAATATAATACCAATATCAGTACGAAAATATCAACATACGTCTCTACCCAAAATCCGGTGTCACAATATTCACGGACTGTCTATGAATACTACATACAGATGTTTGAAGAAAAGAAATACAGTCTGTCTCGGATACAAATGAAAATAGAACATATAAGTAGATAGAAGAGACGTCGGGCATGCGGACGCCTGCAGGACTACCTTGGGGTCTCTGTGGACTGAAGGCTGGCTCCCCAAGTGATACTATCCCAGTGCTGCTTAGGACTGTATTCGGGCCCGGGCCTTCGTGGACCAAACGGGCCGGCCTTCGTAGGCTTGGGCTTCGTGGGCCTGGGCTCTGGCGGTCCCGGGCTTCGTGGGCTCAACGGTTAGAAACGGCCCGTGACAGGCCTAAACCCATATGGTCCTGGGCTAAACGGGCTGGGCTCCTGGGCTAAACGGGCCCAGCGGTTTTTTTTAAAGGCAATTTCTTGTAGTATCATGGCTATATTAAAAATATATATGTAGTATATATGTAGAAATCTAATTATTAAAGTGCTTGTCGAAAAAGAAAAATAACAAAACAATAGTAAAACACTAAATTGTCATGCATAATAAATTAATAACAAAGTACAACATGAAGCATAAATACGTCTAATAATTTTGAAATAACACAAATTGTTGAAAAAACCTTAAAGACGAATTCTTGGATAAATACCCTCAACACAATGCTTTATATGCCTCCTTAAAGTGCTTGTGGTTTGAACAGTACTAAAATTTAAGACTCTTCCACAATTCTTGCACTTTAATTTTTGGCCTTCTTCATTTTCTTCAACCACTTCATAGTACTGCGAAATAAATAAGCGCACTCTTTCCGAACGAGGCATGATATAACTTGAAAATTAAGATTGAGACTTGAAGTCTTGAAAATTGGAGATTGAGAGATTGAGAGAAATATAGAATGAGAAATGAGTATTGAGTATTGAAATGAAGAAGAGGGAGGGGGGTATTTATAGTAGTAGAGAAGGTTAGTTTTGTAAATTGAAAAAAAAAACTTGTTTGAATTTTGATTTTTGAATTTTGAATTTTGAATTTTGAAATTTGAATTTTAAATTTTGAATTTTGAATTTTGAATTTTGAAAATTCTTGTTTTGTAGTATATATAGTATACTAGTATAGAATGTTATGTATATATATTTCATTGTATATTGTCTTGTAGTATATATTGTATGTTATGTATATATATTCTCTTATATATTTTTTTGTAGTATATATTGTATCTTATGTATATATATTATAACTTATATATTTTCTTGTAGTTTGTAGTATATATTGTATGTTATATATATATATATATTGTAGCTTATAAATAATTCCAAGTAAAGACAAAGAAATATTGCGAAAAGATATTCAAGGGTATGTCTTATAATTTTTATTACCAAAAATGGCATATCTTTCTTAGTCTTCTTTTCCCCAATGGAATGAGCACAACAAGGTACTAATACCACCATTAGAAGGGAAAAAACTAAGGAAGATGTGCCAAAATACAAGTTACATATTAGTCTATGTATTATCTCTAACAAAGCTCATAAATCCTTCAAGGTTCGGAGGAGGTTGCGTTGGTGGTGGTGGAAAAGAAGCTTGTTGATCACCACTTCCGAGCGAAGCCGAATCCTCCGCAAGTTCCACTATCATTTCTTCATAAGCTTCATCTATCGCCGGTTGTGATTCTGCAATTCCAAAGTTTCTTCTTTCTGAGCGGATCCAATCTTTAAACAGTACTGATTTTTTCAAGCTATCCCTCATAGACGCTCTATGATCACCTATTTGCAGTCTTGCTTGACTGAAAGCGCTCTCTGATGCAACAGTTGAAGCTTGAATTGATAAAATATCCCGAGTCATCCTTGCAAGAATCGGAAAATATTTTTCCCTTGCCTTCCACCATTCCAAAAGATCAAAAGAGCCATTTGGATTCTCCTTTTCAAGTCCCTGAGACAAATAAACTTGAAGCTCATTTAGATGTGAAGTTTCATCATAATTATCACCTTGAGAACCCCTGAACTCCGTCCAAGATTTAAGAGCTTTTAAGCCCGCAGCTCTTTTAGACGATTGTGAGCTAGACGAAGTAGGGGTTGGAATAGTTGGCCTAGCATGCTCTAAGGCAAGTTGATAAGCATTATAAACTGTTTGAGCATTAATTTTAATTGAGGCTTTTGCATCTACAAGTGTAGCAACTTCCTCATTTGAAAGATCTAAAGCCTTATAAATATTTGAATACCAAAAATGAGGACCTCCCAATTTCATTGTAGGATTTAACATTGCAGCAAGACCATAAATAGGAGGGATAGGAAAAAAATATTTTTTAAACTTTTGTTTCATTTTATTTATAGCAAGTTCATAAATGTCCCCACCCTCACCAAATTCAACAAACAAATCAGATAGTGCTGCAATATAAACTAAACAGTTTGAAATAGTAGGATAATATTGCCCAGAAAATGCATTTGTAGCAATTTGAAAATGTTCTAAAAAATCTAAAAGAATTTTAACATTCATCCAATCTTGAGTAGTAAGCATTTCATCATCATCCTCACCACCTACCCGAGAATTAAACATTGCATTAATTGGGTTTCTATATTCATATGCAACTACTAAACTTTCGTACATACAATTCCATCTAGTCGGGCAAGGTTTAGGAACCTTTCTTTCTCTAAGGCCATATTCATCACATTTTTTAAAATACTCTCTAAATCTACTTCTACGGTTTGAATAAAAAAGCCAATTAAGAGCCATTCTAACCTTTTCAATTTCTATGTTTAAAATTCGCATACCATCACCGACAATTAAATGATAAATATGACAAATACATCTAACATGGAAAATATTAGTAAATGCAGGATTTAGTGTTGTTGTAAGCATGCTTATAGCACTAGTGTTACTAGAAGCATTATCCATAGAAATTGCCATTATTTTATCGCTAAAGCAAAAATATCTACAAATATCTGCAACAGTGTTAGCTATAAACTTACATGTGTGACGTGAATTAATTATTCTATACGCAATTATGCATTTTTGCGTTGTCCATTACTAATCTATCCAATGACTTGTAACAGTTAGATAATCACAATCATTACCACTTCTACCAATATCAGTAGTAATAGAAATCCGATTAGGTATATGAGTAAATAAATACCGCAAATATTGTTCATATTCATGTTTGAATTTATAAATATCACTCTTAACTGTTGCGCGAGGCCAACCTTTATAAGTAGGATTAAAAACTCTTCTAATATAATGAACCCAATTAGGATTAGAAGCAAAAGTATAAGGTAAGCACATAACAGTAATCATCTTTGCTAATTCTTCACGATCTCTATTTGGATCGTAATATAAAATACCTCCGGTGACAGTGTTAATTCCTGGTTGAACTAGATTTGAACCTGTACTAGGGTTAACCGCAGAATCTACACTTGTCCCCTCTAGCTGCGCTTTCATTTGTAAAAATCTAGCCTTATCTCTAGGGTGTGTTTTTATGTGCCTAGTCAAACTACCTGTGCCGCTACGGTCTCCAGTATATTTATGCGCCATTAATTTCCCACAAGTTTTACACTTAGCCTTATTTTGTTCTCTTACTTGAGTAAAAAAAAATCCAAACTAATGATGTTTCTAGGCGTTTAGCAGGTTCTCTATTAAAAGTAGGAGTTTCTACAGGTGGGTCGGCCGGTGCATCAGTTGGGTTATTAAGAGGACTAGTAGGTGTATCATCTAAATTCGGTGCTTGGGTTTCATCATCATCCTCATTTTCCTCATTATTTTCTAAGATAGTTTCATTAGGATAAAGAGCATTCATAATTTCATCATCTAATCTTTCACCTGGTGCAACATTATGGTAAAATTCACTATCGGTAAATTGAAAACAAGGGTGATCACTATCAAGAATTATGGAAGGAGGAGGACGTCTAGGTTGGCGACTACTTTCAACTTGCTTATCTTTTCTAGGTCGGGGAGCCGGGGGAAGGGTAGTTGGTTGGCCACTACTTTCATCGGTTTTATCTTTTCCTTTACCAAATATTTTTTTCAAAGAAAATGCCATATTAATTATAATTATGCAAGCTAAACCACACAAAAATATATTCTTAAAACGTAAGATTTGAAACGAGTTTACCGGATTGCCGAACAACTTCTTGAAAATTGAAAATCGTTGAACACTTGAAAACTTCAATTCAACAACTTCACAAGTTTTCACGAAATTTCAACAATAAATTAAGTAATTGTAGTAGAGAGATTGAGAGAGATATTGATGAATTGGTGAATAAAAATGAAAGAATGAGGGGTATTTATAGTTGAGAAATGGAAAAAAGTGTAATTATATAAAGTTTGGGGTTAAAATAAAGTTTGGGGGACAAATGGGCATTTTCTAAACTTAAAAACGGTCAAATTGTCAGCCCAAACGGCTAGATTTTAAATATGGCCGTTGGAGAATTTTAAAAAAAAAAATTAAAAAAAAATAGCCGTTGGGCCCGTTAGGCCCGCCATGCCCGGCTGACGGTCCTGGGCTAAACGGTCCCGGGCTCGTGGGCTAATATATGAAGATCGGCCCGTCACGAGATTCTCAGGACCACCAGGCCCGGCCCACCAGGCCCGTTAGGCCCGTTATGACCATGGGCCCGGTCCAGTCAGGTTCAGGCCCGGCCCACCAAGCAGCATTAGTGCTGCTCCGGTATCTGCACAGAGTGCAGAGTGTAGTATCAGCACAACCGACCCCATGTGCTGGTAAGTGCCTGGCCTAACCCCGGCGAGGTAGTGACGAGGCTAGGACCAAACTCCATATAAACCTGTGCAATTACATAATATACGGCGGAAAATAAACAAGAATAAGCATTTTAAATGGGAAGAGGTACATGCTTCGGGGAACATATCAAATCCAGCAGAAATAAAGAGAAATATGAGAGAAACAGCTCAAAATCTACAAGTAATAATAACACTATTGCGGCTCGCAACCCGATCCAATATATATATCTAACATATTTGTGGCATGCAACCCGATCCAATATATATAACATTGTTGCGGCATGTAACCCGATCCAATATATATAACTTTGTTGCGGCGTGCAACCCGATCCAATATATATAACATTGTTGCGGCGTGCAACCCGATCCAATATATATAACATTGTTGCGGCGTGCAACCCGATCCAATATATATAACATTGTTGCGGCGTGCAACCCGATCCAATATATTTATATACCTTAAACTCAACTGTACCACGAGTCCCGGCAAGGGATTAACAATAAACTACACTATCCCGGCAAGGGAATTCAACAGTGAAAGTATATATACGTCCCGGCAAGGGAGAATCAGCTATAACCAATCTTAACTCAACTCCTACTCATCTCAGTTAACACCCATACTAAATCATCAGTAATTTCCACGAAAACAAACTAAATCCTTGCTCAATATCGGGAATCACCAATTAAGCATCCGTAGAATCATTTAAGAACACAACAAATATCAATTTAAGACTTACGGTCATGCTCGACACCAACGTATAGATACTCGTCACCATGCCTATACGTCGTACTCAACAAGAAGAAATTAACAAATAGGACACAACTCTTAATCCCTCAAGCTAAGGTTAGACCAAACACTTACCTCGAACTTTCACGACCAACTCAAGCCTCAAACACCGCCTTTCCTTTCGAATTCGGCTCCAAATCAACGGTATCTAGACATATTCGACTTCATAACATCAATAAATGTTAAACAATCCAATTCCAATGCCTAATTATACCTTTCCAGTCATTATTCCCAAAAATCCAAAAATCGACCCCGGGGTCGCTTGTTCAAAACACGAGGTTCGGACCAAAATACGATCACCCCTTCACCCACGAGCCAGAATATATAATTTATTTTGAAATCCGGCCCCAAAACGAGGTCAAATTCCCAAATAATCAAAAAGCACTTTACCCAAATCCCTAATTTTCTACCCTTAATCTCATGTTTTAGGCCTAGAAATCTAGTGGGTGTTGATAAAAATTGAAGGAAACAAGTTAAAGATTACTTACCCAAGAGGTTATGGTGAAGGAGTTCTTCAAAAATCGCCCAAGAGGTGTGGAGAAGATGAAGTTTCTGAAAATTTATGAAAATCCCGTAAGTGTTCTCTTTTTTAGACTTAAAAATAATTGGCGGATTTGTTCATTGCGTTCGAGATAAGCCCATCGCGTTCGCGATGAGTTAGGTCAGACAGACCTTCGCGTTCGCGGAAGACAGTGTGCGCTCACGGAGCTTTGGCTCCTCAAGCCTACGCATTCGCAGGCCAGTGTCCGCGTACGCGATGCATAAAGTGGTGACCCTTCCCAGCCCAGGCTGTAAGCCTTCGCAATCGTGATACCAGGCCCGCGTTCGCGAAGGAAAAACCCCCCAATGCTTCGCGTTCGTGACCTGGTTTACGCGTTCGTGATGAAGGAAATTCCTTCAGCATAATTAACACATCGCGTTCGCAAGGGCCATCCCGCGAACGCGAAGAAGAAAGCATCAGCACACCAGATCAGCTATTTTCTGCAACTTTTCTTAAGTCCAAACTTTCCGAAACACATCCGAAACACACCCGAGCCCTCGGGGCTCCTAACCAAACATACGTACTAACTCAATAACATCATACGAACTTATCCATGCGATCAAATCGCCAAAATAACCTCAATAACAACGAACTAAACCTCAAAATCAAATAATTTTTCTCGAACTTCTTAAAACATCAACTTTGGGAATTTAGGTCCGAATCACGTCAAATGACATTCGGGTTTCACCAAATTCCACAAAAACGTCTTAAACCATATATAAGACCTATACCGGGCACCGGAACCAAAATACGAGCCCGATACCGTCATGCTCTAATCAAATTTAATTTCAAATTTCTTTAAACAATTTTAGAAAATAATTTTCTTTAAAATTCATTACTCCGGCTTGGGACCTCGGAATCCTATTCCGGGCCCATACCCAAGTCCCATATTTTCCTACGGACCCTCCGGGACCATCAAATCATGAGTTCGGGTTCGTTTACCCAAAACGTTGACCGAAGTTAAATTAACTCATTTTATAGCCAAATTTTATCATTTTTCACATATTTTCATAATTAAGCTTTTTGGCTACGCGCCCGAATTGCGCACGCAAATCGAGGTGATGCTAAATGAGATTTTCAAGGCCTCAAAAACACAGAATTCAATTTAAAAGCAAGTGATAACCTTTTGGGTCATCACATAAGTTGTAGATAAATTGTATGCCAACCTCAGTATTTTACATTTTAATTTTATGAATTGTATGATAACCATGTATAATGAATAATCCACAAGAGTTTGATTCATTATTACATTTCATGTCCTACCAATAGTTTTACTTTTGGTATATGTATCACTTATCTGTGAGTCGCTTCTTGATACACGTGATATTTTGAAGAAATAGACATCAAAATTTAATTTCGCATATGTGTATCAAATTAATAGTGTGATATCAAAAAAATACTGATATCAAAGAAAGTAGTACTGTGGGACGAATTCCTTCTTTCAAATATCAACGTAAAGCCTAATTTTCTTACTCATTGGCTTGTACATAGGACCTAGAGCATGGGATGGGTATTAATTAGATATAGGGGAACTTGCACTTGGAATTAGATTCTGAACTAATTAATTCGCTTTTCAAAAGAAAAGGTTTAACTAGAGCCTAATGATAGTATTCTTAGAGAATTGATCGAAATGTAACTCACCGACAGAGTTAGAAGGTGGAGAAAGACAGAATCTGGAGAGAAGAGGGGAGAGAGGAGAAAAAAAAGAAAATGATGTAACTAAATCCCTTAAGTGAGGCACTAATAATGGATTGAGAGTCTTTTAAGGTGGAATGTATATATTTTATAAACAAAACTTGTGTAAGTAGGGTAATTTACTAAACATGAACATTTAGGGCAATAAAGTTTTCAATAGTGTATAGGAATGAAAAAATCCCTAAAAAGTACTTTCTCAATTCATACTAGACGGAATCTAATGCAAGTATTGGGTAAAATACGGCTCACGTGATGGGATAGATGACTCACATGATAATTATTTCAAATCACCCAAATGCAGCAATAGATTTAAAATATTGAGTTAGTGCATGTTAGATCCCAATATACTCATTATTACTCGTACTATTTTGGGCTGTGGCTGGTATTTTTCTTAAAGATTGTTTAACTATATAATTATAATTAGTTTCGAGCAGTTAGAAAGTCGAAACCCCAGCTTAATATGGTCATCAATGGAGATATGGGGTATGAACAGAAGAGATAAGAGAGGGAAGATGAAGACTGACCAAACTAGGTTTATCTTCGATATGTGGAGGTTGATTCGAGGGACAAAGGCATCGCGAGCTAGAGATTTAGCCGGTTCGAGGTGAGTAATGATTGTAAATAATGTTCTGAGGGTTTGAAACCCCAGATTGCACATCGTAGTACTATATTGAGGTGAGGCACACGCTTGATGACGAGCGTGGGGTGTCGTGCATTGTTAGGGATTGTGACTTAGTCCGTCCCGAATGATTATTTGACCGTGTATTTGACCGAAATCCATTTGTTATCATCATTATTTGGGCTGAATGCCATACTTGGGCTGAATGCCAACTATTTGGACCCTTCGGGGATTTTTACTGATAATTTCTCACTGTTTTAACTCTATACTTGAACTCAGTTATGTTATTTTCCATTGTTTTCATACTCAGCCTTGTTTACTCAGTTTTAATACATAAATGATATTTTACATGATGTTTCGGCTGAGAAACACTGTTCTACTATTGCCCGAGGGGCTTGTGAGATTTTTGACTGAGTAAGGCCGAGGGCATATGTTGTGAGGAAACATTTGATACTGATTATGAGGCCGAGGGCCTGAGATATGTACGCCACGAGGTGGCTTGATTGATATGAGGCCGAGGGTCTAGTTTTGATGCCATGAGATGGCTTGTTATTGCGCTTGGGCCGTAAGGGGCCCCTCTAGGAGTGTGTACACCCCCAGTGAGCGCGAGTACCCATTGTGATGTGAGATTGAGCCCGAGGGGCTGGTATTGTTCTGAAATGTTGCCTGAGGGGCGGATCCGTTGATATTGTGCCTGAGGGGCGAACTTCTATTTGTTTACTTTACCTTAACTACCTGTCAATTACTTGTTTACTTGTTGAAAGAGGATTTTACTTGACTTTTCACTGATTTACTATTTTAAATTATTTTATTGCTTCATTATAGAATGCCTTGTGCATTACGTGTTTTCTTACTTTTAGTCATTATTTACATTTGTTACTCACTGAGTTGGAGTACTCACTTTACTCCCTACACCTTGTGTGCAGATTTAGGTGTAGCTGGTTCCGCTCTTGAGTTCTGATTCATTCCAGCTTCAGGCAGATCTTTGAGGAGTCTTTAGGTAGTGGTTGGCGTTCGCAGCCTAGAGCTCCTCCCTATATCTTTCCTTTATATCCTTAGTTCAGTATTTAAACTCTGTAGTTACATTTGAGGACTTAGTGTTGTTAGATGCTCGTGACTTGTGACACCCCAGTTAGGGCTGTGTCGGGTTGTACTTCCGCACTTTATTGATATTATCCGCTACTTAGTATTGGTAAATCATGTTTTAGACCGCTTTTATGTCATTTAACTATTTAAAAAGTGAATTGGGTTTAATTGGCTGGCCTTGTCTGCACGAGAGGCGCCATCACGACCGGGTACGAGTTTAGGGTCGTGACACCAACACATGGCCAAATCTCTCTTTTGTTGTTCTCACTTTGAGTCAGTACATGCAATGCCCTTGCTTGTCACATTTCTTTGCAGCATTAAGGGTACTGAAATACTTAAGTGGTGATCCTGGGCAAGGAATTTTGTTATTTTCTAAATCAAAATTTTCCCTACTTGCCTTTTGTGACACCGACTAGTCTTCTTGCAAAGATACTCGAATATCGGTGAGTGGTTTCTTCATTACTTTGGGAGGTTCCGATTTCTTGGAAATCAAAGAAACAAGTCTCCATCTCTCTTCATTCTGTTGAAGCAGAGTACCGTTCCATGAGGTGAGTGACTGTCGAGCTAACCTGGCTTGTACACCTTTTTGACAACCTTTCCACTCCCATTACTCTTTCAATCCATCTTCACTCATATATCCGTTGAAATGTTATGACATGGT
Source organism: Nicotiana tabacum (assembly GCF_000715075.1). Lineage (NCBI taxonomy): Eukaryota > Viridiplantae > Streptophyta > Magnoliopsida > Solanales > Solanaceae > Nicotiana > Nicotiana tabacum. Next base: position 14,765,462 of record NC_134100.1, read on the forward strand.
CAACGAGGGACGGTCAGTGTGTTCAGCAAGACACCGAGTGATACACTTTACCGAGAAATGATGTCAGCTTCACGTGTGTCATCATCACGCAGGTTTTCGAGACAGGAATTGACGACTTGGTGCTTTGATTCTTGTGCTGCTTTGTTACCTGTTGCCTCATTTTGGCGCCACCCAACCCTATAAATAGGTGAAGGATTTGTTTTTCCGAAAATTTTAACCATTTCACTCTTGATAACTTCTTTAACTCTTCTTCATTTGCTCTCACATCCTTCTATTTACTCTTATGTTCTTTAGTTAAAACTTCTTCTTCCTTCTTCCTTTTGTGTTGGTATTCCTTAGATCGATATTATGCCGAGGTCTTATCGTTCTCGTGAAGAGTTTCTTGAATCCCCTCCGTTGTACACGGTGCCCCCTTCTGGAAGCAAAGATATGGTGGTAGAAGAGGGTGACAGCCCTTCTACGGTGGAGGAGTTACTACCGAGACATCCCTCATCCCATATTGACTTCCTCAAAGATCCCCCTCCTACCCCGAACCCCAGATTTTCTAAGATGGAGCAAGTTCATATCGATGCTTTTCGTGTAAAGTACGGCATTCCTGCTCGTGTAGAAATGGTTCTGGCGGGGGGAGATTACGTGGATGTTCACAGACCTGGGTATTGCTCTTTCTATGAGTACCCTTTTATGATTGGTTATACTCTTCCTCTCTTCCCCTTAGCAGAAGAGTTCTGTAGGTTCTACCAAGTTTGTCCAGCACAGCTTTCGCCATATACGTTCAAGGTACTTCTGTTGCTGACCAAGTATGCAAAATTGGTAGAGCGTAGAGTTTCTATCCACCACCTTTTGCACTTGTTCACGCCCGACTTTCACAAAGGCACCATGGTGCACTTGAGGCTCTACGGTACGAATGGGCTGGTGGTTGGGACTGATGACCGGGCAAGTCACAAGTTTTGACACAAGTAATTCTTTGTCAAAATCGAACATGTCATTGTTGACTCCGCCAGATTCCCGGAGCAATGGAATTAGGATCGTAAGTGTCGCCACTTGTTTTTACTCTCCTTTTTTATGTGTTTGCTGTAAATTTTATTCGCATCCTGTTTACAGCTATGGGACATCTGCCTCGCCCTATTGCGAATATCAGGGATTGGGTAGCCCGTCAGTTGCCTCATGCAACAGAAACTCAAGATTGGCCCGCTTTCATGAAGTATTACGGCCAAGTCCCCTCTGGTAAATGTCTTTCTTTCTAGTTCGTTGGTCGTGCGGCCTTATTTAATGATATGACCCTTTGTGATGACAGGTCGAGGGGCTTCCAGGCGAAAGGCGCCAATCTCTGCCTTTCGACAAGTCGTTGCTACTGCAGATACGCAATTTGTTTTGAGTGAGTCTGTTCGAGAAGGTCGTCCTTAACCTATTCAATTGGAAGATCCGTCTTGAGTCGTAGCCATGAGGAAAAAGGCTCATTTGGTACCGGCCTCACACCCTTTGGACGAATCCTCTAAGGGGATGAGCATTGTCGAGAAAAAGAAGGAGGCTGGAGCTTGGAAAGGGCGTGGCCACAGACGCTGATAGAAGCAGGGCGTCACAGACAGCCCCTATGCCCGTATTCATAGCCGACGCCAATTTATCGGGGAGATCTCCCCAAGTGGAGGACGTCGTGTTGAGGGTGATGGCTCAGGTTCGGATGCCGACCCAGAGGATGTTAATGAGTTCGTGGGTTGCCATACTCACGTAGAGGTTAGGATGGACGGATCTGACCGTCATGTAGTCGCTCCTGAAAGTGAGATGCTTAGGGCGATGAGCGACGTGGAGTTGTCATAGAAGGTCATCGATATGGCCCTGCAGGTAGGTGCATTTTCTTCCCTTTTCATCATTAGGTTTGTGCGGTTATCGTCATTTTGTATCTTGTTTCTAACTTCTCCCCTTCTCTTTTTTTGGCCAGACCCTCATCATGGAGTTTGAGAGGGAGTGTCGAGAGAGGAGAAGGACGGGCCTTTATAAGAAGATGTCGTCCAAATATCAGCAGTAATGCTAAGCATCGGGCAATGGCCGACATTTATCATCAGGACCCTGAGTTCTAGTTGTTTCGCGAGGGGCTCAAACAACAGAAGGACTAATTAGAGCGTAAGATTGAAGATTTGAGGGAGTGGGATGAGGAGCTCATAAAAACTGTCGCTCGTAATGGCGAACTTGAGGCTTCCCTCAAAACGAAGGATGACGAGCTCGAGTTGAGTAGGGGTGATTGCCTAAAATACCGACTTGCAGGCAAAGGTGGCCGGTTTGACCGCTGAGCTGAATGCAAAAGCAACAGAGGTAGAGGGGCTTAAGGGCGAGCTGAGCGTCGGCACTGATAAATTGGAGGCAGTTATTTCTAGAACAACATCTTTGGAAAATGCTCTCCATATTTGCAAGCTGGAGCTGGCTAAAGAGAAGGATTCCTCTGGTCGTAAGATTGTCGGGCTCGAAGGGCGTGTCAAAGAGCTGGAGGCGGAACTGGCTGTGCTAAATGGACAAATGGCCTTGTTGAGGGCGGAGGATGCAAGTCGACATTCTCAGCCTTCTATGTCTTGTGCCTCAGCCGATCCGGTCATGCCCCGTCATTTATATTAGTTGTGGGTCCTCGAAGAGGCTCAGCTTGACGTGTATAAGGCTTTCCATGCTGAGGGAAGGGCTACTAAAGTGGAGCTCCAGGTCGTGCACACCGAAGCTCGTGTAGCTCGCGAAGCATGCGGGTACGACCCCCTCACACCTGACAGGGATGACATCAATTATGATAATGCGAACCACCTTGCTTCGGATTTTTGGTACGAAGATGCTTACCCCCCCTCCCCCCCCGGGGGATGATATGTAGTCTTTGTTTGTACTTGCTTTTGTTTTGGGGTTTTTGCGGGGGGCTTACTTGAGCCCACTTGTAAGGTCAAGTGTAAATAATATTTTGGTGTAATGTAAACTTTATTTCGTCGATTTTTCCTTTCTTGCATTTTGGTGTAATATTTTGGCTTATTGGGATGTTGCTTCGAGCTATCGTCGAAGTAGGATCTCGTCCTAGTTCGAGTGAGGTCGAACTCATATTATCGTCGATGGCCTTGGCCATTGGGATGTTGCTTCAAGCTATCGTCAAAGTAGGATCTCATAGTAGTTCGAACGAGGTCGAACTCATATTATCGTCGATGTCCTTGGCCATTGGGATGTTGCTTCGAGCTATCGTCGAATAGGATCCCGTCGTAGTTCGAACGAGGTCGAACTCATATTATCACTGATGGACTTGGCCATTGGGATGTTGCTTCGAGTTGTCGTCAAAGTAGGATCCCGTCATAGTTCGAATGAGGTCGAACTCATGTTCTTGTCGATGGCCTTAGCCATTGGGATGTTGCTTCGAGCTGTCATCGAAGTAGGATCCCATCGTAGTTCGAACGAGGTCAAACTCATATTATCGTCGATGGCCTTGGCCATTGGGATGTTTCTTCGAGTTGTCGTCAAAGTAGGATCTCGTCGTAGTTCGAATAAGGTTGAACTCATGTTTTTGTCGATGGCCTTAGCCATTGGGATGTTGCTTCGAGCTGTCGTCGAAGTAGGATCCCGTCATAGTTTGAATGAGGTCGAACTCATATTATTGTCGATGGCCTTGGCCATTGGGATGTTGCTTCGAGCTGTCGTCGAAGTAGGATCCCGTCATAGTTCGAATGAGGTCGAACTCATATTGTCGTCGATGGCCTTGGCCATTGGGATATTGCTTTGAGCTGTCGTCGAAGTAGGATCCCGTCGTAGTTTGAATGAGGTCGAACTCATATTTTTTCGATGGCCTTGGCCATTGAGATGTTGCTTCGAGCTGGCGTCGAAGTAGGATCCCGTCATTGTTTGAATGAGGTCGAACTCATATTATTGTCGATGGCCTTGGCCATTGGGATGTTGCTTCGAGCTGTCGTCGAAGTAGGATCCCGTCATAGTTCGAATGAGGTCGAACTCATATTTTCGTCGATGGCCTTGGCCATTAGGATATTTCTTTGAGTTGTCGTCGAAGTAGGATCCCGTCGTAGTTCGAATGAGGTCGAACTCATATTTTTTCGATGGCCTTGGCCATTGGGATGTTGCTTCGAGCTGGCGTCGAAGTAGGATCCCTTCGTAGTTTGAACGAGGTCAAACTCATATTATCGTCGATGGCCTTGGCCATTGGGATGTTGCTTCGAGCTGTCGTCGAAGTAGGATCCCGTCGTAGTTCGAACGAGGTCGAACTCATATTATTGTCGATGGCCTTAGCCATTGGGATGTTGCTTCGAGCTGTCGTCTGTTGATACCTAATTTTTTCCTATATATTTTTAATATGTAAAATAACTTCAAAATAGCATATATATATATGCATATATAAGCAAGTCTAAATGCTTTATTGTTTTTCCACAATTTCTTAAAAGTTTAAATTGATTTATTTTCTCCCTTTTTATCTATAAAATCCCAATAATTATTTCCAAAATTATTATTTTTTATAATTCATCTATTGGATTTTTATATTTATTTCAAAATATGGATAAGGTAATTTTTACATATTTTAAAATTTTATTTAGTATTTTTAAAACTAAATTGCATATAATTGCAATATTAAATCTTTCAAGGTTTAATTAGGATTTTTATTTATAAAATGGGATCTTGTATTTTTAAATTGTTAATTATATATTATAAATCATTTTAGTGCTTTCAATTTGTTTTTAGAAATTATCTACTATTTTTTATAAAATCAAAAGGGAAAAGTGGTTATTAAACTCGTAACCACATTTGTATTTCAATTATAACCAAAATCAGGCCCCAATTCCCCCAGCCCAATTTTAATTATACTCGAACCTAACCCAATTTTAACCCTACCCAAACTCGGATCCCCACCTACCTCATTTTATCCAGGCTGTTGATCATTCGGATCAACGGCCACCATTCCATCAGCCTAAAATAAACCTAAACGACCCCTTACCCTAAAATCATTTCTCACCACTCGCCGCCCTTGAATCCCCTTCCTCTCCAATTCTCTCTGCAACCTCACCTAAACCCTAGCCGCCGCCACCCAAATCCACCCTAGTCTCTTTCAATCCTCCCCAATCCATGGACTCCCATGGCGATTTGAGACGTGTACTCGTCTCCTATGTCGACTGGTTACCTATTTTCATGATTCCATGGACAAATCTTGAAGAGATCTGGTCTAGTCCTTGCTCAACCTCTATCTATGGCCATTCGAGTCAGATCCTCGACTTTTTCGGCTATATCGGTAACCTTTCAAAGTCTTTCTCACTTTTCTGGGTTCTCTGAAACCCTAACCTTTAAGGTCTTTCGATTTTCTCTCAGATCTACCTTAGATCTGTGTGTGTTACGAACTTCTTAGGGTTTTCTTAAAGGTTCTTCGATTTTCTTTCAAAGTGACTCTTCGTTTTCAACGATTGGAGTTTTCTCAACCTCTTTTAAAATATCTCTTCTCCGGTTTTCTGTGTTGTTTTATGCTTTTACTATGTTTGAACAGTTTGCTTGTATTTTTTTTCTTCTACCTGGTTCATCGTGTTAGAAACCCTAAGTGTTTTGGTTCTATCCGGGGTTCTGAAACTCTCTTTGTTTATTTTATACGCATGCTTGGTTCGATTAAGTTCTTTGTGTTTGAATCCTTTTTCCTTGTTTGACTTATCTAATTCTGAGTTCTTACCATTTTTTTAACTCGGCTAGTGTTGAAACCCTAATTTCTTAAAAGGTTTTCCTCAATTACTACTATGAGTTCTTTACTTGTTTCTGGCTTTCTTTACCTGTTAGACTGGTTTCTTTACTTTGTTTCTACGTGTGAGCCATGACTGCTTGACCTTGTTGATTACCATGCTTTGAATAGCCTTTAGCCTATTCATGTCACTCCTGTATGTTTATGTTCATCTAGTTTGCTCCCTTTTGTCAATATGTTTGACCCTGCATGTCTGATACTTCTGCTCATCCTATTTATATGTCAAAGTGCAGAATCATGATTCTTTCTTGATTGATCTTGATTTCCCCAAGTTACGACTAATTGCAAATGTTTTCTTATAAAACCCCTAATTCCACCCGTTTGTTTGAATTGATTGATTCCTTTCCTTTATTTGTTGTGATATTGTACCTCTGCTGAATCCTTTCCCCAATTCAGTATATTTTGCATTTAGACTCAATTATTTACCCTATACTTTCAATATCCCCTAAATGGTCAGAAATAAATTTTTCTCAAACTGATTTTCTTTCCTTAATTAACCCTGTTAGTATCCGTTTGAGCAGTAGTCCCTTGATTAAAGGGGAGTACTTGTGTTAATTGATTCTGATTGTGATTATTTCTATGTTTGTGTTAAAAACTTACTTGTTACCTTATTCTCTACTCGTTTTCAAAACTATAAATACCTCAATGCTTTCACTAACAAGACACAAACAACTGAGTTCAAAAAATACACACTTACATATTCAAACTCTCTTTCTTTTCTCTATTACTTGTGCTATTGCCTTGTCTAGCCGGCTGAAAGCCAAGGCTAGACTTTGGAACACTGATTGCCTTACTTCTTTTTCTGCACTTTGCTCCTTCAACTGGTACGTTCCTAATTTAAATTCTGAGACTCAACCTATGTGTTCCCTTGCTGTAAATCACTACCTCTTTTTAACTTAATGGCTCATGCTGTTGAGTTGTACTGTGTATTTACTACTTTACTCAACATGCTTAAAATTCTGCCCTTCTTTAAAAGTGATCAGCATGTTTACTTGTTCCTGTTTCTATCCTTCAATTAGCATGTCTATAATGTGCCTAATGCATGACTAATTTTGTGTTTCTGCTTTGGGTCCTCTATGTCCCAAACCCCTATCCCTTCCATATGTTTATTTCTGGCTGGTTTCAGATTATGCCAGCATCAGCTATTGTTGTGCATGTCCATACCAGACTCCTGCTGGGGTTATGTGTTTACAAACAAATGTCTGTGTGTCCTCAAGTCCCTTAACCCCTTTGTGTGACTATTGATTCTGTGTGTTTGAGTGTTGTTTATTACTACAACTGATTTCAATCACCTCTGTCACTAATTACTTTCAAAAATGGACTTGCCAGTCCAGTTTTAAACAAACTCTTTTTCAAACTATGTGTTCTACACTTCCACTATACTCTTAGAATCTAGGTTCTGCCCCTCTTGTGTGAGCCTTGCTTTGGGACCCTTGAGTTCCCTCTAAACCTAGACACATAAGGGCTGGCTCTTCCACACTACACTTACTCTGTTTGGTTATGCAAAATCTGGGTTTGAGCATTGCTCGGGATCCCTTGAGGTCCTTAGGGAACTCTGACACACCCAGATATAAGAAAGGCTGTGGAATGACATTGGCATTTGAGGTGGTTTATTCCATAACTCAGAGAGGAAGTCAGAACCAGGCTTCATATGGTTGTAACTTCTTATGTTTGCATTTTTTTATGTAATTCAATCATTTGGTCTGTAATAATTTGTAAACAAATATTGGGGTGATTAGTGAAAAGGGGTGGGTAGTTGTGTATTGTGGGTAAATTGGGTAGATAACATGCCTATAGGGTCTATTTTGATTCAAAATACGATCTGTTAGATAACATGCCTATAGGATCTGCTATGGTTTAAAATAAATTCTGCATGCTTTACTTTCACACAATTAGAAACCATGCCTATAAGGCCCAAGTCAGCTTTTAATACTTAGATACCATGCTTGTAGGAATTAAAATCAGCTATAATAGAAATCATGCCTATAGAACTTAAAACCAGTTTAGTTGGAGAAGCAGTTTAATTCACGTTGTTTATTCTGAATTGGATTAGTCAAAATCTGTCGCTTCTTTAATAAGTTTTCAAACACTGCCTTAAAATTAATACCGTTAGAAAGTATGTCTATAGGATCTCAAGTTGTCCATTTAAAATTGATCATTGTTTTACAACATTCCTAATCAATAGAGATATCATGCTCATAGGACATCACTATTATGCCTAGGCAAGCCTTAGGCAATAATTCGAACAAAAAATTGAAATGCCTTTGTTTAATTATCAACTGCTACAACCAGCAGGCGGGCCTGATTTAGACTTCTTATCTGAGTCATGTAATAAATTTGGTTCTACTTCAACAACTTAAACACCCTGCTTTAGTAATTTAAATTCAGACCTTGACTGTGTATAAGTCATGCTGTCTATGTGTATTATTTGTCTCTTTAGCATTTTTACCTTTAAACCTGAGGTCTGTCTAGAACTTCCTTCTTTTAGGAATAAGAGTCCTAAAATTCCTCCGGGACTGATAGGAAGGGATGAGTAGCATCATGCAATAAGAGTCAAAACCAATTATCGCTCTAATTACCTTTACGGAGTGGGAAAGGGTAGATATGAATATGATGACCGGTGCATTAATGCCACGTGTAGCCCCTCTTTTGAGGAGTGTCATACCGGGTATTGCATTGACGTGATCCATATTATAAACAAACCTAGGACCCCCTTCCCTTTTACAAGTATGTTTAAATTATAACTTTTTCTCACCTCTTCTTAGTTGTTTTCTTACATATGTGTATTTAAACTTAAATACCCTACTATTTGAGCCAATACTTGCCTATTTGCTAACTGTACAAATTCATAAAATTGTATGGTCGGGAACCACACTAGTGGATCTTGAGGGGTTCCTAACACCTTCCCCTTGGGATAATTTCAAGCCATTACCCTATCTCTGGTTGTCCAAACATAGTTAGAAATGAACCCTATAGGTGTCCTAATGCACCTTAAATCATTAGGTGGCGACTCTTCAAATGCAAACCCTGTTCCCAAAAGGAATGAGTTGTCCCATACCGAATGTCATAAACCCGATTTTCGTATGTGAAGAGGAAAAAAAAAAGGCGCGACATCGTCGAAGTATGATCTCCTCGTAGTTCGAACGAGGTCGAACTCATGTTCTTGTCGATGGCCTTAGCCATTTCTTGTTGGAGATTTGATCGCATTCCCGTAGGAAGACATGTCGGCTTTGTTTATGCAATGGAGGTTTAATTATATACTTGAAAGGATCACATGTCGACTTTGCACATACAATGGAGATTTGATTAAGTTCTTGTGAGAATCACATGTCGACTCTGCACATATAATGGAGATTTGATTATCTATATCCAGTCCCTTCATTACTTATGGGTCAAGATAATGAATAGCACTTCATTCCTTGAGGCGTCTTCCTCTCCGCCTCGTTAAAAACCTCCCCAGGAAAACCCGATTGGGACAAAACTGGGGTGAGGGAAAAAGAGTACGACTTAGGTGACGCCTTCTTTTAGAAGTGGAAGTACTTGAGATGGGCGACATTCCAGTTATTTTGGAGTAGTTTTCCCTCCATTATTTCTAACTGGAATGCTCCTTTGTTTGCTGCAGCTATGATTTTGTATGGTCCATCCCAGGTTTTTCCCAATTTTCCCTCATTAGAGTTTTTCAATGCTTGTGTTTTTGCCTTGAGGACTTAGTCTCCGACTTTGTGTGGTCGCACCTTGGCTTTCTTGTTGTAGTATCTTTCTGCTTGCTGCTTCTGGGCTACCATTCTTATGTGGGCCATGTCTTTCCGTTCTTCGACTTTATCCAGATCTTGTAGCCTACTTTCGTCGTTGCTTGGTCCGCTCTCATTAGAGTATCTCAAACTGGGTTCTTCGATCTCGACGGGTATAACTGCGTCAGTCCCGTAGACCAGTGAATATGGCTTTTCTCCTGTGCTGGTTTTTGGCGTAGGGCGGTATGCCCATAATACTTCCGGTAGTAACTCAGGTCGTAGCCCTTTAGCATCCTCCAACTTCTTTTTCAATATATTTAACATTACTTTATTGGAGGATTCAGCTTGACCATTGCCGGAAGAGTGATATGGAGTGGAGAGTATTCGTTTGATGTGCCATTTTTCGAAAAACTCATTCGTTCTCTTTCCGACGAACTGAGGTCCGTTGTCGCAACTGATTTCTTTGGGGATGCCAAAATGACATATGATGTTTTTCCATATGAATGTGATGACCTCCTGCTCACGTATATGAATGTATGCACCTACTTCCACCCATTTAAAAAAGTAATCAGTTAAAACCAAAAGGAAGCGTACCTTACCTCGTCCTGCTGGGAGGGGGCCGACTATGTCCATTCCCTATTTTATGAATGGTCATGGTGAAGTAATGGAATGAAGGAGTTCCCCTACTTGGTGTATCATAGGGGCATACTTTTGACATTGTTCACATCTCCGGACATAGTTCGCGGCTTCTTTTTTCATGGTGGGCTAGTAGTACCCGGCGCGGATGTGGCATCAAACGAGGGTGCAGTTTCCCGTATGGGCACCTCAGTGCCCTTCATGTACTTATTCCAGTACTCGCCTTGTTTGGTGTGTCCCAAGACATTTGGCTAGGGGGCCGCCGAACGTTCTTTTGTAGAGATCACCATTTACTAGGTTGTATCATACTGCCTGTACTGGAGTTTTTGGCTTCTTTTTTATCTTGCGGGAGCATTCCATCCTGCAAATAGGCTGCAAAGCGGTTATGCCAGTCCCAAGTTAAGTTTATATAATGTACCTCGACATGGTCTATTGTGGAATAAAGGAGGGTGACCACGTTTTCCTTGTTGATATCCTTGGTGGCCGCAGCTAGTTTGGCGAGGCCATCTGCTTCGATATTCTGCGCCCTAAGTATTTGGTCGAGGCGACATTCGTCGAATTCTGGCAGCAGTTTGTGAATTTCCGACTGGTACCATTGTAGTCTCTGTTTTTTGATTTGGAAAGTCCCGGTGACTTGGTTCACCAAGAGTTGAGAGTCACAATTGAGGACGAGTCGCCGAGCGCCATATTTGAGGGCTAACTTCAAACCTGCAATCACATCTTCATACTCGGCCTCGTTGTTAGTCATCTCGAGGTATCGTATGGACTGGCGATTTACTTCGCCAGTAGGGACCTCGAGGACGGGTCCCGATCCCGAGGCATTAAAGGCACCGTTAGTGTAGAGGACCTAGAGGTCGGTATGTGTAGAAGTGTGGAATACTTCCTGTTCTACCTCGGGCAATATTTCCGTGCTGAAATCAGCAACAAAGTCGCCGAGCACCTGCAACTTAATGGCAGTTCGCGGTTGGTACGTTATGTCATGCTCGCTTAGTTCTATGGCTGACTTGGCTAGTCTACCCGATAGTTCGGGTTTGTGTAGGATACCCCGTAGGGGGAAGGTTGTCACCACCTTTATGGGGTGACATTGAAAGTACGGTCTAAGCTTCCGTGAAGCTACGACCAATGCCAGAGCTAGTTTTTCAAGGTGAGGGTACTTTGTTTCGGCATCGATTAAAGTTTTGCTGGTATAGTAAATCGTAGATTGCGTACCTTTATCTTCACGGACCAAGACTACGCTTACCGCAACTTCGGAAACTACTAGATACACAAGTAGACATTCACCCGGGTCTGCTTTGACGAGTAGTGGGGGAGAGGATAGGTACGTTTTCAGCTTTCTCAGGGCGTCGACACATTCATCATTCCATTGCAGCCCGTGGTCTTTGTCATACCTCCTTTTATCACTACACCCCCCGGGAGGGTATAAGGGAGTTTTTCCAATTAAAGGACAATCGAAACGGAATTATTTTTATTCACAAATTCAGAGTCGCCACTTGGGAGATTTATGATGTCCCAAATCACCGGTTCAAATCCTGAGTCGAGGAAAGGGTTTACTCTGTATTACAATCCGCGAACTAGAAATTCGGGTAAGGAATTCTGTTAACCTGGGAGAAGGTGTTAGGCATTCCCGAGTTCTGTGATTCTAGCACGGTCGCTAAACTGTTATAAATGGCTCAATTATCTAATTTTAAAACAATTATAAACCTATGTGCATTTTTACTTTAAACCGCTTTTTTTTAATTAATTAAAGGAAGATTGCAACGTCATTTAAAATATGTTTCAAACCACATCACATAAATGCACCCGCAGTTCGCAACACATTTTAGCTAACATTGAGATTTGGATTTGGGTCACATAAATGCGCACCCGAGTTTAGGAAGGTAAATTATTAAATAGCGCGCCTAAAATAACTACGCGTTTTTAACTTTGCGAGGGCCATAGAAATTTGCTAAATGGCACACCTCGAGTTCTAAGAATTTTAAGGGATATAATTAAGTGAGGGCCACGCATTTGGGATTATATTTGGCGCGGCGCACCTCAACTCCATTTTTAAAGGTTATTCAAACTAAAATTTGGATGGCCATAACTATTATTATTTTTCTAATATGGCTTGCCCCAATTCATTTTAAGGAAACTAGTTGAAGGAAAGGCATTGAAGGGGTACTAATTACTGAAAATCGAGTCTATTTGGTAGTTGATCCTGCATCAAATGACTAAGCTATTAAACGAGAATTGTTCCAACAAAGATGCCTTCGCAAGGACGAAGGATGGATTTAGCAAAATTAAACAAGTTCAAGTCCATGAAATATACAAGTCTTTTTATGAATGCCTTCTGAGACTTGGCCTGGGAGGAGCCCATTTTTAAATGGACGAGAAGATCCAAAAACAGGTGACAAACTGCCAAGTCTGTCATGAGCTTTCTCAATTGGGCCAATGTTAGGTCCAGTTCTATGAATCCCCACATTCGCTCGACCAAATAACCAATTAGTTGAAAACTATAGGAAGACAAGGAATTAAACTAATGAAATTATTTATGAACTTCAACTAATTAAACAAACTCAACAATTTCTGTCACCTAGCAATCCAAGAGAACATCACCACCCCAAGAAAAATCAAAATTCAATTAAGAAATGGTTTGAAAAATTCATTGGCGCATAACCAAGATCCAGCATGCTTTTCATACAAATCTTTTCATACCAAACAATGAATATGCTGACTAAATGCCATTTTGTTCAGTTTCATTATTTAACATGAACCACTACTAATTTCAAACTCATGCATGAAATGATAACCTACCAACCGAACAGGACCAAATGAGACCCAAAATTCAAGGCTTAATAGTTCCAAATGAGACAAGCATCAGGACCATTTCTGCTTTTACTCTTGTGACCCAAACACAGCAGTAGGCCTCATTGCTTGAAAATCAACACAACACTACCCTACAGCCCATAGATTGGTCCCTAATTCTATCCATATCTCAATAGCAATGAAAGTTATACAACAGAAAATGAAGATTGTAGCTTGAAACAGAGATAAGATTTAACTTTAGCGTTGTAGTTTCCATAATCAGAAGGGTGAACAAGTCAACTATACTACAAGAGATTTAAACATTATACTCCCATCCAAACAAACGAACTCCAGCTAACTTACAAACCCAAACTTGCTAAATTATGACACCGGGCTATCTTATAAATGAGATTCAAACCAGAAATATAAATGAACAACCAAAACATGTAAAGAAGGCATAAACTACATAGAAATCACAAGATTTTTGAAGGACAAAAGCTGAATTTCAACATTTATCATTAGTCTTCCATGTTGAACATATATTTGCACTTCACATGCGATTCAGGATATAAGAAGTACCTAGATATTGAAAGAACAAATACAAGGGTAAGGAATTCAGCAGTAGCAGTAGCAGTCAATAACACAAAGCAGAGATAACCAAGAGGAAAAAGAACTTTAAAACCAAGCTTTAAACCCAATCGACTAGAGCTTCAAATCAGACCCTTTTGACCACTATCCTTAAACCATTTCAGCTTTATTTAGATTCGAATTTGTTCTTAGAAGCTGGAAAATTAAGAAATCCACAGATAAGACCCAATGTAACAGTATTTTCACTGATGTTTAGCCGCTATGATTTTCTTGTATTTTCAGCTCTTCCCCTATTCTCTATCTCTTTGTAATTTCTATCTTTCTATCTCTCTATATTCTTCAGTATTCAGCCTTTAAATAGGCACTAATTCTAGTGCCTTCCCCATTACCAATCCCATTTCCCCATTTTTAATTAACTCCACTAAATCTTTTAGTGCACTTCTAACCCTACCACTATTAGAAGCTTCTTAAGTAGGTGAATACCCCTTTTTTATTAAACAATTTTCAAACTACCTCTGAAACCAAAACCAAAAATGGGTCAAATTGACCCAATTCAGAGCCCATAAGTCTGTAATCCCCATTGATTCTCCTCTTGGGCTTTTGATTTTTTTTTTTTAGAAATCCAATTCAAACAAAACAGAAACCCAGAATTTTAAGAACTAATTGAACTGAGAATTTAAACTAATAATAAAAAAACAAGAACCTTTTACAAAGAAATAGGGGCGAAGGACCAGATGATGATGAACTAAATAATAGAACCTAATAATGCTATTAAGCTAATCATGCAGCACGGACAGACTGATAGGTGAGCCTATAATGAAGAGAAGAAATACAGATAGACTAAAATGAAATCAAAAAAATGAAAAAAAATCATGCAAGACCAGTTAAATGAATAAGAATACCTAGCAAGGACGGCCAGCTTTGAATTTCTTCTTCAAACTCTCGATTTTGACCGAAAGAGGTCTCAATCACGTGTTCTCAGATGAAAACACATGACCGAGGTCCGTTTTGGTCTTAATCATCACCAAATCTACCGATTCTGGAGTTTTGACATTTTTAGGTCTTATCTTCGATCTAAAATTCGACGAGTTCGGGGAATATTCCAGGGAAAAGAGTCATGGATTTGGAAAGAGGGGAACGAGGGGGTTCTAGTGTGTTATTTTGGTGGTGAACGGAGGTGGTGCCGCCACCCTAAGGCGGTGGGAATGGTGGTGGCGCTAGGGTTTGAGGGTTGGTCTCTGAGAGAGAGAGGGGTGTGAGAGAGAGACGATGCAAAGGGGGAGGGGTCTGAGGGGTTTGGGTATTATAAAAATGAGGAATTAACTGGAGCCGTTGGATTAATGAGATCAAACAGCTATGATTAACCCCTCATAAAACGGTGTCGTTTTGCTGAAGGTGGGGCGGACCGGGTATGAGGAACGGATTTGGGCCAGTTTGGATGGGTAATAGGCGTGGTTTGGACGAAAATCGATTGGGCTTTGGAGAATTCTAATTGAATTGGCCCAAAACTTTAATTCCTTTCATTCTTTTCCTTTTCTTTTTATTTCAAAAGTATTTTCTTCTAAAAAATTAAAAATAAACCTTAATTAATCCCTAAACCAAATTATTCTACTAAATTAGCTTAATAAAAATTACCACAACTAATTAAATACCAAATAAAAAGAAAATCACAAAAAATCGACATTAAACACTAAAAATGCAAAATATATTATTTTTTTCATTTTTCATTTTTGTAAAACAACAATTTACTTAATTAATCTAAAAAATGTAAAATTAAATTCTAAATGCAGATGCTATATTTTTTTTGTATTTAAACAAAAATAAACATGCACAGACAAATGCAAACAATTGACAGAAAATGCTACAAAAATCCACAAAATTGCAAGTAATGGAAAAAATTATTTTGTTTTGAATTTGTGGGAGTAATTCATATAGGGCAAAAATCACGTGCTCACAGTCTTTCCTTAGCACATTGAAGAATTTGTGGCATCTATCCGAGGATCATGAAATGAACCTTGATAGGGCGGCTATTCGCCCTGTTAGTTTTTGCACTTGCTTTTTGCTGGTCAGTATCTTCGGTATTGCATTGGTGGCCTTGATTTGATCCGAGTTGACCTCGATTCCCCTTTGTGACACTAGGAAACCAAGGAACTTTCCAGAAGTTACGTCGAAGGCGCACTTTTCGGGATTCAATTTCATCCCGTATTGCCTCAATATCTCGAAGGCTTCCTTCAGATGGCCAATGTGATCTTCTTTCATTGTCGACTTCACTAGCATGTCGTCGGTGTAAACCTCCATTGTCTTGCCGAGTTGTTCTTTGAACATTTTGGAGACTAACCTTTGATACGGGCCCCTACATTCTTAAGTCCTAACGACATCACCTTATAGCAGTACGTTCCTCGATAAGTGATGAAAGTGGTCTTTTCTTGATCTTCTTTAGCCTAAGAGACGGTTGGTGCTACAAGAAGCAAGCCTGCCCGGGTGACACTCTCCATAAGGCCCACTAGTCGGACCAGAGCATCCTGAAGAACTGGGGTGGCAATAAACCCCTCTAGGACCTGATCTGGGCCCACCGGGACTGCTGGGGCCGGAACCTCATCATCATATTCAACCTGAGGCTCCGCCACTGGTGCTGCTGGTCGGGGATGAGCTCTTCCCCTACCTCGACCTCTAGCACGGCCTCGGCCTTGCCCTCTGCCCCTCATAGGAGCTGCTGCTGGGGGCTCGGGTTGCTGAGCGGTGGATGAGGAAGCACCTGTTCTCGCCATCTATGAAAGAATAGAGTAGAAATTAAATTAGCATTGAGAAACAGAACCACGCGACATGAAAGAACAAATGTGAAGTTTTTCCAAACTCTGTAGCCTCTGGGGATAAATACAGACATCTCTGTACCGATCCCTCAGACTCTACTAAGCTTGTTCGTGAATTATGAGACTTATGTAACCTAGAGCTCTGATACCAACTTTTCACAACCCAGATTTCTCACCCTCGGGAGTCGTGATGGCGCCTACTCGTGGAAGTTAGGCAAGCCACAAAATTTAGAAATCTTAACTCCTTCATTTTAGTCCTTTTTAACAATTTGTAATAACAGGTGATCAACATTTAAATAATAGCGGAAGACAAAAATATGCGGAAGACTTAGACTAATATAATACCAAAATCAGTACGAAAATACCAACATACGTCTCTACCCAGAAATCAGTGTCACAATATTCATGGACTGTCTATGAATACTGCATACAGATGTCTGAAGAAAAGAAATACAGTCTGTCTCAGATACAAATGAAAACAGAACATATAAGTAGATAGAAGAGATGTCGGGCCTGCGGACGCCTGCAGGACTACCTTGGGATCTCTGTGTACTGAAGGCTGGCTCCTCAAGTGCAACTATCCCAGTGTTGCTCCAGTATCTGCACAGAGTGCAGAGTGTAGTATCAGCACAACCGACCCCATGTGCTGGTAAGTTTCTGGCCTAACCCCGGCGAGGTAGTGACGAGGCTAGGACCAGACTCCAGATAAACCTGTGCAATTACATAATATATGGTGGAAAATAAACAGGAATAATCAATTTAAATGTGAGGGGGTACATGCTTCGGGGAACATATCAAATCTAGCAGAAATAAAGAGAAATATGATAGAAACAGCTCAAAATCTATAACAAGAAATAATAACACTGTTGCGGCGCGCAACCCGATCTAATATATATCTAACATAGTTGCGGCGTGCAACCTGATCCAATATATATAACATTGTTGCGGCGTGCAACTCGATCCACTATATATAACTTTGTTGCGGTGTGCAACCCGGTCCAATATATATAGCATTGTTACGGCGTGCAACCCGATCTAATATATATAGCATTGTTGCGGCGTGAAACCTGATCCAATATATATAACATTGTTGCGGCGTGCAACCCGATCCAATATAATTATATACCTTAAACTCAACCGTACCACGAGTCCCGGCAAGGGATCAACAATAAACTACACTATCCCGGCAAGGGAATTCAACAGTGAAAGTATATATACGTCCCGGCAAGAGAGAATCAGCTATAACCAATCTTAACTCAACTCCTACTCATCTTAGTTAACACCCATACTAAATCATCAGTAATTTCCGCGAAAACAAACTAAATCCTTGCTCAATATCGGGAATCACCAATTAAGCATCCGTAGAATCATTTAAGAACACAACAAATATCAATTTAAGACTCACGGTCATGCTCAACACCAACGTATAGATACTCATCACCATGCCTATATGTCGTACTCAACAAGAAGAAATTAGCAAATAGGACACAACTCCTAATTCCTCAAGCTAAGGTTAGACCAAACACTTACCTCGAACTTTCACGACCAACTCAAGCCTCAAACACCGTTTTTCCTTTCGAATTCGGCTCCAAATCAACGGTATCTAGACATATTCGACTTCATAACATCAATAAATACTAAACAATCCAATTCCAATGCCTAATTATAGCTTTCCATTCATTCTTCCCAAAAATCCAAAAATCGACCCCGGGGTCGCTTGTTCAAAACCTGAGGTTCGGACCAAAATACGATCACCCCTTCACCCACAAGCCCGAATATATAATTTATTTTGAAATACGACCCCAAAACGAGGTCAAATTCCCAAATAATCAAAAAGCACTCTACCCAAATCCCTAATTTTCTACCATTAATTTCATGTTTTAGTCCTAGAAATCTAGCGGGTATTGATAAAAATGGAAGGAAACAAGTTAAATATTACTTACTCAAGAGGTTATGGTTAAGGAGTTCTTCAAAAATAGCCCAAGAGGTGTGGAGAAGATGAAGTTTCTGAAAATTTATGAAAATCCCGTAAGTGTTCTGTTTTTGTGACTTAAAAATAACTGGGCGGATTTGTTCATCGCGTTCATGATAAGCCCATCGCGTTCGCGATGAGTTAGGTCAGACAGACCTTCGTGTTCGCGGAAGACGGCTTGCGTTAGCGGAGCTTGGGCTCCTCAAGCCTACGCGTTCGCGGCCCAGTGGTCGCGTTCGCGATGCATAATGTGGTGACCCTCCCCAGCCCAGGCTGTAAGCCTTCGCGTTCGTGATACCAGGCCCATGTTCGCGACCTGGTTTACGCGTTCGTGTAGAAAGAAATTCCGTCAGCATAATTAACACATCGCGTTCGCGAGGGCCATCCCGCAAACGCGAAGAAGAAAGCATCGGTACACCAGATCAGCTGTTTTCTGCAAATTTACTTAAGTCCAAACTTTCCGAAACACACCCGAGCCCTCGGGGCTCCTAACAAACATACGTATTAACTCAATAACATCATACGAACTTATCCATGAGATCAAATCGCCAAAACAACCTCAATAACAATGAATTAAACCTCAAAATCAAAAAAAAATTCTCAAACTTCTTAAAACGTCAACTTTAGCAATTTAGGTCTGAATCACGTCAAATGACATTCGTTTTTCACCAAATTCCATAAAAACATCTTAAACCATATATAAGACTTGTACCAGGCACCGGAACCAAAATACGGGCCCGATACCGTCATGTTATAATCAAATTTCATTTCAAATTTCTTTAAACAGTTTCAGAAAATAATTTTCTTTAAAAATTTATTTCTCGGGCTTGGGACCTCGAAATCCGATTCCAGGCACATGCCCAAGTCTCATATTTTCCTATGGACCCTCCGGGACCGTCAAATTACGGGTCCGGATCCGTTTACCCAAAACGTTGACCGAAGTCAAATTAACTTATTTTATAGCTAATTTTTAGCACTTTTCACATATTTTCATATTTAAGCTTTTCGGCTACGCGTCCGAACTGCGCACGCAAATCGTGGTGATGCTAAATGAGGTTTTCAAGGCCTTCGAAACACAAAATTTAATTTAAAAGCAAGTGATAACCTTTTGGGTCATCACATAAGTTGTAGATAAATTGTATGCCAACCTCAGTATTTTACATTTTAATTTTATGAATTGTATGATAACCATGTATAATGAATAATCCACAAGAGTTTGATTCATTATTACATTTCATGTCCTACCAATAGTTTTACTTTTGGTATATGTATCACTTATCTGTGAGTCGGTTCTTGATACACGTGATATTTTGAAGAGATAGACATCAAAATTTAATTTCGCATGTGTATCAAATCAATAGTGTGATACCAAAAAATTATTGGCATCAAAGAAAGTAGCACTGTGGGACGGATTACTTCTTTCAAATATCAACGTAAAGCCTAATTTCCTTACTCATTGGCTTGTACATAGGACCTAGAGAGTGGGATGGGTATTAATTAGATATAGGGGAACTTGCATTTGGAATTAGATTCTGAACTAATTAATTCACTTTTCAAAAGAAAAGGTTTAATTAGAGCCTAATGATAGTATTCTTAGAGAATTGATCAAACTGTAACTCACCGACAGAGTTAGAAGGTGGAGAAAGACAGAATCTGGAGAGAAGAGGGGAGAAAGGAGAAAAAAAAGGAAAATGGTGTAACTAAATCCCTTAATTGAAAGCACTAATAATGGATTGAGAGTCTTTTAAGGTGGAATGTATATATTTTATAAACAAGACTTGTATACGTAGAGTAATTTACTAAACATGAATATTTAGGGCAATAAAGTTTTCAATGGTGTATAGGAATGAAAAAATCCCTTAAAAGTACTTTCTCAATTCATACTAGATGGAATCTAATGCAAGTACTGGGTAAATACGGCTCACGTGATGGGATAGATGACTCACGTGATAATTATTTCAAATCACCCAAATGCAGCAATAGATTTAAAATATTGAGTTAGTGCATGTCAGATCCCAATATACTCATTATTACTAGTATTATTTTGGGCAGTGGCTGATATTTTTCTTAAAGATTGTTTAACTATATATAATTATAATTAGTTTTGAGCAGCTAGAAAGTCAAAACCCCAGCTTAATTTGGTCATCAATGGAGATATGGGGTATGAACAGAAGAGATAAGAGAGGGAAGATGAAGACTGACCAAAATAGGTTTATCTTCGATATAACCTAGGATGTGTGTCAGCTATTTTATTATTTGAAGCTGGTTATTCACAATGAATCATAGCTACACATCAAACCCATGATGGATTAAATCTGCACCATTGATTCATTTTAATGCTAGAAGCTTATTTCCTCATGTGAATAGCACGTGAGGGAATATTAGTAGTTAGGATAGAATTTTGCTGTTATAGTTAGACAAGTTAGAATAGGAAAAGTGTTATTAGTATTTTTGTTTTTCTATTCTTTTATTCAATTCTCAAGTGTATGTATATACATGTACAAACAGTTGAATGAATATAGAGAAAATTTTCCAATACTACAGCCTATCATCTTCAGTTTCTTTCATGGTATCAGAGCTTTAAGCTCGATCCAATAGTGATTATCCACAATCAAATTCATTCTTCAGCTCCCAGTGAAGAAAGATGGTTGGTTATGATGAAACCACAGTTGCAGAAATCAGCAATACTACTAAGGCAATCAGATATGACATTAATCATTCCTATCACCTCAATAACTCTGATTCACCTGGTATGACTCTAGTCAACACTGTGTTTGATGGAAGAGGTTATCCAAGATGGAAGAGATCTATTCTTCTATCTTTGTCAGCCAAGAAGAAGTTTGGATTCATCAATGGAGCTTGCAAATCTCCTGATCTCAACCATGTTGAATACGAGCAGTGGAGTTGTGTCAACGACATGGTTTTATCTTGGATCCTAAATTCATTGTCAAAAGACATTGCTGACAGTGTCATATACTCAAAGGTAACTAAGGAACTCTGGGACATCTTGGATCAGAGATTTGGCAAATCAAATGGTGCCAAACTTACCACCTGCAAAAGGAGTTATCAGGTTTAATACAAAGTAATAGTAACATTGTTGGATACTTCACTAAACTTAAGCAGTTGTGGGATAAATTAGATGCATTAAATGTAATCATATCTTGTTCATGTGTCTTTGTATGTGAGGGGAAAACAAATTTAACTAAGTCTTTGAAGGATCAAAGATTGATTCATTTTTTGATGGGGTTGAATGATATGTATGCACAAGGAAAAGGAAGGAAAAGGAAAACAACCAAATTCACAAATTTTAGCTAACTTTGTAGCTTTCATGGCAGCATGACAAGGAAGGAATAATCAGAGATTCAGAAATCAGACCCCAAGAGGGACAATAACTGCTCAAAAGTTCAATAATTCAGCTTAAAAGGTTGCAAGGCCACATCAAAAATTCAAAGGGGAGAAGAAATATAATTTCAATCTTTCTTGTACCTATTGTGGAAAAATAGGACATACACAAGAGGATTATTACAGACAGAACCATGTCAAGGCAAATGTGGTAACAACACATGAGGAAGAAATTGCAACAAGACAGAATAATGAGAACAACATCAGCAATTTTGTCCAATAATTTAGCAAAGAACAAATTGCAGAAATGACGGAGATATATAAGCAAGCAAAATCAGCACAAATAGGAAGCTCAAGAATTAATGTTAATACAGTTGCTGATATATTCTAAAATACTTCGGATCAGTGTTTACTATTTTGAAATTAGATACTTGGATAATTGATTCTGGAGCATCAGAACATATGTGCTTTGATCCTAATTCTTTCTTGTTTCTAATTCCACTCCATGTACCTTTGAACATCAGTTTACCTTATTTTTTCAAGGTAAGTATTACTCATATAGGGAATATCTCCATTCTGCCAGGTCGTGTCTTAACTAATGTGCTTCATGTGCCAGATTTTAAATACAATTTTCTATTTGTTCATAAGTTCTGTGTTCAATTCAAGTATGATGTCCTACTTACATTCTAGTGGGTGTCTATTGCGAGGCTTTTCAATGAGGAGTCCTCAAGTTTTTGGTGAAGTTGGAGAAGGTCTATACTTATTAGAACCCACTAGTTTTAAGTCTAGAAGTATGCTTAGTAATGATGTAATTCCATTTCCAAAAGAAAGAAATTCCATTTCAAAGTCTATTTTTGATTCGAATCCAATACATGTTAATGTGATACCTGATGTAAAGCTTTGGCATGTAAGGTTGGGTCATGTTCCAATTTCAGCAATGAAACATTTACAGTTCCTTCATTGTGGTTCCAATTCTAATTTTATTTGTAATATTTGTCCTAAGGCTAAACAGACTAGAAAACCGTTTTCCATCAATAGTATAAAATCCAAGCATGTTTTTGATCTTATACATGTTGACACTTGGGGACCTTATAAATCTAGCACTTATAATGGTTTTAAATATTTCCTCACTATTGTTGATGACTACAGTAGAGAAAACTAGACATTCTTATTGAGTGCTAAAAGTAATGCTTTTCCTATGCGTAAAAGTTTCTTGTCTATGGTAGAAAGACAATTCAATGTAAAGGTTAAGATGATAAGATATGACAATGCTTTGGAATTGAGAAAGGGGACACAAGAAACAGCTTTTCATGCTTCAGAAGGGATCATAATCAACTATCTTGTGTTGGTACTCCTCAACAAAATAAAATTATTGAGAGGAAGCACATACATCTTTTAAAAGTAGCAAGGGGATTAATGTTTCAATCCAGCCTACATATATCATATTGGAGAGAGTCTAATCTAACTGTAACACATATCATAAATAGACTGCCTTCTAGAGTACTGCAAGGTAAGACTCCATTTGAGGTACCTTTTTAATAAAAACCTCAATATGAACATTTGAGGAACTTTGGGTGCCTATGCTATGCTTCTACTTTGACACAAAGAAGAAGCAAGTTTGATGAAAGAGAAACAACATGTGTGTTAATTGGATATCCTTTGAATAAAAAAAGATACAAACTATTGGAACTTGAAACTAAGAGGATTTTATTTTCAGAGATGTCAAATTCTTTGAATCATACTTTCACTTTGCCAAAGTTACTCCTACCAACAACCCTATCTTTTCAAATTTCCCTCTTTCTTTAGAATCCATCTACCCTCCACCTATACAAATAGATACACCAGGTTTAGCAGGTATGGATTATCCCAATTCAATCTCACTACAATTACCTACTCTTCAGCCTACTTCCTCTGTTCCTTACACCATATCTACCTCTCATGAGCCTGTTTCTCATGTTCCCTACTCTACTTCTTCAAACAACCTAATCAGCTCCCTTGTTTCTGCACCTAGAGAAGGTGCTCCACCAAGGAAGTCTGGTAGAATTACACAACAACCAGTCTATCTCAAGGACTATGTGTGCAATAGCATTATGTTTGCCGATTTGGACAAGGCATGTTTTTCTCAACCAAGTAGGCCTAGTGCTTACTTATTTTCATCTCTAACCATCAATAATCAACACCTCATCCAGTCCTTATCTACATTAATTGAGCCTAGTAGTTATGCACAAGCTTCTCAACATCCAAGTTGGAGGAAAGTCGTGGAATAAAAAATTCAAGCTCTACAAGACAACCACACTTGGGAAGCGGTTGAGTTACTTAAAGGGAAGAAAGCATTACCTTGCAAGTGGGTTTATAAGGTGAAGCATTTATCTGATGGAACCATTGAGAGACTAAAGGCAAGACTTGTAGTAAGGGGGATATCCAAAGCGAAGGAATAGACTACAGTGAAACATTTTAACCAGTGGTCAAAATTACAACTATAAGATGTATTCTTACCATTGCATCTAAAAGAGGTTGGAATGTGTCTCAATTGGATGTAAATAATACATTTTTATATGGTAACCTACAAGAGGAAGTGTACATAAAATTTCTAGCAGGACTGACACCACCTAGTCCTACACATGTTTGCCTTTTGAGAAAGTCTCTATATGGTTTAAAGCAAGCTTCCCGGTAGTGGTATGCTTGGCTTACAGTGGCATTAAGTTTTAGAGGTTATTTATCATCATTAAATGATTATTATCTGTTTTTCAAGCAAACAGGAGGTTTGATTTCTATTCTAGATGTTAATGTCGATGATATACTATTGACAGGGGATGATTTACAACAAATTCAAAGCATCAAAAACTTCTCAACTCTGAATTCAAGGTTAAGAACCTAGGAGACATACACTACTTCCTTAGACTTGAAATTTTGCAAGAAAATAATGGTTTCATTGTCAGTCAACGAAAGTTTACCTTGGATATGCTCAAAGAGTTTGATGTATATCACTTGCCTCATGCAACTTCTCCTCTATCCATGTTCTAAACTTCAAGCAGAAGATGGACCTTTCATGGACAATCCTACTCTATATCGATACTTATTTGGGAAGTTAAATTACCTCACCAACTGTGACGACCCGGCCAGTTGTCTCATGAATTACCGCTCCATTTTCCCCATTTCTACTTCTTATTATTTTATCTATCGGTTCTATATGTGATCGAGTTGGTCGGATCGAATCCGGAAAGGATACTTAATCTCTTTAGAGTGAGTTTAAGTTGGAAAAGTTAACCGGATGTTGACTTATGTATTAGAGGACTTGGATGTGAGTTTCGATGGTTCAGCTAGCTTTGGGAGGTGATTTGTGGCTTAGGAGCATGATCGGAATGAATTTTGGACGTTCGTAGTAGATGTAGGCTTGAATTTGCGAAGTGGATATTTTGGCGATTTCCGGTTGATAGGAGATATTTTGATATAGGGGTTGGAATGGAATTCTGAGAGTTGCAGTAGTTCCGTTGTGTCATTTAGGATGTGTGTGCAAAATTTTAGGTCATTCGCACGTGTTTTGGTTGGTTTTTTTATCGAAAGCGTAATTTGGAAGATTTTAGAAAGTTTGGCTTGAATCCGATGTGATTTGGGTGATTTAATGTTGTTTGAGGTGTTTTGATGATTGGAACAAGTTTGAATAAAGTATTGGGATATATTGTGCTTTTAGTTGAGGTCCCGGGGGACACGGGGTGGTTTCGGGTGGTTAACGAAGAAGTTGAGATGTTATTGCAGTTGCTGAAATTGCTGCTTCTGGTGTTTTCGCACATGTGGTTTGGGGACCGCAGGTGCGGCACCGCATGTGCGAGAGAGTGGTCGCAGAAGCGGATTATGGGGATTTGTCAGGGACCACAAAAGCGGCTAAGAGGATCGCAAATGCGGACGGATGATCGCAGGTGCGGATGTGGCCGGTTACGTAATTTCCGCAGAAGCGGAATAATGACCGCAAATGCGGTACTAAAGATGCGGTTGAAGGACCGTAGATGTGGAAAGGCCTGGGCAGAACATATAAGTTATTTTATTTCGCGAATTTGAGTTATTTCACCATTTTTGACTTCGGCTTGGGAGCTTTTTGGGTGATTTGAGAGAGAGATTTCAAGAGAACTTCATTGAGGTAAGGAATTCGGACCTAAAACTCGTTCCTATGCTATTATTTCATGGATTAGAGCTAGAAATTATAGAATCAAAGGTTAAAATTGGGGAAACTAGGGCTTGAAAACTTAGACCTTTAATTGTGGATTTGAAGGACCATTTGGGGTCTGATTTGAGAACTTTTGATATGTATAAACTCGTGGGGAGATAAAGAACCTATTGATGTAAAAATTATCGAATTTCGAGATGTGGTCCCTGGGGTCGGGTTTTGGTAATTTTGGGATTTGTGCCCTTTATTGATTGTTTTCGCTTGGCTTCGTTCCCTTAGCATATTTTGACTTTCTCGTTCTGATTTTGGATAGATTCGATGTGAATGGAGGCTGATTCGAGGGGCAAAGGCATCGTGAGCTAGAGATTTAGCCGGTTCGAGGTGAGTAATGATTGTAAATGATGTTCTGAGGGTTTAAAACCCCGGATTGCACATCGTAGTGCTATATTGAGGTGAGGCACACGCTTGATGACGAGCGTGGGGTGTCGTGCATTGTTGGGGATTGTGACTTAGTCCATCCCAAATGATTATTTTACCGCGTATTTGACTGAAATCTATTTGCTATCATCATTATTTGGGTTGAATGCCATACTTGGGCTTCGTGCCAACTATTTGGACCCTTCAGGGATTTTTACTGATATTTCCTTACTGTTTTGACTCTATACTTGAACTCACTCATGTTATTTTCCATTGTTTTCATACTCAGCCTTGTTTACTCAGTTTTAATACTTAAATGATATTTTACATGATGTTTGGGCTGAGAAATACTGTTTTACTATTACCCGAGGGGCTTGTGAGATTTTTGACTGAGTAAGGCCGAGGGCCTATGTTGTGAAGAAACATTTGATACTGATTATGAGGCTGAGGGCCTGAGATATGTACGCCACGAGGTGGCTTGATTGATATGAGGCCGAGGGCCTAGTTTTGATGCCACGAGATGGCTTGTTATTGCGCTTGGGCCGTAAGGAGCCCCTCCAAGAGTCTGTACACCCCCAGTGAGCGCGGGTACCCATTGTGATGTGAGATTGAGCCCGAAGGGCTGGTATTGTTCTGAGATGTTGCCCGAGGGGCGGATCCGTTGATATTGCGCCCGAGGGGCGAACTTCTATTTGTTTACTTTACCTTAACTACCTGTCAATTACTTGTTTACTTGTTGAAAGAGGATTTTACTTGACTTTTCACTGATTTACTATTTTTAAATTATTTTACTACTTCATTATAGAATGTCTTGTGCCTTACGTATTTTCTTACTTTCAATCATTATTTACATTTGTTACTCACTGAGTTGGAGTACTCACTTTACTCCCTGCACCCTGTGTGCAGATTTAGGCATAGCTGGTTCCGCTCCCGAGTTCTGATTCATTCCAGCTTCAGGCGGATCTTCGAGGAGTCTTTAGGTAGTTGTTGGTGTTCGCAGCCCGGAGCTCCTCCCTATCTCTTTCCTTTATGTCTTTAGTTCAGTATTTAAAATTTGTAGTTACATTTGAGGACTTAGTGTTGTTAGATGCTCGTGACTTGTGACACCCAGTTAGAGCTGTGTCGGGTTGTACTTCTGCACTTTATTGATATTATCCGCTACTTAGTATTGCTAAATCATGTTTTATACTGCTTTTATGTTGTTTAACTATTTAAAAAGTGAATTGGGTTTAATTGGCTGGCCTTGTCTTCACGAGAGGTGTCATCACGACCGTGTACGTGTTTAGGGTCGTGACACCAACACACGGCCAGATCTCTCTTTTGTTGTTCTCACTTTGAGTCAGTATATGCAATGGCCCTGCTTGTCACATTTCTTTTCAGCATTAAGGGTACTGAAATACTTAAGTGGTGATCCTGGCCAAGGAATTTTGTTATTTTCTAAATCAAAATTTTCCCTACTTGCCTTTTGTGACACCGACTGGACTTCTTGCAAAGATACTCGAAGATCGATGAGTGGTTTCTGCATTACTTTAGGAGGTTCTCCGATTTCTTGGAAATCAAAGAAACAAGTCTCCATCTCTCTTTATACTGTTGAAGTAGAGTACCGTTACATGAGGTGAGTGACTGCCGAGCTAACCTGGCTTGTACACCTTTTTGATGACCTTTCCACTCCCATTACTCTTCCAATCCCTCTTCACTCATATAGCAAAACAACCATCCATATTGTCCGTAACCCTATTTTCCATGAACGCACAAAGCATGTCGAACTCGACTGTCACTTTGTGCGTCAACAATTTCTTTCTGGGATACTCTAGGTAACACCATATAAAAAAAGAAGCAATATTGGGTGGAAGTAAATAAAAAAATAAAAATATTGTAATAGAAAATAAAAAGTAAAAGAATAAGCATCCTAGGGTAGTGATAAGGAAGTGAAATAGCTGGTCCACTACTTTGTCCAAAGTCCATAAACCACAAATTGCCTCTTACTTGGGGCGTCAAATGCCCATACGATGATATTAGTAAACGGCCTTTGGAGCTTGCTCACTGCTCAGCAGTGGCGGATCAGGATTTTGTGCAAGGAGGTTTAATCTTAGAAGTATATAACTTTAGTCGTAAAATAATAGTTATCACGTGGGTTCAAATAAAATATTTATACAAAATTTATGTAGCTTTAATCGTAATTTATACATATACACAGTATTATTTTTTGATGAAGCGGGTTCATTTGAACCCGCTTGCCACTATTTGACTCAAAAGATATTAGAACTTTTTTGGACAAATCAATCAAAGATAAAAGGGTAAATCTTAGTTGAATATCTCTAGAGAAGATAACATATAAAGAGAAGATGGTCGTTAAGTTTCTTTTCATTCAAGAATAGTAATCTCCCCCGGGTATAGATGCCCTCTTGCAAGATTATTGTCCCCCTTTTATACTAAGAAAGAAAACCCTCTACATAGTAAAAAACAAAATACAAGGAATTTTCTGCGGAATATTCCCAATATCCCCTAACGGGCTCACACTATTACAAGGGTCGTGTAGTCTCCTCTTTGCCTTAAGGTCATCTACCTCAGGATGTCGATTCAAAAGAGGCCCTGTTGTTTGCCGTACTCGTCATAGGTCGTGGTCGGTCAAATTTGGACCCATACAGTTAGTCCCTCCGCTTGTCGGGGTTGCAACCGGGTGAGTCCTCGATGAGTGGACTTCATGCGTTCTTATGGAGAAATTTGATCCGTTAAAATGTTACGACATGGTCAACGAGGGACGGTCAGCATGTTCAGCAAGACATCGAGTGATACGCTTTACCGGAAAATGATGCCAGCTTCACGTGTATCATCATCACGCAGGTTTTCGAGACAGGAATTGATGGCTTGATGCTTTGATTCTTGTGCTGCTTTGTTACCTGCCTCCTCGATTCTGGCACCACCCAACCCTATAAATAGGTGAAGGATTTGTTTTTCCGAAATTTTTTAGCCATTTCACTCTTGATAACTTCTTTAACTCTTCTTCATTTGCTCTCACATCCTTCTATTTACTCTTACGTCATTTAGTTGAAGCTTCTTCTTCCTTATTCCTTTTGCATTGGTATTCCTTCGATCGATATTATGCCGAGGTCTCGTCGTTCTCGTGAAGAGTTTCCTGAAGCCCCTCCGTTGTACATGGCACCCCCTTCTAGCAACGAAGATATGGTGGTAGAAGAGGGTGACGGCCCTCCTATGGTGGGGGAGTTACTACCGAGACATCCCTCATCCCATATTGACTTCCTCAAAGATCCCCCTCCTACCCCAAACCCCATATTTTCTGAGACGGAGCAAGTTTATATCGATGCTCTTCGTGTAAAGTACGACATTTCTGCTCGTGTAGAAATGGTTCTAGCGGGCGAGATTACGTGGATGTTCACAGACCTGGGTATTGCTCTTTTGATGAGTACCCTTTTATGATCAGTTATACTCTTCCTCTCTTCCCTTTAGCAGAAGAGTTCTGTAGGTTCTACCAAGTTTGTCCAGCACAGCTTTCGCCATATACGTTCAAGGTACTTTTGCTGCTGACCAAGTATGCAGAATTGGTAGAGTGTAGCATTTCTATCCACCACCTTTTTCACCTATTCACGCTCGGCTTTCACAAAGGCACCATGGTGCACTTGGACCCCACGGTACGAAGGGGCTGGTGGTCGGGACTGATGACCGGGCAAGTCACAAGTTTTGGCACAAGTACTTCTTTGTCAAAACCGAACATGTCGTTTCTGACTCCGCCAGATTCCCAGAGCGGTGGAATGAGGCTCGTAAGTGTTGCCACTTGTTTTTACTCTCCTTTCTTATATGTTCACTATAAAGTTTATTCGCATCTTGTTTGCAGCTATGGGACGTCTGCCTCGCCCTATTGCGGATATCAGGGATTGGGTAGCCCGTCTATTGCCTCATACAGTAGAAACTCGAGATTGGACCGCCTTCATGAAGCATTACAGCCCTAAAGTCCCCTTTGGTAAATGTCTTTCTTTCTACTTCGTTAGTCGTGCGACCTTATTTAATAATACGACCCTTTGTGATGACAGGTCGAGGGGCTTCCACGCAAAGGGCGCCAGTCCCCGCCTTTCAACAAGCCGTTGCTACTGTAAATACGCAATTTGTTTTGAGTGAGTCTATTCGAGAAGGTCGTCCTCAACCTATTCAATTGGAAGATTTGTCTCGAGTTGTGGCCATGAAGGAAAAGGTTTCTTCGGTGCCGGCCTCACACCCTTTGGACGAATCCTCTAAGGGGATGAGCCATTGTCGAGAAAAAGTAGGAGGCTAGAGCTTGGGAAGGGCGTGCCACGGACGCTGATAGAAGCAAGGCGTCACGGACAGCCCATGTGCCCGTATTCATGGCCGACGCCATTTTATCGGGGAGGTCTCCCCAGGTGGAGGACGTCGTGTTGAGGGTGATGGTTCAGGTTCGGATGTCAAACGAGAGGATGTTAATGAGTTCGTGGGTCGCCATACTCATATGGAGGTTAGGATGGACGGATCTGACTGTCATGTAGTCGTCCCGGGAAACTACAACTTGCTGCTGAACAACGAGCAAGTGGCGTCTGCCCTAGCTCCTCTATGTGCCGCTCCTGAAAGCGAGATGCTTAGGGCGATGAGCGACATGGAGTTGTCACAGAAGGTCACCGGTATGGCCCTGTAGGTAGGTGCCTTTTCTTCCTTTTTCGTCGTTAGGTTTGTGCGGTGATCGTCGTTCTATATCTTGTTTCTAACTTCTCCCATTCTCTTTTTTTTTCAGACCATCGTCATGGAGGTTGAGAGAGAGCATCGAGAGAGGAGAAGGATGGGCCTTTATGAGAAGATGTGGTCCAAATATCAGCAGTATTGTGCTAAGCATCGGGCGATGGCCGACATTTATTATCAGGACCCTGATTTCTAGTTGTGTCGCGAGGGGCTCAAACAGCGGGAGGACTAATTGGAGCGTAAGATTGAAGAGTTGAGGGAGCGGGATAAGGAGCTCATGAAAACTATCGCTCGTAATAGCGAACTCGAGGCTTCCCTCAAAGCGAAGGATGACGAGCTCGAGTTGAGTAGGGGGTGATGGTCGAAAATGTCGACTTGTAGGTAAAGGTGGCCGGTTTGACCGCTAAGCTGAATGCGAAAGCAACAGAGGTAGAGGGGATTAAGGGCGAGCTGAGCATCGGCACTGATAAATTGGCGGCAACTATTTCTGGAACTGCGTCTTTGGAGAATGCCCTTCGTGTTTGCGGGCCGGAGCTGGATGAAGAGAAGGATGCCTCTGGTCGTAAGGTTGTCGGGCTCGAAGGGCGTGTCAAAGAGCTGGAGGCGGAACTGGTTGTGCTAAATGGACAAATGGCCTTGTTGAGGGCGGAGGATGCAAGTTGACATTCTCAGCCTTCTACGTCTTGTGCCTCAGCCGATCTGGTCATGCCCCATCATTTATATGAGTTGTGGGTCCTCGCAGAGGCTCAGTTTGACGTGTATAAGGCTTTCCACGCTGAGGGAAAGGCTACTGAAGCGGAGCTCTAGGTCGTGCACACCAAAGCTCGTGCAGCTCGTGAAACATGCAGGTACGACCCCCTCACACCTGACAGGGATGACATCAATTCAGATGATGCGAACCGCCTTGCCTCGGATTCGTGGTACGAAGATGCTTACCCCCCCCCCCTCTCGGGATGATGTGTAGTCTTTGTTTGTACTTGCTTTTGTTTTGGGGTTTTGCGGGGGGGCTTACTTGATCCCGCTTGTAAGGGCAAGCGTAAATAATATTTTGGTGTAATGTAAACTTTATTTCATCGATTTGTCCTTTCTTGCATTTATTGAACCCATGTTATCGATGACGGCCTTGGCTTATTGGGATGTTGCTTCGAACTATCGTCGAAGTAGGATCTCATCCTAGTTCGAGTGAGTTCGAACTCATATTATCGTCGATGGCCTTGGCCATTGGGATGTTGCTTCAAGCTGTTGTCGAAGTAGGATCCCGTCGTAGTTCGAACGAGGTCGAACTCATATTATCGTCGATGTCCTTGGCCATTGGGATGTTGCTTCGAGCTGTCGTCGAAGTAGGATCCCATCGTAGTTCGAACGAGGTCGAACTCATATTATCATTGATGGCCTTAGCCATTGGGATGTTGCTTTGAGCTGTCGTCGAAGTAGGATCCCGTCGTAGTTCGAACGAGGTCGAACTCATATTATTGTCGATAGCCTTGGCCATTGGATGTTGCTTCGAGCTATTGTCTGTTGATACCTAATTTTTCCCTATATATTTTCAATATGCAAAATAACTTCAAAATAGCATATATATGCATTTATAAGTAAGTCTAAATGCTTTATTGTTTTTCCACAATTTTTTAAAGGTTTAAATTGATTTATTTTCTCCCTTTTTATCCATAAAATCCCAATAATTATTTCCAAAATTATTATTTTTGATAATTCATATATTGAATTTTTATATTTATTTCAAAATATGGCTAAGGTAATTTTTACATATTTTAAAATTTTATTTAGTATTTTTAAAACTAAATTGCATATAATTGTAATATTAGCCATTTTAAGGTTTAATTGGGTTTTATATTTATAAAATGGGATCCTGTATTTTTAAATTGTTAATTATATATTATAAATCATTTTAGTGATTTCAATTTGTTTTCAGAAATTATCTACTATTTTTTATAAAATCAAAAGGGAAAAATGGTTATTTAACTCGTAGCCACATTTGTATTTCAATTATAACCCAAACCAGGCCCCAATTCCCTCAGCCCAATTTTAATTATACCCGACCCTAACCCAATTTTAACCCTACCCAACCCCGGATCCCCACCTACCTCATTTAATCCAGGCCATTGATCATTCAAATCAACGACCACCATTCCACCTGCCTAAAATAAACCTAAACGACCCCTTACCCTAAAATTATTTTTCACCACTCGCCGCCCTTGAATCCCATTCCTCTACAATTCTCTCTACAACCTCACCCAAACTCTAGTCGCCGCCACCCAAATCCACTCTAATCTCTTTCAATCCCCTTTAATCCATGGACTCCCATGGCGATTTGAGATGTATACTCGTCTCCTATGTCTACTGGTTACCTATTTTCGTGATTCCATGGACAGATCTTGAAGAGATCTAGTCCAGTACTTGCTCAACTTCTATCCATGGTCGTTCGAGTCAGATCCTTGACTTTTCCGGCTAGATCGATAACCTTTCAAAATCTTTCTCACTTTTCTGGGTTCTCTGAAACCCTAACCTTTAAGGTCTTTCGATTTTCTCTTAGATCTATCTTAGATCTGTGTGTGTTACGAACTTCTTGGTGTTTTCTCAAAGGTTCTTCGATTTTCTTTCAAAGTGACTCTTCGTTTTCAACGATTAGGGTTTTCTCAACTCTTTTAAAATATCTCTTCTCCGGTTTTCAGTGTTGTTTTATGCTTTTACTATGTTTGAATAGTTTGCTTATATTTTTTTATTCTACCTAGTTCATCGTGTTAGAAACCCTAAGTGTTTTGGTTCTATCCGGGGTTCTGAAACTCTCTTTGTTTATTTTATACGCATGCTTGGTTCGATTAAGTTCTTTGTGTTTGAATCCTTTTTCCTTGTTTGACTTATCTGATTCTGAGTTCTTACCATTTTTTTTAACTCGACTAGTTTTGAAACCCTAATTTCTTAAAAGGTTTTTCTTACATACTACTATGAGTTTTTTACTTGTTTCTGACTTTCTTTACCTGTTAGACTAGTTTCTTTATTTTGTTTCTACGTGTGAGCCATGACTGCTTGACCTTGTTGATTACCATGCTTTGAATAGCCTTTAGCCTATTCATGTCACTCATGTATGTTTATGTTCATCTAGTTTGCTCCCTTTTTGTCAATATGTTTGACCCTACATGTCTGATACTTCTGTTCATCCTATTTATATGTCAAAGTGCAGAATCATGATTCTTTCTTGATTGATCTTGATTTCCCCAAGTTACGACTGATTGCAAATGTTTTCTTATAAAACGCCTAATTCCACCTGTTTGTTTGAATTGATTGATTCCTTTCCTTTATTTGTTGTGATATTGTACCCCTGCTGAATCCTTTCCCCAGTTTAGTATATTTTGTACTTAGACTCAATTATTTACCCTATACTTTCAATATCCCCTATATGGTCAGAAATTAATCTTTCTCAAACTGATTTTCTTTCCTTAATTAACCTTGTTAGTATCCATTTGAGTATTAATCCCTTGATTAAAGGGGATTACTTGTGTTAATTGATTCTGATTGTGATTATTTCCATGTTTGTGTTAAAAACATACTTGTTACCTTATTCTCTACTCATTTTCAAAACTATAAATACCCCAATGCTTTCACTAACAAGACACGAACAACTGAGTTAAAAAAAATACTTACACATTCAAACTCTCTTTCTTTTCTCTATTACTTGTGCTATTGCTTTGTCTAGTCGGCTGAAAGCCAAGGCTAGACTTTGGAACATTGATTGCCTTACTTTTTTTTTTGCACTTTGCTCCTTCAACTGGTACGTTCCTAATTTAAATTTTGAGACTCAACCTATGTGTTCCCTTGTTGTAAATCACTGCCTCTTTCTAACTTAATGGCACATGCTGTTGAGTTGTACTATGTGTTTACTGCTTTACTCAACATGCTTAAAATGTTGTCCTTCTTTAAAAGTGATCAGCATGTTTACTTGTTCCTGTTTCTATCCTTCAATTAGCATGTCTATAATGTGCCTAATGCATGACTAATTGTGTATTTCTACTTTG
Source organism: Nicotiana tabacum (assembly GCF_000715075.1). Classification (NCBI taxonomy): domain Eukaryota; kingdom Viridiplantae; phylum Streptophyta; class Magnoliopsida; order Solanales; family Solanaceae; genus Nicotiana; species Nicotiana tabacum. The sequence continues at coordinate 14,800,373 of NC_134100.1, forward strand.
GGTCCTCTATGTCCCAAACCCCTATCCCTTCCATATGTTTATTTCTGGCTGGTTTCAGATTATGCTAGCATCAGCTATTATTGTGCATGTTCATACCAGACTCTTGCTGGGGTTATGTGTTTATAGACAAATGTCTGTGTGTCCCCAAGTCCCTTGACCCCTTTGTGTGACTACTGATTCTGTGTGTTTGAGTGTTGTTTATTACTACAACTGATTTCAATCACCTTTGTCACTAATTACTTTCAAAAATGGACTTGCCAGTCCAATTTTAAACAAACCCTTTTTCAAACTATGTGTTCTGCACTTCCACTATACTCTTAGAATCTAGGTTCTGCCCCTCTTATGTGAGCCTTGCTTTGGGACCCTTGAGCTCCCTCTAAACCTAGACACATAAGGGTTGGCTCTTCCACACTGCACTTACTCTGTTTAATTATGCAAAATCTGGGTGTGAGCACTGCCCGGTATCCCTTGAGGTCCTTAGGGAACTCTAACAGACCACGATATGAGAAAGGCTTTGGAATGACATTGGCATTTGAGGTGGTTTATTCCATAACTCAGAGAGGAAGTCAGAACCAGGCTTCATATGGTTGTAACTTCTTATGTTTGCATTTTTTTATGTAATTCAATCATTTGGTCTGTAATAATTTGTAAACAAATATTGGGGGTGATTAGTGAAAAGGGGTGTGTAGTTGTGTATTGTGGGTAAATTGGGTAGATAACATGCCTATAAGGTCTATTTTGATTCAAAATACGATCTGTTAGATAACATGCCTATAGGATCTGATTTGGTTTAAAATGCATGTTTTACTTTCACACAATTAGAAACCATGCCTATAAGTCCCAAGTCAGCTTTTAATACTTAGATACCATGCCTATAGGAATTAAAATCAGCTATAATAGAAATCATGCCTATAGAACTTAAAACCAATTTAGTTGGAGAAGCAGTTTAATTCACGTTGTTTATTCTGAATTGGATTAGTCAAAATCTGTCGTTTCTTTAATAAGTTTTCAAACACTGCCTTAAAATTAATACCGTTAGAAAGCATGTCTATGGGATCTCAAGTTGTTCGTTTAGAATTGATCACTGTTTTACTGCATTCCTAATCAATATAGATATCATGCTCATAGGACATCATTATTACACCTAGGCAAGCCTTAGGTAATAATTCGAACAAAAAATTGAAATGCCTTTGTTTAATTATCAACTGCTACAACCAGCAGGCAGGCCTGATTCGGACTTCTTATCTGAGTCATGTAATAAATTTGGTTCTGCTTCAACAACTTAAACACCCTGTTTTAGTATTTTAAATTCAGACCTTGACTGTGTATAAGTCATGCTATCTATGTGCATTATTTGTGGAGGTATAACTGAGCCTTCTATCTGCCTACATATTTTCCCCTAATTGCAGTCTTACATGTTTTGAATGTCGCTTTAGCATTTTTAACTTTAAACCTGAGGTCTATCTAGAACCTCCTTCTTTTAGGAATAAGAGTCCTAAAATTCCTCCGGGACAGTAGGAAGGGACGGTTAGCATCATGCAATAAAAGTCGAGACCAATCATCGCTCTAATTACTTTTACGGGGTGGGAAAGGGTAGATATGGATATGATGACTGGTGCATTAATACCACGTGTAGCCCTTCTTTTGAGGAGTGTCATACCGGGTATTGCATTAACGTGATCCATATTACAAACAAACCTAGGACCCCCTTCCCTTTTACAAGTATATTTAAATTATAACTTTTTCTCACCTCTTCTTAGTTGTTTTCTTACATATGTGTGTTCAAACTTAAATCCCCTACTATTTGAGCCAATACTTGCCTATTTGCTAATTGCACAAATTTATAAAATTGTTTAGCCAGGAACCACACTAGTGGATCTTGAGGGGTGCCTAACACCTTCCCCTTGGGATAATTTCAAGCCCTTACCCTATCTCTGCTGTCCAAACATAGTTAGAAATAAACCCTATAGGTGTCCTAATGCACCTTAAATTATTAGGTGGCGACTCTTCAAATGCAAACCCCGTTCCCAAAAGGAATGAGTTGTCCCATACCGAATATCACAAACCCGATTTTCATATGTGAAGAGGAAAAAAAGAGGGCGCGACATCGTCGAAGTAGGATCATGTCGTAGTTCGAACGAGGTCAAACTCATGTTCTTGTCGATGGCCTTAGCCATTTCTTGTTAGAGATTTGATCGTATTCCTGTAGGAAGACATGTCGGCTTTGTTTAAGCAATGGAGGTTTAATTATATACTTGTAAGGATCACATGTCGACTCTGCACATATAATGGAGATTTGATTAAGTTATTGTGAGAATCACATGTCGACTCTGCAGATACAATGGAGATTTGATTATCTATATCCAATCCCTTCATTACTTCGTTCAGGAGACCATGTCGACGGGTCAAGATAATGAACATCACTTCAATCCTTGAGGAGTCTCCCTCGCCGCCTCGTTAAAAACCTCCCCGGGAAAACTCGATTGGGACAAAACTGGGGTGAGGGTAAAAGAGTACGACTTAGGTGACGCCTTCTTTTAAAAGTGGAAGTACTTGAGATGGCGATATTCTAGTTATTTTAGAGTAGTTTTCCCTCCATTGTTTCTAACTAGAATGCTCCTTTGTTTGCTACAGCTATGATTTTGTATGGCCCGTCCCAGTTTTTTCCCAATTTTCCCTCATTAGGGTTTTCCGATGCTTGTGTTTTAGCCTTGAGGACGTAGTCTCCAACTTTGAGTGGTCGCACCTTGGCTTTCTTATTGTAGTATCTTTCTTCTTGCTGCTTTTGGGCTACCATTCTTATGTGGCCATGTCTCTCCGTTCTTCGACTTTATCCATATCTTGTAGCCTACTTTCGTCGTTGATTGGTCCGCTCTCATTAGAGTATCTCAAACTGGGTTCTCCAATCTCGATGGGTATAACTGCGTCAGTCCCGTTGACCAGTGAATATGGCTTTTCTCCTGTGTTGGTTTTTGGCGTAGTGCGGTATGCCCATAATACTTCCGGTAGTAGTTCAGGCCATAACCCTTTAGCATCCTCCAGCTTCTTTTTCAATATATTCAATATTACTTTATTGGAGGATTCGGCTTGACCATTGCCGGCAGAGTGATATGGAGTGGAGAGTATTCGTTTGATGTGCCATTTTTCGAAAAACTCAGTCGTTCTCTTTCCGACAAACTGAGGTCCGTTGTCGCAGCTGATTTCTTTGGGGATGACAAAACAACATATGATGTTTTTCCATATGAATGCGATGACCTTCTGCTCACGTATATAAATGTATGCACCTACTTCCACCCATTTAGAAAAGTAATCAGTTAAAACCAAAAGGAAGCGTACCTTACCTCGTCCTGCTGGGAGGGGGCCGACTATGTCCATTCCCCATTTTATGAATGGCTATGGCGAAGTAACGGAATGAAGGAGCTCTCGTACTTGGTGTATCATAGGGGCGTACTTTTGACATTGTTCACATATCCGGACATAGTCCGCGGCTTCTTTTTTCATGGTGGGCCAGTAGTACCCGGCGCGGATGTGGCATTGGATGAGGGTGTGGTTTCCTGTATGGGCACTGCAGTGCCCTTCGTGTACTTCTTCCAGTACTCGCCTTGTTTGGTGTGGCCCAAGACATTTAGCTAGGGGGGCGTTGAACGTTCTTTTGTAGAGATCACTGTTTACTAGGTTGTACCGTGATGTTTGTATCCGGAGTTTTTTGGCTTCTTTTTTATCTTGCGGGAGCGTTCCATCCTGTAAATAGGCTGTGAAGCGGTTATGCCAGTCCAAAGTTAAGTTTATAGAATGTACCTCGACGTGGTCTATTGCGGAATGAAGGAGGGTGACCACGTTTTCCTTGTTGATATTCTTGGTGGCCGCAACTAGTTTGGTGAGGCCATCTGCTTCGATATTTTGCGCCCTGAGTATTTGGTCGAGGCGACATTCGTCAAATTCTAGCAGTAGTTTGCGAATTTCCGACTGGTACCTTTGTAGTCTTTGTTTTTTGATATGGAAAGTCCCGGTGACTTGGTTCACCAAGAGTTGAGAGTCACAATTGAGGACGAGTCGTCGAGCGCCATATTTGAGGGCTAACTTCAAACCTGTAATCACAGCTTCATACTCGGCCTTATTGTTAGTCACCTCGGGGCATCGTATGGACTTGTGAATTACTTCGCCTGTAGGGGCCTCGAGGATGAGTCCCAGTCCCGATCCCGAGGCGTTAGAGGCACCATCAATGTAAAGGACCCAGAGGTCGGTATGTGTAGAAGTGCGGAATACTTCTTGTTCTACCTCGGACAATATTTCCGTGTTGAAATCAGCAACAAAGTCGCCGAGCACCTGCAACTTAATAGCAGTTTGCGGTTGGTATGTTATGTCGTGCTCGCTTAGTTCTATGGCCAATTTGGCTAGTCTACCTGATAGTTTGTGTTTGTGCAGGATACCCCTTAGGGGGAAGGTTGTCACCATCTTTATGGGGTGACATTGAAAGTACGGTCTAAGCTTCTATGAAGCTACGACCAATGCCAGAGCTAGTTTTTCAAGGTAAGGGTACCTTGTTTCGGCATAGATTAAAGTTTTGCTGGTATAGTAAATCGTAGATTGCATACCTTTATCTTCACGGACCAAGACTACGTTTACCGCAACTTCGAAAACTGCTAGATACACAAGTAAACATTTACCTGGGTCCGCTTTGACGAGTAGTGGGGGCGAGGATACGTACGTTTTCAGCTTTCTCAGGGCGTCGACACATTCATCGTTCCATTGCAACCCGTGGTCTTTCCTTAGCACATTGAAGAATTTATGGCATCTATCAGAGGATCGTGAAATGAACCTTGATAGGGCGGGTATTCGCCCCATTAATTTCTGCACCTGCTTTTTGCTGGTCAGTATCTTTGGTATTGCATTGATGGCCCTGATTTGATCCGAGTTGACCTCGATTCCCCTTTGTGACATTAGGAAACCAAGGAACTTTCCAGAAGTTATGCCGAAGGCGCACTTTTCGGGATTCAATTTCATCCCGTACTGCCTTAATATCTCGAAGGCTTCCTTCAGATGGCCAATGTGATCTTCTTTCTTTGTCGACTTCACTAGCATGTCGTCGATGTAAACCTCCATTGTCTAGCCGAGTTGTTCTTTGAACATTTTGGTGACTAACCTTTGATACGTAGCCCCTGCATTCTTAAGCCCGAACGGCATCACCTTATAACAGTACGTTCCTTGATAAGTGATGAAAGTGGTATTTTCTTGATCTTCTTCAGCCATTAGAATTTGGCTATAACTGTAGTAGGCGTCCAAGAAGCTCAGCAGTTCGTGCCCCGTTATTGCATCGATAAGTTAATTGATGTGGGGTAATAGAAAAGAGTCCTTCGGGCATGCTTCGTTTAAATCGGTGAAGTCAACACACATTCACCATTTCCCGTTCTTCTTTTTGACCATGACCACATTGGCGACCCATTGGGGGTATTTCGATTCTCTGATGAACCGTTGGCGAGTAGTTTATCAACCTCCTCGCTGACCGCCTCATTGATTGCGGTATTGAACTTTCTCCCCATTTGTCGTACCGGTGGATAAAGTGGATCGACATTCAGCTTGTGTGTGACGATATCCCTTGGGATTCCTGGCATATCTGAGTAGGAAAAGGCAAACAAATCGGTGTTGTTAATTAAAAACTCGCGATATTCACCTGGCTCCGAGAGGTTGTGTCTGAAATAGGCCTTTTTGGTGCTATCGGTGTTATCCAATTGGACGGGGTCAAGATCTTCTATGGTTGACTTGCAAGCTTTTACGATGTTCGGGTCTTTGATGGCCTCTACTTGTACGTCAGGTTTGGTTCCCGACATGGCTGATTGATATGATTCCGCACTTGCCCCTTTTAGTTTTTTGGTGTGTGAGCAATCTTGGGTGATCCGGTAGCATTCTTGGGAGGTACGCGGCTCACCTCGGATGTTGAATATCCCTATGGGGTGGGAAATTTGATTACTTAATAGAAGCTTAGAGGGACGGTCGCATGACGTGTATCCATGGTCGCCCTATGATGGCATTGTAGGCCATTTCCTGGTTCATGACGTGGAATGTCGTCTCCAGAGTAACCCCTCCTACCAGGACAGGTAGCATTATTTCTCTAGATGTCTGCTCTACTGCATTATTAAAACCCATTAGTATTATGCAATGCGATATTATTTTAACCTCAAGCCTCATTTGCATGAGAATTCATGGGTAAACAATACACGCGTCGCTTCCGTCATCCACCATTATTCTTTTTATATCGGTATCTATGATGCATAAGTTATAACCAAAGCATCATAGTGAGGGAAAGACAAACCGTCGGTATCTGACTTATTGAAAATGATACTATCTTCGAGGTTGTCATACCGTTCGTGGGTGACAGTCCGTTTGAATTTATGCGTGGTGGTGAACTTCACATGGTTGATTACCGTGTCATCGCTGCCAATGACCATTTGTATGGTATGAGCTGGTGATGGTGGCTTTGGAGGTCCTTGAGGTGGGTCGTGCCCTCGAGCAAAGTTGGACCGTCCTTTATCGCTTAGCAGTTCTTTCAGGTACCCCTGGTTTATTATCCTAATGACTTCTTATCGCAGACCTATGCAATCTTCGGTCTTGTGTACCTTTCCTGGTGGAATTCACACAGGACGTTCGACCTCCTGGTCCTTGGGTCCGATTTCATCTTTTGCGGCCACTGCACCTTCGTGCCCAGTTTTCCAATGCGTACACTATCTATGAAGGGGAAACACAAAAATTATGTGTAGATAATAGTGGAGGCATGCCTCTTTCATTTCGGAGGGTTGAAATGTGTCGGGGCGCGAAATCTGCGTGTTGCGGAAGGGGCGGGTTGGATGTTCGGATATAGGGTTGATGTCTTTCTCGATTGAAACGTGGTAGTTGATCCCTTCACCCATCGTTACGTCGATCTCTCCTTGTATCGGTCTGGACTGATGTTAATCGCTGAAGCGGGTCATTCAGGTCATCCTCGTCTACCCTCACCTCGGCACAATAGGCGTTGTGGATCTCTTCCCATGTGGTAGGGGTACTTCATGAGTCTACTGAGTAGTTTTTTGGTTGCTTTTAATATGTTCCTGTTTAACCCATTTTGAAAGGCTGCTACTGCCATCCCTTCTGACACGTTCAGTAGACTCATCCTTACTCTGTTAAATCGGGCTAGGAAATCCCGAAGTCCCCCGCTCGTCATTTGCCTGACGACGAAGATATCATTAACCAAAGCTTCGGCCTTCTTCGCTCCTGCGTGAGCGGTGGCGAATTTATCCGCCATCTCTTTGAACGTCGATATCGAGCGTGTTGGTAGTTGGGAGTACCATGTCAATGCTCCTCTCGTCAAAGTCTCACCGAACTTTTTTAGCATCACAGACGGTACCTGTTCTTTTGATAGATCATTGCCCTTTACTGCGGTAACATAATGGATTAAATGATACTCCGGGTCCGTGGTCCTGTCGTATATTTTCAAGTATGACGGCATTTTGAAGGTCTTTGGAATAGAATGGGGAGCTGCCCCTTCATTGTATGGTTGTTCGACGAATCAGCCCACATCGCGTTTTGGTAATAACTTCGAAGCGCCTAGTATCTTGTTAACCCTCTCCTGATGTTCCTTCATCTGGTCGCGGAGTGTTTTGTTCTCATTTTTCAACTCTTCCATTTTCTTTAAGATGCCCATAAGTGCATCATCACCTGCGTTAGTAACAGTGCGGGTGTTACCTGTTCGTGTAGCGCTTGGCTCATCGGTGGCAGCTGCGATTTCTGTAGGTGGTGCCTTTTCGACACCTCCTTGAGTGGGTTTCTCGAGCATGTTTTTCAAGGCACTCGTTACCATTCTTCAAGTAGCCTTTTGACTGCTGGTGGCGCTTCTCTTGTCGCGGATGTTAAGGCTCCCCTTTAGCGCAAGATCGTTAGATCCCCGTGTGGAAGAGGTGAGATCTCCCCCTCCGGTGTAGCACTTGGTGTTGCATTCTCGTTGTCTTCTCCACTGGCTTTGTTGAGGGAATTCAGGAGATTATTCGAGACATCTGCTACTGCCTTTAGCCTCGCTTCCCCCTTTTCTGCCATCGTTGGTTTTTATGAAGTTTGAAGAAAAGTGATTATCACTTTCAAGAATCTAGATGAAAACTACGATTTCAGGTGTAGAAATCCCCACAGACGGCGCCAAATTGTTTGACTCAAAAGATATTAGAACTTTTTTGGACAAATCAATCAAAGGTGAAGGGGTAAATCTTAGCTGAATATAATAATCTCTAGTTAAGATAACAGATAAAGAGAAGATGGTCGTTAAGTTTTTTTTCATTCAAGAATAGTAATCTCCCCCGGGTACATATGCCCTCTTGCAAGATTATTGTCTCCCTTTTATACTAAGAAAGAAAATCCTCTACATAGTAAAAAACAAAATACAAGAAATATTCGGCGGAATATTCCTAATGTCCCCTAACGGGCTCATACTATTACAAGGGTCGTGTAGTCTCCTCTTTGCCTTAAGGTCGTCTTCCTCGGGGCGTCGATTCAAAAGAGGCCATGTTGTTTGCCGTACTCGTCGTAGGTCGTGGTCGGTTAAATTTGAATCCATACAGCCACCACGTGTGTCCGCCACTGCTGCTCAGTACGACAATTTAAAATGGAATATTTGAGTTTCCCGTAAATTCAATAGCTTTTGCGTATATTTTATTTAAGTATATATTAAAAGTCATTGTACTGTAAGTGTGGTTATTATTAACTTTAAAGTACATGAAAGCTTATAAAGTTCAAATTATGAATATATATATATTATATATACTTTTTGGCGAGCGGATATAATTAATTCTAGCCGGTTGACCAATTTTATATTTTTCCATTTAAAAAAATATTTCTCGAAAACCCACAATAAGGAAGTGAATTGGGTGGTTGCACTTCTGAGCAATATTAAGTAAAAATAGCACGGTATAGCCAGTTTTCGGATTGGTCATTCAAAAATAGCTAGCGTTTACCAAGTTAATGAAAAATAGCCACTATTTTACTGCAATAGAAACCGGTCCAGCATAATATACTGGAATTCGGTACACCTGTGTATCAACTCCAATATATTATGTTGTACCAGTATACTTTGCTGACTCTAGTATAATATACTGGAGACTGGAGCACCGGTGCTCCAAACTCCAGTATATTATGCTGAACCGGTATACTTGCTGGAACTCCAGTATATTATGCTGGAACTCCATCATATTATGCTGGAGTTCCAGCATACTTATCCCGGAACTCCAGTATCATATGTTGGAGTTCAAATATACTTATGCTGGAACTCCAGCATAATATACTGGCATATTTTCCGGGTTTTGAACAGTGTTTTCGCTCAGATTTATTTTTACATGAAAAGTGGTTAAATTTCGATTACTTTTGAAACTGACTATTTTTGAACGACCAGTTGTAAATCTGGCTATTTTTGAATTTCTTCCCAATATTAAAGTTTTCCTTTTCTTTTCTTTTTTTTAAAAGTAAAACCACCATGAGTTTATTGGACTTTTATTGGCAAAATATAAGGAAAAAAATAAAATACGGAGAGGGAACCTTTGAGGAAAATACAATATGTGTGTGTGTGAGAGAGGATATATCCTCAAATCCTTGTGGTATACTACATTCTAGAGTTTATAAGATTAAAAATATTAGGAACAATAAAATAAAGTGTTCCTCTATTAGATAACAAGGATAAGGTATTTTATTCAGATAATAACTCCGTTGAAGATCCCATATCTTTGAGATTTTAATGTCCGTTCAGTGTAGTTTACCTCCAAAGCATTATAGATAATGGAAATCTATTCATTCTTAATAAAACAATGAACAAATCAAGAGTTGCTAATATATAATTTTAATCATTTAAATTGCATGAACCAATCAGGAGTTGATAATATATTTAAAACAATTAAAAAAATTGCAATTTAAGAAAAAGGAAGAAGAATATAATAGACAGTTTTCACACTGAGCAGAGTAGATCACTCACACAGCTGACATCGGATAGTAGTAACGTTGAAGTAGAGACAATTTTTTTTTGTTAAAATAGCTTGGGCTAGCCAGTTTTCGAATTGATCATTCAAAAATAGCCGACGTTTATCAAGTCATTGAAAAATAGCTATTATTTTGCTGCAACAGAGACCGGTCCAGCATAATATACTGGAGTTCGGTATACCTGTGTATGAACTTCCAGTATATTATGCTGGACCGGTATACTTTGCTGGCTCCAGTATATTATGTTGGACCGGTATATTATACTGGAACTCCAGTATATTATGCTAGAGTATTTTTCCGGATTTTGAACAGTATTTTCATTCAGATTTATCTTTATATGAAAAGTGACTAAATTTCGATTACTTTTGAAACTGTGACTATTTTTTAATGACCACTTATAAATCTGGTTATTTTTTAAGTTCTCCCAATTTTTTTGGGCTTTGAGAGTGTTATGCAACCAGGCCTTTTCATTTGGGCCTTGTGAGCATCTTTTGTTTGAGGGGATCTTTATACAAATAGCTAGCCGTACTTAATGTTTTATTTTTTAGCTGGTATACATAAATTATACATGGTGATACACATATTAGTGGTGATAAAATAGATTAAAAAAATAGTTATCTACCCATTATCCATTAAAAATGGGTTGGATAATAAACTTTTTAAAAACGGACCAAATATGGATAAGAACCATATTATCTACTTAGAAAATGGATAACCAATGGATAACTAATGAGTTTAACTTTTATATTTGTAGAGACTCAAATTGAGGATTCCTTAAGTTTGGGAGATTAGGAATTCTCCCAAAAGTGATCATATTCAAGAAGCCATGGATAATATGGATATTCATATTATACGTAGGTTAACCCATTTTTATTAGCATTAAATATGGGTCAGGTCCGATAATTTATTCATTTTTGCGTTATCTGTTTTGTACCCGCCCATATTCGACCCGCCCATATCCAACCCGACCCGCCAGTTGTCACCCCTAACACATATTATATATTGTCTGGCTATTTTTAGTTTAGGCGATTGGGTGAGCGGATATTAAGATTAATTCTTATTATTATTATTATTTATTTATTTTTAATATGGTCGGGGCACGGATTTTCTCTCGCTACTACTGCATGTTTGGTTTTAACTCGACTCGATAAAATATGATGTTTGATTTATCAAAAATCATTGAAATGAATTCAAAAGAAAGATCAAGCTAATTGTGATTGCATTTTTCTTCTAAATTTATTTTTGATTTTGTTTATAAATGTCTTCAACAGCAGAATTTAACTACTAAGGCGTCACCATTCAGTATTAATATAGTGATTAAGAGGTCAGACTTCGAATTACAATATCAAATGTTCAAGCAGTCTTGTCACAATTGCACAATTGAACTTAGTTATTAGTCTTTTTCAATTATGCTGGAAATAGAAAAGTCTTACTATTTTGATAAATTTTTGAAATAGAAAGGACAATTTTTTCCATTTAAACGGTCCTTAATTCATTGACAAGTTTTATTCGTGTAGGAAATAAAGAAGTAAGGACAATAAGCGTGATGGAGCCTTGGACTATCATCTTTTGTGTGAATGAAATAAGTTTTCAAAAATAGATTTTTTATATCTTACCAGAACAAGACAATATCGTACAATTACACATACTTTAGCCATAGGCGGATTTAGCTTATAATTCCTGAGTTCACGTAAATCAGTAGCTATTGCTCAAATTATGTATATACAGATGCATACCTACTTATAACAATAAAGGATCACCGTTAAGTTTCGGCAAAAATCTTATACATGTATGTGTGTATATCTTAAAAATAATTATAATAAATAATTTGACATCCTGAACACTACAAGTCTTAAGGGTTGCTGGTAAAAAATAATAATGACGGCCTCGTCGCATTAAAATCCTGGGTCCGCCTTTGTGAATATGTATTAAAATTTTTATTAAATATTATTAATATTTAACTGCAAGCTCTTATTATTATATACTCTTTCTAATCCACTTTACTTGATTTTTTAGGTTTTTTTGTGATCCATAATATTTGACTTTTGTAGATATCAAGAAGGAATTAACTTCTTTTTTCCAAAGTTGTTGTTAGACTAAAGAAACTCGAAGTGTTTGTTATATTTTCAATAAATAAATTAAGATTGATATTGTTAATTAATACTAAAATATTGATTCCTTAATATATGTGAAAATAAGTAAAAAATCAATTAAATTAGATCAGAGAAAGTATTAACTTGAGGTCGTCGTATAAACTCTTAAATTCAAATATTTGAATTGACTATTGTATCTCTTCTTTTTCTTGTTACCTTGGAGATGCCCTTAATATTTAAGATGTTTCATAATTCATACAAGTACCAATAAATAAATAAAAATCCTACACTGTTCCTACTTAAGAGAATCCAAAGAAAAATAAGACGTACAACATAAGGTCTTTAATGTTTTATCCCTTTAATATTCCTTTCTTCACCTTGGATTCCTGTCTCACCCTGCCTCATTGCCATTAGTTGGAATATATATCTTATTTTTGAATTTTAATATTAGGCTAACTGGATACATTCAATTGGGTCAATTACATAGAATTATTAAATTAAATATTTTATTAAAAATCACTAAATTTCCTAAATATCAATTCAACCAAAAACCAGTGAAGGTTTGCCTGAACTCACTCAATCTAGTTTTAAATGAGATTTTTTTCATTCTTATACACTATTTAAAACTTTATTATCTTTAATGTCCACGTTTAGTTAATTACCCTGCATAAGTAAGTTTTGTTTACAAAATATATACAATCCACCTTAAAAGGCTCACAATCCATTATTTGTGCCTTCAATCAAGGGATTTAGAATCTCAATAGAACCCACCAACAATAATATTGAACAAACAATTGAATTTTTGAGAAAGTCTTGATTGATATTACAGTTGTGCTAATAGCATCAACACAAGTTGATATTCTGAAAGTTGATTCAAAGCTAAAGTAATTATTGCAGGAAATAAAATTTTCAATAACGATCTTATGTGGCGACACCTTTAATCGCCACCAAAAATAGTATTATATATTGTTGTTTAGAGTATCGACCTACCTAAAATTTATTTTGGTGGTGCATTTGTTTACAATATTGGCTAAAGTATTGACTTTTCTCATAGAAAATATTGGCAATCCAAATTATTAATTTCCCAACAATATTGTCAAACTACAACAACAATTGCAGTTGGATCAAAAGTATAATTGAGCAAAATTGAAGTTTTAGCAGATTTCAAATTAAATTCAATCACCTCCAAACTTTAAAGTGAACTTTGTATTAGTATTTTCTACAAGAATCTATGCTGCCCAGTTAATTTCTCACACAAAATTCAAATTTCACATAAAACTCAGTTTCTCCGAAGTGCGTGTGAAACTTGAAATTTTTCCACCAAAATCATTCAATTCCCATCAATATTCAAATTTTTTCCGTTCAAACAAAAATAAATCAGTACACATGAGTTGATTTGGAATTTATTCTCTACTTTTCTTTCCTTAATAAATCAACTGATCAGAAAAGAACAATGTATAAATTTCGTACAAATTTAATGCAAATTTGAATATCTACAACAACTTACATAGTAAAAACAAATTTTATACAACTAATTATATAATATGCAACTTATCTACAACTTTCATGCATTATTTTTTCCCCAGTTAAATACATCTAAAATATCATACAACTTAAATACAATTTTTATACAATATGTCTTTTGTATATTTTGTATCTGATTTATACATAGTAAAAATAAATTTCATACAACTAATTATATATTATACAACTTATCTACAACTTTCATACATTTCTACTCAGTTATATACAACTACAATATCATACAGCTTAAATGCAATTTTATGCAATATTGTTTAACTTTCATACAGTATTTAAATAAAAAAATATATAAATAACAAAATATAATTTTTCTACAATTTTACTTCAACTTTACTACAATTTCTGCAGTATAATGCATGTCATGTCTTCTTCTTCTTCTTCTTCTTCTTCTTCTTCTTCTTCTTCTTCTTCTTCTTCTTCTTCTTCTTCTTCTTCTTCTCTTCTTCTTCTTCTTCTTCTTCTTCTTCTTCTTCTTCGAGTTTCAATCTGAAATTCAGCCAAAATCAGGTCTAATCTTCACCAAAACACCCTCAAAATTGAGATATAAACTTCAAACCATATTCTCAATTATTTGCAAAAACACTCAATATAAACAAATAATAATTTTTGAAAACCCAATTCGAATTCAAAGTTTCAAAGCTTTTTAATGGCTGTCAATAGTGGAATTGCTGCTCTCTTTTTCTTTGCTTTACATTTCTGGAATTAGGGATTGAGAGATAGAGAGAGACGTAGAGAGAATTTCCAATTGTTTGCAAAAACACCCAATTCAAACAAATAATATTTTTTGAAAACCCAAATTCGAATTCAAAGATTTTTAGTGGCTATCAATGGTGGAATTGCTTTTCTCAAGCAAGATACGTGGGGGAGGGGAGGGGCAGGGGCAGGGGGAGTGGGATACAGAGAGAGAAACGTGGGGGAGGTGAGAGTGATTGTAGGAATTGATTAATTATCATTATCCTAAAAATATACATAATTGGTAATTTTGTATATAGGAGGTAATTAAAGCGAAACTTGAGTAGAGAGAGTAATAAAGTTTCCAATAATGTATATGTACGTAAAAAACCCTTTTTGTAAAATTTTTAAAATTATTTCACATGTTAGTATTTAATGTTCTTATTGGTGTATTTATTCAATGATGATTGATAGGGTTGACATATCTGAAATTCTGAACTAGAGAAAATTATTTCGTCTACTTCTCACATATGGATTATTGATCAAATAAAAGAATGAAAAAAAATTAATAGCATAGAAAGCCATAATTACTTTATTAGTTTGAAAAAAATTAGATGCATATCACAAGGAACACCAAAAAATGCTTTCATATGGCGAAGCAGGGTTAAAGGATGATCAACTGAACACTTATTACCAATATATATATATATATATATATATATATATAACCTATAACCATTACGAGTATAATTTAAAAAAATGGATACATTTAAACTATAACCATTACGACAAAAAAAAATCTTATATTCTCCCTCTGAAAATAATTTTAAAAAATACGGATAATATCTACTATAACAACAACAAAAAAATCTAATTACATATCAAATTGCAAAATCAAATTTTCCCTCCCAAAATAAAATTTTAAAAAAGACAGACAATATCTAAATAAAATTTTACAATCCTAAGTCTGCCGCCATCTACGCCGTAGGAGACTATCCCACGTCAATATCGAACCTCGGATTCCTACTTTGAGCCCAAAAAATCCTATCAACACATCCAATAAGATCTCGTCACGTTGCAGTCAGATATCAGTTCCCCACGAGGGCCGGGCCCAGTCCCCCAAGTTCACATACGTGGTCCCCAACTTCATCAGTTATTTTATTTTATTATTTTATTTTATATTTGGTAACAGTTGCTGAAAAATTTGGCGGGCATTTACAACAAATTCAAATAATTTTTTTGCTTAATTAATTTACCAAAACCCTAAATTACTTACTCCTTTTCTCATTTTCCCTCCTCTTTCCTCTTCCCATTTTCCCTCTTCTCTCCCTTTTTTGCTAGGGTTTTGGCTTCTCGCCTTTTTTAGTCCATTTTTCCGCTTCATTTCAGGTTCGTAATTTTATTTTCTCTATTTATTTTTGTTAAATTTATCTTGGATATATGTTCTAAAAATTCATTATTTTGGTTTTTTTTCATGGATTCTGGTTTTGTTTTTCGCAATTACTTTTTTTTACTTGTATTTTTTGTGGAACAGTAGAAGATTCATAAAATAGACCTTAATTAGTTAAGGATTGAGGAATAATTGTTGTTTTTGTCAGATTCATTTGGCCGACCTTAATTTGTTTGGGATTGAGTTGTTGTTTCATAGGGGCAGATGGTACTGTTTATTGTACTGGCTTGGCAGAACCCAATAGCTTTGGCTCAAATCTTGTATTTGTCTTAAAAATCCATTTAATATGTATAGATTATAAATTTAGAACCTAGTAACTCCGAAGGGCTAGAATCTAGAACCTACAGATTTTAAATCCTGAATCTTCCTCTGTTGTTGTTGTTGTTGTTGTTATTGCATCTTTTTGTTGAACATTTGAAGTTCTGTATGTATATTTTTGACACTTGTGCCTTAGCATATGCTTCGTTTGAGAAATCTTTCTATTCAGTTTAGCTGTGAGCTTTGGCTGATTTTTGTTTTCGGTTCTGTAGGGAAATAAACTGGAACTGATTGAAATTGGTGAGATTAAGTTAATTTTAAGGTATTTTACTTTATAACCTCTGAGGAATTTTATAATCAGTTAATTAAAGCTTCTATTTTTATGATTTTTCTATTATGTTTGTGGTAATTAGTTATTGAACTTTTTGGAAAATTTGAAAACTTTTCCAGTAGTGATGATTTTTTTTCGGAATTTAGCTTTGCAGGTGAATGTTGAAGGGTAATCCAAGTTAGAATTGGTCTGGATTTGATAAATAATAATAAAAAATGATTAAAGTCGAGATATTTGGAATAAAGGTGATAAATTGATTAATTGCTTGGGAAGTAGAGATTAGAACAGAATAATATGGGTAAAGTGTCACCCAAAGATGGTCAATCCAAAACCCCAAAACAGAAAAGGCGGTCGAGGAGTACAACGGGCAAGTATCTGAGACCAGGTGCTTTGGCACAGCTTCGTTACACTAAGGTTTCGGCCGCTAAATCCTGTACGGATCTTGGGAAGAAAAGGGTGGCGGTAATTACTTCAGATGAAACAAAAGATCAAGTTGTGCTTCAAAATAATAATGTTTGTGAAACTCCGACAATTTTATCACCCGTGAGGTTTTGTTATGGTGCTATGCATACACCCATTGACGTATCCAAGCAGAAGAATTTGCAAATGACACCAAAGACACCTGGTGCATTAGAGTGCACATCGGAGTCAAGGCTCGAGTCTCTTCCAATGGATTTACTGGTATAGAGTGTTCTCATCCTTTTCATTTTATTTATCATATGCTATACTTGTATGTTTAATATTCTGATAATCATTTTGTTCCACTTGCATGTTTTGAACTGTTTGACTTTGCAGTTTGTTTTACTAGTAAGACTAAAAAAGAAATATGCTTCTGTTAACTATCTTGGAATTGTTCTTGTGTCAGTTTTGAATATGTGGAAAGTATAATGTTTCTCATTTATAGCATCTGATTTCATTAATTTGTTTGGAGAACTTTCATGAATGAAGCTACATAAATGTATCTCATCCACAACACATCCTAGCGGCTAGATCTCTTTGATTTTCCCTGATGGATTGATGAATGTCATTTACCCGCAAGAATATGAATCCTTTCATGATGTATTTTGTGTCCAGCCACCTTTCTTTTTCCTTTTGGTTTCACCCTGCTGTCCTGTCCTATTGGCTTCCTGGATAGCATCACGCAGAGGACCTGCTCACTCTAGGTTTAAATGTGTAAGTAACCCGAATTTAAGATAACTTAAAGGTAAAAATGCTTCAAGAAGAAAAAGAAAGAAATTATTTGACCTGAATAAATTTGACGGATTACGCTATCAGCTGAAAATAGCTGATTGGAGAAAGTTATGACATGTATTTCAAAGACTATTGGGCGATTGATTATCAAAAACTATTGGGTGTTGTGAAACATGAAAAGTTAGTTGATCTTTGCGTGTTTTTCTTTACATAGAGTCAATAAAACATCAAAATGTACTCATCAGGAGAAAAGTATAAATATGCTCTGTGTTTGCTGAAAATTGGTCCTTAGTCTTGGCCCTTGTGTATTTTTTGGGAAACTAGCTTTTTAAGTTCTCTGTTTTGCTACATTCAATTGTCTGGTTTAAATGACTGATAGATTTTACTTTCTGATTGAGGTTAAAATACTTTGCCATCTGCACCACGACCAACTCAAAGCAGTTTTCCATGTCTCTCAAAAAATCAGGAAGGCAGTGAGTCACTCGCTCACTATCTCTCTTTTTCTCCATGTTTATCTCATTTTAGACATGGAAAATATATTGGAATCTAATCAGTCGTACAAATTAAATAGGTAATTCAGGCAAGGCTTTTCCATTTCAATTATACTACTCCAGATAGAATGCGGCAGGAGATGTTAAGAACCATGACTCCTCTCCCCACTGATCACTGGCCATTTGTAAGGTAATATTTTAACTCATTGCATCCTCTAGATGGCTATTAGACATGTCTGTTGAATTTTCTCATATACCACTCACTTGCAGCAAAGACGACGGAAAAGGTGCATGGCTCCCCTCTCCTCATACTCCTAAGGCTCCAAAACATGGTGCACGTCCACCATCCCGTCTCAAGTTCACAGAGATGAGGCAAATTGCAGCTGTTCTTTTCCAAGAGTCAGTATTTCCTTCAAGATGCTTGGTTCCATCTGTTATACAAAAGCCCCTATGCAAGTCCTTGGGGTCTAATAGAGTTCTATTCTATGAGGATGAACTATGCCAGGCTGTTGCTCAGAATAAACTCCGTTAAATTCTGGTGTTCTTGTCTCCTGATATGTGTATAGTAGGAATCTTATCTCCATTTCATCTTTGATAGCGATATGGATCGGGTGCAGTTTTGTAATATTACCCAGGGCACTCATTGAAGGTGGTTGAAGATTGCTAGGTCTAGAAAAGGTTTGAAGGTTCTTGCGAATAATATGGAGACTGGGCTTGTGTATAGTTCTATATAAGTTCTATTTATTTGGTTTTGGGAGTTGCTTGTCTGTTACACCCTTCATATTATCTACAAGAGTTGCGTTCCGAAGCTGAGAAAGATACTTAATAGAGGGTATTCCACATGTGTGAAGCATATTACATATTGAAATAAAGTAACTTTTGAATTTCTCATCAATGTTGCATTTTCTATTGATATCTTGCAACTGTGTCCAATTTCAAGTAAAATTAGAGTACACATTGTTACCGATGGGTTCTTGTAATCAAATACTTTTCAATGAGTTTATTGATTGTTTGAAAACATAATGGTGATGCTTTAGGTATACGAGCAATCGAGCATAGGAATTGCTGTTATTTCTTTAGAGCCTTGGATATTAGACCTGGTAATTTGCAGAACTAATTTACCAAATCAAGATCTCCAAACATTAGATTATTGAAATAGATTCAACTTTCTAACTATAATTCACGTAGACTACTAAATAATTATGGTAATTAATAATATATCTTTCTCGTGGACCTTTTAAAACTAAAGTATTCAAAAAAATTAAGAGTCAGAAGAACTGACTTTGCAAAACGGTACAAGTTGAGGTGTCATTTTAGATGTAGAGACTATTAAACTCTCACAATCAACATAGATGTACACACTGACTTAAAGTTGTAAATGTGTCACATTAATCACATGCATAATAGAAAAAGCAGGGGAAAAAGTGGTACTTATTAACTGGAAAAGCTAATCGACGATTTCGATGACGATCCTCTAGAGAAGTTGGTGTTCAACACCAAAGCTGGTTAGGAATATTTTTTATCGTACACTTTTTAAAAATAAATGAATTATTGTATTAAGATTCATTTTATACTGTTCAAATTCAAATTCAAATTTGCAGTCATATATGCTTGCTTAACTGAGAATGATGTGATAGTGTTCATGGTTTTTAATTTATCAGTTTTCCAGATTTTTGCGTAAATTGAGGGAAAGGAGAATGATATATACGGTAGGAATTAGGAGCTGTCAAATGTCATTATTATTTCCGAATGCCTATCTTTGGTAGTTTATAAATGGAAATTAGTTAATTGTAATTTTTTTTTGGACCAAAAAAAAGGTATATATAGGTAATTTTTTTTCTTTTTCGAGTATTTACTTTTTTATATTTTAAATCTGTTTAGTGAAAATCATGGATCTTTCTTCTTCAAAGCATACATCTTCTTCCAAATTGAATTTTTAGGGAGTAAATGACTTTTTAGGGATACATACATAAGGATAATTTTGGAAAAACAAATTGAATTTTTTCTTGATTATATAAATGGATACTTATTTTGAACCATAATAAAAAAATAAATTAGTCACTTATTATGAACCGGAGAAAGTATTTTATTTTAACTTCTTGCATGAAAGAGACTTAAAGAAGAAGAATAGAAGGGTATAGAGGGGATGGTGAAGAATAGTCACAAAAGAATCACAAACTGTAGAAATTGGTAGGAGAATAGGGGAGTAGGGTTTAAACATAATAGTTCTATATTTAGTACAAGATCTGATCATACATTAACAGGGGCGGATCTAGGAGGGCGAAAGGGTGTTCACCCGAGCCCTCTTCGCCGAAAAATTACACTGTATATATAAGACAAAATCTGTTTTTTGCCTTTATATATTATGTTTTGAATCCCTTTGACAAAAGCCAAAAACGTAGCTTAGTGGTCAAAGAGGTTCAAAACCTTTGTAAGGTCACTGGTTCTATTCCCACTACTTACTAACCAATTCTATCCTAATTTTTGACCTCCGCACCCTCCTATCAAGGGTCAACATTAATATTATATAAATTATCACAAACCCAACTTATTATTATGTCTAAATTAAAATAACTTTTTTAATATAACAGAACATTTTTATAAGAGTAAATAAAAAACTATTTTAAAACAATAAGAATATTTCATTCTGAATTAACACATAAGAAACTTCAGAGTAAGAGTTATAAAATTAATCAATAAAAAAACTAGTTAAGACATCTTTCTTCTATGTCCCACATCACCTGATCAAAAGGACAACCATTTTTTCTTCTCTCCAAATTAACTTGTTATTCATTTTTTCTAATCATAGTCGAAGATAGGATGACAACTGCAAGATCGAATATACAAAATTAACCTATTAGAGTTCGTTCCTTTCGATATCAATATTAGAGTTTATAATTAAATCTTGTATGATTTCAATAAGGTTCCTTCTACGATAATTAGTCGACGACAGCAGTACACAATATGAAATTGATGCTCGCTAGACAAAGATAGTATAGTATGATTATCGTTTCCACAAAGATTGAATTTAAATAATGCTCTAGTAATTCTTGGTTTAACTGCTATTCAGGATGATCAAAACTTGATTGGAATGATTAGGAACTACTAAAGTAAAACAATTGACAATTGACTGCAAAGAACTAGAGAGTAGAAGAATTGAGTTTTTATCAATGTGAGGAATAAGGGTCATGTCAGGATAGGTGCAAGATAGCTATTTGGAATTCAACTCTAGTTTAATTCACTCTAATATTCTAATGATTCTCACGAATTCACTCGATAATTAGTTCAAACGTGTAGTCAAGACTCCTCTCTCTTGATTAAATTTTAACCCTACGAGGTGAACTAATATAAGCACTTTGAACATATGCAAGCATGCGTTCATGGATTAGTCTTCAGGAAAACGTCTCTCGAATATTCTCCTAACTTGATTTAATCAACAATTCGACAAGCTCTTTCGATTGCTTAAGAGAATCACTGAGTTAAACCAACCAAATAATGTAAAGATAATCACCAAAATATTCCTCTTGCGATTAAATAAATCGGTGGATAAAGTTACAACAATTCAAAGTTCCATAAACGAATTTAAGCAAAGAACTAGAGTTAAAATTCACAAATATCAATCAAAATGTCATATCCGTCAAACCCTAAAGGAAACTTCTCCATAATCATGGAAGAAGTCGGCACAAAAATAATTAAAGAGTAAGAAAACATCAATTTAACGTTATAATCCAAACTCCCCTATTGAATTGATGGAAAGATGATGAAATTCTGTGTGTTGTAGTCTCCAATGATCTCCCAAAGCTTCTAAGGTCAAGAGTCCATTCAACGTCTTTTAGGTGTATTGATACTATGTAGGAACGGGCCCGGATGAAACTACCCTTTCCAATCCGAAACAGAAAAAATACTCTAAGAATTTTGTACACACGCGCTGCATCATGCACCGTCCCATACGGGGTGCTAGTGGGGAAGTTTAGAGAGCAGATTCTGACAGGTAACATCAAAATTATACTACCTCGCTGCCCCATGTAGCGCGACAGTAGACTTTTCTCAGAATAATTTATTTTCTTTATTTTTTGATATCCAGACTTGACTCTCGACCCCCGAACGCGATCCCGATTTAATCCCTTGGGCTTTTACTCAGACTTGAAAGCTCGAACTTGTTCGATTTAGCTCCGATTATCTTTTTAACTGAGAATCACTTACTGCAAGGCATAATACACATGATAAGTACAATTAACTATCATTCAAGCTCAAACACAAGTAAAATACAATAATTAGAGTGCAAACTACGATTAAAATACGGGATTGTAGTCTACCATCAACACCCCACACTCAAACCAATGCTCGTCCTCGAGCAATCAAACTGCACTTCACATAAAGACGACCTTCTTATCAGACAATTCCCTAACACATCATGCCGACAATATTTAAAGCAGACTAAGCACCCTTCCATAACATCCTAGCCTCAAGACTCGATTCACACTCGCCACTTATTTCAAACCTACTCATTTACTCTAACTTAGATGCCAAAGATATTACCTTTTCTTCACAAATCATGTGCCCTCACACAAACAATAGAGAGTAGTTCCACACACAATAAATTTCAAGAACACTTAGGAACTCAAGATAAAAAGAATTCACTCACTCTCGCAATTAAGATTTATGTTCCACAAAAGACATACCATAGGCTTGCCCGTAGTGTAATACTCTACTAATTGAGCTCATTCAGTCAAAGATCAAGTAAGACTTAATTTGGTTGTAATGTAGGTTTCAGGACGGGTAGGATACATTTGGATATAGTGACTACACCTCTCTAAGCACTTTAATACATACAATTACACAATTTAAACCCCACACTTGTGTTGAACCAAACCCCAACCTTCACACATTATAGCATCAAGCTCCTAATTTCTTTAAGCACAAACAAGATGAGAACTACCACTAGCCCGAAATCAATTTCTTTTCTCTTCTAATACATGCACAACTTCTTCTTTTTTAATTCCCTACAAGTGGCTCTCACAATTTTTCTCAAACATTGCACCTTTCTCCTTCTTTCTCAGTTCCACTCAAAACCCAACCGTACCTTCACTTAACCTTTAACAAGCTCATAAAAAATTCAAGTGCTCAAGAGAGGTAAAGGTTAAATTTTTTTTGGTCAATTCAAACAAAAAAAGGTCAGGCTTGTAGTGTGGTTGCCAAAGAAAATAAGATTACAGGCTCTAATGGGCTAACTAAGATACATATTAATTAGGTGGGTAAGAATATATATGTAGCTCAACAAAGAAACGCCTCTATCATATCCTAGATTGAATAAGACTGCTATTTCGCTTTGCAAACACACGGGACAAGTTCTAAACATCAATTGTCATGCACATGATATCACAAAAATCTCACACACACATTACCATATAACTCACTTAGGACTGGATCTATCTCGGCTCTCTAGTCAAAGCAGTTAACCAACCTCAAAATCAAAAAAATTCAGGCACTTATCCAAGAGTCAGAACTAAGCCTAAGCGTCACGACTAAGACACTCACTACTTTCAAGGCACAACAAAGTCAAGAAAAGTCATCTCCATTTAATACATAGCACAAGACTTTACAATTCCTAACAAAAACAAAACTAACTACACCCGGTTCAAACAAAACCCTTGGAAAAGAACCACGACACAAAGAAAAACCAAGGGGGAATTGTTACACTATCTAAGAAAATAAAACAAAAATAAATGAGTATTTTTTTCTTTTCTTCGACTTTAATCCCTCGAGAAGACAGTCGAGGACATCCATCGTCCGGAAAAGTCACAAATATTTTTTTCAATAAAAAGAAACGAAAACAAACACACATGTACATATATACATCCCCACCCCACACTTTAAATTATGGCATGTCCCCATGACACACAAATAAAAAGCATGAGGTAAAGGAAACTTCCATGATTCAGCTAGTCGGGGTCTGAATCGAAGTAAAGCAATTGACAATTGACCGTAAAGAACTAAGGAGTAACAGAATTGGTTTCTTATCAATGTGAGGAATAAGGGTCATGACAAGATAGGTGCAAGATAGCTATTTGGGATCCAACTCTAGTTTAATTCACTCTAATGTTCTAATGATTCTCACAAATTCACTCGATGATTAGTTCAAACGTGTAGTTAAGACTCCTCTCTCGATTAAATCTTAACCCTTCGAGGTGAACTAATATAAGCGCTTTGAACATATGCAATCATGCGTTAATGAATTAGCCTTCAGGAAAACGTCTCTCGAATATTCTCCTAACTCGATTTAATCAACAGTTCGACAAGCTTTTTCGATTACTTCAGAGAATCACTAAGTTAAACCAAACCAAATAACGCAAAGATAATCACCAAAATATTCTTCTTTCGATTAAATAAACCGGTGAATAAAGTTGTAACAATTCAAAGCTCCATAAACGAATTCAAGCAAAGAACTAGAATTAAAATTAACAAATATCAATCAAAACACCATATTCGTCAAACCCTAAGGGAAACTACTTCATAATCATGGAAGAAGTCATCACAAATATAATTAAAAGGTAAGAAAATATCAATCTAACATTACAATCCAAACTCCCGTATTGAATTGATGGGAAGATGATGAAATTTTGTATCTTATAGCCTCCAATGATCTACCAAAGCTTCCAAGGTCAAAAGTCCCTTCAAAAACGTCTTTTTGGTGTATTTATACCATGTAGGAATGGGCCCAGACGAAACTACCCTTTTCAAACCGAAACAGGAAAAATACTCTTAGAACGCCGCACCATGCGGGGCACTAGTCGGGAAGTTTAGAAAGCAGATTCTGACAGACAACAGTAAAATTACACTGCCGCGCCGCCCCATGCGCCGCGGTAGTAGACTTTACTCAGAGTAATTCTTTTTTTTTCAATTTTTGATATCCAGATTTGACTCTCGACACCCGAACGAGATTCCGGTTTAATCCCTTGGGTTTTTACTCAGTGTTCGAAGCTCCAACTTGTTCCATTTAGCTCCCGATTATCTTTTTAACTCGGAATCACTTCCTACAAGGTATAAAACACATAATAAGTGCAATTCACTATCATCAAGCTCAAACACAAGTAAAATATGGTAATTAGAGTGCAAATTACGACTAAAATACGAGATTCTATCCTACCATCAGTAGTAATGCATAAATTTCAAATCATATGATCCAATACTATCAACAATCACAGTACAAGTCTTAATTCGACAATCTAAAGTTTAAACTGCCAAAATTAAACTTCAAACATGTGGATCTAAAGTTAATCTGCCGAAGCCTAACTTCAAGCCTCATGTCCAATCTCTCAAACTTTAGAAGTTAGGATTTGGCAGAGTTTCAAATTTCAGACCTGTATGTCTGAGGTTTGAACTTCCACGATTTCAACTTGATGTTGATTTTTGAGGTAGCTAAATTTTAAGAACTTTATAAATTTTGGCTATTCATTAAATATGATCCTAAAGATGGCTATTTGTGTACTTCGCCTGATTCAGATACGTAAAAGAACCCGATGCCCGCCCCGCCCCGACCCGCTCCCGTACTATGTCTGGCAGTTGGAACAAAGTAATGGCAACCAAAACTGAAGTCAATACCAAGAACATAAAATCCCACAAAAAACTCGTCGATCGCGAATTTCCCCCCTCGAAATCGATAAAAAAACGCTATGATCCCTAACGGAGTTGAAGATGAAGAGAAATTTCTAGCAGCTGGAATCGCCGGCCTTCAACAGAACGCTTTCTACATGCATCGCGCTCTTGTAATTTTCACAAAACTCCCCCAAATTTCTTTATATCTTTATGTACAATGAAATTACAGTTTTATTTGGTTTACATAAACCCTAATTTTGATTTTTCTTTTTATGGTTATTGAATTGTAGGATTCGAATAATCTGAAAGATGCACTCAAATACTCAGCTCAGATGCTATCGGAGCTCCGAACTTCAAGGCTTTCCCCTCACAAATACTACGAGCTATGTGTGTACTTTTCACTGATCAGATCTTAATTATTGATTAATTAATAAATTGAAACTTAATTTCAAAATTTGATTTGTTGCTCTTTAACCTCAGTATTAAAACTGTATCGCTGTTGTTTGTTTGTTTGTTTGTTTTTTATTTTTGTTTTTTCAATAACTTCAAATGCACATTGCTGTTATGCTGAAAATTTTATATTCCAGCATTTGATTAGAAGCTCCTTAACCTCGGTGTTAGAACATTGTTGTGTCTTTTCTTTTCCTTTTTTTTTTTTTTAAATTTTAATTCTTTTAAAATTTTAAATGCGCATTGCTTTGTTAGATATGCGGGCATTTGATGAATTGAGAAAGCTAGAAATTTTCTTTAAGGAGGAGACGAAGCGGGGTTGCTCGATTGTTGAGTTGTATGAACTCGTGCAGCATGCTGGCAATATTTTGCCTAGACTGTAAGTTGTAGTGATGATCCAACTGTATTTTCCGCTTTAGCTCGATTTTTTAAAAGCTTTATCTTGTAGTTCTTCAGCAACTGATCTTATGTTTGTGAATTGGCTTAAAGCTTGTACTGCTTAACTATATTATATGTCTCCAAAGAGAGGTACTTTTCGCTTAGGTTGTCAGGAATAATGTTTCGTAGGAAAATCATGTGATTAAAGACTCAAATGAATCATATAGAAAACACTATCAATGATGGCCGAACAGTCAGGAGGAGAATACTATACTCCATGGGTTATAACATTAGGAACCTACACCCAAAAAAGCATTGCCAAAACAGTAGAGAAAATCAGAAACGGGTTCAGCGAGTAAGTTTTTAACTTACATCTAACTTTGATGAAAGCAGTTACAAGTTTAGGTAGAAAGAGCAGCTAGTGTCAGAGAGACACATGAAGCGAAGTATTTGAGTATCGTTCTGTTTGGCCTTTGCTGTGTTTCTTTTAAGTTCTTTTGCCATGCTAATCTTACTGTTGTCCTGCGCTCAACTGCTTACAGACATCTCCTCTCTACCTTTGTTTAGCATAGGTTGGATGTGCCTTTACAACTCACATGGACACAAGTGTTGCTGCTTTAACAGTTTGGTTACTGGGAATCAAGCTAGAGCTTGCATACATTTTATTAAAACTGGAAAAATTTCCAATAAGTTATTTGAATTTTTTGGGAGAGGACTGCCGTTTGGGGTAGTTAACAGCAGCCTTTCAGATAATCAATAAATTTTTGGACTGGTTTTTGCTGAAGCAAACTGTAAGAGTAAATGTTTTTTTTTTCCTTTTTTTCTTTCTTTATGGTAAATGGAAATTATGCTCCTTTTTCATTTGTTTAGATTGGGTTGGTGGGAGAGGAGTTCAAGTAGTTAGAAGGATAGTTGAACTGAATCAGACGCAACTTCTTATGGGAAGGAACTAGGAAGCTAAAAAGTTGCATTTGATAAAGTAGGATAAAGTCATGTTATGTAAGGAAAGGGGAAGTTTAGGTGTCAGGGATCTTGGGCTCCACAATAAAAGCTTGCTCTCTGTGAAGATGGACTGATACCGGGAAGGAACAATGTAAAGATTTAAAGGTTAAATACGGACTACAGAAGTATGGAGATACAACTGATATTACATCTCCCCATGGTATTGCATTCGAAGCATATTGCTCCCTTCTTTGCCAATTTATGTGACGCTCTTTCCTTTTTAGTCAGTCCCAAAAAGAATGACACATTTCTTTATTTAGTAACAACTTAACTCTAAACTCCCCATTTTACCCTTATGAGATGATTTATAGCCACAATTGTTTTTGGCTTATTTTGAACCATAAGTTTTAAAAGTCATTCTTTCCATCTTTGTTAAACTCTGTGCCAAGTCAAACGCCATCACATAAATTGGAATGGAGGGAAGTAATAGTTTGTGGGATGAGTTCCAAGAGTATACCAGACTAAAAATTGGAGATGGAGGAAGAATTAATTTCTGGCAAGAGAAATGGTTTAGAGAGGATATTTCAGCTGCCTTAGTCTCGGAGCTGTATAGTATGGTGCTGAACGGAAACTGTGTCATTGCTGATTGTTGGGATGGGATTGCTTGGTCTTCTCAGGATTTAGTTGGAGAGTTTCAACAAGCTACTGGAAATTACTGAGAGCATATTACCGATAAGCTCCCAGAATGATTCCTTCTGTGTGGATGGGCAAGAGTGTATGGTATTTTCAGTAAAGTCGAGCTATCAGTTAATGGTTAAGAACATGGCTGCAAACAGTGCAGATTGGTCATGGAAAATGCTGTGGAAAACTAAAGCCCCAACTGAAGTTGCT
The DNA here is from genome assembly GCF_000715075.1 of Nicotiana tabacum. Classification (NCBI taxonomy): domain Eukaryota; kingdom Viridiplantae; phylum Streptophyta; class Magnoliopsida; order Solanales; family Solanaceae; genus Nicotiana; species Nicotiana tabacum. The sequence goes on from NC_134100.1 coordinate 14,828,642, forward strand.
TTTTCGGTTGGGTAGCAGCACCTGAGGCTTTCTTAAAACAGGAAGAGTTACAGAAAATAAGCTTTAATCTATTTTGGTGCTATTTATGCAGAGGATGGTGAATCGGTGAATCACTTACTGCTGAGCAAATATGTATGGTGCAACAACAACAACCCAGTATATTCCCACAAGTAGGGTCTTGGGAGGGTAGTGTGTACGCAGACCTTACCCCTACCCTGGGGTAGAGAGGCTGTTTCCGATAGACCCTCGACACAAGAAGATGAAATGCGACAATATAATAATAACAACAACATAACCAGAAAGATAGTACCAACGAGCTAAGAACCAGAAAATATACCTGGAAAACAATATTAATAAAAAGTGCAGTGACAAGGTCCTAGAAAATAGTACGAGCACCACATGTACCACTAGCATACTAAAACACGACACAGGCCGACTAGACTTACACACAGAACGGAGTAGAAAAACGCTCAATTACCTGCTAACCTTCAACCCTAATGCACCCCCTCCATACCTTCCTATTAAGGGCTATGTCGTCGGTGAGCTGGAGTCGCGCCATGTCCTGTCTGATCACCTCTCCCCAATACTTCTTAGGTCGCCCTCTACCTCTTCTCATACCCGTCAGAGCCAACTGCTCGCACCTCGTAACCGGAGCATCTAGGTTTCTCCTCTGCACGTGCTCGAACGATCTAAGCCTTACTTCCTGCATTTTGTCTTCCATGGGAGCCACGCCCACTCTTGCCCAAATATCTTCATTCTTAATCTTATCCAACCTCGTGTGCCCGCACATCCATCTCAACGTCCTAATTTCTGCTACGTTCATCTTCTGGATATGGGCAATCTTGACTGGCCAACATTCTGCCCCATACAACATGGCCGGTCTAACCACCGCTTTGTAGAGCCTGCCTTTAAGTTCCGAGGTACCTTCTTGTCACATAAAACGCCAGATGCTAACCTCCGTTTCATCCAATCTGGTGCGTGACATCCTCGTTGATCTCCTCGTTTCCCTGGATAATCGACCCAAGATACTTAAAACTTCCTTTTTTGTGGTCATGTTCCTCAATTTTTATGGGGTTCAATGGGTCATGCAAGCAAATGTAAGACTGATTCTGCATAGTTGGTAGAGTCAAAAAGTGGGAAAGGAGATAAAAGGGAAGACCTGGAAGACCACTCATTTATGCATAATGTGGAATATTTGGCTTGAGAGAAACAGAAGATGCTTCGAGGGGAAGGAAGAGAACATCCCGCTTTTGAAAAATAGATGTATACAATGTCTAAGATGCAATGCTGATTTTGCTATTAATATTGATGCAATGCTGGAGTCTTGGAATTCTTACAGCTTCAGAGGATCCTTTTCCAGAAATTTTTTGTACATTATTCTTTAATAAAATTTTACCTTTATTGATCAAAAGAAGATTTTTACTCGGACTAATTTTGTTCAAGATCATGATTAAAGGTGGAATGGTTATAATCCTGCTTAGCTGCATTGTTTCCTTTCTTCTTTAGTTGTTAACCTATGTCAAAGAGGATGTGTTCATTTTATCATCTGGTTGCTTTTAAGCCAGTCTTAAATCTTGTTTTCTATTATTTGCTCATCAGGATTTCTACAGTTCATATGTTGCCTTTTTGTTTCTCAGGTATCTACTATGCACAGTGGGGTCTGTGTACATCAAATCCAAGGAGGCGCCTGCCAGGGATATTCTTAAAGATCTGGTTGAAATGTGCCGTGGTATACAACATCCTTTGCGCGGACTCTTCCTGAGGAGTTATCTTTCTCAAGTCAGCAAGGATAAATTACCTGATATAGGTTCTGAGTATGAAGGGTAAGGGTGTTACTCAGCTCCACAGTGGTTTACCATCAATTTAGTTACAAGAATCATGTGTCAATGTCCAGTTTTATGGGTTTCGTTTACAATGTTCTAGCTGAGAGGTATAAGTGCTTGAGAGAGAAAAATACTATGCTGAAGTGTCAACCTGAAGACATAAACACTGACATGACTAAGCTAATTGGCAGTGCCTGCAGTGTAACCGTGTGTTAAGTTGAATTTATTTAAATAAAGATGCTAGTAGATTATGTTGTTCATGGTAACCGGTTGTTGTTGTTTTCTTACTGCCATAATGATTAATTGAGGATTTCCTCAACTATGTCAACATAGTATGATCTTAACTCAGAAGAAAGAAAATGAAAAAGATAATAAACTATCTTACCTTCATTTTAAGCTTCTTTTATATGTAATCTCACCTGTATTACGAATATTGTTGTTGGATGCACTAATGTCTTGTTCCCTCCCACAGGGATGCTGAAACTGTTGTGGATGCTGTAGAGTTTGTTCTCCAAAATTTCACGGAAATGAACAAACTCTGGGTTAGAATGCAACATCAGGTTGGTTGAAACATCTGTGGATGCTATAACATGCTCTCATGCTTTGACATGCATAGTACCACAATGCTTGCATGTCATGAAGGTAAATGGAAATCATGAGGGCAGAATTCGTGGTCATGCAGGTGTTTTAATGCTTGTGAATGATTCATACTCTTTGCTGATCATGAGTTGAGGCTAGCATCGGGCTTTCTCATCTGCAGGGACCTGCTCGCGAAAAGGAGAAACGAGAAAAAGAAAGGAGCGAGCTTCGTGATCTCGTATGAGCTGTTACTTCATCATGTTTACTAGCACCCAAATAAGCAATGGAAGTGCACACTCATGCGAGGATTTTCCTTTTTGCTTTTACTTTTGGTAGGTTGGGAAGAACCTGCATGTTCTCAGTCAAATAGAAGGAATCGACCTGGAGATGTACAAAGAGACTGTGCTTCCAAGAATTTTAGAGCAGGTGATTGGTCTAGGAATGTAGTGGCCTTTCAATAACTTTTTATGGTTTGTTTAAGCCATATGTGAACTATTTTCTGACTCAAAATGCGTACCTCATGGTTGTGTTTAGGTTGTCAACTGTAAAGATGAGATTGCACAGGGCTATTTGATGGATTGCATAATTCAAGTCTTCCCTGATGAATATCACTTACAAACTCTTGAAACATTATTGGGTGCTTGTCCCCAGCTTCAGGTGTGTTATTTTGCTGTTTTGTATCACTAGCTTTTCATTAAATAGACCAAAAGTGTAGAAGGAAAAATGTCATACCTGGTAGGATCCGAGGAGTGGGATTGGTTTAATATCTGCAACAATGTAATATAATATGTTGGCTATATCAGATGAAAGATTTGGTTGTGAAGATTTATAAAGAGTATTGTTTGTTTACAGCGTTTCCACCTTATACTGAAGTTCATTATCTTTTTTTATTGGCTTCTGATAAAATCTTTGATAATTTTGTCACCATTGATAAAGTCATACTGGTGATGCAAATTTGTACATTCATTTTCTTTGTACTGTCTGTGACAGTTCTAAGTATCTGCCATTAAATGCTTAACGTCTATGAGAATTTGAACTTCTGAACACCATTTCCTATGTCATTATTTCAGCCATCTGTTGATATCAAGATGGTGCTTGCTCGGCTGATGGAAAGGCTCTCAAACTATGCTGCTTTAAGTACAGATGTAAGTATTACATTATAAACTTTCTGTAATCGGATTTTTTACATGTAGTCTCTAAATGATTTGTTACTGCAGGTTTTACCAGAGTTTTTCCAAGTGGAAGCTTTTGCAAAACTAAATAATGCCATAGGGAAGGTAAACGAGATAACTACCCTTGACTAAAATGCAATTCTTGTTTATGAAGGCGTACTTAAAGAAAATATTCCCAGGCGTGGATTTTCTACCTCCAACATGTGAATATTAAGTGGAACTCACTGAACTTTAAAAGCTAGAATCAATTATCTGACTAATTCAAAAATTAATAAGCCAAGAAATAGAAATTGATCATAGATCTGTGGATGTCACTGGAAAGTTAATTCATGGAGACCGTGCTTGTCACAACAATAGAGTGGTAATCTTTAGATTTATGAATGCACAGATTCTGATTTTCTTCCAATTTTTGCCTCCCCAAACTTATGCGCTTTCCATGAAGAGGCCACCAAACCTTCCATGACATTCTTTCAACTTATTTCCTGTTTTCTGACTGGAGGGATTCTGCATACATCTTTTTTCCAATATCAATGGTGGCTTTGGCTTTTCAAGTAGTTCGGATATCATGCCCGTATCTCTGTTGTGCAGGTGATAGAAGCACAAGAAGACATGCCTATTGCTGGAGTTGTGACTTTATATTCATCTCTTCTAACTTTTACTCTTCATGTACACCCTGATCGTCTTGATTATGTGGATCAGATCTTGGTAGGTCAACTCTTATTCTTTCCCTTTTTCTTTTTATCTATATTAAAATAGTTTTTGATAAGGTTGTTTATGTCATTTATGTTTGTTCTTATTCCAGAATGAAGATTGCGTGTGAAACAGTTTAACATTAAATAAAAATTAAAAAAAAATAAGGGAAGAAACAAATAGAAACAACAGAAGGTTGACTAGAAGCTGTGAGCATTTAGATAACTTGCTTGCCTGCCTTGTGCATATGAAACCTGTAACTTACTAATGACCACTCTATTCTTATCTTTAGGGTGCATGTGTTAAGAAACTTTCTGGTAAAGGAAAGCTCAAAGACAGTAAAGCAACAAAACAGATTGTGGCTCTTTTAAGTGCTCCCCTGGAGAAGTATAAGGATATTGATACTGCATTAAAGCTGTCAAATTATCCTCATGTTATGGAGCACCTTGATGATGCAACTAGTAAAGAGATGGCTAATGTTTTAGTTCAAACTATTTTAAAAAGTAAGACTTGCATTTCGACAGCTGAAAAGGTTAGTTCCTTTTAATTTTAGTTCTTTAAATTATTCTTTATGGGTAATACTATAGCCTCTTTATTACTTCAAACTTACTGGTCTGTCAGGTAGAGGCACTTTTTGAATTAATGAAAGGACTTATCAGGGATTTGGATGAGAATCTTCATGATGAGGTGATTGGGGACTTCTCTGCTTATGCAATTAGATTCCTCATATCTCCCGACTTTCTTTCTGCTCTATTCTTAGCGGCTAGGCTTTCTTAAATTTATTTTGCTTAAATCAGTATGTAATTAAGCCAAAGTTTCTTTAACCTCCCATTTTCAGCTTGACGAAGAAGATTTCAAGGAAGAGCAGAACTCTGTTGCACGGCTTATTCAAATGCTTCACAATGACGACCCTGAAGAGATGCTGAAGGTAACGAGTGTATAGTGATACCTGTTTCTAGATTCTTTGCATATTCCTCTGAAGGCTAGCCTCTCTACTTGTTATTGCTGGAAAAGTTTGTTATATCATGTAGTTCTTATAGTTCGGGGTTGAGCGTGGTCAACTGTGTTTTAAATCAAAACTTTAAAGATGCCTAGAATTGTTTTTCTCTGTTCCAAAGTTGAATGCCATGGTTTCATAGGCATGACGTTGATTGAGAACTTTTTTCTTTTGTTCTTTTGGGGATTAAATGGTGTAAAAGTAGGTTTCATATATCTTTCCAATTTCCATAATTTGGAATAATTAAACAGTAATTTTACAAATGAAAAACATAGTATCTTTTCCAGGACATTGGCTGATACCTTCTTGGGACATCACAAAGTAAACCAGGACACTTGCATTTGGGATAAAGTACCTTTGTTGTCTCTGTTTCATCTCTTCTTTCTATGACATGCTTTCTCCAATATATATACCCAACCAGAGGCGGATCCAGAAATTAAACTTTTTGGGTTCAATATTTAAGGTTCTTATTATTGAACCGTGAACCCACTATATTTTTAAACTTATGAGTTCATATATACTATTTTTCGCAATTCTTGTGGATGTTGCATTTAAATTTATGCTCCGTGTCAAAAGTTATGGACTCAATTGAACCCGTAACTTTCATCCTACATTCGCCCCTGTACCAAACTCGTGCGCACAACCGATCAGCTAAATAAGTATCTCTTATAACAGCAATCCTTGATCTTCCTAGTCAGCTTATAATGAGAGATATAGAACGAAGATGACTCTTGACCTAAGTTGCACCTGATTGGTTGGATATGTTCTATTGAATCCTTCTGATATTGATGTAATGAGAAGCCTTTGCTTGTGCATCTACTGTTAAAAAAACATATAATGATGAAGTATCTGCCAAAACAAGATAGCTTTTGCTTTTTGTTGGTTCTGTTCGCTTTTCATGGTTTCTTTTGTTGATCCTTTTCTTTTTGAAAATATGAGAGGGATAAGTTGCCATCTCAGATTCTATTCATGAGAATGCCAAAAGGCACTTAGGTACTTGAGTACAAGACTGAAGACACTTTACATCCGCTACTACACCACGTGATACATCTGTGCTACCAATGTTCTCACATTCAACTCTACACCATCCTTCAGCAATGTCGCTGTTGCTTGGTGCCTCTGCATCTATCCGGATGGATTTTGTCACAACAAGTGGTGTAGTAGCTTGAAAGCCTTCCCTGACAAGTCTGCTACCAACAAGAGCACGGCAAAAAAAGCTAGATTTGCAATATGTATGCTCAGATCTAGGACTAGAACTGCCACCAAGGGGTAGATAAATTAACATAACCATGGAGATAAAGGGAAAAGAACTAAGACACAAACAGATTAGAAGCAAATGGAACTGCCAAAGAAAGGAGTTTATAAAGACAAAACTGCTTTGAAATGGGACCACAGAGAGCAGTTGTTTTATGGGGAGATGGTCTCTCAAAAAATCTCCTTGCTCTTCGTAGTTAATAAGGGAAATATGAAAAAAGAAATTGGGAATGAAGTCAGTTAAATGAAGCAGTAGCTGTAGAGATTGATATGACATGATTGACGTGCCAAAGCTTCACCAGCTGTAAATTCAATTCAAGATTGACATAAAAATTCTTGTTAAATTGAGAATGAAATTTTCATTCCTCTAGCAAGTAGAAAAGTGTGATGTTCTTATTTTCTTTTATATGTTTGTTGGTGCAAAATAAAATGCTTCAATCCGGTGTTACATATCTATGTAGCCATAAGGTTTATCTCTGGCTATAGCTGTTGGCTTCTTGCTTTTCAGATTTGATATGGTTTGCTAATTGCTGATTTGCAGATAATTTCTACTGTGAAGAAGCATATTCTGACAGGAGGACCGAAGAGGCTTCCCTTTACTGTCCCTCCCCTTATTTTCAATTCTCTTAAGGTATGAATTGACCACTCAAGGACTACAAAAGGGGTGAAGTGGTGATGAATGGCCCATGCTTTTTATTCTTAAAAAGAAATAATTTAAGTTACAAAATTTTTGAATGTGCATTTTAAGATGATCCTTTCCCAATGCAACTGCTTGTTCAAAGGATTAAATAACAGAAAAAGGAAATCAACCCCCTCCCCCTTTTCTCAGGGAGAGAGTTTCCAGTGTCATACAGAACTGAAGTTTCTGTTGAGTTACTGATGTTGTAAATTTCCTTCTTTTCAGTTGGTTAGGCGACTGCAGAACCAAGATGAAAATGCTCCAGAGGAAGAGGCATCTGCTATGCCTAAGAAAATTTTTCAGATTTTAAATCTGGTAATATAGCTGAATGGGGTTATATGAGTTATTTGGTCAAATGTGATGCATTGCATTTCAAGCTCTCGACTAAAGCTATTATGATTCTCAGTCAAAAGACCAAAAAAATAAATCAGCTTTATGTCTCTTATATCCCTTTTCTTTATTTAGCTTCTATTCCTTCATTTTCAATTGTTCTGTGATACTCATGATTGTGCTAACTGCTGAGGCAATTGTTATTACTTATAAATTGCATATACCGTATTCCAGATAATTGAGGCTCTCTCAAGTGTTCCAGTACCTGAACTATCATTGAGGTTGTACTTGGAGTGTGCTGAGGTACATTAATTTATCCTTGGATTTGTGTAAGATTGTGGAATCACAAATTCTAAAAAATATGGGTTTACTGCCATGTGTGTTGCTCAGGCTGCCAATGACGCTGACCTAGAGCCTGTTGCCTACGAATTTTTCACCCAAGCTTATATACTATACGAAGAAGAAATTTCGGTAGGATTTGCTCATTTTATCATTACTTTATCATGATTTCTATTTGCTTGACTTCCTGGTATTTCGATATATCTACATTTATTGTGCATTTCATGCATTGCTTGATTTTTCTAATTCCAGTTGAATGGTTTGATAGGACTCCAAAGCTCAGGTGACTGCAATACACTTAATTATAGGAACTCTTCAGAGAATGCACGTCTTTGGTGTTGAGAACAGGGACACATTAACACACAAGGCCACGGGGGTAACTATTTTACCACCTCTTATTTTCTTATTCCTGATTTCAGCTTCGTCATTCTATGATTGTAACCATTTCCTCCTCCTTTTCTTGATATCCTCCAGTACTCGGCAAAACTCCTGAAGAAGCCTGATCAGTGCAAGGCTGTCTACTCCTGTTCGCATCTTTTCTGGGTTGATGATCAGGACAACATCAAGGATGGAGAGAGGTTCGTAACTCTGCCATGCACATGAGGGATGAAATTTACATTTGGCCTCCCGTGCCTCTCTTATTATGAACATTTATTAGCCTGGGTTTATACCAGCATGAGATGTGATTTATGTATTTGTGGGTCTTCCCTGACTGAGTTTTGCCCCTTTGAGTTCTGCTCGATTTCAAGTTTTTTTGTAGCCTTTCCTGTTCTTATGTGGTTGTTTCTTTTTCATTCATCCAGGGTTTTGCTTTGCTTAAAACGGGCTTTAAGAATTGCGAATGCCGCTCAACAAATGTCCAATGCAACCCGAGGCAGCAGTGGATCGGTCTTGCTCTTTATAGAAATTCTAAACAAGTAAAACTACACTATACATCATTGTTTGTTTACCTTTCTTGGCGACGGTCTCTGTTTTGCAGGTCATTAACGATAGATACACTTAATCATTTGTATGATCTCAGGTATTTATATTTCTTTGAGAAGGGGGTGACACAGATCACTGTTGCATCCATCCAAAGCCTAATTGAGCTAATAACAACTGAAATGCAAAGTGAAAATACAACTTCGGATCCTGCTGCAGATGCTTTCCTTGCAAGCACATTACGATATATCCAGTTCCAGAAGGATAAAGGTGGAGCAGTTGGTGAGAAATATGAATCCATCAAGTCTTAGTTATAAAGACATTTTCTTGCAAGGAGTTTGCATTCTTGATGTTACAGAAGCAGATTATTTTGTTTTCCAATACAAATTCATTTTCGCCTTTTGATTTGTCTGTTAGTGGAGATTCTGCACTTTACAGCAGGCTAGCGGAAGAAGCTGCAAATATCTGTATATCCTAACCATACTTGTCATGATTTTGATTGTTGTAACAATTTTTTCTCGTAGAGATCTGACTAAATTAGAGGCTATATAATTCAGATCAAACTTGTGATTGTGATAATAACTGGAATAAGTTTGTTTTGGAGTTGCATAGTCACATACTCACATGCGGCACAATTTCGATTTCTTTGGATAATCAGCAATATATTAGTGAGATTCAAACTCGTTAAACTCTTAATCATAGAGAGCTCAATGTCATGACCTGCCACATCATCATGCTATGTAGGTGCTACTTGGCATATATTTTTGCCATATGGAATGGTTACATAAGTTAGGGAAAAGATCTTGGTGGAATATTCTAGAACTATGGAGAATTTCCTTGGAAATGTTCTAGATATTTATGCATTTGTAGGAAGGTTCTAGAGGCGTATAGAGGTTTCCTTAGGAAGACTTAGAACCCTATAGAATTCTTAGGAAAGTCCTTAGAAGAATCTAGCTGTGTAGAATATTCTAGAGAATGGACTTAGTTGTAAATATGGAAGGACTTGTAGAACAATTATTATTTACATACTAGCCCCTAAGTGATTAGTATAAATAGGGGGCATTCATTTGTAATTCATCAACCAAGCAAAACAAGGTTTTCTCTAATACAAAAGTTTCCTTTGGCAATTCTCATGTGTTCTAACGTTCCTTAGCGATCTTTAGTGTAGTACGACTGACTTGGCATAGCAAGAACGCGAGCAAGTTGTGCAAGATCGTGAGCGAGTTGCCAAGTGCCGCACGTGCGCTTAATTTACGACTAGGGACGTGACAACGTGGTATCAGAGCAAAAATTATGACTAAGGAATGTTAGAAAGAATACAAGAGATTGCTAGAAGGAAATTTTGTAGGAACCATGGCCGAAATTACCAAGGGCTTGATACTTGCAAAAGGGATCAATGCAAAGGTCCCTAAGCGAAAGCAGTATGGTTGTGCACGGGCTGCACGCGAGGTGGCAGACTGGCGGAAGCTAAGGGAGCTCCGACAGAGGCCACAATTCGGGAGTATGTACGCGAGTTCACTACCTTAATGCTGCAAATCTCGTCATTGTCCGAGGAAGATTTCCTCTTCTACTTCATGGATGGGTTGCAAAATTGGGCAAAGCATAAATTAAGAAGACATCAAATAGCCAACGTGAATGGGGCCATCGGAGTAGCCTAGTCACTTGTTGACTTCAAGATGGAGCCTGCCAAGTCCAAAGAAGGCAACACCGAGAGGGATGAGGGAGATCATGATGAGGACAACGGGAAAAGCATAACCGAGGTATACACGGGTAATGGCAAGGGGCCATCCCATAACGGACATGGGTCCAAGAGAAACGGCAAGGGGCCGGAAAAATGATAAGGAGTACGTGCCTAAAGGAGGGTGTTACTTCTGTGAAGGATCACATCGGGCAAGTGAATGCTCAGAGTTGGGGAAGCTTGTAGCAATGATAGGGAAGTTTGCTCAAGCACATAAGGATGATACAGGGGGAACCGCCTGTATTGGAGGGATGCGCTTGGAATCTAAGTCGAAAGTAAGGGATTCCAAAGCATATCTTGGCATCATGCAAATGGAGCATGGTGGCAACAAGAAAAGTTGGACGGACATAGTTGAAGAGGATGACGAGTTATAAAGTGATGACATGCTATCGAACTCAGACGATGCACCAAGCAGAGGGTTCAAGTTTGCCAGTAAGGCTGGACTACGGAGGGCAGCCAAATAGGGAGTGGAAACATAGACTCGATGCTTGAGAAGCTGCTAGACTTGGTTGAGTCATGGGAAGATTCAGACCAAGAGCAAGGAGGGGCATCCAATGGGCGGAGGATGGAGGCCATCATTGCTAGCTGTCCAAAGTACAAATGGCGTAAGAAGAAAGGTAGCCAGTACCTTGTGAAATGGGAAGGAGAACCGCTTCATAGGGCATCATGGCTAATGGACAAAGATCTCTGGCGACGCCAATGCGAGGTGCGCGCATATGTGTCGATGCTTTGTGCCGAGGGCGGCACAAAATTGGGTGGGGGAGAGTGTCATGACCCGCCACATCATCATGCTACGTAGGTGCCACTTGACATATATTTTTGCCATATGGGATGGTTACATAAGTTAGGGAAAAGATCTTGATGGAATATTCTAGAACTATGGAGAATTTCCTTGGAAATGTTCTAGATATTTATGCATTTGTAGGAAGATTCTAGAGAAATATAGAGGTTTCCTTAGGAAGACCCTAAAACCCTATAGAATTGTTAGGAAAGTCCTTAGAAGAATCTAGTTGTGTAGAATATTCTAGAGAAGGGACTTAGTTGTAAATATGAAAGGACTTGTAGAACAATTATTATTTACATACTAGCCCCTAGGTGATTAGTATAAATAGGGGGCGTTCATTTGTAATTCATCAACCAAGCAAAACAAAGTTCTCTCTAATACAAAAGCTTCCTTTGGCAATTCTCATGTGTTCTAACGTTCCTTAGCGATCTTTAGTGTAATACGACTGACTTGGCATAGCAAGAACGCGAGCAAGTTGTGCAAGATCGTGAGCGAGTTGCCAAGTACCGCACGTGCGCTTAGTTTAAGACTAGGGACGTGACATCAAGCTCTAATGCAAAGTAAATGCTTTTCGATTTGTTGGTATATGTTTGATGCCTAAATAGCTTTAAAAGAAAAACAAAGTTTGAAAAGACAATTTTTGGCGACTGACATTTAAATGATGTGGTTTTTCAGCAGGCAATTTATATGAACAGTTTTTGTCGTTGCTATCTAACAATTTGAAGTTGGTGTCTCGGCAACAACATGAAAATGAAAGTCAGGAAATGCAATAAAGTTGACCAAACCATATCCTAAGAAATTTCTTAGGCGTTTTGATAATATTTGGTTCAAGTTTGATATATATGTTTGCAGCTAGCTAATCACAAAGGCTTGTTAATTGAACCAACTCATCATAAAAAGACAGAACGTTCAAATATAATACTCCTCTACTAGAATAGATTTACATCGTACCAACAAAAGAAAAGTAAAAAAACAAGTTATCATTAGTCCCTATACGTTGAAAGCGTTCAATAATTCCTCAAAATCTGCCGTGGTAATCAACATCTTGCGTCTTGAGAAACAACCTTACAAGCTTTTGAACCAATTGCTAATACTCCAACTCCGCCATCTTTCAAGAATTCAAACTGTAAACCTTCACAAGACACCTGAAGATCTCGACATGTTATGTGAGAAGGTATTGCATGATCGCTAATTTGAATCTTCCCATTTAGGCTTACAGAAAATTCTGTGGTCTGACCAGAAGCAAGATCACCAATAGCAGATGTACCAATCCAATATTCATATGGCTCAGGTAAAGCTGCAAAGGTTGAATCAATTAACGTTTTAGCTTTTCCATCTTGATTGAATTTACCTAACATATTAGTGCCCCAAAGAAGGGTATTATAGTAGGATATACTAGCGTTGAAGTCATCGTAATAGAAATTATAATTACCATTAGGTGATAATTCTCCTTTCACAAATATTACAACTTTGTGCATTTATTATATGGCTGTGGACGAGAAAATCATTAATCTTTTATACAAAATATAGCACATGAGCTTTTTATGGATACAACAACTCAGTTCATAGCAAACTTTTGGGTCCAATTACGAGCCATTGATTCATACTTTTTCCGATCAGACTTGTACATATGAGCAATTTCTGGAACCAATGGATCATCTGGATTTGGATATGTTAGTAATGAGCATATGGAAAGTAAAACCTGCACGTATAAAGAAGTCGATTCATCAATGTATACTCTATGTATACCAACTACGAAACCTGCACATAGTTATTGGTACACAAAAATCATGCTTATCACGATATGCAAGTCCAATACTCGTGTTTGTGAAAAAGGAGTTAGCGATTGAGAAGAGAAAAGAAGGCAAGTTGTTCCCTATTCGTACATATAAAATACAAAAAGAAAAGAGTGATTTTAGAGAACCCGTGCTTTTAGTACACTAGAAATAAAATTAGAAGAATTAACCTAAATAGCAGCCCATCTAACAACTTAAATTAAACGTGTATAATATATGTATAATTCACGTATATAGTATGTGTATAACCTTATATAGTCAATATATAATTTATGTATACTAATTAGGAAAAACAAACAGTGAATCTGGCTGACTGTTTCTGTACAGACCTCATAAGATTATAGGAGGGAAATGTTGGCCTTGGGCCTAAAGAGTATCCCAAAACTAAATAGTAGAAATGACACCAGGTAGCCATTTTAGATGACTGCTATTTAGAAATTAGTTAGTGTGTCCTGAACTTCAGTTTTTCAGTTTCATTTTTCAGGACATAAAGTTCTGAAGTTAATAGTTTTAATTCAAATTTTTAGCACAAAACAAGTACGGGCTAAATCCTAAATAGTAGCTCTAAAAATGGCTATTTGTGTACTTTTTATTTTTAAAATCTTTTCATTTAAGCATTTTTTTATTAGTTTAAATAGTATTGAATTTTAATCTAATGATTGTCATGTATAAATTATCAAGTCTGTTTTTGACAAACATGTGTTGACAGGCATCTAAAACATTATAAGTAACTTACTTATACCTCCAAAATAATATATATAATCATTGTTTTCCTTCTCTTCGAAATAATTACTTTGTGTTCGTGTAAAAATTTAAGTTTCTGCTACACTTAATTTACCTAACACATTAGCGCTCGAAAGAAGAGTATTGTCGTAGGATATACTAGTGTTTGTTTAACCAAAAATATATCTTTCGGTTAAAGTCTAATTTTAGAAAAACATAGATTACTGATAACCAAGTTTAGCTTCACTTTCTCAATAGTATCAAAGGAAAATAATAAGAATAATTAAGGAAATAATTGATTGCAAAGTAAAAGTAGAGAATTTCGAGAAAGCAGAAAAGTAAAGTGTATATTTCAATATTGCCTTAGATGTTCCCTTACAAGTGAAATTCTTTTCTTTTATATAGAGATTTACAAATATAACGTTTCCTTTCATTAATGGCTAAATCATTATAAGCTTTAATGACATTAATGTTCTGTTATAATTGATAATCATAACTGTTCATGAAGATTGTGTAACGATTTTGATTCTTCCTCCTCATTAGCTGAAGGTTCATGAATTTTCTCTTTTTACTGTCTTGATTCATCGACTAATTTAGGCTAGAGCATAGGCTCCCTTTCGTCTCGTGAGTGATTTGCTCGTATCTCTTGTAACTCGTACATCTTTTAATTGTAATATTCCAATTGTCATCTTCTCATTGTTCCACGTATCATGCCCTATCAATCAAATGTAATTCCATGTGTATTATTTATTTTCCACGAATACAGATAGTCCCACTTTCTTGAATATTCTCTATTGAATATTCAGGGAAGTAGAAAGCTTTTTACATATATATGGCGGGAACTCTCTACCGCAGTTTTCGAATATAATCATACCCTAACCGATGTGACGTTCATCACTTTTCATTTAATGATCATGCCACGTGGATTTTTTCAACGAGTCCTTCTGTTCTTTAGCGTCTTTTAAGGTTTTCCTGCAATCGCATCAGTCACGAAGTGACCGTTCCATTATGATGCTTCATAATGACCTCAATAGTCATGTTTTCTTATAAACACTTCAACCCTTTTTTCCGATTTTCTAAAGCCTTTTTCTTCTTCGTCTTCTTGTCTTACTTCTTTATGTATTTTTTCTTTCTTTTCCTCGTGGTTTATCGCTTCTTTCTTTTCTTTTGTGATCAACTTGATAGGTATGGAGCTTATGAAGAGAATTTCCCACACTGAGCAGCTAGTCAATGATTATCGTACTGAAGCGGATAACTGGAAGGAACAAGACAAGGGTCTTCAATTGGAGAAAGAAGTTTTAGCTGAAGAGAAGTATGCTTGGAATAGCAAGCAAGGATGATAGCAGTGGAATTGGCAATTGAAAAAGCCTCTTCAAATAAAGTTGGCAAAGACAAAGACATCCTTGTGTCTTTATTTGTAGAGCAACTTTCTAAAGCTACCGAGGAGATAAGGGGTTTGAAAGAACTTCTTAATCAGAAGGAGACTTATGTCGGGGAGCTAGTTCAAACACTCACTCAGGTTCAAGAAGACCTTCGTGTCTCTTCTGATAAGGTCCAATTCTTGGAGAGATCCCTCGCCCCAGTGAAGGCTTCTTATGATACTTCTTTGATTGAGAAAGAAGAGTTGAAGGCAGAAATTGACCGGTGGGAGAAAGATTACGAAGCCCTTGAAAATAAATCGACACTTGATATAAGTTTGGCTTTTTTGAATACCCCCCTCGAGATTTTGATGGAGGCTAGTCAGGAAGACTTTGACTTGAAAGCTGAGATCGCCAAGGCTAAGGAAACAATTGAAAAAAATTAGTAAAGTCAGAGCTTTTCCTCACTTGAGGTCGGCGTTCCCGAAAGGTGATGACCTTACTCCTGGTGAAGTTGGCATTCAAGCTTCTTCTACTCAAGTTTAATCTTTTCCTGCTACTGATGATGCCATATTGGATTCTGCCTCTCCAGTTGCTGATAATGTCATATTGGACTCTACCTCTTAGTGTTCTTTCAGAACTTAGTTTGTTTTTTTGAACTTTTGATGGGAAGTTTTTTTTACCTTTTGGAATAGTTGGTTAGTTTTTACCCCTGGTTCGTTTTGGTTTTTTTTACCAAACAAACATTTTGGTTTTAACTAAGTATATACTAGTTTTAGCCAAGTTTAATATATGATCTTTCGTTTAATTTGAGTTTTTATTTAAACTATTTAACTTGCATTTAAAAATGCTTTAATATTTTGTTATTTTGGCATAGACACGAATTTAATAAAAGAGGGCCCTTTTATAAACGACACAAATGAAGAAGACGTCTCAACTTCATATTGGTGTAAGTATATAAGAGAAGTAGGAAAATACATATTTTGAAGAAGTTTCATGAATAATTTGAGGAAGTTTTCAAGTTTTGAACTTTCAAATTCATAACACTTTGCAAGTATTTAATTAACTCTTTATACGACATCTACAACTCTTTCATAACTGTTTTTCTTATAACAGATTTAAAAAAATTCTAGGGTTTATCTGCAACCCATGACTAATCATTGCCCTTAACCTAAGTACTCGCAAGATCTTGTAATTTATGTCCGCGAGTTTACACTTTATCAAAGCTTATTACAAAGGTTTTTGAATCAGGATTTTTTTCGGCTCTTGATTGGCTCTTGACTTTTGATTTTTGGGTTGATCCAGGCTTGAATTCTGAATTTTAGTATTCTTTGACTTTCAGTCTTCTTTGCCTTCATATCTATGGTCCCCGAAGTGTTAGAGCTTTGAAGTCTGAAATCTCGAGCACTTGATTATTCCTTCCATTTGGTCCATTTCCTGAAAAGAAAAATACATATGAGACTCAGAGGTATATTTTTAGATGATGAGTGCTTAACCCATTTTATTTTCATCAGAAAGGTTGTAACCCAGACCGGGATAATTTTGTATCCCGCGTGTCTTTTAGGTCTAATATCATCATTTGGTGTGGGCTAGCTTTGTGCCTATCATCTAAAATGGTTAGTATAAATAAGAAAGAACAAAACTAAACCATACTCGAATGATACCTGATCGGGGGATCTTCCTTTGCTTAGAAGTAATACTTCTTTAAATGAACAACATTCCAATTTGATAGGAGTACTTTGCCCTCTATTGTTTCTAACTCATACGCACCCTTTTCCAGCAATGCCTCAAATCCTGTAGGTTCCTTCCCAATTTGGACTCAACTTTCCTGCATAGGCTGCTTTTGTCGATTAAAAAACCTTTTTGAGGACGAAGTCCCCAATCTTGAAGTATCTAAGATGAGCTTTCCGATTGTAGTATCGCTCAATAATTAATTTCTGCATTGCTATCCTTATTAGAGCCGCTTCTTTTCTTTCTATAACCAAATCTAGATTTATTCGTATCTCTTCTTCATTTGATTCTTCAGTTGCTTGGGTATATCTTGTACTTGGTTCACCTATTTCAACTGGGATTAAGGCTTCATCACCTACACAAGTGAGAATGGAGTCTCTCCCATACCTGTTTTGTTGTCGTTCAATAGGCCCATAAGACTCCAGGTAACACTTCTGGCCACTTACCTTTTGACTCCTCTAATCTTTTCTTCAAGTTATTAATAATATCTTTGTTTGTCGATTCAGTTTGTCCATTAGCCACATGATGGTAAATTGTCGAAGTTATCCTTTTAATCTGCTAACTCTGAAAGAATTCTTTGATTTTCGCACCTATGAATTGTGGGCTATTATCACATACGATTTCTTTTAGAACTCCGAACCGACATATGTTGTTTCGCCAAATAAAGTCCCTGACTTCTTTTTTCTGCACATGTTTGAAGGCACCTGCTTCTACCTACTTGGTAAAATAATCTGTTAATACTAATAAAAATCGTATCTTTCCTTTGGCTTGTGGTAATGGACCCACGATATCCATCCCCTTTTTCATAAAAGGCCATGGTAAAATAACCAGATGTAATAGCTCCGTTGGGCGATGCATATTGTTACCATATTGTTGGCATTTGTCACATTTTGCCACAAAACTTTTCACATCTTCTTCCATTTTTGGCCAATAATATCCTGCTCTAATTAGAGTTTTTACCAAGGATCTTCCTCCTGCATGATTTTCACAGTGTCTCTCATGTATTTCTCTCATCACATATTCTGTTTGAGAAGGTCCAAGACATCTTGCTAAAGGCCCTCCAAACATCTTTCGATATAGGTTGCCACGAACCAAACAATAACGAGCAGCTTTTTGTCGAAGTGATTGAGCCTTTTTCTTGTCTTCAGGTAAAATCTCGTACTGCAGGAAATTAACGAACTCGTTTCTCCAATATCAAGTTAAATTATTGAAATTTACCTCGTTTTTATCTTGTTCGAGTGCTGAATGAAACAAATGTATTACGGTAGTATTTTCTTCATTTGTTACTTCTGCAACAGATGCGAGATTAGCCAACGCGTCTGCTTCCACATTTTCCTCCCTGGGTATTTGCACGATTTTACATGATTGGAATTGTCTGATTAATTCTCGTGCCTTTTCCAAATATTGATGAATCCATGCCTCTCTGACTATATAAGTCCCCTGCATTTGATTAACTACAAGCTGCGAGTCACTTTTGATTATAATCTGCTCTATTCCAAGCTGTCGTGCCAATTCTAGACCTGCAATTACAACTTCATATTCTGCTTCATTGTTAGTAATAGGATGACACTTTATTGCCTGCCTTATGGTTTCTCCTGAAGGTGGATTAGAACAATGCCTAAATCCGTTCCTTTAACATTCGAGGAGCCATCAATAAATAGGGTCCAAATACCCGCATTAGATCCGGTGAATACCTGTAGTTCCTTTTCTGCTTCAGGAATTATCCTTGGGCTGAAGTCCGCCACAAAATTCGCTAAAACCAGTGATTTTATCGCAGTTCTAGGTTGGTATACGATATCATATTCATTGAGTTCTATAGCCCATTAAGCTAACCCATCTAACAGTTCTTGCTTATACAATATATTCCTTAAGGGGTAAGCAATCACTACAGAGATAGGGTGACATTAAAAATAAGGCCTCAACTTTCTAGATGCCATGTTTAGTGCTAAAGCAAGTTTTTCTAAATGAGGATATCGAGTTTCAGCATCCAATAAAGATTTGCTCACATAATAGATTGGAGATTGTTTACCTTTGTCTTCACGTACAGGTACTGCACTTACCGCAATTTCTAATACAATGAGATAGCTGATAACTAGGGATTTTAACGCATTTTATACTCCTTCTTGCTTATGCTTTGATTAGAAATTCATACAAAATAGTCCCAAAAGGCTCACAAGTTGTTCTTGATTGCAGGTTTGATCAACAAAGTGACAAAATGTCAAAGATCAGCTCAAAAAGGAGTGAAACTTGCACAAGTCCCAAGACAAGACAAAGCTCAGGCAAAATAGGCCAGTGCGGCCGCACACCATTCTATGCAGTCCGCATTAGGGGATTCAAAGAGGTTGACATTCAGGCACAAAGGCAATGCAACCGCACTAGATTTTGTGCTGTCTGCACTCGACTTAGTGCGGTCCGCAGACCCAAGAATCAGAGAGATGCCAGTTTTGAAGTTTCAAGCCAATACGGTTCGCAGTCCATTTTATGCGGACCGCACTAGAAGCCTCCGCGGCCGTAGTTCATTCTGTGCGGTCCGCATTACCTGAGTGCAGAGAGTTGGATTTTGAAGTCAAGAGCCCTAGTGCGGCCGCACTACATTTTGTGCGGTCCGCACTAACCCTGCAAGGACATTTTGTCCAGAATTTTCAGCTTAGTATAAATAACTTCTTTTCCCATTTTTAGGGTATCAAATATTGTAATTAAGCAGCTGCGCTCGTGGGTTTGAGATTCTTAGCTATTTTTGGCAATTTTATCTACTTTTCATCATTAAATCTTGTTATTTACCTTAGTGATTAATTAATATGAGTTGTTCTTCATCTATTTGTTGTTTTTCTTCTTCAATTATGAGTAGCTAGACCCATAAGTTAGGGTTGTGGCTCAACCCTAGTGTGGGTAATTGATAGGTCTTGTATTTTAGGGCTAAATTGACTATGAGTGTTTGATATTTGGGCCAATTTCATGGTTAATTTTTGAAATAGTTGTTGCAAACACTAGTTTGTGTTTAGTTGACTTGGGCTCTTCTTGAGAAAGAGAGCCTAAGTCTCCGAAGTTGGTCCAACAAGGAATTGGGGAGTACTCAAAAGATTGATAGTACCAATTAAAGGGTTAAACCTCGAGAGAGTATTACCCGACTTGAGCCTTAGTTGCTTGTGCAAATTTGCATACCCAATTGGTCTTGAGAAAGTCAATTCGGGCAAAATAACTCGAACCACCGAGAGGTGTAAAGTGGGTAAAGTCGCGCAACAGTTATATCATACTCTCCAACTATGTCAATTGTGCCTTAGATTCAAGTACCCGTCAATTGACCACCTAGGCGAAAGTCACTACTTTAGTGCCTTTTAAACCATTTGAACAACCCGTAGCATTAATTCTTAGCTTAATCTAGTTGCATTTACCATTTGTCGTTTGATAATAGTAGAAGTAAAATGAAAACCCCAAAAATGATTAGAAGTGTAATTTGGAACACATACACAATCCTAAACTAGATAGATACTCGATTCCAAATTCTAGCTCTCTGTGGAAATCGATCCCGACCCTAAATTGGGTAAAAGCTGCTCTGACCCTCTCTCGCTACTCAATACTAGTGCGGAGTAGGCCGCGATCACTTTTTGGCACCGTTGCCGGGGAGCTAACGGTTTTGGCTATCTATTTAGTTCGTTTTGTGTATTGTTATTCTTTCCTTCTTTGTTACTTGTTTGTGTCACAACTCAGGTACCAAATGACAGCGAACAATGCTAATGACCCTCTTCGAAACGTGATTGCGGGGGAGAAGGTAAATGATATAGGAGATGATGAGGTGCCTCTTTTACCTCAAGGAAAACGTAGAGGCCACCAGGCCAATGCGAATGATAATAACAATGTTCCAAACCTTCCTCCGCCACCTCCAAGAGTGTCTCCCAGGGTACTTCCGAACCAAGGCTATGCGAGTGCTATTGTCCCACCCCGAATCCGGGCGGGCAATTTTCAGATAACTAATGTGATGTTGACCTTACTAGAGCAGCGTGGGTACTTCACGGGCGCTGCAAATCAAAATGCTTACAAACATCTCAAGGGGTTCGTGGATATATGTTGGGGGAGCAAGCAGACGAATGTGTCTGAGGATGCTCTTAGGTTGAGACTCTTCCCATTCTCACTTAGAGGGAAGGCATTAGATTGGATCGAGAGACTTCCCAACCATTCCATCACAACTTGGGATGAGTTGGCGGATAAATTCATTGCTAAATTTTTCTCGCCGGGGCATATGGCGGCATTGCATGATGAGATATTGGCTTTCAAGCAAGAGCCCACGGAACCTTTGCATGAGATTTGGGAGCGTTATAGAATAATGGTGAAAGAATGCCCCAACAATGATATGACCGAGGCTATGATACAACAAACCTTCTACCGGGACATCAATACAACAAATCAATGCATAGTGAACCAACTTGCTGGGGGCAACTTTATGAAGCTGTCGTATGATGAGGCATGTGATATACTTGACGAGATGGCTAACACTTCTTTTGCATGGCAAGTTAGAGCCAATGTGCCTCAGGGTGACCCCACGGTTATTCATTTGCACAAGGAATTACATGATCATGGGCAGGCTATAGCGGAGTTGACAACTACTATGAACCAATTGGCAAAGGCACAATTGCAACAAGTCCAAAATCCTCGCCAAGTGAATGCCATGGAGGGTGTCAATATGCTTGTCAACAAAAGAAGGCAAAGAAGGCAACAAAACCAAGGGAATTCTGAGCAATTTGATGATGACTGTGATGGATTTCAAAATGATGGTTATGATGACCAAAGTGAAGAGGTTCAATGTGTAAACAACTATCAAGGCCAATGGGGAAACTCTTCCAACCAACAACAGTGGAGACCTCAAGGCAATTGGGGCAACCAACAACAAAATAGTGGTAATTGGGGGAACAACAACCAAAACAACAACTGGAAAAATCAGAACAACAATCACGGCAACCAAGGGAATTGGAATAGTAATAACAACAATTGGGTTGGCAATAACAGTCAAGGTGGATGGAACAATGGAAACCAAGGAAATCGGGGGCAAGGCTTTCAAAGGCCCCCAATGTACCAACAACCGAACAATCCACTCCCATTTCAATCTCAAGGTCCCAGTTCTTCTGGCAATGATATGAGTAGAATTGAAATGATGTTCGAACAAATGATGAAGAAGAATGCGGATTCGGATGCATAGTTGGCTTCCCACAATACCTCTATCAGAAATTTGGAGGTACAGTTAGACCAAATCTCACAGTCTTTAAATACTCGCCCTAAGGGTGCTCTACCAAGTGATACGGTAGTGAACCCTAAGGGTGGAAATAATCATGTTATGGCGGTAACAACAAGAAGTGGGAGAGGAGGTGATGTGAATGCCTCCAAACAAAAACAAATCTTAGATGATGATGTTGAGTTGCAAGAAGATGAAGTCCCTTTGGTAGTTGAAGATGTGGTTGAAGAAAATGTGAACAACGAAGTGAGGATTGATATTCAAGATGTCAAGGTGGAAACTCAAAATGATGTGAACCCGTCTAGGGAACACAAAATAGACATGCCAGAGCCGGTTGTGCCTAAAGCCAAGGATTCTTTGCCAAGGCATCCACCTTATCCTCAAAGGCTTGCGAAGCAGAAAAATGATAACTAGTTTAAAAAGTTCATTGATATGATGAAGAGCTTGTCCATTAATGTGCCTCTGGTGGAGGCTCTTGAACAAATGCCGGGATATGCAAAATTCATGAAAGACTTGGTCACAAAGAAGCGTTCTATGGATTGTGAAACTATAAAGATGACTCACCAAGTTAGTGCTATAGTGCATTTAATGGCCCCAAAGCTTGAAGATCCCGGTGCCTTCACCATTCCTTGCACCATTGGAAGTAGGGGTGTTCATGGTTCGGTTTGGATCGGTTTTTTCCTAAAAAGAAACCAAACCAAGTAAGTCGGTTTTTCTAATATTAGAACCAAATCAAACCAATTAAGTCGGTTTTTTCTTGATTCGGTTTATGTCGTTTTTTCCGTTTTTTCGGTTATTTGTCAGTTTTTTCTTAAATATAAGACATACACTACCAAACACATATTTCGGCGACCACATTTTCAACGTAACACTATCAAATCAATTGCCCTTTGAGAAATCTATTATTTACCAAGATATATTGATGATAATTGAATCAAATAGTGATGAATAATTTAAGGACTCAATTAAAAATATATTATTTTTAACATGAAATAGATTCTTACACTTAACAAAAGAAAACTACCAATTAAACTAGAATGTAAAGGTAAAGACCTGTACTAAAAGTGTAAACAATTAACATTTACTATAAAATTTTTGAAACTTTGTATAAAAGTATACATATATATAGGTGTAATAATAAATTGAAAATAGCTACTCCTATATTCGGTTTGGTTTTTTTTTATTAAAACCAAAACCAAACTAAATTTGATCGGTTTTTAAATTTCAAAACCAAAACTAAACCAAACCAAAAAGTATCGGTTTTTTTGGTCGGTTTGGTTCGGATTTTCGAATTTTTATGAACACCCCTAATTGGAAGTGCGGATTTTGCCAAGGCTCTATGTGATTTGGGAGCTAGTATCAATTTGATGCCCTACTCAATGGTCAAAACCTTGGATATTGGGCAACCTAGGCCGACTTCCATGAGGTTACAAATGGCGGATAGATCGATGAAGAGACCATTGGGTATTATTGATGATGTGCTTGTTCGTATGGACAAATTTATCTTGCTAGTTGACTTTGTGATCTTGGACTGCGAGGTGGACTACAAAGTTCCGATCATATTGAGAAGACCTTTCCTAGCTACAGGGAAGGCATTGGTGTGAGCACGTGATTTTTGCCTTAACAAAAACTACTCCAAAATAAATCAAAAAATAAAATAAATTTCTTTTACTGTGTAATTTTTGAATTTGCGTGGTGTTAAATATTTGTGTTATGTCCGTAAATGTTTACTTTGTCATAATAAAATGAAAAATAAAATAAAATACATGTTGCATGCATATAGGATTTAATTATGCATTTAAAAGATAATTTAAATAAAATCACAAAAATATGCGATAGTTCTATTTTAAATATTCCACTGTGTGATTGATGTTTTGTCTATGTGTTAAATAATTGTTATAGAGTAATTAATATATTTTTGTGAAGTTAAAATTGTTTTATAATTAAAATTGGAAATTTAAATTAGAAAAATGAAATAGTTGAAAAAGGAATAAAAATCGGACCTGGATTTAAATCCAGGCCCAAGCCAAATTACCCCCTTTAGCCCAATCCAGGCAGCCCAAGTCCGGTCCAGTCCAAAGCCAAGACCAAACGACGACGTTTGGCCACATTTATCAAGGACCATTGGATCAAATCCAACCAACGGACGCGATTTCATCACCTTTACCCGTAACCCGTAACCCGATCCAGTGACCCGACTCAGTCCGACCCCAACGTTAAACCAAACGACGTCGTTTGGATTAATGAATTGATCCTGGCCCTTCATTCTACTTGATCTAACGGACAATATCAATCCACCCCACCCCTATATAAGTCCCAGGCCCCTACCCCGGCCCCAAACTAAACACCCCCTCCTACACTGTTCATCATCGTCCCCCAAACCCCCACTCCTAACCCTAGCTGCCCTAGGATCCCACCGCCTGAAACCCGGCGGCATCAACGCCGCCGGTCACCAAAATAACACCCTAGAACCCCCTGAACATCCTCTACACGAATCTGACCTTAGTTTCCTTCGAATCAGGCCCCAACTCTTCGAATCTTAAATCGAAGGTTGGCCTGAAAACCTGATCTTCTCCGATGGCTTCCAAAATAACACCACAACTTCCCCTAGATACCCTCATCACGGATCTGTTAGTTGCATGGTTCGAATCATACTGGAACTACTCGAATCTTCATTTGAAGATTCGAGTACAACCTGACCTTATCCCAACCTACTTCAAACTCACACCAGTTACCCCCTGACCTCCCTCGTGCCTAGAACATCTTTGGTTTCCCTCGAATCTAACCAGAAATGAGTAAATCCCAAATCGAACTTTCAAGAACCCTAAAAATACCAGACTTTTGGATTCTGTCCAGATTGAATAAAGATTGAGGTTTAATCGACCTTAATCGAAGTATTTTCAGTGGAAAATACTTTGACTAAGGTCTGTTTGATTTCAAACAAATCCGAAGCCAAGTTGAGTTCGAGTCTGATTAAAATTCAGAGGTACTTTTCTATTTCTGTTTGTGAATTCTGTATGTATTTTCGTTTGTTTTAATAACTTGTTAATTTTTCATATTTCTGTTTTGATTAATTCTGTCATCTTTGTCTCATGCCCGTCTTATGATCAAAATATGAAACTGTCTCTGTTGGTTGTGATTATTCACAATGTAAGTAATCGACTCGATTAAGTTCGTCGATTAGTTATATTATGAATTCTCATTTATGATAATGCTGATTGAAACAGTCTGTTTCTATTATTTTAGACTGATTATGGACAAATGTTGTAAATAGTCAACTGATTAATGCTCGTCAATTAAATCATGTTTGTTTGCGAATCAGTGAATTTAAATGTATGCTGTATATATTGTTTTCTGAACAGGGCATTGTCAGTATATTGACAATGCTCCTGTGTATGTTTGATCTTGATTCAATGTTAAAGTTCAGTTTGAATTATTATACTGAACTCTGTGTAATATTGTTATAATGTTAAGTTTGAATTCAAGTTTACAAGTGTTAGTTAAATACAATTGTACTAGGAATTTAATCCTAGGACTGGTTATAACTGTTAAAGCAGACTTTAAAATCTGTTTTGCAACATATTCTGATTTTAGTTTAAAGGCTGTAATTACAGAAGGATTTCAGGTTTATTTTGGAATGAAACAGTAGGGTAATGTGATAGTGTACTTTCAATAATATGATAGTGGCTATAATTTAAGTAATAATGGGGAACAAGGGATAATGGGGCTGCTGAAAAACAGGATAAATAACACTTAGTTTTAAATTATTCAAAAGTAGTTTTAATGGAAAAACTTTCTGATTTTTAAAGAAGAAAAGGGTCCATCCAGCACTAAACTGTATAGGACCAGCCCTGTATAAATACAGGGAGCTGGACAGACTGAGGGGATCAGTTTTTAGAGAGAGAGAAATCAGTTTTCAAACAGAAATTTTAGAGTTCAGTTTTCAGAGAGATTAGAACAAGGAAAACTGAGATTTTGGGTAGATTTTAAGAGGAGAAACAATCTGATTTAGAAAGGCAGTTTTTGTTTTTCTCCAGGTGGTTTGTTTAAGAGAGGCTGATTTCTAAAACATTAGTAAATACACACAGAAATACATACACATTTGTGAAAAAAACAGAAAGAAAGAAATGTGAAATAGGAATCTGAAACAGGAAGAGGAAAGAAACTGAAATCTGAAATGTTATCTTTCTAGAATCTGTCCGTTGTTTGCTTGCGAATATTGTTCGGTTCAAATCTGAAATTTTTCTCAAGTCTCTGTCACTGTTCATCTGGGTTAACGGGTCTTGTTCAGACTTGCTGTGTTATTAGTATATTCTGCTGATTTTGTTACTGCTGCTACTGCTGAAATTTACTCTTTCCACCTTCATTTTCAGGTACATGTCTTTTAAATTTCATGTTGGAAAGAGATTCAACATGACTAATCAATGAAGCTTGAATTGCAATTCTATTTTCTATTTGTCCAAGTTCACCAGTTTAAATTTCATTTTGTTTCATGTTAGATAATTAGTAGTGAATTCAGTTTGATAACTATGAGTTAATTGTCTTACCTTGAAATTCATACAAGTTTTTGTAATAATGTTAGCTCTCCGTCTCCTTAGTTTTGTCATGTTTGAACTGTCAAGGTAAGAAACATGATATAAAGATTGGCCATTAATTAGGCCTTGTGACATTGTTAGTTGAATAAAGAATAGCGTGAAAAATATAAAAACCATATTGCTAGTTTATTCTGATCATCTGATTTAGTTGTGGAAGGAATGATATAAGTTGTACGTTCATATGTGGCATCATAACAGGTATCTATAGGACCATTAGTGGACGGTAAGTTGAGTTGTTATGGCACATTATGATGTTAAAGTGTTACGAATGTTTCAAAACATACAAATATGAACATATGACATGTAAGGCAATGTTGTTAATCAATTTGTATAATAATTCCCTTTCTTATCAACTTAATGCTTATTTACCATCCTAAATAAGTAATTAGGCCTATTGGATTAAAAGCAAGTATATGAGAATAAGATGAGATATACAAATTGCAACACTTTAAGTCAATGACAATTAGAAATGGGATTTGCACTAATTAAATAAAAATTGTTCCAAAATACTTCTTCCTTTCATAAATCATGTTTGTTATTTTCATATACAATTCATCCTTTGGCATATATATGTTGTATTTGTTTGAATCATATTTTTATTCTTTTCTTCGAATTTGAATAGCGGGATGAATATGATTTATACTCAGAAATTATAATCGACGGACAACCTTTAATAGATTGTGAATTCTTTTCAAAGAATTCAAAGGCCTCTAAAATGGGAGTTCTCATGATTTTCACATAAAAAATGTATGAATATAATAAACAATTTGTGAAAATTCATAATACCATTGCAAGTATTTTGCGCAATTAGGGATGCGTTCGCATACCCTGATTATATTTTTAAAAGCAAACTCGGATTATGCGTACGCGCAATTTCGAGCGAATATTTAAGAAAAGGATTTTCCCAAAGGTGTTAAATAATTTCATATAACCCGAGGTGTGCAGTTCGTTATCTAAATAAAAGGGGTGATGATGTTCCTAATTTTATTTTTAGTTTTCGAATATATATTTTTATAAAAACTATAACATGGATGATTTTATTGTGTACACGTATGCGCGGCACAATCCCCGGTAATTATAAAAGATATATATTACGAATATACGTACGCGTAATTCATCATAAACAATAAGTAAAAAGCGGTAGTAAAATCATGCAATAAAAATGTATTTAATAAAATCAAGATAATTAAGCCAAGAATGAAAGCAGTTGAGCGACTGTGCTAGAACCACGGAATTCGGAAATGCCTAACACCTTCTTCCGGATTAACAGAATTCCTTACTCAGGATTTCTGGTTCGCAGAATAATAAACAGAGTCATATTTTCCTCGATTCAGGGATTAAGATTGGTGACTTGGGACGCCTTAAAATTCCCAGGTGGCGACTCTGAAATAATTAAACAAATCCCGTTTCGACTGTCCTTTAATTGGAGAAAACTCCCCTGTACCCTCTCGCGGACGCGGAAATAGGAGGTGCGACAGCTCTGGCGACTCTGCTGGGGAATCCTATTGTAACCCTCAACCACTGGTTCAGGGTTTAAAGAATTCGAGCTTAAGATAACTGCAATAATTGGCTTTATTTATTATATGATTTTCAACTGTTTATATGCTAATATGCTAAATGTTGCTTTTTACCACTTTGATATTATTTGAATTATGAATATATACAACTGCTACGAAACCCCCTTCTTTCTGAGTCTTCTGAATTTATGGTGTACACGTGCGCGTGACCCACCTTTCTGTTAAAGTCATACCAAATAAGACGGAGTTGGGACAAGTAACTAGGCCGGGCAGACTTTCGTGCTCCCGGTACGTTGCCCCCACTTCGGCTCAAACTGTCCGTTTGAGTAAGCCAGGTTTAGAACAATCAACCTAAGGTTTTACACTTAGAATAACTCAGCCATGTACCGGATCCCTAGTAGGAACGAATATCTGCATCATATGCATTTGGCCTTGGAGACTCAACACAGGGGTTGGGTCTGTCTAGGACAGGTGAACCCAAAATAGAAAGACCATAATGATGCATCCTACTTGTTACTTGTGCATTCATTTGCCTCGAACATGCTTGTTGACCAGCTTAAATAAAATCATGGTGAGAAGAAAGGAATAAAATGAGTTGTTTTAAAAATTTCGAAAAAAAAATAGTTTTAAATTTTGAAATAAAGGTATTTAATAAAAAAAAAAAAATTCGAAAATTTTTTTTAGTATAAATTTTCAAAATGAATTTTGACTTTACTAAAATTAAATTTCAGATACAAAATGAGCACCACACAAAGCCCCTCATCCACGAGTACGGAAGAATTTCTATGTCAGCTTCAAATGTGGTGGTATGATTTAGGCGAAGACAGTCAAAAATGGGTCGTCAAGCATTTGGGAAATCTCACGAACATTATGAAAGTTAAACCCCGTGATGATCTGATTGCGGCATTAGTAACTTTCTGGGACCCTGTTCACAATGTTTTTCGTTTCTCTGACTTCGAGCTTACTCCTACATTAGAGGAGATAGCTGGCTATGCTGGTTTTGACAGAAGTCTAAGAAATCAAAGCTTGATATTCACAAAGGCTCCTTCGGTACATTGATTTTTCGGTCTTCTGAACATCAGCAGTCAAATCAGGAAAAGCAATGTCATCAATGGATGTTGCTCCTTCAACTTTTTGTATTCAAGGTTCGGAAAGTCAGATGTGTTCGAAATTCATGAGAAAGGCCTTACTAATAAGCAAAACAAAGACACTTGGCAGATTCACCGTCGATTTGCTTTCATGGTGGATTTTCTAGGAGTCATGGTCTTCCCAAATAAAGAGCGAACAATTGATATTCGCACCGCGAAAGTTGTGCAAATCCTCACCACTAAAGAAAATCACACCCTTGTCCCCATCATTCTATCGGATATTTATCGGGCTTTGACTTTATGCAAATCAGGAGCAAAAGTCTTCGAAGGATGCAAAATTTTGTTGCAAATGTGGGTGATTGAACATCTCCAACAACAGCCCAAGATCATACAGTATGGGTCAAATAATGGTAATTGCATCGAAAGCTATGAAGAAAGAACAAAAAATTATCAGGTTCCAGAAGGAATAGAAGCATGGGTATCTCATCTAAAGGCTTTAATGGCAAATCAAATTGAATGGACCCTGGGATGGCTCCCGATGAGGGAAGTAATACACATGTCAACCTCAAATAGTTATCTACTGCTATTGGGATTGAGAAGCATTCAGCCGTATGCACCACTGAGAGTCCTAAGGCAATTAGGGAGATATCAAATAGTTCCTGATGATGAAGATTTGAGTGTGCAAGTAATCGAATTACACCCAGAAGCCACTATTCCCGAAGCTCTACTTCAGCAGATGTGGAATGGGTGCAGATACTTGAAAAGTGATACTCAAGTCCCAGACGCTACAAAGGGTGAGATAAATCCTGGATATGCAAGGTGGTTCGAAAAACGGTCTCGCGTGGATGATATACCAGAACCCGAGCTAAGAAGGCCAACAAAAAGACCCTATGTTCAAAACTTCAATGATAAAATCCAAGAATGGTTGATCTGGGGAGAAAAGAAAAAAGGGTACAAAGCAACTATCCATGCCCTAAAAGAAAATCTAAGAAGCCTCAGTTTGGAGAAAGATTTGCAAGAACAAGAAGCCGAAGGCAAGAAAAAGAGTCTAGCTTGTGAGAATGAAAATCTTCATGCTCGATTCCAAAAAATGAAAAGAGTTTCTGAAACGCCAAAGAGGAGCTGGAAGGATCAAAAAACCATCGCCAATCTCTTTGAAAGAATGCAAGATTATGATTCCATTCTTGCGGAAAATGAAAGAGCGTTGAGCAAAGCAAAAGAAAGGATCCAACAATTAAACGAAGAAGCCAGATCTAACAAGGAATGCCAGGATAGGCAATCCGAAAAAGACAAGGCACAATTCAAGAAGGAAAAAGACTATTGGACGCGATCAGAAGACCAGCTTCGTGCACAACTAGAAGAGGCAAGAAGATGCAACAGTGAACATCAACAAGCAGACCTCGACAGGGAAAGATCGCAAGCAAGATTAGAGCAGGCTAGACTCCGAACTCTGTTAGAATCAGCTCTAGATCGTGAAAACCGTGTCAGAGATATAGCCACCACTCGTCAGCAGCAATTGCAAGACCAAGACCAACGTCTCCAAGGTTTCAGGGCACAAATCCACGACTTGGCAGTCTTCACATCTCAAAGTTATGTAAACTGCCAAGGAATGGATTATGAAAGGTTTACAGAGCATGCGCCCACTTTTGCTCGTCATCTAGCAATGGAGTTGGAAAGGATGTATCGTACGCTGGGAGGCCATCCAGGTCAAGCCCCACATTGAGCAGATAATCCAATATTTGACAACAAAAGTGGAAAGTGGGGCATGTTGTGAGGTGTTAAGAATTGTATCTTTTATTTAAGTGTGTGTGTTTCAAGCCATTTTCTTAAAGTTTTCAAATGTAATTCCATCTTTGTGTAATGAATAAAAGTGATTGCCTTTAGTCCGAACTACGCAAGGTCTGATTCATGTAAGGCATGATACGTAGGCAATCTCTAAGATTCGACCACCACGATAAAAGATATATATAATAAATAAAAGTGAATAACAATAAAAATTTCAAGAAAGCTGGGACGACACAAACAGCCGAGCAAATGCATAATAAAAAGGGATTATTTGTCTAGGAGCATTGCATCTCAACGTGTGATTATATATGTGTTAAACTCTCAAAACTAACAAGTTTGTTCATTTCAGAATTCAAGCAGTTAGTTTCTCTAAAGAGTATACTGGCATATTATCGCTATCACACAAGATCAAAAGGACCAATACCCGAAAGTATGTCTATCCCAGATGTTGACACAGGTATGGAGCTAGAGGAGATGGATGTCGGGAAAATGAAAGAAGAGATGTTTAAACTCAAGCAACAAATGGCTGAGATGTACCAAGCCTGGTCTACAGGACAGTTACCCCCATCTCACCCAAATAACCCTGCTCCATCAATGACCCAAACTCAGGATAATATCACCACTGAATTATCCCCAAATTTCCCCATTTACCAGCACTACTGAGGCACCACCTCTCAGACACCACAGTCTCCACCTCCAAAACCAGTTCCGTACTTTCCTCCAACTATGACTCCTGTTTTCGTAGCACCTCCCCCTGCTACATTTCACAAATCTCCTAGTGAGCCTACATTCCAGGCCCAGGACAACCAATATTACCCCCCGGAGCCCACCTTCAAAGCCTCCGAAATCAATTCAACTGCTCCTCGGTTTGATCTCCCAACCGAAATTGACAAGCCAACCAAAAATGCTGAACAAGAAGAGATGTTCAGGAAGGTCAAAAGTCTAGAACAATCGTTCCGATACATGTGGGGATTAGGTGGGCAAGTCAGTGTAGCATACAAAGATTTATGCTTATTCCCCAATGTACAATTGCCAGTTGGCTTCAAGATGCCCAAATTTGACCTATACAGCGGGCACGGCGACCCAGTAACCCACTTAAGGGGTTTCTGTAGCAAGATGCGAGGAGCTGGGGGAAAGGATGAATTATTGATGGCTTACTTCAGTCAAAGTCTAAGCGGATCAGCTTTGGAGTGGTATACACGCCAAGACCATGGAAGATGGTACACCTGGGATGACCTGGCACAGGCATTCGCATACCATTTCCAATACAATCTGGAAATCATCCCAGATCGATTATCTTTGACAAAATTTGAGAAAAAGCACAATGAAAGCTTCAGAGAGTATGGTTTTCGGTGGAGAGAACATGCAGCAAGAGTGGATCCTCCTATGAAGGAGAGTGAAATGGTAGACTACTTCCTCCAAGCCTTGGAACCGACTTACTATGCCCACTTGGTTTCAGCGGTTCGGAAATCATTCAACGAAGTAGTGAAGATGGGAGGTATGGTGGAAGAAGGCCTCAAGACAAATTAAATCATGAGCTATTCAGCAATTAAGGCAACTACTCAAGCTATTCAAGGCAGGGTAGGAGGAATCGGAAGAAAGAAGAGGGAGGAAGCAACAGTAGTTGATTCAGGAATTTGGTCGGGACCCAGAGGTTCACCGCTTTACTATAATCAACCACGACCTCGCCAATCAGCTTACCACCATGATTCATCCCAACACTACTATCACCCTTCAGAGCCTCATTTTTCCATTAACCATGCTCAAGCATACAATCAGCCACCTGTTCACACCAATTGACGTGCTCCTGTCACACCAAATACTTACCCACGAGCCTATCCCGGACCAGGTTTTAGGCCTAGGCCAGCATTCAGGGGAGAAAGGGAACAAAAAAAGAAAACTTACACTCCATTGGGAGAGTCTTACACCAGTCTGTTCCACAGGCTGAGACAGCTAGACATGCTGAGACCAATACAATCCAAGCTACCCAATCCTCCTCCAAAGAATCTGGATTACACCATTAGCTGTGAATATTGCTCCGGTGCACCAGGCCATGATACGGACAAATGTTGGCATTTGAAAAATGCAATACAAGAGCTGATTGATACTAATAAAATCGAGGTTCAAACCCCCGAAGCCCCAAATATCAATAGAAATCCAATGCCAGCCCATCAAGAGGCTAATATGATAGAAATCATACAAGCTGATGGGGAGACAAAGAAGCCGTCACAAACTGTCATGATGATCAAATCTCATGAAACCAAGCCAGATAAGCAGTTAACAGAGGAGAAGCCGGTATCTAAGCAGAACAGAAATAGTGATGGACCATCTATGATAATCGAGGAGGGATCATCGAGTAAAGTTGCCGCAAAACAAGAAAGGCCGAAAGTGATAGTACCAGGGGTTGCTAACAAACCCATTATATTCGTGGAAGGAGCCCGTACAGATCGGGTTATTATTGCACCTGTAATCCAGCTGCCGGTCATCAACAACAAAGCCATCCCATGGAACTATGAACGGGTGACTGTAATGTACAAGGGCAAAGAAATCAAGGAAGAAGTGTGTGAGGTGCAAGGCTTGACACGTTCGGGAAGATGTTTTACTCCCGAAGAGTTGAGAAAAACTAAAAACAATCCAACGCCAACAAAGAGAGTTGTGACGGAAGAAGAGGCGGAGGAGTTTTTAAGAAAAATGAAACTCCATGATTATTCTGTTGTGGATCAATTAAAGAAGACCCCCGCTCAAATTTCATTGTTGTCATTACTGATCCATTCAGAGGATCACCGTCTGGCTTTGATGAAAATCCTGAATGAGGCTCATGTTCCTGAAAAGATCTCTGTAAATCATTTGGGAAAGATAGCCAACAGAATCTTTGAGACAAACAGAATTACATTTGCTGATGATGAATTACCTGTGGAAGGTACCGAGCACAACAGAGCTCTTTACCTCACCGTGAAATGTGAAAACTCCGTAGTAACCCGGGTATTGGTTGACAATGGGTCAAGTGCAAACATATGCCCTCTCTCCACTTTAAGCAAATTAAAAATTAAAGAGGAGAGGATCCAGAAGAATAGTATCTGCGTACGAGGGTTTGACGATGGAAGCAGAGATTCATTTGGCGACATAGTGTTGGAACTAACAATAGGGCCAGTTGAATTCACAATGGAATTCCAAGTGTTGGACATAACTGTTTCTTACAACTTGTTGTTGGGTCGACCATGGATCCATGCTGCTAAAGCAGTCCCGTCAACACTACATCAGGCTGTCAAGTTCGAATGGGATCATCAAGAAATAGTCGTGCATGGAGAAGAAAGTTTAAATGCTCACAACAGTACCATTGTACCGGTCGAGGGAACAGAAAATGACCAGGGACCATGGGTATACCAAGTGTCCGACACAGTGTCGTTAGAGAAAATTTCAGAAGGGAAATACCTTCCGAATCCAAAGATATCCTCTGCATCAGTCATGGTAGCTTATGAAATGTTAAAGAATGGTTTTATACCCGGCAGAGGTCTGGGCTTATCTTTACAAGGGATTATACAACCAGTATCTCTCCCCGAGAACTGGGGAACATTTGGTTTAGGGTTCATACCCACCGCCGATGACGTGATAAGGGCTAGGAAGTTGAAACACCAAGCATGGGTTCTTCCAAAACCAGTACCACATCTGTCAAAATCTTTTGTCAAGACAGGCGCTAAAAATCGCCCGATAACAACAATTCCTAAATCCCGGGTCAATCCTGAGGAGGAATTAATTGAAAGGTTCGAGAAATTGTTTAGTGATGTGAATATGTTGGAAAGCGGAGAAGGGTGTAGCAACGCAGAAGTTCAATTCGTTGGGCCAGAAACAAAGCTCAATAATTGGAAAGCCACTCCTCTCCCAATTCGAAAGGAGTCTTGGTAGTTTATTTTGATTTTCTTTCAGTTTGTTTGGGTTACTTCAGGGTTGTAATCCCAAAGCTTATCTTACAGTTTGTTTGAAGTGTGCAAACCTTGTTATCTTTCATCATCCAATAAAAAGCAGTTTCCTTTTTATTATCATTCCTGATAGTTTTATTTTCTTTTTCTTCTTTCCTGTACAGTTTCTTTTACGCTGGCTCTAGTGATATGGCATGCATGAGGAATCCTCAGCCCAGTCTTAAAAATCAATCTGGTTCCGAAGTAATAATTCAAGAAATATATTGTGATTATGAATCAGAATATGATGAAGATGAGGTTTTTGAAGAGATTAGTAAAGAGTTAATTCACTTTGAGGAAAAAACCAAACCTAACTTGAGTGATACCGAGGACATCAATATAGGGGACACGAGTAATATCCAAGAAACTAAAATAAGTGTCCATCTGGAACCAAAGATCCGAGAGGAGTTAATTAAAGCACTCGTAGAATTCAAAGATGTTTTTGCATGGTCGTATGACGACATGCCGGACTTGAGCACTGATTTAGTGGTCCACAAATTGCCCACCGATCCAACAGTGCCTCCTGTCAAGCAGAGGCTGAGAAAATTCAAGCCTGATATGAGTGTGAGAATTAAGGAAGAAATCACCAAACAATTGGAAGCAAAGGTCATTCGAGTCACTCGATATCCTGTTTGGTTGGCTAATGTCATTCCTGTGCCAAAGAAAGACGGCAAAATTAGAGTATGCGCCGACTATCGCAATCTCAACAAAGCAAGTCCAAAGGATAATTTCCCATTACCCAATATCCATATTTTGATCAACAATTGTGCCAAGCATGATATAGGGTCTTTCGTGGATTGTTATGCCGGGTATCACCAAATTCTAATGGATGAAGAAGATGCAGAAAAGACGGCATTCATCACACCATGGGGAACTTATTGCTACCGGGTAATGCCATTCGGTTTAAAGAACGCCGGAGCAACCTATATGAGAGCAATGACCACAGTGTTTCATGATATGATATACAAGGAGATTGAGGTATACGTGGACGATGTGATCATAAAATCAAAGCATCAGGCCAACCACGTTGGGGATTTGAGGAAGTTCTTCTTAAGACTTCGCAGATACAACCTCAAGCTTAACCCTGCCAAGTGTGCATTTGGAGTTCCATCTGGAAAGTTGCTGGGATTCATAGTCAGTCGACGAGGCATCGAGCTAGACCCATCAAAGATCAAAGCCATCCAAGAACTGCCACCTCCAAGAAACAAAACTGAAGTAATGAGTTTGTTGGGAAGGTTAAATTACATCAGCATGTTTATTGCTCAGCTCACAACAACCTGTGAGCCAATTTTCAAATTGTTGAAAAAGGATGCTGCGGTCAAATGGACCGATGAGTGTCAAGAAGCATTCGATAAGATAAAAGGATACTTGTCAAACCCACCCGTGTTGGTCCCGCCAGAGCCATGAAGACCTTTGATTCTTTACTTGACGGTTTTGGAAAATTCATTTGGTTGCGTATTGGGGCAACATGACCTCACTGGCAGAAAAGAACAGGCCATCTACTACCTTAGCAAGAAGTTCACAGCTTATGAGGTTAAGTATACTCATCTGGAAAAGACATGTTGCGCCCTAACATGGGTAGCTCAAAAATTGAAACACTATTTGTCATCCTACACTACTTACCTCATTTCTCGGTTGGATCCATTGAAATACATTTTTCAAAAGCCTATGCCAACGGGAAGACTTGCAAAGTGGCAGATATTGCTCACAGAATTTGACATCATCTATGTGACTCGAACTGCAATGAAGGCTCAAGCGCTGGCCGATCATTTGGCCGAAAACCCGGTCGATGAGGAATATGAGCCGTTGAAAACTTATTTTCCTGATGAAGAAACAATGCATATCGATGAGGTGGAGCAAATTGAAAAGACTGGCTGGAAACTTTTCTTTGATGGAGCCGCTAACATGAAAGGAGTCGGGATAGGAGCTGTAATCATTTCTGAAACAGGGCATCACTATCCTGTTACGGCTCAATTACGATTTTATTGCACCAATAATATGGCTGAATATGAAGCTTGCATTTTGGGGTTAAGGCTAGCTGCAGACATGGGTATCCGAGAAATCTTAGTCATGGGAGATTCGGATCTTTTGGTACATCAAATTCAAGGAGAATGGGAAACCCGAGACTTGAAGCTCATCCCATACCGACAATGTCTACATGATCTTTGTCAGCGGTTTCAATCAGTGGAATTCCAACATATTCCAAGAATCCATAATGAGGTTGCTGATGCATTGGCTACCCTGGCATCAATGTTGCACCATCCGGACAAAGCTTATGTAGATCCAATACATATTCAAGTCCACGATCAGCACGCTTATTGCAATATGGTTGAAGAAGAATTTGATGGTGAACCATGGTTCCACGACATCAAGGAGTACATCAGGATGGGGATATATCCCGCACAAGCCACGGGAGACCAAAAGAGGACCATTAGGCGATTGGCAAATGGATTCTTCTTAAGCGGAGGAGTTTTGTATAAAAGAACACCAGATCTTGGATTATTAAGATGCATAGATGCCAGACAAGCTACAACTGTCATGTCTGAAGTACATTCAGGAGTTTGCGGACCCCACATGAGTGGATATGTGTTGGCAAAGAAAATCCTCCGAGCTGGTTACTATTGGCTTACCATGGAGCGAGATTGTATCAGTTTTGTGCGCAAGTGTCATCAATGCCAAATACACGGAGATTTGATTCATTCTCCACCATCCGAGTTGCACACAATGTCGGCACCATGGCCCTTCGTTTCCTGGGGCATGGATGTAATTGGACCAATTGAGCCGGCAGCATCCAATGGGCACAGGTTCATTCTGGTAGCTATTGATTATTTTACCAAATGGGTTGAAGCCAAGACATTCAAATCAGTGACCAAGAAAGCTGTGGTCGATTTTGTCCACTCAAATATCATATGTCGATTCGGAATCCCGAAAGTGATCATCACAGATAACGGTGCTAATCTTAACAGCAACCTAATGAAAGAAGTATGTCAACAGTTTTAGATTACACATCGCAACTCTACCCCATATCGGCCCAAGGCGAATGGAGCAGTAGAAGCAGCCAACAAAAACATAAAGAAGATACTTCGGAAAATGATAGAAGGTTCAAAACAATGGCATGAAAAATTACCATTTGCATTATTGGGATACCGTACTACTGTTCGCACTTCAGTAGGAGCCACTCCTTATTTGTTGGTATATGGCACTGAAGCAGTAATTCCTGCAGAAGTTGAGATTCCTTCCCTTCGGATCATCGCCGAAGCAAAGATTGATGATGATGAATGGGTCAAAACCCGTCTAGAACAGTTAAACTTGATTGATGAAAAACGATTGACCGCAGTATGCCATGGTCAATTATATCAAAGAAGAATAGAAAGAGCATACAACAAAAAGGTACGTCCCCGGAAGTTTGAAGTAGGTCAGCATGTGCTGAAACGTATTCTTCCACATCAGGTTGAAGCAAAAGGCAAATTTGCCCCGAATTGGCAAGGACCATTCATTGTGACCAGAGTATTATCGAATGGTGCACTATGCTTAACAGACATTGAAGGCAAATGCATAGATATGGCGATCAATTCTGACGCGGTAAAGAGATATTATGCATAACTTTTTGAGTGTTTGTATTTAGCATTATTTCGAAGATTGGAATGACAAAGACAATTTATTCTGCTATCCAAACACTATACCATTTGCTTCCCCTTTGAGCCATACTTGTTTCTTTCCTACCCTCTCTTGGAATCAATAAAAAATAAGTATGAAATAATTCAAAAAAAAACATCACTATTATTTAGTGAACTACGTTTGACCTGATTCCTCAAAGAAGGATACGTAGGCGCCTCACGGCTCGGTCATAGGGTGCACAATATACATAAAATGTGCACAAAAAGAAACATCAAGCGACCCAAATCAAGGAACTGGGGCAAGAATTGTATTGGAAATAAGAAAAAGATTCCAAGAGTTGTAATTTTAAACACATACCAAAACTGTTTAGCTTTTAATACCTTTTCCATTTCTAACCCCATACCAGAAAGACCTTTCGACCAATCTTAGAAAAATGTTGAGTCAAGCAAATGAAGATGGTTCATAATACTCTGGTACAAACAAGAAAAGAAAGTAAAAATGAGAGCGTCTTATAGGTGAAAACCCACACGGGCACCATAAGGCGACGGAAGTTGAGAGAAAAGTAAAATGAGAGAGTCTTATAGGTGAAAACCCACACGGGCACCATAAGGCGACGGAAGTTGAGAGAAAAGTAAAATGAGAGAGTCTTATTGGTGAAAACCTTCGTGGGCACCATAAGGCGAAAAGGAAGTGAGAAATGAACAAATGAGGAAAATTTATCGGTGAAAACTCTTTGAGACGTTGCAAGTCCAACAGGTCTGTAAAATGAAAAATGAAGTTGGATTATGAAAATTTTGGCAAAAACAAAAATGAGACAATTGAAAGGAGATTGATTAAAAGACTGGGTTGATTAATCCGAAATGCATACCCTGATCATTGGTGCCAGTAACTCCAATCAGATAAGTTTTTATTCTTTCTCCAACAATCATCCAAACTTGGATTTTTCTTTTCATTCTATAATTGTCGAAATCAGTGTATTTCGTCACTAATAATCTTACTTTTCTAAAAGCTTTGAGATAAGTTTATTTCCAAACAAATAAGAAGGAATGTCAAGGTATACTACCAAGATTCAAGGTTACAAAATACGGCCACGAAAGGTGGGAGATAAAAGATATGGGTGTAAGAAAGGTGAAATCGAAAGTGGATCAGCAAAGTCAGAAAGGACATATGATTACAATTAAAAGGGTTTGAAAGAAAACATACAGAGGGGAATCCTATAGTCAAGGATCAATTACAAGAACAAAACAGTCTTTTCAACCATTCCAAGGCAATAAAGAGAGACAAAGAGAAGCATCACCATCAGCAAGAATACCCCAGTCAACCACCCTGCTTTAAACTAACGAAGTTTTCTTTGATTTAAAACAGGGGCAAATACAATATTTGTGTCAGGAAATACCTGGTAAAGAATTAAAAAAGTCAGGCGTCCACCTGGAGAATGAGGATGAGAATTGAAGAAGTCAGGCGTCCACCTGGAGAATGAGGATGAGAATTAAAGAAGTCAGGCGTCCATCTGGAGATTGAGGATAAGAATTGAAGAAGTCAGGCGTCCACCTGGAAAATGAGGATAAAAATTAATGAAGTCAGGCGTCCACCTGGAGAATGAGGATGAGAAAAGAAGAAGTCAGGCGTCCACCTGGAGAATGAGGATGAGAATCAAAGAAGTCAGGCGTCCACCTGGAGAATGAGGATGAAGAATTAAAGAAGTCAGGCGTCCACCTGGAGAATGAGGATGAGAATTAAAGAAGTCAGGCGTCCACCTGGAGAATGAGGATAAGAATTGAAGAAGTCAGGCGTCCACCTGGAGAATGAGGATGAAAAATTAAAGAAGTCAGGCGTCCACCTGGAGAATGAGGATGAGAAAAGAAGAAGTCAGGCGTCCACCTGGAGAATGAGGATGAGAATCAAAGAAGTCAGGCGTCCACCTGGAGAATGAGGATGAAGAATTAAAGAAGTCAGGCGTCCACCTGGAGAATGAAGATGAGAATTAAAGAAGTCAGGCGTCCACCTGGAGAATGAGGATGAGAATTAAAGAAGTCAGGCGTCCACCTGGAGAATGAGGATGAGGATTAAAGAAGTCAGGCGTGAGGATGAGAAAAGAAGAAGTCAGGCGTCCACTTGGAGAATGAGGATGAGAAAAAGAAGAAGTCAGGCGTCCACCTGGAGAATGAGGATGAGAATAGAAGAAGTCAGGCGTCCACCTGGAGAATGAGGACGAGAAAAGAAGAAGTCAGGCGTCCACCTGGAGAATGAGGATGAGAAAAAGAAGAAGTCAGGCGTCCACCTGGAGAATGAGGATGAGAATAGAAGAAGTCAGGCGTCCACCTGGAGAATGAGGATGAGAAAGAAAAGAAGCAGTCAGGCACCCACCTGGAGAACAAGGGAATACAATTGAAGTATTGAAGTCAAAAGCCCGCTCATATAAGAAAGGAGCACACTTAGAATCAATAAAGCAGAGGAATCCAACAAAATCCCCAGCAAGAAACAACAAGAGTCCCAAACAGATGAAAGAAATACGGGACACAATGAAAAGGAATACAGAATAAGCCAAACGCCCAAGAGTCACCAAGAAATCAAGACAACAAGAAACGCAAGGGCATAATCTAGATAAGATTTTATAATTCATGTACCATAGTCTAGTTTAGCTTTTTGTATTACCTTGGAAGTAAGGTGTAATAAGGAGGTCAGCAAGCAGTAAAAACAGCACGAAACAGCAGTAACATCACAGTCCCACGGTAGTCCCAGCTACCCAAAACTTCTCGAACTACATTGACCTGATTCCTTTATAGCCAAGGATATGTAGGAAACCTTTGAAGCAGAGGTTCGGTCAAATCTTTCAAAAAATGCTTCCACGGAGTATTCGAACGGGCAAAAATCGCTCGAATCCGCTCACTTTATCTTTGCACGAAAACTCTTCGAGTTTCCGCACAAAGAGGGGCAACTGTGAGCACGTGATTTTTGCCTTAACAAAAACTACTCCAAAATAAATCAAAAAATAAAATAAATTTCTTTTACTGTGTAATTTTTGAATTTGCGTGGTGTTAAATATTTGTGTTATGTCCGTAAATGTTTACTTTGTCATAATAAAATGAAAAATAAAATAAAATACATGTTGCATGCATATAGGATTTAATTATGCATTTAAAAGATAATTTAAATAAAATCACAAAAATATGCGATAGTTCTATTTTAAATATTCCACTATGTGATTGATGTTTTGTCTATGTGTTAAATAATTGTTATAGAGTAATTAATATATTTTTGTGAAGTTAAAATTGTTTTATAATTAAAATTGGAAATTTAAATTAGAAAAATGAAATAGTTGAAAAAGGAATAAAAATCGGACCTGGATTTAAATCCAGGCCCAAGCCAAATTACCCCCTTTAGCCCAATCCAGGCAGCCTAAGTCCGGTCCAGTCCAAAGCCAAGACCAAACGACGACGTTTGGTCACATTTATCAAGGACCATTGGATCAAATCCAACCAACGGACGCGATTTCATCTCCTTTACCCGTAACCCGTAACCCGATCCAGTGACCCGACTCAGTCCGACCCCAACGTTAAACCAAACGACGTCGTTTGGATTAATGAATTGATCCTGGCCCTTCATTCTACTTGATCTAACGGACAATATCAATCCACCCCACCCCTATATAAGTCCCAGGCCCCTACCCCGGCCCCAAACTAAACACCCCCTCCTACACTGTTCATCATCGTCCCCCAAACCCCCACTCCTAACCCTAGCCGCCCTAGGATCCCACCGCCTGAAACCCGGCGGCATCAACGCCGCCGGTCACCAAAATAACACCCTAGAACCCCCTGAACATCCTCTACACGAATCTGACCTTAGTTTCCTTCGAATCAGGCCCCAACTCTTCGAATCTTAAATCGAAGGTTGGCCTGAAAACCTGATCTTCTCCGATGGCTTCCAAAATAACACCACAACTTCCCCTAGATACCCTCATCACGGATCTGTTAGTTGCATGGTTCGAATCATACTGGAACTACTCGAATCTTCATTTGAAGATTCGAGTACAACTTGACCTTATCCCAACCTACTTCAAACTCACACCAGTTACCCCCCTGACCTCCCTCGTGCCTAGAACATCTTTGGTTTCCCTCGAATCTAACCAGAAATGAGTAAATCCCAAATCGAACTTTCAAGAACCCTAAAAATACCAGACTTTTGGATTCTGTCCAGATTGAATAAAGATTGAGGTTTAATCGACCTTAGTCGAAGTATTTTCAGTGGAAAATACTTCGACTAAGGTCTGTTTGATTTCAAACAAATCCGAAGCCAAGTTGAGTTCGAGTCTGATTAAAATTTAGAGGTACTTTTCTATTTCTGTTTGTGAATTCTGTATGTATTTTCGTTTGTTTTAATAACTTGTTAATTTTTCATATTTCTGTTTTGATTAATTTTGTCATCTTTGTCTCATCCCGTCTTATGATCAAAATATGAAACTGTCTCTGTTGGTTGTGATTATTCACAATGTAAGTAATCGACTCGATTAAGTTCGTCGATTAGTTATATTATGAATTCTCATTTATGATAATGCTGATTGAAACAGTCTGTTTCTATTATTTTAGACTGATTATGGACAAATGTTGTAAATAGTCAACTGATTAATGCTCGTCAATTAATTCATGTTTGTTTGCGAATCAGTGAATTTAAATGTATGCTGTATATATTGTTTTCTGAACAGGGCATTGTCAGTATATTGACAATGCTCCTGTGTATGTTTGATCTTGATTCAATGTTAAAGTTCAGTTTGAATTATTATACTGAACTCTGTGTAATATTGTTATAATGTTAAGTTTGAATTCAAGTTTACAAGTGTTAGTTAAATACAATTGTACTAGGAATTTAATCCTAGGACTGGTTATAACTGTTAAAGCAGACTTTAAAATCTGTTTTGCAACATATTCTGATTTTAGTTTAAAGGCTGTAATTACAGAAGGATTTCAGGTTTATTTTGGAATGAAACAGTAGGGTAATGTGATAATGTGCTTTCAATAATATGATAGTGGCTATAATTTAAGTAATAATGGGGAACAAGGGATAATGGGGCTGCTGAAAAACAGGATAAATAGCACTTAGTTTTAAATTATTCAAAAGTAGTTTTAATGGAAAAACTTTCTGATTTTTAAAGAAGAAAAGGGTCCATCCAGCACTAAACTGTATAGGACCAGCCCTGTATAAATACAGGGAGCTGGACAGACTGAGGGGATCAATTTTTAGAGAGAGAGAAATC
The DNA here is from genome assembly GCF_000715075.1 of Nicotiana tabacum. Lineage (NCBI taxonomy): Eukaryota > Viridiplantae > Streptophyta > Magnoliopsida > Solanales > Solanaceae > Nicotiana > Nicotiana tabacum. The sequence continues at coordinate 14,872,590 of NC_134100.1, forward strand.
AGTTTTCAAACAGAAATTTTAGAGTTCAGTTTTCAGAGAGATTAGAACAAGGAAAACTGAGATTTTGGGTAGATTTTAAGAGGAGAAACAATCTGATTTAGAAAGGCAGTTTTTGTTTTTCTCCAGGTGGTTTGTTTAAGAGAGGCTGATTTCTAAAACATTAGTAAATACACACAGAAATACATACACATTTGTGAAAAAAACAGAAAGAAAGAAATGTGAAATAGGAATCTGAAACAGGAAGAGGAAAGAAACTGAAATCTGAAATGTTATCTTTCTAGAATCTGTCCGTTGTTTGCTTGCGAATATTGTTCGGTTCAAATCTGAAATTTTTCTCAAGTCTCTGTCACTGTTCATCTGGGTTAACGGGTCTTGTTCAGACTTGCTGTGTTATTAGTATATTCTGCTGATTTTGTTACTGCTGCTACTGCTGAAATTTACTCTTTCCACCTTCATTTTCAGGTACATGTCTTTTAAATTTCATGTTGGAAAGAGATTCAACATGACTAATCAATGAAGCTTGAATTGCAATTCTATTTTCTATTTGTCCAAGTTCACCAGTTTAAATTTCATTTTGTTTCATGTTAGATAATTAGTAGTGAATTCAGTTTGATAACTATGAGTTAATTGTCTTACCTTGAAATTCATACAAGTTTTTGTAATAATGTTAGCTCTCCGTCTCCTTAGTTTTGTCATGTTTGAACTGTCAAGGTAAGAAACATGATATTAAGATTGGCCATTAATTAGGCCTTGTGACATTGTTAGTTGAATAAAGAATAACGTGAAAAATATAAAAACCATATTGCTAGTTTATTCTGATCATCTGATTTAGTTGTGGAAGGAATGATATAAGTTGTACGTTCATATGTGGCATCATAACAGGTATCTATAGGACCATTAGTGGACGGTAAGTTGAGTTGTTATGACACATTATGATGTTAAAGTGTTACGAATGTTTCAAAACATACAAATATGAACATATGACATGTAAGGCAATGTTGTTAATCAATTTGTATAATAATTCCCTTTCTTATCAACTTAATGCTTATTTACCATCCTAAATAAGTAATTAGGCCTATTGGATTAAAAGCAAGTATATGAGAATAAGATGAGATATACAAATTGCAACACTTTAAGTCAATGACAATTAGAAATGGGATTTGCACTAATTAAATAAAAATTGTTCCAAAATACTTCTTCCTTTCATAAATCATGTTTGTTATTTTCATATACAATTCATCCTTTGGCATATATATGTTGTATTTGTTTGAATCATATTTTTATTCTTTTCTTCGAATTTGAATAGCGGGATGAATATGATTTATACTCAGAAATTATAATCGACGGACAACCTTTAATAGATTGTGAATTCTTTTCAAAGAATTCAAAGGCCTCTAAAATGGGAGTTCTCATGATTTTCACATAAAAAATGTATGAATATAATAAACAATTTGTGAAAATTCATAATACCATTGCAAGTATTTTGCGCAATTAGGGATGCGTTCACATACCCTGATTATATTTTTAAAAGCAAACTCGGATTATGCGTACGCGCAATTTCGAGCGAATATTTAAGAAAAGGATTTTCCCAAAGGTGTTAAATAATTTCATATAACCCGAGGTGTGCAGTTCGTTATCTAAATAAAAGGGGTGATGATGTTCCTGATTTTATTTTTAGTTTTCGAATATATATTTTTATAAAAATTATAACATGGATGATTTTATTGTGTACACGTACGCGTGGCACAATCCCGGTTAATTATAAAAGATATATAATATGAATATACGTACGCGTAATTCGTCATAAACAATAAGTAAAAAGCGGTAGTAAAATCATGCAATAAAAATGTATTTAATAAAATCAAGATAATTAAGCCAAGAATGAAAGCAGTTGAGCGACCGTGCTAGAACCACGGAATTCGGAAATGCCTAACACCTTCTTCCGGATTAACAGAATTCCTTACTCAGGATTTCTGGTTCGCAGAATAATAAACAGAGTCATATTTTCCTCGATTCAGGGATTAAGATTGGTGACTTGGGACGCCTTAAAATTCCCAGGTGGCGACTCTGAAATAATTAAACAAATCCCGTTTCGACTGTCCTTTAATTGGAGAAAACTCCCCTGTACCCTCTCGCGGGCGCGGAAATAGGAGGTGCGACAATTGGTAGATGTAGAAGCAAGGGAACTCACCTTTCGGGTGGGTGATGAAAAAGTGGTCTTTCATGTGTGCAAATCTACAAAGCAGTCCAACAGTACAGAGGTGTGCTCTTTTTTTGACCTCATCACAATAGTGATAATTGATGACACCAGTGCAATGATCAATATGGAGGACCCATTGGAGGCCGTATTGTTGAATCTTGATGTCAATGAGGATGCAAGCCGAGTGGAATGCGTGAATGTTTTACATGGAATGGACTCTTATTCTTATGTGCCTAGAAAATTGTCTTTGGATCTCGAGAATAGAAAGACTCTACCAACTAAACCTTCAATTGAGGAGCCTCCGGTGTTGGAGTTGAAACCACTTCCTTCACACCTCAGGTATGATTTCTTAGGCTCAAATTCTACTTTACAAGTTATTCTTTCTTCTTGCCTTACTAACATGCAGGTTGATGCCACATTGGCGGTGCTTCAAAAGCGAAAAAAGGCAATTGGATGGACTCTAGCTGATATTCAGGGAATAAGCCCCACATTTTGTATGTACAAATTATCTTGGAGGATGATGCAAAGCCTTCCTTGGAGCATCAAATAAGATTGAACGAAGCAACGCAAGAAGTTTTGAAAAAAGAGGTGATCAAGTGGTTGGATGCCTGGGTTGTGTACCCCATCTCTGATAGCTCTTGGACTTTGCCGATGCAATATGTACCGAAGAAGGGTGGCATGACCATGGTTACAAATTCTCAAAATGAGTTGATTCCTACAAGAACAGTCACTGGTTGGAGGGTATGCATGGACTACCACAAGTTGAATAAAGTAACCCGCAAGGATCACTTCCCTTTGCCTTTCCTTGACCAGATGTTAGACCGACTTGCTGGGCGTGCCTTCTATTGCTTCTTAGATGGGTATTCTGGGTACAACCAAATCTTGATTGCTCCGGAAGATCAGGAGAATACCACATTCACTTGTCCATATGGCACTTTTGCCTTCTCTAAGATGCCTTTTTGGTTGTGTAATGCACCAGTTACATTTCAGCGGTGTATGATAGCCATTTTCAACGATATGGTGGAAGACAATTTGGAGGTGTTCATGGACGATTTTAGTGTTGTGGGGGATTCATTTGATGAGTGCTTGAAGAATCTTGATAGGGTGTTGGCCTATTATGAAGAAACCAATCTTGTCCTCAATTGGGAGAAATGCCACTTTATGGTGGAAGAAGGAATAATTCTTGTGCATAAAATTTCGAAGCATGGTATTGAGGTATATAAACCAAAGATCGATGTGATTTCAAGGCTCTCTCCCCTACATCCGTCAAGGGAGTTCAAAGTTTTCTTGGGCATACGGGGTTCTACCGGAGATTTATCAAAGACTTTTCGAAGGTAGTGAACCCCTTGTGCAAGTTGTTGGAGAAAGATGCTAAGTTTGTGTTTGATGAGAAATGTATGAAAGCCTTTGAACTTCTCAAGCATAAGTTGACCACCACTCCTATCATTACCGCGCCTAATTGGAGCTTGCCCTTTGATCTCATGTGTGATATGAGCGATGTTGCGGTTGGGGCGTTTTGGGTCAAAGAGTGAACAAGATGTTTCATCCGGTGTACTATGCGAGCAAGACAATGAATGATGCTCAAGTGAACTACATGGTCCCGAGAAAGAACTTTTCGCTATTGTGTTTGCTATGGAAAAATTCCGGCCGTATCTTATGGGTTCCAAGGTTATTATTCATACCGACTATGCCGCACTCAGGTACTTGATGACGAAGAAGGACTCCAAAGCTAGACTGATGCGATGTGTCTTGTTACTTCAAGAGTTTGATTTGGAGATTGTGGACTGGAAGGGTAGTGAGAACCAAGTGGCGGACCACTTGTCCCGCTTGGAGGAGGAGGGAGGCCTAGTGATGGCCTAGAGATCAATGATTCATTTCCTGACGAAAAACTCCTTTCGGTGTCGATGAATGATGTTCCATGGTTTGCCGATGTTGCTAATTTCCTTGTGACCGGTATAATCCTGTGTGAGCTCTCTTCTAACCAAAGGAAAAAGCTCAAGCGGGATAGTTTGGACTTTTATTAGGATGATCCGTACTTGTTCAAGATTTGCACGGATGGTCTGATCCGAAGGTGTGTCCCGAAGGAAGAGCAATTGAGTATCTTGGAGGCTTGTCATTCCTCTCCCTATGGTGGCCATCATGGCGGGGCGAGGACGTCTTCTAAAGTTCTTAGTTGTGAGTTTTATTGGCCAACTTTGTTCAAAGATGCGGATGATTTGGTGAAGAAATGCGACGAATGCTAAAGAGCGAGTGGAATTTCGAAGAAAGATGAGATGCCTCTTAATACCATCCTTGAGGTTGATATTTTTTATGTATGGGGCATTGATTTCATAGGCCCATTTGTTAGATCTTGTGGGAACACTTACATTCTTGTGGCGGTAGACTATGTTTCAAAGTGGGTTGAAGCCGTGGTTTTGCTCAACAATGAGGCCCGGAGTGTTGTTGCATTTCTCAAAAAGAGCATTTTTACAAGGTTTGGTACTCCTCGTGCAATCATAAGTGATGTGGGGTCTCATTTTTGCAATATAGCTTTCGACACTTTGTTTTCAAAGTATGGTGTCGATCACAAAGTTTCTACTCCCTATCATCCTCAAGCAAGTGGTCAAGTTGAAGTCTCCAACAGGAAAATCAAAAGCATATTGTCAAAGACGGTCAATGCAAATAGGACCGATTGGTCAAAGAAGTTGGATGACGCTCTATGGGCTTATCGGACTACTTACAAGACTCCGATTGGAATGTCTCCGTATCGGTTGGTGTTTGGGAAAGCTTGACATCTACCGATTGAGTTAGAGCATAAGGCCATATGGGCTTTGAGGAAGCTTAATCTTGAGTGGGATGTTGCAGCCAATCTCCATGTGGAGCAGCTTAATGAACTTGATGAATTCAGATTCCATACCTACTCCAGTTCGTCCTTGTGTAAGGACAATATGAAGTACCTTCATGATAAATATGCTCGTGGAAAGGAGTTCAAAGTAGGTGATTTGGTTCTTTTGTTCAACTCCCGGTTATGTCTGTTTTCGGGAAAGTTCAAATCAAAATGGAGTGGACCCTTTAAAGTGGTGTGTGTGACCCCGTTTGGTGCTCTTGATTTAAAGAATAAAAATGGTGAAGTTTTCAGAGTTAATGGGCACCAGGTCAAGCATTATCTTGGAAAAATTGATGATAGCCACGTGGTGGCACTACTCCATTTCAAATGATGTGATGGTAACTTGAGTCGTGCCGCGATGTTAAATCAGGCGCTTCTTGGGAGGCAACCCATGTGTTTTTCTTCTTGTTTTTATTTGATTTTCATTGTAGGATAGGATTTATTTTTGGGCTAACTGGTTGTGAGATGTTATAGGATTGTGTTGGTGTAGTGCAGGACATAGTGGAAAAAAGTACCAGGTCTTTGAAGTTGTTAGTGCGTCCGCACTATGAAGGGTGAAATGATGACCCCTCTGAAGTTTGCCACTACGGCCACACTACATTTTGTGTGGACCGCAGTGGGTTACTTGGTCAAACTTGGAAAAAGCTGTGTACTGCGGACCGCTGTCGATTTTGTGCGGTCCACACTGGTTGGTGAGACTTGGTCCCAGGTCCTTTTCTATAAATAGGGCCTGAGACCCTCCTTTTACCCTTTTCGAACCCTTGAATCTCAGACTAATTCAAACACTGTTCATCACTTCCTTTTGCTCGTAATTAATTGTTGGAACTGATTAGCTTCATTTCATCTCACATCTGGTACCATTACTTGCCTTTTAATTGTTCAATTTTGTTAATTTCTTTTAATATTAGTTCTTCTTGCTTCCCTCTCTATGTTTCCCTTAGTTTTTCTTCAATTGATTAGGTTAGGGTTGTAAATTTCTTGATTAGAATAGGCTCTTGTAGTTAAAAATAATGGGAAATCACTTAGGAGCATTGTTTAGGTATTAATTATGCTTAAAATCAAAAATATGTTAAACCCTAACTTAGTGACACAATTGGGCACTCAGTGCAGGCAGTCGTTTCTGTGTGGTCCGCAGTGCCCCGGTGCGGTCCGCAGTACCATTTTATGCCGACAGCATTGATGAAACTTTTGAAAGCTGAACTTTGGGCAGTGTGGCCGCACTATATTTTGTGCGGACCGCACTGGTTCCAGTGCGGCCGAACTATATTTTGTGCGGTCCACACTGCCTGGATGCAAAGGCTGGGTAGTCTGAATCCCACCCCTATGCGGACCACATGGTCATCTTGTGCGGTCCGCATTGGCCCCTGTGCGGCTGTACACCATTTTGTACAGTCCGCACCGTGTGTCTTCTGCAACATGTCTGAAACTTTTCTTTTCTGCTCTGCAACTTTGGTTCTTAACTGATTACACTTATACTAACAAGCTGATTGAATTATGGTTGTAGACAATGGTGAAGCAATGGGGTAAAGGATCTAAACAACCTGGCAGAGGTGCATCCTCCCGGGGAGGGAAGCAGAAAATGATAAAACTCACTCCCCTGTCACACCTCCTTTTTCCGTACCCGCGAGGGTACAAGGGAGTTTTTTCCAATTAAAGGACAATCGAAACGAGATTTGTTTATTTATTTCAGAGTCACCACTTGGGAGATTTAGGGTGTCCCAAGTCACCAATTTTAATCCCGAATCGAGAAAAAGGATGACTCCATATTACAGTCTGCGTACCAGAAATCCGGATAAGGAATTCTGTTAACCCGGGAGAAGGTGTTAGGCATTCCCGAGTTCCGTGGTTCTAGCGCGGTCGCTCAACTGTTATATTCGGCTTGATTATCTGATTTTTATACAAATATGAACTTATGTGTAAATTTTAACTCTTGACCGCTTTTATTATTATTTTTTACAAGAATTGCAACGTCGTGAAAATATATCTCAAACCACGTTACATCAATGCACCCGTGGTTATTGACATATCTCGACTTGGTTGAGATTTGGATTTGGGTCACATAAATGTGCACCCGAATTAAGGAAAATAAATTATTAAGACGCGCCTAAAGCAACTAACGTATTGTTATTTTTGAGGAAGGCCGTAAAATTTGCTAAACGGCCTGTCCCGGATTCTAAGTATTTTAATATATACACATTTAGAGGGCCCCGCAGCTTTTACATTTTTTGTTTGTCGAGGCTCGTCTCGTTCATTATTAAAATAAAAGAAATTGCAACGTCATGGAAATGCATCTCAAACCACGTCACAATCAATGTACCCGTGATTAGAGGCACACTTCGATTTCGTTGAGATTTGGATCTGGGTCACATAAGTGTACACCCGAGTTTAAGGAGATAACGTTATTAAATACGCGCCTAAAATGACTAGCGTATCATTATTTTGGGAAGGCCGTGGGATTTTGCTAGACGGTCCGTTCCGAAGTCTAAGTAATTTTAAAACAAATATTTACTGAGGGCCCCGCGATTTTTGTATTTTCGGCGAGGCTCATCTCATTTTATTTTTAAGGATAAACCTACAGCAACTACATTTCTCTTATTAAGTTCGTCTCTAAAATAAAAGAAAAACTCTTGATTAATTATATGCTGAAAAACGTAACTTATTATTTATTGGTTTACGACTAATGCGAATGGAAAATTGCGATCGAGTTTGTACAAAGAAAACGGTTTGCATTCTATATTCTATTATTCAACAAAACTGAAACACAGGGTTGACGCACAATAATATCGAAGCAGATTATTTTTAGATGAAGGGACTAGACGTAGGCAACCTTGTTTATTGACGGGCATGCACATGAGGTTCAGTTAGTGGTTCCCTACACGCTTGACACTAGAAAAAAGAACGAAACAATTGAAACCGAACCTATCTAACTTAGTGTGATATTGCTATATGTATGGCTACGCGATTTTCCCTTTTTGGCTATACCCAGATTGCCTAGCATGCCTATGAAATATACATTATCTACTGATGAGTTAAGGTGAGGCAAATGTGATTACTGCATTCATTTCAACAGGCCCTATATAAAACCATTGTTGGCCGAGTATCATTACTATCCAGCTGGCCTCTTTCTGACTAACATACCACGATAGATTACCATACCGAACTCCTTATGGACTGAAGACTATTACATTACATAGTTTGAAAACCAAACTTTTCATGTTAGGCACACAAATATTCTACACTACAAACAGCAGGACAATGGTAGCATATTACGTACTAGCGATACACAAAATGGCTCAAATACAATCAATAAAGAGATTTTCAGTTTATAGCTTCAGCTTCTTCAAGTGTGTACTCATGCTTCAAATGTCAACTTCAAACATGGAATTACATCGATTAAGTATGTGTACCTGGATTCAGATAACCAAACAAAAGAAAAGGAAGGGTGTTAGCAGCAAGCAAACAACACAGCAACAACAACCAGCCCCAATGATGAAGCTCAACAAGTGGTCGAGCACCAAGCAAACCAAACCCAGGAAACAGAGTAGTAAAATACAGCCGAGAAAACTAGAATGTTCAATGCAGTAGCAACATAAATTCAATAACCACAAAGCTCAGCAAACAACCAACAACAATCAGCAAAGACAGCTTGACCAACTTGAACTCTTACACAGTTTTCAGACAGTACTCATTCACAGTATTCTGAAATTTCTTTCTGTTTTTTTTTCTGAAGACTAAAAGTCCAGCCTCTCTTATGTTCTGAAACAACTTATTTATAAGCTAATCCAGGTCAGTCAAGCTGCCTGGATCCTGCCAATTGCAGTCTGCCCATACCCCTTAGCTTCCCATGCCTAAAGGCATCTTCTTGGTAAACTTAATCAGCCCCCATGCTTTTGTCCTATTGCTCTAATCAAGAGTTATGGGTTTAAAGTATTCATTTAATCCCCATGCTCTTATGTTTTTTCCCCATTGTCATCAAGTTAATAGTATTTTAATTACCACTTGACATATTCTTAAGTTAATCCTGAACACTTAATTAGTTTTTTTTCAACCAAAGCTATCTCACAGATCCTCGATCATTGCTGTCTTGCCCCACCCTTTCATTCTATTGTATCTGCTAGTTACTAGTTCGAATCCCCCCTCCCACAGCTAACAAACGACCATTCAACAAAATCAACCAGTAAGAGTTAGGTCATTTGTTATTTGATGCTGTGAAACTAACGACAACATGTGTCGAGTCGACTTTGCGAGTTATAATGTATACTAACTAATCGCTGATCGACTGAACTCAAAACTGAACAAATGAGTGATTCAGGCATTTTTCCGAACAACGATGGAACTTTACGACACTTAATCATTTGACGACGTTACTCAAATCGACTATACGAACTAATATATGTAACAATTAATCGACAAACAACACAGACTAAACAAGGCACCAATTCATTTCAAAACTCGGGGCATTTAACATGGAGTTTATGAAACTTAACTGGTCGACAACATCAATCGAGGCGACTAAACATCTTATAACACTCAACTAACATTTGAGAAAAGAAATCGACCAAACAAAAGGGTCTTTGAAGATGGACAGAAAATAATCAAAAATAATCTAGAACAAATCCACAAACATATGCATAAACCTAAACAAGAGGAAAGAAAGGACGATTACATCGGACACTTACCTCAAACGAAACAGGTTTGGTTTTTTTAGGGTTCTTGAACTCAGATTTGGGATTCGACAAGTTCTGCTTGCATTTGACCGGAACCAAAGCTGATTAGGGCCTGAGGGACGTTAGGGGAGTGACTAGGGTGAATTTGGGGCTCATCCGGTGACTTAAGATTTTGGCTTGAATCTTTGATCGAAGATTCGAGCACCTTGGAGGTGATTCGAAGTTAGGTGATTAGGGATTTGTGTTCAGGGGGGCTCGTAGGTCCAGTGGTGTAACTATGGTGGCCACCGGTACCCTGGCCACCGAATTTATGCTGAAAGGGCACCAGGGAGGCTGCTAGGGTTTCGGGGGTTTGGAGTCCCTTCTGAGAGAGACGAAGGAACGGGGGTGGGTGCTTGGATAGGGGGCGGGGGTAAAAGGGTTAGGTTTATATATGCATTGAGGGTTTAGATCCTGGCCGTTGGATCAAGTGAGATCTAAGGCCAGGATCTATTCACTTGGGAAGAACGATGTCGTTTAGGTGTGTAGTGGGTGAGACCGGGTGGGGGACTAGACCGGGTCATGTTAAACGGATCTGGGGGTGTGATTCTGGCCGTTGATCCATTTGAGATCAACGGCCCAGCTTAACCGGGACAAAACGATGCCGTTTGGACACCTTTAAGGGGACGGACCATTTTGCTCATTGGGCCAGCTTGTTTTGGGCCTATTTTTGTTTAATTTTCTGGCCCAAAATCGAGTATCCTCCTTTCTTTTCCACTTTAATTTAAACAAAACTCTTAAATAAAACAAAATAAAATTATACACCCACAAATTAACATTTAATGAGAATCAACCAATGACAAGAAACACTTATGCATATATTTTGATTTTCTTTTTTTTCTTTGGGAGTAATTCCCGTGAAGCAAAAATCACGTGCTTACAGCTGCCCCTCTTTGCCCGAAAACACGAAGGGTTTTCGTGCAAAGATAAAGCGAGCGATTTTTGCTCGTCCGAGTGCTCCGTATGAAGCATTTTTTGAAAAAGATTTGACCGAACCTTTGCTTCAGAGGTTTCCTACATATCCTGGGCTGAACAGGAATCAGGTCAATGTAGTTCGGAAAGCTTCGGTAGTTGGGACTACCGTGTGACTGTAACGTTCGCTGTTGTTGTGTGCTGTTACATGCTGCTGTATGCTGTTATCGCTTACCGATCTCCCTGTTACATTGTGCCAAAAGGAAAAACAAGAAGCTAGGCTAGACTATGGATCATAGGATCTCATCTATATTCAACTTGTTCTCGTCGCCTTGCTTTCTTGTCGGCTTGCGTTTTCCTCCGATGCTTTTATTTTGTGAACTTGAGGGATGGTACTGGCCCTTTGCTCTTCTGAGTACCAGTTTTCATCATTTTGTTTGGTCCGCTGGGGACATGGCCTTCTTCATTAAGCTTTTCAATGGTTCCTCTGGTGGTACGGCTCTCTTCATCAGATTTATTATGCTGGGCATGGTCTAATGTTCACAAGCCGCTTCTTTCAAAATGCGTCCTTTCTTCCTTTTGACGCATGCACTTGAGTTTGCAACCTTCGGCTTACCGGTGCTAGGGATTTTTATTGTTCCTTGTTGGGTATTCCTGTTGTAACCTTCTGCCTTTCGGTGGGGTTACTGATTTCAAAATCTGTAATATAAGACTAAAAGTATTCCCGCATCATACTGGTGGGCGACCTAGAACAGAAGTGTATTCCCGTATTTTACTGGTGGGCGACCTAGAACATGAAGTATTCCCGCATTATACTGGTGGGCGACCTAGAACAGAAAGTATTCCCGCATTATACTGGTGGGCGACCTAGAACAGAAAGTATTCCCGCATTTTACTGGTGGGCGACCTAGAACAGAAAGTATTCCCGCATTTTACTGGTGGGCGACCTAGAACATGAAGTATTCCCGCATTTTACTGGTGGGCGACCTAGAACAGAAAATATTCCCGCATTTTACTGGTGGGCGACCTAGAACATGAAGTATTCCCGCATTTTACTGGTGGGCGATCTAGAACAGAAAGTATTCCCGCATTTTACTGGTGGGCGACCTAGAACATAAAGTATTCCCGCATTATACTGGTGGGCGACCTAGAATAGAAAGTATTCCCGCATTTTACTGGTGGGCGACCTAGAACAGAAAGTATTCCCGCATTTTACTGGTGGGTGACCTAGAACAGAAAGTATTCCCGCATTATACTGGTGGGTGACCTAGAACATAAAGTATTCCCGCATTATACTGGTGGGTGACCTAGAACAGAAAGTATTCCCGCATTATACTGGTGGGTGACCTAGAACATAAAGTATTCCTGCATTATACTGGTGGGCGACCTAGAACAGAAAGTATTCCCGCATTTTACTGGTGGGCGACCTAGAACATAAAGTATTGAATTTGTTTCCTCGTTCCTCCGATTTTTTTTTTTGACAACGGCAGAAAATATTCTGCCCCGGTTTTGGTAATTTCCCTGGCATCGCGTCTTGCTGCCATCATCAACCTTTATTTTCCTGCAGCAGACAAAAGGATTTAGTTAGTTTTAATCATGGTGGGCAGCGGTGTCTTTCCGCTGGGAGATGATTTCTCTCTCTTTCTCTTTTCTGGCTTTGTGCCCCCCACAACTGGTTAGTGGGCAAAGTTGCTTGCTGGGGGTGACCCGTCTGATGGGGAAGATCTTCCATTTATCCTCCTTTTTGCTTTCCTCTTTACAGAACCAACTATGGGAGTCTGCTTCCTTCCCGAAACCACTCCCTTAAGAGTTTACTTCCTCCCGGAATTGCAAGGCATAGAACTTTATTGCCTGGGGATAACCTTTGGGACTGTTAGGGTTATCTTGCATCGGATCAATTTCCTTTTCCTGTGGAGTCCGACCACTTTGGACTTGGGTCCGTGATTTATCGACGTTCTGCGGGGAGACCTTCTCGGAACTTGGTCTACGAGTCCTTCACTCGTCATTTTCCGTTCTCTTTACGTCACCCTTCTTTCGATGCAATTCGTCCTTTGGTTTTGCGACCGACGCCTTTTGTCTTATTCTCGGTTTTTGGCCTATCCCTTTCGTATTTTGCTTTTGGAACCCTTTAGTCTCTGGTAGTAAACTTTGAAAGATCCTTTTCAAAACAAATTTTTAGAAAGAAAACGAAAAAGGTAGAAAAGGAGAAAAATCTTTCTGAACCAAAAACTTATCTGGATGACATGACTGGTCCTTATGATCATGACGTGCACCATAGATTCCCGACCCAGTCTATTTGTATCAATCATCTTGCCTGATGGTCTTACTTGCTGGGGATAAAAGGGGTGTCCATTTCTTTGCGAACTTGGGTCCTTTTGCTGATCTGTCGTGTCGCCTCATAGTGCCCTTGAGGGGTTTTCACTACTGAGACTCTCTTTTTTCTCTCAGCTCCCGGCGCCTTATGGTGCCTGTGAAGGTTTTCACCGATAAGACTTTCTCATTTTATATCTCTCATCTTTCGTCGCCTTGCGGTGTCTGCGAAGGTTTTCACCGCCAAGACTCTCTCAATTTATTTCTTCAATGGAGAATTGGAGTGCTGTTGATATGTCCCTCTCTTTTGGAGATTCCTTTGCACTATCAATTCATTTCCAGTTTTATGATCCTCTTCTTCACCGGGGATCAGTGTATTATTCTCGGCTTTATTTGCCTGACTTGGCACCTCTTGGATATTGATCGGGAGGTCTTTTGGACGTCGATGTGGGTTTTGGTGTGGGGCTAAAAGAAAGGCTATCAAAAAATGAAATAACTTTGATGGGTGATCCGCTACAACTTTTGGAATCAAACCTTTGTTGAAATTTTAAAACATAACCTCTGCCCCAGTTTTCTTGCTTGGGGGATTTTATTTTTTACTCTATGTTGAGCTATGTGCATTACGCAGCCTATTATGCATGCTATGGACATTTATGGACATTATGCACACTATGACCGAGCTGTGAGGCGCCTACGTATCCTCTTTGAGGAATCAGGTCAAACGTAGTTCCCACAGTTTATATTTCTTGTGATTTTTATCTTCTTCTTTTTTTTTTCTTTTTTTTTTCTTTTTTTTCATTTTCTCTTAAAAATTTTCTTTTCTTCTTCTTTCTCTTTTTCATATCTTTTCCGTTAGTGATTCCAAAAGAGGGGTATGAAAGAATAACTTAAGGCTCAAAAAGGGGGAAACAAGGGTTAAAAGTGTTTGGATAGAAGAAAGAATTGCCTCCGTCATTTCATTATCCAATAAGTACCAAGTACAAACAAACGAACCAATAATTGCCACAGTCAAAGAAATTACGCATAATATCTCTTGACTGCATCCGAATTGATAGCCATGTCGACACATCTTCCCTCGATATCCGTCAGACACAAAGCACCGTTGGACAACACTCTGGTCACGATATAAGGCCCTTGCCAATTTGGGGCGAACTTGCCTTTTGCTTCGACCTGATGCGGGAGGATCCTCTTTAATACCTGTTGCCCTACTTCAAACTTCCTGGGCGTACCTTCTTATTATATGTTCTTGCCATTCTCTTCTGATATAGCTGACCATGGCACACCGCTGCCAATCTTTTCTCGTCTATCAAGCTCAACTGTTCCAATCGAGCTTTGACCTATTCATTATCATCAATCTCGGCTTTAGTGACAATCCGGAGGGACGGAATTTTGACCTCCGCCGGTATTACGGCCTCAGTTCCGTACACCAACAAATAAGGAGTTGCACCTATGGAAGTCCGAACGGTAGTGCGATAACCCAACAGAGCAAAGGGTAATCTCTCGTGCCATTGTCTAGATCCTTCCACCATCTTTCGCAGTATCTTCTTGATGTTTTTATTGGCTGCTTCGACCGCTCCATTCGCCTTGGGGCGATATGGGGTGGAATTGCGGTGTGTAATCTTGAATTGCTGGCATGCCTCTCTCATCAAACCGTTGTTAAGATTTGCACCGTTGTCCGTAATGATCACTTTTGGGATCCCAAATCTGCAGATGATATGGGAGTGAACAAAATCCACCACTGCCTTTTTAGTTACCGACCTGAAGGTTTTAGCCTCAACCCATTTGGTGAAGTAGTCAATGGTTACCAAAATGAACCTATGACCGTTGGACGCTGCCGGCTCGATAGGTCCAATGACATCCATGCCCCATGCCACAAACGGCCAGGGTGCCGACATCGTTTGTAACTCTGTTGGCGGAGAATGAATCAGATCCCCATGTATCTGACACTGATGGCATTTCCTCACGAAAGTGATACAGTCATGCTCCATGGTAAGCCAATAATACCCTGCTCGAAGGATCTTCCTTGCCAATACATATCCGCTCATATGTGGCCCACAAACTCCAGCATGTACCTCTGCCATAACCGTCATGGCTTGACCGGCGTCTATACATCTTAACAATCCCAAATCCGGGGTTCTTTTGTACAATACTCCTCAGTTGAGGAAGAAACCATTTGACAGATACCGAATGGCTCTTTTTTGGTCTCCAGTGGCCTGTTCCGGATATATCCCCATTTTGAGGTACTCCTTGATATCATGAAACCAGGGCTTGCCATCCGCTTCCTCTTCCATCGTGTTGCAATAAGCGTGCTGATCACGAACCTGGATGTGCAGAGGGTCAACATACATTTTGTCAGGGTGGTGCAACATTGATGCTAAGGTGGCCAATGCAT
This sequence comes from Nicotiana tabacum, assembly GCF_000715075.1. Lineage (NCBI taxonomy): Eukaryota > Viridiplantae > Streptophyta > Magnoliopsida > Solanales > Solanaceae > Nicotiana > Nicotiana tabacum. Next base: position 14,887,976 of record NC_134100.1, read on the forward strand.
CCGCAACCTCGTTATGAACTCTCGGGATATGTTTGAACTTCACCGATCGAAATCGCTTGCTCAGATCGTGCAAGCATTGTCGATATGGTATGAGTTTCAAATCCCGTGTTTCCCATTCACCCTGAATCTGATGTACCAAGAGGTCCGAGTCTCCCAAGACCAAAACGTCTTGGACATCCATGTCCGCAGCCAATCGCAGACCCAAAATGCAAGCTTCGTACTCGGCCATATTATTGGTGCAATAGAAGCGTAGTTGAGCCGTAACAGGATAATGGCGTCCTGTTTCAGAAATGAGTACTGCTCCTATTCCAACCCCTTTCGCGTTCGCAGCTCCATCGAAGAAAAGCTTCCAACCCGATTCCTCGGGTAACTCCAGCTCATTTGTATGCATCACCTCTTCGTCGGGAAAATACGTTCTTAAAGGCTCGTATTTTTCATCAACAGGATTCTCTGCCAAATGGTCGGCCAGTGCCTGGGCTTTCATGGCTGTCCTCGTCACATAGACGATATCAAACTCTGTGAGCAGAATTTGCCATTTTGCCAACCTTCCTATGGACATAGGTTTCTGAAAGATATACTTCAATGGGTCCAAACGGGATATGAGATAAGTAGTATACGAGGACAGGTAGTGCTTCAACTTCTGAGCTACCCAAGTTAGGGCGCAGCATGTTTTCTCGAGTTGAGTGTACTTGACCTCATATACTATGAATTTCTTGCTAAGATAATAAATGGCCTGCTCCTTCCTTCCTGTGTCATCATGTTGCCCCAGTACACAACCAAATGAATTTTCCAGGACCGTCAGATAAAGAATTAAGGGCTTCCCTGGCTTAGGCGGGACCAACACGGGTGGATTAGACAGATACCCTTTGATTTGGTCGAAAGCCTCTTGACACTCTGCCGTCCAACTTACCGCAGCATCCTTTTTCAGCAGCCGAAATATGGGCTCACAAGTTGCTGTGAGTTGAGCGATGAACCTGCTGATGTAATTGAGTCTACCCAGCAAACTCATTACCTCTGTCTTGTTCTTTGGCGGTGGCAAATCTCGGATGGATTCGATCTTTGATGGGTCCAGCTCAATACCCCGTAGACTGACGATGAATCCTAACAGCTTTCCTGATGGAACCCCGAATGCGCATTTGGCCGGGTTAAGCTTGATATCATACCTTCGGAGTCTTTGGAAGAATCTCCTTAGGTCTGCTACATGGTCTTCCTAACGCCAAGACTTTATGATCACATCATCTACGTACACCTCAATTTCTTTATATATCATGTCGTGAAACACAACAGTCATTGCTCGCATGTACGTTGCCCCGACATTCTTCAGTCCGAACGGCATTACTCGATAGCAGTAAGTTCCCCATGGCGTGATAAAAGCTATCTTTTCCGCATCTTCCTCGTCCATCAGGATCTGATGATATCCCGCATAGCAATCCACAAAGGATCCGATCTCGCGCCCAGCGCAATTATCGATCAGGATATGGATGTTGGGCAACGGAAAATTGTCCTTGGGACTTGCTTTGTTGAGATTGCGGTAGTCGACGCACACCCTGATTTTTCCATCCTTCTTTGGGACTGGTACCACATTGGCCAACCACTCGGGATATCGAGTGACCCGAATGACCTTCGCCTGCAACTGCTTAATCACCTCTTCTTTGATCTTTACACTCATTTCTGTTTTAAATTTCCTTAGCTTTTGCTTGACCGGAGGGTATGCCGGGTCAGTGGGCAATTTGTGAACCACTAAATTGGTGCTTAATCCCGGCATATCATCATATGACCATGCAAAAACATCTTTGAATTCCACGAGGGTTTTGATCAATTCTTCCCTGACATTCGGCTCAATATGGATGCTGATTTTGGTTTCTCGGACATTATCAGCGTCTCCTAGATTCACAGCCTCAGTGTCATTTAGGTTAGGTTTGGGTTTTTCTTCAAATTGGCACAGTTCTCGGTTTATCTCTTCGAAGGCTTTATCTTCGTCATATTCAGAGTCATCGTCACAAACGACCTCTTGTATCATTAAGTCGGATTCAGATTGATTTATTAGACTAGGTCGAAGATCCGCTGTGCATGCCATGTCATTAGAACCAGTAAAAAGAGAACTGTTCAGAAAGAAAAAGAACAAAACAAAATTAAAATGGGACAAAAGAAAAGAACTTCATTAAACTTGCGGGATAAAAGGGTTCACACTTTTACAAAAACGAAAGTAAAATTTGGATTACACCCTTTAATAATCCGGACAAAACAAAACACACAAAACATAAATCAAAGCCTACTACCAAGACTCCCCTCGGACAGGAAGAGGAGTAACTGTCCAATTGTTGGTTTTGGCCTCAGGCCCCACAAACTGTATCTCTGCTCTGCTGGAACCTTCTCCAGCTTCTACCATACTGACATCAGCGAATAGCCTCTCGAAACTCTGATTTAGGTCCTCGTCCATCCCGATCAATGGTCCGAGAATCTTTGGGACTGGTGGCCCCTTGACCCTTGCTCTGACAAAAGACTTTGAGAGACGTGGCACGGGTTTGGGAAGATACCAGACTCTCTTCTTCATTGTCCGTGCTTGCTTTATATCTGCTGTGGTTGGTTTGAACCCCAACCCGAAAGTTTCCAGATTTTTAGGCAGGGAGACAGGTTGGACAATCCCCTAAAGCTCGACTCCCAGGCCCTTTCCCGGCACAAATCCATTACCCAGCATTTCCGAAACCATCATGACTGTCGCGGCAGCTACCCTAGGGTGCGGGATGATTTCTCCTTCAGTAATTTTGTTCGCCGACCCTGTATCGAAAATCTGGTAGACCCAAGGACCTTTGTCATCATTGGTCTCTATGAAGGGTACAATGGCGCCACCCATGGTGCATGCCGTGTCCTCGCCGTGCAGTACGACCTCTTGTTTATCCCACTCGAACTTGACCATCTGATGTAGGGTGGAAGTCACTGCTTTGGCTGCATGAATCCACGGTCGTCCTAACAAAAGGTTATAAGATACTGTGGCATCCAACACCTGGAACTCCATGGAGAACAGGACCGGACCGATGGTCAATTCAAGCACAACATCCCCCACAGTGGCTGTTCCGTTTCCGTCAAACCCTCGGACGCAGATGCTATTCTTGCGGATTCTTCCGTGGTCGATCTTTAACTGGTTTAGGGTGGATAATGGACAAATATTGTTGCTTGAACCGTTGTCCACCAATACCCGAGTGACTACCGAGTTTTCACATTTGACAGTTAGGTAGAGAGCTTTATTATGCTCTGTACCTTCCATCGGCAGGTCATCATCTGAGAATGTTACCCTGTTCACCTCGAAAATCTTGTTGGCAATGGTTTCCAGGTGGTTTACAGAAATCTCGTTGGGCACATGAGCCTCGTTCAATATCTTCATCAAGGCCCAACGATGCTCCTCAGAATGGATTAGTAATTACAGCAGCAAGATCTGGGCCGGTGTTTTCCTCAGCTGTTCGACCACAGAGTAGTCCTGCACTTTCATCTTTCTCAGGAACTCCTCAACCTCTTCTTCGGATACAGGTTTCTTGGTTACAGCTGGGTTGGTTCTTCTCAGCTCTACCGGAGCGAAACACCGTCCTGATCGAGTCAGCCCTTGCGCTTCACAACTAACCTCTTCCACTTGTTTTCCTTTGTACATCACCACCGCCTTTTCATATTTCCAAGGCACAACCTTGTTATCAATCATCGGCAGCTGGACTACAGGCTTTATGGTGACCAGTTCTCTGTATACCCCCTTCAACACAACTGCAGGTGTGGGCGGAGTCCCTGATATTACCAACTTGTTTGGCTTGGGTTTGCTTGTTATGGCGGACGGGCTCTTTCCCAATATCACTACTGGCTTGACGCCTTCTCCCTGCGACTGTACCCTCGTTCCCCCACTGGTTGATCCTTCTTTCGGGGCGGCCTGGATCATCATCACTGTCTGTGAGGGTTTTCTCAACTCTCCTCCCTCATACACCAACTCGATCATGTGAGCCTCATGGTGCGCTGGCAGTGGGTTCTGGTTGATGTTAGGAGCCTCCGGTGTTTGGACCTCGATCTTATTGGCATCAATAAGGTCTTGTATTGCATGCCTTAACTTCCAACACTTCTCGGTATCGTGCCCCAGCATCCCTGAGCAGTACTCACAGCTTATTGATTGGTCCAAGTTTTGTGGCGGGGGATTTGGTCCTCGAGTCTCGACCGGACTAACCAAACCCAATTGCCTCAATTTGTGGAACAAAGCGGTGTAAGTTTCTCCCAACTCAGTGAACGTTCTCTGTTTCCGCAGCCTATCATTCCTAGCAGCTGGATTTCCCCGAAAGCCTGCCCCTGGAGGGTTTCTATATGCCCCTGGTGGAGGATAGGTGTTTTGTGGTGGTGCATATGTGTTCTGGGGAGCCGGCGCGCGCCATTGCGGGCGAACCGGAGGCTGAGTGTATGTCTGGGCCTGGTGTACGGAGCAATGTGGCTCTCGAGGCGGATAGCAGTGCTGTGGCGGGTTGTATGGGTAGTTTGGCCTGTGAGGTCTGGGTTGGTTGTAGTGGGGTTTGCCAGACCTGGACCAGCTGCTTGCCTCAATCGTGGCAATTTCTTCTTTCTTCCTTCTTCCCAGCGCACCTCCCGCGCCGCTCTGAATAGCCTGGGTCGTGGCCTTGAGTGCCGAGTAATTCAGGATTTTGTCAGACCTCAGACCTTCTTCTATCATGACCCCTATCTTCACTACCTTGTTGAAGGATTTTCCAACCGTTGTCATCAAGTGACCAAAGTAGGTTGGATCCAATGTTTGCAAGAAGTAATCTACCATCTCCCCCTCTCTCATGGGAGAATCGACTCTGGCCGCTTGCTCTCTCCAGCGGAACCCATAGTCGCGAAAACTTTCCCCGGGCTTCTTCCCGGTCCTCAATAACGTGAGACGGTCAGGGACTATCTCGAGATTGTATTGAAAATGACCTGCGAAAGCTTGCTCCAGATCATCCCAGGTGTACCATCTGCTGGAATCCTGCCTAGTATACCATTCTAGTGCCGATCCGCTTAGACTTTGGCCGAAATAAGCTATCACCAGCTCATCTTTACTGCCTGCCCCTATCATTTTGCTACAGAATCCTCGCAAATACGCCATGGGATCACCGTGCCCTTCATATAAATCAAACTTAGGCATCTTGAACCCAGCCGGGAGTTGGACGTCCGAGAAGGGCATAGATCTTTGTAGGCCACGCTGACCTGGTTGCCCAATCCGTGCAGGTTCCTGAAGGACTGCTCCAGGCTTTTGAACTTCCTCAATACCTCATCTTGTTCTGGGGCTTTAACCGGCTTTTCAATTTCTGCCGGTACTTCCAAGTGCGGATTGTAGGCCTGTGGTTCGAGGGCATGGAATGTGGGCTCAGGGGGATAGTATTGCGTATCGTGAGCCTGAAACAATGGCTCGTTGGTCGCTCTTTGCAGGGTGGCTGATGTGGGTCCCACAAAAGTGGGAATATTTGGTGTTGGGAGAGGTTGATGGGGTGGTGGAGCTTGGGAATCATGGGGGCTTCTTTCCTGATGATAACGGGGATTCGGGAGGCTTGTTGAAGGGCCGGAGTGAGGGTATTCCGGCATGTGCCCCAGTGGCTCAGGGCTCTTTTGTGCTTTGGCTAGAGCTAGCTGCATTGCATTCATCTCTAGTCCCATCCTTTCAATCTTTTCCATCGCTTCTTTTAACAACTGGCTCATCGACCTTTCTTCCTCATTACTATTCTCTGAAGTAGTCATGCTTGTTGATACCGGTCCTTTGGATCTGGTTTGGTAAGAGTGTGTTGCCAGAATTCTTTAACAACTAACTGTCTGGATTCAGACAACAACAAACTTTGTTAGCGTTAGAGTTTAACAGATTTGATCACAACACATAGAGGATGCAGTGCTCCTAGGCAGTTAACCGTTTCTACATGCTTTGCTTCAAACAACATGCGTCATCCCGGCTTGCTCATTTGTCCCCTTTTGGGAAACCCTGTATTTTATTTTTATATTTTCTTTTCTCTTTTTTTTTTCTCTTTCTTTCTTTCTTTCTTTATTAAAAGCGGTCGAATCTTATGTGGATTGCCTACGTATCACGTCCCCGCGCGAATCAGACCAGGCGTAGTTCTGCCTTAAAGTAAAGACACATAAAAATTCTTCTGGAGTCACTTAATTTCATTATCAAAATTTTCTATTACAAATTACTTCAAACGAAGAATAGCAACAGTACAGACTCCGCAGTTTTTTAACCCTATTAGATTAAAAGGAAAACAACATATGGGAAAGTAACAAAGCCAAATAAACAGGACTCGACCAAAGATTAATTTTCCAATTTAGGGGCCTACGAGGCGTCTTTCGGCCCTTTCGCGGCCCTAGGTGTAAGGTCTTTCTGCAAGCTCCTCAATTCGTTCATGATCCGATGGAAGCAGCCCATGATGGAGACAAGGAGGGTTTTCCGAGGCATTTGCTTGCATGCTAGGCATCTCATGTAGATGTAGTGCCCAATCTCGTCGATCCTTCCTCGAATGTTGTCCCTTTCAGCGAACAATTGCTTTATTTGCCGGTTCTTTAATCCCAGTTCTTGAACATTGTCGGCAAGTCGATCCTGGAACCTCTCCATTTGTCTCTCCATGCAGGTCATTGCATCGTAACAACGTCTTCTGTCGGCCTGAGCGTCTCGTGCTTGTTTGATGATCCGATCATGTAGAGTGGAGTTCGTTTCCCTTAATATCCCGATGCACATTTCATAATCCCTTATGACCTGTTGCAGACGCTGCCTCCGGGCCATTGTACCTTTTGCCCATTTGACCTTCATCCTTGCTATGCAAGCTTCTGATTGTTCTAATTCTTCTTGGCTTTGGATGACCTGATTTCTCAAACTCGCTATCAATATTTCGTCGGAGCGACGCTTCTGTCGGTCAATATTACTCTTACTGGCTTGGCGAAGGCGGGCCTTCAGGGTCTGGTTCTCTTGGGCTAGCTTGTTTCTTTCAGCCTACTCCGAGGCGACTTGCACATTGTTTTCAAATACAAGCCTTTCAACTTGTCGCTTTAGCTTCCCTATTTCAACCCGGTAACCTTTCTCTTTTGCGAGCCAGCCCCATTGTTCTTGTGATAACTCAACAAAATCTTGGAGGTGAGGCTGTTTGGTTGGCCGCTCTGCAATGTTCTTCTTATTATGCCAAGTGAGATAGGCCGGCGAGACTTCACCTCTAGATACATCACATACCCGAGTATTTGCCGTCAGGTACTGGCATTCACCCCATATGCAACAAACTGTCTTTTCAGGAAATTGGCCGTCACTGCTGACCTCGACTGCATAAGTGCTGAGATCTTCGTCCGGGTGCACCACCTGACACCTTCCCAATTGCCTCATCACCCTGTAAGGGGCATAAGGCTGAATACCTCTGAGTCCCATTAAGAGGAAGTGAGGACTAGTGGCGGGCATGTATACAATTTCTTCCACAGGAAGCCAACCCAAAGTCCAATTTATTTGTTCTGCAGTGATGGCACGGAGATAGGATGTCCATTCTTCAAACCCTTGTGGTAATCGGAAACCTGAAACCCTCAGGTTATAACCTTTGATGCAGTCTTTGTTTGTAGACATGTAGCGCATACACTGAGGATGGCGACACAAGTGTTCGATCATCTACATTTGTAATAACAAGTTGCACCCTTCGAAGAAATATGCCCCGGCCTTACAAGCCGTGAGGGCTCGGTATATTTCCGACACTACCATAGGAGCAAGGATGCTTTTATCATTGGTAATCAGGACTTTGACAATTCCAGCCACCTTCAGATCGATATTTCTATCTTTTTGGGGAAACACCACAATGCCCAAGAATGCCACCATGAAAGCGAACCGCCTATGCTCATTCCACTTTGCCAGATTTCCTCTACTGCAGACACCACTTTCTGGATCATTGAATCCTCCTATGTGCCCGTACCTCTGGTATATGAATTGCAGGGTAGAAAAACCTCTATCCAGTTCAGCGTATGGGACTCCCTTGCTTATCTTCAACAGATCCATGAATTTGTGTGAATTCACAGCTCTTGGAGCGATCAGGTATTTGTGTCTCAAACCTTCAGTGACGTCCATGTAACCTGCCACTTCTTCTAAGGTTGGGGTGAGTTCAAAATTCGAGAAGCGGAATACGTTGTGGGCCGGGTCCCAAAATATAACCAAAGCCTTTATGATGTCGCATCGGGGCCTGACGTTCAACAAATTAGCCAGACCTCCCAGGTGCAGTTTGATCTTGTCTTGCTCTGACTTTTCCAAATCCTCCCACCATAATCGCACCTCCAAAGGGATTTTGCTCCTAACTGTTACTGGTAAACTTGAACTTATGCTCATTCTTCATGTTTATTGGGGGTGATTAAGGAAAGATCCAGACTCATTGGACTCAAATACCAAATTGACACACCTTTTTTTCCTAGAAAAAATGAAATTTGGTTGTTTCTGAAAAGCATGATGTCACCTTGACTATTTTAAAACTTTTGTTCTTTTGGATTGTACCTATATTTTTTTAAAAAGTAAGTTGGGCCCGATGGGGGTTGCCTACGTATCTCACACCCTGCGAGAATCAAACTGACGTAGTTCGGGCCGAAAACATAAACCAAATTTCGGAAACCATATTTCTCATGACAAACTATTTTTCCTTTTCCGTTCAAAAATGAAACAAAGACTTTTTTCTTTTTCTTTTCTATTTTCTTTGGCTTTTAATAAAACAAATTAATACGGCACGTTTTGTTTATTTTCTCAAAATTCCGGCAGAGTTTCAACCGTTTTGGGTATTTGGTTTTTCCGAAAATAATTAATTCCCTAACCGTTACTTCCTCTTTTTTTTTTCCACAACATTCCCGATATTCAAAAGCCTGTCAGCATGCAAGTCTGAAACAAGTAAATGCATAAAGCAAACAGGATGTAGCAGGATGGTCTTTCATTTCAGGTTGCTAGTCCTAGACGGACCCAACCCCTGTGTTGAGTCCCCTAAGTTAAATGCAACGTGATGCAAATAAGCGTTCCTACTAGGGATACGGCATGAGGTCATGTTATACTAAGCTGTAAAACCTAGGTGTTTGTTCTAGACCTGGCTTACCCGAGCGGACAACTCGAGCCGAGGATGGGAGCTGTGTACCGGTAACCAAAAGGCCATCCGATTTTGCAACTCCTCCGAATCCTCGTTCTATTTTAGTATATGACACTAACAGAAAGAAGTCACGACCAGCGTGCATTCCTCAAGAGAGAGAAGAGAGGGGTTTCAGCACAGTTTATATATACAGCCCAAGTAATATCAAAGCGGTAAGAGCAACATTTTGCACATTTAGGCTAAAACATATAATAAAATCAGATAATAAATAAAGCCAAATAATAACAATTATTCTAAGCTCGAATTCTTAACCCTGAACCAGTGGTTCTGGATAGAAATCCCTAGCAGAGTCGCCAGAGCTGTCACACCTCCTTTTTCCGTACCCGCGAGGGTACAAGGGAGTTTTTTCCAATTAAAGGACAATCGAAACGGGATTTGTTTATTTATTTCAGAGTCGCCACTTAGGAGATTTAGGGTGTCCCAAGTCACCAATTTTAATCCCGAATCGAGGAAAAGGATGACTCCATATTACAGTCTGCATACCAGAAATTCGGATAATGAATTCTGTTAACCCGGGAGAAGGTGTTAGGCATTCCCGAGTTCCGTGGTTCTAGCATGGTCGCTCAACTGTTATATTCGGCTTGATTATCTGATTTTTATACAAATATGAACTTATGTGCAAATTTTAACTCTTGACCGCTTTTATTATTATTTTTTACGAGAATTGCAACGTCGTGAAAATATATCTCAAACCACGTTACATCAATGCACCCGTGGTTATTGACATATCTTGACTCGATTGAGATTTGGATTTGGGTCACATAAATGTGCACCCGAATTAAGGAAAATAAATTATTAAGACGCGCCTAAAGCAACTAACGTATTGTTATTTTGAGGAAGGCCATAAAATTTGCTAAACGGCCTGTCCCGGATTCTAAGTATTTTAATATATACACATTTAGAGGGCCCCACAGCTTCTACATTTTTTGTTTGTCGAGGCTCGTCTCGTTCATTATTAAAATAAAAGAAATTGCAATGTCAAGGAAATGCATCTCAGACCACGTCACAATCAATGTACCCGTGATTAGAGACACACTTCGATTTCGTTGAGATTTGGATCTGTGTCACATAAGTGTGCACCCGAGTTTAAGGAGATAACATTATTAAATACGCGCCTAAAATGATTAGCGTATCATTATTTTGGGAAGGCCGTGGGATTTTGCTAGACGGTACGTTCCGAAGTCTAAGTAATTTTAAAACAAATATTTACTGAGGGCCCCGCGATTTTTGTATTTTCGGCGAGGCTCAACTCATTTTATTTTTAAGGATAAACCTACAGCAACTACATTTCTCTTATTAAGTTCGTCTCTAAAATAAAAGAAAAACTCTTGATTAATTATATGCTGAAAAACGTAACTTATTAATTATTGGTTTACGGCTAATGCGAATGGAAAATTGCGATCGAGTTTGTACAAAGAAAACGGTTTGCATTCTATATTCTATTATTCAACAAAACTGAAACACAGGGTTGACGCACAATAATATCGAAGCAGATTATTTTTAGATGAAGGTACTAGACGTAGGCAACCTTGTTTATTGACGGGCATGCACATGAGGTTCAGTTAGTGGTTCCCTACACGCTTGACACTAGAAAAAAGAACGAAACAATTGAAACCGAACCTATCTAACTTAGTGTGATATTGCTATATGTATGGCTACACGATTTTCCCTTTTTGGCTATACCCAGATTGCCTAGCATGCCTATGAAATATACATTATCTACTGATGAGTTAAGGTGAAGCAAATGTGATTACTGCATTCATTTCAACAGGCCCTATATAAAACCATTGTTGGCCGAGTATCATTACTATCCAGCTGGCCTCTTTCTGACTAACATACCACGATAGATTACCATACCGAACTCCTTATGGACTGAAGACTATTACATTACATAGTTTGAAAACCAAACTTTTCATGTTAGGCACACAAATATTCTACACTACAAACAGCAGGACAATGGTAGCATATTACGTACTAGCGATACACAAAATGGCTCAAATACAATCAATAAAGAGATTTTCAGTTTATAGCTTCAGCTTCTTCAAGAGTGTACTCATGCTTCAAATGTCAACTTCAAACATGGAATTACATCGATTAAGTATGTGTACCCGGATTCAGATAACCAAACAAAAGAAAAGGAAGGGTGTCAGCAGCAAGCAACCAAGCAGCAAACAACACAGCAACAACAACCAACCCCAATGATGAAGCTCAACAAGTGGTCGAGCACCAAGCAAACCAAACCCAGGAAACAGAGTAGTAAAATACAGCCGAGAAAACCAGAATGTTCAATGCAGTAGCAACAGAAATTCAATAACCACAAAGCTCAGCAAACAGCTAACAGCAATCAGCAAAGACAGCTTGACCAACTTGAACTCTTACACAGTTTTCAGACAGTACTCATTCACAGTATTCTGAAATTTCTTTCTGTTTTTTTTTTCTGAAGACTAAAAGTCCAGCCCCTCTTATGTTCTGAAACAACTTATTTATAAGCTAATCCAGGTCAGTCAAGCTGCCTGGATCCTGCCAATTGCAGTCTGCCCATACCCCTTAGCTTCCCATGCCTAAAGGCATCTTCTTGGTAAACTTAATCAGCCCCCATGCTTTTGTCCTATTTCTCTAATCAAGAGTTATGGGTTTAAAGTATTCATTTAATCCCCATGCTCTTATGTTTTGTTCCCCATTGTCATCAAGTTAATAGTATTTTAATTACCACTTGACATATTCTTAAGTTAATCCTGAACACTTAATTAGTTTTTTTTCTTTAACCAAAGCTATCTTACAGACCCTCGATCATTGCTGTCTTGCCCCACCCTTTCATTCTATTGTATCTGCCAGTTACTAGTTCGAATCCCCCTCCCACAGCTAACAAACGACCATTCAACAAAATCAACCAGTAAGAGTTAGGTCGTTTGTTATTTGATGCTGTGAAACTAACGACAACATGTGTCGAGTCGACTTTGCGAGTTATAATGTATACTAACTAATCGCTGATCGACTGAACTCAAAATAGAACAAATGAGTGATTCAGGCATTTTTCCGAACAACGATGGAACTTTACGACACTTAATCATTTGACGACGTTACTCAAATCGACTATACGAACTAATATACGTAACAATTAATCGACAAACAACACAGACTAAACAAGGCACCAATTCATTTCAAAACTCGGGGCATTTAACATGGAGTTTATGAAACTTAACTGGTCGACAACATCAATCGAGGCGACTAAACATCTTATAACACTCAACTAACATTTGAGAAAATAAATCGACCAAACAAAAAGGTCTTTGAAGATGGACAGAAAATAATCAAAAATAATCTAGAACAAATCCACAAACATATGCATAAACCTAAACAAGAGGAAAGAAAGGACGATTACATCGGACACTTACCTCAAACGAAACAGGTTTAGTTTTTTTAGGGTTCTTGAACTCAGATTTGGGATTCGACAAGTTCTGCTTGCATTTGACCGGAACCAAAGCTGATTAGGGCCTGAGGGACGTTAGGGGAGTGACTAGGGTGAATTTGGGGCTCATCCGGTGACTTAAGATTTTGGCTCGAATCTTTGATCGAAGATTCGAGCACCTTGGAGGTGATTCGAAGTTAGGTGATTAGGGATTTGTGTTCAGGGGGGCTCGTAGGTCCAGTGGTGTAACTATGGTAGCCACCGGCACCCTGGCCGCCGGATTTATGCTGAAAGGGCACCAGGGCGGCTGCTAGGGTTTCGGGGGTTTGGGGTCCCTTCTGAGAGAGATGAAGGAACGGGGGTGGGTGCTTGGATAGGGGGCGGGGGTAAAAGGGTTAGGTTTATATATGCATTGAGGGTTTAGATCCTGGCCGTTGGATCAAGTGAGATCTAAGGCCATGATCTATTCACTTGGGAAGAACGACGTCGTTTAGGTGTGTGGTGGGTGAGACCGGGTGGGGAACTAGACCGGGTCATGTTAAACGGATCTGGGGGTGTGATCCTGGCCGTTGATCCATTTGAGATCAACGGCCCAGCTTAACCGGGACAAAACGATGCCGTTTGGACACCTTTAAGGGGACGGACCATTTTGCTCATTGGGCCAGCTTGTTTTGGGCCTATTTTTGTTTAATTTTCTGGCCCAAAACCGAGTATCCTCCTTTCTTTTCCACTTTAATTTAAACAAAACTCTTAAATAAAACAAAATAAAATTATACACCCACAAATTAACATTTAATGAGAATCAACCATTGACAAGAAACACTTATGCATATATTTTGATTTTCTTTTTTTTTTTCTTTTGGAGTAATTCCTGTGAAGCAAAAATCACGTGCTTACATCCCCAAGCTAGGCAAAACATCAAAAACATGCGGAAGGCGATAAAACCTGCTGATAGAGCCATTGACATGTTGGAGAGTGAGTACGAGCCCTCCCGGGAGATCTCTTCGGACTCTGTGACAGAATATATCACTGACTGGCCGGAGAGGCATAGACTGAGAGATACACCTCCAGCATTCCTCACTGCCCAATCATCAGTGAACATCTCTTCTAGGTCATCTGAGGGCTCAGGTGATGGTAGTGGGGAATACTCCACCTCTCCCACAACTTCATTATCTGGAGAAGGTGCAGTAGGTGATGAGGAGGAAGTAGTGGGAGACGAATAGTTGGAGAAGGGAGTGAACCTCAGGTTGGCGGGTTTTCTAGAACTAGGAAACCGGAGGTATGGCAGGACCGGTTCATAAGTGAGGTAGCATATCATAAATTCCGGGAATGGTGGCCGGTGAGGAAGTTGATCCCGGAGAGGAGTTTTATTGATAGAGACTTGCTACCTCACAACCCCAACATGAGGAGACAGTTTAGGACAAGAGTTGGCTAGGAACATTTTCTAGATGAGTGTGTGGATGCCAACGAACACTTGGTCAAGGAATTTTACAGCAACATAGCCCACATCAAAAAGGGCTCCAAAGTGACCAAGGTTCGAAACCTGAAAGTGTTGTTCGACGGGAAGACAATTAATGACTATCTTGGGTTTAATGAGGAAGATGAGACCCTATACATGGCTAATATAGAAATAGGTGAGGAGGTCCGCCCATGGTTGGCACAGTACCTGGCAATCCCAGGTACTACTCCAGATTGGTTGACTGCTGGAGTCAAAATTCTGAGGCGTAGTTTGAATTTTGAGGCACGAGGGTGGGATACCTTTGTATGTAGTAGGTTGGACCCCACAACGCATGACAACTACCTCCCTCTCCACTGAGTTGTGTTAGTGGCTTCGATCATGGTGGGGTACCCAATTGATGTAGGGAATGTGATATCGCGGATTATTACTATTGTGGGTGCAGAGCATGACAAAAACTACCCATTCCCCAGTTTCCTTACTATGTACTTCCGAGACCTGAAAGTGGAGAAGAGGCCCTTCGACATCAAAGTCAAAGTGAAGGCCTCTTTCTCCTGGTACATCATGCAGGGGGATGACAACCCCAAGAGCAAGAATTTCAAGAGTACAGTTACTGCTCCAACTGGCCAGTCTGAAGAGCTAGTTGTGGTAGTGACTCCAGCTGAGCCTGCCTCTACTTCCACTGTTTCCCCTTCTGGTCCATCCAACTCAACAGACCCGGAGATTCCATCTTCCCAGGCCCATCCTATTACTGCCCACCGACTGAGCCAGGCACTTCTGAGTATCAACAACTGGATGCAGACTGCCTCATCCAAGTTGTCCATCCTGACTACCACGGTAGAGGCTCAGTCAGCACCTCCAGCCCTACAGGTTTCCCACTCGATAGAGGATGCTTTGAAAGAGATTTTAGACAACCAAAAGAAAATCCTCGACACTCAGAAGGTGCTCACAGATGCAGTTGCTTCACATAGCCAGTCTCTTAAGGAGCTTGCTAGGGAGCACAAGAAATTGAGGAAGACGCGGGCTTCCAAGGAGTCTTTGAAGGCGCTGAGGATTGATGTTGATCGGTTGAAGGTAGACCAACTACCTTTGGACTTATTGCTCGATGATCCTATGCCAGCAGCTCATCCCCAGCTAGAGCAGTCATAGAGGCCTCCCAAGAGGAAGCGGATGATTCCTAGAGCGGATGATGCAGTCATCTAGTTGGCCGACCCACTAGAGGCTTCCTCCATTCAGCCCCAAGATTCACTTCAGGAGCCTATCTAGGTCCAGGCCTAGGTCCCAGCAGGCTACCGAGAACCAGTCTGAAGTTTCCAAGCACAGTGAGGACCCTGGGACCACTCAGGAGCCTATGCAGACAGACATGCCATAGGGATTCCCTATATCCTTTTTCCTTTCTTTTTTGATGTTTTATTTGGTTTAGTTGGCATTGGGGACAATGCCAGCTTTCATTTAAGGGGCAGGCCCTACATTCGAATGATTGTATATATTTGACATTTACATTTTTTATGCTTTCTTTATCTTTTCATCTTTGGGTTGTATATAATTTTAACATTCGTACATTTATCGCACTTTTATTTTACTTTGGGTCTGTATATAAAGTTATGTTACGTTGTACATATTCATCCCATCTATTGTATATTCAAATACCCTCTTGTATATATTCATTCTACTTTCCGCAAATTTTTCATCCTTAGCTTCTTATTTGTGATTCGTAGCTTCTTGTTTCTAAATTTTGCAATAAGCCTTTGGTTTTCTTAATGCCACGATTCTTTCCAAAGGTGGAGTGTTGTATGAATCGGGTGGCTCTTCCCAATGATGGATGGCGTGACAACCTTCTTAAGGGTTTGAGTCCGTTTTTCTTTTCATTTTTAGTAGTTAGTAGTTAAGGGGGCCTCAAGCAAAGCTTCACTTGGGCCTAACACATTTGCCTTCGATCTTATGGTCAAAAATAAATTGTTGTGTTTAGGATGGTGAAAGTAGTGACCTTGAGACTCTTGTATTGACCGATAATCATCAAGTGATTTTTCGGACCATTGTGTGCTCAAATCTTATCTAAGGTTGTTGTGGGCCTCGGACTCTGCGTCTTTAGCAATCCCATAGCTTGTGTGGTGAGTAATCGCATTGCAAGTCCAAGTCCCGAGCCATTGGTCTAGAACTTGCCCTGAATGTTTGTTGAGGCGAAATCCTAAGTGAATTATGACTTGAGACATGATTATAGGCTCTCCTTGGTCCAAATGATAGTTGAACACACCCATAAACTACCAATGATAAGATCCCTAGTTAACCCTTTTGAGACTTAGACCTATTTCCTTCAAGAACCATGATACAAGCCTATACCCATTCTGAAAAATACCCTCTCTTAGCACCCGATCTTTCCTTTAGCATATGACAAAAGTATAAGTGGGGGGGGGAGAGATGAGGATTGCAACAAAGTCGTAAAAACACAAAAATGGAGAAAAGGAAAGGCAATGAAAAAGAAAGAAAAACAAAAAGACAAAAAGAATGTTCAATGTGAAAAAGAATAAAAAGGGATTCAAGAAAAGCAAAGAATGAAAAAAGGTTTGAAATGCATAAGAAAGAGTGACAGTGCATCTCTCTAACCCCTTAGAAAGAAGTGAAATGACTCAAAGAGTCAAGTGAATGGATGCCAAATGAATCAAAAGAAGTGCTTAAGGGAAGATGGAACCTACTTAGACCGAAACATTCCCTACCCTGAACCAAAAGCCTTCACAATGTCTCCACAAAAGCCCTATATGATCTTGAGTTGAATGAAGCTTACATTAGTGGATACTCACATAAGGGACAAACATATGGTACCTAGAGCCGGACTTATGACTTTTTCTTGAGAGAGATGAGTGAACTTCTAGTAACCTCATTTTGAGTGCCACTATTCTAAAGGTGAGGTTTGCTTAGGGAGAGTTGAGGATGTGTAAGTTTGGGTTCCACAATGACCGAAGTAATAGGAAAGAGTTCTTTAATGTGTTGAGTCAATTCTTGATGCTCTTGTGTCGCACTTAATCCATGGTGTTTCAAGGAGTAAAAGTTGTTAATGATCATTTGTATTGAGGGCAATTGTTAGTCCCAACTGATGCTAGATGAGGTTACTTTAGGTCAGCTGAAAATTTCTTGGATTTTCCCTTAAGGGGTGGGTCTTATTTTGTTTGCTTGAGGACAAGCAAAAGCTTAAATTTGGGGGAGTTGATACCTAGGGATTTTAACGCATTTTATACTCTTTCTTGCTTATGCTTTGATTAGAAATTCATACAAAATAGTCCCAAAAGGCTCACAAGTTGTGCTTGATTGCAGGTTTGATCAACAAAGTGACAAAATGTCAAAGATCAGCTCAGAAAGGAGTGAAACTTGCACAAGTCCCAAGACAAGACAAAGCTCAAGCAAAATAGGCCCAGTGCGGCCGCACACCATTCTGTGCGGTTCGCACTAGGGGATTCAGAGAGGTTGACATTCAGGCACAAAGGCAATGCGGCCGCACTAGGTTTTGTGCGGTCCGCACTGAAGTTAATGCGGCCGCACTTGACTTAGTGCGGTTCGCAGACCCAAGAATCATAGAGATGCCAGTTTTGAAGTTTTAAGCCAATGCGATTCGCAGTCCATTCTGTGCGGACCGCACTAGAAGCCTCCGCGGCCGCAGTCCGTTCTGTGCGGTCCGCATTGCCCGAGTTCAGAGAGTTGGATTTTGAAGTCAAGAGCCCTAGTGCGACCGCACTACATTTTGTGCGGTCCGCACTAACCTTGCAGGGGCATTTTTGTCCAGAATTTTTAGCTTAGTATAAATATCTTCTTTTCCCATTTTTAGGGTATCAGATATTGTAATTAAGCAGTTGCGCTCGTAGGTTCGAGATTCTTAGCTATTTTGGGCAAATTTATCTACTTTTCATCATTGAATCTTGTTTTTTACCTTAGTGATTAATTAATATTAGTTGTTCTTCATCTATTTCTTGTTTTTCTTCTTCAATTATGAGTAGCTAGACCCATACGCTAGGGTTGTGGCTCAACCCTAATATGGGTAATTGATGGGTCTTGTATTTTAGGGCTAAATTGACTATGACTGTTTGATATTTGGGCCAATTTCATGGTTAATTGTTGAATTAGTGGTTGCAAACACTAGTTTGTGTTTAGTTGACTTGGGCTCTTCTTGAGAATGAGAGCCTAAGTCTACGAAATTGGTCCAACAAGGAATTAGGGCGTACTCAAGAGATTGATAGTCCCAATTAAAGGGTTAAACCTCGAGAGAGTAATACCCGACTTGAACCTTAGTTGCTTGTGTATATTTGCATACCCAATTGGTTTTGAGAAAGTCAATTCGGGAAAAATCACTCGAACCACCGAGAGGTGTAGAGTGGGTAAAGTCGCGCAACGGTTATATCATACTCCCCAACTATGTCAATTGTGCCTTAGATTCAAGTACCCGTCAATTGACCACCTAGGCGAAAGTCACTATCCTAGTGCCTTCTAAACCATTTGAACAACCCGTAGCATTAACTCTTAGCTTAATCTAGTTGCATTTACCATTTGTAGTTTGATAATAGTAGAAGTAAAACGAAAACCCCAAAAATGATTAGAAGTGTAATTTGGAACATATATGCAATCCTAAACTAGATAGATACTCGATTCCAAATTCTAGCTCTCTATGGAAATCGATTCCGAAGCTGCTCCGACCCTCTCTCGCTACTCAATAGTAGTGCGGAGTAGGTTGCGATCAATAGCTAAGTAACCTTTCTCCATCCTTCGGTTTAGCCAGTAACGGTGGGTTTGAAAAGTATGCTTTTAGATTTTTGAGTGCTTGTTGATATTCATCAGCCCACTCAAATTGGTTTTGCCTCTTCAATGCTGAAAAGAACTTAAAACTTTTCTCCGAAGATTTAGAAATAAATCTTCCCAAAGCTGCTATCCTACCTATCAGCCTCTGCACCTCCTTTCTACTCGCGAGTGTGTCCGGTAATTTCTTCAATGGATTTGATTTGTGCATGGTTTACTTCTATACTGTTGTTAGAATCAAGGAAACCTAAAAACTTACCTGAAGACATGCCAAATGCATATTTTTCGGGATTTAACTTCATATTGAATTTGCGGAGAATCTGAAAAGTATTTGACAAATGTTGGATATGATCCCCCGCCTGTGCTGACTTGACTAACACGTCATCGATGTAGACTTCCATAGTTTTTCCCAAGTGTTCTTGAAATATATTTTTTACCAATCTTTGGTACGTGGCTCCAGCATTTTTTAGTCCGAAAGGCATGACTTTATAATAGTAAGTCCCCTTGTCTGTGATAAAGGAAGTTTTTTCCTCATCTAAAGGATCTCTCTTTATTTGATTATATCTGAATAGGCATCTCAAAAACTCAAAACTCATGTCCTGCAGTAGAATCAATTAGTTGATCTATATGTGGTAAAGGAAATGAGTCTTTAGGACAAGCTTTATTCAAGTCATTATAATCTACACAAACTCACCATTTCCCATTATTTTTAGACACCACTACAGTATTGGCTAACCAATTAGGATATTTTACCTCTCGGATAGAGTCGATTTTTAAAAGCTTTTGTACCTCATCCTGAATCACCTGGTTTTGAAGGATCCTTGCTTATGTTTCTTCTGTTTGACAGATGGATATGTTGAATCTTCATTTAGCTTATGGGTCATCACCTCCGGTGGTATACCTGTCATATCTGAATGCAACCAAGCAAAGCAGTCTGTGTTAGCTTTTAAGAATTCAATTAACTTACCTTTCATCTGTAGGCTCTGGTTGCTTCCGATGTAAACTTTTCTGTCCGGCCAATGTATATATAGCACCACCACTTTGAGTTCCTCAATTGTTGTTTCGATGTTTTCATTCTCTTCTGGCTCTTGAATGAAATCAGGCCTTGAATCTACGTCCGTTTTCCTAACTTCAGTTGAGGTTTGTGCTGCTAAATCCTCAATTGAATTCTTTAATTGCTATTTTTTTGTCTGCACCATCGTTAGTTATGCTCGAATCCACCACTGAATTGATACTTTTGGAAGCCTGCTGATCACCACGGATTTATCTAAACCCTAATTGTTAAGGGAACTTTATAACTTGATGTAAAGTAGATGGAACAATATCCATATCATGAATCCAAGGTCTGTCAAGAATCGTGTATGTATCTATCAATTGAAATTTTGTATTTTTGAAAATTCTTTCTGCAAATGTGGTAAGCACTATTTCCCTTTTTGTAACAATGCTTGAATTGTTGAATCCAGATAAGGTACGTGCTTTGGGAACCATTTTGTCATCAACTTGCATCCCGTTTACCACCCTCAGAAGAATGATATTTATGGAGCTACCTGGATCAATCAAAACTCATTTTACATTAGTATCATGTACAAGTAAAGATATTACCAGTGCATCATTGTGAAGGATCATCATGCCATCTGCATCTGCATCATCAAACATTATACCGTCTTCTTCCAAAACTTGGAGAACTCTCTTTCCATGGGTAACCGTGACTTTTGATGTCTTTTTCGCAGCCGTATATGTCACACTGTTGATCTCCTCACCGCTGCTTATCACATTAACTGTCCTTTTTGTTGATAGAGCTTTTGGAGGCTCTTGTCTATTCTTCATATACGTTTGCTTACCCTTCTCACTGAACAAGTCAGTTAAATAACCTTGTTTTAACAAATGTACAATTTCACCCTTTAGCAGTCTGCAATTTGTTATTTTATGATTGTGGTCGTTATGAAACTCGCACCAAAAATCTGAATTTCTTTGCTAGGGTTCGATCTCATTTCTTTTGGCCACCGCACCTTATCTCCCATAATTCTTAAACAGCTACCAACTCAGAAGTGCTGATATTGAAGCTATAATCACCAATCTTTGCCTTTGTATTAACATCTCCATCTCGCGCATCTTGCTCTTTCCCGAACTTGGATGATGAACCCGTGTCTCTGTCTCTTGATCTAGAACCATACCTTGGATTTTCTTATTTAGAGCATGAATCTCGTCCTATTGGTCCCATGTAAGGTTCTTACCTGTTCTTACTGGACCTTTTTTTAATTTCTGGTCACCTCGAACTTGTTCTTTCATCACCCCATGATCGAGTGATGATGTCTTACACTATCCGCAGCTTCGTACTATACCTGTTGTAAATATCATTCCAAGTTGTAGCAGGGAATTCTCGTAAGCTTTCCTTGAGTCACCTCGTGGCTTTTGAGATTTTTTCATTTAAGTTACTTGCAAATGCCATGGCCGCCCAATTATCAGGCACCCGCGGTGACATCATTCTTTCACGCTGAAATCTATTCACAAATTCCCTGAGTAGCTCCGTATCTCCTTGTTTTATTTTGACGATGTATTTCATCCTCTTCTCAACCTTTTGAGCTCCTGAATGTGCTTTTATAAATGAATCTGCAAGTTCAGCAAAAGAATCAATAGAATTTTCTGGTAAAAGAGAATACCATGTTAGTTCTCCTTTCGTGAGTGTTTCGCCAAATTTTTTAACCAGCACTGACTCAATTTCTAGCTTGGTTAAATCATTACCTTTTACGCCAGTTGTAAATGTAGTTACATGATCTTGTGGTTCAGTTGCTCCATCATGCTTTGAAATATCGGGCATTTTGAACTTCTTTGGAATCAGCAAGGGAGCTGCACTTGGATTCCATGACTATTGTGAATATTTGTCAATATCCACTCATTTAATCACAGGTGGCACACCAGGTATTTGTTCTATGCGATCGTTTTGCTCCTTGAGTTGCTTCTGCAAAGTTAGTACTAAACTTTTTAAATCAGAATTATTTGGTGTACCTGACCTTTCATCACGAGATTCGATGGGAGTTCCTCCGCTTCACGAATTAGCAAGTCCCGAGCGTGGGTTTACTATGGTTGCAGTGTTGTTTGGAGGTGGAGTTGGTGGCACAGTTGGCAATCCACTGACAAAAGCTTAAGGAGCATTGTTGACGTGTTTTGCAATTAGTTATTTTAATGCATCCTCGGCAGTTTGCTCATCCCCTTGTTGATCATTCATGTGTGATGTTGATCTTTGAGGTGTCCCCTCTCGGGATTGTCGAGGAGAATTTTGAGGCGAAGGATTTGAGTTCCTTCCTCCTGTTGATTCTGTTGATTCAGTTGGTTGTTGTCGTTGGCAGTTGACATGATTGTTTGACATAAAAGTAAATTTGGAAAGTGAAAAGATTATTAGATTCCCGGCAACGGAACCAATTTGTTTAACCAAAAATATATCTTTCGGTCAAAGTCTAATTTTAGAAGAATACGGACTACTGATAACCAAGTTTAGCTGCACTTTCTCAATGGTATCAAAGGAAAATAATAAGAATAATTAAGGAAATAATTGATTGCAAAGTCAAAGTAGAGAATTTCGTTTACGGAAAATAAACGCCTTTCCTAATTATGCTCCACTTAAGTTTAATATTTTTGAAAATCTTTTTGAATATAGTCCTTCAATTCTTTTGAAAATCTTCTTCACTGGCAAAGATAATGTTCAACTTATCTTGCTGGAGAGCAAAATATTGGATTGCCTATAGAAAGAAGCTTAGCTTCATCTTTGAATTTCTATTGTGATGGGTTAATAGAGATATGCCAAAGGTTTTGGGTGGGCGTATGGTACACTAGCACATGGTACACGACGCGTGGCTGCAAATTCCTCCAGGTCTTGGCAGGGCAAACGTAAACCAAAAAGCATGGCCTCGTTTATGGTATCATACGCTCTTTTGATGTTTGCATGGCATGATTTATGTATGTGGTCAATTCGAGGACAAGTGCATTGGTACGTATCACATGGTTGATTATGTCGCTAGCATATGTCATTGGATGTGGTTTATGTCGCTGGCCTAATCATTGAGAGTGCCCTATATCATTGTCCTATGTCTTCAGGTGCGACCTATGATGTTGGACTATATCACTAGAGGCGGTCAATGCCTATGGCCCGTAGCAAGGCAGAGAAAGGTTACTGCTGTAAGTCAGCCAACGGTGCGCAGTGGGTAAGTCAGCATGTAGTGTGGGACATGGTAGCCTACATGACCTATGATGTTCTACATTAATAGTTGTCACGACCCGAATCTTTTACCTTCGAGATCGTGATGGCGCCTAACATTACACTCGCTGGGCAAGCCAACGTTACAAATTTTTTCACCTTTTCCCTTTATCCTTTTATAATTAAAATTTAACAAAACTAAATCAACGGAAAAAAAGCGGAAGTACATGATTTAACTGATTGCCCTCATACTATTAACAAAAGTCAAAATAGATACCACCCATAAACTTGTGTCACAACTCACAAACATTCTATGAATACTACAAGTAATGGTTTGAAAGAAAATACATCTATCTTGAAGAAAGTAAAACAGAAATAAAGTAAAGATAGGAGGGGGCGCCAGGGCCTGTGGACGCCTACAGGACTACCTTGGATCTCCTGAGTGAAATATCAGCAACCGACCTCTCGATCAGCCACTACCAGCTTCGAAATCATCACAGAAAGTGCGGAGTGCAGTATCGGTACAACCGACCCCATGTACTAGTAAGTGCCGAGCCTAACCTCGGCGAAGTAGTGACAAAAATACGGCGGGGCATAAATAATATATATCCTACAACAATTTATAATATGGCAAAAAGAAGATACAAAATGAAATATGGCAGTAACTTGCATTAAATAAATACGGAACCCAGTCGTTCTACCAATACTAAGCTATAACCAATCCTTAAAAGAGTTTCAACACCACAATAATGAATCTCAGCAAAAGAAGGATACATGAACAACAAATGATGCGGCACACATCCCGGTCCCACCATATTATCAATAACGCTATGAGCATTCACCCTTATTACTCCTTGTTGCGGCATGTAACCCGATCCCACCAGTCCACCCTTATTACTCCTCAATATACCACCCTTATTACTCCTATTGCAGTGTGTAACCCAATCCCACCTGTCCACCTTTATTACTCCTTGTTGCGGCGCACAACCCGATCCTACCAGACAATCAAATGTCACCTTTATTCCTCCTATTGCGGCGTGTAACCTGACCCCATCATATCAGTACCAAATCACAAAAATAAAATAAGTATTTCACAGTTTAGCTCAAACCCTCACAACATTTATACCTCAAATCATAACAACGGGAGATCTATACCATTATGAAACTTCAACAGTTAATACTACACAGCGAGACTGACTAAAGTATACCATGAAGCATCAATAAACTAGCGTAAACCAATAATTCAATATAATGAAACTACAGAACAATTAATACCTTCAATAGAGAAAACAACATTTAACAAGAAGCAATTAGACATGTAAGCATTAATAAGCAAGTAGCAGTTAAGATAGGAAAGCAATATATAAGGAAACAAAGAAGGGAACAGGCTAAACAGATAATTTGGCGGCGTATAGGTACTCGTCACCACACCTATACACCACACACATGGAATTTCACATAGCAAATAAGTCGGGGATCCCTAATCCCTCAAGTCAAAGTTAGACCAAATACTTACCTCAAGCTAACGGGTATTTCAAAGCTCAATTACCGCTTTACCTCTCGATTCCACCACCAATCCACTCGTATCTAGTCATAATTAACTTAATAACATTAATAAATGCTAAAGAAATCAATTCCAATGTATAATTATAGGCTTCCCAACATTTTCCCCAAAAAGTCAAAACCCGACCCCGGGCCCGCTTGGTCCAAACTCGAAATTCAGATCAAAATCCGATTACCCATTCCCCCGAGCCCGGATATACAATTGATTTTAGAATCCGACCTCAATTTGATGTCTAAATCCCTAAATTTCGAAATCCCTAATTTCTACCCAAAATTCACCAATTCCACCATGAAAACCTTAAATTCTAGGATGAAATCTTGTGAAAAGAAGTAAAAGATTGAAACAAATGAGTTAAGAATCATTTACCTATGATTTGGGGAAGAACTATTCTTTGAAAAATTGCCTCTTGAAGTTTAGGTTTTGAAAAATAGGAGAATGAATGAAAAATCCCATCCAAAAATCGATTTGAACAGTTGCAGGTATCACATTTGTGATCACAGGTTCGCAAATGCGAACTCGCAAATGCGAAGATTGGCCTGGCCTGCTAGCATCGCAAATGCGAACCAGTGTTCGCAAATGCGGCATGTTCTCATTGCAATTGCGATACTGAGCTTCGCAAATGCGAATGTCCCCTTCCCAGCCTTCTGATCGCAAATGCAAAATATCTTCGCAAATGCGATGTTCGCATTTGCGAGTACGAAGTCCGCAAACCTGAAGCACACTAGCAAAATTCCTTAAGTCCAAATCACTCTATAGCCTATCCAAAACTCACCCGAGCCCTCGGGGCTCCAAACCAAACATGCACATAAGTCTTAAAATATCATACGAACTTGCTCATCACCAAAATAACACCTAGAACTACGAATTCAACACCAAAACACATAAAATTTTCAAGATAGTTTCAAAACTTCTTTTCTCAACCAAAGGTCCGAATCATGCCAAATAAACTCCGTTTTTCACCAAATTTCACAGACATGATATAATTATCATATTAAACCTATACCGGGTTCCAAAACCAAAATATGAGTCTGATACTAATGAGATCAAACATTTACTAATTTCTCAAAACCTTTGGAATTTCGGTTTAACAATTTTTATCAAAAATTCATTTCTCGGGCTAGGTAACTCGGAATTCGATTCCGGGCATACGCCCACGTCCAATATTTTATTACGGACACTCTAGGACCGTCAAAACAGGGGTCCGAGTCCATTTACTCAAAATATTGACCAAAGTCAACTAAAATCAACTTTTAAAGGTAAAAATTATTATTTTCTCGAATTTTCACATAAAGGCTTTCCAAAATTGCGCCCGAACTACACACGCAAATCGAAAAGGGAAAAAGGAGGTTTTTAAGGCTTTAGAATACGGATTCGACTTCTAAAACAAGAGATGACCTTTTGGGTTATCACATTCTCCACCTCTAAAACAACCGTTCGTCATCGAACGGACATAGAAAAGTATCTGAGTCGGTGAAAAGATGGGGATATCTGCTCCGCATATCGGATTCGGAATCCTAGGTAGCTGCCTCAACAAGCTGACCTTTCCACTGCACATGAACTAAAGGATAACTCTTTGATCTCAACTGACGAACCTGTCGGCCTAGAATAGCTACCGGCTCCTCCTTGTTGGTCAAATCCTTGTCCAACTGGACAGTGCTGAAATCTAACATGTGGGATGGATCGTCGTGATACTTCCAAAGCATGGACACATGAAACACTGGATGCACTGCTGATAAACCTGGCAGAAAGGCAAGTCTGTAAGCCATCTCTCCCACCCGGTCAAGGATCTCAAAAGGCCCGATGAACATAGGGCTTAACTTGCCCTTCTTCCCAAATATCATCACGCCCTTCATGGGTGACACTCGAAGCAACACCCTCTCTCCGATCATGAATGCCACATCACGAACCTTACGGTCAGCATAACTTTTTTGCCTAGACTGAGAGGTACGAAGTCTGTCATGAATGATGTTAACCTTATCCAAGGTATCTTGTACTAAATCTGTATCCAACAACCAAGCCTCCCCCGGCTCAAACCATCCAACCGGCGATCAACACCGTCTACCATACAATGCCTCATAGGGAACCATCTAGATGCTCGACTGATAACTGTTATTGTAGGCAAACTCCACTAATGGCAAGAACTAATCCCAAGAACCTCCAAAGTCAATAACACATGCGCGGAGCATATCCTCCAAAATCTGAATGGTACGCTCGGACTGTCCGTCCGTCTGAGGATGAAATGTTGTGCTCAACTCGACCTGCTTACCCAACTCATGTTGTACTGCCCTCCAGAAATGTGAGTAAACTGCGTACCTCGGTCATAAATGATAGATACGGGCATACCATAAAGACGAATGATCTTACGAATATAGATCTTTGCCAATCGCTTTGAAGAATAGGAAACTGCCATAGGAATGAAATACGCTAACTTAGTCATCCTATCCACAATAACCCATACTGCATCGAACTTCCTCTGAGTCCGTGGGAGTCCAAAAATGAAGTCCATAGTGATACGCTCCCACTTCCACTCAGGAATCTCAATCTGCTGAAGTAAACCACCAGGTCTCTGATGCTCGTACTTTACCTGCTGACAATTCAAACACCAAGCTACATATGCAACAATATCCTTCTTCATCCTCCTCCACCAATAATGCTGCCGCAAATCCTGATACATCTTAGCGGTGCCCGGATGAATGGAATACCGAGAACTATGGGCCTCTTCTAATATCAACTCACAAAGTCCATCCACATTAGGCACACAAATACGACCCTGCATCCTCAAAACTCCATCATCTCCAACTATAATCTTCTTGGAATCTCTGTGCCGCACTATGTCCTTAAGGACAAGCAAATGAGAGTCATCATACTGCCAATCTCTGATACGCTCAAATAATAAAGACCGAGCGACTGTACAAGCTAGAACATGGCTGGGCTTAGAAACATCCAACATCATGAACTGATTGGCCAAAGCCTGAACATTTAATGCAAGCGGTCTCTCACCGACTGGAATATACGCAAGGCTGCCCATGCTGGCTGGCTTCCTACTCAAAGCATCAACCACCATATTGGCCTTCTTGGGATGATATAAGATGGTGATATCATAGTCTTTCAATAGCTCCAACCACCTTCACTGCCACAAATTAACTCTTCTGCTTGAACAAATACTGCAAACTCTTATGATCCGTAAACACCTCATACGACACACCATATTGATAATGCCGCTAAATCTTCAGCGCGTGAACAATGGCTGCTAGCTCCAAATATTGAACTGGATAATTCTTCTTGTGAATCTTCAACTGTCGCAAAGAATATGCAATAACCTTGCCATTCTGCATCAACACCGCACCAAGTCCAATACGAGATGCGTCACAATATACTGTATAGGGACTTGAACCTATGGGCAATACCAACACCGACGCTGTAGTCAAAGCTGTCTTGAGCTTATGAAAGCTCGCCTCACACTCGTCCGACCACCTGAACGGGGCACCCTTCTGGGTCAACCTGGTCATCGGGGCTGCTGTAGATGAAAAACCCTCCATAAACTGACAGTAATAAACCGCCAAACCTAAGAAACTCCGGATCTCTGTAGTTGAGGTGGGTCTAGGCCAATCCTTGACTGCCTCAATCTTCTTAGGATCCACCTGAATACCCTCTGCTGATACAAAGTGACCCAAGAAAGCAATTGAACTCAACCAAAACTCACATTTTGAAAACTTAGCATATAACTGACTGTCTTTCAGAGTTTGAAGAACGACTCGAACATGCTGCTCATGCTCCTCTCGGATGCGGGAGTAGATCAAGATATCATCAATGAAAACAATCACAAAGGAATCCAGATAAGGCTTGAACACTCAGTTCATCAAATC
Source organism: Nicotiana tabacum (assembly GCF_000715075.1). Classification (NCBI taxonomy): domain Eukaryota; kingdom Viridiplantae; phylum Streptophyta; class Magnoliopsida; order Solanales; family Solanaceae; genus Nicotiana; species Nicotiana tabacum. Next base: position 14,916,370 of record NC_134100.1, read on the forward strand.
CATAAATGCTTCTGGGGCATTTGTCAACCCAAATGACATCACTAGAAACTCATAATGCCCTTACCGAGTTCGAAAAGCTGTCTTAGGGACATCGGATGCCCTAATCCTCAACTGATGGTACCCAGATCGCAAATCAATCTGCGAAAACACTTTGGAACCCTGAAGCTGATCAAATAAATCATCAATCCTCGGCAATGAATACTTGTTTTTTATGGTGACTTTATTCAACTGCCGATAGTCTATGCACATCCTCATTGATCAATCCTTCTTCTTAACAAAAAACACTGACGCACCCTAGGACGGACACTAGGTCTAATAAAGCCCTTATCAAGCAAGTCTTATAACTGCTCCTTTAATTCCTTCATGTCACGCCCCAAAATTCGAGGAGTGTGACCGGCGCTCAACCGAGTAAACTTGACTGAGCAAGCATGTTAGGTTTCATACTACCCAGTTCCGTCTTTGAATAAAGAGTAATGTACATCATAAATAAAATTCTATAAGCATGTCTTTGGAGATTTCCATTTCATTTCAATTAACAACTTCGTTCATAATTTTGAAAATATTACAAGTTTTATACAACATTGCCAAACATCAATATTTCTACTTTAATTCCAATACCCGACACTACCCACAACCTGTCTACGGAGCCTCTAAATACAAATGAAGAGTAATATGGAAATGCCGGCAACAAGGCTCCGGCTATACCTCAAAATACAAAGTACATGATAAACAGGACCCCAAAATGAAGTGGGGCTCACAAAGTCCGCTGAAAGGAAGATGCATCACTAGGTGCGACCAACACTGCCTGCTATGGAAACACCTACATCCATTTAAAGATGTAGCGCCCCCGACAAAAGGGACGTTAGTGTCGTCGAATAGCACTAGTATGTATAACTAAACACCATCTCAATAGAAAGAACTATCATACAAGAACAAATAAATCATAAACACCATCTCAATAGAAAGAACTATCATACAAGGACAAAGAAATCATAATGATTCAACAAAAGCTTTAAACAATCACCACATCATCAAATAAAAGAGATCACATAGCTTTCATATAATTTCCATACCTCTAGGTTGACCACATCATCAAATAAAAGGAATCACATAGCTTTCACATAATTCCATACCTCTAGGTTGGGACATTTCAAAACTTTGCATCATCGTTCACAATAATTCACAATGCCACTGTTCATAATACCATTATTCACAATATGCACATCATAACCAACTCCCAATTTCAATCACAATTTCTGTGCCAATATATATATACATATTCCACCGTGAATCTTAGCAAGGAGTCTGATCTCGGCCCGATCGGCTTGGTCGTCTTATTTGAGACATGTACCTCAATCACACTTTCATTGTCACTTTCCAATCTCAATATCAGCATAATACCACCATGTGTGCGTCATGGCGTCCGATCACGGCCCGATCGGCTAGGCCGTCTTACCAAGACATTTTCCTTTTTTCAACAATCATCTCATTTCAATATTTATTTCACATATCAATTCATCGGCACTTGGGGCTACAATCAATACATCTTACTTGGCACTTGGCCGTATTTCAAAATTCGAGTACATATAGAATATTTCAACAGGTCAAGTACACATGAGAGGAAACATGAATCATGGTCATATAGAATATTTCAGAAATAATACACCTCAAGTTCATTATCAATGGAACTTCAAACACAAAGGGTTCTTCCAAAAAGGAGGGGACACACCAAACCATAATAGAAACACACATCAAGTCATAAACAAGCAATTACACCAATTATTCTTGAATTACTCCTTTTCCATCACGACAATATACAATTTACACATCGGTGTATGTAACAACTTGAATCACATTGGAGGTACTTATAAGGCAAATCATTATCTCGAACAACCACTTTATTGTTGAAGTCATTTACGGAAAGTGAAGTCAAGGCTCATTTCATAATCTATTTCATATTTTCTCATGTCATATACATCACCAGGCACAATTATAACTCAAGCTCTTGGCATGTTGGCCACACTCTATTTCCCAAAGTCATTTGGTTTATTTCAAACATCTTTATAAATAGAGGATTTTACATAGTTTGGCATAACAATCTCAATTTCAATCTTGATTTAAGGTCTAGGCATTTCAATACATGATTCATGTTCTCCGCACCTTTTTAAATCATCAAGAATAGCACATCGATCATATTGAGGCACACCTTTCACGTATATAAAGTTGCAACACCAATTCATGTGGAATTAACAATCAATACATCAGCCCAACTTTAATTTTACCGCATTTACACAAATACCAACGGAGCTCAATTTCTAAAAAGAGGGGGTTTTAGCCATACATACCTTAAAGAGCTTTTCCTTAAGTTACTACAATGTTCCGGAAATTCTAGCAATGCCAATCTACTTCGAGACATAACAAAATTGAATACAAATTAGGAAGATATTCATAATTCTAGCTCATTTGAGCATTTTATCAAATACCATATGTGCGTTAAATCCTTATGGTCCTTTTATAGAGGATTTCATCAACCCACAACCCATACTTTACCATTTTTAGCTCAACCACGTTCCTATACCTTTTGACAACACATGCAAACAAGATAACAACTCTAATACCCACAAACTTTCTTGATAAATACCCATCTTTAGCTAAAATTCAAAATTAAGGGTTAGGGTGTAGAATCTTACCTCAAGGATGAAGACATAGTGTGTTTTTCCTTGTTAATCTTTCAAGATTTGAGCAAGAATTGAAGAAAAATTGACAAGGGACACTTTCCCACTCTAGGGCACTCTCTCACTCTAAAAATATCTGATTTTAGCTAAAGAAATGATCCATTGCATTTATTTGGCGAAATGAGCTCGTTTTATAACAAAAGCCCAATTTTTGAACAGTTGCGCCGCATGGGATGCCGTGGTTGTGAAAAATGTGCTCAGAAAACGTTTTTGAATGCTCTCTGTACCTCCCCACAGGCGCGCCGCATGGGGCGCCGCGGTAGTGTAAAATTCTGCGCTGCTTTTTGTAATTTGGTCATAACTTCTGGTAGGAGTGTCTGAAGGACAAACGGTTTGAAACGTTGGAAACTAGACTCAAAGATCTTTCATTTGATAGGTTACTAATCACATAATACCTTATATATATATTTAGATATGCTCGTTCAAAGTCTAGACTAGTGCAAGTACTTTTGGAATCTTAGCCTATTATGAAATTTTCCCATTTGGCCTACACTTAGGCCTCTCCTTGGACCCCACCTTACTTATTATATGACTTATATACTTGTTTACCAAATCCAATTCACTTAAATCATATCTATAGCACATAAGGTATGCGGGGCCATATGGTAAGCGCGATAGAAATGGGCTGAGTGCCCGGAGCCAAATCAATACAAAGTCAAAATCCCTGTCGGGTGGCATCCCCGGCAGTTCTGCAAGAAATACCTCTAGAAACTCTCGAACAATTGGCACTGAATCCATAGAAGGAATCTCAGCACTAGAATCACGAACATAAGCCAAATAAGCCAAACACCCCTTCTTGACCATACGCCGAGCCTTCATATAAGAGATAAGCCTGCTGGTAGAATGACTAGGAGTCCCTCTCCACTCTAATCGAGGCAACCTTGGCAATGCTAAAGTCACGATCTTGGCGTGACAGTCCAATATAGCATGATAAGGTAACGGCCAATCCATCCCCAAAATGATATCGAAATCAACCATATCGAGAAGTAGGAGATCTACGCTAGTCTCAAGACCCCCAATAACAACCACACATGAGCGATAGACACGATCTACAATAACAGAATCCCCCACTAGTGTGGACACATACACGGGAGTACCCAAAGAATCACGAGGCACAACCAAATATGAAGCAAAATAAGATGACACATAGGAGTACGTAGATCATGGATCAAATAGAACTGAAGCATCTCTACTACAAACCAAAACAATATTTGTGATAACTGCATCGGAGGACTCAACCTCAGGCCTAGCTGGGAAAGCATAACATCGAAGCTGGGCCCTACCACCCTGAACCATATCCCAGGGACGACCTCTTGCTAGCTGGCCTCCACCTCTAACGGCCTATCCTCCACCTCTAACGGCCTGACGTCTACTTCTAGCGGGTTGATCCCTACCTCTGGCTTTTTGACCCCTACCTCTAGCTGGCTGGGTAGGCGGTGCCAGAATCATGACACGAGAACTCTGTTGCTGTGACTGAACACCCACTAATCTCGGAAAGGTCCTTCGGACATGCCCATACTCACCACACTCAAAATATCCATATGAATGCTACGGCTGAGAAAACTGAGACTGACCCTGATCGGCTGACTGACTACGATAATAACTTTGAATAGGAGGTGCTCGAATGGGAGCTAGCAGTGCACTATAAGCTGGTTGCCCTGAAGGAGGTACATAAGGACCACGACTCCCTAAAGCTCCATGGGATGTCTGAAGTTCTGAATGAAACGTCCTGGGATGATGGCCTCTACTAAAAGTACCTTGGCCTCCAGATGAGGCCCCACTGAATCCACCAGCGTGACGAGGCCTCTTGTCAGACCCCTGACCACTCCCCTAAGCTAAAACAATCTCAACTCATCTAGCCATATTGGTTGCATCCTGAAAAGAAATCTCACTCCCTGTCTCCTTAGCCATCTGCAATCTGATAGGCTGAGCAAGTCCCTCAATAAATCTCCTCACCCTCTCTCTCTCTCTCTCTCTCTCTCTCTCTCTCTCTCGTTGGGAAGTATAAGAAGAGCATGACGGGCCAAATCAACAAATCTGGTCTTATATTAAGTGACGGTCATAGAACCCTACTGAAGGCGCTTAAACTACCTCCGATAATCCTCTCTCTGAGTGATAGGAAGATGCTTCTCCAAGATTAGTTGTGAGAACTGGTCCCAAGTGAGAGCTGCTGACCCAGTTGGCCTGGACAAATAATAATCCCTTCACCATTTATTAGCGGAACCTGACAGACGAAAGGCAGCAAAGTCAACCCCATTGGTCTCCACTATCCCCATATTCCGTAAAATCTTGTGACAACTATCCAAATAGTCCTGGGGATCCTCTGAAGATGTACCGCCATAGGTGGTAGTAAAAAGCTTGGTGAACCTGTCCAATCTCCACAAGGCATCAGAAGACATAGTTGATCTATTGTCGGTCTATGCTACAACACCTGGCGGAACTACCCCAACTGGCTGAGCTGCTGGAGTCTGATATTGGGGAGCTATTTGCTCTAGAGTGTGAGTAGCGGGACTTTGTGCTCCTCCCCATCCCGAGAGATGGTTGGTGCTACAGGAACCATACCGGCATGGGTAACACTCTCCATAAGACCCACTAGACGGACCAAAGCATCCTGAAGTACCGAGGTAGCTATAAACCCCTCTGGAACCTGAGCTGGCCCTGCTAGAACGGTCTGGGCCGGAGCCGTCTCATCAAACTCTACCTGAGGTTCCGTTGCTGGTGCTGCTGCTCGAGCTCTAGGTTGTGCCCTGCCCCTGCCTTGGCCTCCAACACAGCTTCAGCCTCGTCCTTTACCCCCCATAGGAGCTGTCGCAGGGGGATCGGGCTGCTGATTAGCTGATGAAGCGGTACACATTCTTGCCATCTGCGAAAGAACAGAGTGGAGAGTTCAATTAGCATTGAGAGATCAAACCGCACGACAGAGATGAATAGAAGAGAAATTGTTCCTAACTCTGTAGCCTCTGAGGGATAAGCACAGATGTCTCTGTACCGATCCCGCAGACTCTACCAAGCTTGTCCGTGAATTGTGAGACCTAGGCAACCTAGTGCTCTGATAGCAACTTGTCACGACCCGAAGTTCCCACCTTCGGGACCGTGATGGCACCTAACATTGCACTCGCTAGGCAAGCCAACGTTACAGAATTTTTTACCTTTTCCCTTTATCCTTTTATACTTAAAATTTAACAAAACTAAATTAACGAAAATAAAAGCGAAAGTACATGATTTAACTGATTACCCTTATACTATTAACAAAATCCAAAATAGATACCACCCAGAAACTGGTGTTATAACTCACGATCATTCTACGAATACTACAATAATGGTTTGAAAGAAAATACATTTGTCTCGAAGAAAGTAAAAGAGAAATGAAGTAAAGATAGGAGGGGACGGCAGGGCCTGTGGACGCCTATAGGACTACCTTGGGTCTCCTGAGTGAAATATCAGCAACTGACCTCTTGATCAGCCACTACCAGCTCCGAAATCTGCACAGAAAGTACAGAGTGTAGTATCAATACAACCGACCCCATGTACTGGTAAGTGTTGAGCCTAACCTCGACGAATTAGTGATGAGACTACGGCAAGGCATAAACAATATATATCCTGCAACAGTTTATAATAGGGCAAAAGAAGATACAGAATGAAATATGACAGTAACTTGCATTAAATAAACACGGAGCCCAGTCGTTCTACCAATACTCAGCTATAACCAATCCTTAAAAGAGTTTTAACACCACAATAATGAATCTCAGCAGAAGAAGGATACATGAACAACAAATGATGCGGTGCGCATCCCGATCTCACCATATTATCAATAACGATATGAGCATTCACCCTTATTACTCCTTGTTGCGGTGTGCAACCCGATCCCACCAGTCCACCCTTATTACTCCTCAATATATCATCCTTATTCCTCTTATTGTGGCACGCAACCCGATCCTACCAAACAATCACATTTCACCCTTATTCCTCCTGTTGCGGCGTGCAACCCGATCCCATCATATCAGTACCAAATCACAAAAATAAAACAAGTATTTCACAGTTTCGCTCAAACCCCCACAACAGTTATACCTCAAATCATAACAACGGGAGATCTATACCATTATGAAACTTCAACAGTTAATACTACCTAGTGTGACCAACCAAAATGTACCATGAAGCATCAATAAACCAGCGTAAACCAACAATTCAATATAATGAAACTACAGAACAATTAATACCTTCAATAGAGAAAACAACATTTAACAAGAAGCAATTAGACATGGAAGCATCAATAAGCAAGTAGCAGTTAAGACAGGAAAGCAATATATAAGGAAACGGGGAAGGGAACATGCAAAACAGATAATTTGGCGGCGTATAGGTACTCGTCACCATACCTATATGCCACACACATGGAATTTCACATAGCAAATAAGTCGGGGATCCCTAATCCCTCAAGTCAAAGTTAGACCAAACACTTACCTCAAGCCAACGGATATTTTAAAGCTCAATTACCGCTTTACCTCAAGATTCCACCACCAATCCACTCGTGTCTAGTCATAATTAACTTAATAACATCAATAAATGCTAAAGAAATCAATTCCAATGCATAATTATAGGTTTTCCCACATTTCCCCCAAAAAGTCAAAACTCGACCCCGGGCCCCCTTGGTCCAAAATTGAAATTTGGACCAAAATCCCATTACCAATTCACCCCCGAGCCCGGATATACAATTGGTTTTGGAATCCGACCTCAATTTGAGGTCTAAATCCCTAATTTCTATCCAAAAGTCCCCAATTCCATCATGAAAAACCCTAGATTCTAGGATAAAATCTTGTGAAAAGAAGTAAAAGATTGAAAAAAATGAGTTAAAAATTATTTACCTATGATTTGGGGAAGAAGCCGAAGAACTAGTCTTTGGAAAATCGCCTCTTAAAGTTTAGGTTTAGGAAAATGGGAGAATGAATGAAAAATCCCGTCCAAAAATCATTTTGAACAATTACAGATATCGCATTTGCGATCACAAGTTCGCAAATGCGGACTTTACTTCGCAAATGCGAAGATTGGTCTGGCCTGCTAGCATCGCAAATGCGAACCAATGTTCGCAAATGCGGCATGTTCTCATCGCAATTGCGACAATAAGCTTCGCAAATGCGAAGGTCCCCTTCCCAGCCTTCTGATCGCAAATGCGAAATATCTTCGCAAATGCGATGCTCGCATTTGCGAGCCAGACTTCGCAAATGCAAAGTCTGCAGACCTGAAGCACACCAGGAAAATTCCTTACGTCCAAATCACTCTGTAGCCTATCCTAAACTCACCCAAACACTCGGGGCTCCAAAATAAACATGCACACAAGTCTTAAAATATCATACGAACTTTCACATGCGATCAAATTGCCAAAATAACACCTAGAACTACGAAATCAATACCAAAACACATGAAATTTTCAAGATAGTTTCAAAACTTCTATTTTCTCAAACAAAAGTCTGAATTACGTCAAATAAACTCCGTCTTTCACTAAATTTCACAGACATGATGTAATTATCTTATGAAACCTGTACCGGGTTTCGGAACCAAAATACAGGTCTGATACAATGAGATCAAACATTTACTAATTTCTCAAAACCTTTGAAATTTCAGTTTAACAATTTTTATCAAAAAATCATTTCTCGGGCTAGGGACCTCGGAATTCGATTTCGGGCATACACCTAAGTTTCATATTTTACTACGGACCCTTTGGGATCGTCAAAACATGAGTTCGGATCCATTTACTCAAAATGTTGACCGAAGTCAACAAAAATTAACTTTTAAAGGCAAAAATTATTATTTTCTCGAATTTTCACATAAAGGCTTTTCGGAATCGCGCCCGAACTGCGCACGCAAATCGAGAAGAGATAAAAGGTTTTAAAGCCTCGAAATACGGATTCGATTTCTAAAATAAGAGATGACATTTTGGGTCATCACAATAGCATTGCCCAAACCATGTTGCAATAGGATATTTGGTTTACCTGATTCTTTTTATATTTTGTGTATTTCTCAGTGATCTAGTGGGCTAAAGAGATCCATGATGATTTTACTATGTCAATATTGAGAAAAGTGTATGTTATCCTATTCAATTTATTCCCCTAAATTTGTGCATAATTTTAATTCTCCTTTAGTAAATATCAGATGATCTAAAAGGATTACATGATGAAAATCTCGTGGTAATGCAACTTATAACTTTAATTTCAATATTTGAAATTCAATTTAAGATAACAAGGTAGATATTTTAATGAATATTATTAAAGATAAAAAGTTTCTACTTATTGGTAAAAATTTCAACTTGTGTTTGTTGACTAGCTTGTTCCATTTAACTAATTTAATTTACTACCTCAACCACCATGGATCGAACATTGACAAAAGCATTTAGTAGAGATTATACAAGTTTAATAGAGATATGTCAAAAGGTCTTGGGTGGGCGTATGGTGCATTAGTGCATGGTACACGACGCGTGGCTGCATATTCCTCCAGGTTTTGGCAGGACAAACATAAACCTAAAAGCATGGCCTCCTTTATGGTATCATACGTTCTTTTGATGTTTGCATTGCATGATTTATGTATGTGGTCAACTCGAGGACAAGTGCATTGGTACGTATCACATGGTTGATTATGTCGCTAGCATATGTCATTGGATGTGGTTTATGTCGCTGGCCTAATCATTGAGAGTGACATATGTCGTCAGGTACGACCTATGATATTGGACTATGTCGCTGGAGGCGGTCAATGTCTATGGGCCGTAGCAAGAAACTTAAAGGTTACTACTGTAAGTCGGCCAATGGTGCTTAGTCGGCAAGTCAGCATGTAGTGTGGGACATGGTAGCCTACACGACTATTCCGTTCTATATTAATATCATTGCTCAAACCATATTGCAGTTGGATATTTGGTTTACCTGATTCTTTTTATATTTTGTATATTTCTCAGAGATCTAGTGGGCAAACACAAGTTAAAATTTTTACCAATAAGTGGAAACTTTTTATCTTTAATAATGTTCCCTATATTATCTACCTTGTTATCTTAAATTGAATTTCAAATATTGAAATTAAAGTTATAAGTTGCATTACCACGAGATTTTCACTATGCAATTATTTTAGATCATCTGATTTTTACTAAAGAAAAATTAAAATTGTGCACAAATCTAGGGGAACAATTTGAACAGGATAACATAAACCTTTCTCAAAATTAACATAGTAAAATCATCTTGCATTTCTTTATCCCATTAAATCTATGAGAAATAAAAAAATACAAAAAGACTTAGGTAGAGCGGATATCCAAGTGAAACGTGGTTTGAGGAATGCCATTAATGTAGAACGTAATGGTTGTGTAGGCTATGATGTCCCACACTATATGATGACTTGCCCACTGGGTACCATACACTGACCACCAGCAGTAACCTTGAAGTGCTTATGTCTTCAGGTGCGACCTATGATGTTGGACTATATCACTAGAGGCGGTCAATGCCTATGGCCCGTAGCAAGGCACTGATAGGTTACTGTTGTAAGTCAGCCAATGGTGCGCAGTGGGCAAGTCAGCATGTAGTGTGGGACATGGTAGCCTACACGGCCTATGATGTTCTACATTAATAGCATTTCCCAAACCATATTGCAATCGAATATTTGGTTTACCTGATTCTTTTTGTATTTTGTATATTTCTCAGAGATGCATGATGATTTTACTATGTCAATATTGAGAAAAATATATGTTATCCTATTCAATTTGTTCCCCTAAATTTGTGCACAATTTTAATTCTTCTTTAGTAACAATCAGATGATCTAAAAGGATTGCATGATAAAAATCTCGTGGTAATGCAACTTATAACTTTAATTTCAATATTTGAAATTCAATTTAAGATAACAAGATTGATATTTTAGTGAACATTATTAAAGATAAAAAGTTTCAACTTGTGTTTGTTGACTCGCTTGCTCCATTTAACTACTTTAATTTATTGCCTCAACCACTAGGGATCGATAAGAAGCATTCAGTAGAGATTATACAAGTTTAATAGAGATATTCCAAAGCTCTTGGGTGGCCGTATGGTGCACTAGTGAATGGTACACGACGTGTGGCTGCATATTCCTCTAGGTTTTGGCAGGGCAAACGTAAACCTAAAAGCATGGCCTCGTTTATGGTATCATACATTCTTTTGATGTTTGTATGGCATGATTTATGTATGTGGTCAACTCGAGGACAGGTGCATTAGTACGTGTCACACGGTTGATTATGTCGTTAGCATATGTCATTGGACGTGGTCTATGCCGTTGGCCTAATCGTTGAGCATGGTCCTATGTCGCTGGCCTAATCGTTGAGCATGGTCCTATGTCGTTGTCCTACATCTTCAGGTGTGACCTATGATATTGTACTATGTCGCTGGAGGCGGTCAATGTCTATGGCCCGTAGCAAATCACTTAAAGGTTACTGCTGCAAGTCGGTCAATGGTGCGCAGTGGGCAAGTCAGCATGTAGTGTGGGACATGGTAGCCTACACGACTAATTTCGAGACTCTTTTCCTTTCTTTCTTTCTATCTGTCAATTCTAGACTTGCTTATACTTACAATTAAGTACCATTTGACAAGGTACTGATATTTTGCTTTATCATGGTAGATGGGATCATTTGGTTGTATTTGGAACTAATATGTTTGTATAGAAAGTCAAAGTTTTCTGCTTTATATGGTAGTGTGGAGATGCACCTTAAGTGTTACTTACAAAGATATGCAAAAGAATGAAATAAGCACAAAGTGAACTTGGCTTTGATCCATTTTTATTAGTAAGGAGTAATTTAATTATTGAATAAGATGTCAGGCATGTATTTGCAATATATACCTTTGATATTGTTATAAGAAACTATATTTATTTATATAAAGATTTTAAGTAGTCTAGTTCAAAATTTTAAAATATTTTTACTGCTAAAGAGTAGAAAGTCATTCTTTCTTCTTTTCTTTGACAAAATTTTTGTACCTTTTATTTTTTCTACAAACTTTAATATTGTCTAAAATAAAATAAAATCATGATATTACTATTAAAATTTTTTGGAGCCTTAAAATTTGAAGGTCCTAAATAAAGGCTTTACTTCCTTGTCCCCTGAGCCACCCGTCCACACCTGACTTTTTCAATCAAATTTATAGTTCAATTAAAATAAGACAACATTACAAAAATATTAAATAAATATAATGAATGTGTCATTTAATTAAATATGAATAAAGTTGTTGAACAACACATTCAACGGGCAATGATCTATAAATAATTATTGATAGTTAATCAGGGACTGCTGACGACTCTATTGAAACTTGGACTCACCCTCTTCAAAACATCCAAAAAGATGAGAGACAATGTTTATTCTACTACGTGACGTTTGGGTCCCATTTATTAATTTTTTACTTTTTTCTTCTTATTTTTCTCTCTTTATGTGCAGAAATCTTAAGACATTTGATCTTGTACCAAGAAACGTTGCAACATAACAAACTACTCTATCCCTTCTCTTCAAATTGTGTCTTTGACCAATATTTTACCATATATTTGTTTATCAGAATAAAATTATAACTTGTACTTCTCGTATAATTTTTGAATATCTTAATTGTAATTTTAAAATATTAAACTGAACTAATTATATTTAATTTTAAAGATTAGTTAAATTAACTATAAATTAGCATATAAAGTGAAACATAGGGAATCTAATTTCTCGACCAAGATTCTGCCTGTAGCTCCGCTCATAAGTTAAAGCAAAGGAACTTCCACGTTATATGAGTAGAATTATGAAATTTAGTTTTACTTTTTGGTTCATAAGAGTTAAATTTTATTAGTTTTGTATGCGAAAGAATAACAAGGAAAGTTACAATTACCAGAGAAGTTAAACTGTAAACCTTCACAAGACACTAAAAGATCTCGACATGTTATGTGAGAAGGTGGTTATGAACTGAAAAAGTAAGGCTCTATGTTAGGATCGAAATAATCTGGTGTCATGTGGAAGCTAATAAAACAAACCTTGAACGATGATAAATTAGATAACAAAAGAGAAATATACCAAAAAATACACAAACATTTAACATGGTTTGGTCAACTAACCTATGTTCATATATAGAGATAAGCAATCTACTATATAAAAGAGAGTATAATATATCGAGAGAACAACCTCACAAAGTGACACATACAAGTGAAAACATTACACTTGTCTCACAAATTCTCCCCCATAAACAAGATCCTCGAATCCCTTAGGAACTACATTGTGGATGCTACTAAATGGGAAGGAAGGATCCTCATTTATAGAAGTCAAAAATCTTTTCCTCCAAGAAAATGGACTAGCCAAATATAGAAGAATTACATTTCTTTTTGTAAAAAGTAAATCAATTATGGTAAATATATTGTCAATCCTTCAAGGAATAGAAAAATTAAATATGGTAAGAAAATCATGACGAACACCTAACACTTCAATAGTCAGGATTTTACAAAATCATCAAAGGGTGAATTGAACGAGCTATATTGCGCCTATGTAGCCATATTTTTAAGTTTACAGTCGCATACCCTTTTTTTTGGCAATAGTGTTTACATCCGGTATGCAATATTATACACCTATTATAATGTTGGTAATATTGTATACAAAAATTGGATTTCACCTCCTACGAACTTCAAATCACGAAAAACATCACCAAATAGCTCAAATTTTGAAAGAATAGCTTCAAATTCTAACCCCAACTTCAAAATGATATCCACGACAAACTCCATTCATCAATTTGTCAAAAATTTCAACAAATCGAAAAATTCATTTATGCGTTTTCAAACTTTTAAAAACCTCAACAATAAAATTTTTAATTTTTCACTTTAATTCACCCAATAATTTTTTAAATCTTGATGACAAAATATGAATAGCACTTTCATATCAGTTTCTAACACAAATCTTCTTAAAACCCTGTTAATAGTGAAAAGACATTTCAAATGATATACAAAATAGGCTAAATTGGATTTAAAAAGGGAAAGAATATAGGCTAAAATTAATTGAGGAAGTGCCCCAGCTGTACTACCCTGTAATTATTTCATATTTAAATCAATGTTTTCCAAGGTTCATATAATTATAATCCAGGATACCTTGTTATATAATAATGAATTTACTAAAATGGGACATAATACTGAAACATTAGTGGAAAATCCCCTTTCTCAAATCTATTTCAAAAGTAAATCCCAAAACAATCCATCATGTTCATAGGAAGAGAAATTGATGATTATTCAGATAGGTTAGCTTTTAATTAATAATCTTTTTGGCCAATTAGCTTCTTGAAATCTAAAAAATACTCCCTTAAAATCCATTTTATTGGAGATTTAACTCAAATCATTCCAAACACTTTCTATTCAAATCAAAGAAGTATGCCAAAAAAGGAGTTACCTAATCAAAAAAAATTCATCCATAACATCTTCTATAGTTTAGTAAGAAAAATAAAAAAGGCCATATATTTAAACCAATTTTCCATAGTTAAATATATCAAGTGTGACAAATTCTCATTTCACAAGTATTATAATTTTGTGCATTTATTACATGCCTGCAGAGGAGGAAATCATTAATCTTTTGTTACAAAATATAGCACATGAGCTTTTTATGGATACAACAACTCAATTCATAGCAAACTTTTGGGTCCAATTACGAGCCATTGATTCATATTTCTTCCGATCAGATTTGTACATATGAGCAATCTCTGGAACCAATGGATCATCTGGATTTGGATCTGTTAGTAGTGAACATATGGAAAGCAAAACCTGCATGTAGAAAAAAAGGTTGATTCACCAAATTGGTACACAAAATACATATTACGAAATGCAAGTATAATAGATGTACAATTCATGTATAGTATATGTAAAACCTTATATAATCAATATATACTCTATATATTCTGATTAGGAAACTAAACAGTGAATATGACTGGCTATTTATGTAAGGACCTCATAGAATTATAGGAGGGAAATTTTGGCCTTGGGCCTAAAGAGTTTCCCAAAAAATTTGTAAAAATAGTATGGGCTAGCCAGTTTTCGGATTGATAATTGAAAAATAACTAGCGTTTGCAAAGTCATTAAAAAATAGCCATTATTTTGTTGAAATACGGAAAGTTCCAGTATAATATGCTGGATTATTACGGAGCTCCTACGTACAACATATTATGTTGGAATTCCAACACATTATGAAATTCCAGCACATTATACTGCAATCTCATATGTAAACAATTCAAACTCCATTTTTCTGGATTTTTAAGGATGTTTTTGTTTAGATTTTATCTTTACATGAAAAAATGGCTAAATTTTGATTACTTTTGAAACTGTGACTATTTTTCAATTACCAGATAAATATGTCTATTTTTTATTTTTTCCCCAAAAATTTGCATTTTTGCAATCTTTTATTTAATCAGTTTTTATTAGCTTAAATAGTTTTGAATTTTAATCTAATGGTTGTCATGTATAAAGTCTCTTCTTAGAATTGTCAAGTCTGTTATTGACAAACATTCTTTAGCTTGACAGACGCCTAAAGCATTATAAATACTTGTTTATACCTCCAAAATAATACACACAATCGTTGTTTTCCTTTTCTTCGAAATAATTAATTTGTGTTCGTGTAACAATTTGAGAAGTTTTATTGTGTGCCTCATACAACTGACATTAGTTGTGTGAGACTCTTTTTTTCTCTCATAAATTTGTGGACCTCAATCTTACACTCCTGGGTCCACAAAAATTTGAGTCCACAAAACTGTAAGACAAAAAAAAAATATCTCATACAATTAGTGTCAGTTGTATAAAACACAAAATAAAATTTTCCGCGGAGCGTCATAATGAGGGTACAAATTTCTAAAGAACAATGATCACACTATCAAAACCTCGATTTTCTATTCTCGCAATTTTATTCCCAACAGTTTCCATGTCAAAGTCCCCAAACACGTTAAACTTGTAAAATAAACTATAATTTCTAGTATATTGAAAAAAAATTGTTCTTTTTAGTTGTCGAAGAAATAATTAATTTTGCACCTTGTCAGAAAAATAATGAATCAGTAGATTATTAGTGCTCCCTCTGTCCTAAAAAGAACGATACTTTTCGATTTCTAGGGTCAAACTTCTTAACTTTGTCCATAATTAATTTATATATAGAATCTTTAAGGATTTTAAAATAAAATTTATATATTTGAAAATTACATAAAAAAAATACTATAAGTAACAATAATTAATAATTAATATTTAAATACATATGAAAAATTAAAGTCATGATCAAACAACAATTCGTTTGACTCTTTAAATTTCAAAAAATATCTTCCTTTTGGTACAATATATATGTGAGTGGAGGGGAAAGAGGTAGAAACCAACAGTACCTTGGATATGGTGAGGGCAGGACTCCATTGATCCTTAAGAATGTCCAAACAAATATTTCCATTATTATTTATATTTGGATGGAAAACTTTGGTCTTGAAAGCCACCTGCCAAAATGAATAATATTTATAATAATTATTAAATAATATTATAGATTAAAATTTACTGAGAGTGTCAGTTTAAATAATTTAAAAGGCATACCTTGGGAGGTTTGAAAGGGTAATCAGGAGGAAAATGGATGGCCACTTGGAAAACACCACCTGCATAAGGGCTGTCATTTGGACCAATAATGGTTGCTTGCCAATGGAACATATCCTGTGCCACTGGACCTGAAAATAAACAACTATTAATATTTAAAAAAACAAAAATTAGCGACAGTCAAATTCTACGGCTAAATAGAAAAATTCTTCACTAGGTCTATTTAGCAACAGATTATCACAAAAGTTTATTAGATACGGACAATTTAGCAATAAATTAGCGACGAGTTCATAGCTAATTTCAGTTCTTTTGTAGTATATTAAAACTGGTATTTTTTTTTTTACAAGATTAAAAGATCATAATAAATGTTGGATCTAAAATAAACGTATTAACATGATTAAGACTTAAACCCGAATTAATTGATATCATTTACATGTATAGATTTGTTTTCTTCCAATTACCATACTTTTTCGTTAGGTTTGTATGAATTTCAAGAAATTATAGGTCTTTCAAGACAATTTCCTCACATGTAAATTTACGCAACTCGTCTCCCCTTTTTAACACATTCACTTACCATATGGTTTCACGCCTAATTAGATCATTATATCTGGATATCACTCATTTTATTCTCTGTATGTTACTTGCATCTTCTGCCTAACAAGCTCATTTTTAACGTTGGGGCATGGGAAGGGCCTTCCTAACATAGATATCCCTTATATAGGGAATTGGTTGATCGGAAAGCTTAGACAGGAATAAGACATTTCATACAAATTTTTTTGATTCGCTGGCCGGTAAATCAGAGGAAAAAATAGTATTTCTATACCTGCACTACATGAAGTAGGAGGGTCTCTTTGCAACTCCCTTAGTTCCTTGTGAATTCTTCTGGATGCCATTAATCGTGCCCAATTCTTGGATTGAATTAAAAAGGCAAAAAATATTCCCAATATATTAAGAAGATTTTACAAATTATGAAGAGAATAGATCAACTTGATAAAAAAAATTCAGTTTTGCAAATATATATATACAAGGGCCAAGGAGAAGAGAATCATTTCTTTTTCAGTAATTATTCAGTGGTCACTCATTGGTATAGATTCTATGGCAGAAAGCATTTGTAAAAGAAATATGCACTTCAAAAATGGACGATAGATGATCTTTCAATCTTGTGAAAAACACAGGAAAAAAAAAGAAGATTATATTCTCCAGCTTAGCTTTTCTCAACTTCTCATATAAAGATTTTCAATTTGAAAAGAATAAAACTATGCAATAATTTCTAGTTCTTTCATTCTGTGTGATCGAATTTCATTTTATTTGTAAAGATTCTTAATGTGTATGTTCATTGTATTTCCCACTACGAGTGCTCATTAGAATGATATTCTCATCCTAAAATTCATGAATTAGGGTGTGTTTTACGAAGGAAAATGTTTTCCTTTGGAAAAACTTTTTCTAGAAAATAAGTGGTTTTATCAATTATTTTTCATGTACGTTTGGTTGGTGAGTGGAAAACTTTTTCCGAAAAATATTTTCTAGTATTTGATTAGAGAATAGAAAAATATTTTTTAAAAAAAATATATAAAAACACTATGGGATGGGGCGGGAAGAGGCAGAGTTAGGGTGGGGGTGGGGGTGGGGGTGGTAGGTGGAGGTGGGTGGAGGTAGGGGTGGTAGGTGGGGTGGGAAAAGGAGTGATGAGATTTAAAAAGAATTTTACAAAATATATTTCCTCCTTTTAATTAGGAAAACATGAGTAAGATGAGCTTAGGAAAAAAATATTTTTCAAAACACATCCTTCAGTCTTTAGGTTGGGTACTTAAAATGCACAAGGTATATATGCGGTGAATGACTAGTATATTGTAGAACATTTTTGGCTTTACTTACTCCCCATGTTGCAATAACACGTGGCATACCTACCGAAAATATCAGTTAACACAATATATAATTAAAACATTTATTTTATATTGTATACCTACTTTATAAATTTATTTTTATCCTGTATACCTAGTGTATTTCAAAATTAAATATTATATATTCTAAATTGAAATATTATGATATGTTTGGTTTGGAATTTGTATTCCAAATTAGGATACTATAGTATGTTTGATTTGAATATTGTATTACAAATTAGAATATTATCGTATATTTGGTTTGAATATTGTATTCCAATTAAAAAATTGTGCAATGTTTGAATTGAATACTGAAAAAAATTACGGTATACTTGGTTTGGATACTGTATTCCAAATTAGAATACTGTAGTATGTTTGACTTGAATACTATATTCTAAATTAGAATACTATAATATATTTGGCTTGAATTTTAAATATTAAATTAGAATATTATGGTATATTTGATTTGAATATTATATTTTTTATTAGAATAATATGACATGTTGGATATTGTATTACAAATTAGAATATTGTGGTATGTTTCATGGGAAGATTTGGAGGTGTAGAGTGTAATACTATTGGAATATATTTGATGTAATTCAAAACTTAAGTATATCATAAAAGTGAGTCTTACAAATAGATATATTATGAAACTTCCCCTATTCTTATTTCTTATTTTAATCCTTCTAAGATTATTCATTGATTCCACATAAGTTATGCGTTACGCTTAATAATGCAAACCAAACACTGCACTAATAATATTATATTTATGCGGCCAACCAAATAATGTATTCCTTATATGAAGTTTTTTTTTTTTTTAATGGCAAACCAAATAGGTCAAAAACAGGATTTTAAAGTTTATGTACAATAATTAGAATGTGCATTTGATTTTTCGATTTCAATTTTTAGTTTTGAAAAAGTGCAATCCGCTAAAATAAGTTTTGTTTGGTTTGATTTTTCTCTTTTCAGTTCAGTTTTTTTGTTTTAAAATTTTGTTATTCGATTATTTGGTTATTCGGTTGTTTCCTATAAAACAATTAACATAATAAAATAGCGGAAAAAAAATAAATATTATTGTAAAGTATGAGATTAGGGCAGAAGGTTATGTTGCCGAGCGTTTGTTTTGTCCATACCAGTAGTACTAGTGTTAGTCTAGTATTTTTATAGTCGTAGATTTTTATTAGTGTTTGTTGTTTTTTCCGCTTTGATTTATAACTTGATAGCCGGTGTTACTGTTTGTTGCTATTGTTTCTTTTCTTTTTTGATCTTTCTTTGACCACACACTATCTTCCCCAGATCCCACTTGTAGAACTCCACTGAATTTTTTATTGTTGTTATTGTTGTATTATGTCCATTATGGATGCATCTCTTCCATCATTGCTCAAATCTAAAGAGAATTAAAAAAAATGACATCAACATATATAAATAAATTAGTCGCAATAAAAATAGGAAAAACTTTAATTTTTTTTTCGTTTTCAAGTTCTTCAAAAACAATCCAAAACTATCGAACAGGTTGAGTTAACATCAGAATTAATCTTGAAGACAAACTAAAGCTTGCACCAATTTAGGAGTTAAACACTAATATAATCCTCTAGTTCTAACAATCGGCCACTATACGTCCTCAGCATAATTAGTTTGAAATAATTTTATTATGTGTAAAACTTTTGGTAGGATAGAGTGCATTTTTAGAAAGAAGATCATCTCCAAATATAAGAAGCTAAGCCTTAATTTGCACATCAACTTGTAATTCATAAAAATTAAGCACTAAAACCAGCACAACTGATCTATACCAAAACATCTCGCCCATAACAAAAATAGAAAAGCTGACACGTCATTATCAGCTATGAAATCATACAAAACGAAGATATGAAGGTTGTGAAAATTAAATAAGCACAGCCCTATTGTTTACGAGTTTTTACAAAAAGAAAAATTTTAAATTATTGAGCAATTATCTTTTTTAAAATTTAAAAGTGAGACTCAAAATCGCCCTGAGATCATTATCTCCTGCTGTGACTTGTTCATTATTGAAATTTGAATCCTATCAAACAAAATGTTAACATCGTTAACAACTATACTTTATTTTGATTATCATTTTAAAATGTGGCAGATATCACAAGAGAGATTGTTAGTCATGGAGATGTACAATTACACAAGCAAGGTGGTATGCCCAGAATTTTTACGAATGTAGAGCTCGAGGATCATGAATAAGTTCGTGATCATGATTCTAATTAATTAGGATAATTCAAGATGATTACTTTTCTCATGATTAAGGTGCTTTTTCATGTAGGATGAACAATATTTTAGCTACTATTTGGGGAGAATTTGTAGACCAGATCTTCCTACACTTGAACAGAACTACGATAAGCTTGTCATTGTGGTTATGCGATCTCACAAATTTCACGGAATTCAAATTATGTATGTACATTTAAGTTAAATTTTGTGTATAAATAATAATCTATGATTAAAAAAAGTGATGTACAGAAAAATATTTCATGTGTAATACTTGGCAAGATGCGATACTATGGATTAATCCAGAACTTAAGTTGTTAATCTTTAATCAAAGTTTTCTATACTCTATATCTTATTTATATGTTTAATAAAAAGTTCAAAATTTTTTTACATTTAAAACTGTTAAAAACTTGAATAAATGTAGAGTGGTTTGTGTGCAAGGTGATAGCTCTGAGAAGATTAGTCAAATTTCCTCTCAGCATAATTATTCGATTTCGAATGGGTTGGCTTTTGAAATGCAGAAGTTAAAACTATTAAAGAATTAGTTGTTTCTGCATGTAAGTACAAATATTTTACTAATTCATAATTAAATCATGGTGTGTTGTGCACATATTATTTCTGCTGGCTTATATTTTATCTAAGAAGAAAATTTCTAAAATATTGAGGCAATAGTACATATAGAACCTCAACAACAATAGTCATTTTTGGGGTGCAAGAGCTGCCCCAAAAAAAGTTGATAAAATCGAGAGTAAATTCTATTACAAAATATGTGATCGCATTGATCATTCTGTGGCTCATATATTTGACCATAATCTACATTTTCTTAGACATTTATTAAAATATAACTTTAAAATTTATAATCGAACATGTATTTCAGGTATAAGCTTGAAATGCGAGTAATGGATGACACTAGCTTTATTTTTTTTGTTGCTTTAGGATCTTGAATCAAACAAAGCTCATAGAGAAGTCTGCTACTGAATTAAAATGAGAATTAGTAGAGGTTTGTTATTTTAATTTAATTGTTTTTTGGTATTTACCACATCCAATACTCTAATTGTTGTTAAGATTAGAAATAATGAGGATCTTATAAAGCAAGCTCATCATTCACAGACCGAAGATACATTAATTATATGTTAAATTATAGATCTTATACTCACATATCTCATAACACGTTGAAAATTAGTGTTTGATGTTAAATTATACTATTATTATTGGGTATAAGATGTTTCTTTTTGTTTGATAAGATTCAGATTTCAACAATGAACGAGTCATTTTATGGAGATAGTGGTTTTACTGCTCACTTTTAAATTTTTTAAAGATAATCGCTCAATTATTTAATAGCTCATCTTAATTATTGCGCTTGCAATTAATATTTACATATATATTTATTGAATTTTCTAATATAAATACAAAATCTTCATCCAAACCCGTACCAGTTACTCTAGCTCGATGCCAAAATCATGCTTATTATTCGATAATTAATGGAAATTAAGTTCTCTATCACATCTCAATCTAAGAGGGAAAAGGAAAGGTAATTGATATACTCCATATGCACACATTAATACCCGAACCTTTGCAACTAATAATCTAATAATGAATAAACAAGAAATAGCAATTCCAAGTTAAAAAGAGAACTTACTATTTACGAGCAGAATTTGAAGTGAGAGTGAGGCCGCCTTATACCCTAATAAAAAAAAGGCCACTAAGTAAGAAAGGCTTAAAGTGGTACATACATACATACATACATACATGATTTGATTGTTTCTGTTTTTTATTATTATTTTATTAAGTCAAAAACCAAAACCAAAACCAAATTTTTTTTTAAAAATCTCAATCAAAAACCAAAAACCAATCTAAATTAAATAAAAAAAAATCGATTTGTTTGATTTTTTGGTTGAATCCTAACAGTAATAGGATTCACAATCACGCATGATTTGGCAAAAGTTACCTGGTTCACGTGAATTCACATATAATATCGTAATTTCGCCCTTGAACATTGTATTAATTTGTACGTGATTTTATGTTGAGATTGTTTTGCTAATCATGCCGACCAAACAATCCCTAAGAAAAAGGTACAAAAATATTCAGTAAAAGACTGCCATATACCAAATAAACTCTTACCGTCACCTTTCTCTGTCAGTTTTAATTTCCAGAAATAAACCATATACAAGTGACAGAGAGCATTCCAAATTAGCTTTTCATTGACCACCAAGCTGGAGCTCCAACGTGACTTTTGGAGGAATTACAGATCACTTGATGTTAACGTGTAACTACTTTACCAATTGAAATTAACATGCTATCACATAGACACATGCATTGCACTTTCCTCTTAGGTAAAAGAGGATAAATAGATTTTACAACGAATTCAATTCTCCATTTTTATTTTAAAAAGGCAAAATACATAGTTTACCCATTCATCTTGCACCCAAATTCCTGTTACACACCTGTTGACCATGGGTTTAATTTTACACACCCAAACCTTTCAAATGTGTGTCAATTACACACTACTTTTGACCAGCCTAGTTAATATTCAATGCTGTGTATACACGCGCATCTCTGAATTTGAAAGCACCCTTTTAATCAACTTACACCTTTAGAACTGACTCGCTCAAATAAAAAATACCCAACAATCAGTGCACCACCTTCTCCACCATTGCTACCCCTTCTTCTTTGTAAAGAAAACTTCACCACAATTATCACAAAACTATTAGCTGCAACACCCAAATAGATGCACACAAACAACATACCCAATAAACTTCACCGATCGGAATTTCGCATGAAACTCCATCTCCGACCCTCCCTGTTTTTCTGTCCCTATTTTTTCCTTTCACAAAGCTCGATAATGATGAGCCAAAAGAAAATAACGAAAAACGGAAATTTAGGTCTTTTGTTGGCAAAATTAAATAAACCACAAAGTTGTGAACAAAATTCCCAAATAAAAAAATTGAAAACTTAAATTCAAACAAAATGGTTGAATTGTTTCGGAGAAATTTCAAATCTTGAGCAACTAAAAGAAAAAGCAAAATGGGAGAAGGTTGTCGGGGAAAAAGACGAAATAGGGGAGGGGAGATGAAATCGGGTAGGGGAAGGGGGTTAGGGAAGAAGTCGAGAGGGGAAGGGGCATCTGGATAATATAAAGCAGTGGGAGAAGGGTTTTCTGTGTGGAGTTTTGGGAAGGGGGACGACATAGATTGGGGAAGGGGGTTGGGCCGGGGAATAAGACAAGAGAGGGAGGGGCATTTGCATCTATACCTGCTTTTTGGGTCACGTTTTAACTTGTGTCCGCTTTGCAAAAAAAATTGCAAGTGTACCCACTTTTTCGTGTAACTTCAACATACGGGACTGAAGCAGCAAAGGCAATCACGCGAAACTTCAACATTCTAGTAGACGTGCTGAACCAAGTGTACTGAAGTTTTTGTTTGTAATTGCTGAACTTAAGCATAGTAGCTGAAGTTTTGTTCTCTATTTGCTGAAATTTTTGTTTGTAATTGCTGAAGTTTTTGTTTTGTAACTGGCGAAGTTTTTGTTTTGTAACTGGCGAACTTCAGCTCTAGAGCTGAAGTTTTTGTTTTGTAACTGGCGAACTTCAGCTCTAGAGCTGAAGTTTTTGTAACTGGCGAACTTCAGCTCTAAAGCTGAAGTTTTTGTTTTGTAACTGGCGAACTTCAGCTCTAGAGCTAAAGTTTTTGTTTTGTAACTGTCGAACTTCAGCTCTAGAGCTGAAGTTTTTGTTTGTAACTGGCGAACTTCAACTCTAGAGCTCTAGGGGGCATGTTGTACCCACACGAAGTAACTTAAAGCAATATTAACAGGAACCAAGAAACATCAACACATTACCAATCCAATCGACAACTGAAATCTCCAATTTCTGCCAGACCCAATTCACCAAACAACAATATAAAATTAATAATTAATTTCTCTTGTCCCATTTTCACATCAAAATTGTGCATAAGATTCAAGTTGCAAAACCAAGATAGAACCTTTACAGCTGAGGGTGTCGGCGAAAAGGAAAAAATGATTGAAAATTTATAGGACTCACCGGAGAAATAAGAAGAAGCAGATAGGGATGAACCTTATTTCTGGAAAAAGAAAAGATAACTATGTATTTTGAAAACTATAGTAACTAGGCTGGTCAAGAGTAGTGTGTAATTGACACACATTTGAAAGGTTTGGTGTGTAAAGTTAAAC
This sequence comes from Nicotiana tabacum, assembly GCF_000715075.1. NCBI lineage: Eukaryota > Viridiplantae > Streptophyta > Magnoliopsida > Solanales > Solanaceae > Nicotiana > Nicotiana tabacum. Next base: position 14,940,941 of record NC_134100.1, read on the forward strand.
CCGTGGTCAACAGGTGTGTAACAGAAATTTGGGCACAAGGTGGATGGGTAAACTATGTATTTTGCCTTTTAAAAATGTTTTAGTAAGAGATTTTATAATAGTTGGGCTTACCCATTTTATCCTGTCGAGATGTGAGGTGTAAGTGGTGATGATCATCCTAGTAGGCAATAGCGATAGACTCCGTAATAGTTGGGCTTAAACATTTTTGTCATGCCGAGATGTGAGGTGTAAGTGATGATGATCATCCTAGTGGGGCAATAATGACATCTCGGGAGAATCAATAGGTGCATCAAAGATGTACTAGTATATCCAAGACTTCTTAATTGGCGAATTGTATATAGACCTAGGGCTATGGAACAAAGGATTATCTTGGACCCAAATCGAGGTATTAATGATGATTTTTAATTTCACAGAATAAAATGTGATATAATAAGATAGGATGCAATATTAACAAAAATAGGGAACGGGTTACCTACTCTTAACGGGCAAAGTGAGCCCTCTTATTCCAAATTCTTTTAATGTGCTTGTTCCCTTGACATTACTTATTAAGCTATTGTTGATTTCAATGATCAACTACCCGTTTTCTATGTAGAAGTGGATATTCAAAAATTACGTTCTCCTTTTTTCTTTTTCTTTTTTTGTAATCAGGCGAGAGATATGATGAATCAGGTGTAATTCCGTCTACATCTTTTAGATCAAATTCGAAGACGATTTTTCAATCATGAGGATAAATTATCTTCAAGAACATCTCCTCAATTTCTTTTCTTTTTTTCAGCGGGCTCCTCAAAATATATAATCCCACTTTCATTATATAAATATAAAATTAAATAACAGGAGTGTCACAAGTGTCCTCCATAAAAAATGTGCAATGAACCTTAGCTGCTGAGTTATGACAAAGGAGAATCTAATCTAGTAGCCAATGAGTGGCAATCAAGTTTTCCACTTCGTGCCATGTCTGTAAAGACAACATTCCTATTTAATATTCTTAAATTAAGAAGAAAATAATAAAGGACCAGGGAGTTTATATTGAATTTTCTCTTCTTGAGTCAGGTCTATTGTCTTTGTGCCTTTTCAAAGTAGGACCCATAGGGGTAAGGTCAGCGTAAAAACTGCGTTTTTGGGATCTGCGTGGAACCCCACTTGTAAAATTTGTTGTTATTGTTGAGTTTATATTAAATTGGCATCTCTATCTTTTGGCTTTTTCAAATTCACAAAAGTGTATTCTTTTTCTCTTCAAATAAAGAAAAAGAAAAGAAGAGATGAACGCTAGTAAAGTGCGTCATAATCAGGCCAAGTTAAAAAAAGCCGCTTTTGTATTAGACAGAACTCCAAGTCACACCAGACTTACAGTTCAATTATACCGGTAGTCGGTAGGAGTGTCAATGGTTCAGTTCGGATAGTTATTTTATAAAATCTAACCGTACCAATATTTTGGTTACTCTTTTTTGCATAACCAAAATTATACTTTTCGAAACTATCCCAATCATGTCAATTTTTCTGCGGTTCAATCGGTATTTAAAAATCAAAAACAAGAAACACCAACAATCCAAACGAAAAAAATTGTTCCCTAACTAGATCATTCAGTAGTTAATACATAAAACAAATCAAAACAAAGGACACACTAGAGTGGCCTACTAACAAGGTGCTGTAACTTAAATAATTAGAGACCAGAATGATACAGAAAAACCAAGCCACCTGATATTTCCAAGAGATGGTTAGTAGTTTCAAATATAAGACAAACGATGACCTCGTACTTCCTCTGAGACGAAGGAAGATAAAGGGATACGAGTGAGTGAGGGATTACAACGAGAATTGTGACCAGCACTATCGTTGGACCTACAGTTTGATCACAATATCGAGCAGGATTTTTGAGATTTCCCCTTCTTTTTCTTCGTCTTAGGCGGCTGGAGGACGACCTTAATGGCAGCATCAAAGACTGCTTTCACATTCTGGAGAGCAAGGACAATCAACCAAAGGCATCAACAAGAAGTACGTAAAAGGATCTCCGGTGCAAGAAATAGATGCTGAGGAGAGAACATACCTGTTGTGTTTTTGAACTACATTCAATGTAAGCAGGTGCACCAATAGTTTTCCTTAGCTCCTCGCCCTTAAAGGTTAAAATAATAAGAGAAATCAAATGAAAATGGACAAGAAGCACAAGAAAAGCAATCAAAAAGAGGTAAGAGTGCTTGCTAGTTATGCTTACCTGAGCAGTAGTAATTGGCACAGCACCGGGATGGTCTATGAAGAATTGCTTATCATCCCGAAGATCTGAAGAGAATACAGAAATAAAGTCGGCTAATTAGGCCTTGACAATTGGAAACCAACCACCTATGTTGCGGACGCTCCAAAATGCTGACGCACCCATGTCGGATCCTCCAAAAATACCAGTTTCAAGAATTCAGGACAATTGATTGATGCACCTGTCCCCCTTTATCCACCACATACAGCTAACATCTAATAGACCGTTTGGCCGAGCTGCAAAAATCAGCTTATTTTGGGAAATGTTTTTTTTAAAAGTGCTTTTCTCAAAAGTACTTTTGGTGAGAAGCAGTTTGTGTTTGGCTAATTAGTTTGAAAATCACTTCTGAGCAGCAATTAGTGTTTGGCCAAGCTTTAAAAAACTGCTTCTAAGTGTATTTTTCTCAAAAGTGCTTCTCAACAAAGTACTTTTGGAGAGAAGCTATTTTTTTCTGCTTCTCCAAAACTGCTTCTGCTTCTTCTGAAAAACACTTTTTTTCCGGCCAAAAGTGTTTTTGGCCAAAAAAGCACTTTTGGCCAAAAATAAGCTTGGCCAAACAGGCTATTAGACTACAATGTTAGAGCATAAATTCCCCCAGCAGATAGAGGATATCAATCATAAAAGTGCGTAAAAAGGCACATCTTGAAACTTAAAGAAAGCAAGCAATTGTATCTCAACATGAATGAGTAAACAAGCACCCCCCAAAGGATCGATCATCCAATGAAGCAACATAGATTACCATTGATAGACATATGGATAAACCCAGGTTATAGCACGACTTCACATGTTACAATGAGTAAAGATATAACTACCCTACACAGGTTGATGACCAAGTTGTTCAAATCCATATTCAAGAGCGTGTCTCCTTTTAAATTTTGTTTTCTGTTATGCGGAAAGAGCCTAATTTTGATATTATTAGCTCATCCTTGTATAGGTACCTACAGAAAAAGGTCCATTTTCAACTCATACAAAGAGGCATAAACGAGCAAAAGCAACAAAAATGGGAACATGCGCACATTTACCAGCTACAAACTATTCCCCAACTCCACTTCACACACAGCCCCACCATGCTCTTTATTCGCTCTTCAGAAGTTCCTCTAAAATTTATTTTCTTAACTGGGAAGAAAGTTCCTTCTACTAAGAGAACAGCAGAATCTTATACTAGTAACAACCTAAGGACTATCTAGTTAGGAAACCCGTGCTACAGAAGAATCTTCCTTTGATCACAAGAAATTTATATTTAAATCAAAAGATTGCAGACTATTGATCATCACCTTATGCAGATCTATGAAACAAACTGCAGACCATATCGTGCTTAAAGAGAGCACTCACCAAGCTTTGTTCCAACAAGAACTATTGGGACACCAGGAGCATAGTGCTTCAACTCAGGAATCCACTGAAAACAATCAACAAAAAGTGTAAATTTTTCATGTACCGACAACAAATAGAAAGGATACTAAATGAAAAGAAATACAAAATGAAACGCTCACCTTCTTGGAAACATTCTCATAGCTGGCTTTACTAATGAGAGAGAATGCCAAAATGAAAACATCGGCTCCACGGTAACTCAGAGGTCTTAACCTATTGTAATCCTCCTGTCCTGTTATACATTTAATTGACGTCAAGCTCATAACAATTTGCAAAGCGTATAGGTTGCTTCCAGCAATAAATGTCAAGTAAATAATGTTTCAAATAATTACCAGCAGTATCCCACAACCCTAGGTTGACAGTGCTCCCATTGACAACAACATTTGCACTGAAATTGTCAAACACAGTGGGCACATAATCCTGTCAAAAAAATTGCACGAATTAGGGAAAAGCAATTGACATTAAATTTTGGGAAGATGAGAGAAATCCTTCATGGAATATACAAAAATTGTTCGAAGCACTGTAATTCATGCCAAAGTCCAAAAAGAAAAGACTCTGCATGTGATAACACAACATTTTCCCTCAAAACCACCAAAGATGCAAATGTAACAAAGAGCAAACACCAATATATCAATTCATATCAAAATATATTCAATTTCTTCTCTTCCTTACCTTTTAGACTAACTATCACAGCTTGATTTAGAACGGACACATGATGAATTTGTTAAGACATAACTCAGTATACTTAAAAATGTATCCTAAAGCGAACATGTAAACCAAGAACTATTTGTGCAAAAATATAAAAGAGGTCAATTTAGCGCACAAGAAGATATTAAGCCACCGATCATGTAGATTTATCCAAAAGATTGAAACAGGGTCCCATTTAGCTCACGACATTAAGCAAAAAAGTCTGGATTTTAAGTAGAGAAGGGTAAAGGGCGTGTCCATCATCCATCAGAGTTTCGAAGCTGGAAATAAATCATGTGAACCAAGAATCAAGATATTTGTCCAAAAAGATCAAAATATGTGTACGACGACTTAGCGCACAACAAGATATTGGCATAGATAGACCTTCAATAAGCAAATAAATCAAAACACGCAGCAGGTATTCTGTTCCCAGCCTAAGCAAAAAGCCAAAGACGCCCGAATTCCTTTAGAAAAGGGCAAAAGGGCATCTCGGTGCACAAAGCATCCCGCATTCACGCAACGTGACTTTATCAATATATATTCATAAGTCATGACGGGTTGTTGTTGTTGTATATATTCATGAGTCATGACGATACTTTTTTTTTTATGAAGGTAAAGATGTACATGAATTGTCCTGATGAAATTTTTGGGTATTACAGTTGAGATTAATGTATAAGAGTTGGGACATTTATAAACAGAAAGACTTGATTTTTCCTCACAACATTTTCAGCAAATCAAGCTAAAAACAAATAGGGGAAAAGGAAAATATTATCTCCCACACCAAACACAACCTAAAACAGAAAATTAAACAGAAACAATAAAAAGAGAGTGGGTAGAAAACAAACCGTAGGGAAAGTATTGCTGGTGTATGAAATCAAAAGACAAGTTTTCCCAACAGCACCATCACCAACCGTAACACACTTGATAAACCTTGAAGCACTCATTTTTTTCTTTTTTCTTTTTTTTTTGGGCTTAATAAAAAGAAAAAAACGAAACCCCTTCTCAGATCTTCTTGAGAAGACCTGATCAATTAACAAAAAGCTCTAAACAATGTGATTCTTGGACTGACGCTTCCTTGGTTCAATGACCCATCTGCAAAAAATGGCAAGAAACCCACAGGGAAAAAAAAGAACTTAACTTTTTTAGCTGTTTAATTAATGATGAGGAAACCCCAACCCTAAATTGGAAAAAAATGGTGTAATCAATGGAAAATGTAGAGGGGAAGGGAAAGGAAAGGGAGAAATGAAAATTTTTGGGGGAAGGAGAAAAAATGGGTGCGTAAATTTAGATCTAGAGAGAGATAAATTAGAGGTAAAGAGAGAGGAAAGGAAACCCACTGTTTGTTTGTAAGGGTAATTGCGTACCTAACGTACCTACCTTATTGTTACCGGAAAATACTGCTGTTGAAGCGTTCGCTGGGAGAGATACTGACCCCTTCTATTGCTCTCTCTGTCAGCCAACGAAGCTCTCTACTCTTCTTTCTCTCTGCTTATCATTGGGCTATTTCCTCAACCCTTTTCTCGGGAAAATAGCCACTTTTCTGATTGATAATAAAAAAAAACCAATATTTACAAAGTCATTAAAAAATAATTATTGTTTCGGTGAAACACAAAAAGTTCCAGCATAATGTGCGGGATTATAGAGCTCTTGCGAATAAACTTCAAGCATATTATGTTGAAACTCCAGCACACAGAAAATTTCAGCATAATATTCTGGATTATATAACTCATGCGTTTAAACTTCCAACATATTATATTGGAACTCTAGCACATTATAAATTCTAGCACATTAAGCTTGGAATCTTATACGTAAAAAATTTGAACTCCAACATATTATGGTGAAATTTTTTAGAATTTTTAAGAGTGTTTTTATTCAGATTTTATTTTTACATAAAAAAAACAATTATATTTTGATTACTTTTGAAATTGTAGTTATTTTTCAATTACTAGTTGTAAATCTAACTACTTCTAATTTTTTCCGGGGTGAGGGTATGGTTTATAGAAATTCATAGAGTATTAAACACATTTTTGTTGGAAAAATAATATTGTATAGAGTCGCTCCCACAATAATAGCTGAAAATATATATTTTTGGTTACTCAATATATATGCGATCAGAAATAGCAGATATTCGATAGATTTAATTAAGACGTGCGCAAATTGGCCCAAACACCATCGTTATTAAGTAAATACATAACCTCTTTGAGGGTAGGTTGTCTTTTAACTTCCACACAATCTCCCTTCTCCTCTATCTTCACCCTATTTGCTTCCTAGGTGATGCCCTACCATCTAAATCATAAATATTAAAGATTGCATTTCCATTTCTATGTGTCAACTACTTTCAAGATTATTGATGAGTAAATATTTACTACACTCTCAGGAAAAGAATTTATGTGGGGTCCACTGATCAATTACAGCCTATGATCATTAATTATCCTCTCATTCTCGCCATAATTGTGTTGAATTTAAGTAGGACAAATTGGCAAAATTTGTCATATAATATAAGCTGATAAGAATTGGAAAAAAGCATATCTTAGTGGCAAATTGACAGTAATTGGAATTTGACTCCCAAAGTACACAAGATTCTTGTGCATCCCAGGCCCATGTGCATGTGATTTTTTGGTTTTTTATTCGGTATCCGGTATTCGTGTTGGGCTGACTAAATCTACACCGGAAAGTTTCACATTAGGGAGTAAAATGATCTCTAACAAAGATGATTTTATACTCATAGTTCGAACCCGAAAATTGTGATTAAGGATAAAAGATCACTTTTCATTTTACCACAGTTCTTATTGGTCCATGTACATATAGTTGTTAGATGAGAATCATGAGATGCAATATCATTGTCATGTGATGTGTATGAGAAATCCCAAATCATTGAATTGCGGTATCATGAAATTTATCTGCAGCAACATAAACGAATGTGGTGAAATGGTTCGAATATTTTTATTCTTTAATCAGAAATTTTAAGTTTAAGTTTCGAAAATAAAATTCTTAGGCTAGCTTTCTCTCGTTTCATTACTTTATGTGCCAAAATTATGTCAGTGTGTCTTACTGCACATCAATCTTAATATTTGTATTTTTACGACACTAATACTATAACAACAACATAACTAGTATTATCTCACGCCGTGGGGTCTGGGGAGGGTAGTGTGTGCGCAGACCTTACCCCTATCTTGTAAGGATAAAGAGGTTGTTTCCAAACACCCTCGGCTCAGGAAAGCATAAGCACCACATTAATGAAAATATAGACAAAAAGGGACAGTACCAAAAAGCCATAAAAAAGCAGAATAAAAACAATAAAACAATAAGGTGATCAACAATGAAAAAACAACGGTTAGCCATAAAAACCTACTACCAACAGAAAGCGAGACTGCATGCCAACACTATTGTTATAAACACTCTAGATTACCTACTCTACTACCCTAATCCTCGACCTCCAAACTTTCCTATCAAGAGTCATGTCCTCGGTAAGCTGAACTTGCGTCATGTCTTGCCTAATCACCTCTCACCGCCTCTTCTATGGCCTACCTCTACCTCTCCGTAGGCCCTCCAATGTCAACCTCTCGCACCTCCTCACCGGGGCGTCTGTGCTCCTTCTCTCGCATGACCAAACCACCTAAGTCACGTTTCCCGCATCTTGTCCTCAATAGGGGCCACACTCACCTTGTCACGAATAATCTCATTTCTGATCCTATCTAACCCGGTGTGCCCGCACATCCATCTCAACATCCTCACCTCTACTATCTTATCTTTTAGACATGAACGATCTTGACTGGCCAACACTCATCCCCATACAATATCATTAGTGTTACGATAGAATATGTTAATGTTCATCATTCACTTCCTTTAATATTGTTGGTCCTGAACTGTTCTATAGAACTTACAATTTACTTTATTAAGTATCTTCTTATCATATAGTCCTCTTGCAACACACGTCAATTTTTTTAAAATTTAACATCAACTAGATGTCTTTGGTTTGAGCTCTATAATGAAAAAAAAATGAAGGAAAATTATTTTTATTATAACTCTTTGAAAGCTCTCTACAATTCTCACAAATCTCCACACATAAAATAAGCTATCAATACCCCTATTATAGTATGAAACCTATTTCAACTAGAAACAGGAAAGCCTATTCCTATATTTATTCTAACTGCAAATCATATTTAGACATGAATTAAATAAATCAAATCCTAAATAATTAGGATTTCCTACTATAACTTTGAATTAATTTTCCAACATTCTCCCGTAATTCAAAGTTGTATACGTATGACTTTTTCGTTGTGCAGTTATGTTGGATCACTTCTCTCCAACTTTCACTTTTGATGAAGCACATGTCTTCATTCCTCGATTTGTTGAAGCACATATCTCCAACTCACGTTCATGCACTTTGTCACCAACCGTTGATGCACTTTGTCACCAATCGTTGATGCACGTTGTCACTAACACCCAATTTTATTAAAGCACCTGTCTCCAACTCACGTTGATGCACTTTGTTGCCAACCATTGATGCACTTTGTCACCAACACCCAATTTTGTTGAAGCACATGTTTTCAACTCACGTTGATACACTTTGTCACCAACCGTTGATGCACTTTGTCATCAACACCCGATTTTGTTGAAGCACATGTCTTCAACACCCCAACACTCAATTTTTTTGAACACATAATCAACTTCTAACTTTTGTAAACCTCTCTCCATCCTTTAGAGAAGAGTTTCTTCTTCTTGTGTCATATTTGTTTGCACCTCTTTAAACTTGTTTTTTTCTTGAATCTATCTTGAAACTTTTCTCAAATAATCTAATTTTGTTGACAACTATCTATGATTTTGCCATCATATTTTTGGACAGGCGGGTTGGCTAGCGCCATCCGCTGGTAGCGGAAGCCACTTGATTCTCTCCCAAGATCGTAAAAGCTCTGATACCAATATGATGAAAAATATTTTATTATAAATCTTTGAAAGCTCTCTACAATTCTCACAAATCTCCACACATAAAATAAGCTATCAATGCCCCTATTTATAATAGTATGAAACCTATTTGAACTAGAAACAGGAAAGTCTATTCCTATATTTATTTTAACTGCAAATCATATTTAGACATGAATTAAATAAACCAAATCTAAATAACTAAGGTTTCCTGCTACAACTTTGAATTAATTTTCCAACAAAAAATAAAAAAATAAATAGAGATCTTTACCTCTCATTAGGAATTCTACCGAATCAACTAAATCAATGAATTTCAGATTTCAAAAGGATAAATAGAAAACAAAAATTGATTTGTAGTACTTAATCATGATCGGGCAAGTTGGAGTTTTTGGGGGATTGGGGTTACACCTTAGGCAAACAATTCAAGTACATGTACTGCTCAATGTATATATTGATCTCTTCAATTTGAATTGAAGTGATTAACAAGATAAAATGTTGAACAGACATATGATTGATGAAATATTCAGGAGTAGCAAATTTCTTAAATATTTTTGTGAGACAAAAATTATCATGTTCGCTGCAATATTTTTTGCTTATACTCTTACATATATCTCTTACATGTTCACTTCAATCGGGTTAAAAACATGCTTTTAGGTAGATTTGAATATTAGAACTCTCCCAGAGGGTGGAGAATTTGAACTTATGTTGCGCGTATTCTCCAAAAACTTGCCGCATCCATATTGGATCATCCAAAATACACTATTTTTGGAGGATCCGACACGCACCTATCGATATTTTCGGAGAGTCCGAGCAACATATTTGAACTATAAGTCGCTGAAATACACTAGTTTTAATATTAGTCGTTATGGCAAACTGAATTTGTTGTTGGGAATAAACCCCTTACCAAAATAATATTCACGGTAATAAAGCGGAATAATAATGTAGCACCGAGATACGGTAATTAACAAGAATAAAAGAGTAACAATGACACCAAGATTTTTACGTGGAAAACCCTTCTGAATAAGGGGAAAAAAAACCACGACCCCGAGAGGAGCAACTGATATCACTATAGTAAGGAATTTTACACTTTGTAGGTCGGAGGTAAATACTCCAAAGACCACTACAACACTCAAAAGAAATAACCCTCTTTTGATATTCCCACCTCACTACAATATCGCCACTCTCTATTTTCCTCACAGACTATTTTCTTATACCTTGTCTGTGAAACCTCACTCTTTCTTTCTCTCTTTGTTGGTGTGAAGAAATGAGAGTTGAAGCTCTCCTTTTATAGCCAAAGCTTCACCCTCTAAAGCCTACAATATTTGACAATTTACACACATTTTTCACAATTCAACAAAGTTGGCTACCAAACCAAAGAAATTCAACAAGGTTGGCTACCAACCAAACCAAGTCAACAAGGTTGGCTACCAAACCAAAGAAAACTCTTATTAGGCACATGCCTAATACTTCTTCAATGAGATGGACATCATCAATCTCCCCCTCCAGTCTCATTCATCCAGAGGAGGTAGCACTGTCTTCTAGTTTGAATGCATGCCGACAAGTTCTTTGCATAGCTCGAACTTGTTCCTTGGTACCACCTTGGTCAGCATATCTGCGGGATTCTCATTTGTAGAAATCTTCAAGACTTTTAGAGATTCATCATCTACCATTTCTCGAATCCAATGATATCTCACATCAATGTGTTTGGTCCTTGCATGGTACATAGAGTTCTTGCTAAGGTCTATTGCACTTTGACTGTCACAATAGACGACATACTCCTTCTGATGCAATCCAAGCTCTTGAAGGAATCGCTTGAGCCATATCATCTCCTTGCCAGTTTCTGTAGCAGCAATGTACTCTGCTTCAGTTGTTGAAAGTGCAACGCACTTTTGCAACTTAGATTGCCATGATATAGCTCCCCCTGAAAATGTAAACAAATATCCAGTACTGGATTTTCTGTTGTCAATGTCACCTGCCATATCAGCATCTGTATAGCCCTTCAAGATTGGATCAGATCCTCCAAAGCACAAACAATCTCCCGTGGTACCTCTCAGGTACCTGAGTATCCACTTGACTGCTTCCCAATGTTCCTTTCCAGGATTTTCAAGAAACCTGCTGACAACACCAACTGCGTGAGCAATATCAGGTCTAGTACATACCATTGCATACATCAAGCTTCCGACTGCTGAAGAATAAGGAACTTTAGCCATGTTCCCTTTCTCTTCCACTGTTGTAGGACACATCTTTTTACTCAACTTTAGATGACCAGCAAGAGGTGTGCTGACTGGCTTAGCATTCTTCATGTTGAAGCGTTCTAGTACACGTTCAATGTACTTCTCCTGAGATAGCCACAACTTTCTACTTGTTCTCTCTCGAACTATCTTCATCCCTAGAATTTGTTGTGCTGGGCCTAAGTCCTTCATATCAAATGACTTGGACAGATCTCCTTTCAACTTTGCTATCAACCCCTTGTCTTTTCCTACAATTAGCATGTCATCCACATACAACAACAATATAATAAAGTTATTCTCAGAAAATCTTTTGAAGTATACACATGGATCAGAATAGGTCTTTAGGTATGTTTGACTTTTCATGAATGAATCAAACTTCATGTACCACTGCCTTGGTGCCTGCTTCAATCCATAAAGACTCTTATTCAATTTGCACACCATGTGTTTCTTTCCAGCTACTTCAAATCCTTCTGGTTGCTCCATATAAATCTCCTCTTCCAAATCTCCATGAAGAAATGCAGTTTTCACATCCAACTGCTCCACTTCAAGATCTAGGCTAGCTGCTAAGCTCAAAATTGTTCGAATAGAAGTCATTTTAACAACGGGGGAGAAAATTTCGTCAAAATCAATACCTTTCTTCTGTTCGAAGCCTTTAACCACCAATCGAGCTTTGTATCTGACCAGCTTGCCATCTCCATCTTTCTTGAGTTTAAAGACCCATTTGCATTTGAGTGGTCTTTTACCCTTTGGAAGTTCAACCAGCTTGTATGTGCCATTTTTCTGGAGAGATTCCATCTCTTCTTGCATAGCTTTCATCCACTGGTTCTTTTCTGGATGGGACAACACCTCCTTAAGACTTTCTGGCTCCCCCTCATCACTGATGAGGACATACTCTGTGGAAGGGTACCTGCGTGACTCTACCCTTGGCCTCTCTGATCTCCTCAGAGGTTGATGTTGTTCTTCTCCCTGAGTGGGGTGCTCCACTTCCTCGACACCTTCATCAAGTTGCTCCCCCTGCTCAATAACCTCACCAGGTTGCTCCCCCTGCTCGGCAACCTCGTCGGTCGTACTTTCTGCACTTGTGGGATTGTTAGAAGTAGAAGGAATAGTAACAAAGTTAGGAATTATACCATTCTTCGCCTTTTCTGACATATCAGCAGCAGTTCTAACTTCACTTTCTCGGAAGACTACATCTTTACTTCTGATGACCTTCTTCTTTACAGGATCCCACAGTCTGTACCCGAACTCTTCATCTCCATATCCGATAAATATGCAGGGAATAGATTTATCATCCAGCTTTGTTCTCTGCTCTTTTGGTACATGTGCAAAAGCTCTGCAACCGAACACCTTCAGATGCGAGTAGGACACCTCCTTGTTGGTCCAGACTCTCTCTGGGATTTCAAACGCCAACGGAACTGATGGACTCCTATTGATCAGGTAACAGGCTGTCTGAACTGCTTCACCCCAGAATGACTTAGGCAGTTTAGCCATTCTGAGCATGCTTCTCACCTTCTCCACAATGGTGCGGTTCATCCTCTCGGCTACGCCATTGTGCTGTGGGGTTCCAGGAACTGTCTTTTCATGTCTGATCCCATGACTTGAACAATACTCTTCAAATTCCCTTGAAGTGTACTCACCTCCATTGTCACTTCGGAGACGCTTTAGCTTTCGACCCGTCTCCCTTTCTACTAGAGCATGAAACTTCTGGAAAACTTGAAACACCTGATCTTTGGTTTTCAAAATATAAACCCATAATTTTCGTGAAGCATCATCAATAAAAGTAACAAAATATTTGTTACCGCCCATTGATTCAATTTCCATTGGGCCGCAAACATCAGAATATACTAAATCAAGTATATTCAATTTTCTTTCAGACGATGTCTGAAATGAGACTCTATGCTGCTTACCAAATAAACAATAGTCACAAGGTTTTACAGTTGTACCTTTGGCATAAGAAATGAGTGATTTCTTGGCAAGAATCTGCAATCCCTTCTCGCTCATATGACCCATTCTTTTGTGCCATAAATCTACAGAAATCTCATCTTGTGCCGCGTTCAATTCACCTTGGCATATTTCTGCATTTGTCCTGTACAACGTGCCACGAGCAACTTCCTTTGCAATCACCAATGATCCCTTAGTGAGTCTCCACTTTTGATTTGCAAAATAACTCTCGTATCCATCTCGGTCTAAAGCAATTCCCGAGATCAAGTTCATCCGCAAATCAAGTACATGCCGCACATCCTTTAGAACCAATGTGCATCCGACATTTGTCTTGATACAAATGTCACCAATCCCCGCAATCTTTGAGTAACTTGTGTTACCCATTTTCACTGTGCCGAAATCACCTGCTACATATCTGCAAAAAAGATCTCTTACCGGTGTGGCATGGTGAGATGCCGCTGTGTCAACCACCCATTCCGACTCTGGACCTGACAGGTGCATGCATTCCTCTTCCTCATTTATAAAGAGGACAACATTATCATTATTTTGCACCATGGCGGCTGTGTTGTCGTCATTCTTCTGGCCACTGGTTTCACCTTTGCCCTTCCTTGGATTTGGGCAATCTCTTTTGAAGTGACCTGGTTGATTACAGTTGTAGCAATTTCTGACTCTTGATTTGGATCGGTTCTTTGACTTCCCACGAGCTCCGGATCTACCATAGTTGTTCGAACTCCTTTGATAACTCCTGCCTCTACCTTCTGTGATGAGAGCCTGTCCTTGATTTTCAGGCTTCTTTCTCATCTTCTCATTGAGTAGAAGAGCCGATGTGACATCTTTCAACTCAATAGTAGTCTTACCGTGCAGGATGGTTGTTGCCAAATTATCGTACGAAGATGGCAACGAGTTCAATAGCAAGATGGCTTTATCTTCTTTCTCGATTTTCACTCCGAGGTTGGCAAGCTGTGTGATTAGTCCGTTAAACACATTTAAATGTGACAAAAAATTCGTACCTTCACTCATGTGTAGGGCGTATAACTGCTTCTTCAGGTACAATTTATTTGTCAGCGTTTTGGACATGTATAGGCTTTCCAACCTTGTCCAAATTCCACGTGCAGTGTCTTCATCAATGATGTTATTTACCACATCATCTGATAAGTGCAACCTGATTGCACTAGCAGCTCTTTCATCCAAGTCAGCCCAATCCTCAGCTTTCATGGTATCAGGCTTTTTGGAATCAACATCTAGAACCTTGTGTAATCCTTGTTGGATGAGCAGATCTCTCATCCTTCTTTGCCATGTTGAGAAACCGTTATCTCCATTGAATTTTGCTACCTCGTACTTTACTCCGGACATTTTTATTTTTCACCAAGTATAGTACTACCGACAGTGAATAGTATTTCAGTGAACGAGCAGAACCTGTGCTCTGATACCAGTTGTTGGGAATAAACCCCTTACCAAAATAATATTCACGGTAATAAAGCGGAATAATAATGTAGCACCGAGATACGGTAATTAACAAGAATAAAAGAGTAACAATGACACCAAGATTTTTACGTGGAAAACCCTTCTGAATAAGGAAAAAAAAACCACGACCCCGAGAGGAGCAACTGATATCACTATAGTAAGGAATTTTACACTTTGTAGGTCGGAGGTAAATACTCCAAAGACCACTACAACACTCAAAAGAAATAACCCTCTTTTGATATTCCCACCTCACTACAATATCGCTCACTCTCTATTTTCCTCACAGACTATTTTCTTATACCTTGTCTGTGAAACCTCACTCTTTCTTTCTCTCTTTGTTGGTGTGAAGAAATGAGAGTTGAAACTCTCCTTTTATAGCCAAAGCTTCACCCTCTAAAGCCTACAATATTTGACAATTTACACACATTTTTCACAATTCAACAAAGTTGGCTACCAAACCAAAGAAATTCAACAAGGTTGGCTACCAACCAAACCAAGTCAACAAGGTTGGCTACCAAACCAAAGAAAACTCTTATTAGGCACATGCCTAATACTTCTTCAATGAGATGGACATCATCATTTGTTTCAAAATATTTGATTACACAAACAATAAATCATTTATTACTTTTCTTTTACTTAAAACCTTAAAAGACAGATAATATATCACATTCTACATTGCTACTTGGGAGCCAAGTTACACTTCATGAAACAGAAACTCAGCATTAAAAGAGAAGAGAACGTATTTATTTGGAAAATTTCTTGAAATCTGCATACTATTCTCCTACTTGAGGATATGCAGGAGTAAAGGAGAAGAAGTTTTTCTCCAAACTCAGAATGAATTATGATAATAATTTAAAGTAGAAATTAGATTAAAGAAAGTTAAAAAAGTCAATAGTGTTAGGCTCTTGGACTCAAAGATAGGGTAATATCTTGGAAAACTTTCAATCTTTTGTCAATTTTCCTTGGAAGAATTCCAGAATCTTTGCATCCTCCTTCTTCTGGCTTCAATATTTCATCACTTGAATTCAAAGCAGCAGCAATTATCGCTTGCTCAAAATCCTTGCTATCCGGCAACAACTCTGCCCATCTATCCTCTACTTTCTCCTTCGAATTTGACTGCTTTCGCGCCATATTTTCTTGTTCTATGACTGTCCCTTTAGACTCCTTCATGTTTATTCTCATGGGATGAGCTGCATTTCCGGATCTTGTTCTCTTAAGATTTTCGGGCAACAGAGTACTTGTCGGCTCATTCACAATCTTGGATGTATAAAATGGTGGAGCACACTTGTTTAATAAGTTTTCGCTTGAAACTGTTGGTTGCATACTCTTTGTAAGAACCCTATGGTTAGCTATAATGTTAGAATTCATGTTCTCATCAGCATATTTGGATGAGCTGGTGTTAGTAAATGTGTTTTGTTCTTTGCAAGGTTGAGGTTGCCAAATTGCAGAAGAGCCCAAGAATGCATCAAAAAGCCTGCTTTGTTCAAGCATAGTGCCACCTTTATTATTCAATAGCACTGATTCGAGGTCGCGGAGCATTTGTTGTGCTCTCTCGTAGGCCTTGAGGTGCGAATCAACGCCTCTCGGGCCGTCTGTAACTGCTGGTTTCACCCTCTTAAGTGTATCTTTTGCCTCTTTAACTCTTCCTTGTTTCATCAAACATATGCCTAAATTGCACATCTTGTTATTGTCTGGTGCAATCACTAGTGCTCTCCTATAAGCATCCTCAGCTTCAATGTAGTTGTTTTGTTGCATCAATGCCCACCCTAAATTTCCCTGAAATGATAGAAAAAACTTCTTGATGTTAAATGATTTATATTATGCTCTCGTCATTACAAAAGTATTAGAACTATACTCTCGTCGTTCCCTTTTCTATGACTCTTCTTCTCCTTTTAGACCGTTCCAGAAAGAATAGGAGTAACAAACACCTTTCACATTCAAGGTTCTAAGAGTATTTTGCTTTGTGTCAATGTCATTCTTAAACTCCGTGGCAAGTCAAGCAATGTCATATAAAATAAAAATCAAAGAAGTATCATTTACCGGTAATCTATGACGACTTTTTTCTTTTTTAGACCATTCTAGAAATAATAGGAGTAACACCTTTCACATTTAGGGGTCGTTTGGTTTGAAGACAAGTTATGCTGGGATTAGTTATTCTGATATTATTTCTTATTGACTGTTTGGTTTATTTTATTAATTTTGGAATTATCGACTTTACTGCTTTATCATGGGATAACTTATCCTGGGATTAATCGGGGAATTTTTTCTCTTGGTCCGCTAACTCCATAAAGGGCTGGTGGGTGGGGGTAGAGCCTCTAACGCCAATGTCGATGAATCAAAGGTGTTTGTTTATGGTATGGAATAGGAAGAGCAAGAATGGAACTGCTATCGTACTAAATTTTTATCCCAAATTATTTTTGCTTATCCATCATTAAGGTTCTAAGTGTACTTTGGTACATTTCAAAAGTATATCTTAAACTTGGTGACATGTCAAACACTATTATATAAAATGAAACCGAAGAAGTACAATCATTTACCAGTAATCTAGTTGCTTCTTGCTCCACAGAAACCTGAAACTTTTTCCCCAGTGATCTCGCCGTCTTGGTTCGCCTTCCATTAAAAGCCATGCCTTGTTGAATCAAGTACAACTTATGCCTCAACAATGTTGTTTGGTCACTCAATCTCCCACATCTCTATAGAATATCAACATTATAGCTTGTTAACAACAACAACAACAAAACTAGTGTAATCTCTAAAGGGTAGTGTGTACGTAGACCTTACTTACTCCTAGGTAAGACCCTTACATAGAATAAAAGGAAATTAAGTGCAAATATTCTTGTAAACTTTGAGGATTATATTAGACCTTGTATAGGTCTAGTAGGATATTGTCAAGAGCTTCTTGTGCTTGGTCCGAGCATCGACTTCGCAACGATTTAATTGCTTCAATGGCTTCTTCAGCTCTATTTTGTTGCTTCATTACAATAGCCATATCTTTGAGTGCACTATCCACTCTATCTCCTGCATTTATTGCTGCCCAAAACAATGGAATTGCCCTTTCTGGATCCTTTTCCACCAACTGAGATCATACAATAAAACAATTCAGCGATTAATGAAAACATCAACTAGTAAAAACAACAAAAATTTTAACAAATTTTGTCTCAAAAATGGAGCTTTACCAATGAGCTTTTCATATATTTGTATTGCTAAATAGAAGCCACACTCTAGGTAAATTCAAGACTAATGCTATTGCATTCGCTACGATTTTACATCAATAGGACCGAAGTTAGTATAAAAAGATACTCTTGAAAACAAAATTTGCTCCATCATATATGCAATTCGAGTCGAATAAAGTAGTTGCAGCTACACCCGCTACTCCAAATACTACAGCCGGTGGATGCAATGTCATTCCAACGAGTTCAACTAAACCGATTATTCGGAACATAAATATCTAGGTAAAATATCATTAAATTTCAACAAATACTAAGTTGCAAACCCATAATTTTAGTAGTGATTCAACCGCGAGAATATAAACATTGAACCCAACAACAACAAACATAGTGAAGGGTAGTGCGTACTCAGACCTTACCCCTACCCTACCGTGGGGCAGAAAGTTTGTTTCCGATAGACCCTTGGCTAAAGACAATATGAAGAAATCAACATAAACATTGAACCCATTAAATTTAAATCCTGGATTTTCTGGCATCTGCCATTGACTATACTAATTGCTTCAACTAGAAGTTGATTACCAAATGTAGTTGAAAATTAAAACTTTTTCACTCTTTCTCACAATTTTTAAGATTGTAAAAGAAGCTTACTTGGACATTTTTGGCTCTGACATAAGGGGTGTCACCAACAGGTACTTTGGGAATAATATGGAAGGATTCCGAACGAATCTTGGAAATTCCAAGAGGTTTAGCTGGTGAAGATGGAGCCGATTTTGTGGGTCTGAAGGGTCTGAAACCAGGGGGTCCATTCCACATCTCTTGCACCATCTTCAGCTCGTATTATTGGTACTTATCGAGTATAGAATAAATTCGTTTCTCTTTGCTTCTACGAGTACCTGAAAATTTGCTGACGAATTTGCAGAGATTATGTGGAAAGGAAGGAGTTTTGAGATATGAAGACAGTAAATGGAGGGAGAATTTGAAGATGGAAAAGAGAAGAGAGGGTTTGATTTTAGAGAGAGTATTTTTTGAATAATTCGACCGTTGAAGGTTACCGTTTGATTTACTAGCCGTTGTCTCTTCTTAATTTCAACGAAGAAATAGTAGTATTAATAATTTTTTCCTGCTAACTTTACGTTTATGCTGATCCCCCCCCCCCCCCCCCCCAAAAGTATTTGCATTATTGTTCTGCCCCTGTCTGATTCTGTACTTTTCCATAACTTATTATTTACTTTTCATAAATGTTCTCTTTGATATAAGTTGTTGTTTGGACAATATTTGAGTTTAATTTAAAAAGTATTTGAAGTTGCAGTGGAAAAAATAATCTGAGAAAATTGTAAATTTAGATGGGGAAATTATGTCATCGCGTTATCTTAGCCTAGAGCTAAAAATTCTAATAGGAGGAATTTAAAAAGTTCAAGAATGCCATACATGAGATTTGAGCAAATTGCCTAGAGCAACTTTTAAGCCACCTTTTCATGATAGGCTATAATTATCTATTTTAGTCGTTTATTATACTCTAGTTTACTGTACTTTAATTGAGTTTGAGCTTTAATCGCTAGTGTTTTGCATTAAATATGTATTTTATGCCTTGTGGGAGTGATTCCGATCTATGTAGATATTATGGAATGAATTCAAGTTATTCTGTAGTTTTGAAGTCCGAGTAAAAGCCCAAGGATTAAGTTGGGATTGTGTTCGGGGATCAACGGATGATAGTGCACTTTAAGAATGAAACGAAGAATCGAGCAGGCATACTGCACATTATCCAGTAAAAGGCACATAACTTTTCACTCAGAAATCTGTTTGGGCTCCATAATATATCATTGGAAAGCTATTTAAAAGTGCTACAACTTTTATGTTTTACATTTTTTCCAAATTTCTATAGTCGTGCCACGTAGCGCGCCGCAGGTGTGTAAATTGATGTTTCCCTCAAATTGCATGCTCTCTGAAGTTCCCCACAAGCGCACCGCGTGGCGCATCGCCCCATGCGGCGCGCCTGTGCAAATTTTCCAGAGCCATAGTCCTATTTCTCACGGGAGAAGTTGTTTTCGTCTGGGCCCGACCCTACTTAGTATAAATACTTGTAAAAACGTTATTTTGAGGACTTTGGACAAACTTTTGACCTAGGGAGAGCACAAAGTCGCCATGGAGGCCGGGTTTCATTTTTTCTTCTATCAAACTTTGTAATTTTTATGTGTCTTTGTATGATTTATTGTTTGGCTACCACGTCTATGTGGAGCTAAACTTCATGTTGTAGGGTTGTGGTTATTTCATGACTATTGTTATTCAGATATTGATTTTGCTTTCTTGATTTATCGTATTAGTTTATTTATTCAACCATGCACTTAATTATTTGATTGCTTGATCACCAATTGAATATTATCTACGAATCTAGAATTGAACTCGAAAGTGGGAATTCTAGATTGCATATAGGATTGAGTAGAGCAAGTTCTTGAACCCGAGCATCGGGGAACCGATTCGCAGTTAGGATAGACATATACCTAATTGTCTTGCTTGGTTGATATACAGGAATTATAAATGCGTTCTTGGTAACTCTAATTCCATAGACATATAGTCATTAGGTTAGTTTGAATAGGCGAGTAAGAACTCGACAGATTCTTATGAGCGATATTAATCTTGTCAACCAATAAGCTAGATAAATTAGTTAGCCATTTCAATTGAAGAATACAATAGGAATGTTAGATAGTCCATAACCCTAGATCGTTTTCATCATATTGATAATATAAAAATCTGCTCTTCCTCTGTTCAAAGTTCATTATTTATTTTTATTTATTTTAACTAGTTTAGAATCAAATACTTCTAGTTTTAATTCTTGTTCAGATAGTTAAGATAGTCTAATTTAGTTAATAGTTAATGACAATTCATCGTAGGTTCGACATCCGACTTTTAGTCACTTTATTACTTGACGACCGCGTATACTTGCGTGTGCATTTGGCCGCAACAAGTTTTTGAAACCGTTGCTCGTCCTCGTGCAATCAAACTACACTTTATATAGACACAGCCTTTTTAAACAATTCTCCTAACTCTTCGTACCAAAAATATTTAAAATAGACTAAGCACAATAGTATAACATCTTCGCCTCAAGATTTGACTCACAAGTACCACGCATTTTTCACAACCCACTCATTTACTCTAACATA
Source organism: Nicotiana tabacum (assembly GCF_000715075.1). Classification (NCBI taxonomy): domain Eukaryota; kingdom Viridiplantae; phylum Streptophyta; class Magnoliopsida; order Solanales; family Solanaceae; genus Nicotiana; species Nicotiana tabacum. The sequence goes on from NC_134100.1 coordinate 14,962,122, forward strand.
GAGATCAATGACATTACCTTTCTTTCATGAATCAAGTGCCCTCACACGACAAAAAAGAGTAGTTCCGCACACAATAAAGTTTAAGAAAAATTAGGAACTCAAGATAGAAAGAATTTACGCACTCTCAGAAATAACATTCATATGCCACAAAAGATGAACCATGGGCTTGCCCGTAGTGTACTACTCTACTAATTGAGCTCATTCAGTCAAGGATCAAGTAGGACTTTAACTGATTGTAATATAGGCTGTGGGACGGGTAAGATACATTTAGATATAATAGTGACTACACCTCCCTAAGCACTTTAATACATACATTTCAACATTTTAAACCCTACACTTATGTCTTTAAAACACGACTAGTATAACATGAAAGCAATAACAAGCAATCACAGAAGTCTAGGGATACGAGAATACACAAATAACACTAAATCACGTACTAAAGCTACTGATACCGACAAGGACAACGCTCGGCTACCTATCCTAACTCTCTACCTTAATTTTCAACCTCCACACCTTCCTATCCATGGTCATGTCCAGTAAGCCGGAGCAACGCCATATCTTACCTGATTACCTCTCCCCAATACTTCTTCGGCCTGCATCTACCTCTCCTTAGGCCCTCCAGGGCCAGCCACTCACATCTCCTACCTGGTGCATCTGTGATTCTCCTCTTCACATGTCCGAACCATCTAAGTATCGCCTCTCACATCTTGTCCTCCATAGGATATGCCCACCTTGTCCGGAATAACGTCATCTCTAATTCTATCTAACCTGGTATGCCCGCACTTCCATCTTAATATCCTAATTTCATCCACGTTCATCTTTTGGACATGAGAGTTCTTGACTGGCCAACGCTTCGCCTCATACAATATAGTAGATCTGACCACCGCTCAGTAAAACTTCACTTTAAGTTTTGGTGGCACATTCTTATCATGCAAAGCACCTGGAGCGAGCCTATTTTTCATTCACCCCGCCCCAATACGATGTGTAACATCCCGTAGAATCGTATCGAACTCCCAAAAGTATCAGCATAAGATATATCGTTAACTCTGAAAACCCTCTTAACAACAACATATATGATATATCCATCCATGGAAGTAAACTATTTAAAGCTACAATGCCTCCATGAATTGTACAACTGCAGCATGCTTCGTCTTCAACCTGACTCATACTCAATAGTTAAAAGCTAATAGCAAAATGTTGCAAGTAGTAATCAGAAGACCCAAAAGATGATAACTAGATTGAACTGTTGATGAGCATTACGGAAAGAGAATTTTGTTACCTCGTAATCATCTTTCATGGCTCAAATCTGGGTCTCTTTCTGCTTCTTCCGATCTACGTCAACGTTAAAATCCATTACCTTCGATAATGATAAAATTATAAATCAGTGTACTGAGAACAACTGGCCCATTAGCTCAGTTGGTTAGAGCGTCGTGCTAATAACGCGAAGGTCGCAGGTTCGAGACCTGCATGGGCCACAAAAGGTCATTTTTTTGTGTTTTTCGAATGACTTAACATTTCCATTGAAGTTGCTCGTTAAATGGTTACTCGCGTCTTATTTCAAAATGTTTTCCGAACTATACACTTTGCATGATTTGCACAACATTCCCTCAATTGAAAACGATCTATGCACATTTTAGTGATCATATTAAAATTGCAAAATGTACTGTAGTAATTACTACATCTTTGATTCTCACACTCATATTTAAGTTGTAGAAACATTGCTAATGTAATAAATTTCTTAGAATTACCTGCAATTAGACTAACCTAATCGTGTAAATAATTTGTATACAGTTTAGTGCATAAAAAGTAAGCTTTTAAGTCTCTCACAAAGCGCTCTTCATAAATAACGAGATCAAGTCAACATATTACATTTTATAGGGGAAATTAGGAGGCACAATTGCTATCCCTTGCCTCTTAACAAAAAATTCTCAATCTCATTACTATGTGATGCATTTTCACTCAAGTAGGTGTGGGAGATAAAGGAACTCTGAATTAGTGATAGCATTATCATTATTTTAAAAAAAGAGGTCAGCTTGGCCCTGTGCATATAAACGAGATTTGTTCCTTATTGGTTGTGTAAGGGTCTCTAAAGATAGGCCACTTCACCTGTTGCGGAGCCAATTTTTTGTAAACTCATTTGAACAACTACTTATTCTCGTCTTGTTCTATCCCCCTGGGCTTCTCTCTAAACTAGGTCCATCAAGCCTCTATGCGCTTCTCTCTCTTAATTCAGCCTATCCAGCCACAAGCTTCGCTCCAGACCTACTCCTTCTTAATTAGGAGTAGCATATTCAACTCTAGGCCTAATTCGGCCTGTCGAGCCTAATGTCGTATTCGGTCAACATGTAAACGTAAAAATAGCATGGTATAGCCAGTTTTCGAACTGGTCATTCAAAAATAGCCAGCGTTTACGAAGTCAATAAAAAATAGCCACTATTTTGTTGCAGCAGAGACCGGTCCAGCATAATATACTGGAGTTCCGTGCACCTGTGTATGAACTCCAGCATATTATGCTGGACCGGTATACTTTCCTGACTCCAGTATAATATACTTGAGACTGGAGCACCGGTGCTATATTATACTGGACAATTATACTTGCTGGAACTCCAGTATAATATACTGACATATTTTCCAGGTTTTGAACAGTGTTTCCGCTCAGATTTATCTTTACATGAAAAGTGACTAAATTTCGATTACTTTTGAAACTGGGCTATTTTTGAACGACCAGTTGTAAATCTGGCTATTTTTGAATTTCTCCCCATGTAAACTCAAAAACCGGGTTACACCTAAGGGAGGGTATTAGAGAAATACATTTGTCCCTCTTCCAAATGTGGGTCACTCTACTCATTGCCTTAAAGGTTTGGGTTGGATGCTCGAATTCTTTTACAAAACGAATACACCGTAATTAATGCTAGAGTGAGTCCATTCCATGAGAGGTACATAATTACGCCTTTAGAAGTCAGTGAGATACTCATTCGAGGACTTTCATTAAGCTTGAAGAGCTGGTACTTACTATTGTTATCATGGCATTATTAAATCTTGGTCTCATTCTCACTAGTATGTCTTTTTATATCAAGATTGTAATTCCACATTTTTAATGGGTCTGAATACGTCAGTAGGTAAATATTTGACTGTGCAAAAGTTTATTATCTATGAATGAATATGCATGTTTGAATGCGTATATTTTTCGTGCAAACCAATCATAATTTGCTTATTGTAATGGTGAAATATTTCAATCAATGTACTTGCTACTCGGGATATGGATCCTAATCTCTCCGGACTCCAGAGGAGACTACTCCTCAACTTAAGAATTTGAAAACTTGTTGGAAAAATTGCGAATAGAAATCTGATTGCACTGATGATTGGTAGGTATTATAGTCAAATTAGCGTATATGACATACTGAAAAGGGATCGTCTTTACTAAATCAGGCTCTACTTAAGCATAACTAGTTTATAACCTCTTAAAATTATGACTTTAGTTTACGAATAAGTACCATTTTCCCAGTAACTTTCCCGTCTGATTTTCCTCATATGGTATAGGGAGATACAAGCAAGTTATAAATGTACACTTCTGGTGAATCAACAAAAAGAATGACACCAAAGCTGAGCCAAACACAAAATCATGCAACACATTATCCAATAGGAGCTTCTATTTTTCTCATTTTTTCCTTTAGTTTGGTGGATGACTACGTAGAGCTAATTAGGCACCATCTTTCCTGCATTCCAGGATAGAGAAAACAGTAAACACAGGTAGGACGATGGGCGTTTGCCGTCTTCTCAATAAACTATAATTCAAATTGAGAAGCAAGGCCGAGGGCAACAAAGTATTTAAGTTCTTTTCCACACAAAAAATACTGTAAGCCCCATTTCTAGAATCAATTTCATCAATCTGCATCATATCTTGATTACCATCTGAGCTTCTTGGCCTACAAATAAACATAGTCTCATCAACATGAGCACAATTATGGGGGGGAATTCAAAGCCAATAGTGAAAAGGCTGCTTAGACGTTACACCTGAGGCGTACGTACATCAGTTTTAGGCATCATCACTTTTTGTCCTCTTTCTGTTCCTTGTCCTCATCCTTCTGCTGTGATGAAATAGACATACATGAGATGGAATCCTAATAAAAAAAACTAAAATAATCAATATTGGGGATAGGAGAGTCCACACAAATAGAAAATATGATATTTGGGTCAAAGTTGATCCATACGCCGTGTTATGTCCAATGTCCATATCATTTAAAGTGTGTGTCAATCCAAGAAGCTAAGTGCCTATTGTATTAAGGAACAGGACACAAAGAGAAGGAAAGGCAGCACCTAAATCAGTATAACATGATTCAGATACTGCAAAATTAGAGCTTTCCAATATTTCTATTTCCTTTGCCCAGCTTTTTCCTCTGTTAATTTTGGAAGCTTAAATCTAGGAAGAACACAAACTTCATCTTCCTTTTGTTGCCTTCCACCTCATTGGTCACCTTTCGTTTCTTTAAAAAAGATTTTCCCCCAAGGGCCTTGTACAAAACTTTATCACTTCAAGAATGAGCTCAGCTTTGTCTACAATTATTTCATAGATTTTACTTTGTAAGATATAAAAGTATAAGATCAAAGTATCTACTAAAACAGCAGGTGCACCCTGACTTGAAAGGCGGTTATACATCATCACTTTCAGCCAATTAGTACGCACAATAAAAGACCCTTGAATTTCCTTTTAAACAAACACTAGAAGCTAGTTTTATATGCAAAGCAGTAGGAGTGCCATAGTGCCTAAATGAACTTTCAAGTTATACTACATTTCTAAAATTCAAGAAGCATGGTTGTTTTGATATCTGAAAGAGCTAATATTCAACTTATCCTCACCATTAAACAAAGCAGATAAATTGTTAGAAATGAGAAATCTACAAACAAAATGACCATCTAACATGTTAAAGACACAAAAATTAGAAATAGATATCGCACTACACTAAAAATTTACCAGCCTGCTTTTTAACATAATCTTATCAACCAAATTAACTCACCTCAGACTGGCCTTGCATGGAAGCAAGTAAATCTTTAACTGAAGGATCATTTGGATCAACACCTGGAAGCTGGGAAAGTAAACATACCAAATGAAAATCAAAGGAGATAGAAGTTTGATCCATAACAGATACTTTCTGATGATACTAATGAGAGGGTCATCTTTTACTCGGCATAAAAAACTTACTGAAGCAAGAATTGATGACACGAATGATTGGTCCGCCAACAGTTTAGTCACATCTGTCTGGTCTGAATCATCTTTTGTATTGTCCTGCACTGACAATTGAAGAGCTGCAAGCACAAGAAGCGACAATACATATCAAGAAAGCATAACTACGCACCTTTACATGAATGTCTAAGAAAGCATAACTAAGCACCTTTACACAAATGTCTAACGTAGTACGAAGGAATATGCACAGCTGCAGCTGTTGAGGCATTCAAAAATTTTCATAGGACTAACCAAAGTCATCTAACAGGTAACTAACAGTGTATTATACTACACCTTTTGTCATTTATAGATCATTTTGGGATGATAAGAAGGATGGGAAGTGTGGTTGAGAGGCAGTTATTCAAAAATATTTTACATTTAAAGAATGCCAACTCTCATCTACTACTTTTTTTGAAATGGAGCTCTCATCAGTCATCATCATGTTATTTCAAAGACATTATGCAAACTATTAAAAAATGAAAGGGTAGTTACAGAAACCTCCTTTTTCCATGTGTGCGTGTGGGGGGGGGGGGGGGCATGGAGTTTACATATCTATACTTGCAACAGCCAATAAAACCAGAAAAATCAGAATGTGAAAGAAAAAAGATGATAGTGAACAAGATAGATATACTTCCCATAGACTTCACCTTATTCATAAATAAACAAATAATGAGACTCTCTGTCCCACTATATGTGACACTCTTTGCTTTTTAATTTGTCCCAAAGAATGATACTTTTATATAATTAGAAATAATGTAACTTTAAACTTCCCATTTTACCCCATAATGAGGCAATTTGTAGCCACAAATGTCTATGCCTTGTTTTAACTACAAGTTTGAAAAGTCTTTCTTTCTTAAACTCTTTGCGCAATCAAACATTCTCACATAAATTGGGACAGAGAGACTATTTTTCACGTAGATCCTTCATTCTTCAAAGTTCCAACACATGTTTCCAAAATACATTAGATGCATTAATGGAAAACAATCAATCGTATCAAAGAACAAGCATTGAATCAAGTGTGAGACAGGTAATATTACACAATGTATGTAAAGCAGGTGGTAAAATTTACCAGTACTGAAATCAATTGAAAAGGCAAGTAAAAAGAACTTGAAATAATGTACATGAACTGATGAGGTTAGGTAGACTTGCTAAAATTTTGAAGAATATTTCTATGAGCTAACGATATAAGCCAAACAAAGAACTTGGCCTGCAAATATAGTAACCAACCTAGTGCTAAGTCTTGATCTTCAGAAGCTGCTTCTGACATGTCCGTGTCTCTTGTAGTAATGTTAGAGGAAGAATCATCCATCGACATTGCAAGTGCTTGCTGTAACAGTGCATTCTCATCATCCTGTAAGGGATCAATTTATAGTTCAGGAGTTAATGTCATTATTGAGCAACAAAAGGCCAGGCATTACAAAAAGCTTCAAGCTTGAACTCATTTTCTTGAAGAAAATTTCCATCTCCACAAGTTTCTCTGCTAGGCATGGGAAGATAAAATAAGATGCTGGAAGACATCTTAAGTTGGCTGAAGTATTTAAGTATGCTTAGTGTTACAGTCCCACATTGGTTGAGGGTATTGGATATTGTCTCTTCATATGGCCTTGGGTAACCATCACCTCGTGAGTTAACTTTTGGGGGGAGTTAGGTCCAAGATCCATCTTTATTCACATGGTTTCAGAATAAGACGCAACTTTATCCTTGGTTTACCCAATGTTCGGGCCCCATCTTATATTGTTCGGCCTTCAGATGTCCAATAACAAATACATCCCTCCCCACCCAAAAAAAATGGAAAAGAAAGAAAAAGGAAATGACATAGATAAATGCAACTCTCCGAAATTTGGGCAATCAATAGGCACTAGAACAATGTGGCACTTAACACCTCATGCGTAAGGTTTGGCCTTTCCATCATATTTGGTCACGTATAAAATGTCATACTTGGTCGCGTGTAAGATCCGTAACAGAGACTCAAATCCCCTTACCTAGTCCCAAGCTCCAATAGCCCGAGCAAGCTTGACCGCGATTAATGATTGTCCGCAATGGGCTTATCATTATTTAAACATAAATATGTCATGTTCCCATAATTGGAACCCCCACTCTCCTCCCCAACAATAAAATGGTAAAACAAATAATTAACATTCAAAAGTATACCAGTTTATTATTTTCTTCTCTAATGTTTTTAATTCAAAAGGTCATAGGATTTTTTCAAAATAGTAAGATACCAACCATTAGGTCAACTGCCTTGTTTTCAGTTTCAGATGTTCTGGCACCGACATTTTCAGTCATTGTAATATCCTGAGAAGTTGACTGCATTTCTCCTTTTTCTTGTGCAGATTCTTCTGCAGCTTTCTTTGCTGCTGCTTCTTGCCTAGCCCGTTCCTCCTCCATTGAAACTCGAAGTGCCAGAGCAAGTTCAGGATCCAAATTAGGATCTACACCAAAATCATAGCCAGACCCTCCACCAGCAGCAGCCGCAGCAGCGGCTGCAGCAAATCCACTTCCACCCTCACCATCTCCAGTAAAGATAGGAGTACTGCGAATTTCAGATGAATAACATCATGTATTATGAAAGTTATCTGACATTAAAATAAAAGGTGGTAAAATATCACTAGTACCTTATTAGCACATCAGAAAGAGCAGTAGGTCCAGGAGGAATATGGATGATGCGACTGCTATCATTGTTGTTTACTGCAGCAACTAATGCCTCAAGCTTCTCAGTCTTCCCCTCATCTTCTTCACCAAAACTAATAACATCAAGAGCTACACTATTCTTCTTCAACTTTCTTCCAATCATCTCCAAGACCTTCTTGTCCTGTTTAACAGGACTGAACAAATAGTAAAGGTTAATGTAGAAAGGAAAAAAATCAACAGTTACAGCAGCAAAGACTATACAGGAAATAGCCATCACCTGCCAGCAAAAACAATGATCCTCTGCTGTTGCTTTTTGTTTTGCCGATGCTTCAGAGCCAACTGTGCCACCTGGATTCCAGCAGCCAAATTCAATTCACCACCGATATCTAATCCTGAAAGGGGAAAGAAAAAGGCTGGTCACATAAGAAATTGAAATGAAGTTATTAAAAGGAGTGTATTAGACAATGTGTAGTTAAGGAAACATCTTAAGATGGTAAGGATGTGAGTACCATACATAGACATTATAGTCAAGTATACACCAGCTTTGAGATAATCTTTCTGCAGCGTTCTTCTTCAATTGAATAAAATTAAAGTACTAGGGAGGTGATGGCTGTTCTATCGTGCTTGCAAGTAAATGAATACAGCAGAAATGAGTGTTTAAGAATCGAGAAAAGCCAAATTGAGGATCTTAGTGACTATCTGTGCAGAAGTTCAGACAGAGATCCTCAATTTTATTCCGAATCCTTTAGGCATTGCCTGTCCTTTCAGTTACAAATTTGGTCTCTTACTCATCACCGCTTTTTCGCTCTCCTAATTTGATGTACTAGTATGTTTTTACAGATATGACGTCTGTAGGTTTTTATACTACACCACCTCATTTCTTCCTAAGAAACTCATCCTTATTCACTTTGTTTCTTTTCTCTCATTCGACTGGGATTTTTTTTTTCTTTTTTGATAAGGTAAATTTTATTCATCCGGTACCAAGGTGGTACAAAAAGCATCCCAGAAACAGTCATCAACCCCTACAGCCCTCCTAACAAATCCAAAAATTTTATTCACTCAACTGGGGACTAAAAACCCTCCTCCTCTGTCTATGCCAAATAAAGGACTGAAAATGCTATCAGACAAAGTGTAGGAACAGAACATCTTTTATTACAGTACATTTTATTTTAAAAGGGGGAAATTTTCAGTTTTTTGTTAAACAAGAAATCCTCGAGGGTAGTAGCGCACGGTTCGAAACTCCATGGATAATGGGCCCACTCCTTTGTCCTTCTCCATTTAAATACAAGGCTTTTGTCTATGGCACGATTCGAGCCCACGACGTACGCCTAACCCACACATCACACGCCGCCTAATTTCTTTTGTAAAAAAATAATTTGACTTCAATCTCTTCAACTGTAAAGCAGTAGAACTTACATTTACATAATACTACCTCCATTTCATTTATAAGGCAGTATTTCGTCGGCACAGTGTTAAGAGAAAAGAAAAACTTTTGGCATATATCATAAGTACTCTAGAACCTGTGGTGTTAAATATGCCATGGCATTTTTATGGCTATAAAGTATGCCATTGAAGATACAATTGGAAGCTTAAAGTTAAAAAGTTTTTAAATATAAAAGGTGCCTCTTTATATTTTTGAATAGATTAAAAGGAAAGAGTGATATATTAAATTGAATCACGGGAGTACAATATTACAATGGCATTATGTCTTTAATTTTAGATAGTTATTGTCCTCTCTATGGTAATGCCCATATGTTTGAATTTTAGGAAGCCAGGCAAGTTTTGAGATAATATTTAAAATTTATGAAGGGTATAAGTAGGTTCGTTACAAAATGACCTAGTGATATAGGGGATATTGATAGCCCTCGTATGTAAATCTTCCATTAGAGAAAAAACTGTCCACACAACTGGTAAAAAGGAACAGCTTGGACAGGAAGAAACAAGTGGCTAGGCACACTCAAATGAACACCAACAAATGAGTAATATCGCGAAAATTCCGGAAAAGACTTTGACAAGATCTTATACAAGTGGTACTAGAATAGAAGCGCAACCAGTCAAACCATACTTGTTTTCGGCATCAAAATTTCAAGTTGTTTTAGTAAACCTAGTGTCCATTAAATTTAGCGTCAACACAGAAAGCTGCAAAACCTATAGAAGGTGTTTGTAGTGGCCTCTACCAGTAATGAATTACTACGAAGAAAAGCACAGCCAACTAGGGAAGCTTACCGTGCGTGCAAGCTAACATTTTTCCTAGGTCGCTGGTAGGAGTAACCAATACACGAACTCCTTTGCCAGCCATGGTCAATACTCCAACTGTATTCTCGGGATTAGACTGCAAACCAATTAACACAAATCAAATAATGGAACAGTCAAGAGTACAAACTTGGTGCTTACTAAAAGGTAAATAAGTCGCTGAAATCCATTGACATCGAGTCATCTATTCACGGAGATCCTAAAAGAGTAAAACTCCTAATCAGTACGTGCATAGTACCATTACAGCCACTACTCTTTTGTGATAATTGAACATACTTAGTATAAGTATATATTTTAGAATCACCAGACTATACACATAGCAGTGTTGTCAATAGCTCATATGAGGCTGACTTAAGTCTTGAAGATAGGTGTAACATGCTGACTTTAAGTGCAGGCAATCAAGGATCTGTGGCGGGTGTCTTATCACCCATGAGACTCCCTCTTGAAAATGATGACCCTAAACAATACTCCCTCTTTCCTAATTTATGTGAAGGTATTTTCTTTTTATTTTGTCCCGAAAAGAATGACACATTTCTGATATTAAAAATAATTCAACTTTAAACTTTACATTTTACCCTTGATGAGATGATTTATAGCCACATAAACAGAAGCGCAGCTAGAGCAGTAGGTGCGGACTCGGACGAACTAAGTAGCTTTTGCTTAAACCATGTATTTGTATTAGAATATATTTAATTGCGAACCCAGTAATTAAGATGAGTATGGGCTTAGTGGCAAGTTTATAACGCATAAACTTCAAATCATGGATCCACCTTTGCACACAAATATCAAAGCCTCGTCTTAGACCACAAGTTTCATATATTTTGTATTTCATTCTTAAACTTTGTACTCAATCAAATATCATCACATAAATTGGAATGATGGAAGCAACTATTTCAGTTACGGCTTGTTTGGATGGTTGTTACGTATTGTTTTATAATGTATCGTACTGTATTGTATTGTACTGTATCATTTGATAAATACAATGTTTGGATAGATTGTGTCGTTTGCCATCGTTTCATGATATCACACACCAGCAATATGAAGAATAAACTTGCAATATTATAAAGAAAAATTATGATACAGGGTAAAATTATTATATAAAAAGGTAGGGTAAATGATAAAATAAAATTATTTAATAATATAATAATGAAGGGTGAGATTGAGAGAAAAAGACTAGGCAACGACGCGACCACACCAAATCGGTCGTTACAATTTAACGATACGATACAATACAATGGGTAACAACCATCCAAACAAGATGTTAGTAATACTTGTATTAGATCATTTCCTTATAATTGTTATTTGATTTCTAATAATTATTTTTGAATTACATACATATTTTTTAATATTTTCTAAATTTTTACCTTTCTTCATTAAACCCTGCGCTATATTACCTGGGTTTTGGAACCACAAAATAAGCTAACTGCGTCAGTTTGAGCTTCGAATCGATTGCGCGGATAATCTCCATTCCGCATCCACTCAGAATTGTCGATACAGATCATTGTTGCCTGACACAAATAATTACAATAAAAAACCGGAAGAAACCCTAATTGCAACAAACAATTTACAGATTAGAACTGAATATTGACAAAAAATATAAAAAAGCTAAGACACTAACCTCGAGAACCATTGTTAACCGATCGAAAGATTAATGTGCAGAATGGGTTTGCTAAGGGTGAAAGGAATTCAAGTTTACTTGGTGGACAAGTGATTTCTATCTGCTACTGCTACTATAATAAGGACTGAAAGTACCTCAAAACGGAATATTTTTGTTGTAGAGCATGTAATTGAATCGGGTTATTACGTTTTTCACGGTAAATAACAATTTAAACATTAGTGTAAACTACTATTAATAGCCACGATGTGGGATAATATTATGATACTGCTAAATTCTATAAATTAAAAAAATAAAATTATATGAATAACTATTGATATAATATTAAATATTATTACTTCATATATAGCCGGTGATATAAACAAATAAAAATATAATATGATTCAAAAAAAATACTTCTTCCCTTTCAATTTACATAAATATTAGTCTGTTCTAAAAGAATGACACATTTCTGTATTTGGAAATAATTTAACTTCAAATTTTTTATTTTACCCATTTTACATATAATGAGAAGTTCTTACACCCATAAAAATATCATGGTCCCATAAAACTATTAGGATAAGTTTTAAAATTTTCTTTTTCGTTCTTAAATTTCGGGTCAAGTCAAATTATCTCATTCATATTAAAACTGAGTGAAATCATACTATATAGAGTAATAATAAATAAAAATATATATAGTAATATCTTAATTTAAATTATAAAAATATATTATATTATTATCTCAACATAATAAATTCTCACATCAACATCAACTTCTACCAACCTAAAATTACATGGTGACAAATTAATATATACATACATGATAATTTATTACAACCAATATATTCTAACTTTTGGGAGTTACCACCTTATAAAACAGTTGGATCGTAATTTGCTCAATAATTTTGCTAGTTACCTCTATTTTAACCACACAATTAAAGTCACATTGTTTTCAAAAATTTAAATGATACCTTTGGGCGAATAGTTAAGATTAATATATTATAATTAAATAAATGTTAACCTACTTTAAATATTTTTCTTCCATGATGCACATGTACTAAAAGAAGATGAGTTCTTACATGTAATTCTTAATTAAATGAATCTTACCTTATGATTTTATGATTCACTTTATTTTGTGTAAATAGCAATCCCAAATAGTGCAATTATATTCATCTATGTGTTTACCCTATCCAAATTTATTTCATTCTAATTGACACACACACAATTTGAGAGAACATAAATATCAACAACGCACTAAAAAGTCATTATCCATGCCTGTCACGACCCAAATTTCCCCCATCGGGAGTCGTAATGGCGCCTACTAGTGAAAGCTAGGCAAGCCAACCAACTGAACTATTTACCTTGTTTCCGTTATTTTTTTCCGATAATAGTTAAGAGCCAGCAATTAAATAACAACAGTACTGGATAAGCGGAAGGTTGCATTGTAAAGTTTTAATAATACTGCTAATATCAATCCATAACAAATCTACCCAAGACTGGTGTCACAACTTCACAGACTATCTAGAAGTACTACCAATAAAGCTCTGAAAGAAATAAATACAACATTGTCTCTGGAAATACATGAAGAAAACAGGAATAGCAGATAGAAGGAGACGCAAAGGCCTGCGGACGCCTGCAGGACTACCTCGGGTCGCCTGATGAACAGGAAACAACAATCCCACTGCGGTCCGAAGTCTACAGCATTGGGATCTGCACAAAAAAGTGCAGAGTGTAGTATCAGCACAACCGACCCCATGTGCTGGTAAGTGTCTAGCCTAACCTCGGCGAAGTAGTGACGAGGCTAGGACCAGACTACCAAATCAACCTGTGCAATATTGCATACAAAAATAATAGGGAGCAGGGAACAAAGATGACAACAATAAACAACCAGTGATATAAAAAGCAGGCAACAAGAACATCATAATTGTTTCTCAATAAATAATAAATACAAGTGCAATCAATTAATGAAGTCCTTCAAATATAAATCTTTCGCCTATAAATCCTTCAAGTAATAATCTCTAAGATAATATGCTTTTCAATAAATATATTTCGAATATATTTCCTTCAAATAAATATCTTTCAAATAAGCATCTTTTGAATATAATTCTTTCAAGTAAAGGTCACATTATGACGCCTCATTTCATAATCTTAAATAATATAGGTCTCAGCCCACTTTCATATTTTCACGGCATCTCGTGCCCATATTTCTATCACAACTGCATAGGCAACTCCCGTGCCATTAAATAAAATCATCATATTTTTTCCCGGCACCTGGTGCCCACATGTTTCCCTCTCACATTGCGCAACAACGTTCTCATGTTACTCAGTTCATAGGGTCCATAACCCAATACAATTAAGAATGTTCAAGGTGACTCATTTACTTAATATAAAGTAGAGTACAACTTCTAACCCATTTAGGAAATCAACAAGAAAAGATATGAAGTTATTTTTTTGAAATCATTTAAATAGAGAAAGTACCATTTTCAATTAAGGTACAACATCAAATGAAATATTACCTTTAACAAGGAATTTAATAAATTAACTTAGTGGAAATTCCGTTTTTAAGTAAAAATACGACCTCAGACATTCTAAGGAGATTTAATTGAGAAGCCAATTGAATTAGAGTTATAACAATTGTTGAAAAATTAAGTATTGAAAGCTTTATATAAATACGGCGAGGTATTGAAAACAATACGAGTTTCAACACAAAGGATCACAACAGTAAAAATATTCTGAACCATTAAAAACACTTGAATTGATAACAACAAATAAACACAGCAGCAGAAAGTGCACGACATCACCCTTCGTGCTTTTACTCTCGTGCTCACCATAAGAATCAATATTCCCTTTTATTCTTTCTTGTTGCGGCGTGCAACCCGACCCCAATCATATATTACTGTTGCGGCGTGCAACCCGATCCCAATCATATTTTACTGTTGCAGCGTGCAACCCGATCCAAAACATATTATATTGTTGCGGCGTGCAACCCGATCCAAATCATATAATGATGTTGCGGCGTGCAACCCGATCCATATAATATTGTTGCAGCATGCAACCCGATCCATATAATATTGTTGCGGCGTGCAACCCGATTCATATAATATTATTGTGGCGTATAACCCGATCTATATAATATTATTGCGGTATGCAACCTGATCCAAATCACATACAAATCAACACCAATCACGAAAGAATCCCGACAAGGGAAACAATATCATAAGCAGTCAAACCCCGGCAAGGGAGGGAAACAATATCAAAACAATAACATCCCGGCAGGGAAGACAATATCATGATTCTCTCTTTCCTTTCTTCTTTCACGTTTACTCCACAACCTCAATTCACAACTTGAGCCAATGCTCTATAATGTTCAACAATTCTATTGTTGACTAGAGCCAATGCTTTACAATGTTCAACAATTCAATTCTCAACTTGAGCCAATGCTTTATCATGTTCAATTAACAATAATACTCCCACAAGTCATATTCCTCAATAGAAATTATCATATAGAGCATATACAATACGAAACGAAGTCACATTAATCAAAGTATAAGACTCACGGGCATGCTTGACACCAACGTATAGATACTCGTCACCATGCCTATACGTCGTACTCAACAAATAATACATAACAAATAGGATACAACTCCTAATCCCTCAAGCTAAGGTTAGACCAACACTTACCTCGCTTTGCAACCAATTCAAAATTCTAACAAGCCTTTGCCTCGCGAATTCGTGCCCAAAATTCTCAAATCCAAGTCGAAATCGTGAAAAACCCCTTTGGAATCGCCCAAATCCATGCTTGAATGACCAAAAATGGAGGAAATCTCGGACCCCTTCAGTTTTTACACTGCCTAGGGGTATTTTAGGGATTTTATGTTCTCCACCGCGCTCCTGCCGCATTCCGCCGCGCTCACAGGCAGAAAACTCTTGAATTGCCGTGGTTTCAGCGCGGCCGCACGCCTGAGCGCGCTTATAACACATGTCCGGTAAAATGGTCATAACTTTCTGTATACACCTTCAAATGACAAACAGTTTGATGTTCCGAAAACTAGAGTCAGAGTGCTTTAATTTAATAGGTTGTGCATCACACAACTCATTATATATATGCAGATATGCTCGTCCAAAGTGAGGTCTTGCGTGTACTCATTTGCAACTTTAGTATATTGTGTAATTTTCCAACTTGTCTTAGACTTAGAACTTTCCTTAGACCCCATATATCTTATAGTACGCCTTGTACACTTGCTATCACATCCAATTGGTATTCATAATGGTAATAGACCTCTTCCACATATAAAATAATATAATTAGAACACGTCAACTTTCTTATTTCGCCAAAATGCATCGAATTGTCCTGTGGACTTCCAAATCCAAATTCGAATACACATCTAAGTCCGAAATCATCATACGAAGCTATTGACATCATTAAAATTCTAATTTGGGGTCTTTTGCTCAAAAGTCAACTCTTCGGTCAACTCTTTCCATTTGCTTCAAAAATAAGATTTTGATTTTCTTTAAATTTTAACTCTGAATCTTACGAAAAACCAAACTTGACCATACATGCGGGTCATAATGCGTATTACGAAGCTTCTCGAGGTCTTAAGCCGTTGAACGAGATGTTAATTCTTGAAACGACAAGTCGGGTCGTTACAATACCTGAGCCATTAGAGAAGAATCTATACTTTCTTATTATATATTTTAGCATAGCAACTGCTAGCACTAATAGAAAAATAAAAAAATAAAAAATGTATGTATTGCTTCCAAACAATTGAGATATAAAATAAATTATAAAATATTAGATAATTAATTTTACCTTAAGGCAACACAATTGACATTTGTTTAGTCAATGTCTAAGTCGATTCATAGTTAAACATTATCCCTAAGGTAATTACGAAAGTTAAATTTTGATCCAACAACTCGGTAATTATGATTATGGGTTCGAACCTAGATTTTTTAGTCTTATTTCTAGTAACAAACACGTTTTTATTTTTTCTGTTATTTTGTTGTGAACTCAAATTTCAAAAAACTCTTTCTCATTATTTAGAACAATTCGCCTCGCTCATTGAGCCCCCCATTTGAATTGGAACATTTATGTGTTGATTAACTTTCCTAATTAATTAATCAATCAATTCAAATTTAACTTTCTTTGCATTCAGATTCAAAAGAATCTTATTTACTATCTGTCTATTTAAATTTAAATAAATATGCTGTCTTTCAATTTAAATTAAATACTATAACAAATATTGTCATAATTTGCCAAGTGGCTTTATATTAGCTTGCCACTTGGCTTAACCTTAATGCACACTTGCTATATTGCCATGTGACTTTTTATTAGCTTATTGTGTTACTTAATATCCTTACTCATTGCTCTACTTTTAGTATAATACAATGAATAATTGCCCTAAAATTTAATTTAACTTTATTCTTTTGTTCCGTAGCTCCAATTATTTTGTTTAAACTTATCAATAATATTATTTTTCCTATTTAATTATTTTATTAAACAAATTTAAAGTGTAGACCCCTTCACATTACTTTTATTCTCCTCTATATACATTATTTTCTATCAGATATATTTTAATTATTTTTCACATTTCGTGTTGTATCTATAATATAAACATTATCGTATTATTTTTCTAATTCTTTTGAAAATATGCCAAAGTTTAAATGAAGAAGTTCTTTTATTATTTTACATAAATCTACACTTTTAGTAATTATTATTTAGTATTATGTGCAATAAGCAATTAATTTTTCCTTTTGTTTTCGTATAGAGTTTTGACTTTAATTTTTTATAACTTAACTATATGACAATTTTAATTACATCTTTGCATTGTTAATTTGTTGATTGGCATTATTTCATTGTATATGTTTTAAATTTTAGGTTTATAAATTATGTTTTCAATTGTGTGATATTATCCATATTAGATGTTTTTTCTCGTAATAATTCAAAAGGTTTTCTTATATCAAATTTAAATGTCTAATCCTTTTATATATCTACAATTATATTATTTGTTTTAAAAAAAAATTCTCTATTTTTTTTCCTTTGTCTATTGTTACTGTATTACCCATTACTTAATATGGTTACATTATTACTTAACTTTTTATTACCTTATCACCTACTTTATATCCATATTTGCTACTTCTATTATAATATACTATAATAAATATGATTTTTCTTTCTCTTAAAATAATCTTTTTATTTATTTTTAATCTTTCACTATATAATATTTGAATTTATCAATAATATTTTTGAGTATTAATTATTTGTTTTCTTTATTTATCATTTAACTAATTCAAAGTATAAATTCTCTCACACTATCTTTATCCCCATCTTTCTAAATTATTTCCCTTAGTAAGTATGATATTTTATTTAAGTTTTTCATTTAGTGTTTTATTCAATAATAGACAAAAATAAAAGTGCATATGATCAAACTATATAGTAAATATTACAGTATTTTTATTATTAAACTTCTAATAATTATTTTTTTTGAAGCTTTTAGCCTTTAAAAAAATTATTTTTATTGTATAATTGTTTAAAATTCAGAAAACTTAGTCTAAAACAGGTACTTTGGATTATCCATTATGAAATAAATAAATTATTAAATATATCTACATTCTGAACTTTAGGTTAAAACCTTAAAATATATTCTTCAACTCATTAAAAAGTATTGAATTTTTAAAATAAATTAAAGTTGTACGTTAGATTACGGTAGAATATATTCTTCTCACTCGATATTAAAAAAGGAATCCAAATATTATTGATATCAAAATTCTTTACTTTCCAAATAAAAAATTTCAGTTAGAAAATATTAGTACAGTGATTGAACTTTATTTTAAAAAAAGAATTCTTATTTAAATTTAATTTCAATAAATGGAATTCCATATATAGTTCTTAAGTGATCCTTATTTGACAATCTCCCACAAACTCTTTAATATTGCCAAGTGGCTTTATAGTAGCTTGCCACTTGGCTTAACCACAATGCAAACTTTCTTGCTCTTAAAATAATATTTTTATTTATTTTTAATCTTTTACTATATAATATTTGAATTTATCAATAATATTTTTGAGTATTAATTATTTATTTACTTTATTTTATCATTTAAATTAATTCAAAGTATGAAATTCTCTCACACTATCGTTATCCCCCTCTTTCTAAATTATTTCCTCTAGTAAGTATGATATTTTATTTTATTTTTTCATTTAGTGTTTTATTCAATAATAGACAAAAATAAAAGTGCATATAAAAGGATCTTTTCGTCGTTACATAATAATGAACTTAACGATACAATACAATAAATTTTAAATAACAATCCAGTTGCTTAGCCATACTATGAAAGTCTGGGAGCGAGTGGTAGAGCTAAGGGTGAGGAGGAGTGTGTTTATTTTCGAGAACCAATTTGGGTTTATGCCGGGGCGTTCGACTACAGAAGCCATCCACCTTGTTAGGAGATTGATGGAGCAGTATAGGGAGAGAAAGAAGGACTTGCATATGGTGTTCATCGACTTAGAAAAAGCGTATGATAAAGTTCCGAGGGAAGTTTTGTGGAGATGTTTGGAGGCTAGAGGTGTACCGGTTGCCTATGTTAGGTTGATTAAGGACCTGTATGATGGAGTAAAGACCCGAGTGAGGATGGTGGGTGGGGACTCGAACCTATTCCCGGTTATGATGGGGTTGCATCAGGGGTCGACACCTCAGCCTTTTTTGTTTGCTTTGGTGATGGACGTACTGACGCGCCACATCCAAGAGGAGGTGCCGTGGTGCATGCTATTTGTAGATGATATTGCATTAATTGACAAAATGCAAGACGGTGTGAACGTGCAATTAAAGGTATGAAGGCAGACCCTGGAATCTAAAGGTTTCAAGTTGAGCGTGACCAAGACAGAATACTTGGAGTGTAAGTTCAGTGGCGAGACTTAAGGAGGGAAAAGGGAGGTAAGGCTGGACTCGCAGGTCATCCTTAGAGATGGAGTTTTAAGTACCTTGGGTCTATTATTCAGGGGGATAGGGAGATTGATGAAGATGTCACCCATCGTATTGGGGCGGGATGGATGAAATGGAGACTCACTTTTGGTGTTCTGTGTGACAAGAAGGTTCCACCACAACTTAACGGTAAGTTCTACAGAGTGGTGGTCAAACCAACGATGGTGTATGGGGCTGAGTATTGGCCAGTCAAGATCGCCCATGTCCAGAAGATGAAGGTAGCATAGATAAGGATGTTGAGATGGATGTGCGGGCACACCAGGTTAGCTAGGATCATAAATGAGGTTATTCACGACAAAGTGGGTGTGGCCCCCTATTGAGGGCAAGATGCGGGAAGCGCGACTTAGGTGGTTTGGTCATGTCAGGAGGAAGAGCACAGATGCTCCGGTGAGGAAGTGTGATATGTTGATATTGAAGGGCTACAGAGAGGTAGAGGTAGGCCAAAGAAGAGGTGGGAGAGGTGATTAGGCAAGACATGACACAACTTCAGCTAACGGAGGACATAACTCTTGATAGGAAGGTATGAAGGTCAAGGATTAGGGTAGTAGAGTAGGTAATCTAGAGTATTCATAATAGTAGTGTTGGCACGCAATCTTGCTTTGTTAGTAGTAGGTTTTTATGACTAACCATTGTTTTCTTTCATTGTTGATCCCCTTACTATCTTCTTGTTTTTATTCTTCTTTTATATAGCTTTTGGTACTGTCCCTTTTTGTCTATATTTTTATTAATGTGGTACTTATGCTTTCCTGAGCCGAGGGTCTATATTAGAAACAATCTTTTTATCCTCACAGGGTAGGGGTAAGGTCTGCGTACACGCTACCCTCCGTAATAATGAATTTAACAATACAATACAATAAATTTTAAATAATAATCCAAACAAAGGTACAATAATAATAGAGAAAATATGCTCGGTTAATTTAATCATTGATATTTAAAACTCCAATCCTTATATGTATGGTTACTTTCTCGTTAATTGTTTTTTAAATATTTTAATATTTTAATTTTATTTCTAGAAGCCAATATAAATATTTTCTAATTTTGAGATATTATTTTATAGATAATTTTAAAATAAACAACGCATATCGTTCCTCAGATTTATATTGCTTGCTATATATTGAAAGCAAATAACAGCCATTTTTCTATTCTTTTTAAATTTTTAGGATTTGGTTACATGTGAAGGTATGCATGAATGTGAGTTTATTGTTAGATTACTGAAGGAAGATTGCTTAAGAAAATTCACGTAAAAGATATTTCAACAGATCATAATTTTTTTAGTTCATTCAACTTTTGCTAAATATAGATATTGACTTATTATTTTTTAATCTAAATTTATAATAGATTAAATTTGTATTTATGTTGCAGGAAAAACTTTAAAAAAACTAGGAATATTCTTGTCTTGTCACAAATAAAGAATATTTTGAACTCAACCTAAGAAAGAAAATAAACTCAAGCTAAAGCCTTAATACATTAGTTGTGGGAGACTGGGAGTATAGTAATTGATTAGGTCGTACAAAGGTGCAGAAATTTATCCCATATACTATCAAAAAGGCAAGAGTGTGATGACCCAAAATGTCATCACTTGCTTTTAAATTGAATTCTGTGTTTCGAGACCTTGAAAATCTTATTTAGCGTCACTTCGATTTGCGTGCGCAGTCCAGACGCATAACCGGAAAGCCTAAATGTGAAAATCCGTAAATAATGATAAGTTTTGACTGTAAAATAAATTAATTTGACTTCGGTCAATATTTTGGGTAAACGGACCCGTGATTTGACGGTCCCGGAAGGTCCGTAGGAAATTATGGGACTTAGGCGTATGCCCGGAATTGAATTCCGAAGTCCCAAGCTCGAGAAATGAATTTTTAAAGAAAATTATTTTCTGAATTGTTTAAAAGATTTTGAAATGAATTTTGATTAGAACATGTTGGTATCGGGCTCGTATTTTGGTTCAGGTGCCCGATACAAGTCTTATATGTGGTTTAAGATAACTCTGTGAAGTTTGATAAGAAACGGAATCCGTTTGACGTAATTCGGACCGTAAATGCAAAGTTTGATGTTTTAAGAAGTTTTGAAATATTTCATTGATTTTGAGGTTTAATTCGTTGTTATTGAAGTTATTTTAGCGATTTGATCGCACAGATAAGTTCGTATGATGTTATTGAGTTAGTACATATATTTGGTTTTGAGCCCCGAGAGCTCGGGTGTGTTTCAGAAGGTTTTTGGAACTCAAAAGTTGCATGTTTTTCCAATTTCTGGTGTGCTGATACTTTCTTCTTCGCGTTCGCGAGAGGACCCTCGCGAACGCGATGTGATATTTGTGCTAAAGGAAAATTCCTTCTACGCGAACGCGTAACCCAGGTCGTGAATGCGAAGCATTAGGGGGTCTTCCCTTCGCAAACGTGAGCCTGGTATCGCGAACGCGAAGGCTTATAGCCTGAGCGGGGGGAGGGGTACTATACCCTACGCGAATGCGACCACCTGGACGCGAACGCGAAGGCTCGAGGAGTTACTTCTCCGCGAACGCGATCCCACTTACGCAAATGCAAAGGTCTCTCAGGCTTGACTCATCGCGAACGCGATGAGCCTGTCGCGAACAAGAATACCATTTTCGCCTAGTTATTTTAAGTTTAAAAAACAGAACACATTACGGGATTTCCACAATTTTTCATAAACTTCATATTCTCCACACCTCTTGGGCGATTTTTGAAGAACTTCTTCACCATAACCTCTTGGGTAAGTAATCTTTGACTTGTTTTCTTCCATTTTTATCAATACCCATTAGATTTCTAGGCCTAAAAGATGTGATTAAGGGTAGAAAATTAGGGATTTGGGTAGAGTTAGAGCTTTTTGATTATTTGGGAATTTGACCTCGTTTTGGGGTCGGATTTGAAAACAAATTATATATTCGAGCTCATGGATGAATGAGTGATCGGGTTTTGGTCCGAACCTCGTGTTTTGACCAAGCGGGCCCGGGGGTCAATTTTTGATTTTTTGGGAAGAATGATTAGAAAGCTATAATTAAGCATTGGAATTGGATTGTTTAGCGTTTATTGATGTTATGAAGTCGATTATGTATAGATACAATTGATTTCGAGCCAAAGTCGAAAGGAAAGGCGGTGTTTGAGGCTTGAGTTTGCCGTGGAAATTCGAGGTAAGTGTTTGGTCTAACCTTAGCTTGAGAGATTAGGAGTTGTGTCCTATTTGCTATTTGCTTCTTGTCGAGTACGACGTATAGGCATGGTGATGGGTATCTGTACGTTGGTGTCGAGCATGACCGTGAGTCTTAAATTGGAGTTTGTTGTGTTCTTAAATGATATTATGGATGCTTTAATTGATAATTCTCGATATTAAGCAAGGATTTAGTTTGATTTCATGGGAATTACTTATGATTGAGTATTGGTGTTAGCTTAGATGATTAGAAGTTGGGTTGAGATTGGTTATAGCTGTTTCTACCTTGCCGGGACGTATTTATTTTTACTGTTGAATCCCTTGCCGGGATAGTGTAGTTTGTAGTTGATCCCTTGACGGGACTCTTGGTGTGGTTGTTGATAAAACAATATTAAATATATGGATCGGATTGCACGCCGCAACAATATTAAATATATGGATCAGGTTGCACGCTGTAACAATACTAAATATATGGATCGGGTTGCACGTCGCAACAATGTTATATTGGATAGGGTTGCACGCTGCAACAATGTTAAATTGGATCGGGTTGCATGCCGCAACAGTGATATAAATGGATCGGGCTTCACGTCTCAACAGTGTTACATGATAGGGATCGGGTTGCGCGCCGCAACAGTGTTATTATTGTTTTGTTTTAGATTTTGAGCTGTTCTCTCATATTTCTTTTAGTTTTTGCTGGACTTGATATTTTCCCCGTAGCATGTACCCCTCCCATGTTCCCCTTCTCTAATTGCTTATTACTTGTTACTTTTCCGTCATATGTTATATAACTGCACAGGTTTATCTGGAGTCTGGTCCTAGCCTCGTTACTACCTCGCCGGGGTTAGGCCAGACACTTACCAGCACATGGGGTCGGTTGTGCTGATATTACACTCTGCACTCTGTGCAGATATTGGAGCAGCATTGGGATAGTAGCACTTTGGGAGCCAGCCTTTAGTCCATCCAGAGATCCCGAGGTAGTCCTGCAGGCGTCCGCAGGCCCAACGTTCTCTTCTATCCATTTATATGTTCTATTTTCACTTGTTTCCGAGACAGACTATATTTCCTTTTTCAGACATTTGTATGCAGTACTCATAGACAGTCAGTGAATATTGTGACACCAAATTCCGGGTAGAGGAGTATATTGGCACTGTAGTACTGATTTTGATCATTTTTAGCTGTTTAAATCTTCCGCTTATTCTATTATCGTTAATCTTTAAATTGTTGATTACATGTTGATTCAAGTTGTTAAAAGGATTAAAATGAAAGAGTTAGAATTTCTATATTTCGTGGCTTGCCTAGCTTCCACGAGTAGACGCCATCACGACCCCCGAGGTTGGGAAATCCGGGTCGTGACAAGTTGGTATCAGAGCTCTAGGTTACATAGGTGTCATAATTCACGGACAAGCTAAGTAGAGTCTGAGGGATCGGTACAAAGACATCAGTATTTATCCTTTAGAGGCTACAGAGTTAGGAAAAACTTCACATTTGTTCTTTCTGTCGTGCAGTTTGGTTTCTCAATGTTAATTGAATTTCTACTCTATTCTTTCACAGATGGCGAGAACACGCGCTTCCTCATCCACTGCTCAGCAGCCCAAGCCCCCAGCAGCAGCTCCCACGAGGGGCAGAAGGTGAGGCCGAGGTCGTGCTAGAGGTCGGTATTGGGGCAGATCTCAGCCCCGAGCAGCAGCACCAGTGGCGGAGCCTCAGGTTGACTTTGATGATGAGGTTCTAGCCCCAACAGTTCTGGTGGGCCCAACTCAGGTCCTAGAGGGGTTTATTGCCACCATAGTTCTTCAGGATGCTCTAGTCCGTCTAGTGGGCCTTATGGATAGTGTCACCCGGGCAGACTTGCTTCCTGTAGCACCAGCCGTCTCTCAGGCTGGAGGAGGAGCCCAGACTCCTGTACTCGCACTCCGGAGCATGTAGCTCCTCAGATTCAGACTCCAGCGGTTCAGCCAGTTAGCGCAGTTCAGCCGGGTGTGGTAGCTCAGACTGGTAATGGAGCAGCTATGTCTGCCGATGCTTTGTGGAGGCTGGATAGGTTCACCAAGCTCTTCACTACTACTTTCAGCGGTGCATCTACTGAGGATCCCCAGGATTATTTAGACAGTTGTCACGAGGTTCTCAGGAACATGGGGATAGTTGAGACCAATGGGGTCGATTTTGCTATTTTTCACTTGTCTGGATCCACCAAGACTTGGTGGAGAGATTATTGCTTGGCTAGACCAGCCGGATCGCAAGCCTTGACTTGGGAGCAGTTTGCACAGCTATTTCTGGAGAAGTTTCTCCCCATCAGTTAGAGAGAGGCCTATCGGAGGCAGTTTGAGTGTCTCCAGTAGGGTTCCATGACTGTTACCCAGTATGAGACCAGATTCATCGACTTGGCTCGTCATACTCTTGTCATGCTTCCTACCGAGAGAGAGAGGGTGAGGAGGTTTATTGACGGTCTTATTCAGTCGATTAGTCTTCAGATGACTAGGGAGGCTGGGAGTGAGATCACTTTCCAGGAGGCAGCCAATGTGGCCAGGAGAGTGGAGATAGTTTTGTCGTAGGGAGGTGGTCATGGGTCGGATAAGAGGCCCCGTCATTCAGGCAGATTCAGTGGTGCCTCTTCTGGAGGCAGAGATTCGTATGGTAGAGGTCATCCTCATAGGCCCTTTCAGTTAGCACTTCAGGTTTCTCACGATGCTTTAGGTGGCCGTGGTTCTCACATGTAGTATTCTGATCAGCAGCCCTACAGTACACCACCAGCTCCTATCAGTGCACCGCCGCTCCAGAGTTTTCGGGGTGGTCATTCAGGTCGCCAGGGTCAGTCTTAGTTTCCTCAGCTGCAGCACTCAGGTGGATGCTATGAGTGTTGTGAGTATGGTCATATCAGGAGGGCTTGTCCGAGATTGGTGGGTACTCAGTCGCAACACAGGATTTCTGTGCTATAGTTCAGGCACCAGGTGTTCCACAGCCCGCCCAGCCAACTAGAGGTAGGGGTAGAGGTGCTAGAGGTGGTAGTAGAGGTGCTAGAGGTGGAGCTCAGACCGCTAGAGGTGGAGTCCAGCCAGCTGCAGGCCATCCTAGAGAGGAAGTCCAAGGTGGTAGGGCCTAGCCCCAATGTTATGCTCTTCCAGCCAGGCCCGAGGCTGAGGCTTCAGATGCGGTTATCACAAGTATTGTTCTGGTTTGTGATAGAGATGCTTCAATGTTATTTGATCCAGGGTCTACATACTCGTACGTGTCATCTTATTTTGCACCGTATCTAGTCATGCCTAGTGATTCATTAAGTGTTCTTGTTTATGTGTCTACACCGGTGGGTGATTCTATTGTAGTAAATCGAGTCCATCGCTCTTGTATAGTTGTGATTTGGGGTCTTGAGACTTGAGTAGATTTGTTGCTTCTAGACATGGTCGACTTCGATGTTATATTGGGGATGGACTGATTATCACCTTACCACGCTATTTTGGACTGTCATGCCAAGACAGTGACCTTAGCTTTACCGGGTTTGCCTCGTTAGAGTGGATAAGGACTCCTGGTCATTCTACTTGTAGTGTTATCTCTTATGTAAAGGCTCGACGTATGGTCGAGAAGGGTGTTTGGCCTATTTGACGTACGTTCGTGATTCTAGTGCTGAGGTTCTTTCCATTGATTCTGTGCCCATTATTCGTGAGTTTCCTGAGGTATTCCCTTCAGACCTTCCGAATATGCTACCCAACAGGGATATTAACTTTTGCATTGATTTGGCTCCGGGCACTCAACCCATTTCTATCCCGCCGTATCGTATGGCCCCGCTTGAGTTGAAAGAGTTGAAGGAGCAGTTGCAAGACTTACTTGAGAAGGGTTTCATTAGACCAGTATTACGCCTTGGGGTGCGGCAGTGTTGTTTGTTAAGAAGAAGGATGGGTCGATGAGAATGCGTATTGATTACCGGCAGTTGAACAAGGTTACAATTAAGAATAAGTATCCATTGCCGAGGATTGGTGATTTGTTTGATCAGATTCAGGGTGCCAAGGTATTTTCGAAGATTGACTTGAGATCTAGCTACCATCAGTTGAGGATTAGGGCATCCGATGTCCCTAAGACAGCTTTCCGCACTCGTTATGGGCATTATGAGTTCTTGGTTATGTCATTCGGGTTGACAAATACCCCAACACCTTTTATAGATTTGATGAATCGAGTGTTTAGGCCTTATTTAGACTCGTTCGTAATAGTCTTCATTGATGATATTTTGATTTATTCCCGCAGCCGGGAGGAGCACAAGCAGCATCTCAGAGTGGTTCTTCAGATTCTGAGGGATAGTCAGTTATATGCTAAGTTCTCGAAGTGTGAGTTCTGGTTGAGTTCAGTTTCATTCCTAGGTCATATTGTATCAGTAGAGGGTATTCTGGTTGATTCGAAGAAGATTGAGGCAGTCAAGAACTGGCCTAGACCAGCATTAGCTACAGAGATTCGGAGTTCTTGAGATTGGTAGGCTACTATCGTCGGTTCGTGGAGGGGTTCTTATCTATCGCAACCCCGATGACTAGGTTGACCCATAAGGGTGCCCAGTTCAGATGGTCGTACGAGTGTGAGGCGAGCTTTCAGAAGCTCAAAACAGCTCTGACTACGGCACCAGTGTTGGTTTTGCCCACAGGTTCAGGGCCTTATACAGTCTATTGTGATGCATCTTATATTAGACTTGGTACAATGTTGATGTAGGATGGCAAGGTCATTGCATATGCTTCGCGGCAGTTGAAGATTCATGAGAAGAAATATCTGGTTCATGATTTGGAGTTGGCAGCCATTATTCACGCATTGAAGATTTGGAGGCATTATCTATATGGCGTGGCATGTGAGGTGTTCATGGATCACAAGAGTCTTCAGTATTTGTTCAAACAAAAAGAGTTGAATTTGAGGCAGAGGAGGTGGTTGGAGTTGTTGAAAGACTATGATATCACTATCTTATATCACCCGGGAAAGGCCAATGTGGTGGCCGATGCTTTGAGTAGGAAGTCAGCCAGTATGGGCAGTCTTGCTTATATTGTAGTCAGTGAGAGACCGCTTGCTTTGGATGTTCAGGCCTTGGCCAATCAGTTCGTGAGGTTAGATGTTTCTGAGCCTAGTCGTGTTAGGTTGCACGATCGCTCGTTCTTCTTTATTGGAGCGTATCCGTGATCGACAGTATGATGATCCCCATTTGTGTGTCCTTAGAGACACGGTGCAGCGCGGAGGTGCCAGGCAGGTTACCTTAGATGATGATGGAGTTTTGAGATTGCAGGGCCGAGTTTGTGTGCCAAATGTGGATGGGCTTCGGGAGTTGATTTTAGAGGAGGCCCATAGCTCCCGGTACTCTATTCATCGGGGCGCCGCAAAGTTGGGTAGGAGAAGGGGTTAACCGATTGGGTGAGGGAATGATGATTCCTTCGCTTTTGTTTATGGCTTTTGGTTGTCTGATGTGCCGGAGAATTTCGGCACATTTGATACTAATTGCTTAGATTTTAGCTTGTTTTAAATGCAATTTCCTTTTATACTTATGTAATTTTAGTGTTTTTGCAGTGTATGAGGTTTAAGGACTTAAGAGCATGGAAAGGAATACAAAAAGCCACAACAAGACAAGAAAAGAGCAAAAAGGCATCGCAAATGTGGATATGCTATCGCAAAGCCAACATGCGAGCTGCAGATTGCATAATGAGATCGGAAATCACAACAGTTTTCTGGGCAAAGTTCAACACTAGAAATGCGGTCCAGTCTACGATCGCATAACCTGTTTGCGAGCCGCAGAATGGACCGCAAACTAAACATGAAGGTTGCTGAAGGAAGAAAACGCGACGCAAACTGCGACCGCATTTCTACAATGTGGGCCGCAAACCGTGAATGCGTGAAGGCCTGGAAACTAGGGTTACAATATGCGATGGCCATGTCAAGAATGCGGATCGCATGCCTATTATGCAACAGATATGCGGTCGCATATTTAACCGGAAAGGGTAATTTTGTCCAATTTTTGTCCCGAATTTTGACCCACTATAAATAGATTTATTGTGGTTTTGTGGGGGAATCTTGTGTGATTTTGGGAGCTACAATACAAGGCTTGAATATTCCTCTCTTTTGGAAGCTTTTGGGTCAAGAATCTTTCACTTTGTAAGCTTTATGGCATTAAATATTCTCTTCCTTTTGTATTTTAGCATGTGTAGCTAACTTTAAATACTAAGGCTGTGAACCCTAAATGGGTATTATGTTAATGGATATTTAACATTGAATATATATATAATGGTCGGTTGATATTTATTTACTTCTCATTCTTCATTTATTGTTGGTGATTGCCATTAACACGTGCCATTAAATTCTTACTTTGCTTGGAAAAGTGGGTAGGAATTTGGCAGAAGTAAATATCAAAGACTCAAGGATTTAAACCTTGTTTAATAGAATCGCTTAGGAATAAGTGGGTTTTATTTGGCATATATTGATTGTTCCTAATTGCAACTCTTTTATATTTGAAAAAATCATAAAGAGGAAATACTACCCAACTATTGGAAAATATTGGGTAGTCATTTAGACATCATTTTCATATCAAAAGGACCTTCCATTAGAAATATATCATACTAACACCGATAGCATTACACTTCATTAAAGGGGACACAACCTTGGTTTCTTTAATCAAATTGTTTACATTCTCAACATTACAATTAACTATTACTTTAGACCAAAAATTAATTCATACCTTTGTTACCATTAACCGGATAGAATTACCATTTTAGTCAAGTAACACACTATTTGAGTAACCTTTTCACACCTATTCCCTGTGGGATTCGACCCCAATTTTGTTGGGTTTTTATATTTGACACCGACCGCCTTACACTATTTATTAAAGTGTAATTTGAGCGTATCAAATTTTGGCGCCGTTGCCGAGGAATACAGTTTTGAAATTACTAATTAGTGTGTTCTTTACTTTACGTCTTAGTCTATTCCATCACACTTTGCTTGTTTTGCTTGGTGTTAATAGGAAAACATGGCCGAATATGAAGAAGAAATGAAGGCGGAAATGGAAGAAAATCCTTTTTCGGACATAGAGGAGTATATTGAGGATACAAATGCTATTGTACCTCCGGCCATTGGCGCTGTAACTTTCAAGGTGGAACATGGTTTAATCCTTATGCTCAAAGCGGAGGGGTTTTTCAGGAATTCCACTGATGATGATCCGACACAACATCTTAGAAACTTCTTGGGTGTGTGCGATGTATAAGCAGAACCACGTCTCGGATGATGCTCTAAGGTTGAGGTGCTTCAAGTATTCACTAGCTAGGGACACAAGGAAATGGCTTCAGAATTTGCCACCAAACTCTATTCATTCTTGGCCCGAACTTGTCCGAGCACTCTTAGCTAAATGGTTCCCACAAAGTAAGAAATCTGAGCTCCGGGATAAAATTTTCTTTTTCAAGCAAGTACCGGGAGAACATCTACACGAGGCATGGGATCGATTCAAATTATATTTGGTGAGGTCTCCCAATCATGATTTTCCGGATTCTATCTTGTTGGAAAAATTCTACATGGGCTTGGATCCTATGAACTAATCTATAGCCAAGAATGCAGCTGACGGATCTTTCATGGAAAAATTATTTGCAAGGGTCACACAAATACTTGACAAAATGGCAAAACATAATCAAGCATGGCACTCCAAGGACACCACAGGTGGAATTGCATATGGGTCTCCTTCCTTGACCACCATGATCAAGGAAAACCAAGAAAGGGATCAAGTTATTGCAGGTCTTGCCACAAATGTCAATGTGTTGACAAAGATGTTCACGGAAAGCCAAACGAAAAAAGTAAATGTGGTGGAAGATGTGCAACCCTTATCAAATGAGGACTTTGAGGAGGTAAACTATGTCAACAACTCTCAAGGTGGATATCAAAGGCAATATTACCAAGGTCAAGGACAACAAAATCAATGGAGGCCTCACCCGCAAGGGCAAGGCAACCAATAGTGGAGAAATGACCAAGGCGACTTAAATCAAGGTAATTGGAACAACAACGACAACTTCCCAAACCGGAGTTCAAACCCTTATGTTCCCCCAAAGGGTCAATATTCAAATCAAGGTTCCTCAAGTGAGTCTAAATTGGAAAGCATGCTTGAACGGGTATTGCAAAATCAAGAGAAGTCCGACACTGCTATGAGGAATGTGACCGAGCTTGTTGGTTTTCATACCACATCCATTCAAAAATTAGAGATGCAAATGAGAGACCTTTCTAGGGAGCAAAATCCAAAGCAAAAAGGGACACTTCCAAGTGACAAAATTGCGAATCCCAAGGGTAGTGGGAGTGGGCCAACTTCTCATGTCATGGCGATTATTACTCGGAGTGGGAAGGTACTACAAGGAGAGGGTGAACAAGTGGTTGAAGTAGAAGAGTCCGAACAAGGGGTTGAGGTTAAAGAGCCAAGTGTTGTCGAAATTGCCAAGATTTCGGAAGATGTGCAAGTGCAAAAAGAGAACCGGGAAGAGGTAAAGGAAAAGGTAAAAGAGACACCACAAACTCTTCCACCTATTCCTAGACCTCCTCCTCCATTCCCTCAAAGACTTGCTAGGAAGGTTGATGATAGCAAACTTGAAAAGTTCTACGACATTCTCAAGCAATAATCGGTGAATATTCCATTTGTGGAAGCATTTCAAGAGATGCCGGGTTTTGCTAAATATTTGAAAGACTTGATTACCAAGAAGAGAACCACCAAAAATTAAGTGGTGAATGTGACTCACCGGGTTAGTTCCATCATTGCAACATCCACCGTTCAAAAGAAAGAAGATCCGAGAGCTTTCACCATTCCTTGTACAATTGGGATTTTGCAAGAGCCCTTTGTGTTAATGGGGCTAGCATCAACTTGATGCCTTTTGCCATTTACAAGAAAGCAGGGTTAGGTATGCCAAGGCCCACAAGTATGAGATTGCAAATGGCCAGTCGTTCCATCAAACGACCGGTGGGAATTGTTGATGATGTACTTGTGAAGGTGGGAAAATTTCATTTACCCGCCGATTTCGTAATTCTTGATTGTGTGGTTGACAAAGAGCCTATCATTTTGGGGCGACCACTCTTTGCCACAGGAAGAGCACTAATGGATTCAGAACGGAATGAGATCAAATTCCATGTGAATGATGAAGAGGTTACATTCCAAGCAAGCACGGGTATGAAACTACCACATGAGTATGAAAGCATCTCAGTGATCGATGTTGTTGATGAAGTAGAGGATGTGGTTGAAATAAAAATGGAAGAACAATGCCTCGGTGAGGCATTGGCGGCTATTTTGATGAATTTTGATGGTGAAGATTTGGAGGGGTATATGGAATCGGTAAATGCATTGGAGGGGCTTGGGTCCTACACTTATGCTTCGGCAAAACTCTCTCTCGACTTGGAGAATAGAGCCACTCCTCCCGCAAAAACTTCTATTATCGAACCGCTGCAACTAGAGCTCAAACCGCTTCCACCACACTTGAGGTATAAATTTCTTAGCTCAAATGATACTTTACCGGTAATTGTTTCTTCTTTCTTGGATGATGTGCAGGTAGAAAAATTGTTGGAAGTCTTGAAGGAGCATAGGCAAGCCATTGGATGGACAATTGCGGACATCCGAAGGATTCTCGCAGGAATTTGTGAACGCAAGATCCAATTGGAGAGTGAGACAAAACCAAGTGTGGAACATCAACGGCAGTTGAACTTGTCAATGCAAGAGGTGGTAAAGAAAGAAATCATCAAATGGTTGGATGCCGGGGTGGTCTACCCTATTGCTGATAGTTCTTGGGTGAGCCCGGTGCAATGTGTACCGAAAAAGGGAGGCATGACCGTAATTGAAAATGATAAAAATGAGCTCATCCCAACAAGAACGGTGATCGGTTGGAGGGTGTGTATGGATTATCGGAAGCTCAACAGCGCCACATGCAAAGACCATTTTCCTATGCCTTTTATTGATCAAATGCTTGATCGGCTAGCGGGAAGGTCATTCTATTGTTTCCTTGATGGATATTCCGGCTACAACCAAATCAACATCGCATTGGAGGATCAAGAGAAGACGACATTCACTTTCCCCTATGGAACTTTTGCCTTTAGACGGATGCCATTTGGTTTGTGCAATACTCCGGCTACTTTTCAAAGATGCATGATGTCCATTTTCTCCGTCATGGTGGAGGATTTCTAGAGGTTTTCATGGATGACTTCTCGGTGGTAGGTGACTCTTTTGAGCATTGTCTTAACAATCTTAGACAAATGCTTAAGAGATTTGAGGAGACCAACCTTGTGCTTAACTGGGAGAAATGCCATTTCATGGTAGATGAAGGCATTGTATTGGGGCATAAAATTTCAAAACATGGCATAGAGGTTGGCCAGGCTAAGATCGAGATTATTTCCAAGCTTCCTCCACCTACTTCCGTTAAAGGTGTTCGAAGTTTCTTAGGGCATGCCATGCCAGATTCTATAGGCGTTTCATCAAGGATTTTTCCAAGATTGCAAATCCTATGTGCAAACTCCTTGAGAAAGATGCCAAATTTGTGTTTGATGAGAAATGCCTCAAAGCCTTTGAGGAATTGAAACAAAGGCTCACCAAGGCACCTATTATTGTCACACCCAATTGGTCTCTTCCTTTCGAGCTCATGTGTGATGCCAGTGGTGTATCCATTGGAGCAATGCTTGGCCAACATCACAATAAGGTTCTCCACCCGGTCTATTATGCAAGCAAGACACTCAATGGAGCACAAATGAATTACACAGTGACTGAGCAAGAACTTCTTGCCATTGTTTATGCCTTTGAGAAGTTCCGGGCTTATTTGTTGGGATCCAAGGTAATAGTGTACACAGACCATGCTGCTCTTCGCTATCTCATGGCAAAGAAGGATGCAAAGCCTCAGTTGATTCGATGGGTATTGTTGTTGCAAGAATTTGACTTCGAGGTCAAGGATCGCAAGGGAACTCAAAATCAAGTAGCGAATCATTTGTCAAGGCTTGAAGAGGTAGGGAGGCCAAAGGGATATCTTGAGATCAACGATGCATTCCCGGATGAACACATATTGGCACTTTCTAGCACTTTTTCTCCTTGGTATGCCGATATTGCTAACTACTTGGTTAGTGACCTTATTCCGGATGGATTGGAATCCTATCAAAAGAAGAAGTTTTTGAGAGATTGTTGGCAATACTACTGGAAAGAGCCATTCTTGTTCCATGTTTGTGCTGACAACATCATCAGAAGGTGTGTTCCAGAAGAAGAGATTATGCCATTCTAAAGGCATGCCACGACTCACCGGTTGGGGCTCATCATGGGGCAAATCGAACGGCGGCTAAGGTTCTTGAATGTGGTTACTATTGGCCTTCAATCTATCATGATGCCAATCAAATGGTCAAGGCTTGTGACCAATGTCAAAGACAAGGATCAATCTCCAAGAGGCATGAAATGCCAATGCACTTTGTGATGGAGATAGAAATCTTTGACGTGTGGGGAATTGACTTTATGGGTCCCTTTGTGAGCTCTTGTGGGATGAAATATATCTTGGTAGTTGTGGACTATGTGTCCAAATGGATTGAAGTAATTGCCTTACCAAACAACGAGGCAAGAAGTGTGACCGCATTCTTGAAGAAAAACATATTCACTCGGTTTGGCACTCCTAGAGCCATTCTTAGTGATGGTGGGTCTCATTTCTGTAACAAGGCTTTCACATGGCTACTTGAAAAATATGGTGTCAAGCACAAGGTGGCCACACCTTATCATCCCCAATCAAGTGGTCAAGTTGAGGTTTCCAACTGCGAGATCAAGAGCATTGTAGCAAAGACTATTAATGCAAACAGGAACGACTGGTCAAGGAAGCTAGATGACGCATTGTGGGCGTACCGCACGATGTACAAGACTCCTATTGGTACTTCTACTTATCGGTTAGTCTTCGGCAAAGCTTGTCATCTACCCGTGGAACTGGAGCACAAGGTCGTGTGGGCTTTAAAGAGGTTGAACTTGGATTGGGCTGAAGCTGCAAATTTGAGGTTAACACAACTCAATGAAATGGAGGAATTCCGTTTCCATGCTTATGAAAGTGCAGCTGTGTACAAATAAAGGATAAAGTTCGTCCATGACAAGAAGATCTTGAAAAGAGACTTCAAGTCGGGTGACTTGGTTTTGCTCTTTAACTCAAGGCTCAAATTGTTTCCGGGAAAGCTCAAATCAAAATGGTCTGGTCCATTCAAAGTGGTCAATGTCTCTCCTTTTGGAGAGTGGAACTAGAATCGGAGGATGGACTCCGAACCTTCAAAGTGAATGGCCAGTGAGTCAAGTACTACTTGGTCACAGATGGAGAAAAATATTTGGTGGAGCAGATGGCTCTCAAAGATGGTCCGTACCTGACCAATTAGTGAACCCAAAGGAACGCCAACTTCGTCGTGCCGCGACATTAAATCAAACGCTTCATGGGAGGCAACCCATGTGTGGTAACACCATTTTTGGCTTTTGAGTTTTTAATTTTTTGTTCGATAGATTTAATTGAGCAGTTTCAAGTGTGTGTTAGAGTGCAGAGGATTCAAAAGATCATGACACGGGGTAAGATTGCATGAAAAAGGGAAGAAAAATCACCTTTTGTAGTTTTCTACACAATGGTCGCATTTTCACTATGCGGACCACATTCTGATCGCAAACCAACACAGTGTGTTTGGCTAAATTTGGTGGTAAAGATACGACGAGTTGGTGCACTTTGTGGACCGATTTTCACTATGTGATCGCATAGTTCACCGCATTTTTGGCCTTTCAGCAAGTCACTTGAATCCACCGCATAACACTACTGCGGTCGCATAGTATATTATGTGGTAACTTACCCACCGCAAATCCTTCAGGTATATCCTTCGCATTCCTTTAACTCTCACACGTTCAAAACAAAACAAAAATATTTTTTTAACAGAAAGAAACAAAACAAAAACGAAAAAAAACGAACAAAGAAAGAAAAAAGGGCAAAACGGCTAGTTGCATCTAACCAAGGACGAAATCACTTGAGAAATCATCTCCCTAGTGTGCTTATTCATCTTCACTGGTATGTTTCCTTGCTCCGAGTTTTTATTTTCAATTTCACCTTTGTTTCTCCTGTGTTTCTTTTCTATTTTCTTTCTTTATTTTTGATTGTGTTTTGTAAGTAGTTATATGCCCATATTGTGATAGTCTTTTGGGTAGGAAACATGTTTGAGGTGCTGGGTAGCAAGAATTAGGACCGCCATAGTTGAGGGTAGAATTAACTCATTGGGAACGATGGAATTTGTGGCTCGCATAATCGAAATGCGGTCCGCATTTTTGCCGCATAATTAAACCCTGGTTGGCTGAGGAAGATGATCAAATACGGCGACATTTGCGATCGTATAATTGATATGCGGACCGCAAAGTCACTGCATACTGAAATAGATCGCCCAGTTAAAACCTTGCTTTTTTGCGGCTGTTTTGCGATCGCATTTCCCACTTTGCGGTGGAATTTGCGATCCCATTTTGTTATTTGGTTGTTGTGAACAAATCAGTTCTGCGATGGTTATGCGGTCCGCATAGTAGTTATACGACCTGCACTGAAAAGGGCATCCTCCAGTCGTCAAGCGTCACAAGCAAAACGATCCCGAACGGACCCTAATGTTCCATCTCCCTCCTAGTCTGATGAGGAGGAGATCTTGCCCTCAGTTGACCTACAAGTTGAGGTAAGAAGGAAACACAGAGATGACTTCCAACTCCTATTTGGGGTTGATGGGTCCATGGCACTGTATAGAGAAGGGCTCACCAAATGGAAAATCTTGGCCGAGAAGCAATTGAGTTTGAATGGGCTACAAGAGCAGTACCCCCACATCTGGGAGAACATAAAAGCAAGAAAATGGGAGTGCTTCACTGAGCCGCCTGTTGAGTATAATGAGACTCTTGTCCGTGAATTCTATGCATCATATTGAGCCTCCATGACTGCGCACCACAAATGCAATAGGATTTTTATTGACACTGTACTTGTTTGGGGGAAGAGTGTGTTTTGCAGCAGTGAGACAATTAATGAGTTGTACTTCCCTAGCTGGAGATCAGGCACAGCTGAGTATGCTGCCACATGGGCAAATAGGGAGAATGAGCGTGGTTGGATTGCTTCAGTGATAGCAAAGGGGACCCCTGCTTGGATCAACCCTGTGCATAAGATATATAAGGAGGATCTCACAAGAGAGGGTCAATTCTGGCTCAGCTTTATTACCTCTCGACTGATACCGTCCAGGAACGAGACTGACATAGGCATTGAGAAAGCTCTTCTCATTGCATGTATTATGGAGGGTATTAAGATTGTGTGGGAGCTCTTATATTCCAAGAGATAGGGATCCGGGCAAAGTAGCACGCTACCTTGCTTCCATTTACCTATTTGATCACGACCCTCTGCAAAGCTGTGAAGGTCCCTACCATGCCACACACTGATAGGACAGGGAAGGAGATGAAGGACATTGATATCACGCGAATTAGTGATGTTGTTGCTCCCCCAGAGGTTTAGACTCAGGGCCCTGTTGATATAGAGCCTTCAGACTCCTGTAACCCCTCAGGTTCCAGTTTCTTCCGCTTCTACTTTAGAGCTTGCTTCTTAGTCCACCACTGCTCAGCCTTCTGCTACACTGCCAGCTGTCTCGAGGCTTGGTCTCATTGCTCAACATGCCAATGCTAAGGTAGACCAGCTTTTGAAGACCTTGCCCAACCTCATCAAACAAGACCTGACTCCTATACAATCCTTAGTGATAGCACTCCAACAACAACAAACAACGTATGGGGATCGCCTGCAACATCTTGAGTTGAGGGTTGAGAAAAGTGAGTGAGGTGAGATTCGTGATTTGCCTAAGCTCCGGGAGGAGGTTGCCACTATGAAGACCAAGCTCCACAAGATGTAGACTTTGGAGTT
This sequence comes from Nicotiana tabacum, assembly GCF_000715075.1. Lineage (NCBI taxonomy): Eukaryota > Viridiplantae > Streptophyta > Magnoliopsida > Solanales > Solanaceae > Nicotiana > Nicotiana tabacum. The sequence continues at coordinate 14,999,823 of NC_134100.1, forward strand.
TGATCTATCATCCCTCCTGCCCAAGGAATATGAGCAGGGAGCAGACACAACAATACCAAATTTGGGCCTTGATTTCTCTACTCTGATGACGGACATTGCACCTCCAACTATCGGGGCTTCCCAGCCTCTAGCTCCTCTTGCAAATGTTGAGATTCCTCCTGAGGAGGATTTTGGACATTCTTCAGAGTCCGAGGGTGAGGAGGCAGCCAAGAGAGAGGATGAAGAGGATTGATGGTCCTCGGAGGATGATATCCCTCAGGAGAAGGGCAATCAGATTGCTGCTCCTATAGTTGAGGACGAGGAACTGGAAGAAATTCAGATGGTGATTGAACATTCGCTAGCAGATATGGCCGCCCCTGCAGATCCATCGGCCACTCAGCCATCAACAGGCGAGGCTAGTAGCTCACAGGCCCCAACTCCAGTATTGGGTCAGCCAGAGATCCCTCCTCTATCAGTGAAGGTCACTCCTCAGGCCGAGATCTCATCGGTCCTAGCTTCAGCATCAGAGGGTGACCCCACCATCACTCAGCCGGCTTCTGACTCCCATAGCGCTTAGTGCACCTCAGGGAGCCCCTAAATTCTATTCTATGATCTTATGCATTGGGGACAATGCATGCTTTTTAGTTGGGGGTGGTAGCCTTGTATATATGTTTGTGACATTGACAACTATTGTACATGTTTATGTTTACTCATTTGTATTTCATGATTTTGTATATATTGATGTTTTGTGGTTTCCGTATTTTCGTACATAAGTTATGTTATTTTGTGATTTCCGTATTTCTGTACATAAGTTATGTGATCCAAAAAACAAAAAACAAGTAGATAGTTGTCCATCTTTAGCAAGTAACAATGAATTCTCTTTGGTTTTTCTTCGCCGGGTTCTTTTCCAAGGGTGTAATAATAGAACTAGGACAGTTTAATGAAACATGTTGACCGATTTGGTGTACTTGTTTAGTTTCAAGCATGTGTGTCTGTATATAGCATATACACTTCCTTGAATATAAAAAAAGAGATATCAACTTTGTGAACTTGAGGCTCGCTCTGTGACTCTATGTCTACCTAGAGTTATACATGTATATATGATGAATGCTTTGAGTTCCCAAGTGTTGACTCGAGGGTTTCAAACTATGTAAGCCAAATAGTTCGTGTGCCATGTGTGTGAGTTCTTTGTGTAAATAATTCTTGTGTTTACTTCTGCCATCTAGAACTTGCCCGGTTGGTTCTTCAATACTTTTAATAATTACATTTGGTTGGAGAAATGACCTTAGGCAGTCTTTGTGATTTTTGGAAAACCAGTTAGCCTTTCAAGCCACCCACTGTACAGATAGTATCACTAGTTACCCCATTTGAGCCTTTAACCTTTTCTTTGGCTACCTCATTACAAACCTTTCCCTTTTTGTGAAATAATTCCATCTTTGAATATGTCCCTCCTTGAGCATTGAGAATGAAGCTAAAAGCCTAAATTGGGGGTGTGTGTCAAGTTGGAAATTGGCAAGGTTGTGCAATGAGCGTAGGAAAGTGTACCTCAAAATGTGAAACTACTCAAGCTCCTAAAGCAAAGTATAAAAAAAGAGAAAAAAAAGAAAAAAAAAGTATAAGAGTTGTGAGTGTTTATACATAAGGAACCTTGAAGAGAATAAAAAAGGTAGTTAAGGTGGCTAAATGGTGGAAAAGTTGATACAAATGAAGGCTTTGTTGTTTGAAAAGAAGCAAAGAGCACAAGAAAGAAAAATGTGATTAGTGTTCAAGGAGGGTATAGTCACTTGTACCCAAATGCTTATCCGACCCTTCCCTAAACCTACATTACAAGCTTAGAAAGTCCTTATGAGATCTCCAACCGAGCATTCTCAGAATAAAGCGATGAATTAAAATAAGGGCAAGCCTATGGTATGGTATGTTGTAACACTTGAAACTCTTTTTGAGGGTAAGTGTAATTGTGAATTCATCCCTTTTGTTGTCAGTGTAACTAAAGTGATTTTGGGACTTTCTTTCTAGTGAGGGAACATAAATTGTGAGGTTGGACAAAAGTTGAGTTTTTGAGTCAAATGCAAGTACACTCAACTGAGGGTAGCATTTTTTCACATTGTTTGAAGCTCAAAGTTTCACAAGTTGATTAGTTTTCCTTGTATATATTGATAGTTCAGGAGGGGTAAAACAATCGAAGATGCATGCTTGAAGTACTAACAACAAACAACGTCCATGGTCAATATTGTTTCATGTCTTGTAGATGGAGTCTAGAATAGGATAGTGTTGTCTTAGTTACTTGAGGACAAGCAAGAGTTTAAGTTGGGGGTGTTGATGTGCCGGAGAATTTTGGCACATTTGATACTAATTGCTTAGATTTTAGCTTGTTTTAAATGCAATTTCCTTTTATACTTATGTAATTTTAGTGTTTTTGCAGTGTATGAGGTTTAAGGACTTAAGAGCATGGAAAGGAATACAAAAAGCCACAACAAGACAAGAAAAGAGCAAAAAGGCATCGCAAATGTGGATATGCTATCGCAAAGTCAACATGCGAGCCACAAATTGCACAATGAGATTGCAAATCACAACAGTTTTCTGGGCAAAGTTCAACACCAGAAATGCGGTCCAGTCTGCGATCGCATAACCTATTTGCGAGCCGCAGAATGGACCACAAACTAAACATGAAGGTTGCTGAAGGAAGAAAACGCGACGCAAAATGCGACCGCATTTCTACAATGTGGACCGCAAACCGTGAATACGGTGAAGGCTGGGAAACTAGGGTTACAATATGCGATGGTCATGTCAAGAATGCGGACCGCATGTCTGTTATGCGACAGATATGCAGTCGCATATTTAACCGGAAATGGTAATTTTGTCCAATTTTTGTCCCGAATTTTGACCCACTATAAATAGATTTATTGGGGTTTTGTGGGGGCATCTTGTCTGATTTTGGGAGCTACAATACAAGGCTTGAATATTCCTCCCTTTTGGAAGCTTTTGAGTCAAGAATCTTTCACTTTGTAAGCTTTATGGCATTAAATATTCTCTTCCTTTTGTATTTTAGCATGTGTAGCTAACTTTAAATATAAAGGTTGTGGACCCTAAATGGGTGTTATGTTAATGGGTATTTAACATTGAATATATATACAATGGTTGGTTGATATTTATTTACTTCTCATTCTTCATTTATTGTTGGTGGTTGCAAACATTAACAAGTGCCATTAAATTCTTACTTTGCTTGGGAAAGTGGGTAGGAATTTGGTAGAAGTAAATATCAAAGACTCAAGGCTTTAAACCTTGTTTAATAGAATCGCTTAGGAATAAGTGGGTTTTATTTGACATATATTGATTGTTTTTAGTTGCAACTCTTTTATATTTGGAAAAATCATAAAGAGGAAATACTACCCAACTATTGGAAAATATTGGATAGTCATTTAGACATCATTTGCATATCAAAAGGACCTTCCATTAGAAATATATCATATTAACACCGATAGCATTACACTTCATTAAAGGGGACACAACCTTGGTTTCTTTAATCAAATTGTTTACATTCTCAACATTACAATTAGCTATTACTTCAAACCAAAAATCAATTCATACTCTTGTTACCATTAACCGGATAGAATTACTACTTTAGTCAAGTAACACACTATTTGAGTAACCTTTTCACACATATTCCCTGTGGGATTCGACCCCAATCTTGTTGGGTTATTATATTTGACACTGATCGCCTTACACTATTTATTAAAGTGTAATTTGAGCGTATCAACAGGTTAAGTACGAACATCAGAGGCCTGGTGGTTTATTTCAGAGGATTGAGCTTTCCGAGTGGAAGTGGGAGCGGGTCACTATGGATTTCGTTGTTGGACTCCTACAGACTCGGAGGAAGTTTGACGCAGTGTGGGTCATTGTTGATAGGCTGACCAAGTAAGCGCATTTCATTCCTATGGCAGTCTCCTATTCTTCCGAGATGTTAGTTGTGATCTATATCCAGGGGATTGTTCGCCTTCATGGTGTGCCCGTGTCTATCATTTCGAACTGAGGTACGCAGTTTACCTCACGCTTCTGGAGAGCAGTTCAACGAGAGTTGGGCACTCGGGTTGAGTTGATCACAACATTTCATCCTCAAACGAACGGCCAGTCCGAGCGGACTATTCAGATTTTGGAGGATATGCTCCGAGCTTGTGTCATTGACTTTGGAGGCTCGTGGGATCAGTTTTTGCCTTTACCAGACTTTGCCTACAACAATAGCTACCAGTCGAGTATCTAGATGGCTCCTTATGAGGCTTTATATGGTAGGCGATGTCAGTCTCTAGTTGGATGGTTTGAGCTGGTAGAGGCTCGGTTGTTGGGTACAGATCTGGTTCAGGAGGCCTTGGACAAGGTCAGGATTATTCAGGATAGGCTTCGTACAACTTAGTCCAGGCAAAAGAGTTATGCCAACCGCAAGGTTCGAGATTTGGCTTTCATGGTCGGTGAGCGGGTATTGCTTCGAGTGTCGCCTATGAAAGGCATGATGAGATTTGGGAAGAAGGGCAAGTTTAGCCCTAGGTTCATTGTCTCGTTTGAGATTCTTGATCGAGTGAGAGAGGTGGCTTATAGACTTGCATTACTGCTGAGCTTATTAGCTGTGCATCCAGTGTTTTATGTGTCCATGCTTTGGAAGTATCACGACGATCCATCCCACGTGTCAGATTTCAGCACTGTCCAGTTGGATAAGGACTTGTCTTATGAGGAAGAGCTGGTAGCTATTCTAGACCAGCAGGTTCGTCAGTTGAGATCGAGGAGTTTTTCTTCTATTCATGTTCAGTGGAGAGGTCAGCCTCTTGAGGCATCGACCTGAGAGTCCGAGTCCGATATGTGAAGCCGTTATCCCCATCTTTTCCCTGACTCAGGTACTTCCTTCTTTTGTCCGGTCGAGAACGAACAGTTGTTTTAGGTCATCACTTGATTTTAAATTGAATTTTGTGTTTCAAGGCCTTGAAAACCTCATTTAGCATCACCTCGATTTGCGTGCGCATAGCCAAAAAGCCTAAATGTGAAAATCTGTGAAAAATGATACGTTTTGACTATAAAATAAATTAATTTGACTTCGGTCAATATTTTGGGTAAACGGACCCAAACCCGTGATTTGATAGTCCCGGAGGGTCCGTAGGAAATTATGGGACTTGGGTGTATGCCCGGAATCAAATTCCGAAGTCCCAAGCCCGAGAAATGAATTTTTAAAGAAAATTATTTTCTGAAATTGTTTTAAGGATTTTGAAATGAATTTTGATTAGAACATGTTGGTATCGGGCCCGTATTTTGGTTCCGGTGCCTGGTACAAGTCTTATATGTGGTTTAAGATAACTCTGTGAAGTTTGGTAATAAACGGAATCCGTTTGACATGATTCGGACCGTAAATGCAAAGTTTGATGCATTAAGAAGTTTTGAAATATTTCATTGATTTTGAGGTCTAATTCGTTGTTATTGAGGTTATTTGGCAATTTTATCGCACGGATAAGTTCGTATAATGTTATTGAGTTAGTACGTATGTTTGGTTTTAAGCCCCGAGGGCTCGGGTGTGTTTTGGATGGGTTTCGGAACTCAAAAGTTGCAAGTTTTTCCAATTTCTAGTGTGCTAATACTTTCTTCTTTGCATTCGCGGGAGGACCCTTGCGAACGCGATGTGATATTTGTGCTGAAGGAAAATTCCTTCTACGCGAACGCGTAACCCAGGTCGCGAATGCGAAGCATTGGGGGGTCTTCCTTTCGCGAACACGAGCTTGGTATCGTGAACGCGAAGGCTTATAGCCTGGGCAGGGGGAGGGGTACTATACCCTATGCGAACGCGACCACCAGGATGCGAACGCGAAGGCTCGAGGAGTTACTTCTCTGCAAACGCGAGCCCACTTACGCGAACACGAAGGTCTCTCAGGCTTGACTCATCGCGAATGCGAACACCATTTTCGCGCAGTTATTTTAAGTTTCAAAAACAGAACACATTACGGGATTTCCACAATTTTTCATAATCTTCATCTTCACCACACTTCTTGGGCAATTTTTGAAGAACTTATTCACCATAACCTCTTAGGTAAGTAATCTTTGACTTGTTTTCTTTCATTTTTATCAACACCCACTAGATTTCTAGGCCTAAAACATGTGATTAAGGGTAGAAAATTAGGGATTTGGGTAGAGTTAGGGCTTTTTGATTATTTGGGAATTTGACCTTGTTTTGGGGTCGGATTTGAAAACAAATTATATATTCGGGCTCGTGGGTGAATGGGTGATCGGATTTTGGTCTGAACCTCGTGTTTTGACCAAGCGAGCCTGGGGTCAATTTTTGACTTTTTGGGAAGAATGATTAGAAAGCTATAATTAAGCATTGGAATTGGATTGTTTAGCGTTTATTGATGTTATGAAGCCGATTATGTATAGATACAAGTGATTTGGAGCCAAATTCGAAAGGAAAGGCGGTGTTTGAGGCTTGAGTTGGTCGTGGAAGTTCGAGGTAAGTGTTCGGTCTAACCTTAGCTTGAGAGATTAGGAGTTGTGTCCTATTTGCTATTTGCTTCTTGTCGAGTACGACGTATAGGCATGGTGATGGGTATCTGTACGTTGGTGTCGAGCATGACCGTGAGTCTTAAATTGGAGTTTGTTTTATTCTTAAATGATATTATGGATGCTTTAATTGATAATTCTCGATATTGAGCAAGGATTTAGTTTGATTTCGTGGGAATTTACTTATGATTGAATATTGGTGTTAGATGAGATGATTAGAAGTTGGGTTCAGATTGGTTATAGCTGTTTCTCCCTTGCCGGGACGTATTTATTTTTACTGTTGAATCCCTTGCCGCGATAGTATAGCTTGTAGTTGATCCCTTCCCGGGACTCTTGGTGTGGTTGTTGCTAAAACAAAATTAAATATATGGATCGGGTTGCATGCTGCAATAATTTTAAATATATGGATCGGGTTGGACGCTGTAATAATACTAAATATATGGATCGGGTTGCACGTCGCAACAATGTTATATTGGATCGGGTTGCACGCCGCAACAATGTTATATTGGATCGGATTGTACACTGCAACAATGTTAAATTGGATCGGGTTGCACGCTGCAACAGTGATATAAATGGATCGGGTTGCACGCCGCAACAGTGTTACATGATAAGGATCGAGTTGCGCGCCGCAACAGTGTTATTATTGTTTTGTTTTAGATTTTGAGTTGTTCTCTCATATTTCTCTTTAGTTTCTGCTGGACTTGATATTTTCCCCATAGCATGTACCCCTCCCATTTAAATTGTTTATTTCCGTTTATTTTTCTGCTGTATATATATATATATATATATAACTGCACAGGTTTATCTGGAGTCTGGTCCTAGCCTCGTCACTACCTCGCCGAGTTAGGCCAGGCACTTACCAACACATGGGGTTGGTTGTGCTGATGCTATATTCGACACTCTATGCAGATATCGGAGCAGCATTGGGACAGTAGCACTTGGGGAGCCAACCTTCAGTCCATCCAGAGATCCTGAGGTAGTCCTACAGGCGTCCGCAGGCCCGACGTTCTCTTTTATCCATTTATATATTCTGTTTTCACTTGTTTCCGAGACAGACTGTATTTCCTTTTTCAGACATTTGTATGTAGTACTCATAGACAGTCCGTGAATATTGTGGCACCAGATTCCGGGTAGAGGAGTATATTGGCACTGTAGTACTGATTTTGATCATTTTTAGCTGTTTAAGTCTTCCGCTTATTCTGTTATCGTTAATCTTTAAATTGTTGATTACTTGTTGATTCAAGTTGTTAAAAAGATTAAAATGAAAGAGTTAGAATTTCTATATTTCGTGGCTTGCCTAGCTTCCATGAGTAGGCACCATCACGACCCCCGAGGTTGGGAAATCCGGGTCGTGACATTGCGTTTGGTAACGATATAATTTTAGTCGTTCACTAATTTACTTCTATCATTATTGATTTCACGTTTTTGCATGATATTTACCTACATCAGTAATGAACAATGTAAACGTCGAAATTTGGACGACTACGATCGATACCAAGTGTAGCAAAGAGCGAGGTCCCTACGACGCCGCGTCTTAAGAATCGTTATGATGGATGACAACTAACAGTGGCTGGAGAATGCACGACGTCTTTGGTCATGTTAGCATGATAGGAAACAATGGAAATATGCCTTTCGAATATTCCTTGTGTTGTGCCTTTTTTCTTTTTAGGTAAAAAAGGGGATTGTCTCCTATAAAAGGGGACCGAACACTCTGTAAAAAGGGGATTCTGGACTTATCACAATTCTAAGAACTATATATGATTTTTACTTCAAGCTAAGAACATCCATTGCAAAATCATTCTACATTCAAAGTTGTCATATTTATACTTTATCGTTCGGCTCTGAGATATAAAGAAACATTGTTCTTCTTGTTCATTATTTGCATCTTTCAAGCTAGATCTTATTATACTTGACTGAGATTTACCCCTTCAACTTCTTTAATTGATTTAATCAAAAGGGTTTCAACATCTTTTGGTGAAACAATTTGATGCCATCTGCAGAAATTTCTTTAGCTAAGATTTTAGTCTCATCTAGACTCTTGAAAGGGATAATTACCTCTTCCTAGCTTTGTACAAACTAACAATGGCAGGGAAAGGAGATGCAAGACAAAAAGCAATAGTAGGCATCACAACCAACCTCCTGAACACTATCAACGAAGATAGCAGGGAAGATAACGAAAATAAAACACCGGACATCACACCCAGGGGTGACGCCTCACCTCCCCCGCACGAAAGTGTAACTGCTTCACGCGAGAAGGAAGCCTTCACATCTGCAACAGGAGAGGCACCACCAGTAGTGCGAAGACTGCTGGAAGAATGGCTAATGAGTACTCTGAATGCTATACTTGAAAAACACGGCCAAAGGGATAATAGGAATGTTACACATGCAAATATCACGATAAACACTGATGAGCAAGATGCCCCCCATACAGGTAACATTCATGTCGCTAATGACGCATGTAATGATACGCTTGCAGCTGTTTTAAAGAAAATGGAGGAGATGGAAAATGATAATAAGGCACTCCATGATCAAATGAAGGAACACCAAGAGAGGGTTGACAAAATACCAGGTGCCCCAATGATGTTGCCAAAACGCGAAGTTGGTCGATTCATTGAGCAGCCATATAGCAAAGAAGCGCCCCCCTACGCCATTCCTAAAACATTCAAAATGTCGCCCTACTTAAAAGATATATGATGGCACTACCAATCCAGAGGATCATATCATCCACTACGTTACAACCGTAAAAGGTAACGATCTTTCAAAAGAGCAGGTACCATCAGTGCTATTGAAAAAGTTCAAAGAAACCCTAATAGGAGGAGCCTTGACATGGTACTCTCAACTGCTGGCACGCTCGATAGCAACGTTCGAGGAAATGGCAGACAAATTTGTCACCGCCCATGTAGGAGCCAAAAAGGCAGAAGCTAGAGTAAATGATATATTTGCCGTAGACAAATGCACGACGAAAGACTCATAGACTTCTTAGCTCGGTTGAACAGGGTGAGAATGATCTTGTCGAATGTGTTAGAAGGAATGGCAGTAGCAGCCTTCCAAAACGGACTAAACCTGAAGGGGTCGAGAGTGACCAGAAAATTGCTAAGCATGCTCATGAAATACCCTCCAACTACTTGGGAAGAAATCCATAACGCTTACTGCGCCAAGGTACGAGCTGACGAGGATGACCTCAATGACCCAACCCAACAGTTGACGTCCCTTCAAACTGAAGCAAGGAAAGATCATCGCAATGACAGTCGAAGAGATCAGTTGGGGCCCCACCTTGACTGAGAAAGGCATCAACCTTATGTCAGGACGTCTGCTCCGCCTCCACCACGACACGTGGATGCTCCTCCTCGACATACAACACCATACGACATGAGAAAGGTATGCCTCTACTCCTATCTGCTCACAATTTTTGTGTTTCTCCTTTAGAAATAGTGTACGCACTGGAGAAACTCAGTCCAAAGGTGCAATGGCCGCAAAAGATGAGGTCAGACCCCAGCACTCAGAAGTTGAGCGCTTTCTGCGAATTTCACCAAGAAAGGGGTCACAAAACTGAAGATTGCATAGGACTGTGACAGAAGGTGGTGGGAATGCCTAGCCAGGGACACCTAAAAGAGTTGCTGAGCGATCGAGGACGGGCTAACTTCGCCTGTGGACGCGAACTGCTCCAAGGACCTCTAAAACCGCCTTCTCCCGCTCGCACTATACAGATGATCATCGGCGGAGGTGATGGCACAAAAATCAATCATGTCAAGTTCACCACCACATATAAACTCAAACGATCAATCACCCATTAATGGTATGATGACCTCGAAGACAATATCATCTTCGATAAGTCAGGTGCCGACGGTTTGTCTTTCCCTCACTATGATGCCCTTGTTATCACTTTTACGTATTGCAGATATTGATGTAAAAAGAATTATGGTAGATGACGAGATTCGTGCGTGTATTATCCACCCTTGAGTCCTCATACAAATGAGACTCGAAGACAAGATAATACTGCGCTGCATAATGCTTACCGGTTTCAATAATGCAGTTGAACAAACTTCTGGAGAGATATCGTTACTCGTCCTGGCCGGAGGAGTCACTCTGGAGACGACATTTCACGTCATGAACCAAGAAATAGCCTACAATGCCATCATAGGGTGCCTGTGGATACACGCCATGTGAGCGGTCCCCTCAAGACTCTATCAAGTGCTCAAGTTTCCTACCCCATGGGGGGTATTCAACATTTGAGGTAAGCAACGCATCGCATAGGATTGCTACCGCATCGCCTAAGATTGCGCCCACACCCAACAACTCAAAGGGGCAAATGCTAAAGCATAGCAATCAGCGATGTCAGGAGCCAAACTTGACGTGCAGACAGACGCTATCAAGGACCCCAACATCGTGGAAGCATCCAAATCAATGATAGAAAATCTTGATCCCGTCCAACTGGATGGCAACGACAGCACAAAAAAGGCCTATATCGGACACAACCTCTTGGAACCAGGTAAATTTCATAAGTTCTTGACTGACCATGCCAATCTGTTTGCCTTCTCCCATGCAGATATGCCAGGCATCCCAAAAGATATTGCCACACACAAGCTGAATGTCGACCCCCTATACCCGCTAGTAAGGCAAATACGAAGGAAGTTCAATGCCATGATCAATAAGGCCGTGAGCGAAAAAGTTGATAAGTTGCTTGCAAACGGCTCCGCCCGAGAGTCAAAGTACCCTCAGTGGGTTGCCAATGTGGTGATGATGAAAAAGAAAAACGGAAAGTGGAGGATGTGTGTAGACTTCACAGACCAACAAAGCATGTCCAAAAGATTCTTTTCCACTGCCACACATCGACCAGCTCATCGACGCAACGACAGGACACGAGTTACTAAGCTTCTTGGATGCCTACTCGGGGTACAACCAGATCCTCATGAAAGAAGAAGACCAGGAGAAAACCACTTTCATCACTCACCAAGGAACGTACTACTATAAGGTTATGCCGTTCGGATTAAAGAATGTCGGGGCGACATATCAGAGATTGGTCACCAAAATGTTTAAAAACCAACTCGGTAAAATAATGGAAGTCTATATCGACAACATCCTGGTTAAATTGAAAAGGAAAAAAGTTCATATCGATCATCTGAAGAAAGCCTTCGATATATTAAGATAGTATGGCATGAAGCTGAACCCCGAAAAATGTGCCTTCGGTGTAAGCTCGGGTAAGTTCCTCAGTTTCCTGGTATCCCAAAGAGGCATCAAGGTCAACCCATAACAGATTAAGGCTATTGAAGGAATACCTGAAATGTTGACCAGCAAAAAGTAGGTACAGAAACTGACGGGACGGATAACCGTCTTGTCGAGGTTCATCTCACGGTCATTGGATAGATGCCATAAATTCTTTAATGTATTAAGTAAAGACAATAGACTTCAATGGAATTCAGAATGTGTCGACGCCCTAAGGAAATTGAAGGCATACTTGCTTCACCACCCTTACTCGCAAAGGTAGATCCAGGAGAATGCCTCCTAGTCTACCTGGATGTATCCGGGGTCGCGGTAAGTGCAGTTCTAGTCCGAGAAGACAAAGATACGTAATCTCCAATTTACTATATTAGCAAAACCTTAATTGACGTCGAAACGAGGTACCGCCACCTCGAGAAATTGGCTCTAATATTAGTCATAGCTTCACGAAAACTTAGACCGTATTTCCAATGCCACCCCATAAAGGTAGTGACAACTTTTCCTCTCAGGAGTATCTTACACAAATCGGAATTATCAGGAAGGTTGGCCAAATGGCCATAGAATTGAACGAGCACGATATAACATATCAACCGCGAACCGTAATAAAGTCGCAAGTGCTTGCCGACTTCGTCGCCAACTTCAGTGCAGAAATACTGCCTGAAGTCGAACAAGAAGCACTTCACACTTCAACTAAACGATCCGACCTCTGGGTCCTCTACACCGACGACACATCCAATGCATCGGGATCGGGACTGGGACTCGTACTCGAAGTCCCAGCTGGCGAAGTAATTTGCCAATACATACGATGCCATGAAATGACTAAAAATGAGGCCGAGTATGAGGCCGTAATTGCAGGACATAAATTGTCCCTCAAGTATGGTGCTCAGCGAGTCATCCTCCGCTACGACTCTCAACTTGTTGTGAACCAAGTTACTGGGACTTTCCCTATTAAGGAGCAGAGGTTGCAGAGATACCAGACCAAAATCCACAAGCTGCTACCAGAATTCGATAAATGTCGAATCGACCAAATACCCCAAGCACAAAACATCGAAGCAGACAGTCTCGCCAAGATGGCAACAACAACTAAAAACATCACCAAGGAGAATGTTGTTATATCTCGCATTTTTGTACGTTAAAATTTCATTTTTAGTTAAACGACGTAGACTCGGGGATGAGATAATTTTGACGTTAACGTACTTACGCTATTTATAACAAGCGATAAATAAGTGTTATGAAGGATAAAGGGGTACTCGGAGTAAAGAAAGCGAGTTTCGTTGAAAGTGGCCAATTTGGAATAAAATACGGGTCAAGCAATAATACCCAATAATTATGAACTAGTACCATGCAAGGTACCATATGACCACGGTAGTATAATATATAAAGTATATATGAAGTATTTTTTAAAAATAAATAGAATTTTAAGTAATTTGTGGTAATTTTTAAATTATGCGGGTAATTGATTAATTACCAGATAACATAACATTAACCGGTTAACTAATAAGTGGATAAAAAAATTATTATAACCCCCCCCCCCAAACGTGGCAAAAAGCCACACAATTAGAAATGGCTAAGTAGTCATTTCTGCCAGATAACTCTTTATGATTTCAACCAAGGCATGACTTAAATGTCTATGCAGATAAGACTTATCATTACCTAGAAAACTAAGGAAGCAACTCATTAAATGAAAACATTCTGTATTTGGTTTCAAAAGAAAGACGTGAGAAGCAGAATAAGTTCGTCCAAATTCTTTAGCCAAATTTCGATTGAAAATTCAAAGAACAACAACAATTTTGTTAAATCCATAGCAAGGTTTCGTTCAAATTCAGAAGTTGAAGCTTCATCCTCTCGTTCCAACATATTTCACGAAAGCAGAAGCTTCACTTCGATCAAATAATTCAAGAAACAGGTATGTTAAGACCCTCCCTTCTTTCCTTTGGCATGATCCAAATTATATTGAAGAAACAAGCAAATATACAGTTTCCATAAATTACTCTATTCATAGAATTATGAAGGGTGTCTATATTCTTGATTTCCCATGAATATTATTATTATTTTCTGTTCATGGGTCTCAGAATAATACGCAGTTAGAAAAGTTTCTCCGGAAGGAATATTGAGATTATTACGTATTTTTCATGTATTTCACTCATGTGCATTGACCCATGACACACACACACACACACACACACACACACACACACACACACACACATATATATATATATATATATATATATATATATATATATATATATATATATATATATATATATATATATATAGATATGGGAAAAGGTTACGGCATTATATACGCACCACCACCTGATCAGCTGGTATATGTTGATGATGTTGCCCACAGTGGCCGAGACGATATGATGGGATGCCCTCAGTGGCTTGATGATATTATGTACACCCATACCTATGCATGACACGACATTTATATGCACGTGCATGACATTATAAATGTTTCAAAATTTATAAAGTTATTAAGATCTAAAGATATGTTTCTGTATTCTATGTTTCATCTATGTATTTTACCTACTAATTTTCATGCTTTACATATTCAGTACATTTTTTGTACTGATGCCCTATTTCACGGGGCCTGCGTTTCATGCCTGCAAGTGCAGGTAGGCAAGCTGACGGTCCCCCTTCTTAGGATCCTTGATCAACGAGAGTTGGCGTGCTCCATTTGATCTGGAGCTGCTTTTGATTTTGGTACGATACATTTGTATATATATATGTATATGGGTATGACATGGATTAGTCCCATCTTTGTACAGTTATGTTTCCATTAGAGGTCTGTGGACAGTATGTCTAGTTGGGTTGTATGTTGGCCTTGTCGGCTTTCAGTTTTGGGTGTATAGTTGTCTATAGCAGCCTTGCCGGCTCACCCACTATATTCTGCATGTATATGTACATATGCCTTGATGGTAGGTTTCCTTCACGTATGTTAATTTTGTAATGCAACAGATGTTATTCAGGTTCTTATCTTAGACGCATGATTAGGGGTGTTTGACAGGTAGTACTCAATCACCCATCGCGGCCCATCGGTTTGGGTCGTGACAAAAGTGGTATTAGGGCAGTTCTGTCCTAGGGTTGTCTACAGACTGTGTCTAGTAGAGTATTGTTTATGGGTATGTCGTGCACCACACTTATAAATAGGAGGCTACATGACATATAAGATGTTATCCTCTTTTTTTATCTCAGATCGTGCGATAAAAGAATTCATGTTCCTAACAATATGCTATATTTTCAGCGATGCCTCCAAAGAGTACGACCGCCTAGAAGGGAAAGTCTGTGGCCGGTAAGACTACTAGTTGAGCGCCACGAGTTACCAGGCTCGGGGAGAGTCTCATGGTAAGGTTCCATCTCAGACTTCACATACCCAGCCTTTTCCAGAAGAGCTCTGAGGGGCACCAGCTCCAGCGCCCGTACCTGTACATTTAGCACCTCAGCCGGATATGCCGATTCAAAAAATGAGAGATGCTATTCAGTTATTGACCTGATTAGTATCTGCACAGGCTCGATGTCAGGAAGTAGGTATTGGTCATGCAGATAGGTCCGTAAGTGTGAGGGTTCGTGACTTTATTAATTTAGACCCTCCGGTATTCACTGGAGTAGATCCAAATGAGGACCCTCATGTATTTATTGATAGAGTGCAGAGGACGTTATGGGTAATGAAGGCCACTGCAACTGAGTCAGTTGATCTAGCTTCCTATAGACTCTGAGATGTTGCAGTTAATTGGTACGAGTCTTGGGAATTGTCCAGAGGTGAAGATGCCCCTCCAGCGGTATGACAGGAGTTTATAGAAGCTTTTCTTCGTCATTATCTGCCACCAGAGCTTAGGTGAGCCAGAGTTGATAGGTTCTTGACCTTTCGACAGGGTAACATGAGTGTTCTGGAGTACAGTCTTCAGTTTGATTTGTTGGCAAGGTATGATCCCATTATTGTATCTAAGATGGAGGATCGGGTTCATCGGTTCGTGATGGTATTAGAGCCTCACTTGCTTAACGATTGTATGTCAGTCTCACTTTAGCCAGACATGGATATTTCTCGTATTCAGGCATACGCTTAGGGTGTAGAGGAGCGTAAACAAAAATAGAGGGCCGATCGTGAGCATGATAGGGCCCAGAATAAGAGAGCGAGGTCTTCGGGTCCTTCTGGTGAGTTTCGAGGTGGTCAGAGGCAACAATACCCGAGGTATCCAGCCCAGCCATCGTCCAGAGCACCCCCTCAGTTTGGAGGTAAGAGATTTGATCGTTCTACATATTCAGGGTCTGGTCAGAATTTCAGGGCCTCAGGTTCTCAGTATAGGGGTGAGTCAAATTAAATGAGGCCACCCTTTCCACGATGTACTCAATGTGGTAAGCAGCATACCGGGTAGTGCCGTTTGGGATTAGGTGTTTGTTATACTTGTGGTTATTCGGGCCACATTAAGAGGGATTGTCCGATTAGAAGTGATGCAAGCATAGCTCAACCAACGGGATCTGTAGCTGGTTTGTCATCATCAGTACTCCCCCCTGGGCAAGGTCCCCAAGCACCAATGAGTCGTGGTAGAGACAGAGGTGGAGCATCTAGCTCGAGCAACCCTCAAAAATGCATTTATGTGTTGGCAGGACGACAGGACCAGGAGTCATCACCTGATGTTGCTACATGTATATTATCAGTCTCCTCATATGATGTATATGCACTGATTGACCCAAGTTCCACCTTATCATACGTTACTCCATTAGTTGCTGGTAAGTTTGGAATAAAACCTGAATTGGTTAAACCTTTTGAGGTGTCTACACCTGTTGGGGACTTGGTGATAGCTAAGCAGGTATATAGGGGTTGTATAATAATAGTTCATGGTCGAACCTACCATAGCAGACTTAATTGAGTTAGATATGGTAGAATTTGATGTTATAATGGGTATGGATTGGTTGGCTTCTTATCATGCCAACGTTGATTGTAGATCAAAGATAGTCCGATTTCAATTTCCATGGGAGCCTGTTTTGGAGTGGAAAGGTAACACGACATCACCGAGGGGTAGATTTATTTCCTATTTCAAGGCAAGGAAGATGATCAGAAAGAGATGTATTTATCACTTAGTTCGGATTCAGGATATGGAAGTGGAGTCACCAACCATTCAGTCCATCCCTGTGGTGAATAAGTTTCCCAATGAGCTTCAGGGTCTCCCCCTAGAGCGAGAAATTGAGTTTTCTATTGACCTACTACCAGATACTCACCCAATATCTATTCCTCCCTATAAAATGGCCTCCGCATAACTGAAAGAGTTGAAAGAACAACTAAAGGACTTGCTTGAAAAAGGCTTTATCAGACCTAGTACGTCACCGTGGGGAGCACCTGTTTTGTTTGTGAGAAAGAAAGATGGTTCCTTACGAATGTGTATTAATTATTAGCAGCTGAATAAGGTGACGATCAAGAATAAGTACCTGCTCCTGAGAATTGATAATTTATTTGATCGGTTGCAAGGTGCCAAGTGTTTTTAAAAAATAGACTTGAGGTCTGGGTACCATCAGGTAATGGTTAAGGATGAAGATATTCCAAAGACAACATTCATGACTAGATATGGGCACTTTGAGTTTCGGGTTATGTCATTCAATCTGACTAATGCCCCAGCAGTATTCATGGATTTGATGAACCATGTGTTCAGAGCTTTTTTAGATCTGTTCGTAATTGTATTTATTGACGATATATTGGTATATTATTGTTCAGAGGATGAGCATGCTGGTCATCTACGTACTGTGCTCAGAGTTCTACAAGAGGGGAAGTTGTATGCAAAATTTTCTAAATGTGAATTCTGGTTGAACTCTATAACTTCCCTTAGGCATATCATTTCGAGTGAGGGCATCCGGGTGGATACACAAAATATTGAGGCAGTGAAGACTTGGCCTAGACCCACAACACCGACAGAGGTTCGTAGCTTTCTTGGTTTGGTAGGTTATTACAGGAGATTTGTAGAGGGATTTTCTTCCCTTTTAGCACCTTTGACAAAGTTGACTTAGAAGGGAGCAAAGTTTCAATGGACTGATGCTTGCAAACAAAGTTTCTAGGCATTAAAGGACAGACTAACTTCAGCACCGGTTCTAATACTCCCATAAGGGACCGATGGTTATGTAATCTATTGTGACACTTCAGGCATTGGATTGGGTTGTGTGCTGATGCAGCATGGTAAGGTTGTAGCTTTTGCTTCTAAACAACTAAGAAAGCACGAGAAGAACTACCCGACCCACAATTTAGAGTTAGCTGTGGTGATTCATGCACTAAAGATATGGAGGCACTACTTGTATGGCATTCATGTTGATATTTATACAAATCATAAGAGCCTCCAGTACATCTTCAAGCAAAAGGAATTGAATCTATATCAAAGGAGATGGTTGGAGCTACTTAAATACTATGATGTTGATATTTTATACCATCCGGGGAAGGCGAACGTAGTAGCCGATGCCCTCAGTCGTAGATCTATCGGTAACCTATCGTATTTACGACCAGAAAAGAGGGGAATAGCCCATGAGGTTCATCATCTAGCTAGCCTTGGAGTTCAGCTACTGGACTCAGGTGATGTTGGAATTACTCTTCAAGATACGACAACATCCTCTTTAGTAACTGAAGTAAAGGAACGTCAGTACGAGGATCATGCGCTAGTTCACTATAGGGATACCACTCTTTAGAAGGTGAAGACACCGTTTGAAATTATAGAAGATGGGGTCCTCAGATATCAAGGGCGATTATGTGTGCCTAATGTTGCAGGGCTGCGTCGGCAGGTTATGGGAGAAACTCACTATTCTCGTTATTCTATCCATCCTGGAGCAACAAAGATGTATCATAATATCAGGGAGGTGTATTGGTGGGATGGAATGAAAAAGAATATAGCAGAGTTTGTTGCTCAGTGTCCTAACTATCAACAGGTTAAAATTGAGCATTAGAAACCCGGTGGATTATTGTAGGCTATAGAGATTCCGACTTAGAAATGGGAAATAATCAATATGGAATTCATCATAGGCTTACCATGTACCCAGTGTAAGTTCGATTCGATATGGGTGATTATGGATAGGCTTACAAAGTCAGCCTATTTTCTGCCTGTTAGAACTACATATTCCTTAGAGGATTATGCGAGGCTTTATATCAAGGAGATAGTACGACTGCATGGTGTCCCTGTATCTATTATCTCGGACAGAGGAGCTCAATTTACAGCTAACTTCTGGAGGTCCTTCCAAAAAGGATTAGGTACTCAAGTAAGGCTTAGTACAACATTTCATCCCCAAACAGATGGATAGGCTGAGCGTACTATTCAAACACTAGAGGATATGTTACACGCTTGTGTAATAAACTTCAAAGGTAGCTGGGATGATCATCTACCACTTATTGAGTTCGCATATAATAATAGTTACCATTTCAGTATTCAGATGGCTCCATACGAAGCTCTTTACGGACGAAAGTGTAGGTCGCCTATAGGGTGGTTTGATGTTGGAGAAACTGGATTATATGGGCCAGACCTGGTTCAACGAGCCATAGAAAAAGTAAAGTTGATTTAGGATCGACTATTGACAGCTCAGAGTCATCAGAAGTCATATTCTGACGTGCGACAACGAGACTTAGAGTTCAGGGGTGATGACTGGGTATTCTTAAAGGTGTCACCTATGAAAGGTGTGATGAGGTTTGGAAAAAAAGGCAAACTTAGTCCACAGTATATTGGGACTTATAGCATCATTCGAAGAGTAGGCCGAGTAGCTTATGAGTTAGAATTGCCCTCGGAATTGGAGTCTATCCATCCGATTTTTTCACTTATCAATGTTACGAAAGTGAGTTGGAGATCCTACCGGAGTGGTTCCCACGAATGATGTACAGATTACAGAGGACTTGTCATACGAGGAAATTCCGGTTGCCATTCTAGACCGTCAAATCTGCAAGCTACAGAATAAGGAGGTAGCCTCCGTGAAAGTACTTTAGAGGAACAACAATGTGGAAGAAATGACTTGGGAGGCCGAGGAGGACATGAAGTCTAGATATCCCTACTTATTTACTCCTCCAGAGAAAGGTCCGACTAAGACGTCATAACTATAAGGTACGTGTATAAATTCTTGTGTCGGTTATTGTCGTTGGTCATGTGAGACCATTGTCGTTATTCATAATTATGGTCCTGTGTGTCATTGGATTATTAAGATTCTATGGGAAAATTTGGTAGTAGTGTTATACAGAGGCGACCCTGCAAAGTTATATGGATCACGGGGAGTTGAACATTCGAGGACGAATGTTTCTAAGGGGGGAAGGATGTTACATCTCACATTTTCGTACGTTAAAATTTCATTTTCAGTTAACCAACGTAGAATCGGGGATGAGATCATTTTGACGTTAATGTACTTATGTTATTTATAACAAGCGATAAATAAGTGTTATGAAGTATAAAGGGGTACACGCAGTAAAGAAAACAAGTTTCGTTGAAAGTGGCCAATTTGGAATATATAAAGTATATATGAAGTAATTTTTAAAAATAAATAGAATTTTAAGTAATTTGTGGTAATTTTTAAATTATGCGGGTAATTGATTAATTACCAGATAACATAACATTAACCGGTTAACTAATAAGTGGATAAAAAATTATTAAAATAACCCCTCCCCCCAAACGTGGCAAAAAGCCACACAATTGGAAATCTGCCAGATGGCTCTTTATGATTTCAACCAAGGCATGACTTAAATGTCTTAGCAAATAAGACTTATCATTACCTATAAAACTAAGTAAGCAACTCATTAAATGAACGCATTCTGTATTTGGTTTCAAAAGAAAGACGTGAGAAGCAGAATAATTTCGTCCAAATTCTTTAGCCAAATTTCGATTGAAAATTCAAAGAACAACAACAATTTTGTTAAATCCATAGCAAGGTTTCGTTCAAATTCAGAAGCTGAAGCTTCATCCTCTCATTCTATTGTATTTCACGGAAGCAGAAGCTTCACTTCGATCAAATAATTCAAGGAATAGGTATGTTAAGGCCCTACCTTCTTTCTTTTGGCATGGTCCAAATTAAATTGAAGAAACGAGCAAATCCACAGTTTTCATAAATTACTCTATTCATAGAATTATTAAGGGTGTCTAAATTCTTGATTCCTCATGAAAATTATTATTATTTTCTATCCATGAGTCTCAGAATAATACGCAGTTGGAAAAGTTTATCCGGAAGGAATATTGAGACTATTACGTATTTTTCATGTATTTTACTCATGTGCATTGACCCATGACCAGATGACATTATATACATATATATATATATATGTGTGTGTGTAAATATATGTATATGGGATATGGGAAAAGGTTACGGTGTTATATACGCACCACCACCCGATCAACTGGTATATGTTGATGATGTTGCCCACAGTGGAGATGATATGATGGGATGTCCTCAGTGGCTTGATGATATTATGTAAACCCATACCTATGCATGGCACGACGTTTATACACACGTGCATGACATTATAAACATTTTAGAATTTATAAAGTTATTCAGATCTAAAGATATGTTTCTGTATTTCATGTTTCATCTATGTCTTTTATGTACTAATTTTCATGCCTTACGTATTCGGTACAATTTTTGTACTGACGCCCTATTTTATAGGGCCTGCGTTTCATGCCCGTAGGTGCAGGTAGGTGATCACTGCCAACTCCACACTACTAAAAAGTAGTAATAGATGATCGCAATAGCTTTTACCCGATATGAGGGTCAGGATTGATTTCCACAGGGAGCTAGGAATGAAGTCGAGTATCTATCTAGACTAGAGTTGTGTAATTGTTCCAAATGTCACTTCCATACATTTTTGGGTTTTTGATTATAAACTACTATTATCAAACTATTAATTGAAACTAGATTATGCTACGAGATAATTGCTAAGTTGTATCTAATGGGAAGAAAGACACTAGGGTAGTGACTTTCACCTAGGTGTCTAATTGACGGGTAAATGCTTCTAAGGTTCTATTGAAATGTTTGGGGAAATATGCTATAACCGTTGCACAATTTTACCCACTCTCACACCTCTCAGTAGAGAGAGTGATTTTGCCCAATTGACTCTCTCGAGACCAAATGGGTAGGCAAATTAGCTCAAGCAACTAGGGTTCAAGTTGGGTAATTACTCTCTCGAGGTTTAACCCTTTAATTGGGACTATCAATTCTCTTGAGTCCATCCCAATTCCTTGTTGGGTCAATTTTGGAGACTTAGGCTCTCTTTCTCAAGAAGAGCCAAGTCAACTTAGCACAAACCAGTGTTTGCAACCACCAATTCATAGATTAAACCATAAAATTGACCCAAATAACAAACACCCATAGTCAATCTAACAATAGATGGCAACACCCATCAATTACCCACACTAGGGTTGAGCCACAACCCTAGATAATGGGTTTAGCTACTCATTCTTGAAGGAGAAAATAGAGAAATAGATTAAGAACAAGGCATATAAATTAAATGCTAAATTAAAATACAAGAATCTATCGTTAATTTGAAGCTAAGATGTCAAAAATGGCTACAGATGAGGTTCCCACGAGCGCAACTCAGTTCTAGATATATATGATGACCTAAAAATGGTAAAATGTTCTATTTATACTAGGCTAGAAAAACTGGACAAAAATACCCCTGCGGGGTCAGTGTGGGCCGCATAAAATGGACCGCAGCCGCACTAAGCTCTTGGACTTCAATTCTGGGCTCTCTTAACTTGGTCTCCATGGACCACGTAGAATGGACCGCGGCCGCGGAGGCAGCTGGCACGGTCCGCACAATCATGGCCGCGGACCGCATGGCTTGAACTTCGGCATTTTCCATATCTCTAAATCTCTCTTCCACGGACCGCACAAAAAAGTAGTATAGCCGCGGAATCTTCACCACGGACCGCGCAATGTGGATTGCGGCCGCGTTGCCTGAAGCCTGGTTTTGCCATCTCTCTGAATCACTTAATGCGGCCGCATTCGACTTTGTGCGGTCTGGACTAGGCTTGTTTGCCCTCAGTTTACTTTGTCTTTGATACTTGAGCAGGTTTCACTCCTTTTGAGCTGATCTTTGACATTTCGTCACTTTGTCGATCAAACCTGCAATCAAGCACAACTTATGAGCATTTTGGGACTATTTTGTAACAATTTATAATCAAAGCATAGGCAAGAAGGAGCATGAAACTCGTTAAAATCCCTACTTATCAGTAGGCAAGTTGATGGTCCCCCTTCTTAAGATCCCTGATCAGCGAGAGTTGGCGTGCTCAGTCCCGTCTTTGTACAGTTATGTTTCTATTAGAGGTCTGTGGACAGTATGTCTAGTTGGGTTGTATGTGGCCTTGTCGGCTTTCAGTTTTGGGTGTATAGTTGTCTATAGCAGCCTTGCCGGCTCGCCCACTATATTATGCATGTATACGTACATATGCCTTGAGCAGGTTTCCTTCAGTATGTTAATTTTGTAATGCAGCAGATGTTATTCAGGTTCATATTTTAGACACATGCTTAGGGTGTTTGACAGGTAGGACTCAGGCACCCGTCGCTGCCCATCGGTTTTGGTCGTGAAAAATGTGGTCACCCTCCTCCACTCGTCAATAGACCAAGTCGAGGTACATTCTATAAATTTAACTTGGGACTGGCGTAATCACATTACATCATACCTGCAGGAAGGAATACTCCCATAAGATAAAAAATAAGCCAAAAGGCTTTGAATACAAGCAGCCAGATACAACCTCATAAACCACGTCCTTTACAAAAGAACATTCGCCGTCCCCTTAGCCAAATGTCTTGGACCAAATCAGACAAGGCGTGTGCTCGAAGAGGTACACTAAGGCCACTGCGGCGCCCATACAGGCAACCAGGCCCTCGTCAGGTGTCTTATTCGTGCAAGATACTACTGGCCCACTATGAAAAAAGAGGTCGCGAAGTACGTCAAGAAATGTGAGCAATGCCAGAAATACGCCCCTATGATACACCAACCGGAAGAACTCCTACATTCCGTCACCTCTTCATGGCCGTTTATAAAATGGGGGATGGATATCGTTAGGCCCCTCCCAGCAGGGCGAGGTAAGATATACTTCCTTTTGGTTTTAACTGACTATTTTTTCAAATGGGTGGAGGCAGGTGCGTTCGCTCAAATACGCGAACAAGAAGTCATCGTGTTCATCTGGAAAAACATCATATGCCGCTTCGGCATCCCCAAAGAAATCAGTTGCGACAATGGACCTAGTTCACCGGGAAGAAGATGATTGAATTCTTCGAGAAATGGCACATCAAGCGGATACTCTCCATGCCAAATCATCCTGCCGGCAATGATCAAGCGGAATCCTCCAATAAAACAATATTGAACATATTAAAGAAAAAGCTTGAGGATGCCAAAGGGCTATGGCTGAAATTGCTACCAAAGGTTCTACGGGCTTACTGCACAATGCCGAAAACCAGCACAGGTGAGACGCAGTATTCACTAGTCTATGGCACTGACGCAGTCACACCCGTTGAGGTCGGGGAACCTAGTCTGAGATACTCCAACGAGAATGGACCAAGTAACGATGAAAGTAGATTACAAGACCTAGATGAGGTCGAAGAACGAAGGGATATGGCACACATAAGAATGGTGGCCCAAAAGCAACAAGTAGAAAGGTATTATAACAAGAAGGCTAAAGTACGACCACTCAGAGTCGGGGACTACGTACTAAAAGCCAAAACACAAGCAGCGAAAGACCCGAATTAAGGGAAATTGGGAACAAACTGGAACGGGCCCTATAAAATCACAGCAGCAACAAGCAAATGAGCATTCCAACTAGAAACAATGGAAGGAAAACTATTACAAAATAACTGGAATATCGCCCACCACAAGCACTTCCACTTCTGAAAAGAGACACCGCCCAAGTCGTACTCTTTTTCCCTCGCCTGGGTTTTGTCCCAATCGGGTTTTATCAGGAAGGTTTTTAATGAGGCGATGAGGGGGACACCTTGAGGTTTGAGGTATTGTTCATTGCCCCGCCTACTGATTACGTCTCCAGGCCGAGCAATGAAGGGACTAGATATAAAGAATCTCTATTATATGTACAAAATCGACATGTACAGCTATTGTACAAGCAAAGTTGACATGTATCTCTGACATACGAATAAAATCTCTGCATTATGAACATGAAATCAACACGCGTCTCCAATGCATGAATAGAACCGACATCTACAACACTCCAACAAATAAAATAGAACACCACCCTCATGATGGGATATTACTTCGGCACCAGCTCGAAAGTAACATCCCAATGGCTAAGGCCATCGACAAAAGAGTGAGTTCGATATCATTCAAACCACGATGGGATACTACTTCGGCACCAGCTCGAAGGTAACATCCCAATAGCTAAGGCCATCGACAAAAGAGTGAGTTCGACATCATTCGAACTACGACGAGATACTACTTCGGCACCATCTCGAAGGTAACATCCCAATGGCTAAGGCCATCGACAAAAGAGTGAGCGATATCATTCGAACCACGATGGGATACTACTTCGGCACCAGCTCGAAGGTAACATCCCAATGTCTAAGGCCATCAACAAAAGAGTGAGTTCGATATCATTCGAACCACGATGAGATACTACTTCGGCACCAGCTCGAAGGTAACATCTCAATGGCTAAGGCCATCGACAAAAGAGTGAGTTTGATATCATTCAAACCACAACGAGATACTACTTTGGCACTAGCTCGAAGGTAGCATCCCAATAGCTAAGGCCATCGACAAAAGAGTGAGTTCGACATCATTCGAACTACGACGGGATACTACTTTGGCACCAGCTCAAAAGTAACATCCCAATGGCTAAGGCCATCGACAAAGAATGAGTTCGGTATCACTCGAACCATGAAGGGATATTACTTCGGCACCATCTCGAAAGTAACATCCCAATGGATAAGGCCATTAACAAAAAATGAGTTCGGTATCACTCGAACCACAACGGAATATTACTTCGACACTAGCTCGAAAGTAACATCCCAATGGTCAAGGCCGTCGTCAGAGAAAATAGTTCGACTTCATACAAACCACGATGGGACATTATTTCAGCACCAACTCGAAAGTAATGACCCTACGGCTAAGGCCGTTGCTAACGAAAATAGCTCAACTAAACTCAATACAATAAATTTAGCATTTCAACAAAGCTTCGGAGTGACGTGACTGCGGCAGTAGTCGTCGTCAAACAAACCAAATAAAGGAAATGACTCAGCGATGCATGACCAAAATGACCTTCATTTACAACAAGTATACTACAAATATTTGTCTATCACGAAGCAAAACATAAGCACAAAACAAATACTACACATCATTTCCGGTGGCATACACGTCTTTGTACCAAGAGTCGAAGGCAAGTCTGTTCGCATCATCAGAATTAATATCATCTTCGTCAGGCGTGAGATGATCGTACTCGCATGCCTCACGAGTCGCACGAGCCTTGGCGTATACATCCCAAAGCTCCGCTTCAGACGCCCTCCCATCAACATGAAGAGCCTTATAAACATCGAGCTGAGCCTCGGCGTGAACCCACAACTTATATAAGTGTCGAGGCACGACAGGATCAGCTTGAGCATAAGATGTAGAAGGCTGCGACTGTCGTCGTACGTCCACCGCTTTCAAAGAGTCCACTTGCTTGTTCAGTACAGACAGTTCCGCCTCTAACCTTGAATATGCCCCTCAAGTTCAACTGTCTTAAGCACAGACATTTTCATCTCCTTAGTCCACTCTAACCTATAAACACGGAGAGAGTCTTCTGAAACCACCACCTAAGAAACGGCAGTTGCCCTCTCCCTCATAGCATGGGCCAATCTATCAGCATTTACACTCAATTCACCCTTAAGCTCGTTGACCTCATCCGTCTTCATATCCAGTTTGGCAGTCAAACTGGCTACCTTTCCTTGAAGGTCGGCATTTTCGGCCACTACTCCCCTACTTAGCTCAAGCTCATCTTCCCTAGCTCTGAGGGCTGCCTCAAGTTCACTACTATGGGCAACAACCTTCATAAGGTCCTCATCTCGTTCTTTCAACTCCTCGACCTTACGCGCCAGTTGATCCTCCCTTTGCTCGAGCCCTTCGCGGAACAGTTGGTAGTCGCGATCCTGATTGTAGATGTCAACCATCGCACAATTCTTGGTGCGATATTCTTGGTACTTGGAAGATATCTTTCCATAAATGGTCATCCTCCTCCTTTCCTGACGCTCACACTCGATCTCCATGATGAGGGTCTAGCACGAGAAGTAAAAGTTAAAACAAATGGGACAAAAAGAGTAACACAGATCCAACAACGAAATAAAAAGAAAGACATTTACCCGTAGAGCCATGCCAGAAATGCTCCGAGACAACTCTGTATCACTCATCACTCTAAGTGCCTCGTGATCTAGGCCAACCCTGCTCTACTATTGAGTAGCGAGAGAGGGTCGAAGAAGCTTTTACCCGATTAAGGTTGGGATCGTTTTCCACAGAGAGCTAGAAGTTAGAGTCGGGTGTCTGTCTAAAGTGGAGTTGTGTATGTGTTCCAAATTGCACTTCTTAACATTTTTGGGTTTTTGATTTACTTCTAATTTTATCAAACTACAATGCTAAATTAAACTAGAATAAGCTAAGAGTAAACTATTGCGAGTTATTCAAATGGTTAAAAGGCACTAAGGTAGTGACTTTCGCCTAGGTGGTCAATTGATGGATACTTGAGAGTCTAAGGCATGATTGACATATTTGGGGAGTATGATATAACCGTTGCACAATTTTACCCACTCTACACCTCTCGGTGGTTCGAGTGATTTTGCCCGAATTGACTTTCACAAGACCAATTGGGTATGCAAATTTGCACAAGAAATCAAGGTTCAAGCTGGGTATTACTATCTCTAGGTTTAACCCTTTAATTACGGCTATCAATATCTTGAGTACGCCCCAATTCCTTGTTGGACCAATTTCAGAGACTTAGGCTCTCTTTCTCAAGAAGAGCCAAAGTCAACTAAACACAAGCTCGTGTTTGCAACCACCAATTCAGCAATTAAACATGAAATTAGCCCAAATATCAAACACCCATAGTCAATCTAGCCCGAAAACACAAGAACCATCAATTACCCACACTAGGGTTGAGCCACAACCCTAGCTTATGGGTCTAGCTACTCATAATTAGAGAAGAAAACAAAGAAATAGATGAATAAAAACTCATATTAATTAATTGCTAAGATAAACTAGAAGATTCAATGTTAAAATGAAGCTAAAATATTCAAAATCACGGACGCAACCGAGTACCAAAACAATTTGATAACCTAAAAATGGGAAAAGAAGCTATTTATACTAAGTTGAAAAATCTGGACAAAAATACCCCTGCGGTGCTAGTGCTGACCGCACAAAATCACGTGCGGCCGCACTAAGGCTCTTGACTTAAAATTCAGCTCTTTGAACTCAGGAAATGCGGATCGCACAGAATTGAGTGCGGCTGCAGTGGCTTCTAATGCGGTCCGCATGAAATGGTGCGCGGACCACATTGGCTTCAATCTCCAAACTGACACTTCTCTGATCCTTGGTTTTGCGGACTGCACTAAATCGAGTGCGGCCGCAATGACTTCAATGCGGACCGCATTAAATCTCATGCGGACGCATTGCCTGTTGTCCTGGAAGTCCACCTCTCTGAACCTCACTTGTGAGGACCGCATAGAATGGTGTGCGGCCGCATTGAGCCTGCTTTGCCTGAGCTTGTATTGTCTTCGTACTTGTGCAAGTTTCACTCCTTTTAGCCGATCTTTGACATCTTGTCACTTTGTTAATCAAACCTGCAATCAAGCACAACTTGTGAGCCTTTTTGGGATTATTTTTGTACAAATTTCTAAAGATACTCCAAGATACCATATGGCTCATCCCAATAGAAATCCAAACTATCCTGCATGAGCTTCTTCCTTTGGTTAGAAGAGAGCTCACACAGGATTATACCAGTCACAAGGAAAATTAGCAACATCTACAAACCATGGCATATCATTTATCGACAGCGAAAGGAGTTGTTCATCTGGAAATGAATCATTGATCTCTAGGCCATCACGAGGCCTCCTCTCCTCCAAGCGGGACAAATGGTCCCACTTGGTTCTCACTACCCTTCCGGTCCACAATCTCCAAATAAAACTCTTGAAGTAACAAGTCCCATCGCATCAATCTAGCTTAGGAATCCTTCTTCATCATCAAGTACCGGAGTGCGTCATGGTCAGTATAAGTAATAACCTTAGCACCCATAAGATACGACCGGAATTTTTCCATTGCGAATACAATAGCCAAAAGTTCTTTCTCGGTCATAGTGTAGTTCACTTGAGCGTCATTCATTGTCTTGCTCGCATAGTACACCGGATAAAACATTTTGTTCACTCTTAGACCCAAAAACGCCCCAACCGCAACATCGCTCGCATCACACATGAGCTCAAAGGGCAAGCTCGGTAATGATTGTTGATACCCAATTTTTCTCTATATATTTTTCATATGCAAAATACTTTCAAAATAGTAGGTATATGCATATATAAGTATGTCCCAAGGTTTTACTATTTTTTTCTTAATTTTTATAGATTTTTAAATCTATTTATTGCCCTATTTTATCAAGAAAATTCCAATAATTATCCCCAAAATTATCATTTTGGGTGATTCACTTATTGGATTCTCATATTTATATTAAAATATAGCTGGCATAATTTTTGCATATTGTTACAAATTTGTTTAGTATTTTTAAAGTTAAATTGCATATAATTGCAATTTTAGCCTATTTTAAGATTTAATTATTTTCATAATTATAAAATTGACTCCAGTATTTTTTAATTTGATAATTACATATTATTAATCATTTTAGTACCTTTAATTTATTTCTAGAAATTATTTTACTATTTTTTATAAAATAAATAAGTGAAAAGTGGCTATTTAAATACTAGCCCTATTTCATTTCAATTGTAGCCCAAATCAACTCCCCCAATTGAACCCAATTGCAAAATTACCTGACCCCTGACCCGTTTAATTCAACCCGCCCGGCTCCCCTTTTGATCCAGTATGTTGATCATTTTGATCAACGACCACAAACCCTCATTTCCTTTTTAATCTACCAACACCCCTTAACCCTAAATCAGTTCACCTAACCAGCTGCCTCTGAACTCTCAAACTCTCTCAAACTCTCTCGAACATTCCCAAACCCTAACCGCCTCTTATCACCACCTCCACCTTGAAACCCACTGGAATCCATGGCTTCCCAGGCTATGAGAGTCTTATACTCACCTTCTCTTGCTCCCACGCGCCTGATCTCTGAAGATTCAAGGTCTAGCCTCGAAGGTTTGCACCCAGACCTCTGTCGATTCAAGGTTTCATGACCATCTCCAGCTTTACTCCGGCATACCATGATGGTTTGAGCCTGATTCCGACCTCTCCGACTCAGATCGGTGACCTTTCAAAGCCTATCTCACTTCTAAGGTTCTTTTGAAACCATAACCCTTCGAGGTTTTCTCCGATTTCCTTAGATAGTTGTGTATCTATGCTCTCCTTGAGTTTTCAAATGATTTCCCTAACTTTTCTTTCAAAAATTACTTTCAAAACCGCTTCGTTTCCGATCTAGGGTTTTCTGAAAATGCTTAAGTGTTTCTCTGACTTTCTTTTCCTTTTATTTTATGTGTATTTGCCTCTACTTTGTTTTATGTTTTCCTTCTACCTTGTATGTTCTTCTACTGAGTTTTTACACCCCGTTCTTGTATGTTCTTTTACTGAGTTTTATATACTCCATGCTTGTATGTTCTTCTACCATGTTTTCCATACTATGCTCTCATATGCTTTTCTATTGTATTCTTATATTTTTTTGTCTTCTGCTATGTTCCCGTATGTTTTTCCTACTGTATTTTCCTGCTAAGTTCTTAAGTTTCCTTATTTTCCTTCTATTAAGCCCTGTTTAAGTTTCTTCTGAAAAATCTCTTAAGCATGTTTCTTTTACTGTTCCTATCAGTGTTTTTCTTTTGAGTGCTTCTACTATGTTCCGCATGTTACTTTGCTATCATATTTTTCTCATGAGTTTCTTTTGATGAAAGAAGCATGCAAGAGGTTTCAACTCTGAAACCTCTGAGCCTATTTCAACTACTTGCCTCCTCATCTCTGTACTTGATTTAAGGTGGAAACCCTAGAATTTAGGGTACTGCCGAGGTTTGATTGAACTAGGGTTTTATTTTAGAACCCTTAACTCTTTCAGACTGACTTTGAGTCTCTAAACTGAGTTTGGACATATTTGTTTTCATACAATGCTGAACTTTTTGCTAAACTCTTCTACACCGGATTTTTTCTGCTGATTTACACGACAACTTTCTTTCATGCTCACATGCTCCTTATATATGATGAATTTTCCTCTAAATGGTTTTCAAATTTGCAATTAGTGCAAACTTCTTTTTGAATATAGCTTGATTTATTTCTTTCCATCTTTTACTAATTTTCTCTGTTATTCGACTTAAGTAAAACCCTTCTTCATCTTTTCTGACTTAGTTCATTCGTACCAAATCTCAAACCTTGTGATTTACTGACCGTTAGTTGACTCCCTTACCTTATTTGCACAAACCGTGTACTGTCAAAACCCTATCCTTCAATAACCTTTATGTATTTGCCCTCAATTTCATGCTTTACACAAAGTGTTTATTCAATTCCTTTCCTTAAATGGTTTTACTCGTTTTGAATCTGAATCCCTTAATTAAGGGAAGCCTTGTGTAATTGATTGACAATCAGTTTTCAAACTATTTTCTTACCATATTTCTGCCTGCTTTCTACACTATAAATGGCACGACCCTTTTCACAAACACACACTTCAAACTACACAATTCACAATCTCTTCTGAATCTTACTCATATATTAAAACTCTCTCTTCTTGTCTGCGCTGAGGTTTTTACCAGACTACTGCATTTTTCTCTACTTGTTTCTTTGAAACTGGTATGTCCTAATTTCAAATTTTAGCATCCCCACAATGTGTTTACTTACAGCTTTCTGCATCTATGTCTACTTTACTACTTCTGCAGAGTTAAATACTTAAACTAGCATGTTGATTCCCTTTTGCTTGTTTCTGCTATGAATCCCTATTCCCTATTTCCCTTTATATGCTTTGAGTTATAGTTTAAAACATGACAATATACAAGTTATTGTCTATGGATTGAACTTGATCTCTTAGGGGATCCTAACCTCTAAACAATGTGTTTTAGTAGGCTCATGGGTGTGCTAGCATCTCCCATTGTTGGGTTATGCCCATTAGCATGCTTTTTACCTCTTGCAACTCCCCATTCCCTATATCCCTATGTGTGTTGTTTCCCTTTCCCTTTCCCCCTTTCAGAATTCTGCACTTGCACTCTCTCTTAGTTTCTAAGTTCTACCCCCCTCTTGTGGGCCTTGCCTTGGGACCTTGAGTTCCTACTGAACTTGGACACCTGAGGGATGGCCCTTCCACACTGCACTTTGGCTTAATATGGTGATATATTTGGGTGTAAGCACTGCCCGGAGTTCTTATGAAACTCTGACACACCCAAGTGGGAGAAATGCTTTGAAACATGATCTTTGGAGTTGGTTTACTTCATACTTCAGATAGGAAGTCTGAATCAGGCTCTCCTTGGTTGTAATTTTCAATTTCTGATGTATTTTTCTTTATTTTATTTAGACTATAATAACTTGTAATAACTTTTGGGGATGGTTAGTGAAAAGGGAAGGGTAACCATGTATGTAAAAGGGGTAGATATTCTGCTCATAGAAAATTTCTTATCTCTGCATATCACATAGATATCCTGCCTATAGGAATTCTGTACTTTCATATATAGATACTATGCCTATAAGGAATTCTGCACCCATATAGATATCCTGCCTATAGGTTTCTGAAATTCTGCATTCATATGGATATCCTGCCTATAGTTAAATTTTTGCATTTCTCATATAGACACCATGCTCATAGTTAACTGGAAATCCGAATCCTGCATATGCATCTATCACTAGGCAAACCTGTTTATATGGCTTAAATAACTAATTGCATTTAGATATCATGTTCATAGGCTTAAATAAAGTACAACATTTAGATGCCATGCCTATAGGATTTCTGCACTCTTGCTATGTCTGTAAAAGTGTTCAAAATCAACAACGCCTAGAAAGTATGTCTATAGGAATTAATAACCAAGTCTGAAATGTCTCACTCGCCTACAAATCTAAAATCATTATCTAACGTCTGCAGAATTTATGATCTTTTGTCAAAACTCATCTTTCCTGAATAACTGACAACCTTTTCTAAAATTAGTATATTTTACCTTTTCTGGAATCAGTAGATATCATGCCTATAGGGGTCTTCGTCTAACACTCAGGCAAGCCATAGGACAGTTTATCAACTGAATCAGATTTTATTAACTACAACCAGCAGGCAGGCCTGATTCGGGCTTCTTATCTGAACTATGTAATAAATCAATATGCCTCCACCGTTTAAGTTTTAATCAGACCCTAAATAGTATATGCAAGTCATGCTACATTATGTGCTTTCTTTGGTTTAAAGGAGGTCTGTTTGAGCCCTTTTATCTGTTTATATGCTTCCCCAAACTTGTTATATGTATTTTGTTTGTCTCCTTAGTATTTTACTTTTTGAAACCACAAATATTTTGAATGCCTCCTCCCTCTAGGATTAGTAGTCCCAAGTGCCTCCGGGGCTGATAGGATTGGGGCGGGTAATAGCATGCAATAAGTAAACGAGACCATTCCGCGCTTTAATACCTTAACGGGGTGGGAAAGGGTAGATATGGATATGATGACCACGCAATAACATCACGTGTATCCCCTCATTGAGGAGTGATTACCGGATGTTGTGTGGGGTGATCCATATTATTAATAAACCTAGGACCCCCCTTTCCTTTGTTTTCTTTGTTTCTTTTAAATATATTTTTAAACCATTTTTTTTAAGAAAATCAACTCCTTTTAGTTCATTTTTCTTACTTTTGTTTATTTGTAACCATTACGTGAAAATCCCCTATTATTTGAAGTTTTTATTTGCATATGTGTTATTTGCACTTAAGTCACAACAGTAGCTTGGCCGGGAACCATACTAGTGGATCTTAAGGGGTGCCTAACACCTTCCCCTTGAGATAATTTCATGCCCTTGCCCAATCTCTGGTTGTTCAAACCAAACCTTTCTTAGTGTCCTAGTATACTTAAATCATTAGGTGGCGACTCTTCAATTCAAACCCAATTCCCCAAAAGGGAACGAGTTGTCTCCCAAATGTCACAAACCTGATTTTCGCGAAAATAAAGGGGGCGCGACAATGATATGAGTGGTGGTCAACTTATGCTTGAGAAGTTCAAAGGCTTGCATACACTTTTCATCAAACACGAACTTAGCATCTTTTTCCAACAACTTGCACAAGGGATTCACCACCTTCGAAAAGTCTTTGATAAATCTCCGGTAGAACCCCGCATGCCCAAGAAAACTTCGGACTCCCATGACAGATGAAGGGGGAGGGAGCCTTGAAATTACATCAATTTTTGCTTTGTCTACCTCAATACCATGCTTTGAAATTTTATGCCCAAGAACTATGCCCTCTTCCACCATAAAGTGGCATTTCTCCCAATTGAGAACAAGATTGGTTTCTTCACAATGGTCCGAGACCCTACCAAGATTTTTCAAGCACTCATCAAATGAATCCCCCACAACACTAAAGTCATCCATGAACACCTCCAAAATGTCTTCCACCATATCGGTGAAAATGGCCATCATACACCACTGAAATGTAGCAGGTGCATTACACAATCCAAAAGGCATCCTAGAGAAAGCAAAGGTGCCATATGGACAAGTGAATGTGGTATTCTCCTGTTCTTCCGGAGCAATCAAGATTTGGTTGTACCCAGAATACCCATCCAAGAAATAGTAGAAGGCACGCCCAGCAAGTTGATCTAGCATCTGATCAAGAAAAGCAAAGAAAAGTGATCCTTGCGGGTCACTTTATTCAACTTGCGGTAATCCATACATACCCTCCAACCGGTGACGGTTCAGGTAGGAATCAACTCATTCTTTGAATTTGCAACCACGGTCATGCCACCCTTCTTCGGTACACATTGCACCGGTGAAGTCCACGAGCTATCAGAGATGGGGTACACAACCCCGGCATCCAACCATTTGATTACCTCCTTTGATGCTCCATAGAGGGCTTTGCATCATCTTCTAGAATAATCTTGTGCATACACAATGCGGGGCTTATCCCCCGAATATCAGCTAAAGTCCATCCAATTTCCTTTTTCCGCTTTTGAAGCACTGCCAATGTGGCATCAACCTGCATGTTAGTAAGACAAGAAGAAAGAATAACTGGCAAAGTAGAATTTGAGCCTAAGAACTCATACCTGAGGTGTGGAGGCAGTGGTTTCAACTCCAACACCGGAGGCTCCTCAATTGAAGGTTTTGTTGGTGGAGTCTTTCTATTCTCGAGGTCCAAAGATAATTTCCTAGGCTCATAAGAATAAGATCCCATTCCATGTAAAGCAAAGCGTTCATGCACTCCACTCGGCCCTCATCATCATTGACATCAAGATTCAATAATATGGCCTCCAAAGGGTCCTCCACATTGATCATTGCACTGGTGTCATCAATTATAACTGTTGTGACGAGGTCCACAAAAGAGCACACCTCGGCACTGTTGGGCTGTTCATCGATTTGCAAACATGAAATACCACTTTTTCGTCACCCACCCGGAAGGTGAGTTCCCTTGCTTCCACATCAACTAAGGCCTTCCCCGTAGCAAGGAAAGGTTTTCCCAAAATGATAGGAACTTCATAATCTACCTCACAATCCAAGATCAAAAAGTCAGTTGGCAAGATAAATTTGTCCACCCGGACAAGCACATCATCAATAATACCCAATGGTCTCTTCATCGTTCTATCTGCCATTTGTAATCTCATGGAAGTCGGCCTCGGCTGCCCAATACCAAAGTCTTGAAAACGGAATAGGGAATCAAATTGATACTAGCTCCCAAATCACATAGAGCTTTAGCAAAATCTACACTCCCAATGATGCAAGGAATGGTGAAAGCACCGGGATTTTCAAGCTTCGGGGCCATTGAATTCACTATTGCACTAACTTGGTGAGTCATCTTTATAGTTTCACAATCCATAGACTGCTTCTTTGTTACCAAGTCCTTCATGAATTTAGCATAGCCCGGCATTTGTTCAAGAGCCTCCACTAAAGGCACATTGATGGATAAGCTCTTCATCATGTCAATGAACTTTTTGAACTGACTCTCATTTTTCTGCTTTGCAAGTCTTTGAGGATAAGGTAGAGGTGGCCTTGGCAAAGGAGCCTTGACTTTAGGCACAACCGGCTCCGGCATGTCTATTATGTGTTCCCTAGACGGGTTCACATCATTTTGGGTTTCCACCTCAACATCTTGAATATCAATCCTCACTTCTTCATTCACATTTTCATCAATCACATTTTCAACCACCAAAGGAACTTCATCTTCTTGCAACTCAACATCATCATCCACAATTTGCTTTTGTTTGGAGGCATGCACATCACTGCCTCTCCCACTTCTTGTTGTTACTTCCATAACATGATTGTTCCCACCCTTCGGGTTCACTACCATATCACTTGGTAGCGCACCCTTAGGCCGAGTATTTATAGACTGTGAGATTTGGCCTAACTGCACCTCTAAGTTTCTGATAAAGGTATTGTGGGAAGCCAACTGAGCATCCGAGTCCGCATTCTTCTTCATCATCTATTCGAACATTATTTCAGTTCTAACCATATCATTGCTAGAAGAACTAGGACCTTGAGATGGAAATAGGGGTGGATTGTTCGGTTGTTAGTAATCGGGGGCCTTTGAAAGCCTTGCCCCCGGTTTCCTTGGTTTCCATTGTTCCATCCACCTTGATTGTTATTACTACCCCAATTGTTGTTATTACCATTCCAATTTCCTTGGATGTTTTGATTGTTGTTCTGATTGCCCCAGTTGTTGTTTTGGTTGTTGTTCCCCCAATTACCATTGCCTTGTTGTTGATTGCCCCAATTGCCCTGGGGTCTCCATTGTTGTTTGTTAGAAGAATTGCCTCTTTGGCCTTGATAATTATTCACGTATTGCACCTCTTCACTTTGTTCATCATAACCATCATTTTGAAATCCACCACAATCATTGTCAAATTGCTATGAATTCCCTTGGTTCTGTTGCCATCTTTGTCTTCTATTGTTGACAAACATGTTAACACCCTCCATGGCATTCACTTGGCAAGGATTTTGAACTTATTGCAGTTTTGCCTTCGCTAGTTGGTTCATCGTGGTTGTCAACTCAGCTATATCCTTCCCATGATCATGTAATTCCTTGTGCAAATGAATAACCGTGGGGTCACCCTGGGGCACATTGGCTCTACTTTGCCAAGCGGAAGAAGTGTCAACCATCTCATCAAGAATGTCACAAGCCTTATCATACGACACCTTCATGAAGTTGCTCCCAGCAAGTTGGTTCACTATGCATTGGTTTGTTGTATTAATGCCCTGGTAGAAGGTTTGTTGGATCATCGCCTCAGTTATATCATTGTTGGGGCATTCCTTCACCATTGTTCTATAATGCTCCCAAATCTCATGCAAAGGTTCCATGGGCTCTTGCTTGATTGCCAAGATCTTATCTCTCAATGCATCCATATGCCCCGGTGAGAAAGATTTTGTAGTGAACTTATCCGCCAACTCATCCCAAGTAGTGATGGAATGGTTGGGAAGTCGCTCGAGCCAATCCAATGCCTTCTCTTTAAGTGAGAATGGGAAGAGTTTCAACCTAAGAGCATCCTCGGACACATTAGTTTTCTTGCTCCCCCAACATGTATCCACGAACCCCTTGAGATATTTGTAAGCATTTTGATTTGCAACGCCCGTGAAGTACCTGTGTTGCTCTAGTAAAGTCAACATCACATTGGTTATTTAAATTGTCCGCCCGAATTCGGGGTGGGACAATAACACTTGCATAGCCTTGGTTCGGAAGCACTCTAGGAGACACTCTTGGAGGTGGCAGAGGAGGGTCTGGGATATTGTCATTAACATTAGCATTAGCCTGGCGGCCTCTACGTTGTCCTTGAGGTACAAGAGACACCTCATCATCTCCGACATTATCTACCTCCCCCCCAATCACATTTCCAAGAGGGTCATTGGCATTGTTCGCCGTCATTTGGTACCTGAGTTGTGACACAAACAAAATTAGTAACAAATAAGGAAAGAAGAACAATACACAAAACTATTTAGATAGGTAGCCAAAACTGTTAGCTCCCCAACAATGGCGCCAAACAGTGATCGAGGCCAACCCTGCACTACTATTGAGTAGCGAGAGAGGGTCGAAATAGCTTTTACCTGATTATGGTCGGGATCGATTTCCACATGGAGCTAGAAGTTGGAGTCGGGTGTCTGTCTAAAATGGAGTTGTGTATGTGTTCCAAATTGCACTTCTTAACATTTTTGGGTTTTTGATTTACTTCTAATTTTATCAAACTACAATGCTAAATTAAACTAGAATAAACTAAGAGTAAACTATTGCGAGTTGTTCAAATGGTTAAAAGGCACTAGGGTAGTGACTTTCGCCTAGGTGGTCAATTGACGAATACTTGAGTCTAAGGCATGATTGACATATTTGGGGAGTATGATATAACCATTGCACAATTTTATCCACTCTACACCTCTCAGTGGTTCGAGTGATTTTGCCCGAATTGACTTTCTCAAGACCAATTGGGTATGCAAATTTGCACAAGCAATCAAGGTTCAAGTCGGGTATTACTATCTCTAGGTTTAACCCTTTAATTGGGGCTATCAATCTCTTGAGTACGCCCCAATTCCTTGTTGGACCAATTTCAGAGACTTAGGCTCTCTTTCTCAAGAAGAGCCAAAGTCAACTAAACACAAACTAGTGTTTGCAACCACCAATTCAGCAATTAAACATGAAATTAGCCCAAATATCAAACACCCATAGTCAATCTAGCCCGAAAACACAAGACCCATCAATTACCCACACTAGGGTTGAGCCACAACCCTAGCTTATGGGTCTAGCAACTCATAATTAGAGAAGAAAACAAACAAATAGATGAAGAAGAACTCATATTAATTAATTTCTAAGATAAACTAGAAGATTCAATGTTTAAATGAAGCTAAAATTACTCAAAATAACTAAAATATTCGAAGTCACGAGCGCAGCCCAGTACCAAAACTATTTGATAACCTAAATATGGGAAAATAAGCTATTTATACTAAGGTGAAAATTCTGGACAAAAATACTCCTGCGGGGCTAGTGCGGACCGCACAAAATCACGTGCTGTCGTACTAAGGCTCTTGACTTAAAATTCAGCTCTCTGAACTCGGGCAATGAGGACCGCACAGAATCGAGTGCGGCCGCTGTGGCTTCTAGTGCTGTCTGCATGAAATGGAGCGCGGACCGCATTGGCTTCAATCTCCAAACTGGCACTTCTCTGATCCTTGGTTTTGCGGACCGTACTAAATTGAGTGCGGCCGTAGTGACTCTAATGCGGACCACATTATATCTCATGCGTCCGCATTGCCCGTTGGCCTGGAAGTCCACCTCGATGAACCTCACTTGTGCGGACCGCACATAATGGTGTGCATCCGCATTGAGCCTGCTTTCCCTGAGCTTGTCTTGTCTTGATACTTGTGCAAGTTTCACTCCTTTTTGAGCCGATCTTTGACATCTTGTCACTTTGTTGATCAAACCCGCAATCAAGCACAACTTGTGAGCCTTTTTGTGACTATTTTGTACAAATTTCTAATCAAAACATAAGCAATAAGGAGTATAAAATGTATCAAAATCCCTAGTTATCACCTCGCTCTCAGGGGCAGCAGACAAAAGGGCAAAAACATATGCCACCTGATCACAGTCTGACAGTAGTCGTAGTCCCCAGGAATGACTATGTGTCGATCATAACCTTCCATTCTGACCTCTACATGAGTGTGACGCTCCAAAAACTCACGAACATCCCCTGGGTCGACGTCTGAGCTCGAGCCGTTGCCCTCAGTGTGCAAACCCCCGCCGACAGTAGATGATACACCGCCCTCGGCAGAGTGTGCAGACCCCCCTCCTTGATAAACCTCTTCTGTTTTGGGAGAACTCCCCACCAAGATGGCATCGTCCATAAACGTGAGCACCGATGCCGTCTCCGATGCACCCGTCCTACTCTTACCGGTATCAACGATTGCGCTCTTCCCGAACTCTATCCTCCTCTTCTTTCTCAATGAAGACTCGTCCCCATTAGAGGACTCATCCACGAGGTGATGGACTGGTAAAGAAGGGATCTCCCCCCTCACAACCATATCTCGAGAGGAGTCCCTCGCCTGTACTGACTGGGCATGACCCTCTCGGGCAGACTCATCCAAAGTGAATTGCATTCCTGCGGAGGCGACGACCTGACAAAATGCAGGGACTGGGGGCCCCCGCCTAGAAGCTCCATGACATATCGTCATAAAGAGTCGTATCAATAGACAATGGTATATAGCCGAAGAGTGATACAGAGGAAGACACTCACCAAATGAAACTTTTGGCCCAAAGAGTTTCACGAAAGCGGGCTAGTCTCGAGTCTCCGCTGCATGGGGCAGCAGACGGGCTACCCAATCCCTTATACCTGCAATGGGATGGGGTGGGAGCCCCATAGCTGCGGAAGAGAGCCACAAATAAACACTAAGATGAATGAAGAAAAAAGAAAGAATAAACAAGTGGTGACACTTACGATTCTCGTTCCGCCGCTCAGGGAATCTAGCGGGGTCAAATACGATGTGTTCAGTTCTAACGAAGAAGTACTTATGCCAAAATTTGTGACTCGCTTGATCATCGGTTCCGACCACCAGCCCCTTCGTCCCACGGTGCCTCAGATGTACCATAGTACCCCTGTGAAAGCTGGGTGGAAAACAAGTGTGGGAGGTGGTGAACGGTAACTTTGCACCCTGCCAAATCCGCATATTTTGTCAACAACAGGAGTATTTTGAACGTATACGGGGAAAGTTGCATCGGGCAAACCTGATAAAATCGACAGAATTCTTCCGCTAATGGGAGAAGGAGAAAGAATGACCAATCACAAAGGGGTACTCATAAAAAGCACAGTACCCCAGTCTATGGACTTCCACGAAGTCCCTTCCCGCTGGAACCATCTCAATATGAGTGGGAATGTTATATTTTGCACGAAGGGCATTGATGTAAACTTTCTCAGTTTCAGAGAATACTGAGGTAGGAGTAGGAGGAGGATCTTTAAGAAAGTCACTTCGAGACATTGGGTGTCTCGGTAGTAATTCATCCAAGGTGGGAAAGTTATCCCCTTCCTCCACCGTTAGGTCCTCACCACCGGGAGGGGCACCATGAATAACGTAGTGGCGTTAGAAACCCCCTCATGTGATCGTTGTGTTATCGGAATGTCTATGAAGAGAGATGTGCTAATGGAACGAGAAATACCAAGAACAATGAACAAGAAAGAGGAGATGAAGGGAATCACAGAAGCCAAGCTAGAAATGTAAAAGGAAATGATCAGAAGAGAAATGGCCAAACATTTTAGAAAAAACAAACCCTTCCCCTATTTATAGGGTTGGGTGGCGCCAGAATCGAAGCGAAAAGGCTTCCCGTGGCAGCAAAACCAAAGTGACAGGCCATCATGTTATTCCTCGAGAAGATGCGCCATTATGACACACGTGGAGGTGACGTCACTCCAAAGATAGAACACACCGCCCAAGGTATAGCGAAGTGCATCGCTCTTCCGTCATCATCCAAAATCATCATGGTTTGCAGATAAATTTCTTCGTAAGTATGAGCGACGTCCGCTTATCAAGGATGCCCCAAGCTGCGACCTCGACAAGCGGAGGGACTAACTCTATAGGTCGAAATTTGGACGACTACAACTGATACCAAGTGTAGCAAAGAGCGAGGTCCCTACAATGTTGCGTCTTAAGAATCGTTATGATGGATGACAATAAATAGTGGCTGGAGAATGCACGACGTCTGTGGTCGTATTGGCATGATAGGAAACAATGGGAATACGCCTTTCGAATATTCCTTGTGTTGTACCTTTTTTTCTTTTTAGGTAAAAGGGGGATTGTCTCCTATAAAAGGGGACCGAACACTCTGTAAAAAGGGGATTATGGACTTATCACAATTCTGAGAACTATATACGATTTTTACTTCAAGCTAAGAACATCCATTGCAAAATCTTTCTACATTCAAAGTTATCATATTTATACT
The DNA here is from genome assembly GCF_000715075.1 of Nicotiana tabacum. Classification (NCBI taxonomy): domain Eukaryota; kingdom Viridiplantae; phylum Streptophyta; class Magnoliopsida; order Solanales; family Solanaceae; genus Nicotiana; species Nicotiana tabacum. The sequence continues at coordinate 15,041,727 of NC_134100.1, forward strand.
TTATCATTCGGCTCTAAGATATAAAGAAACATTGTTTTTCTTGTTCATTCTTTGCATCTTTCAAGCTAGATATTATTTTATTTGGCTAAGATTTACCCCTTCAACTTCTTTAATTGATTTAATCAAAAAGGTTTCAACATCTTTTGGTCAAACAAACAATATATACAAGTTTAGGTCATTCGGTAGAACTGATAAACAATCTAACAAGATAGATTGAATGAAGATAGAAAAATATTTTGGTCGTCCGGCAACTTATGAACAATTGGAAAATACAAATAAAATTTGCTCATCCAACAAAATATATGAACTTACAAAATTAGTATAATGAATATAGTACTAAATTAGTGAATCTATCCGCGGTTCGCGCGGTGATGAAAATATAATTAAAGTCATATTTTAATTATATGTGTATTTCATATCACCTAAATTTCTAAAAATATTAAACCCCAATGCAAGAATGATATATAAAAAAATAAAATATATTAAAGTTTATAAAATTAAATATACAAAAGTTTATATGATCGCATGTCTCTAAGACCTCCAATTTAGGTTAGCTTGGATAGGCGAGTAGTACTTCGGGAGAAGGCTACGAGTAATATTAACTTTGTCAATCAATAAACCAGATAAATTAATTAGACAATTTAAGGGGAAAACTCAACGGGATTGTTGTGTTAGAAATTACCGTCTCTTCTAGAGACTTCTAGTGTGGACCACATATAAGGTAATAAATTACTTACCTTGTCTCCCAAAGGAAATAATATATCAGATAATATTTTGTAGTTATGCATATATGGTAGTTTCTTTGATGAAAAGAAATTACCATATATTAGGAGTCCCTAGGGTAATTATAATTTATGGAAAAGTTCCCTAGGGCTAAAGCATTTGCCTAAGAGTCCCTAGCCTACCTATAAATACGCATGTGACTCCATCATCTGGCATCCTACGATAGGCACAGGCTAGAAGGCTCCAAGATTTTCTGTCAACGTTTTACGAAGGTGATTCTCTACAATACTTGAACAACTATGGATGAAGGTACGTTCCTTGTATAATTTTCACTACGTTGGCTCAGTGTATGTGTTTAAATTATATCGTATGGTATCAGAGCCGTCCTTTAGCTATGTTGTTCAGTTTTGGATTTGCTCGTCATGAGTAATCTGACAACTTTGTTATGATCTTTGCAAAAGGATGTGAATCAAGGTTGATTATTAGTATATATGTGTTCTATGTATAAGTTATTTTTCTATTTTTTTTATAGAGTCTAAGTGTGTTACATATATCTTAGTAGTTTAAGAGATCACAAACATGACAGATTCGTAATGTTTGCATACACGGTTAAAGAACAACCAACAAGAAGAATTCGTTTAATCACTTGACCCATATAATTTTGTTGTTTCTGATCAATTGCATTTCTCCCTTGCATAAAAAAACTGGTTGTTTGGATAATTGATCATTAGATTGTCTTTCTTTATTTAGAATTATTTTCCTAATAATACCACTCAAATGGAGATATATTTATTTGCTTATTATAAAATAATCTCTTTACTTGTTTTGAAGCTTGTGCCTTTCGTTTCCTCCGTATGGATCTTGGCGAGGTCAATTGCCTAATTTGTTAACCTCATTCCTTGGGACATGAATTTAGTTGCTTCTTTTTAAACTTTGAGTGTTTAGAAGGTCTTTGTTTCAATTTTGATCAAGATTGTAGTCGAATTCTTTAATTAGATGGTTCAATTTAAAGGAATCAAAGACTGCCTATTACTTAACTGTTTTAGTTGTCCTTATATATTGATTGATTTTGTGGTTCTCACTGTAATTATCTAAAATAAAAGATTCTTGTTTCTTGGGGCATGAATCAACTTTCTGTCCTAGTAAAACTTTAGAGCCTTTTAAACATTTTGTAAAGCCACTTAGCAATTAAGGCATTATTCCCTACGCACTCACTATCTAACCAATTTGCATAAGATTGCAAATTATGTTTTCATAAATTAGCTACAAGTTCTTAAAATATTCTGATTATTTATAAGAATTGAGTACTTTTGTGCTTGAGGTTTTAAAGCATTTTTGCTTAAGTAACGTGTGTACTCATTGTGAATCTAATCAACGTACTGTTTGAGTTAATTATAAAGCTTAACTATTTTGAGATGTCATATGAGTTTTCTTTTATGTGATGTACTTAGGAGTAGCCACAGCATCTTGAGTACTTGATATAGAAGAGATTAAGCTGTTTAATCACATAAAGTTTAGTGATTAAAATTATAATGGCATCCACTTAGTCCAGTTATCTTATTAAAACACGATAACTCGGCCCTACAAGGAGGTAACCATTTTAGTGAGATTAATTGAAATGAGATAGTAAACCTTTAAGTTGAAAATTATCTTATGCCCACAGGTACAGATTTATTTTTATGTATTTTGGTTTACTAGTCTAATAAAGTTAGTATATTCTATGCATGGGTTGCAACCTCTACCCACAGGAAGGTCTAGAATTTACTAAGAATCGGTATTTTACGTGATTCACCTTGATGGATTGTACTTCATAACTTATGTATGTTTATCCTTATTTTGCAGTCTTTACCGCTTTTCCTACCGCTATTTTTAATGAGAATGCTCGAATTACAATGTTTTTTGGTGACAATTATGCCGAATGGAAGGAGAAAGTCCTTCTCACTTTAGGGTGCTCGGATCTAGACCTAGCACTCCGTGTGTATGAACCACCTATCCCCACAGAATCAAGTACGCTAGCTGCTAAGGCTAATTATGAGCGGTGGGAGCTATCTAATCGCTTATGTTTAATACTCATAAAAGCCCACATAAGCCAAAGCATTAGGGTTTCTATCCCTAATAGCGATAAGGTCAAAGCTTACATGAATTGATGAACAATTTGTAAGCTCTAAAAAGGCATTGGCCAGCACCCTTATGAAGTGTCATGATCCTAAATCCGGAACCGGTCGTGATGGTGCCTCTCATGAAGACAAGGCCAGCTGTCACACCTCCAATTCATTTTTAAGCAATTAAAATAATAATTATTAAGCCTTTAACATGATAAAATCCCAAAATAAGGAGTGAACAGTACAATTTGCGGAATTAAAACCAACACAACCCGACATCGGGGTGTCACCAGTCATGAGCATCTATCAATATACTACAAGTCTGAAGAGTCTACATAGTCTAATACATAGCTAACTAACAAGAGAAGAAAAAATGAGATAGGGGAGAAACACGGGGCTGCAAACACCGAGCAGCTACCTCGTGAACTCCGAAATCTGTCGGGAGCTCTCAACTCTCGTAAGTAGGATCTGCAGCGCTTGAATCTGCACACGGGATGCAGGGAGTACAGTGAGTACTCCAACTCAGTGAGTAATAATAATAAATGTAGACTGAGAAATAAGAAATCACATAAAGGCACATCAACAGGCTATAAAGAAGCAATAAAAGCCAGTAAAAGCAATGAAACAGTGAGAAAATGTAAAATCACTTAAGTTCAGTTTAAGCTTCTTAAAAATGCTTTTTTTAACAATTAAGCAAGTAAATGACAAGCAACTAGGAAAGATAAACACATAAAGAACCATCCCTCGAGCACAATGTCAACAAAATCCGCCCCTCGGGCAATATCATAGAACAACACCAGCCCCTCGGGCTATATCTCATATCGAAATGGGTACCCACGCTCAATGGGGGTGTGCAGACTCCTAGAGGGGCCCCTTACGACCCAAGCGCAATATCAATCCATCTCGTGGTATAATCACATAGGCTCTCGGACTCATATCAACAAGCCACCTCGTGACGTACAAATCTCAGGCCCTCGGCCTCATAATCATATTCAGTGTTTCCTCACAACATAGGCCCTCGGCCTAACTCAGTCAGAATCTCACAAGCCACTCGGGCAACAGTAAACACATGATGCTCAACCCAAAATATCATTTGAGTATTAAAGCAGAGTAAAGTTGGCTGATTTATGAAAACAGTAGAATATAGCATGACTGAGTTCAAGTATAAAGTCAAAATAGTGAGGAAATATCAGTAAAAATCCCCTATGGGTTCAAATAGTTGGCACGAGACCCAAGTATGTCATTCAACCCAAAACATGATGATAGCAAATAGTTTTCAGTCAAATACGCAGCAAAACAATTATTCGGGATGGACGAAGTCACAATCCCCAATAGTGCATGACCCCACGCTCGTCTTCTAGCGTGTGCGTCACCTCAATATAGCACAACGATGTGCAATCTGTGGTTTCATACCCTCAGGACAACATTTAAAATCATTACTCACCTCAATCCAATCCAACTCTAGCCCGCCACGCCTTTGCCCCTCGAATCGGCCTAAACTCACGTCGAATCTATCTAAAATGAGAATCACAACATCAATATGCTAAGGGAACAAAGCCCATGCGAAAATAATCAATTTACAACACAAATCCCGAAATTACCAAAACTCAACCCCCGGGCCCACGTCTCGAAATTTGATAAAATTTGCATCAATAGATTCATTATCTCCCCACGAGTTCATACATATTAAAAGTACCAAAATCCGACCACAAATGGTCCCTCAAATCCTCAAGTCTAAGTCTCCAATACCAAGCCCTAGTTTCCCCAATTTTAACCCTTAAATTCCATTAATTACAGCTCTAATCCGTGAAATAATACCATAGGAACGAGTTTTAGGTTCAACAATCTTACCTCCAGACGATATCTCTTGAATCCCTCTTCAAAATCTCCCAAAAAGCTCCAAAACCGACTTAGAAATGATGGAATAACCCAAAAATTTGCGAAGGAAATAATTTATACCTTCTGGCCCAGGCATTTCGCATCTGCCGCCCTTTTACCGCTTCTGTGGTACCGCTTTTGCAGTCAATTGACCGCTTCTGCAGTCATCACTTAAATCCTCCACTTTCGCATCTGCGATGCCCAACCCGCACCTGCGCTACGCAGCTGCGGTTCTTCAACCGCTTATGCGGTTTCTTCCTTCCCATGCCCTGTCCGCTTCTACGATTCAAATCTCGCTTCTGCGAAACCGCACCTGCGGTCCCCAAGCCGCAGGTGCGGTTATGACATCAATGGGAAATTCAACCATCACAACCAACTCCAAATCTTTCCGCCAACCATCTGAAATCACCTCGAGGCCCCCGGTACCTTAATCAAAAGCTCAAACACATCATATACCACCATCCAAACTTATACCAATCTTCAAAACACCTCAAACGACATCGAATCAACCAAAACACATTGGATTCAAGCCTAAGTTTCCAAAAATCTTCGGATTTACGCTCTTGATCAAAAAGTATACCAAACCACGTCCGAATGACTTGAAATTTTGCAAACACATCCCAAATAACCCAATGGAACTGCTGCAACTCCCAGAATTCCATTCCGATCCCTATATCAAAATCTCACCTATCAACCGGAAAACGCCAAAATTCCAATTTCGCCAATTCAAGCCTAAATCTACTCCGGACCTCCAAAACACATTCCGATCACGCTCCTAAGTCTCAAATCACCTCTCGAAGCTATCCGAACCCTTGAAACTCACATCCGAGCCCTCTAACACATAAGTCAACATCCGATTGACTTTTCCAACTTAAGCTTTCTCAAAAGAGAAGTGTCTCAAATCTTCACAAAACCTTTCCGAACCCGAGCCGACCAACCCAATCACATATAGAACCGATAAGCAAAGCAATAAGAAGCAGAAATGGGGGAAACAGAGCGGTAACTCATGAGACGAGTGGCCGGGTCGTCACATCCTCCCCCTCTTAAACAAATGTTCGTTCTCGAATGAGTCAAGAAACATACCTGAAGCCTCAAATATGTGAGGATATCTACGTCGCATCTCTTGCTCGGTCTCCCAGGAAGCCTCCTACACGGGCCGACCTCTCCACTGCACTTTCACTGAAGCTATATCCTTTGATCCCAACTTTCGAACCTAACACCCCAAAATAGCTACTAGCTCCACATCATAAGTCAAATCACCATCTAACTGAACCGTGCTGAAATCCAAAACATGAGACGGATTGACAAGCTGGGTGGCAAAGCAAGCTCATAAGCCACCTCCAAATGAACCGGGGACTCAATTTACTCTTCTTCCCAAATCTCATAACACCCTTCATGGGTGAAACCTTCAATAGAACCTTCTCCCCAACCATGTAGGACACATCTCGAACCTTCCTGTCGGCATAACTCTTTTGTCTCGACTGCGCTGTACGAAGCCTATCCTAAATTACCTTTACCTTTTCTAAAGCATCCTGCAGCAAGTCTGTCCCCAATAGCCTAGCCTCACCCGGCTCAAACCAACCAACTGGAGATCTACACTGCCTCCCATACAAAGCCTCATATGGAGTCATCAGAATACTCAACTGGTAGCTATTGTTATAAGCAAACTCTGCAAGCGGTAGAAACTGATCCCATGACCCTCCGAAATCGATGACACAAGCATGCAACATGTCCTCTAATATCTAAATAGTGCGCTCAGACTGCCTCCGTTTGAGGGTGAAAAGTTGTACTCAACTCAACCTGAGTACCCAACTCTCGCTGCACCGACCTCCAAAACTGTGAAGTAAACTGAGCGCCCCTATGTGAGATGATGGAAACTAGGATACCATGCAAACGAACAATCTCCCGAATATAGATCTCTACCAATTTCTCTGAAGAATAGGTAGTACACATAGAAATGAAGTACGCGGACTTGGTCAGCCGATCCACAATCACCCAAATAGCATCGAATTTCTTCAAAGTCCGTGGAAGTCCAACTACAAAGTCCATAGTGATTCGCTCCCACTTCTACTCTGAAATATCCATCTGCTGAAGCAAGCCACCCGATCTCTGATGCTCATATTTCACCTGCTGACAATTGAGACACCGAGCTACAAATCCCACAATGTCCCTCTTCATTCTTCTCCACCAATAATGTGTCTCAGATCCTGATACATCTTCATGGCACCTGGATGAATGTAATACCACGAGCTATGGGCCTCCTCCCGAATCAACTCCCGAAGCCCATCCATATTGGGCACACATATCCGACCCTGTATCTTCAACACCCCATCATCACCAATGGTCACATCTCTGGCATCATCGTGCTGAACTCTGTCCTTAAGGACAAACAAATGCAGATCATCATACTGGCGCTCTCTGATGCGATTATATAAGGTAGACCGAGAAACCACACAAGCCAATACCCGACTAGGCTTCGAAATATCTAACCTCACGAATCAATTGGCCAAGGCCTGAACATCAACTGCAAATGGTCTCTCCCCAACTAGAATATATGCCAAACTCCCCATACTCACCGTCTTTCGGCTCAAAGCATCGGCCACCACATTAACCTTTCCCGGATGATACAATATAGTGATATCATAATCCCTTAGCAACTCCAACCACTACCTTAAATTGAGATTCTTCTACTTGAACAAGTGTTGGAGGCTACGTTGATTAGTAAACACCTCACAAGATACACCATACAAATAATGCCTCCAAATCTTCAATGCGTGCACAATGGCAGCCAACTCCAAATCATGAATGAGGTAGTTCTTCTCATGGGGCTTCAACTGACGAGAAGCATAAGCAATAACTCTACCCTCCTGCATCGAAACACACCCAATGCCAATTCTCGTAGCATCACAATACACGGTATATGAACCTGAAGCTGATGTCAAAACTAATACTAGAGCTGTGGTCAAGGTTGTCTTAAGCTTTTGAAAGCTCTCCTCACACTCATCCGACCATACAAATGAAGCACCCTTCTGAGGAAACTTGGTCAAGGGCAATGCGATGGATGAAAATCCCTGAACAAATAGGTGATAATAACCCGCCAAACCAAGAAAGCTGCGAATCTCTGTGGCTGAGGACGGTCTGTGCCAACTCTGAACCGCCTCTATCTTCTTCGGATCGACCTGAATACCCTCACTGGACACCACGTGCCCCAAGAAAGCCACTAAACTGAGCCAAAACTCACACTTGGAGAACTTTCCATAAAGCTTCTCCTCCCTCAATCTCTGCAACCACAACTCTCAAAATGCTCTACGTGCTCCTCCTGACTACGCGAATATACTAGAATATCATCAATGAAGACTATGACAAACGAGTCGAGATAAGGCCAGAACACGTTGTTTATCAAATGCATGAACATTGCTGGGGCATTGGTCAGCCCAAAAGACATTACCAAGAACTCATAATGACCATATCAGGTCCTGAAAGCCGTCTTTAGAATATCTGAGTCCCTGATCTTCAACTGGTGATAACCTAAACGGAGATCAATCTTGGAGAACACTCTCGCTCCCTGAAGCTGGTCGAATAAATCATCAATGCAAGGCAAAGGATACTTGTTCTTAACTGTTACTTTGTTCAACTGCATATAATCAATGCATATCCTCATTGTGCCATCCTTCTTCTTCACAAATAGAACAGGCGCGCCCCAAGGTGACACACTAGGTCAAATGAACCCCTTATCAAGGAGTTCCTGAAGTTGCTCATTTAACTACTTCATCTCCGCTAGTGCCATACGATACGGCAGAATAGAAATGGGTTAAGTGCCCGGTACCATGTCAATACCAAAATCAATATCCCTGTCCGGCGGCATGCTCGGCAAGTCTGCAGAAAACATATCAGGAAACTCCCTCACAACTGGGACAGAATCAATACTGAGAGTCTCTGCACCGACATCACTCACAAAGGCTAGATACGAAAGAAAACCCTTCCTAATCATACGCTGGGCCTTCAAAAATGAGATTACCCTACTGGGAAGATAATCAATCAAACCTCGCTACTCAATCCGTGGCACACCTGGTATAGCCAATGTGACTGTCTTAGCATGACAATCCAGAATAGCACGACATGAAGATAGTCAATCCATGCCCAAAATAACATCGAAATCCACTATACATAATAGTAAAAGATCCACTCGGGTCTCCAGACCCCCAATAGTCACCACACACGACCGATACACACGGTCTACAACAACAGTATCACCCACTAGAGTAGATACACGAACAGGTGAAACAAGAGACTCACGGGGCGTATCCAAATAACGAGCAAAGTATGATGACACTTAAGAAAAGGTGGAACCGGGATCAAATAATACAGAGGCATCTCTATGGCAGACTGAGACAATACCTGTAATAACAACATTTGAAGCAATAGCATCGGGTCTAGCTGGAAGTGCATAGAAATGGGCCTGACCACCACCTGATCGACCTCCCCCTCTAGGGCGACCCCTAACTGACTAACCTCCACCCCTAGATGGCTGGGCGGGTGGTAGTGAAGTAATTGGTGCTGAAGCTGATGGCTGACTCCTCTACTGAGATGAACCCGCAAGATGACGACGACACTGCCTCCACATATGACCTATCTCTCCACACTCATAGCAACTCACGGGTGCTGGAGAAGGGGACTGAAGGGAACCCCTAGCACTAGAATGAATAGTAAATGCGTCTGGCATAGAAGAGCCCTAAACTGATGGAGCATGGGATGAACTCTAAGTTGGAAGGGCACTAAGTGATGACTGGCCCTGATGAGAACTGTGAGAACCATGACCTGATGATGTCCTATGATAACCTGGGTGAGCTGGCTGAGCATGCCTGAATGAACGGCCTCTGTCATGCTGAAACTGACCTCTCGAAGGAGCACCACTATAACTACCAGATCCTCGAGGCCTCTTGGCCTCTCTCTCCTCCCGCTCTTGGCGACGAACTGACTCAATCTCCCGAGAAATGTCTACAACCTCCTCAAAGTTAGTACCAGTCACCCTCTCTTTGGTCATGAGAATACGAAGCTGATAAGTGAGGCCATCAACAAACCTCCTAATTCTCTCTCTATCCATCGGAACCAACCAAATCACATGACGATCTAACTTAGAGAACCTCATCACATACTGCCTCACAATCATCTCTCCCTGATGCAACCACTCGAACTGCCTGCGTAGCTCCTCTCTACGAGACTGCAGCACATACTTCTCCAAGAAGAGAACGAAGAACTACTTCTAGGTAAGGGGTGCTGCACCAACAGGCCTACACCTCTCAAAAGCCTCTCACCAAGTGAAGGCAGCTCCAAAAAACTGATAAGTAGTGAAAGCAACCCCGCTGGTCTCTAGAATACCTGCTGTACAAAGCATCCTATGACAGTTATCCAAGAAACCCTGGACATCCTCGCCCTCTGCACCATATAAATTCAGAGGTTGAAATCTACCAAACCTCTCCAACCTACGCTACTCGTCCTCTGGCATGGCAGGAACTACGTAGTCCTGAGCAGCTGCAACTAGTTGGGTTGGATGTGCCCCCGGTGTTTGAAGTCTCTGCATGACTTGCTCAGGTGTGCAAGCAGCGGGAGCCTGAGTGCCTCCCCCGGCCTAAGAAGTAGCTGCGGTTGTAGTAACTGAGACCGCCTGAGCTAGGCTAGTGCAAATTGATAGAATCTGAGCCAAGGCCTCCTGAAAACCCAAAATCACAATGGGCATAGCTGGTGCCTGAGCTGGTGCTGCTGGAGCATCCACAACTAGGGCTTGATCCTAAACTGGGGCGGCTGGTGGATCTACAGGTGCTGCCCTAGCTACTATGCGGGTCACACCCCTGCCCCTATCGTGACCACGACCGCATCCTCGACCTCTAATGGCCACAGCTGGTGGTATTGGTGGTCGTCCATCCTGACTGGTAGCGCGTGTCCACACCATCTATGAGAGAATAGAATAACAGAAGTTTAGTACTCGGATAAATAGATTCGCACGACAAGAATTTCAAGAATATGAAGTTTTTCCTAAAGGTTCTGCAGCCTCTCGAGGATAAATACAGATGTCTCCGCACCGATCCGCGAGACTCTACTAAACTTGCTCATGACTCGTGAGACCTATGTAACCTAGGCTCTAATGCCAACTTGTCACGACCCTAAACCCGGACCCGGTCGTGATGGAGCCTCTCGTGAAGACAAGGCCAACCAACACACCTCCAATTCATTTTTAAGCAATTAAAATAATAAGCATTAAGCCTTTAACATGATAAAATCCCCAAATAAGTAGTGAATAGTACAATTTGAGGAATTAAAACCAACACAGCCCGACATCGGGGTGTCACCAGTCATGAGCATCTATTAATATACTACAAGTGTGAAGAGTCTACTCAGCTATTACAGAATCACTAGCAAGAGAAAATAAATGAGATATGGGAGAAACACGGGGCTGCGAATGCCGAGCAGCTACCTCGTCAACTCCGAAATTTGCCGGGAGCTCTCAACCCTCGCAAGCAGGATCTGCAACGCTTGAATCTACACACGGGGTGTAGGGAGTAAAGTGAGTACTCCAACTCAGTAAGTAATAATAACAAATGTAGACTGAGAAATAAGAAATCACATAAAGGCACATCAACAGGCTATAAAGAAGCAGTAAAAGCCAGTAAAAGCAATGAAACAGTGAGAAAATGTAAAGTCACTTAAGTTCAGTTTAAGCTTCTTAAAAATGCCTTTTTTAACAATTAAGCAAGTAAATGACAAGAAACTAAGAAAGATAAACACATAAATACCGTCCCTCGGGCACAATGTCAACAAAATCTACCCCTCGGCCAATATCATAGAACAACACCAGCCCCTCGGGCTTTATCTCACATCACAATGGGTACCCACACTCACTGGGGGTATGCAGACTCCTGGAGGGGCCCCTTACGGACCAAGCGCAATATCAAGCCATCTCGTGGCATAATCACATAGGCCCTCGGCCTCATATCAACAAGCCACCTCATGGCGTACAAATCTTAGGCCCTCGGCCTCATAATCATACTCGGTATTTCCTCACAACATAGGCCCTCGGCCTTACTCAATCAGAATCTTACAAGCCACTTGGGCAACAGTAAAACATGATGCTCAACCCAAAATATCATTTAAAATATCATTTGAGTATTAAAGCAGAGTAAACATGGCTGAGTTATGAAAACAGTAGAATATAGCATGACTGAGTTCAAGTATAAAGTCAAAACAGTGAGGAAATATCAGTAAAAATACCCTAAGGGTTCAAATAGTTGGCACGAGACCCAAGTATGGCATTCAACCCAACATGATGATAGTAAACATTTTTCAGTCAAATACGCAGCAAAACAATCATTCGGGATGGACAAAGTCACAATCCTCAACAGTGCACGACCCTACGCTCGTCTTCTAGCGTGTGTGTCACCTCAATATAGCACAATGATGTACAATCTGGGGTTTCATACCCTCAGGACAACATTTAGAATCATTACTCACCTCAATCCGGTCAAAATTCTAGCCCGCGATGCCTTTGCCCCTCGAATCGGCCTCCACTCGCGTCAAATCTATCCAAAATTAGAATCATGACGTCAAAATATGTTAAGGGAATGATGCCCATGCAAAAATAATCAATTTACAACACAAATCCCAAAATTACCAAAACCCGACCCCCGTGCCCTCGTCTCGAAATTTGATAAAATTTACATCGATAGATTCCTTATCTCCCCACGAGTTCATACATATCAAAAGTACCAAAATCCGATCACAAATGGTCCCTCAAATCCTCAAGTCTAGGTCTCAAATACCAAACCCTAGTTTTCCCAATTTTAACCCTTAAATTCCATTAACTACAGCTCTAATCCATGAAATAATACCATAGGAATGAGTTTTAGGTTCAACAATCTTACCTCCAGACGATATCCCTTGAATCCCTCTTCAAAATCTTCCAAAAAGCTCCAAAACTGACTTAGAAATGGTGGAATAACCCAAAAATTCGCGAAGGAAATAATTTATACCTTTTGGCCTAGGCATTTCGCATATGCGGCCCTTTTACCGCTTCTGCGGTACCAATTTTGCGGTCAATGGACCGCTTCTGCGGTCATCACTTAAATCCTCCACTTTCGCATCTGCGATTCCCAACCCGTATCTGCGCCATCGCAGGTGCGATTCTTCAACCGCTTCTGTGGTTTCTTCCTTCCCAGGCCCTGTCCACTTCTGCGATTCAAATCTCGTTTCTGCGAGACCGCACATGCGGTTCCCAAGCCGCAGGTGCATTTATGACAGCAATGGGAAACTTCAGCTGTCACAACCAACTCCAAATCTTTTCGCCAACCATCAGAAATCACCTCGAGGCCCCCGGGACCTCAACCAAAAGCTCAAACACATCATATACCACCATCCAAACTTATACCAATCTTCAAAACACCTCAAACGACATCGAATCAACCAAAACACATCGGATTCAAGCCTAAGTTTCCAAAAATCTTCCGAATTATGATCTTGATCAAAAAGTATACTAAACCACGTCCGAATGACCTAAACTTTTGCACACACATCCCAAATGACCCAACGGAACTACTGCAGCTCTCAGAATTCCATTTTGACCCCTATATCAAAATCTCACCCATCAACCAGAAAACGCCAAAATTCCAATTTCGTAAATTCAAGCATAAATCTACTCCGGACCTCCAAAACATATTTCGATCATGCTCCTAAGTCTCAAATCACCTCCCAAAGCTATTAAAACCCTCGGAACTCACATCCGAGCCCTCTAACACATAAGTTAATATCCAGTTGACTTTTCCAACTTAAGTTTCCTCAAAAGAGACTAAGTATCTCAAATCTTCACAAAACCCTTCCGAACCCGAGCCGACCAATCCAATCACATATAGAACCGATAATAAAAGCAATAAGAAGAAGAAATGGGGGAAACAGAGCGATAACTCATGAGATGTCTATCCGGGTCGTCACATGAAGAGGCTCTCAAGTATGACTTTCGACAGAAGTCGTACAGTACGTGAGCACATTATGGAGATGAGAGACATTGCTGGTAAACTCAAGTCCCTTGAGATTGATATGTCTAAACCATTTCTTGTGCATTTCATTTGCAACTCACTTCCTGTAGAATATGGTCCGTTCAAGATTTCTTACAACACACATAAAGATAAATGGTCAATCAATGAACTTTGACCATGTGTGTTCAAGAAGAAGAGAGATTGAAGCAGGAGACATATGAAAGTGTTAACATGGTGACTCATGGCAAGAGAAATGCAAAGAAGTGTAAAAGTGTTCCTATGAAGAAGAAAAACACCTTTGACAAAGATGCTTGTCGTTTCTGTAAGAAGAAGGGATACTGGAAGAAGGATTGCCTGAAATACAAGAAATGGCTTGAGAAGCTTTGTATGTTATGAATCTAAATTTACTGAAGTTTCTGATAATACATGGTGGATTAATTCTGGTGCTATAATTCACATTGCCAAAATAATGCAGGGCTTTCTAACTCAGAGGAAGCTGATGGGAAGTGAACAATACGTCTATTCTGGAAATAGGACGCGTTCACGTGTGGAAGGCGTGGGGACTTATAGGCTCATTTTGAAGGATAGTTTTCACTTAGATTTAGAAAATACTTTTTATGTTCCAGAATATTCTAGAAATTTAATTTCTTTTTCAAGACTATCGATTAGTGGATATGATTTGACATTTGAATGCAATATTTTAACTTTGCATGAAAAAGAAATTGGCACTAAGCGATGTATTATCAATGAGAACTCATCAAATCTTTGGCACAAAAGATTGGGACACATCTTTATTGATAGAGTCAAAAGGTTGGTTAATGATGGAATTCTAAAAGCTCTTGATTTTTCTGACTTTGAAACTTGTGTGGACTGCATAAAGGGTAAGCAGACCAACAAATCAACTAAAGGTGCCAAAAGGAGTTCTCAATTGCTTGAGATCATACATACAGACATATGTGGACCTTTTCCTACCCCTTGCTTGAATGGTGAGAGATATTTTATCTCGTTCATTGATGACTATTCAAGATATATGTACCTCTATTTTCTGTTTAATAAATCAAAAGCACTTGATGCTTTTAAAGTTTACAAAATAGAAGTAGAGAAACGAACTGGTGCTCTGATCAAAATTGTAAGATCTGATAGGGGTGGAGAATATTATGGTGGGCATACAGATAAGGGACAAGTTAAGGGTCCATTTGCTGAGTTCCTCGAAAGTGAAGGTATAATTGCTCAATATACCATGCCAGGAACACCACAACAAAATGGTGTGGCAGAAAGAAGGAACCGGACATTAATGGACATGGTAAAAAGCATGATTAGTAGATCATGTTTACCTTTATCCTAATGAAGTGAAGCCTTAAAAATTGATGTGTATATTTTAAATAGGGTTTCATCCAAGGCTGTCCCCAAGACACCTTTTGAGTTATGGAAAGGATGGAAACCTAGTTTAAACCATTTACACATTTGAGGATGTCCAAGTGAAGTGAGGGTTTATAACCCACAACTAAAGAAGTTGGATGAAACAACAATAAGAGGTTATTTTATAGGCTATGTGGTTAACTCTAAGGGATTTAGGTTTTATTATCCTTATCATTCTCCTAAAATTGTTGAAGCTAGAAATGCTAAATTTCTTAGGGAGCATGAAGAGAGTGGGAGTGGCTTGAATTAAAGGGTGGAATTGGAAGAAACAAGGGAACCACTTGTGGTACCTTTATATATTGGGAACTTGAATGTTGCTTAGAAAAATTCTCATGAATTATATAAACAACAACAAGTTCAAGAGCCATCACCACTTGAGGAGCCACATGAAGATCAACCCGTTTTACCTGAACCAATTGAAGAAGTGTCTGAACCAGTGGGAGTGAGAAAATCCTCAAGAATTCGAAAATCAGCAATTTCTAGTTACTATATTGTATACCTCCAAGAGTCTAATTATGATATTGGACTAAAAGATGATCCATGCTCGTTTTCACAAGCCATGAGTGGAGAAAACTCCACACTTTGGTATGATGCCATGAAAGAAGAGTTAGAATCTATGGCTAAATAAAAGTCTGGGATCTCGTCGAATTACCAAAGGGATCTTCTACCATAGGTTCCAAGTGGGTCTTTAAAACTAAAAGAGACTCATCAGGTAATATCGAACGATATAAAGCCAGACTTGTAGCCAAGGGTTTTACTCAAAGGGGAGGCACTGATTACCATAAAACCTTCTCTCCAGTATCAAAGAAGGATTCATTGAGAATAATCATGGCATTAGTAGATCATTTTGATTTAGAGTTACATCAAATGGATGTGAAAACAACTTTCCTGAATGGAAATCTTGAAGAGGAGGTATACATGCGTCAGCCTGAAGGATTTTGTGATAAGGACAAAAGTCACCTTGTTTGCAAGTTGAATAAATCCATTTATGGGCTAAAGCATGCTTCCCTCTAATGGTATATTAAATTTCATAATGTTGTTTCTTCATTTGGATTTATGGAGAACATTATTGATCAGTGTATATACCTTAAGATAAGTTGGAGAAAATATATTTTTCTAGTCTTATATGTGGATGATATTTTGTTTGCAAGTAGTAATTTGGGATTGTTGCACGAGACTAAATAGTTCCTTATCCAGAATTTTGAGATGAAGGATATGGGTGAAGCCTCTTATGTCATTGGCATAGAGATTCACAGAGACAGATCCCAAAGATTACTTGGACTGTCTCAAAAGGCCTACATTGAAAGAATTATGGAAAGATTCGGGATGAAGAACTGTTCACCTATAGTATCACCCATAATTAAAGGTAATAAATTCTCATTGAATCAATGTCCACAAAGTGCATTAGAAAAGGAGCAAATGAAAGACATTCCCTATGCTTCGCTTGTTGGGAGCCTTATGTATGCACAAGTCTGTACTAGACCTGATATTGCTTTTGCGGTAGGAATGCTTGGCAGATATCAAAGTAACCCTAGTCTTAACCATTGGAAATCTGGTAAAAGGGTCTTGAGATATTTGCAAGGAACCAAGGATTTTAAGCTCACATACAAATACCCTGACTCTTTGGAGGTGATTAGATATTCAGACTCTGATTTGGGTGGATGTAAAGACACTAGTAAATCTACTTCAGGACATTTTCCTTCTTACTAGAGGTGTTGTGTCTTGGAGAAGTGTCAAGCAGACCATTGTTGCAACATCCACAATGGAAGCTGAATTTATAGCATGCTATGAAGCTACATCACAGGCGTTATGGTTGAAAAACTTTATTTCCGGCCTTAGGATTGTTGATTCCATTTCAAGGCCATTTAGAATCTTCTGTGATAATTCAGCTGCAGTATTCTTTTCTAAGAATAATAAAAGTGGCAGCCGAAGCAAGCACATCGACATAAAGTACTTGATGGTTAGAGACTATGTGAAGAAGCAAGATGTGAGTTTTGAGCATATTAATACTACTTTGATGATAGTTGATCCTATGACTAAAGGTCTGCCGGCTAATATTTTCAAGGATCAAGTAATTCATATGTGTCTTAGTAGCTCAATTTAGTCTTGCTTTGCTCTCTAACAGTTTCTCTAGACATTATGTTTATTTTGATATACATGACAGTACATACTTTTGGTTTTTCATGTATTATTTATGATCATCGGACCAATAAAGTTGAACTCTGAATGACTTATATTAAGTTCATTCATAAAGTTTTTAGACACTTTGCTAGAATATATTGTGCATTGTACTACATGGAAGGAAGTGTTTGTTTAAAAGCATGACCGCCATGATTCGTGTAATAATATATTCTAGTTAAAGTGATTGTTGCATAACTTTTAGTAGAGTGATAAAGTTTATGGCCATATTATATGTTTATCTCTCATAAAGGATTATCTGATTTTAATATATGGGCCAAGTGGGAGAATGTAAAAAATTACCCTCTCTTCTAGAGACTTCTATTGTGGCCCACATATAAGGTAATAAATTATTTACCTTGTCTCCCAAAGGAAATAATATATCAGATAATATTCTGTAGTTATGCATATATGGTAGTTTCTTTGATGGAAAGAAATTACCATATATTAGGAGTCCCTAGGGTAATTATAATTTATGGAGAAGTCCCTAGGGCTAAAGTATTTGCCTAAGAGTCCCTAGTCTACCTATAAATACGTCTGTAACTCCATCAGTCTGGCATCTTACGATAGGCACAGGCTAGAAGGCTCCTAGGTTTCTGCCAACGTTTTACGAAGGTGATTCCCTACAACACTTGAACAACTATGGTTGAAGGTACGTTCCTTGTATAATTTCTGCTGTGTTGGCTCTGTGTATGTGTTTAAATTACATCATGTTAGCTAACCCATAGCTCTAGAATATCGACTCCCATTGAATTCGTGTCTAATTTCACCAGTTTGTTTCCTTTAGTTTCTTAGTTTGCTACTCTAGATTAGTTTTAATTAAATATTCATACTTTAAAAAATTTGCTTGAATAGATTCATTGTTTGGGTTTAATTTAGTCGATAGTTAATCGCAAGTCCCTGTGGGTACGAAATCTGGACTTACAATCCTATATTACTTGTACGACCATGTATACTTGTGTGTGCGTTTGGGAGCACCAAAATACGTGAACAGTTGAACAATATAATCAAATTATGTTGGATGTGAATAATTTAATTAATAGGTAGAATGACGATAATATCAAATATTGTTGCATTCAGTAAAACTTTGTGAAAATTTGACTAAAACACACCGGATATGCCATATGGCAAAAATGTGACCAATTCGATATCATGATTTGGCTATATGTCAAAACTTACAAATAATTGAATGAGTATACTTTTTTTTAATTCTTTCTATTGTAGGCTATTTTTCTAAAACTTCAGGCAAAAACAGTGTCATCAAATTATCCTATTTGTGCAAATTTCCCTATCCAAACAATGGGTGGAAATGACACCAGGTAGCCATTCTAAATGATTGTTCTTTATAAATTAGCCAGTGCATCTTGAATTTTAATTTTAATTTACTTTAAATTTTTTGACAAAATAAATATTGACTAATTGGGACACGTGGCACTCTCTGAAAGACAGACACTCCACTTGACTAAATAAATCCAACCCGCCTCAATTTCCTTGCCCGACCCGACTAAATAAACCCGACCAACTAAGTTAATATACTAAAAACCACTGTAAAACACACATAAACAAAAGATCAAAATTGAGAAAAAGAAAAAATAATGGGATGGGTTCCATCTAGGGTTTCTGGCAATGATAAAATTTCGGATCTAAGACTCGACACATTCAAAAAGGTGAGTTCTTTCTTCAAAAATTTGTTGATCCAGCTAAGTCAAGTGGTGTTTCTGCTAATTTTGTTGAAGAATGTGCGAAATTCTACATAATGTTTCGAGCTAAGGTTTTTTCTTTTCTGGTAAATGTGCATATACATGCTTCCTACACCTCTGTTATTTGTCGATTTATTGTTATTTTCTCGTGCATGTGCATCTTTTGAGGTGGTCCCTTAATTTCTGATTTCTGATGGTCTATTAGGCTTTTATGTTTCTAGTATTTTATATGTTTAGTTTGTTGGTAAGGGCTACAAAGAGGTGTTATTTTATTTTTTAAAATAATGAAGTTATTGTTGTCACGCCCAACCCCGGGAGGCGCGACCGACGCTTAATCGAGTGATCCCAACTGATCAAGCCTTTTTAACACTTTCTACCCAACTCAATATGATTAAGGGAACCACGCTTTCATTTACTTAGAAAATAAGAAAGATTGTACATTCAACATTGATAGATCGTTTCATATTACAACCCTAAACCACAGTTAAGTTCCAAGATTACATACAGTCTCAATTTAGAGAAACAAGAGTTTGAGATTACAACTTAGTTCATAGACCCATCCAACACCCGTACATAACCCACACAAACGTCTACAGAGCCTCTAAGGATACAAAAGACAATTATGACAACGCCGGCAACAATGCCCCGACTATACCTCAAAAGTGGAAATCTACAACAAAAGATGTGCAACATAACCCCTTGAAGGAAAAAGGGGCTTACCAAGACTATGAGAGGAGGATACTCTACTACGCGAGATCGGCACTGTCCGCTATGGAGTCACCTACATTCACTTAAAAATGTAGCGCCTCCGGCAAAAGGGATGCTAGTATCATGGAATAGTACTAGTATGTATAACTAAACACCATCTTATTAGAAAGAACTATCATACAAGAATTCAAGGAAATCACAAGAGACAATCAAAGCTTTAACCGAACACCACATCATCAAATAAAGAATCATACAATTTTCACATGATTTCATAACTTTAGTTTGGGTTATTTCATATGTTCATCATTGTTCTCAATATCACCGCTATCTTGAGCGGAGTTTGATCATGACCCGATCGGCTAGGTTGACTCATTTGAGACATATACCTCAATCACCGTCTCATTTCCCTTTTTCGAAATTCAATATTAGCACATTACCACTATATGTGAAGCATGGTGTCCGATCACGGCCCGATCGGCTAGGCCGTCTTACCTAGGCGTTGTTCCTTTCTCATTAATCATCTTATTTGAATCTTTATTTCACATATATCATATCAATTCATTGGCACTTAGGGCCACAATCATCACATCATTTCCACTTTCAATGTCAACCTTGCAATTTATGATCATAGGCACATACAAAAGCAATTCAAGTTGTAAGCATAGGTAAGCTTTCACATAATTAGCATGACAATCTCAGTTTTAAATCTTGACGTGAAGTCTAGGCAACTTAACACCTAGTTCATATTCTTTGCATTTCTTTAAATATCTAGAATAGTACTTTACACACAATGAGGCACACCTTTCATGTATATATGTATATATATATACAATTTCAATACCAATTCATGTAAAATAACAAACAATACATCGATCAAGTTTTCGGTCTTACCACATTTGCACATACACATACTAACGGAGCTCAATTTCTAATAGGAGGGGTTTTAGTCATACATACCTCAATAAAGCTTTCCTTAATTCCTTACAAATTTTCGGGACTCTTAGCAACTTCAATCTATTTTATGAAAATTACAAATTAAACCAAGAATTAGAGACATGATTAAGATTCTAGCTTATTTGAGCACATTATCAAGTACTAGGTGTGCATTGTGATTATAGGACCATTGTGTGAAAGAGTTTTATCATTTTACACCCCAATTGCTATCTTTTAAGTTCACAACCTCCCCATACCCTATTATATTTTATGCATGCAAGAAAATCCATTCTTATACCCATGAACCCCCAAGCTAATTACTCATTCTAGTGTGAATTTCGAAACCAAAGGTTAGGGCTCAAGTTCTTACCTCTTGGGATGAAGGTCTAACAGCTTTACTTGATAATTTTCAAGGGTTTAGGCAATTATTGAGTGGGGACTTGATGAAGATCACCCTCTCTCTCTCACTCTATTTGCAGCAAAATAACATAAAAGGGGTCTAATGGGTGTGTTTTTAATAGGATGGGGTCGGGTTTTAAAAGTTAGAAAATAGGAGCCCCAACGAAATCTACAATCACATAATGGACATGAGGCCCGCAAAAAGGACCACAAAAATGGCCCCAAAAACCTAAACAAACTATCCAGGTATGCGATAGAAGTATGGTCTGCATACTTGTTCTGCGGTCGCATAATGCATCGCAGAACTGCCCCTTCCAGAAATTCCAAGGAGATCATGCGATGACTATGCGGCCCGCGTATTGATTATACGATCGCATAATTGGCCGCATAGTTGACCTCAAATTTATCATCAAACTATTTGACTCTGCGGCGATTATGCGGTTCACATAGCTATTATGCGATCGCATAATGGACCACAGAAACACACTTTTCTAGAAAACATTATTCCTTAACTTTTTAATGCACAGATCGATCAAAAGGGTCTGAACAAATTTCTAACACATATTCCTAATTTGCTACTACGAGCTTTCGAATTTTTGAATAAAAATTTTACAGGACCTTACAATTGCTTTGAGCTGTGTGTTTTTGGTCGTGTATGATTGAATGGCGTCCAAATATCCCTTATGCATGTGATTAAGTACATTGGAAAGTGGTAGTTGAGAATATTTTATGGTAATGTTATGCATTCTCTATTGTGATGTTCTGCATTCTTTATTGAAGAGTAACCATCACTATATTTTTCTCATTCTTTATTGTTTGATTTATCATTTCTTTATCAAATGGGGTTCATTTTGTATAAAGTATTACTTTATGGTCATAAAGTTTTTACATTGTCTTACTTATGTTTGTTTATGGTTCTTGTGGACCTAGTTTTCAATTATGGCTTGACTGAATTACAGAGCCACACCTAGTCTAATCAAAGAAGTTGGTCCACATTTAGAAATATAAAGATTCTGATCTATTGTCTTTTAAAGATATAGTAGATGAATACATTCTTCAGTTAGGATATATAGGGGTACAACAATTAATAATTGCTGGCCCATCTGGTAAGTTATATGAAGTTGAAGGAGATATAGGGATTAAACACCTTTTATGCCTTGTGTGTGAGGAATTTAAGGTACTAAATGTCTATGATGTAGATGAATGTGAAGAAAGTGGTTGTATGTCAAATATTGTCAACCATACTGAGGCTTATATATCTCCAGTGTTAGTTGGTATTGATGATAGTAGTAGTGAAGATGAATATGAAGATGAAATAGGTTCTAATGGCTTGGCCTATGACTCCGAAGAGCTAGAACAATTTGAGGCACAAAGTAAAAAGCATCATATTGAAAACCTCAATGAATATAAAGAGATTCATAAAGGCATGCTTTCAAGAATATTCTTGGAGCTAGAAAGTTCGTAAACCTTATTCATTGGTTAATCAAAAGAAATTAGAGTTATAAAAAAGTGACAAAATGAGAGCGAGGTATAAGTATGTACATGGCTGCCGATTAAAATGTCTTATATCCAATGACAAGGGCAGTGAGGGCTATAGAGTGAAGACATTAAACCCAAGACATGACTCTAATCTTGCTTTTAATAATAGTAGGGTTGAATATAGCACTATACCGTACTATTTCAAGAAGAAGTTACAAGACAACCCTAAGTATAAGGTGAAAGAAATGAGGGCAGACCTGAAGAATTCATTTAAACTTAATGCTAGTAAATCAACAGTTAAAAGGGCAAAGGAAATGATATTGGAGAAGTTGGAAGGGAGTTTCACTAATGATTATAACAAACTTGAAGCATATGCCAATGCTTTGAGGGGCAGAAATCCTGGAAGTGATGTGGTTATTAATTTATCTAAAGAATCACTGTTGAAGGCAAAAGGAAATTACTTAGGATGTACATTTGTTTTCAGGCATTGAAGATGGGCATAAGGAGGGGTTGAGTCCATTTATTGGGCTGGATTGTACGTTCTTAAAGGAGAAAACTAAAGGACAACTATTAGTTATTGTTGGGCAAGATAATATAAATCACTTTTACCCACTTGCTTAGGCTGTAGTTGATAGAGAAACAAAAAGAAGCTAGAATTGATTTCTGGAGCTTCTTCACAATTCATTGAACTTGAATATGGGTAATGGAGTCATATTTATGTTGGACATGCAGAAGGTATTATTTACATCTTGTATAATTTCATTACTGGTCTGTTATAGTTTTATCATTACTAATCTGTTAAATTATTTTGATATGTGCAGGGATTAATGGAGGCAATAAAGACAGTCCTTCCTGAAGCAAAACATAGGTTATGTGTGAAACATGTAGACTCACACTGGTACAAAGAGTACAAAGGTCTTGAAATGAAGAAATTACTTTGGTGGAGTGCTTGGGAAACTTATACAGAAGACTTCAAGGATCAGTTGAGGAAGCTGGGACAGTTGAAGGAAGCAATTGTTACTAACTTGTTAAAGTACTTATCCCAGAGTTGGTGTAGTGCATACTTTGACACTATCTGTAAGACTCAAAGTGTGGATAATAATTTTACAGAGTCTTTCAGTTCTTGGATATTAGAAGCTAGATACAAGGCCATCATCAAGATGTTGGAAGATATGAGACTCAAAGTAATAAATCAGTTGAGAAAGCATGAAGATGAGGTGAGAACATGGAAGAAAGACTACAATCTTCAAGCATGAAGCTTTATAACGACTATCTAAAGATAGCTCATTCCAGTGAGGTTGATTTCAATGGTGATGATGGATTTGAAATAGTAGAAGGGGTTGACAAATTCATTATCCATTTAAAGGGAAAAGATGCACATGTAGGGAATGGGATCTTTCTTGAATCCCATGTCCTCATGCAATAAAATCATGCTTTTATTTAAGAGAAGACCTTTTGAAGGAGATGCACTGGTGGTATAGAAAGAAGTCTTTCTACTTACTTACAAGCATAAGTTACAACCTGTACCCGGTGAGAAATTTTGGAAGATAGATCCATCTCAAGCCATGGAACCTCCAGAATTGGTGAATTAAGCTGGCAGGCCTAAAGTCAAAAAAGTTAGATAAAAGGATGAGGAAAGCAAGAGGCAAGGGAGTGGAATCAGTGTAGAAAAGGCAGAATTATAACTTTTGGCAATTGTGGAGAGGCAAATCATAATGCAGGGGGATGTAAAAAGGTATAGACCCAAAAATTATATTATTTATGAACATGTTATTATACTTAATTTTTATTAATTATGATAGATTTACATTAAACAGCCATTGATTGGGTAGAAAGTGACAAAGAAGAAGCAACCATCAAATGATGGGTAGATATCTAGGCTAAGAAGCTAGCCAAAAGACAAAGGACTTTGCTTGATCAAGACACTGATGATGATAAGGTAGTGGGGTCACTAGTAGAAAGTGAAGATATCACTTATCAACACCCCATGTGTCTCAAACAAGTCAAGACATTGGCAGTAGTCAATCATTTATCTTTATGCGTAGGGAAACACTAGATCAATTTTCAGATTTTGATGATGGTCCTGAACCTCCATTGAGGCATAGTATTATATCAGAATCACAAACTAAACTTATGGAAAGGCAGCAAGTTGGTATGAACACTAGGACAAGGACAATCAAATTTACAAGAGACAACACGGGTGTAAGTGAACCTGTTGATCTTCTATACTCCCCAGTAAACTTGACATGGAAGGGAAATGCAACATTCACTAGGAATCAATTGTAGATGCAAACAAGACAAATAATTGGGAAGTTGAAGACAAGAAAGGGGCCTTGATAATATGATTAGGACTTGTTTTGTTTTGTTAGTTGGTAATATCTTATATATGCTAAAGTGAAACTGAAAAACTTGGTTTATGATCTGGTGTTGGCATTTAGAGTTAGATGTCTTGTTATGACTAAGGTTGAGTGAGTTTTTGAAGTTATAGCAGTGACATCTACTTCTCCAATTTGATGTAATTGCCAAACTCATGACTTGCTGAATCATGTAGTTGGTTTGCCTAATTTAAGGGGTTTTCAATGCTTTGAATTGCTACAACTTCAGTTACTGCATTACTGCTATTTATTACTGCATGTTGTGCATTGTTCGTTTACTATTTTTTTTGTTGCCCAGTTTTTTCAGTTATAGCAGTTACTGCAAACCCATTTAAATGCAGCCAAGTTTTTGAAGTTCCTATTGTGTGTCTACTTATACTGCAAACCCAGCCGTGTTTCTGCTTATGGATGTCCTGAAGCAGATTTTGTGAGTACTGTTGTATTTAAAGCATATTCCTGAATTTCAGTAAATTAATCGATGTCTACGACATTGTTTCAAATTTCTTGCTTGCTTTTAGTTATTATTCTAGTATGTTTTAGAAGCAAATCTGGATAGATGGTAGCTAGTAGAAGGAGAAGTTTTTTAATTTTAAAGAAGAGTACGAAGCAGAAGCAGCGTAAGCTTGAAGGAGCTCATTTTGAGCAGACCAAAAATCTACTTTAAAACTACCTCGTCTTCTGTTCCAATTGGTTCTAGTTGTTTGTTAGCATTTGGTTTGTGGTACTCGATCAATTAACAGGAAACAACATATATAAATAGTCATCATAAAATAATTGCCAATAATCATTAACTTAATAATGTCATTACCATCAAAGCCCAACCATTAAACATATAAGACTGACTGCCAATATTCATGGAAACTGTAGATACAACATTCACTTCTACAAAAAATTTCAATATAATTTCATTTCATTATAGAGGAGAATGCAAATTCAACTATTAGCGAGTATAAAATTATGATGAGCATCTTTAACTTCACCATTGATGCTTCTAATTCCATATTTTTTTTAACTTCAATATTCTTCATAACCTATATGAATTCAATCTTTTCAGTCAACCCGTCTCTTTCAATCTTAAGATCTTCCAAAGAAACATTCAATATCTTAATCTCGCGATTTGCAGCTTATAATTTTACATTGTTAATTGCAATTAACGCAACATCAGAAAACTTCATCATGCCATTTCCAAAATCCACATCCCTAACTCTTCACAAACCACAACAAAATAAATTTAACGATTGAATACTATAAAGTTGGGAAATTCAACATAAATCGAAATAAAGAAACAAAAAGTACCTCAGGTTTAGGACATTTGTAAAATCATATATCGGGGTTTAAGAGAGTTTTTGAAGTAAGAGATTAGCAACTTCCCCACAACGATAGATCCTCTTCAACGAACAACTATTTTCTCACATCGTAAAGCAGTTTCCGACCAGCTGAATATTAAACAAGGAAGCTACGAAGAAACCCTAGAATTTTGATCTTTAGTTTGTGTTTTTACGATGGGTTTTAGTTTTATTAACTTATTTAGTCGGGCGGGGTAAGAGAATTGGGGCGGGTTGGGTTTATTCAATCAACTAGAGTGTCTTTATCTTTCAGAGATTTCCACGTGTCCCAGCAGTTAACATAGGAAAAAATATACTTCTTTGTTGTAGGGGTGTCAATGGTTTGGTTCGGCCGGTTATTTTATAAAATTTGTACCATACCAATTTTTCGGTTATTCCATTTTGTATAACCAAAATTAGACTTTTCGGAACCGTCCCAATCATCTCGGTTTCGCTTCGGAACCGTCCCAATCATCTCGGTTTCGCTTCGGAACCGATATGGTTCGGTTAATTTTTTGGTATTTTATTAAAAAGTGTCTTACAAGAGTCGCTATACGAAGTTAGAATGCAATAAATATGTACTTACATAGGACTTTGGAAAAACTTTCTAGATATTTTTACTATTTTTAAAGTGATGATAAGGAACATAAAAGATATCCAACTGATGTTTAATACTTCAATACCACACAAGAAGGGGATGGGGATGAATTGTGTGGTACCCAATTTTCGCTTAACTTGATTATAGAAGGACATGGTTCTTCTATGTGTTCCAACTACTACTGTTGTGGAATAATAAATATAGAAAATAAAGAACACAGAGATTTTATGTGAAAAACACCTGGCTCAAAAGGTGAAAAAACCACGACCTACCCTCTAGTAGGATTTTCCCAAACTCTCCACTAAAATCACTGAGCCAAAAACTGCATTTACAATAACTCTTTTGTAAACCTAGGATTAACTCTAATCCTATTATGGCATACAGCCTCAACTGTTGCGACAACTTCAAGTTAACTCTAACTTGAAAACTCTAAGTACCTAATATAATTGCTTCTAGATAAGCTGAAAGGTACAATGTAAAATCACCTACTATAATTGAACTAGAATAAAAAGACAGACGCTTGGAAGTGATTCTTTTATCTGGTTCAAGTAGCTTTAGGATTGCACGCTTGAATCACATATAAATTATTTGCAAAATTGCCTTGCTATTTTGCTCTCAATTTACGTTTAACTTCTGCTTATGTGCATTCCCTGTAAAAGAGAACAACACTGATATTTATGGAGTTAGTAAAAAGAGATTAACTAGAATACATATACTACTCTTCCTTGGTGGAAGAGTTCTAGTTGGTCTCATCCTCTAACTCTATCCATTTCTTAAGATGTGTTGCTCTTTGTGTAAGGAGTCTTTCTCCTTATCCAATATGCAACATTTTCAATCAGGATCAGGAGATATCATTTCTAGTAAGTTGGGTTTATCTTCTTTACGTGCATCTCACATGTTTGAGTTGATCATAAATGTGCTTCACAAGATGGACCTGGTCCATGTTTGAGTTCCTTTGTCAGTCTTCAAAACTTCACCTTTGCTTGGGCCAACAAATTCCCCCTTTTTGATGATGACAAACTCTGTGTTTTTCACTTACTTAGCCCTGTCAGAACTCAGCTTATTCATCAATACAAAGTTAGAAAAATTCACTTATCATCAAGGACCAGGTTCATTAGGTTATAAACATCACTTATTCAAAATATATAAAGTACAATATCTCTTTTTCCTTTTGGCATCATTGAAAGGTTGCATAAACAAAGTGTGATTCCCAGAATTTTAACAATTAATCATGGCCACTGGGCAACTACAAGTGCAATCATGGATTAATCATCAGTAA
Organism: Nicotiana tabacum; assembly: GCF_000715075.1. NCBI lineage: Eukaryota > Viridiplantae > Streptophyta > Magnoliopsida > Solanales > Solanaceae > Nicotiana > Nicotiana tabacum. The sequence goes on from NC_134100.1 coordinate 15,069,846, forward strand.
TCAAGTAAACACATTCAAACTATCAAGGAAATATTAGCAATCAACAAGAGCAAAAATAGTAGATTTCATTGATAGGAGATATGTTGCTACCACAATCCACAAAAAGAAAGTAAAAATATTCAAAACATGAGCAAAAGAAAGAAAAATCCCTAATCTGGGTCACTGGTGGTACTAGACAGGTTCAGGAGATGAAGGCTAGAAGTCCTAAGGCTTGAGAGAGCTAGAGGGTTGGTTTTGGGCTTGGAGAAGGGTCAGCATATTTTGAAGAATGCCATCATTCTTCTCCTTTTCCTTGGTGAGCTCAGTTCTAAGAGCATCCCTCTCATATTCAACCTCTGCTAAGCGAGCCTTCAGCCTAGCTATCTCAGCATCCTTTTCCCTACTCTCCTGCACTGGAGCTCTGACTTTGCTATTTAGAGGTATCTTATTGGATGAACCAGGTTCATTGGGAATGGCAGTGACCTCATAGTCACAAGCAATCAAAGTGTTGATTCCAAAGTGATCCTTGCATGTAGCCATTTCCGACTTCTTTAGAGGCACCTTACAACGATCAAACACAATAGTCAGAATAATCCCATAAGGAGTATCATGGGCTTTGGAGCCATTGATAACTATGTCCAGTAGCTTGATAATAAATGCAGGCCAATTGATATGTCTTCTACTTTCAAAACACCCCATCAACACCAAGTCCATATAGTTAGCAATGTGCCTTCTTTCCTGCCTAGGCAACAAGCACTTGTTGACAAATTCAAACAGAACTTTGTGTTGTGGCTTTATTTCACTCTTATGCACAAATTTGGCCTCATTCACTTTAGAGACATCACAGAATCTCCTGGTGATTTCAAGGGCAGTAGGAAGTGAGTCCAAACTTGGTCATCTTTGCCTTGTGTAGTCATCATATCCCTCGGCAAGGATGTCAAGAATCTCACCCAACTTCTCTGCATCGAAGGTCACTTGAACTTTTTTCACTTGGCTGGTAACTCTGCCATCCTTGACCTCTGCATTGGTCATGAATTCAATAATCTCATTCCTGGCCAACCTACCATCCAACTGAAGGACCATGTCCTTCCAACCCTGAACAGCTAAAGCATCAACCAATCGAACCATTCCTGGTTCCACCAAGTCTTTCAACAATTTACCTTTCAAAAATTTTCTTTTGCCAAACTTGGCCAGCTTGTCTTGTTCACCATCAGACTCACTCTCTTCTTCACCACTCCATTCCTCTTCCTCAGTAATTCTAACTTGTTTGTTTTTCACCGTAGACCTTGTCTTCTTAGTCAATGAAGGTTTAGCAGCCTTAGACACAGATGAAGACTTCTTAGAAGAAGTCTTGGTCTTTTTGGGCTTAGGGGTCTGAACCTCCACAGTTGTGTGTTCCTCCTGATAGACCTGTTCCATCTCCTCAACATCAACAGCCTCATAGGACTCTGCAACCTTAGTTTTTCCTTTATCTATCTTCTTCTTGCTTGCTTTCAGCCAAAGCCTTTTGTAGTTCACTCTCACTCTGTTTCACCATACTTCTTGTGGTTTTCCCCTTTGGCAAGGGAATTTCAGCAGTTGTTAGGGAATTAGCCTTTCTTTTCTAGGTATTCTTTGTAGTGCTGGGAACCTTAGGTGTTGGTGTTCTCCTTTTTTTTGGGATTGTAACTGGAACCTACTTTCTTCAGAAGGTCTGCTAGGGTTTCATCAATAGATGAACCGGGTTCATCCACATGAGAACTTAAATTTACCAAACCCTCAGCAGCCTCCCCTGATCCACTTCCCCCCTGTTTTCTTGCCACTTTCTCCTACAATTTCATCCTCAGTCCCACAAATTGCTGGTCTAATCATCTCAGAGGTGGGTGACAAATCAACCACTTCTACCCCTGTTCCCCTCACATCACAACTTGCATCCTCTCTCTTTTTTTTCATTTTTTTTACCTCCTCTCCTTCTCAACTCAGGCATTTTCACATCTCTAATAGACCCAACAAGAACAAACCTATTTTCTACATTTTCAATCAAAACAGAACGTATCTTAGAAAGGGAACTCTGAATCTTCTCAGAATTAGAAAACCCAATTCCTTCCCCCTCACTTGCAGACTTAAAGGAATCATCTGAGTGTTTAGATTCTTGGGCTTGGCTAGCCTTTAATTATGTGTTCAATCTTTTTGACAGTGCACCTGTAGCCACAGTTTTACGAGAGAGCATCTTAACACGTTTCCTCCTAGGCTGGGGGGTTGTACTAGGTTGATGAGGTGTGGATGAATCAGAAAAGGTAGGTTGTGGAGGAGTGCCTGGATTATCTTGAGGGTTCGACATTGTGACTGATTTCGTGAGAAAATTGTGATTTTGGCTTTTGGAAGCGAGAACAATTGAGAACAAAAGAAATCTTGACGATTTTGGAATAATGAGGGTGGCAGAAGGTGATGATGAGTTTTTAAAGAGAGAAACTTAATTAATGACTAACAGTAGCTTTTTTCAGTCAATTAGAAGTCCAATCAACCTGAAATTTCAAGTTGAATGGGCAGTTAAGCTTCCCTAGATTTTAGGCAATTTATGTGGTAAGAATTCTGGTAGAGACGTAACTAGTTCAAAAAATAAACGGGTAGGATTTTCTGATGTTTTTGAACATAGGTAGGACTCTGCTCATGATTTAAATATTTTTATTTCTAATTGTACAGAGTATAGAAAGCATACCTCGTTATTCAGATGAACCAATACTGATGAACCAGGTTCTTCATTTAGAATCCTCTTGATCATGCCTCTATTTTCCAAAGTAGAGAAACTTGTTAGAGATCAGTGAGTTATATCAACGCATGTCACAGGAGTATACTATTTACAGTATGAAACTGAGTAAAAAAATTACTTTAGATATTTACACAAGTTCCAGATTTCCTAGCCAATTTTTTTTAATTCATTATTTTTCATTGTGCATTCTAAGCTGGTCCCATTAGGTGATCTTAATCATCCCTAATTGTAACTTGTTCCTTTCAAAGCTTTCTCTACTTAGTGCTTTAGTAAAAATGTCAGTAATCTGCTTATCAGTAGCACAAAATTCTATAGTAATCAATTATTTCTCATAGTTGTCTCTTAAGAAGTGATGTCTAACATCTATGTGCTTAGTCTTCTTATGATAAACTGGGTGCTTAGTCATACTAATAGCACTAGTGTTATCACAACAAATAGGGATGAAACCAACTTTAATGTCAAAATCCATCAGCTGATGTTTGATCCACAGTAGTTGAGCACAACAAGAGGCAACAACAACATACTCAAACTCAGCAATGGATAAGGCCACTGAATTCTGCTTTTTAGTCGCCCATGATACCAGACATGAACCAAGTAAATGAGCCATGCCTGAGGTGTTTTCTTATCCACAAGGAAACCTGCATAATCAGTATCAGCATATCCTACTAGATTAAAGTTACTACCCTTAGGGTACCAAAGGCAAATGTCAGTAGTGCCTTTCAAATATCTCAGTACACTTTTGACATCAACCAAGTGGGATTCCTTAGGATTTGCTTGAAAACGAGCACAAAGCTCTACACTGAAGATAATGTCAGGTCTGCTAGCAGTAAGATACAAAAGTGAACTAATTATACCCTATACAACTGCTGATCAACAGATGAACCAGGTTTATCTATGTCGAATTTAGTAGCTGTTGCAATGGGTGTGTCTATTTCCTTTGATTCATCCATTTTAAACTTCTTAATCAACTCTTTTGCATATTTCTACTGATGGATCATGGTTCTATTTGGGTTTTTTTTAATCTGTAAGCCTAAGAAGAAGTTAAGCTTACCCATCATACTCATTTCAAATTTACTCCCCATTAGTTTAGCAAATTCCTTACTCAATTTTTCAGTGGTTGCCCCAAAAATTATGTTATCAACATATTGTACTACTAGTAGATACTTACCTTTTTCCCTCAAGAATAGAGTGCTGTCAATCTTAACTCTTTTGTATCCATGTTCAAGCAAGAATTTGGATAGCCGTTCATGCTCTAAGAGCCTACTTGAGTCCATATAGGGCTCTGTCCAGTTTGTATACATGATCTGGACACTCCTTGCTTTCAAGGCCTGGAGGTTGTTTGACAAAGACTTCTTCCTCTAAGTGGCCATTTAGGAAAACACTTTTCACATCCATTTGGTGAAGGGTAAATTTCATGTGTACTGCAAAGGCTATGAGAAGTCTTATTGCCTCCAGTCTTGCAACTGGAGCAAAGGTCTCATCATAGTTTATTCCTTCCTCTTGGCTATAACCTTGGACCACCAACCTTGCCTTGTTCCTCGTAACCGTTCCATCTTCATCAAGTTTGTTTCTGAAGACCTATTTAGTGCCAATTATTGATCTGTCCTTGGGTCTTGTGACCAGATGCTACACTTGACTTCTTTCAAACTGGTTGAGTTCATCTTGCATTGCATTCACCCAATTTCCATCCTGCAAAGCCTCGACAACATTTTTAGGTTCAATAAGAAATAAGAATGCATCAAAAGCACACATATTCTTTAATTGAGATCTAGTTTTAACTCCAAAAGTTTGGTCAGTAAGGATGTTCTCAATGAGATGAGAACTTTGATACTTGTAAGGTTTCACAACCAGCTGATTTCTATTTGGAGTTTCTCCCATGTTCTGTTTCTAAGGAACAGGCTCATGGACAGGTTCCATTTGGGAATTAGATTCACTTCTTCTTTGTTCAGTTCCCCCATGTTAGGTTGCCCTGGATGGAAGAACATGTTCCATCACCCGTTCCTTCTTTTGGTGCAGCTTCAGCTGGAGCTGTGACTTCACTCAATTCTTTTACCAACCCAATAGCTTCATCTTCATGCTTCTATCTCTCAGAAAGAATGTTAGTTTCATCAAAAACCACATGCACTTTCTTCTACACACAAAGTTCTTTTGTTGTACACTTTATAAGCTTTGCTATGTGAAGAATATCCCAAGAATACTCCCTTATTACTTCTGGGATCAAACTTACCTTGGGAGTCCTTTCCATTATTGTGCACAAAGCACTTGCATCCAAATACCCTAAGATGGGATATATTTGGTTTACTTCCTTTAAGTAACTCGTAGGGAGTCTTCTCTACAAGAGGTCTAGTCATGCACCTATTAATGATGTAACATGCAATATTTACAGTCTCTACCCAGAAGCTATGAGGCAGTTTACTAGAAAGAAGCATAGTCCTAGCCATATCTTCAAGAGTCCTATTCTTTCTTTCAACTACTCCATTTTGTTGAGGAGTCTTAGGGGTAAGAAAATTATGATCTATACCATGCTCATCACAGAATTCAGCAAACTTAGCATTTTCAAATTCAGTTCCATGATCAGACCTAATTGATGTAAGTTGATTACCTAGTTGTTTCTGAGTTTTTCTAACAAAGGCAGTAAACATGTCAAATGCTATCCTTAGATGTTAAAAACAATGTCCAAGTAAACCTAGAGTAATCATCAACAAGCACCAACACATATTTCTTACCACCTCTGCTTAATGTTCTCATTGGACCACAAAGATCCATATGAACCAGTTCCATCGACCTAGTCGTGCTTACCACTTTCTTGCTTTTAAAAGAGGATCTTACCTGCTTCCCCTTGCACAAGCTTCATAAACTTTGTCTTCCTTAAACTTGATGTTAGGTAACCTTGTCACCAGGTCCTTGGAGACTAATTTGTTGAGTTGGCTTAGACTTGCATGGCCAAGTCTTTTTTGCCATATGAGGGGATCATTGTCCAACACACTTCAGCAAGTGAGTTCATTTTCTGAAAGAGTGGACAAATCTACAATATAAATATTATTAGCTCTTTTTCCCTGCAAAACAATCTTGTCAGTGGTAAGATTTATCACAAAATATTTGGTAGAAGTGAGTGCTACCAGTTACCTATGTCACACAGTTGTGATATACTGATTAGGCTATATTTCAAGCCATCTATCAAGTAGACATTCTCAATGGAATGTGAATCTATCTTACTTATCTTTATAACCCCAATGATCTCACCTTTCTTACCATTTCCAAAGGAGACATTACCTCCTTTTAGGTTTTCAAGTGAAAGGAACTGGTTCTTACTTCCAGTCATATGCTTTGAGCAGCCACTGTCCATGTACCATTTTTGGCTACTCCCCTTCACTTGGACCTGCAAAACGAAATCAGGGGTTAGGCTTAGGAACCCAAACTAGTTTGGGTCCCTTTCTATAGGAAAATGGGTGAATTAAATTCTTTTTAGCCCATCTAGGCAGCCTATTTTTCCCTTGAACAAAGATTTTGTTCTTTTGGCTGGCCTTTTCTTTTGCATTACACTCACTTTTGTAATGACCAGTCTTGCCACAGTGTGTGCAGATTTTGTTCTTAGGAAGTGTGATGTACTTGCTTTTGGGATGTCACTTAGGTGCTGGGGTCCCATAGCCAAGTCCTCTCTTATTACTATTGTGATGCTCCTGTAGCCAGGATAGTGCATCAAAGGACTTATTCCATTTGCAAGTACTATCTAGTTCATGCTTCACCTTGCTTAGATCTTCTTTTAGGACTCTTATCTGCTCATCTCTCTTATACAACTCATCCTTCATTTTTCTTAGATTTTCTTCTAAGGTGAGGTATGTGTGATCATCTTTCTTTTTACCTATTCCTAATTTCAATTTTAAATTTTCAGATCAAAGTTCTAAGACAGTTGTGTCAAGTTCAAGAACCTGGTTCTTCAACTCAGTATTTTTACTATCACTTTTACTAGCCCTGAGTTCCAGATTTTTGCACTTAGCTTTTAGGATCACACATTCCCTAAACAGTTGTTCCTTCTCATTGTTTATGGTCTTAGACTCATCAATGAAGTCTAGTAGTAATTCAGATAGCTTTTCTTTAGACAAAAATTTAATCTTGTCTTTAAGATGAATCACACTTACCTCTTGTTCATCATCTGATTCTCCAATGGCCATAAGTTCTTGTTCATCTCCAGCTTCATCTTCTGAATCCTCATCTGAGCTCTCTCTCCAAACAACAACCATAGCCTTTGTTGATCCTTTGTTCTTCTTGGGTTGAACCTGTTCCTTCTTCCTGTTTCTTCGTTCAACCTTTTCTTTCTTCCATTCAATTTCCTATTAAGGACAATTCTTGATCATGTGGTCAGTCTTACCACATTTGTAGTGCCCTCGTTGGTCTGTTTTTCAAGAGCCCTTGGTTTGTTGAAAGTTGCACCTCTTGAAGAACCCTTTCCTCTCATTGTGTACTTCTTAAAATCCCTTGTGATCATAGCCATTTCATCATCCTCTAAGTCTGTACCTTCAGCTATTCTGAGAGCCAGGCTTCTTTCCTTATTGGGTGCATCCATCTTCACGGTTTGCCTTCTCAGTTCATAGGCAGTGAGATTTCCAATCAGCTCATCTAACTTAAGGGTAGCAATGTTCTTTGATTCCTGAATAGCAGTGATTTTGCTTTCCCAAGTTACTGGTAAGACCCTTGTCAAGATTTTCTCAACCTTGTCTTCTTCAAGGATAATTCTTCCAAGAGACGTAAGTTCATTTGTTAGTGTTGTGAACCTTGTGTACATCTTTTGGATGGTTTCTCCTTCCTTCATGGTGAAGTTCTCATATTGAGAATACATCCGTGTTCATCTAGATCTCTTTACTTGAGGAGTTTCTTCATGGTCCACTTGTAGAGTGTCCCATATCTCCTTAGCAGTAGTACATCTTTGAATTTTGCTGTACTCGTCTGGACCTAGTCTACACCCAAGCCATTTCTTGGCCTTGGCATTCTTTTCCAACTTCTTCAAATCTTCAGTGGTACAGTCAGCTCTCGTCTTTGGCATGTCCGCTCCTTCAGCATTCTTCTTTGTAGTAGCCAGGGGACCATCAGTAACAATGTCCCAAAGTTCATAGTCTTCTCCTATGATGTGGTCTCTTATCCTGTTCTTCTACCAGGAATAATACTGGCCATTAAACAGTAGAGGCCTAGTAGTGGATTGTCCTTCCCAGTTTCCAGGTGGTGCACTCATCTTGATTTATTCCTAAGGTGTTAGCCTTTTCAAGGATAACCTGTTCTGATATCAATTGATGTTTTATACTCCAATACCACACATGGGAAGGGGGATTGATTTGTGTGGTACCCAATTTTCGCTTAACTTGATTATAGAAGGATCTGGTTCTTCTATGTGTTCCAACAACTACTGTTGCGGAATAATAAATACAGAAAATAAAGAATACAGAGATTTTACGTGGAAAACACCTGGCTCAAAAGGTAAAAAAACCACGATCTACCTTCCAGTAGGATTTTTTCAAACTCTCTACTAAAATCACTAAGACAAAAGCTGCATTTACAACAACTCTTTTGTAAACCTAGGATTAACTCTAATCCCGTTGTGGCATACAGCCTCAACTGTTGTGACAACTTCAAGTTAACTCTAACTTGAAAACTCTAAGTACCTAATATAATTGCTTCTAGATAAGCTGAAAGGTACAATGTAAAATCACCTACTATAATTGAACTAGAATAAAAAGACAGACGCTTGGAAGTGATTCTTTTATCTGGTTCAAGTAGCTTTAGGATTGCACGCTTGAATCACATATAAATTATTTGCAAAATTGCCTTGCTATTTTTCTCTCAATTTACGTTTAACTTCTGCTTATGTGCATTCCCTGTAAAAGAGAACAACACTGATATTTATGGAGTTAGTAAAAAGAGATTGACTAGAATACAGATACTACTTTTCCTTGGTGGAAGAGGTCTAGTTGGTCTCATCCTCTAACTCTATATATTTCCTAAGCCGCGTTTCTCTTTGTGTAAGGAGTCTTTCTCCTTATCCAATATGCAACCTTTTCAATCAGGATCAGGAGATATCATTTCTGGTAAGTTGGGTTTATCTCCTTCACGTGCATCTCACATGTTTGAGTTGATCATAACTGTGCTTCACAAGATGGACCTGGTCCATGTCTGAGTTCCTTTGTCAGTCTTCAAAACTTCACCTTTGCTTGAGCCAACACCAACATAGAGATTCATCGCACTATTCTATGTTAGCGTAAAACAAAATGAGCAAAGATAAGAGAAATATAAGCCATACAAGTGGGAAGATACTAATCAAGTTACATTCAAGAATAGAGCTTATTAAAAGAGTAGTATCCAACAAGAGATATCCAAATCATATGAGAGGAAAGATATCCAATACCCTGTGTCTTGTTATTGAAATACCTAGTGGCTTGCTACTCAAGATGTTAGAATTAATTTAGTTTCGATATGAGTAGTAAAATATGTTCGGAAGCTGGGACTTTGGATATTAATTAGGCAGAACACATAAAATACCACCTGAACTTGTACCCAAAATCCCTTTTACACACATGTTGACTACGGAAAATATTTTGACATACCCAAACCTTTCAAATGTGTATTTATGATACGCCACTTTTGTATTTGACCACTCTTATCAAATAAGTATATATCACGCACCAATGAGATGACGACATGTGTATTAACTTAAGAAAAATAAAGAAAATATTTAAAAATAAAGAAATCAATTATAAATACTCCTAATTTAACTATACCGTATATTCCCACTCCCCCAAGTTTCTCTCTCCAAATCTCACCTCCCCACCCACGTATCAAACCACACCCCACGATTTCATCGTCAATCACCCACTATTTCCTCTTCTAAAACCAGCGAAAATCTGTAACCCCTCCACCATTGACAACCATTAAAAAGTTTTGAAGCTTTGAATTCGAATTTGAGTTTTCAAAAGACATTGTTTGTTTGGATTGGATGTTGTTGAAAAGAATTGAGAATTCTCTCTACCTCTCTCTCTCTCTCTCAACCCCAAATTTCAGTAATATAAAGCAAAGGAAAAGAGAGCAGCAATTTCGCCATTAATAACCATTAAAAGCTTTAAATTCAAATTTGGGTTTTCAAAATCATTATTTGGATTAGGTGTTGCTGCAAATAATTGAAAATATGGTTTGAAGTTTTTATCTCAATTTTGAGAGGTTTTGGTGAAGATTAGACTTGGTTTTGGCTGAATTTCAGATTGAAACTCAAAGAAGAAGAAGAAGAAGAAGACATGTCATACATTCTATTGCAGAAATTGTAGAAAAATTGTATTATGTTGTTTGTTTATTTTTCTTTTATTCATTTAACTATTGTATGAAAGTTGAACAACATTGTATAAAAATTATATTTAAGTTGTATGCTATTGTAGTTGTACATAACTGAGTAGAAATAATGTACGAAAATTGTAGATAAGTTGTATAATATATAATTAATTGTATGAAATTTGTTTTTAGTATGTATAAATCAGATACAAAATATACAAAAGACATATTGTATAAAGTTTGTATTTAAGTTGCATGTTATTGTAGTTGTATTTAACTAGGTAGAAATAATGTGTGAAAGTTGTAGATAATTGTATAATATATAATTAGTTGTATAAAATTTGTTTTTACTATGTATAAATTAGATACAAAATATACAAAAGACATATTGTATAAAAATTGTATTTAAGTGGTATTATATTGTAGTTGTATATAACTGAGTAGAAATAATGTATGAAAATTATAGATAAGTTGTATAATATATAATTAGTTGTATGAAATTTGTTTTTACTATGTATAAATCAGATACCAAATATACAAAATGTATAAAATTTGTATTTGACGATTTGACTGAGAAAGCTAGATTAGGATTTTGGATATGGTTAATTTGGACATAAAGGAAGTAAAAAGTTTCGACATAATGTGATATTGAACTTTTGGCAAAGTCAAAAAGGTAATAAGGAAGATTGAAGGGGAGAACAAAGAGTAAAAATTAGAAAATTAAAATAAAAAGTAACATCAAAGAGAAAGCTAAATTAGGAGTTTTGACATGGTTAATCTGTTTGACATAATGTGACATTGAACTTTTGAAAATGTCAAAAAGGAAATAAGGAAGATGAAGACAGAGTCTATATGCTGAGGCACTTATGCAGATGAGACTCCAAACAGTCCATCTGTTGGAGGTATGGTTCTTGCTCCATAAGTTGCTTTTTATGATTCTATTATTTGTAAAGGATAAAGCTGAGATTTTGGGAACATGGATATAGTGGTAATTGGTGTCAGGGAAATCTAGAAGCAGTTTATGATTGTTGGTGGGAAGAGCAAAAGGTAAAAAGTAAAAAATTGAAACAAAAAGTTTACACCCAGAAAAATTGGGTAAGATCCACGGAATTGTGATATATGAGTGGAAACATAAGGAAAGATAAGAGGAGAAAAAAAGAAAAAAAAAGGGTATAACTAAATTACTTAATTGAAGACACTAATAATGGATTGGGAGCCTTTTAAGGTAGATTGTATATATTTTGTAAACAAAACTTGTGTAGGTAGGGTAATTTACTAAACATAAATATTTAGGACATTTAAGTAATAAAGTTTCCAATAATATAACAGGAAGATATGAGACCCTTTTGCTATTTGTGCACTTGCAGTCCACTGCAGACTGCGACCCAAGCCCAAAAAACCCAAAAAGAAAAAATTGCTCGCCGGATTCTGCTAGTTTTGACGTTTTCTCTGGCTGCTTGGCCATTTTGTTTTTGTGAAATTTGGGGTTCTTTTTACAGTTTTCCAGCATATTTCATTAAACGATTTTCTCTTCAGGTATTTCCGACACCCTTTTTCTGCTTTTTGGTTCATCCCGTCATATATTTATAGTTTCTATGCGAAGACTTCTGTATTTGAAGAGCTTTACAAAGGATTAACTAATGGGTTACGTTTCAGGTTTTAGTTCTCTGGAATGATGGATGTGGAAGAAACTTCAACTTTACCTTTGCCAGATGCTTTTCTTGATTTTCTGAAACAGAATGGCTTGGATCCTTCTATTTATACTGCCACTGATTCTACACCTCGTTATATAAGGTACTTTTGGCAAAGTATATCTATTGCATTAGCTCGTTTTCTTTATTAGCATTCTCAAATGTCTGTTTGCTGCAAATTGTTCAATATTTAAGAGCAAAGTAGAAGGTACTCCCTCCATCCCATTTTATTTGACGTGTTTGATTTGACACAAAATATAGGAAAGAAATAAAGACTTCTGAAACTTATGGTCTAAAACAATCCATAGATATTTGTGTGACTATAAATCATATCATTACGAGTAAAATGAGAAATTTAAAGTAGTTTGGAACAAACTAACAGGAATCTTAAAGTTAGAAATGTATCATTCATTTTGGTGTTAGACTAAAAAGGACAATGTGCCACATAAGATGAGACAGACGGAGTATCTGGATTCACTTGTTTTCTCCTACTTCTATTCCAGCAGTCCAGCACGTGTCTTGTTAGTTGATTTTCCCATGATAATAAGGGGGAATAGAGTGGTAATACTTTGTTTTTCCAAAATAGCCATGGTGTCTGGCCAGCTTGCACACTTTTCGATTAATCGAGTACTTATTACCTCCCAACTCCCACTGCCGCTGCTACCAAATAATTGTCCACCAACTAATAGACAGACAGGAAGTAATCGCCTACCACTTTTTGCAAGTGCTGAGATTTGAACCCTGGTCTCTCCCACGGCTCATTTCAGCTTCATTGGCTGCTAGGCCATACCTAGAGCCCGTTTGGATGGGCTTGTTTTAAGTTACGTTTAAGCCAAAATAGCTTTTAAGCCATAAGTTAGGAATTCTAATTTTTTGCTTTTGGCTTGTTTTGTCATTTTAGCTTAAAAACAAGTGCTTAAAAGCACTTTTTTACTTTATCCAAACACTACAAAATGGCTTAAAAGCTATTTTGGCTTAAAAGCACTTAAAACAAGCCAATCCAAACGGGCTCCTAGAGTGGTGATATTCTTGAAGCTTATTCCCTTCAAAACAACCGTTTAGCATTGCTACAACGTACAAAACCCGTCATAGTCAGCCATAATCGGTAAAGTTTATGCTATGTAACATCTAATTTCTGATTCAGTTGAAAAGTCCATATTCCTGTTCTGTTACTTATTTGTATGGTTTTTCCGTCATTAACTTTATAGTTTAAACAAGAGGGGATGCAAATAAGCTATTTGCATATGCTTTTTGTGATATGTCCACCGGGATAAATTCGCTGGAATGGTAGAATCACATAAATCTAGTTAGCAATGCCTAACTTGTATGCTGACACTTAGTGGTAGATATATTTTCTGTTTTGGGTGTGTAGCAAGCTTGCAGAAGGAAACTTTTTGATGAATGATAATATCTTAGGGTGCATTCAGTATGGTGGAAAACATTGTGTTGGAATTTTTTTTTCCATAAAAAATGTTTTACCCATTATCCACCATGTGAACTGATCTTTTTGAATCATTTTTCGGTGTTCGGTTGTGTATAAAAGTATATGATAATCTACAAGGTGTTGTTTAGGGTACGATAATGGTGTTTTGGTAATATAAATAGAAGTAGACAACAATGTTAACTATTGATTGAAGCAAGCGGAATGCATAACAGTTGGGATATTCGCAAAAGGATAGATTTCTGCCCATAAATAAATGAAGTCATTTTCCTCCTATTGGTGGAAAATATTTTTCTTAGAGAAAACATCTTCCACCAAACCAATTCAAGATAACGGAACATCAGAAAATGCTTTCATCAAGAAAAATATTTCCGTGAGGATATATTCCGCCTTACCTGACACACTCTTAGGATATTAAAGGACGTGACAAAAATTGATGCAAGAGATCTGACTTCATAGACATGCTTGCACATTCTTTTCTTTTGAAGGTTAAAGCCCGGTTATGAGGATTTCCTTGAAGAAATTGAAACTGATATTAGATGCAAGCTTGAAAGAGTTTGTTGGTTGCCAAATTTCTATTATCTTCCACCTGATGTTCGAATTGCTAGTTCGAAGGCATACCAAGAAGGGAAGGTGAGCCATCTTTTTAATCAAGTCTCTTGCCGAATATTATATTCTTGAGTCTTGAGATAGTTATCAATTTCCAGTATGTCAAAAACTATCCTGAGGAAATTCTTTTCCTTGGTATTGTCTAAAGAGTAGCCTAGATAGAAGTTTGTGTCCTGCTCTTACAACATTAAATACCTCTCTCTTTCTCTATCTCCAACCTTATTTTTTATTTTATTTTTTTGCTTTTCCCCACTATTGACTTGTTGGCTTGGTGGTTAGGAGAGTGTTGCCTAAGCAAAATTTATCCTGTAGTAATCAGGGTGTTTTATATTGGACATTGGAGATAACTAGCTTAGGGGTTAATTATAAGATATGATTCTATTCTATAATAGTTGATGATTTTGAGTATTTATTTTGTCTTTCTATCCAGATATATGGAATTGATGCGGCATCCGGAGCTGCTGTGACAGCTTTGGACATTTCAGTTGGGGATCATGTCCTTGATCTTTGTGCTGCACCTGGTAACTCCTGGTTTAAATATGGAACAAGTAACTTCTATTATGGCTGTTGATTTTGGCACTTGGTCACACACACGTTACTAAGAATTTTGGTTCCGGGCACACTGTTAAGATATGGCAAGAGGTACCTACCTTATTATGGATCTGTCAAGAGCATAACAACCTAGAGGTTTAAATATATTGCAAGAATTATCCCCTAGGTGACAAAGCGAAACTTTTGAGTGGTTTTAGTAGTTATCATTTAGAAGTTATATAGAATATAAAGAAAGCTTGAGAATAAGTTGATGCCTATAAACTTATATAAGTAGTTGAAAGATAATATAAGGAGTTGAAAGAGTCATTAATCATAAATCCGTGTTATACATGTTGGCCATCTATCAGGAATTTTAAAATGTTAGCCCTGTTTTTTTAGTACGAGTATGAGTCTAATTAATAGTTTTTTATTGGATTATAATTGGTGGAAAAGTTAAAATTTAAATGAAAAATCATCCTTCGGGAAAGTAATATCAATCAGTATGTCATATCCATTCTAAGTAGCTGCTGCACACATGAGACTGCATGGTAAATTTAATGATGAGGACATTAAAAAGCAAATAAAACTCATGTCTATGTTTTTAGTAAATTAAGCCCACATAACTATAAGCACCTCATGAATGTGGATTTTAATGCTATTTAAACCAAGCGAATCGCTATAAATCCTTTAAGCTTGCACTAACAGTACATATGTACGTACAAAAATATCCGTATAAGAGAGCTTTTACAGAGTGATCAAAGCTTATCTATTGAACAAATATTAGCATACACATCAAAGCAACTAAATACCTATTAATGTGTAATAAATTCTTGACAAGTGGTGGGTAAGGGTCGGAGAAAGCCATAGCTAAATGAAGATAGATATGAAGTATCCATAGGCATTTCTGTTGTGTTAAACCTTAGTGTGAAAACTGAAGATTCTTTGATCTCTTTTAATTGATCAGTAGAAGCACATGTTTTTCTAAAGCCCTTGAATTCCAAGTACCATGTATAGACTTTTGATACAGCATTTAGCCAATTTGTAGCTCACTTGATATCTCCTTTTAGGTGCTAAACTTTGTATGATATTGGACATTCTTGGCAGTTCGGGCTCTGTGACCGGTGTTGACATTGCAAAACATCGTTTAGCGGCCTGTAGAACCATGCTACAGAAATATGGTCTTGGTGACCATTGTCGTCTTTTTGTTGCTGATGGTACCAGTTTTTCCCTTCTTCCTGTCAGAGTCCGTTCAGACTCTCCGTTGCAAAGTGAAAATGGTAAAAAAGTTATCATTCAATAACCTTTGGCCGCAGATGCTTCTTTGTTTCTTAATGATTTTTGCAAACTCTTTCTGGTCATAATTTCTTTTCAAGGTATTTTAATTTTTCTATTAATCGAGTAGATGAATTTCCTTCCGGAGAAAATTCTGAAGTATATAGGGAGTGGAAGTCTCGCAGACCATGGAAAGAAAGGAAGAAGGAAGCTACAGCGAGAGAAAAAAGTGTCTCCAAGCTATTCTCACCAACTCAAGAACCAGAGCTTATATTTTATGGTCGGTATTCTGGGGTGGTTGGACTGACAAAGAATGAATTATATAAAAAAATGCCTATGACTGAGGTTTTGCAGCTCGGTTATGATAAGGTACGCTAGTTCCAACACTCCAGATGTTTTCTATTAACCTTTGTTTTTCAGCTCCGACTTGAAGGCTTATTTTCTTTTTCTAAAAACTTGATCATCATCAAGTCAAGGTTATTGTTTCAGTTACTTATATGTCAATCATTATGAGGTTGGAATTGATCCTATTCAACAGTTTGAACTGCTTGAAGCCATTTTCTTATATTGTCCTCCATAAGTACTGACTGGTTTGAGTTTAAGCCAGGTTCTTGTGGATGCAGAATGTACCCATGATGGTTCTATTAAGCACGTTCAGAAATTTGAACAATGGGGCTGGACAACCCTCCAGCGGCGCGTGCTAGATGCAGAAAGAACCGATGATCTGACTATCCTTCAGGTGCTGAAGTTAGCTTGTTTTCTTAAACCTACATATACCTTCTGCCTTGAAAACAATCAGCCAGTTTTGCAGCTGGCATAGTTATTCATTAACAAGAGAGATTAGCTCATAGCCTCTACACATTAGTATAATTTAGATCATTATGATTTGGTTTGTTGTGATTAGTAGTTTGAAACTGTTTATACTAATTTATGTCTTAATGACAAATCTCCTCTTTACTGGAAAATGAAAAAACCACAATATAACAATTTATCAGATTAATAGGCATATCAAGAATTTCATTGTTTTATTGATGCATCCAATTCCTTATAGAAGGTTTAGGATTTTGTGGAATAAAAACCACGAGAATCTAAAGATGCAACTTTGCACCCCTTTGTGGATTTTGGTAGTTTTCTGATTTCCTGTCGAATGTCTGGTTGTCTGAATCACTTATATTCTATACTTGAGTCTTATATATTTTCATCTTCCTCAAGAATGGATTCTAATTCTCAAAAGGCAGGAGCTGACTAATATTGATTTTTTTTTGGGAACAAAATAATGAATTTGAACAATGTGGTGGGTATTCTATTTATTCTACGTCTAACCTGTGCTTTATTTGGAGACTTTCTGATGAAAAGGTCATGGAAAGAATTCAAAATGACCTTATGTCACTTCCAAGTTTTGCTATTAATTATGATATTTGTTCCAGGTCTTAGTAGCACTGCTCAACTTTAGTTTGGGGATGCTTTTTCTATTGTGCGCTGCTAAGTAGTAGGTACTTTCGTTTAATTAGGAAATGCTATAGAAGATGTCCAGTCTCAGACTCTAAACTTTCTTAAATTTCAAGAGAAGTTGGTTTCTGGGTCCTATCATCATAGAAAGGTTGAACTTGTCTCTTGTGAGTTGTGAGATGTGGATGGGAAGATTCTGTAGCTCTATATGCATGTAACACTTTTTATTTCTGGCTGATGGGCATTGTTTCTCTTTTCCTCCTGCTTTAGTGCCCTCAAAATCATCTCCCGTGAATACGTGAATCTTTCAACATTCAGCGCCACATTGTTAAATTTCCATGTTTCTATTAATTTTTCTTGTCCTGGACTCCTGGTGCTTCATTCCTCATTCTAGGCTTTTCTGCTTGCTCAAGTTTGCTTTCTCCTAATTTTTTGCCTCACAGTATTTTATCTGTTTCTTGCAGCTGCAACTTCTGATTAATGGATTCAGATTGCTCAGAGTAGGGGGAGTCCTTGTCTATAGCACTTGCAGGTGTTATCTACTTGTATCCCTGAGCTACAGAGTCCTCTTTCTTTTCATTCTATTAAATTCTCATAGCCGTTTTTTGTCTGTATTGTGTACGGAACAGTTTAACCTTTGCTCAGAATGAAGATGTGGTCGAGCGATTCCTTTCAGAGAACACATCTGCAGGTAAATTTTGCTATTTATGAATCTAGAAACTGATAGCTTAAGGTGTTTGTGATTTCACTATATGGGTGCCGGATATAATCACATATGCGGTTAATATTTTTCATTATCCACTGCATATAGCTATTAGTAAAGTTACTTCAATTGCTGTTTTGAATGTTATACTGAACAGTTTGGCACTAGGCTGGGAATTCTAAATTTATTGGTACGAGGGAGTTAGCGGGGGAGTTTTCTAATATGTCAATAAGGTGAAAAAGTTTAACAAAACCTTACACAAGAAGGGGTTTATCCAGCTTCATTTTAAATCATCAATAGAGTTATTATCAATTGTGTGAAAGACCTTATCAAGCTTTCTTCTCTCTGGTACCTTTAAAACCCCCCTCCCCCCTTTTTTTTTTCCCTCCTTGATGCACTCAGTTTTCTTATTTATTTGCAGAATTGCTAGAGATTACGGCTGCTAAAAATTGGCCATGCAAGAGTGGTCGCATACAGAAAACCTTACGGTTTGATCCATTGACATCTAGTACAAGCGGACTTTTTGTTGCTAAGTTCACAAAATTGGCCATTTAGTTGAAAGGTTTGTTCTAAATCTTATCCGTATCCTAGCTTGGATATCATGATCGGCTGGCAAGTTTAGTATTGCTTTTTGAGTTGTGGAAGAAACTAATTCATGTTAGTTTATGCATAAACCATGTATCTAGTGTAATCTGAACAGGTTTTTAGGAGTGTTGCTGAGATTAGTAATACTAATTGAAAGCTTTGGTACAAACTGTATTTGAAATTGACTTCTGTCTCTCTGTTGAACAGTAGTATGCAATTTAGTACTTAAACCTGTATCAATGCTGACTTTGCAGGACATAGCAGGATTAATATCCAAACCTATCAAAAGGGAAAGAAAGAAAGAAAAACAGTTAAATTATAATCCAAACAAGAGTAGATTATCAACCAAATTGTTTATGGCTATTTTCTGTTTGTAGGTCACATAGCTGATTCAAACTTGTTTGGGACGGAGGCGTAGCTGTTGTTAGGTCAATGCAGTATTTGCCTGGGAAGCGTGCAGCAGCCAAATTGTGATTACTTAAACAACTTCTATTCGATTAAAATGAGAGCCCATGCATATCGATCCGAACACCACCAAAATTTGAAATCAAATGGAAAAAAGAATTACTCCCTTAACCAAGTTTAATCCTTACACTGAGAAGTTTTATAGCGGATGTATCGCTCTTTAAAAGTTAAAAAGTCAAAATATCCGTGCTATAGACCTCTTAGTCACGTGTATAGATTCCTTTTTATGTGTTTGGGAAAAGTATTTTTGTAGAGTAGTAGTTTGTTCTTGGCTAACTAATTTGAAAAGTACCTTGTAAAGTAGTAATTTGTGCTTGGCCAAAGTTCAAATAATATTTTGGGGGAAAAATTATTTTTTCCTACTTCCGAAAAACAACATTTACTACTACTGAATGACTCTTATTTTTCCTAAAAGATTGGCCAAGCACAACTCCTTAAAAATAAATCCTTTTAAATTTTAAAAATACTTTTAGCTTCCAAATGCTTGGCCAAAGCCAAAAAAGCTTATAATTACTAAAGCAATTGTGTTTTAACCATTAAACATTTTTTTCCCCTTCTTCTTCATAAACTTTAAAAGAGATTAATTTACGAGTATTTTAAATTATGATCGTTAATAAAAATAAAGAGTAATGAGTTACAACTTGAATAGAGAATCGAAAAATGCCCAATTTTCAATAATTGGAGAGGAGCCAAAACTCCTGTAAAAGAACAACGAGGCGAAAGATCAAGTGCTAATAAAATGATTTTTATTTATATTTTTATTAAAGCCAATCATCCAGGTTCTCATCACCTGAAGTGTTGGGGGGTTTGGCGAGACCCCTACCGTGTCTATTCCCACAAAAACAAATTACGTATACCTCCTGAGAAAAAGATATGAAAGGCAAGGTAATGAAAATATATCCTACCTCTCATATCTACAAAAAAATGTACATCAACTCACAAAAAAATTAGCTTTATCGTACCTAATTCTAAAACTAGGTAGTTGCCAATTTATCCAGCTGGAAAGGTTCTTTAGCATTTGCTGGGAGTTGTTGGAAAGTATAGTAATAGCCACTGCTCCCGTTCTTTGCTGCATTTTTTGCCAAAGTATCAGCCACTTGATTTGCTTCCCTGAAGCAATGTGCAATGGTAACTTCGACATGGTTCATGAGCCTAGTCACGTCTTCAATCAGGCCTTTTAAATGGAGGTTGTAAGTGTTTCTAGCAATGAGCATATTGGCTATTATCTACAAGTCAATCTCCAAATAGAAGTCATTATACCCCGGTTGTATACACCATTGAACTCCTGCTTTAGCGGCCATTGCTTCAGTGCTATGGTTGGTGTTGCTTTGGACTGGCAAGGAGAATGCCATTATCAGATCACCTTCTTCGTTTCTGACAATGCCTCATATTCTAGCTCTTCCCATTTCTTTTATATAGCTTCCATTAGTATTGAATTTTATCCTTCTAGTGGGGGGTTTTTGTCAGGTTACATGATGCACTATTGGAGTCGGGTTCCAATGCTTTACTTTCTCACAAAACATAGGCTATGGGCATGTAACTTTGCATTTGGGGAAGGCCATACTCAAAGCTGCTTGGATAGTCCACATTACTTGATGCTCCATTTTCCTCGGTTGGAACTTCTTTTGCTCGCCATATTTACATGTTGTCCAACTTTCCATATTTCCCAGTTAATGGCTAATGGTGTTGCTCGAAGAATGAACTTGTGGATATTGTTCTTAGGCTTCTCGTCCCACCAATTTTTGAGAATTCTTCTAACTGGCCAGGTTTCATATTTGATGCCCAAAGGAGCTTCGAAGCTATTCCAGAGAAATTTGGCTGCATCCCCCTCAATGAAGAAATGTTGAATGGTGTCCTCTTTTGGACTCTGACAACACCTGCATCTAGAAACAATTTGATTACCAAAATTAGCAATAATTTCATCAAAAGAAAGCTTACCAAGGTACAATCTCCAAGAAAGGAAAGAGATTTTGAAAGGTATGCAATTGAGCCAAATCTTGTTTAATGTTTCATTCTTCTGCTTCCTGCTTCTAATCTTCTGCCAAACACTCTAGTGTAGTGGCCGCTAGGTTCAGCATCCCAAATGGCATAGTCATCCTTGTTAGAATCTCCTAGAGCAATGTCTCTGATTTGTAGAGCTGTGTGGTCATCAAGTGTATTAGTCGACTTCGTCATAACCCAACCCTCCTCTGTAATGAATTCCCTCACAGTGGTGTTCTTGCTCTTTCTTCTATGGGGAAATAGATCTACAAGTGCCTTTGTTAACTTTCCAGTATATACACCTTTGCACTTTGCTCCTTATTTGAGTCATATGTTTCCATGCATGTGAATTTCCCGATATCCATTTCTTAGCTACTGGGTGTGACCTGATCCAATATTTAGCTCTAAGGTATGATGCCCTTAAGGAGTCTACAGTTCTAAATCTCCACCATCTTTTCATGACGAGAGTATTGTTGATGTCTTCCATGGACCTAACACAAATTCCTCCCTCATCCTTAGAGGAGCATAGATTCCTCCAAGAGCTCCAATGGTACTTTCTCTTTTCACCTGTATTACCCCAGAAAAAGTTAGCAAGATATCTTTCAATCAATTTTAAAGTGCCTTTTCGGGGGCTCATAGCAGATAGAGTATAAATCAGAAGGGATTGAAGAACACTTTTTATGAGGACCATACATCCCCCACAAGTTAAAAGCCTGCCTTACCACCCATTCAATCTCTTAGAAATTTTGTCCACCATAGGATCAAAGTAGGAAAGTTTCTTTATCCCCACATATAATGGGCAGCCAAGGTAGTTGAAAGGAATTTTTTTTCTTCATGAAACCAGTAGCTTCCCTCATTCTATTGATTCTATGGGCTCTTACTTTAGGATCAGTGAGAAAGAAGCTTTTTTCTTTGTTTACTTTTTGCCCAGAAACTTTCTCATATTCGCTAATCTGCTTCATGATCAGCCTTATAGACTTATTGTTACCCCCACTGAAGATTACTATATCATCCGCGTAGGCAAGGTGATTGATTATGTGGCCCCTTTGATTCATGTCAAAAGGGGTGAAGTCAGGATTAGAAAGAAGCTTGTTGAGAGACCTAGTTAACACTTCTGCCGCAATGATGAACAAGGAGAGAGATAAAGGGTCTCCTTGTTTAAGGCCTTGTGAAGAAGTAAGTAAGCCCTTCCTGGTGCCATTGATCAGTATAGAGTACCATACATCCGATATCAGTCTCCATATAATATCTATCCATTGTTCGGCAAGACCAAATCTTCTTTGCACTGAGGCTAAGAATGACCAAGATAATCTGTCGTAAGCCTTGGCCATATCTAGCTTCATGATAATATTTACCTCTCTATTTTCCTTGCCAATACCTTGTATGATTTCTTGAGCAAGCATAATGTTCTCTATTATGAGTCTTCCCTTCACAAATCCACTCTGATTGTTTGAGATAATCATTGGAAGGAGACCATTAAGTCTAGCTGCCAACACCTTAGAGATGATCTTGGTTGTGAAATTAGTCAGACTAATGGGCCTAAGTTCAGAGAAGTTGGTTGGAGACTCCACTTTTGGTATAAGAACCAAACATGAATGAGAGTAGAACTTAGTAAGGTTTTTGCCGTTAAAAATTTCCTGAACAAAGGCTATGATGTCTTCCTTGATAATCTCCCCGCAGCTTTAAAAGAAAACTCTATTGAAGCCATCCGGACCAGCTGCACTATTGGCATTCAGACTGAACACAACATCTTTGATTTCATTCATTGATGGGATATCAATTAAGGACTCATTCTCCTCTATCGAAATACAATTAGGGATACATTCTAGGAGTTGATCATTCATGACTGGATCCTCCATGTTAAATAGACTTTTAAAATGATTTATGGCAGCCTTTGCAATTTTATTGTCGCCTTTGACCCACCTGTTCCTGTGATTTTTAATTCTATGGAGGTACAATCTTCTTATTTTGTCTCTAAGCACGCTGTGAAAATAGCTAGTGTTGTAGTCTCCTTCCTGGAACCATTTTATTTGTGACTTTTGCCTTAAAATGCTTTCCTGTACTCCAAGACATTTAACGTACTTCGCATGAGCTTTATTTAATTCCTTCCTACTGTCTTCAGTGTTCATGTGAAGGTCGAGTCTTCAAGTTGTTGCACTTTTGCTCCCTAATAATTGAACTGGTCGTAGATGTCTCCTAAGCTTTCTCTGGACCACTGGCCAAGCCTTTTACTAAGGGCCTGTAGTTTGCATTTCAATCTCCACATAGCATTACCTGTGACCTATGTGCTCCAATTGTTCTGGACGACCTCTAAAAAGTCTGGTTGTTACACCCAGAGATTAAGGAACCTGAAATATTTAATCACTTCCTGTTGCTCACTGTGACATTTCATAAGGAGAGGTCGATGATCCAAACCAGTTCTTACTAAACGCCTAATATAATTATTTTGAAACTTTTGCATCCATTCATATTAACAAGAATTCTGTCGAGTCTTTTCCAAATGCTTTTGCTGGGTCTTCGATTGTTGTACCAAGTAAACCTAGGTCCAACGTAGCCTAAGTCCACAAGGCCACAATATTCCATAGTAGGAGTTAAATCAATGCTTCTATGAGCTCGATGAGGTCTGCTCCCCAGCTTCTTTTCTGAGTCCATGATTACATTGAAATCTCCTCCAATGCACCATGGGCCAGCAATGTCATTGCCAATGTCTTCAATATTGGCCCAAAGAGCTTTTCTCTCCCAGGCAGTACACTTTGCATATACAGCGGTAACATGTATATTGCTCCTATCTTTGTCTTTAATACGTAAAGTGAGTTGTTGATCCTCATTTGCAGCTATATCCTCTTGACAATTCCAGAAACACCATATTTGGCCATTAGTATTTGCTAGGCAATGTTGAAAGCCCAAATTTTTTTGTAGCCCTCAATCTTTCCACTGTCAATGAAAGGTTCAAAGATAGCAACAAAGTCATTTTTGTTGATGTTGATCAATTTTTTTAATCTGTGAATAGCCTTTTTGGACCTTACCCCTCTAATATTCCAGAAAATTGCACTAATCATGGAAAACTAGAGGTTTGAGATCCTTATTTTAGCTCCTTTTCTTTATGGAACAGGAGTGTTTTTCTCTACAACTTTTTCCTTTTCCTCTTTGTCTGCTTCTTCCTCTATCATTAGGTGAATAATTGCCATTTTCGGTCTCCTCTTCATTTTGAGTATTCCCTAAATTCCCCGCATTTTCTCTTTCTATATCTTTTTTTGGTTCTGTATGTACTTCATCGAGCTGCTGTAGATTTACTCCTTCATCTAAATTTTTCTGCCTATCGCAACTAGAAGTATTGTTACAACATAAGTCCACAACCAATTGGATTGATGGTGCATTTTTGAGCTCAATGTCAATGCTATTTGTCTGAAAGTTTTAGAGTCTTTGTTCCCTCTCCCTTGTTTCAAATGTATTCTCTTCACATTGTTCTCTTCTGTCATAAGTTTTATCTTGTGTACTCTCCAGGTGCTCTTAGTCAGAACTCACACTTCTTTCTTTATTTTCACCAGAATCACATCTAATATTGCCCCCATTGTTGCTCTCCGCCATTTCTTGTGAAGTAGTTGTGGTCATTACCTTGTTAGGCCGCCTTTTATGAGCTTCACTTACATTGTTGGTCACGCTATTCTCTTCTGGCATTGTCCCTTTATCATTATCCAGAGCCCCTGTAGAGAAATTCTCCTTGCCTTGATTTTCCTTTGCTTGTTCGTCATAATTCGATTAAGTGAATTACTTAAGCAATTATTCAACTACTATATTAGGATGATTTGTATTTTGCTTTTGTTGTTCATGTTATTCTTCTTCTTACTCTTTCTTTGCATAGCAGCAGGTTTAAAAAGAACTATACTTTTTTTGTGCGGCATTTTCTTCTTCTTCTTCATCTGTTTATACTTCTTGTTGATTATTCTCCCTTTGCTGATTGATTCATCTTCTTGTTCTTTTTGTTGATCAGAGTTCTTCTTCTTTTCATCATGATCCTTGGCTTTTTCCTCCTCCTTTCTTTTTTTATTGTTTCTCTTCGTGTTGGGAACTTGCCATTGATTCTTGTCATTAGCTTCCTTGGTATTCTGCCCAAAACTAATACCTTTGTTAAAGGTACTAGCTTCTCTCCTTTCCTTATTCTGCTGATCCACTTGTTTAGCCTGGCTCCCACTGGTTTTACTAGCTTCAGATTCTTTTTGATTCCCAGCATCTCCTTGTTTTTTTTTCATTATTGGCATTCTTCTCTTCTGATTCCTTATCTTTGGCTTCCTTTTCCTTTTGCCTTTCCTTCTCCAGAATTCTACATTGAACTACTGAATGGCCCAAAATCCTGCAATGTTTATAGTATTTTGGAACTCCTTCATACTCCAATTTCTGAGTGAATCCCTTTAGAAGATTGGATTCATCCTCCTGCCAACCCACATAGATTGGAGACACGGCTTTGTTAGATCCACCCCCACTCTGACCTTGGCCATCCCTGGTCTAGTTCCATAATCCGTGGCTAAGTCCATTGATAGAGGAACACTAATTGGGCTCAAAATCTGCTTTATGTAATACCATGTATGGCAGTGAAATGGAAGACCCAACAGAAGTACCCAAATTGGTACTATTGGAGAATCCTCTTCCGGTCTAAAATTCGGAGTCCATTTTTGTAGCTACATGACCATTCCATCAATTTCAATTGATCATCTGTACCATACAATTTTGCAATCTTCGTCGTTAGTAACATCAAGAAGACAGTGCGGAAATCATAGGCCCCAATTTTGTCCTCTACTTTAAGAGAGATTTTATCTGCAAAAATAGACCTAATCCTCTCTATATTTGGGCGATTCCTTAGAAGCTTGCCGATGACAGTGAATTTACATTCCTCAGCCATCACACCATAGTAATCAGTAGATTTAAAGATGAAAGAGGGCATGCCGTTATGGGTAGTTGTTGATACCCAATTTTTCCCTATATATATTTTTAATATACAAAATACCTTCAAAATAGCATATGTATGCATATATAAGTATGTCCAAATGTTTTATTATTTTTTCTTAATTTTTAAAGGTTTTTAAATCAATTTATTTCCCTATTTTATCCATAAAAACCTAATAATTATTTCCAAAATTTTCATTTTTGGTGATTAATTTATTATACTTTTACATTTATGCTAAAATATAGCTAAGGGAATTTTTGCATATTTTTACAAAATTATTTAGTATTTTTAGAGGCTAAAATGTATAATTGCAATATTAGCCTCCTTTAGGATTTAATTGCGTTTATGTTCATGAAAATTAAATCCAGTATTTTTTAAATTGATAGTTATATGTCATAAATCGTTTTAGTACTTTTAATTTATTTCCAAAAATTAATTTGCTACTTTTATAAAGTAAATAGGGAAAAATGGCTATTTAGAATCTAGCTAGATTTCATTTCAATTATAGCCCAAATTGACCCCAATTTGAACCCAATTTCCCTTGGCCCAATTTCTTTTAAATCCGACTCTTTACCCGTTTAAATGACCCAACCCGGACTCCCCACCTAACCCTTTTAATCCCAGCCGTTGATCGTTTAGATCAACGACTCCCATTACCCCTTTCTTTTTTTTAACCCAAACGACCCCTTCACCCTACCTCATTTCTCACCAACCGCCGCCTCTGAATCCCTATTCTCTCTCAACTCTCTCCAAAACTCCTACAAACCCTAGCCGCCGCCATCAAGCTACACCCTAATCCACCCTAACACCTACCTGATCCATGGCCTTCCGTGGTTATTTGAGGCTTGTACCAGCCTTCCATGGCTTATATGTGTTTGGTTCTATGGTTTCACGACCAGACTTCGAAGGAGTTTGGTCCAGTCCTTACTCGAATGGTGTTCAAAGCCTTTCTCCGACCATCCACGACTTTTCCGGCCATTCATGGCCTTTCGAGGCGGGTCCTTGACCTTTTCTGGTTAGATCGTTAACTTTCGAGATCTTTCTCGTTTCTTTTGGGGTTTCTGAAACCCTAATCTCTAAGATCTTTCGATTTCTTTCAGATCTACCTTAGATCTATGCTTACCATGAAATTTTAAGCATTTTTTTGAAGGTTCTTTAACTTTGCTTTCAAAATGACTCTTTATCTTTTCCGATTAGGGTTTTTCTTTTAAGTTATTTCAAAAATCTCTTCTCTGATATTAACGTGTTACTGATCTTGCTATGTTTTGCTCATGATGTTCTTCTATCCGAGTTAGCATGTTTAAGACCCTAATTTCTTTTGGGCCTCAGTCGAGTTTTGAAGTTGTTTGTTAAATGTGTACATGTTTGTTTAAGTTCTTGCTTGACTCATCCGTTCACCATCTATTGAACTCGTTTGTTGTTGAAAACCCTAGGTCTTTTGGGTCTGAAATTTTTGTCTGAACACTCGACTTGATTGAAAGTTCTTGTTTCAGACTCTCTTTTCTCTATGTGACTTATCTGATTTTTACTATCTTTCTAACTCAACTTTTATCGAAAACCCTAACCTCTCAAAGGGTTACCTCACCTGCTACTGTGAAACCTTTGCATGTTTCTAATAATCTGTTTTCTTCCCTGTTGATTCAACTTGACTTGACCTACTTGATTACTATGCTTCGAATGTTTGCTTTACTACTGAACCCTAGCTTATTTCTGCCGCTACTGCATGTTTGTAATTATCTCTTTTGCCAATATGTTTGGCCTCGCATGTATGATGACCCTGTTCACTTTATTTATATGCTGAAGCCTCTTCTTTGATTGATCTTGGTCTTGTGACTGATTTTTAAAGTTTCCCTATTATGAACCCTGATTTCACTCGTCCGTTCAAAATTGATTGATTCTTTTCCCTTTACTGTAACATTTACCTTGCTGAATCTATTTCCAGAATAAGCATATTTCTGCACTTAGACTTGATTGCTTACTTAATGTTTTTACTACTCCTTTTATGGAAATAATCAGTCCATCTCTAAACTGATTTTTTTCCTTATTTGAATCTGTTACTACCCGTTAAACAGTGATTCCTTAATTAAAGGGGAATCACTTGGTTAATTGATTCTGACTTGTGATTGTTTCCATGTTTGTGATAGAACTTTACTTATTACCTTATTCCTCACCTGTTTTCAAAAGCTATAAATACCTTGTACTTTCTCTTCTTTCAAACACACAAAAACTTGAGTTCAGAACACATACTTCACTCAAAACTCTCTCTCTTTTCTCTGTTACTACTTGTGTTGCTGCCTTACCTAGCCGGCTGAAAGCCAAGGCTAGGTTGTGGGAAATTTGCTTACTTTTTTTTCCTGCATTTGCTTCTTTACTGGTATGTTTTAATTAATTTTCCAGCATCAATAACAATATGTTTCTTTACTATTTCCTTCACTCTTGTCTGTTTTCTGCTTATGTTTAGTCAAGTTACATTACCAAGCATACTGTAATCTGCCCCTTTCCCTTCTAAATTAATGTTTTTCCTTATGTATGAAATTTTTCAGTCACTTATTATGACTTATGAATCCCAAACCCCCATGTCCCCTATGTGTTTGTATTCTTTGGTTGGTTTGAGGGCATGTCAGCATTAGACATTGTTGTGCATGACCCAAACCTGACCCTCCCTGGGGTCATATGCTTTATATACCCTCTATGTGTTGTATTCTCTGGCTAGTTTATGTGCATGCCATCACCATCTATTGCTGTGCATGTCCAAAACCTGACCCCCTCCTAGGGTCATATGCTCCCTATAATGAATTCTCAAACCCCTGACCCCTTGTATAAAAATATTGATTTTGTGTAGTGTTAGCTTCACTACTACTGTTTCAAGCTACCCTTACCCCTTACTATTCTCAACTCAGTTTTTAAATCTCTATTTCTGCACTTCCACTATACTCTTAGACTTAAGTTCTGCCCCTATTGTGTGAGCCTTGCCTTGGGACCCATGAACTCTCTCTGAACTTGGACACATAAGGGCTGGCCCTTCCACACTGTACTCATCTCTATCTGGTTATGCAAACTTAGGTGTAAGCACTGCCCGGGGTCCCTTGAGACCCTTAGGGAACTTTGACACACTCAAGTTTAAGAAAGGCTTTGGAACAAATGGCATTTGAGGTGCTTTATTCCATAACTCAGAGAGGAAGTAAAGAATCAAGCTTCCTCTAGTTGTAACTTCTTCTTTAAAACTATTCTGATGCAATTCATTATTCAGTTTGTAATAATGTGTAATGAATATTGGGGTTTGCTAGTGAAAAGAGCTGGGTAATTGTGCATGCTTAAGGGTAGATATCATGCCTATAAGATCTGTTGTTTTAAATTCTGCATGTTTAACTCTGCATTTAGATGTCATGCTTATAAGATCCGTTGTTTTAATTTCTGTACGTTTAACTCTGCATTTATATATCATGCTTATAAGATATGTTTTCTTTAATATTTCTGCATGTTCTACATCTAGAGAATATGCCTATAGGACCTGTTTTCTGCATGTTTAACTCTGCATGTAGAGATCCTGTCTATAGGACTAGTTTAAATTTTGCATGTCTAACTCTACATTTAGATAACATGCCTATAGGGTCTCTTCAATTCTGCATGTTTATTACCACACTTAGACACCATGTTCTTAGGATCTAAGTGGTTACAATCCGACATCATTAAAATCAGTACCTTTATCGAAATCACGCCTATAGGAATTTCAAGTAAATACTGCCTGCTTCATTTCACGTTCGACTAGATATCATGTCTATAGAAATTAAAATTAGCAATAATAGATATCCTGCCTACAGGATCTGAAACCGGTCTAGTTTAAAATCAGCCTAACTTGTATTGTTCTGAATTAGTTTTAAACAGCCTTACTCCTTTATTTAACGCGGTTTAGAAAACATGTCTATAGGATCTCAAGTCGTTTGTTTTAGAGTTGTTACTGCTTTGCCACATTCTGAATCAGTAATAGGTATCATGTTTATAGGATCTCACCCAAACACTTAGGTAAGTCTTAGGTGATAACAACCAATAAAATCCGAACCCGCTTGTGTTAATCAGTAATTGCTACAACCAGCAGGCATGCCTAATTTGGACTTCTCATCTGAGTTATGTAATAAACTGGCCTGCCTCAACAATTAAAATTCTCCTTGCCTTAGCACTTTAAATTCAGACCCTAACTGTGTTAAAGTCATGCTATTTATGTGCTTTATTTGAGGAGGTATACATGAGCCTTTTAGTTGTTTACATGTTTCCCTAATATGTAGTCCTATGTGTTTTTTTATGTCGCCTTAGCTTTTTCACCTTTTGAAACTTAAAAGTCAGTATAATATCCATCCCCTTTAGGAATAGTTGTCCTAAGTTCCTCCGGTACTGATAGGAGTGGGACGGGTAATAGCATGCAATAGTGGTCGAGACCAATCCGCGCTTTAATACCTCGATTGGGTGGGAAGGGTAGATATGGATATGATGACCGGTGCATTAATACCATGTGTATTCCCTCTTCTGAGGAGTGTCATACCGGGTATCACATTGATGTGATCCATATTATAAATAAACCTAGGACCTCCCCTCCCTTCTCTTTTCCTTTTATATTCCCAAGTAGCTGTGAAAATATGACTCCTTTTTCCAAAGTTCGCCTTTAATTGTTCTTTCAAACTCTTACGTGTTTAAACCTAAATCCCCTACTATTTGAGCCTATACTTGTCTATTTGCTAATTGTATAAATTCACAAAACTATCTGGCCGGGAAACACACTAGTGGATCCTAAGGGGTGCCTAACACCTTCCCCTTAGGATAATTTCAAGTCCTTACCCTATCTCTGGTTATCAAGCAAACTTAGAAATGAACCCTATCAGTGTCCTAATGTACCTTAAATCATTAGGTGGCGATTCTTCAAATGAAAAACCCAGTTCCCAAAAGGAATGAGTTGTCTTATACCCAAGATGTCATAAACCCGATTTTCCGATGCAAAGAGGGAAAAAGGGGGCGCGGCAACATGACGACTCTGCTGGGGATGTTAGGATTTTACCACTTCAGATTGTTCTTATGAATTTGTACCCTCCCTTATGTGCAATTACTTGTTTAATTCCTTTAAGTATTTAATTTCTTTTCAAAAAGCAAAACTGACATGTCTTCTCGTTTCTTTCCTTTATTACCACTTTGAATTATGAAACTGTTGTATTTATCGCTTTCTTAACGTGCAAATACATGCCAACATGTTTTAATTATTGCATAATTATTCTCAACATCATACTATACTCGTGCCAAACAAATACCATAGCAACGCTTATAATAAGTGGTTTCCCTCTTTCTATATTATTATCCCCTAAATTCGAAAATTCATATTTGCGGTAAAGCCAGTTGATCAGCGATACAGTCGACGGTTCCGTGCCTTCCCCCTCGAGTTGTCCGCTCAAGGGTACCAGTCTAAAACCTCATAGAAACCTTACTCTGTTTAAATTGTGCATGCATCATGGTCAAACCTAGCCGGGTCAGTTATGTTGTCCACATAATGATCCTTTAATATAGCCTTGCCCAAAGTCCACCGGGTTTCCCTAAACCCAAACGGACATCGCCACGTTCTGTGTATTTATTTGGAGAACTAGATGCTTCATGCTAATTATTGGTATTAAATAGTCGAGTCTGGTGGGGGTAAGGGCCTAACCTTATTTGTCTTGCAGAAATATGAGGCACAAAGTCCCTAGATTCGGCATGGTCACCAACATCCACCGAAGACTGCTAAGCTGGTGGAAAGATCTTCACTCTAGTGATCAAACTCTTGTCCGAAAATATTTGGGAAATCTACCTTCCCTCCTAGAAATCTAACCTAAAAACAAGATCATAGAGGCTGCCACACTATTTTGGGATTGTGAAAGGGCTGTATTCCACTTTGGGGACATTGAAATGACACCCTTACTAGAGGAGATGGGAGGATTGGCCGGTCTAGTCTGAGAAACTCCGGGTCTGCTGATGCCTGAGAACCGTAAAGGCAGAGGTTTCCTCAAAATGATGAGTTTGAAGAAGAATCCAGAATTAACATGTCTGAAGGAATCCTACATCTTTTTCGACTGTTTGTATGAAAGGTACGGTCACAGCAAATCCTATCGTACCTACCCTGACGAGTTTGCCATCATATCATTGGGGCACATCCATCGAAGGGTCTTCGTATTCATGTTTTGTTTCATAGGGCTGATTGTGTTTCCAATGAAGAAAGCAAGAATCCACACCAGGCTGGCTATAGTAACTAAGACCCTAATGGAAGGGATTGGTGGGCAGCCATTCAGCATCGTGCCCATGATCATTGCAGACATATATCGAGCCTTGGAGAAGTGTCAACGAGGAGGAAAACACTTTGAAGGCTGCAATTTATTACTTCAACTCTGGCTCATGGAACATCTCCGAAGGGGCGAATACCAACAAGAGATTCAGCGAACGGACTGGGATGATCACATCGCTTTCCATCATCCAAAGCAAATGAATTACATCCCCAATATGTTCGCTCAGTCTGAGGATGTCAAATGATGGTTGGAGCTATTTGATAATCTGACTGAGGCACGGGTCCAATGGATGTTCGAGTGGTTTCCGACCGAGGAATTCATCGCCCGATCCAGAGATGCACCTTTTATGATACTGATCGGTCTGAGGGCAACATATCCTTACGTCCCTCTCCAAGTTATGAGACAAGCTGGTAGGAAGCAAGTTATACCCAGGGTCGACAAGATGAGTCATTTACGAGCTGACTTCCAGAATGATGATAGTCCTTACAAATACCAAGCTCAGCATATGTGGCACTGCAAGATTATAATGGGGAGAGATACCATTGAGCCAGACATGTATCATGCTGGTTGCGCTCCTTTCTACTCAGGTTGGTTGGAAGACAATCATAATGGTCTGGGCCAGCCAGGGTTTGCTAGGGGTCACAGGATTATAGATGAAAGGGCCGAGGCACATGTCAAATACAACCAACTGCGCAAGAGGATCTAGGAGTGCGAAAGCGAACACCGCGAGATACAATAATCCAACCAGAAGCTAATTGAGGAATGGAAGGACATGTCTGTCAGTGCCAACATGCGACTGGGATACTTGGAGCGAGGCATAGTAGTGTTGGAGAGAAAGTTTCTCAAGAGGGTCGAAGACTGCCAAAGTGCTGAAGGAACCGAATGCGGACATCTAGCCAGGCCCCTACCTATTGCTGGGACTTCGCGAGTTGGGGAAGCTGTTCGACGGAGCCAAGGATGCCGAATCTGGGGAAGGTCCTTCTGGGACCAAATAGATAGGAATTTGTCTTTTCGCTTTATAAAATGTAATAAGGCCAATGACCATTAGTGACTTTTTATTTCCTGTTTATTTAGTGTCAATTTGGGATTCGTCTATTTTTATCAATAAAATGAGGCATTTCGCGTCCTAAGTTCTCCAAATCAATTTATCGCTAGGCTTACCTCGGGCATAAAGAGGTCCCCAAATTAGGACACGATTTACATTCTCGCACTATGTGTTTAAACATTGCAATGTTTTTTATGATCCTCACTAACTTGGTTACCTTTCTGTTTTATTATTCCCCTCCCCCAAAGGTTAGTTCGTGCACTCTGGCAACATCATCCTATTCCATGAGATCCAGGGGCCCTCCACCCAATCCTCCTCTTAGTCCTATCTAAAACAAGAACAAAGGCAAGATGGAAGATTTGAATAACGTCAGAAAGGAGAATTCAACTGAACGGGTAGAGGCCACTAATGGTCATGGTACTTAGGTTCCTAAGGAAAATGTATCCCAACTTGAACAGAAATTGCTAAAACTCCAGGAAGAGCTCGATCAGGTTCGGAATCTGGCAAGCTTGTCATTTTCCCTCAAAACCCCGGATATCACCTTTCCCAATACTCAAAACCCTATACCACCTCAGAACATCCCAAAACAACAGAATCATCCCGCTCCTCACACTATTCCACCAAAGACCTAATGCAACACCTGCCATACCCCAAACAACACCCCATTACTCATCCCAAAACTCCAAAACTCCACAAATGACCACTTCCACACCTACCATAACACCCCTATCTACGTGGAGACCACGCCACACTCCACCCAACCTATCTCAAGCACACCTGAGTCTGATGATAAAGACTTGTTCATCAGGAACCTAGCTAAGGAACTAAGAAATTGACTAGCCGGATTCAAGGCGTTGAAGGAAGTAAGGGAATTGAGGGGCTAAACTATAAAGATATTTGCATACAGCTCGATGTCGAACTGCCCGAGGGGTACAAACCTCCAAAGTTCGAAATGTTTGATGGTACAGGGGATCCAAGGGTCCATTTGAGAACATATTGTGACAAGCTGGTTGGAGTAGGGAAAGATGAGAGAATCCGTATGAAGTTGTTCATGAGGAGCCTGAAAGGAGATGCGTTGTCCTGATACATCAGCCAAGATCCAAAGAAATGGTCAAGCTGGGTAAGCATGGCGTCCGACTTTATGGACAGGTTCAGGTTTAACACAGAGAATGCGCCGGACGTGTTCGATATTCAGAATCTAAAGAAGAAGCCTACAGAAACATTTTGCAAGTATGCTACTCACTAGAGGCCCAAAGCTGTTAAAGTCAGACCAGCCTTAGAGGAGGAACAAACGAACAAATTCTTTGTCTGGGCTCAGGACTCGCAGTATTATGAACGACTAATGATGATCGAGAGCCACAAATTTTCCGACATTATCAAACTGGGTGAAAGGATTGAAGAGGGTATCAAAAGCGGTATAGTTACAAACTTCGAGGCCTTGCAAGCTACAAATAAGGCCTTATAGTCCGGTGGTGTGTCCAAGAAAAGGGACGTAGGAGCCGTGATGGTTGCACAAAGAACCAAATCTCTTATCAAATACCAAACTTACCCAACACCTCCACTCACATACTAGCTTACTCCGAACTACCAAACACCCTCACCCTCTTACCAAGCTCTACCACCACCTTATCAATCGCCTCCCCCTCCCACGTATCAGCCTACTTCACCCAGATATTCCCAACCCGCACATGTCTACCAAACTTACAATGCTCAACCATCCCACTATCAGTCACCTCTCGCCCATCAAAACTTCTCTAGACCCCGACCTAATTTCGATCGCAGACCTCCAAAACAATATACAGCCATTGCCAAACCTATTGACCAGTTGTATAAAAGGCTCAAAGTTGCTGGTTATGTTACCCCTATCCCTGCTGCAACCCCGGAGAACCCTTCTCAGTGGGTTAACCCAAACAAATCCTGTGCATACAACTCCGGTATGAAAGGGCAGACCATCGATGAATGTCGCTCCTTGAAAGACAAGATCCGGACGTTAATTGATAACAAGATTATTGTGGCAAAGGAACCCGCCCCAAACTTCTGCAATAACCCTCTACCAGACCATAAGGGTGGAGGTATTCACATGATTGAAATAGAGGATGATTGGGACCCTGAGGGATCAATCGGGTTGATCGCAAAAGGTGATGACCAAAAGAAGCCAATAGTTACTCTTAATCCAATCATAATCCAGATTCAGCCATCTGGGGACGCTGAGGTAAATATGTTTGTGCCACTTGAGTTTGAAGCAATGTCATCTGCAAAGACACCAACGACAATTGAGGTCAAATTCATGTCTCTGGCAAATGTACCTGCACTGTTTGAAGTTGCAGTTTTACCACCCAAGGAACATGCTCCATTCGGAGTAAGGGTAGCCACGTCGATCCCAGTGGCGATGTCGACCATGACACCATTCCATACAAAGGCTGTACCCTGGGACTATACAGCTGAGGTAAGAAGGAAAGGCAAGGTTAGGTTCGAAGAAACTATTGCAGCACAGGGTATGACAAGAACTGGTAGAGTTTATATCCCAGAACATCTAGCTGAGTCAAGCAAGCAGGCCTCCAACTGGCCACCCATCATTGAGACAGGTCCCGACGATCTTTGGAGGAAGATACATGCCAAGGAATACTCGGTCATCGACCAATTGAACAAAACACCGGCGCAAATCTCCATTCTTGCTTTGCTACAAAATTCCGAGGCACACAAGAACGCTCTGTTGAAGGTGCTGAGTGAAGCATACGTACCAAGCAACATCACTGGCAGAGAAATGGCTAACATGGTAGGACAAGTGTTGGAGAGCCATAAGATCACTTTTCATGAGGATGAGCTGCCACCTAAAGGGTTGGGACACAACAAAGCACTGCACATCACCGTGCAATGTGATGACTATTTTATCACCAGAATCCTGATCGGTTGAGGTTCCAGTATTAACATCTGTCCACTGGTAACACTCAAGAAGTTGGGTAAAAGACTACACGAGATAAAAGATGGAGCTATCAATGTGAAAACTTTCGATGGTTCTCAAAAGTCCACCATTGGTGAGATTGTCCTATGCTTGCAAATGAGACCAACATGGTTCGATGTTGATTTCCAGGTGATAGACGTGCCAGCATCTTACAACCTGCTGTTGGGGCGGCCATAGATTCATACTGCTGGGGCCGTAGCATCAACACTGCATCAGACAATGAAATTTGAATGGAACCACCAAAAGATGATCATTTATGGTGATGGTAGCAACCCTATATACAGTCGCCAGACCATTCCGTCAACCGAAGGAAGAAGGAAGCTAGGTGGAGAAACTTACCACCACATAAACGGGTAAATACTGTTGACAAAGATAAATGGTGGGATAACAAGATCGAGAGTATACTGAATTGGAGTGGGTACGAACCTGGCAAGGGGCTCGGCAAGAACCTTCAAGGAATCTCTAAGCCCATAAAGCTCAAGAAGCATGGCACTACTTTCGGTCTGGGATATGAGTACACCTGGGAAGAATTCAACAACTGGTCACCGCCATGGCGCGGTTCTTACTATCCATTGGAGCAACCAATATCGTATCTGGAGCAGACTTTCCAATAGGTCGACATTGTTTATGGGTCAGAAGAAGAAGAAGCGCTTGCGGCAGTGAAGAACTTGTTCCTAGAAGACAATGACATGGACTGTTGTGTTGTTCTCGAGGAGGAGGGGGAGGAAGGCCCTTCCATACAGACTGTGAGCAGAGGGGCACGCCTCAATAACTGGACCATCAGGACAACCAGAGCTCGACGAGCCTCGGGGTAGCAAGTCTAAAACAAGCATCATGCACTGCTTTTATTTACTAAATGATTTTCTTTTTGCATTTTTATTCCTACAATAAGATCTCCAATGTTCAAAACAGTTATGCAATTTATCAAAGCATTTCGGCTTTTCTTATGAATCAACACTCATTATTATTTTTCTCTCTTTACTTTGCTTATACAACATTACTATTACTTATCTTGATGAACCAATGACTGTGACATGCAATGAGACAACACAATAAACGAACATTGATTCAGAGGAGGATGACATACCAGATGAGATCGTCAAAGAAGTTGAGAACTTTGAGAACAGACCTAAGTCCAACCTGGATGAGATAAGAAATTATTAACCTGGGAGATGCAGAAAACGTCAAAGAAACACGAATCAACGTTCATTTATTGCCATCAGAAAAGAAGGAATATACAGAATTTCTAAGGGAATATGAAGACATATTCACCCGGTCGTATGATGACATGACTGGTCTGAGTACATCTATTGTGGCTCACGAATTGGCAACCGATCCAACATGTCCGTTGGTAAAGCAAAAGCTCAGAAAGTTCAAGCTTAATATGAGTTTGAAAATCAAGGAAGAAGTCACTAAGCAAGTCAAAGCTAAGGTTCTCAGGATAGTAGAATACCCGACATGGTTATCCAACATCGCACCGGTACCAAAGAAAGATGGGAAGGTCTGAGTCTGTGTCGACTACCGGGATCTCAACCGGGCCTGTCCGAAAGATGACTTCCCTTTGCCAAACATACACATCCTGATTGACAATTGCGCCAAGCATGAGTTGCAGTAATTTGTATATTGTTTCGCTGGTTATCATCAGATCTAAATGGATGAAGAAGATTCTGAGAATACGGCTTTCATTATGCCGTAGGGAATGTACTGTTACAAGATGATGTCGTTCGGCCTAAAGAATGCAGGGGCCACCTACATGAGGGCCATGACTACCATTTTTCATGATATGATACACAAGGAGATTGAGGTATATGTAGATGATATCATCATCAAGTCCTAGAAGGCCACTGATCACATGGAAGATTTGAGGAAGTTCTTCAATAGATTGCGAAGGTACAACCTGAAACTGAATCTCGCGAAGTGCGCATTTGGGGTTCCTGCTGGAAAATTGCTTGGGTTTATTGTGAGTCACCGAGGAATAGAACTGGATCCATCAAAAGTCAAAGTCATTCAAGAACTACCACCACCAAGGAACAAGAAGGATGTTATGAGTTTCTTGGGAAGACTTAACTACATCAGCCGGTTCATAGCACAGTCCACAGTTATCTGTGAGCCAATCTTTAAGATGTTGAAGAAGGACGCCGCCACCAAGTGGACCAATGACTGCCAAAAAGCCTTTGACAGAATCAAGGAGTACTTGTCAACACCACTAGTCTTGGTCCCGCCCTAGCCAGGTAGACCCTTATTACTCTACCTTGCAGTATTGGATGGAGCTTTTGGTTGCATTCTGGGACAACATGATGAAATGGGGAGGAAAGAGCAGGCCATTTATTATCTCAGTAAGAAGTTCACCCCATACGAGGCCCGGTATTCTCTGTTAGAGCACACCTGTTGTGCTTTGACTTGGGTAGCTCAGAAGCTGAGGCACTATTTCTGTGCTTATACCACATATCTCATATCAAGGATGGATCTTTTGAAGTACTTCTTTCAGAAGCCCATGCCCACTGGCAAGCTAGCCAAGTGGCAGATCCTATTGAGTGAATTCAACATTGTCTACGTAGCTCAGAAAGCAATCAAAGGACAAGCACTAGCAGATCACCCTGCTGAAAATCCCGTGGACGGAGAATACGAACCCCTGAAAACGTATTTTCCTGACGAAGAGGTATCATTCATAGGAGAAGACATTGCAGAATCCTTTGACGGTTGGAGAATGTTTTTCAATGGAGCAGCAAATTTCAAAGGAGTTGGCATAGGAGCAGTCCTAGTATCAGAAACCGGTCAGCATTATCCGGTGTCTGCCAAACTCAAGTTCCCGTGCACCAACAACATGGCTGAATATGAAGCTTGCATCTTAGGGTTCAAAATGGCCATTGACATGAACATTCAGGAGTTGCTAGTAATTGGAGATTCAGACCTGCTTCTACATCAGGTGCGAGAAGAATGGGCAACCAAGAACTCCAAGATACTCCCGTATCTGCACCATGTACAGGAATTAAGAAAGAGATTCACGAAGACGGAGTTACAACATGTTCCCGGAGTCCAAAATGAGATCGCCGATGCATTGGCTACCCTGTCATCTATGATATAGCATCCAGACAAGAATTTCATTGATCCCATTCCAATGAAAATCCAGGATCAGCCAGCTTATTGTGCCTATATTGAAGAAGAAGCAGACAGAAAGCCTCGGTTTCATGACATCAAGAAGTATTTGGAAAAAGGAGAGTACCTAGAACTCGCAAATCCTGCTCAGAAACGCACACTTCAGAGGTTGTCCAGCAATTTCTTTCACAGCGGAGGGATCCTATATGGGAGGACTCTTGATTTGGGATTATTAATGTGTGTCGACGCAAAGAAAGCATCCGAGCTACTAGAGGAAATTCACGATGGGACCTGTGGTTTACATATGAACGGTTTTGTCTTAGCAAAGAAGATACTCCGAGCTGGTTACTTTTGGATGACTATGGAGACAGACTGCATCCAGTATATCCGGAAATGTCACCGCTGTCAGATACATGCAAACATGATAAAGGTACCTCCAAATGAGCTTAATGCAACAAGCTCACCTTGGCCGTTCGCCGCTTGGGGAATGGATGTTATTGGACCAATCGAGCCTACCGCTTCCAACGGGCACAGGTTTATCCTAGTAGCAATCGATTATTTCACCAAATGGGTCAAAGCAGCTTCTTACAGAGCAGTAACTAAGAAAGTCGTGGCAGACTTTTGTCCGCGATCGCATTGTTTGTCGATTCGGGGTGCCAGAGTCGATCATTACTGATAATGGCTCCAACCTCAACAGTGACTTGATGAAAGCTATGTGTGAAACTTCAAGATCAAACATAAGAATTCCACAGCCTATAGGTCGCAGATAAATAGAGTTGTAGAGGCCGCCAACAAGAATATCAAGAAGATATTGAGAAAAATGATAGAGAAGCATAAACAGTGGCACGAGAAGTTATCATTGCTTTATTGGGGTACCGCACCACAATCCGCACATCAACCGGGGTAGCCCCCTATATGCTGGTTTATGGTACAGAGGCGGTCATTCCCTACCGAGGTAGAAATTCCTTCCCTAAGGATCATGCAAGAAACTGAGCTCGACGACGCAGAATGGGTAAAAAGTCGTTATGAGCAACTAGCCCTTACAGACGGAAAGAGAATGAATGCAGTTTGCCATGGTCAACTCTATCAGAATAGAATGTCCAGAGCCTTCAACAAAAGAGTCAAGCCAAGACAGTTCACACCGGGGCAACTGGTGTTAAAGAAAATTTTTCCGCATCAGGATGAAGCCAAAGAGAAATTCTCTCCCAACTGGAAGGGTCCATACATGGTTCACAGGGTTCTGACAGGAGGAGCCCTCACACTAGCAGAAATGGACGGAGAAGTCTGGCCAAAGCCAATTAATTCAGATGTAGTCAAGTGTTACTATGTATAATTTCCATGCTTCTCTTATATGATGTAATTTGAATTACGCTTGACCTGATTCTTGTTTAAGAGGGGATACGTAGGCAGCCATATGGGCTCGGTCACAATTTAATAAAATTTTCATTTCCCCAGCAATTGGAAACTGGGGCAGAATTTTGAGGAGGACCCTCAAAATTCCGTAGCAAGAGAGGTTGCAATGTCCTGAACCACGTCGTATTCGTCGGTTCATCTAAAAGCTATTCTTAATTATATAATTATGTCATATATTTACTAAATCATGCATGGTTATTACTGAAATTGCCTTGTTTAGCAACGCTACCCCAATGATACATACAGTATCACTAGATCAAAGCCGAGCAAGTCAAGCAGAGCCAGCAGGGATACGAACTAACATCCCCCCTTTACAAAACTCACGATTTTTCTTTGGATGCAGGCACTTGGATGGCGAAATCATCAAACATACTATATACTCACGAGACGAACATTGTTCAGGAATACAACTCTCAGAACTGTTGCACTTACCAACATCAGCTATCCACACACCAGTGACATTCTGTGTGTCACAATGTCC
This sequence comes from Nicotiana tabacum, assembly GCF_000715075.1. Classification (NCBI taxonomy): domain Eukaryota; kingdom Viridiplantae; phylum Streptophyta; class Magnoliopsida; order Solanales; family Solanaceae; genus Nicotiana; species Nicotiana tabacum. The sequence continues at coordinate 15,110,843 of NC_134100.1, forward strand.
CCAGCAGTCACAATATCACAATCTGCTATCAGCTAAGAAAGCTCTATTACCATTTGCCATTTTATTTCATTACATAAAGCTACCATTCTACCTTCCGAGACTAAACGATGTCTCCATCTGCATTTTCGCATGGCATAAGGCTACTATTCTGCCTTCCGAGGTTAAGCTCTACCTCCATCTGCATCCGCATGGCTGAATGATTGCCTCATACTACATCTGCATGGCTGAAAGATCGCCATATACTGCATCCGCATGGCTAAAAGATCGCCACATACTGCATTCGCATGGCTAAAAGATTGCCACATACTGCATCTCATGGGCTAAAAGATCGCCACATACTGCATCTCATGGGCTGAAAGATCGCCAAATTATCCAAAGGCGTCATCACTCAGAGGCATAATTTTCATAGCCCGAGAACACCATGTCATGGCCTGAGGATCCCCTTTTAATCTTTTGCATATCATTATTCAAAGATATGATGGATCGAAGGCACCATCCTCATAGTCCGAGAGCATCATTTCATGGCTTGCGAATCCTTTATTGTACGCTTCATGGCCCGAGACGTCATGGTCTAAGGACGTCATCCTAACCGTCCAAGGACAACATTCATGGTCCGACGGGAATTTGCATCATGTTTAAATTCATGCACGGTGTACGCTTGTATTGTTTCCAATTGCAGATACACCGGCGAGCAATGGCCATCCCGGCAGGAGCAAGCCCGCTCCAATTCCCACAGCCATATCAAACCTTAACCATTCCCACAAGCCGTCCACTCACCCCGTCCTGGATATTGCGTCCGTTCCTGAAGAGTCTCCATCGGCATACTCCGCCGACGGATCTGAAACTACATATGGCCTAATTCCTATAAGACCAGGGATATGTAGGCAGCTCAAAAGCCAGAGTGCGGCCTATCTTCTTCGAACCATTCCGTTCGGTCAAAATTGGCCATTATATCTTTACCCGACAACTCTTTCATCCTTCCCGGGTAAAGAGGGGCAGCTGTTGATATCTAATTTTTCCCTATATATATTTTAATATGCAAAATACCTTCAAAATAGCATATGTATGCATATATAAGTATTTCCAAATGTTTTATTATTTCTCCTTAATTTTTATTTCCCTATTTTATCCATAACAAACCAATAATTATCTCTAAAATTATCGTTTTTGGTGATTCATTTATTGTACTTTTACAGTTATGCTAAAATATAGCTAAGGAAATTTTTTCATATTTTTACAAAATTATTTAGTATTTTTAGAGGCTAAATTATATAATTGCAATATTAGCCTCCTTTAGAATTTAATTGCGTTTATGTTCATGAAAATTAAGTCCAGTATTTTTTAAATTGATAATTATATGTCATAAATTATTTTAGTACATTTAATTTATTTCTATAAATTAATTTGCTATTTTTATAAAGTAAATAGGGAAAATGACTATTTAGAATCTAGCCAGATTTCATTACAATTATAGCCCAAATTGACCCCAATTTGAACCCAATTTCCCCTGGCCCAATTCCTTTTAAATCCGACCCTTTACCTGTTTAAATTACCCAACCCAGACTCCCCACCTAACCCCTTTAATCCCAACCGTTGGTCGTTTAGATCAACGGGTCCCATTACCCCTTTCCTTTTTTAACCCAAATGACCCCTTCACCCTACCTCATTTCTCACCAACCGCCGCCTCTGAATCCCTCTTCTCTCTCTACTCTCTCTGAAACTCCAACAAACCCTAGCCGCTGCCATCAAGCTACACCCTAATCCACCCTAACACCTACCTGATCCATGGCCTTCCGTGGTCATGAGGCTTGTACCTGCCTTCCATGGCTTTTATATGTTTGGTTCTATGGTTTCACGACCAGACTTCCAAGGAGTTTGGTCCAGTCCTTGCTCGACTAGTGTTCATGGCCTTTCTCCGACCATCCACGACCTTTTCCGACCATTCATGGCCTTTCGAGGCGGGTCCTTGACCTTTTCTGGTTAGATTGTTAACTTTTGAGATCTTTCTCGTTTCTTTTGGGTTTTCTAAAATCCTAATCTCTAAGATATTTCGATTTCTTTTAGATCTACCATAGATCTATGCTTACCATAAAATTTTATGCATTTTTATCGAAGGTTCTTTAACTTTGCTTTCAAAACGACTCTTTATCTTTTCCGATTAGGGTTTTTCTTTTAAGTTATTTCAAAAATCTCTTCTCTGATTTTAACGTGTTTCTGATCTTGCTATGTTTTGCTCATGTTGTTCTTCTATCTGAGTTAGTATGTTTAAGAACCTAATTTCTTTTGGGCCTCAGTCGAGTTTTGAAGCTGTTTGTTAAATGTGTACATGTTTGTTTAAGTTCTTGCTTGACTCATCCGTTCACCATCTTTTGAACTCGTTTGTTGTTGAAAACCCTAGGTTTTTTGGGTCTGAAATTGTTGTATGAACACTCGACTCGATTGAAAGTTCTTGTTTCAGACTCTCTTTTCTCTATGTGACATCTGATTTTTACTATCTTTCTACCTCAACTTTTATCGAAAACCCTAACCTCTCAAAGGGTTTCCTCACCTGCTACTATGAAACCTTTGAATGTTTCTGATAATCTATTTTCTTTCCTGTTGATTCAATGTGACTTGAACTACTTGATTACTATGCTTCAAATGTTTGCTTTACTACTGAACCCTAGCTTATTTCTGTCACTACTGCATGTTTGTGATTATCTCTTTTGCCAATATGTTTGGCCTCGCATGTCTGATGACCCAGTTCACTTTATTTATATGCTGAAGCCTTTTCTTTGATTGATCTTGGTCTTGTGACTGATTTTTAAAGTTTCCCTTTTATGAACCCTGATTTCACTCGTCCGTTTAAAATTGATTGATTCTTTTCCCTTTACTGTAACATTTACCTTGCTGAATCTATTTCCAGAATAAGCATATTTCTATACTTAGACTCGATTGCTTACTTAATATTTTTACTACTCCTTTTACGGCAATAACCAGTCTGTCTCTAAACTGATTTCTTTCCTTATTTGAATCTGTTACTACCCGTTAAACAGTGATTCCTTAATTAAAAGGGAATCACTTGGTTAATTGATTCTAACTTGTGATTGTTTCCATATTTGTGGTAGAACTTTACTTATTACCTTATTCCTCACCTGTTTTCAAAAGCTATAAATACCCTGCACTTTCATTTCTTTCAAACACACGAAACACTTGAGTTCAAAACACACACTTCACTCAAAACTCTCTCTTTTTTCTCTGTTACTACTTGTGTTGCTGTCTTACCTAGCCGGATGAAAGCCAAGGCTAGGCTGTGGGAAATTTGCTTACTTTTCTTTCTGCATTTGCTTCTTTACTGGTATGTTCTCACTAATTTTCCAGCATCAACAACAACATGTTTCTTTACTATTTCCTTCACCCTTACTTGTTTCCTGCTTATGTTTAGTCAAGTTACATTACCAAGCATGCTGTAATCTACCCCTTTCCCTTCTGAATTAATGTTTTTCCTTATGTATGAACTCCGTCAGTCACTTACTATGACTTATGAATCCCAAACCCCCATGTCCCCTATGTGTTTGTATTCTTTGGTAGGTTTGAGAGCATGTCAGCATTAGACATTGCTGTGCATGACCCAAACCTAACCCTCCCCGGGGTCATATGTTTCATATCCCCTCTATGTATTGTATTCTCTCGCTGGTTTATGGGCATGCCAGCACCATCTATTGTTGTGCATGTCCAAAATCTGACCCCCTCCTAGGGTCATATGCTCCCTGTAATGAATTCCCAAAACCCTGACCCCTTGTATAAAAATGCCGATTCTGTGTAGTGTTAGCTTCACTACTACTGTTTCAAGTTACCCTTACCCCTTACTATTTTCAACTCAGTTTGAAATCTCTATTTCTGCACTTCCACTATACTCTTAGACTTAGGTTTTTCCCCTCTTGTGTGAGCCTTGCCTTGGGACCCATGAGCTCCCTCTGAACTTGGACACATAAGGGCTGGCCCTTCCACACTGCACTCATCTCTATCTGGTTATGCAAACTTGGGTGTAAGCAGTGCCCAGGGTCCCTTGAGACCCTTAGGGAACTTTGACACACTCAAGTCTGAGAAAGGCTTGGGAACAAATGGCATTTGAGGTGGTTTATTCCATAACTCAGAGAGGAAGTCAAGAATCAGGCTTCCTCTGGTTGTAACTCTTCTTTTACACTTTTCTGATGTAATTCATTACTCAGTTTGTAATAATGTGTAATGAACATTGGGGTTGGCTAGTGAAAAGAGCTGGGTAATTGTGCATGCTTAAGGGTAGATATCATGCCTATATGATCTATTATTTTAAATTCTGCATGTTTAACTCTGCATTTAGATATCATGTCTATAAGATCTGTTGTTTTAAATTCTGCACGTTTAACTCTGCATTTAGATATCATGCCTATAAGATCTGTTTTCTTTAAAATTTTGCATGTTCTACATCTAGAGAATATGCTTATAGGACCTGTTTTTTGCATGTTTAACTCTGCATTTAGAGAACCTGTCTATAAGACTAGTTTAAATTCTGCATGTCTAACTCTACATTTTGATAACATGCCTATAGGGTTTGTCTTCAATTCTGCATGTTTATTACCACACTTAGACACCATGTTCTTAGGATCTATATGGTTACAATCTGACATTATTAAAATCAGTATCTTTATAGAAATCATGTCTATAGGAATTTCAAGTAAATACTGCCTCTTTCATTTCACTTTCGACTAGATATAATGTCTATAGGAATTAAAATTAGCAATAATAGATATCCTGCCTACAGGATCTGAAACCAGTCTAGTTTAAAATCAGCCTAACTCGTATTGTTCTGAATTAATTTTAAACAACCTTACTCCTTTATTTAACGCGATTTAAAAAGCATGTCTATAGGATCTCAAGTCGTTTGTTTTAGAGTTGTTACTGCTTTGCCACATTCTGAATCAGTGATAGGTATCATGTTTATAGGATCTCACCCAAACACTTAGGCAAGCCTTAGGTGATAATAACAAATAAAATCTGAATCCGCTTGTGTTAATCGGTAATTGCTACAACCAGCAGGCAGACCTAATTCAGACTTCTCATCTGAGTTATGTAATAAACTGGTCTGCCTCAACAATTAAAATTATCCTTGCCTTAGTATTTTAAATTCATACCCTTACTGTGTTTAAGTCATGCTATTTATATGCTTTGTTTGAGGAGGTATACATGAGCCTTTTAGTTGTTTACATGTTTCCCTTAATATGTAGTCCTATGTATTTTTGTATGTCGCCTTAGCTTTTTTATCTTTTGAAACGTAAAAGTCAGCCTAATATCCCTCCCCTTTAGGAATAGTAGTCCTAAGTTCCTCCGGGACTAATAGGAGTGGGACGGGTAATAGCATGCAATAGTGGTCGAGACCAATCCACGCTTTAATACCTCGACGGGGTGGGAAGGGTAGATATGGATATGATGGCCAATGCGTTAATACCACGTGTATCCTCTCTTCTGAGGAGTATCATACTGGGTATCGCATTGATGTGATCTATATTATATAAACCTAGGACCTCCCCTCCCTTCTCCTTTCCTTTTATATTCCCAAGTATCTGTAAAAATATGACTCCTTTTTCCAAAGTTTGCCTTTAATTGTTCTTTCAAACTCTTACGTTTTTAAACCTAAATCCCCTACTATTTGAGCCTATACTTGTCTATTTACTAATTGTACAAATTCACAAAACTATCTGGCCGGGAACCACACTAGTGGATCCTGAGGGGTGCCTAACACCTTCCCCTTAGGATAATTTCAAGCCCTTACCCTATCTCTAGTTATCAAGCAAACTTAGAAATGAACCCTATAGGTGTCCTAATGCACCTTAAATCATTAGGTGGCGACTCTTCAAATGCAAAACTCAGTTCCCAAAAGGAATGAGTTGTCTTATACCCAAGATGTCATAAACCCGATTCTCCGATGCAAAGATGAAAAAAGGGGGCACGACAGTAGTGATCCTTGCATTGACATTCTGATCCCCTAATCGTTTACCTTTGGATTTTGCAGGAGCTGCTACTGCAGATGCATAATCGACCTTCTGATGAATTTCTTTCTCATAGTTGGTCGCCATCATAGTAGGGGCAGTGGACATTATTTGACGCGCCGGTTGGGTGCCCGTCGGCGTGCCCATTAGACGGGTCATGGCACCACTTTCCCCAGAAAGGGAAAATTTATTTACTGTTGGGGGAAGTAACGTTTATTGTACGGAGAGCTTTTTATTTTTTCAGTGAAAGATTTTTTTTTTTTTTGGCGTACGCACTTCTTCAATCAGATTATTGCTTCTAATAAAATGATTTAATTGACAAAAAGTGATACATTAGCTGTAAAGCAAATGTCATGACTGAACTTTTATTAACTAGAATTTAAAATAAAGAATTACAAGAAAATATACTTGGCTTCACACCATAATAAAAAATGGCCCATATTTTTAAGTTTTATCCGCCATAGCCTATATTGTATATATTTTGAAAGCACTAGAAAATTCAAATTATGTTTTCTTACAATCATTACTTCTAAAAGCTATGGAGTTAAATCTATGTTCTTACAAACATTGCTTTTACTCTCTTTTCTTCTCACAACTTCTACATATGTTTCAAGGAGTTATCCGCCATTACTGCTTCTCCCCTGTGTCACCTGGTTACAATGTAAGAAATCTGAAGATTCAGCATTCCACCATTGAAGGCCATTCAAAGCTTGGATTTCAAAAATAATTTTTTTTGAGTTTGCTAGTTGTTTGGATTGGGTGTTATTCCAATTGATTGAAAATATCAAAAGGAGTTTATTTAAATTTAAAGTGATTTGGAGTAGATTTGAGTTAAATTTCAGAAAAAAACAATGAAGAAGTCGAGTCAGTTTTTTGTATAATTATGTATAATCTTGTATAATAGTGTATATGAGTGCATAAACACATCTTATACACTATTATACACTTTTATACACCTTTATACAAGCGTCTGTAGAAGAACTTCTTCCACGATTTTCAGTTGCAATTCTTGTTCAAAATCAGTCCAAATCTCTATTAAATGACTTCAAATTTTATATACAACCTCCTTGTACTGTTTCTAACAATTCTAGATAATACCCACTCCAAATTTCTCACAAAATCAAATTCGAAATCTAAACCCATATATTTAAGCTTGTTAAAAATCTGTTTTTTCACCATCCAAATGGATTTGGTTTGTTGAACTAATATTTGGGTTACAGTTATTGATTCAAAAATTAACTTAAAAGCTTGAGCAATCGTTTTTAAAAATTAAATAGTAATTTAAAGAACCTATTAGAGTTGGATATTGAATCTTAGCCTATTATTTTTGGGCTAGTTGGTTGTAAATTAAAATATGGGCTATAAAATGGAAAAGTAGGAATCTGAGTTGTTCTTATGTGAAATTTTTCCAATTTAAAACTAGAGGCATAGTATGAATAAAAAAATATTGTTTATAATTTGTGTTTTATAGTTGCATTTTCTTGCATAACAAATCAAATATTTTGTTGTTTGTGTTCGTGGACTTTTTTTATAGGGAAAATGACATTGCATAGCCGCTCTCAAAATAATAGCCGAAAAAATATATACTTTTGTGTGTGTGTGTGTATATATATATATATATATATATATATGAAAAAATATACAAATTTTATATACTTCTACGGCTATCGAATATAAATAATTTCGACCGCAAGCTAAAAGTGATCTTTATCTTCTTCTTTTTTTTACTTTGACTACTCTCGTCCAAGAGTTCACTTGCTAGAGGATGAACATTATTATCCGGGTAATTTGTGTAAGTAACCTATGAAACAGGGCAAAATAAATGTTAAAACTGGTGTAATTAACCGCTTAAACTACATTAATTAATAATCTAAACACTGAATTTAACGTAAATGCTCGCAAAACCCATGTTGGATCTTTTTTAAAAAAAAGTAAAAAGTTAATCAGCATCTAATCGTTAACTGTTCAAGAAAGAAGCGAAAGACATCAAAAATTACTTAAAACTTCAACAAATATGAAACTTGAATCCATAATCTAAAAGTGATGATAAAAAATTTAAGGGGAACTCATTAAGTTTAATTTCTGGATCCATATTCTCATTGAAATTAAAAGTACATCTCGAGGCAGATTAATCTCGCAGTATCTGGTTCTCAAAAGTTGAACCCATAAAGCTTAAATATTGGATCCGCATATCTAACAACATGGATGGTGGTGAAGGTCCTATTGTATTTCTTTTTAAAATTGTGCTTTACTTGAACCGATGATCTATCGAAACAGCCTATTTACCTTTGCACGGTAGAGTAAGACTGCGTAAACACTACTCTCTTCATACCCTATTTGTAGGATTACACTGGATTTGTTGTTGTATACGTTGATCTTCGTAAAATCTTCTAATAAATTCCTCTGCTCTTTGCTCCAAACTTTGCCTCTCCTCAAATGTAGCTTCTTCATCTTCACTATAATCTGATATAGAAATCTCATCATAATTATCAACTCTTTTATAATTCCACAATTCTTCGCCATGCAAAATATTTCTCCTTTTCTGAATCTTTTCTCTTTCGTAGCCATGATAATGACAACTACATTCATAAATACTTAACACTGAGGAATAAGTAGAAGGCATAGATTGAGTTCTTGTTATACTTTTGGAGGGATTATTTGAGGGACTAAAAACACGAGAGATTTGTTTGATTATTTTGAACAATTTGAGGGAATTGTTTCTTTGCTTATAATTAGGGTTTCTAGAACCCTTTGTTTTGCAAAAAGTGGAAGACATTGTTTAGGCACACAAGATCAAGAATTGTGTAACGCATTTTTAATAGTAACTCTCTATATGTAGTTGAATGAGAAATTAGGGTTTAACGTTATTATAAGGAAAATGGTATACTTTGTATCTTGTTATATATTTCGGTAAATCTTGAAGTTCCATTAGTAACATTTACTTTCCTTATAAATGCACGTCTTTGTGTAGTTAAAATAATTTAGATTTTAATTATATACACTATGTGATCAATGTAATTTGACATATTATTTTATCAGGTTAGTTACCATTTTTATTAGATTATGAATTAAAGCGTATTATAAAGATTTACTTATAATTACCTTATAAGTGAACTGATTGTGTATATATTGTGAGTGCGTAGAACTTAAAATTCAAATATCTTTAGCGAGGTAATTAAAGATTATACATATAATATGTAATGAAAGGCTATTCTTCTTGGTTATGTTTATTACTTTCTTTAGAGGAAACATATAAAAGAAAACTACGTAACCACCATATAATCATTATTGTCGTGCAATTAATGGATCTAAATATTAAGTACTAGTTGGTTTGACTTTGACAGCTTACAAGTCTTACTAAATTTTCAATTTTAAGCATTTGATATTTATACAAGGCGAAATACATAGTTTACCCGTCCAACTTACACTCAAATCTATGTTACACACATGTTGATCACGAGTATAACTTTACACACCAAACCTTTCAAATGTGTATCAGTTACACACTACTTTTGACTAGCCTCTGGGACGTGTGAAACACGATCAATGCGGCGCGTGAAAAGTTATTTTCTACCTCACCTGACAAATTACAACGGCTAATTACTGGAATTGGGCCCATTTTCTTAACCCTAACGCCCAATTCTTCATCTCCTTCTTATTAAAAGCAACCATTTTCATCTTCCTCGTATTAAAAGGAGGCAAACCAATTTCAAAAAAATCCAACCCCCATCTTTACCTTCCACATCTAATATTTTGAAGCTGGTTATATTTGTTCAATTAAAGTGCAATACATTATTATTCTTCTATCAATTCTCGTATTAGGGTTCATATTAAATGGAGAATTTGTGTCCATTTTGTCGATGTGGAGATGCTGGTGAACTAGTAATTTCATGGAGCACAGACAATCCTAGTCGTCGATTCTACGGTTGTAAAAATTACGAGGTAACCTTAGATTGTTATAATCGTTATTTCAAGATTTTATAAGCTTCATCTCAAATTGTTTATGGATTTGCAGAAAGATAAGAAAACTGGCTGTAAGTATTTCACATGGTTTGACCCCCCCCCCCCCCCGACTCATGAACACTTGAAGCCGGTGATTTTGGGTCTGCTTAAGAAGAAGAATCAGCTTGAAGGGCATTTGCAGGAATCCAGAAAACAGAGGAACTGGAGGAGATTTTTTTCTCTGATTTTAGGATTAATCTTCATTAAGGCCATTGTATTTGGTAGTTCTCAACACTGCTATATAGTGTAATGATATTCCCATGTATTTGTTCTTCAAGTATTTGGCTCATTGAAGTTGTTGTCTATGAGGGTCACCCCCTATTTTATTAGAGATGTATTCAAGCTCTTGTGTTATATTCCTATTTAGGTAATTGAAGATTGTTAGTCTTGTCTTGTGTTATGTTCTTATTTAGCTTTGGTAACCAAACATGGCTAATGCAGATTTTGTATAACCAAAGGAAAACAATATAAAAAGAAGACCTAAATATACTCATTCCACAAAATAGGTGTTCATTAGTAGACACCAAAACTGATTAGCAACACTTTACAAAATATAGCACTTGGTTGACCATAGCAACACTTTACAAAACATAGCACTTTACTTGGTTGTCCATAGCAACACTTTACAAAACATAACATATTGTTATCCATAGCAATACTTAACAAAACATAAAGCTTAAGCAACAACCAAAGTCTTCATTTCTTTTTCTGCTTCTTTGTTGGTTGAGATGATGAACTAGCTTGACTAAGATTGTGTTGTGATGATGCATTTCTTTGAAGTTGTGTTTGGCTTATGGCTTTTTTGCCCATCCACCTCAATCCGGCACTTCTTGGTTGGTAAGCACATTCCTCTGTTGAAATTGTAGATCTCTTAGTCTTAGTTTCGGTGCTAATGACCCTTGTATTTTGTCCTCCACTCTGCCAAAGTAAAGTATACTTAGTTACAATATTACAATCAATAGAAGAAAGATACACTAATTATACCTTTAGTTAGTTCACTTACAGTAAAAGAAGTGAACCCATTCCTTGCTTGAAACAACCCAAAACCACTGCCTCTACCTCTTTCAACCCTCTACCTGCTGCAGAAACACCTCTGCCTCTTGCTGATTGTGAACTAGATGTTGTAGTAGTACTAGTTCCTCCTGCTCTTCCTCTACCATTTCCAGTAGTAGCATTTCCAGCAGTGGCATTTCCAGCAGTGGCATTTCCAGAAGCAGCATTTCCAACAGTAGCATTTCCCGCAGCAGCATTTCCAGCAGAAGATTTTTTACTGGGGCATCCCCTCTTGTTGTGTCCACACACACTACAAAGGGAACAAGTCATCTCCATACCTCTCTTTGAAAGCTTCCCAGATTTTGGATGTTCAGTTTCTTCTCTTTTCCTATTTTTTTTGGTCTACCAGGCATGTTTCTAATAGGGGGAGGTTCAATAGGGGGTGGCCTGAAGATGGCCATTGTTTCATACATGGCATAGGCTGGATAAAGGTTGAATAAGCCTTCAAGTAAGTGGACTTACGATACCAATGTACAATGTGGTGAATAGGTTCCATGTCCTTGAAATGCATGCTAGCAATTGCATGACAACAAGGGATACCCTTTAACTGCCAGGCTTTGCAACTACAGGTCATATTCACTAAGGATACCACATGCTTGTATTTAGGATCTTCAATCTCATAGCCTGTTTCACCATTCCATCTTGGAGTACACTTATAGACTTAGATAAATTATCCTGGTAAATCTTCATTGCTATTGGGGAGATATCACATATCCATGTCTCACAGAACTCTCTCATCTTACCTATCCTAATCATCAGCTTAATTCTGATTTCCTTTAACATTGTGATGATTATCTTGTGTCTTTCAGCCAAAATCCAGGAATTGAAAGTCTCACACATATTGTTGTCAATTACATCACACTTCCTATCACAATTGAAATAAGCTCTACACTAGGTTTCTTTTCTATAATGGAGTAAACTTTCACATATGCCATCCCCAAGCTTGTCTAACATATCAAGTTGGTCATTCAATTCTGCAATACTAGAAGCCCTTGCATATCTCCAGAAAGTATTTTTCCTCTCCAATCCTCTCTACTCTTTTGACCAATTTGCAAGGATGTGCCTAGCACACATCCTGTATTCACACTTAGGCAACAAGTCTCTTACGAAATTAATTAAACCCTATAGCATTCACTCAAACAGAACAATATTTACTTTCCAGAGAATAATAAAAATAGAACAAGTCTCTTTCAGAACAATAAAAATAGAACAACTGAACAATAGTTAATGAAGGAGAACATAAATTGAAGGAAAATAGTTACCTTCTGCATATCATACATCATTGTAAGGTCTCTTCCATCTTCTAAGACCAAATCTTCACTCAAACGTTTCAGAAACCAAGTCCAGTTGAATGTGTTCTCCACATCTACAACTGCCTATGCAATTGTAAACATCTGATTGTTTCCATCTTTGGAGACAACTACAAGAAGTTGTCCCTTGCAAACTCCTTTTAAAAACATCCATCAAGGCCAATAATTCTTCTACATCCTTCCAGCCAGCCCCTTTTCATGGCATGTAAACAAACATAGATTTTAGAGAATACCAGTTTTTCATCACCTTGATCTTCTGCTTTCACTACACATGTACTCCCAGGATTGGTCTGCAAATTCACATCTCTATAGTCATAGAGTCTTTTGAACTCTTGATGCACATCACCAATGATTTCTTTCAATATATTAGTTCTAGCCCTATGGGCAGTTGATCTCCATACATAGAGGTCCAGTTCTTGCTTTATCAATTTTCTCAACTCTCAAACCTTCATACCTGGTTGTGAAATAATTCTGCTCTTGTATTTTTTTGCAAGATATCTTGAATTACACAACTTGTTCTTGTTGGTTGTATAACACTTGTGCACTGGATTATATCTTTTCACCTTAAAATTATTGGAACTACCATCTTTACTAGCTGCTAGAAGCCATCCACATTTAGGTACCATACATTTAACCCTCACCCTATGTGGCTCACTTCTCAATCTGCACCCTTTTTTGAATTGCATATTTGGTGACTGCTTTCCTAAACTGATCAACACTTTCAAATATCAATCCTAACTCCCAAGTGATTTTCTTGGCAGTAGGATCAAAGATCAATCTCTTTTTTTTCTTTTTTTCCCTCCATTTTCTTCTTATGTTCTTCACCATCTTCACCTTCCATATCTGATGCAAAGCTTTCAGCATCTGAAGAACCAAAATATGGCTCATCAGTCCCAACTAGACCTTCATACCTATTTTGCTTACTACCTGTATGCAGCTCATCAAACCCAATGTCTACACCTGCTTTATCTATGTTTATATCACCCCTACCTTTAGGCTTTTCACTTCTTTTTCTCCTACTTCTCTTCACCTTCTCTCTAGCTTCACCCAACTCCTCATGGATATCAGATTGGAGGTCATTTTCATCAGGAACATTTAAGTGAACATCATCAGAACTATCAGAAGTCCAGTCTATGTCTACTTCTCCTTCATTCCCAGCATCATCAGAAGTAGAAGAGTTGTAAGCAGCATCATCAGAAGCATTTCCATCATCAGAAGCATTTCCATCAGAAGCAGCAGAACTGTCTCAAGTGTAGTGTATGTCATCACCATCTTCATCATCTACCTCTTCAATCTCTTGGACCTCCATAGGCCTTTTTCCAGAAGCCTTACTACAACTCACACTTTTCCCATTTTCAACAGGGTCATGTACTGATAAAGGGGCAGTATGAGTCACATATATTTCTAGTGTATCCCCATCCTCTAACTGATTGCAAATGTCTAAAATATCCTTATCAGTCAATACATTTATCAGCTTGTCAATCATATCCATCGGGCATATATACAGCTCAACCACGTTAGTTAGGCCCATCTCCCTAGTGTAATCCATAAGCTCAAAGAAGGAAATCCTATCTACATCCACGTCTAAAGTCAAGGTTTGACTGCCCCCCCACATATCTACTAAAAGGACCAATAATTAACTCACCCCCGTGATACCACTTTAAAGTAACAATTTTAAAAGACATTGTCCCTGAAAGAAGCAGACAACGAGTTTCAATTTCACATGCAAACAAAGAATAAAGAAATCAAAATGGACAATAAAGAAAGATATAACGGAATAAAGAAAGAAAAAGACAACACAAGCTCAAAAGACAAAGGTTTCAGCAGACAATGACAAGAGATTCCCCATAAAGATGTCTTAAACCCTAAAAATACTCCTGACGAAATACCCAAATAAACCCTAACTATTTCGACCCACCCATCTAAATCAAAATTGAACAACCTAAAATGAGAATACTAAACTGAAAATGAAGAAAGTAACAGCAATAAAGAGCAGATGTGTTCTTGTCGGATTCGCTTCAAAGGTTAGGGCTGAAGAACAGGGATTTGAAAATGGAATTATTTTTGTTAATCTGGTTGCGTAGTTGTTTTTAATTAACAGGGTCAGATCTTTTTTGGGTCGGAATTAAGAAAAGGGCCGGTTCGTCCATTTTAATTAAAGAATCGTTTGTTTTTTAATTTAAATAAGCGCGTGTATACACGGCATTGAATATTAACGGGGTTGGTCAAAAGTAGTGTGTAACTGAGACATATTTAAAAGGTTTGGTGTGTAAAGTTATACCCGTGGTCAACAGGTGTGTAACAGGAATTTGAGTGTAAGTTGGATGGGTAAACTATGTATTTCGCCTTATAGGAAAGGAATAAGTGATGTTGAATACATCTTCGAAGAATTTTTTGTAAGTTAAAAATCTATATTTATATATATATTAAAGGAATAAAGTTGTCATATATATTGGCCTATATACTTCTAGCATCTTTACTGTCGATTTATAAACTCATTATAAGCAAGATTTTGTGAAAATTGTGGTCTTCCAATTGAAAGTAGAATCATAATTAAACACCTGAAAAGAATCATCACCTAAAAAGTTAAACTGATAAATGATATATAAATTTTTTTACCCAATTAGCAACGTCCCTTTGTTTTGCAATGATAAGCGGAAGACATTCGTAAGGCAAATTTAAAGTCTCTCTATATGTATGGAAAATTAGAGTTTAATATTAAAAAGGAAAATTGTATACGTACTTCGTATCTTTGCAATATATTCGACAGATCTAGAGGTTTTCAATTATTTACACATACTTTCCTTATAAATGTGTCTTTTTGGATGCAGTTACGATAATCTGGATCTAATAAAATTAGAATAGCCCGACCATTTATAAAGTTTCTTACACGAATATCTATGTAATTTAGCCTATTATAACATGTTAATTAGTTATGTACTATCATTTTATTATATTACCAATTAATGTATATCATAAAGATTTACTTATAATTAGCTTAAGTGATCTGATTATTTAAATACTTTTTACACGGTCATTCCATAGAGTTTTTGTATTTTGCTAAATATAACTTAACGTACATTGCAAATACTTATCTTTTGATGCATGATAACATGAAAGACGGTAAAACGACACAATTCATCCAAACATTGTATTCATCAAACGTTACAGTACAGTACAATATAACACGATATGATACATTATGAAACGATATAAAACAACCATCCAAACAAGCTGTTAGCTATTGTTTGGATCTCATTAAGGTATTCATGATTCACTTAGGTTATGTTTTATGGAAGAAAAAAAAATTATATCAACTATTAATAATAGATTATTTTTTATCCTTTAGTTATAATGACTTAAATTCGTTAATTTTTTCTTGGCATGTAAAATACAAATCCAATCCACTAAATCGTTTATAATTGTGATAAAAAATTTCATAAGTCAATATATACTTAGAAAAGTTGAACGAATTGACAAATCTATGATATATTGAGATATACTCATGTGATTTTTTTCCCGTCATACATCATAACTCTTCTCTAATCTAACAACAAATTTTACATTGAAACGAATTTTAAAATCTAATTTTATAAATTAAAAGAATAAAAAACTGACTCCTAAATATTTTCAATATAAAGCATAAACAACAAATTTAAACAATGATATGCTCCATTTAATTTTCAGAATTGTTAATAAAACAGTATCTTAAAATCGGAAAATATATGAGTTAAAAAATATTGACTTGTCAAAATGAAAGAACAAAAATATAAAAGTACTTTGGTGCATGATTAAAATTGATTTACAAAAAACTTATAATTATGTAGAGTGAACATACTTGGAACATGCTATGGTGGAACTGGGATTCCCTAAGCAATTCTTCACATGGGTCCTAGAGTGTGTGCAAACCAGTCAATTGCTATCTTGATCAATGGGGAATTAACCATCTGAACCTTTCACTGCTAAAAGCCTCATGCAAGGAGACCCTATGTCTCCTTTCCTCTTTGCTATTGCGATGGAATACTTGAGCAGGAGTCTGAGAGGACTGACAGAGATAGCAGATTTCCACTACCATCCTAAATGTTCAAAATTAGCAATCACACACTTGTGCTTTGCAGACAATCTCTTGCTCGTTGCTAGAGGTGACATCACCTCTATGATTACATTGCACCACTGCTTCACTCAATTCTCTGAAGCTTTAGGTTTAAAAGCTAATTTAGGGAAGAACTCAGTGTACTTTGGTGGAATAGCTAGAGCTGACAGAGAAAGAATTCAACATGAGCTTGGTTTTTCTAGTGGTGAACTACCATTTAAATACTTTGGGGCTTCATTGTCGACTAAGAAACTCTCCCTATTACAGTGGCAACCTCTTATTGAGAAGATAGTGGCAAAGATCTCATCCGGGACAGTCAAAAACCTGTCATATGCAGGAAGAACTCAATTTGTCCAAATTATGTTATTTGGTGTGCAAGCTTAATTACTAGACCCAATTGTTTGAGTTACCTGCTAAAGTGTTAGAAATTGTTGATGCATATTGCAGAAGTTACGTATGGTCAGGCATTAATACCATCACAAGAAAGCTCTAGTTGCATGGGATTAAAATATGTGCCCCAAAAAGTATTGTGGACTCAACCTCACTAACCTACACATTTGGAATAAAGCTGCTATAGCAAAAACTTGGTGGGGCACAAATAAGATAAACTATGGATCATGTGGATTCATACATATTATATCAAAGGCTAGCCAATGAACTCTGGTGCAATACCCAGACATGTTTGTTGGATTATGTTGGGAATAAACCCCCTATCAAAATGATATTCACGGTAATAAAAGCGGAATAATAATGTAGCACCGAGATACGGTAATTAACAAGAATAAAAGAGTAACAATGACACCAAGATTTTTACGTGAAAAACCCTTCTGAATAAGGGAAAAACCACGACCCCGAGAGGAGCAACTGATATCACTATAGTAAGGAATTTACACTTTGTAGGCCCGAGTAAAATACTACAAAGACCACTACAATACTCAAAAGAAATAACCCTCTTTTGATATTTCACCTCACTACAATATTGCTCCCACTCTCTATTTTCTTCACAGGCTATTTTCTTATACCCTGTCTGTGAAACCTCACTCTTTCTTTCTAGCTCTCAGATATATTTTCCTCTGAGATTGTGATAAAAGAATGAGAGCCGAAGCTCTCATTTTATAGGCAAAATATGCCTACCAACCTTGACCTTTCAACTTCTACAGCCTGTCATTTTTGACAGAAAAATGAGAAACGTGGGCTGCCTGCTTCTGCCAACTTTGAAAATGAAGAAGAAAGGAAGAAAACAACTTCCTTAAAATGTGGGCTGGACCCCACAAATCTCCCCCCCCAGTCCCATTCACCCGAAGGAGGTAACTTCGCAGTTTCTAGTTTGAGTGTATGCGGACAATTTCTTTGCATAGCTCAAACTTGTCTCTTGGTACCACTTTGGTCAGCATATCAGAAGGATTCTCATTTGTATGAATCTTTTTGACCTATAAAGAATCGTTCTCCACCTGCTCACGAATCCAATGATATCTCACATCTATGTGTTTGGTCCTTGCATGGTACATAGAGTTCTTGCTAAGGTCTAATGCACTTTGACTGTCACAATAGACGACATACTCCTTCTGATGCAATATAAGCTCTTGAAGGAATCGTTTGAGCCATATCATCTCCTTGCTAGTTTCTGTAGCTGCAATGTACTCTGCTTCAGTTGTTGAAAGTGCAACACACTTCTCAACTTAGACTGCCATGATATAGCTCCCCCTGAAAATGTAAACAAATATCCAGTAGTGGATTTTCTATTGTCAATGTCACCTGCCATATCAGCATCTGTATAGCCTTCCAAGATTGGATCAGATCCTCGAAAGCACAAACAATCTCCTGTGGTACCACTCAGGTACCTAAGTATCCACTTGACTGCTTCCCAATGTTCCTTTCCAGGATTTTCAAGAAACCTGCTGACAACACCAACAGCGTGAGCAATATCAGGTCTAGTGCATACCATTGCATACATTAAGCTTCTGACTGCTGAAGAATAAGGAACTTTAGCCATGTTCCCTTTCTCCTCCATTGTTGTAGGACACATCTTCTTACTCAACTTTAGATGACCAGCAAGAGGTGTGCTGTCTGGCTTAGCATTCTTCATGTTGAAGCGTTCTAGTACACGTTCAATGTACTTCTCCTGAGATAGCCACAACTTTCTACTTGTTCTCTCTCGAACTATCTTCATCCCTAGAATTTGTTGTGCTGGGCCCAAGTCCTTCATATCAAATGACTTGGACAGATCTCCCTTCAACTTTGCTATCAACCCCTTGTCTTTTCCTACAATTAACATGTCATCCACATACAACAACAATATAATAAAGTTATTCTCAGAAAATCTTTTGAAGTATACACATGGATCAGAATAGGTCTTTAGGTATGTTTGACTCTTCATGAATGAGTCAAACTTCATGTACCACTGCCTTGGTGCCTGCTTCAATCCATAAAGACTCTTATTCAATTTGCACACCATGTGTTTCTTTCCAGCTACTTCAAATCCTTCTGGTTGCTCCATATAATTCTCCTCTTCCAAATCTCCATGAAGAAATGCAGTTTTCACATCCAACTACCCCACTTCAAGATCTAGGCTAGCTGCTAAGCTCAAAATTGTTCGAATAGAAGTCATTTTGACAACAGGTGAGAAAATTTCGTCAAAATCAATACCTTTCTTTTGTTCGAAGCCTTTAACCACCAATCGAGCTTTGTATCTGACCAGCTTGCCCTTTCCATCTTTCTTGATTTTAAAGATCCATTTGCATTTGAGTGGTCTTTTACCCTTTGGAAGTTCAACCAGCTTGTATGTGCCATTTTTCTGTAGAGATTCCATCTCTTCTAGCGTAGCTTTCATCCACTGGTTCTTTTCTAGATGGGACAACACCTCTTTAAAACTTTCTGGCTCCCCCTCATCACTGATGAGGACATACTCTGTGGAAGGGTACCTGCATGACTCTACCTTTGGCCTCTCTGATCTCCTCAGAGGTTGAGGTTGTTCTTCTCCCTGAGTGGGGTGCTCCACTTCCTCGACACCTTCATCAAGTTGCTCCCCCTGCTCAATAACCTCACCAGGTTGCTCCCCCTGCTCGGCAACCTTGTCGGTCGTACTTTCTGCACTTGTGGGATTGTTAGAAGTAGAAGGAATATTAACAAGGTTAGGAATTATACCATTCTTCGCCTTTTCTGACATATCAGCAGCAGTTCCAACTTCACTTTCTCGGAAGACTACATCTCTGCTTCTGATGACCTTCTTCTTTACAGAATCCCACAGTCTGTACCCAAACTCTTCATCTCCATATCCGATAAATATGCAGGGAACCAATTTATCATCCAGCTTTGTTCTCTGCTCTTTTGGTACATGTGCAAAAGCTCTGCAACCGAACACCTTCAGATGCGAGTAGGACACCTCCTTGTTGGTCCAAACTCTCTCTGGGATTTCAAACGCCAACGGAACTGATGGACTCCTATTGATCAGTTAACATGTTGTCTGAACTGCTTCACCCCAGAATGACTTAGGCAGTTTAGCCATTCTGAGCATGCTTCTCACCTTCTCCACAATGGTGCTGTTCATCCTCTCGGCTATGCCATTGTGCTGTGGGGTTCCAGGAACTGTCTTTTCATGTCTGATCCTATGACTTGAACAATACTCTTCAAATTCCCTTGAAGTGTACTCACCTCTATTGTCACTTTGGAGACGCTTTAGCTTTCGACCCGTCTCTCTTTCTACTAGAGCATGAAACTTCTGGAAAACTTGAAACACCTGATCTTTTGTTTTCAAAATATAAACCCATAATTTTCGTGAAGCATCATCAACAAAAGTAACAAAATATTTGTTACCGCCCATTGAATCAATTTCCATTGGGCCGCAAACATCAGAATATACTAAATCAAGTATATTCAATTTTCTTTCAGACGATGTCTGAAATAAGACTCTATGTTGCTTACCAAATAAACAGTGGTCACAAGGTTTTACCGTTGTACCTTTGGCATAAGAAATGAGTGATTTCTTGGCAAGAATCTGCAATCCCTTCTCGCTCATATGACCCATTCTTTTGTGCCACAAATCTGCAGAAATCTCATCTTGTACTGCTTTCAATTCACCTTGGCATATTTCTGCATTTGTCCTGTACAACGTGCCACGAGCAACTCCCTTTGCAATCACCAATGATCCCTTAGTGAGTCTCCACTTTTGATTCGCAAAATAGTTCTCGTATCCATCTCGGTCTAAAGCAATTCCCGAGATCAAGTTCATCCGCAAATCAGGTACATGCCGCACATCCTTTAGAACCAATGTGCATCCGACATTTGTCTTGATACAAATGTCACCAATCCCCGCAATCTTTGAGTAACTTGTGTTACCCATTCTCATTGTGCCGAAATCACCTGCTACATATCTGCAAAAAAGATCTCTTACCGGTGTGGCATGGTAAGATGCCACTGTGTCAACCACCCATTCCGACTCTGGAACTGACAGGTGCATGCATTCCTCTTCCTCATTTATAAAGAGGACAACATTATCATTATTTTGCACCATGGCGGCTGTGTTGTCGTCATTCTTCTTACCACTGGTTTCACCTTTTCCCTTCCTTGGATTTGGGCAATCTCTTTTGAAGTGACCTGATTGATCACAGTTGTAGCAATTTCTGGCTCTTGATTTAGATCGGTTCTTTGACTTCCCATGAGCTCTGGATCTACCATAGTTGATCGAACTCTTTTGATAACTCCTGCCTCTACCTTCTGTGATGAGAGCATGTCCTTGATTTTCAGGCTTCTTTCTCATCTTCTCATTGAGTAGAAGAGCCGATGTGACATCTTTCAACTCAATAGTAGTCTTACCGTGCAGGATGGTTGTTGCCAAATTATCGTACGAAGATAGCAATGAGTTCAATAGCAAGATGGCTTTATCTTCTTTCTCGATTTTCACTCCGAGATTAGCAAGCTGTGTGATTAGTCCGTTAAACACATTTAAATGTGACAAAAAATTCGTACCTTCACTCATGTGTAGGGCGTATAACTTCTTCTTCAGGTACAATTTATTTGTCAGCATTTTGGACATGTATAGGCTTTCCAAACTTGTCCAAATTCCACGTGCAGTGTCTTCATCAATGATGTTATTTACCATATCATCTAATAAGTGCAACCTGATTGCACTAGCAGCTCTTTCATCCAAGTCAGCCCAATCCTCAGCTTTCACGGTATCAGGCTTTTTGGAATCAACATCTAGAACCTTGTGTAATCCTTGTTGGATGAGCAGATCTCTCATCCTTCTTTGCCATGTTGAGAAACCGTTATCTCCGTTGAATTTTTCTACCTCGTACTTTACTCCGGACATTTTTAATTTTCACCAAGTATAGTACTACCGACAGTGAATAGTATTTCAGTGAATGAGCAGAACCTGTGCTCTGATACCAGTTGTTGGGAATAAACCCCCTACCAAAATGATATTCACGATAATAAAAGCGTAATAATAATGTAGCACCGAGATACGGTAATTAACAAGAATAAAAGAGTAACAATGACACCAACATTTTTACGTGGAAAACCCTTCTGAATAAGGGAAAAACCACTACCCCGAGAGGAGAAACTGATATCACTATAGTAAGGAATTGACACTTTGTAGGCCCGAGTAAAATACTACAAAGACCACTACAATACTCAAAAGAAATAACACTATTTTGATATTTCACCTCACTACAATATTGCTCACACTCTCTATTTTCAACACAGACTATTTTCTTATACCCTGTCTGTGAAACCTCACTCTTTCTTTCTATC
This sequence comes from Nicotiana tabacum, assembly GCF_000715075.1. NCBI lineage: Eukaryota > Viridiplantae > Streptophyta > Magnoliopsida > Solanales > Solanaceae > Nicotiana > Nicotiana tabacum. The sequence goes on from NC_134100.1 coordinate 15,133,060, forward strand.
TCTCAGATATATTTTCCTCTGAGATTGTGATAAAAGAATGAGAGCCGAAGCTCTCATTTTATAGGCAAAATATGCCTACCAACCTTGACCTTTAAACTTCTGCAGCCTGTCATTTTTGACGGAAAAATGAGAAACGTGGGCTGCTTGCTTCTGCCAACTTTGAAAATGAAGAAGAAAGGAAGAAAACAACATCTTTAAAATGTGGGCTGGAACCCACAGATCTCCCCCTCCAGTCCTATTCACCCGAAGGAGGTAACTTCGCAGTTTCTAGTTTGAGTGTATGCGGACAAGTTCTTTGCATAGCTCAAACTTGTCTCTTGGTACCACTTTGGTCAACATATCGGAAGGATTCTCACTTGTATGAATCTTTTTGACCTGTAAAGATTCGTTCTTCACCTGCTCACGAATCCAATGATATCTCACATCTATGTGTTTGGTCCTTGCATGGTACATAAAGTTCTTGCTAAGGTCTATTGCACTTTGACTGTCACAATAGACGACATACTCCTTCTGATGCAATCCAAGCTCTTGAAGGAACCATTTGAGCCATATCATCTCCTTGCCAGTTTCTGTAGCGGCAATGTACTCTGCTTCAGTTGTTGAAAGTGCAACACACTTCTGCAACTTAGACTGCCATGATAGAGCTCCCCCTGAAAATGTAAACAAATATCCAGTAGTGGATTTTCTATTGTTAATGTCACCTGCCATATCAGCATCTGTACAGCCTTTCAAGATTGGATCAGATCCTCCAAAGCACAAACAATCTCCCGTGGTACCTCTCAGGTACCTGAGTATCCACTTGACTGCTTCCCAATGTTCCTTTCCAGGATTTTCAAGAAACCTGTTGACAACACCAACTGCGTGAGCAATATCAGGTCTAGTGCATACCATTGCATACATTAAGCTTCCGACTGCTGAAGAATAAGGAACTTTAGCCATGTTCCCTTTCTCCTCCACTGTTGTAGGACACATCTTCTTACTCAACTTTAGATGACCAGCAAGAGGTGTGCTGTCTGGCTTGGCATTCTTCATGTTGAAGCGTTCTAGTACACGTTCAATGTACTTCTCCTGAGATAGCCACAACTTTCTACTTGTTCTCTCTCGAACTATCTTCATCCCTAGAATTTGTTGTGCTGGGCCCAAGTCCTTCATATCAAATGACATGGACAGATCTCCCTTCAACTTTGCTATCAACCCCTTGTCTTTTCCTACAATTAACATATCATCCACATACAACAACAATATAATAAAGTTATTCTCAGAAAATCTTTTAAAGTATACACATGGATCAGAATAGGTCTTTAGATATGTTTGACTTTTCATGAATGAGTCAAACTTCATGTACCACTGCCTTGGTGCCTGCTTCAATCCATAAAGACTCTTATTCAATTTGCACACCATGTGTTTCTTTCCAGCTACTTCAAATCCTTCTAGCTGCTCCATATAAATCTCCTCTTCCAAATCTCCATGAAGAAATGCAGTTTTCACATCCAACTGCTCCACTTCAAGATCTAGGCTAGCTGTTAAGCTCAAAATTGTTCGAATAGAAGTCATTTGACAACAGGTGAGAAAATTTCGTCAAAATCAATACCTTTCTTTTGTTCGAAGCCTTTAACCACCAATCGAGCTTTGTATCTGACCAGCTTGCCCTTTCCATCTTTCTTGAGTTTAAAGACCCATTTGCATTTGAGTGGTCTTTTACCCTTTGGAAGTTCAACCAACTTGTATGTGCCATTTTTCTGTAGAGATTCCATATCTTCTTGCATTGCTTTCATCCACTGGTTCTTTTCTGGATGGGACACCACCTCCTTAAGACTTTCTGGCTCCCCCTCATCACTGATGAGGACATACTCTGTGGAATGGTACCTGCATGACTCTACCCTTGGCCTCTCTGATCTCCTCAGAGGTTGAGGTTGTTCTTCTCCATGAGTGGGGTGCTCCACTTCCTCGACACCTTCATCAAGTTGATCCCCCTGCTCAATAACCTCACCAGGTTGCTCCCCCTGCTCGGCAACCTCGTCGGTCATACTTTCTGCACTTGTGGGATTGTTAGAAGTAGAAGGAATAGTAACAAGGTTAGGAATTATACCATTCTTCGCCTTTTCTGACATATCAGCAGCAGTTCCAACTTCACTTTCTTGAAAGACTACATCTCTGCTTCTGATGACCTTCTTCTTTACAGGATCCCACAGTCTATACCCGAACTCTTCATCTCCATATCCGATAAATATGCAGGGAACCAATTTATCATCCAGCTTTGTTCTCTGCTCTTTTGGTACATGTGCAAAAGCTCTGCAACCGAACACCTTCAGATGCGAGTAGGACACCTCCTTGTTGGTCCAAACTCTCTCTGGGATTTCAAACGCCAACGAAACTGATAGACTCCTATTGATCAGGTAACAGGTTGTTTGAACTGCTTCACCCCAGAATGACTTAGGCAGTTTATCCATTCTGAGCATGCTTCTCACCTTCTCCACAATGGTGCGGTTCATCCTCTCGGCTACGCCATTGTGTTGTGGGGTTCCAGGAACTGTCTTTTCATGTCTGATCCTATGACTTGAACAATACTCTTCAAATTCCCTTAAAGTGTACTCACCTCCATTGTCACTTTGGAGACGCTTTAGCTTTCGACCCGTCTCCCTTTATACTAGAGCATGAAACTTCTGGAAAACTTGAAACACCTGATCTTTGGTTTTCAAAATATAAACCCATAATTTTCGTGAAGCATCATCAATAAAAGTAACAAAATATTTGTTACCACCCATTGATTCAATTTCAATTGGGCCGCAAACATCAGAATATACTAAATCAAGTATATTCAATTTTCTTTCAGACGATGTCTGAAATGAGACTCTATGTTGCTTACCAAATAAACAGTGGTCACAAGGTTTTACCGTTGTACCTTTGGCATAAGAAATGAGTGATTTCTTGGCAAGAATCTGCAATCCCTTCTCGCTCATATGACCCATTCTTTTGTGCCACAAATCTGCAGAAATCTCATCTTGTACTGCGTTCAATTCACCTTAGCATATTTCTGTATTTGTCCTGTAAAACGTGCCACGAGAAACTCCCTTTGCAATCACCAATGATCCCTTAGTGAGTCTCCACTTTTGATTCGTAAAATAGTTCTCGTATCTATCTCGGTCTAAAGCAATTCCCGAGATCAAGTTCATCCGCAAATCAGGTACATGCCGCACATCCTTTAGAACCAATGTGCATCCGACATTTGTCTTGATACAAATGTCACCAATCCCCGCAATCTTTGAGTAACTTGTGTTACCCATTATCACTGTGCCGAAATCACCTGCTACATATCTGCAAAAAATATCTCTTACCAGTGTGGCATGGTAAGATGCCACTGTGTCAACCACCCATTCCGACTCTGGACCTGATAGGTGCATGCATTCCTCTTCCTCATTTATAAAGAGGACAACATTATCATTATTTTGCACCATTGCGGCTGTGTTGTCGTCATTCTTCTGGCCACTGGTTTCACCTTTGCCCTTCCTTGGATTTGGGCAATCTCTTTTGAAGTGACCTGGTTGATCACAGTTGTAGCAATTTTTGGCTCTTGATTTAGATCGGTTCTTTGACTTCCCATGAGCTCTGGATCTACTATAGTTGCTCGAACTCCTTTGATAACTCCTGCCTCTACCTTCTGTGATGAGAGCATGTCCTTGATTTTCAGGCTTCTTTCTCATCTTCTCATTGAGTAGAAGAGCCGGTATGACATCTTTCAACTCAATAGTAGTCTTACCGTGCAGGATAGTTGTTGCCAAATTATCGTACGAAGATGGCAATGAGTTCAATAGCAAGATGGCTTTATCTTCTTTCTCGATTTTCACTCCGAGATTAGCAAGCTGTGTGATTAGTCCGTTAAACAAATTTAAATGTGACAAAAAATTCGTACCTTCACTCATGTGTAGGGCGTATAACTTCTTCTTCAGGTACAATTTATTTGTCAGCATTTTGGACATGTATAGGCTTTCCAACCTTGTCCAAATTCCACGTCCAGTGTCTTCGTCAATGATGTTATTTACCATATTATCTGATAAGTGCAACCTGATTGCACTAGCAGCTCTTTCATCCAAGTCAGCCCAATCCTCAGCTTTCATGGTATCAGGCTTTTTGGAATCAATATCTAGAACCTTGTGTAATCCTTGTTGGATGAGCAGATCTCTCATCCTTCTTTGCCATGTTGAGAAACCGTTATCTCCGTTGAATTTTTCTACCTCGTACTTTACTCCGGACATTTTTATTTTTCACCAAGTATAGTACTACCGACAGTGAATAGTATTTCAGTGAACGAGAAAATACCTTTGTGGATTATGTTGGGAATAAACCCCTACCAAAATAATATTTACGGTAATAAAAGCGGAATAATAATGTAGCACCGAGACACGGTAATTAACAAGAATAAAAGAGTAACAATGACACCAAGATTTTTACGTGAAAACCCCTTCTGAATAAGGGAAAAACCATGACCCCGAGAGGAGCAACTGATATCACTATAGTAAGGAATTTACACTTTGTAGGCCCAAGTAAAATACTATAAAGACCACTACAATACTCAAAAGAAATAACCCTCTTTTGATATTTCACCTCACTACAATATTGCTCACACTCTCTATTTTCTTCACAGACTATTTTCTTATACCCTGTCTGTGAAACCTCACTCTTTCTTTCTAGCTCTCAGATATATTTTCCTCTGAGATTGTGATAAAAGAATGAGAGTCGAAGCTCTCATTTTATAGGCAAAATATGCCTACCAACCTTGACCTTTCAACTTCTACAGCCTGTCATTTTTGACAGAAAAATGAGAAACGTGGGTTGCCTGCTTCTGCCAACTTTGAAAATGAAGAAGAAAGGAAGAAAACAACTTCCTTAAAATGTGGGGTGGACCCCACAGATTATCAGGAATATTATGGAAGCAAGGTCTACACTAGAAGAAGTTCATTGCAATTTTAAAGCTGGAAAGAATATCACAAGGCAAAAATATACACATAACTGCTGGGGGATGATCCTAGAGTACCATGGAAATGCATGATGTTCTCCAATGCTTCCCGACCAAAAGCTAGATTTACTTTATGGCTACAGATGCATGGCAGACTACTGACTGCTAAAAGGTTAGCCAAATGGGGATTAGAGATAAATGCTCAATGCCTGCTGTACCAAAGCTCTGATGAAACTAAAGAACATCTTTTTCTGGATTGTGAGTTTTCCAAAAGAGTGTGGCATAGAGTGCTTCAATGGGCACAAAGTTGACCTACTAATGCAGGGAGATGGCACCAATATTAGCAAGAGATATCAACAGATCCAAGGGGAAGTCTCAAGCTGCATAGATCTTCAAGCTGATATACACAGAATTTCACAGTATTTGGATTGAAAAAAATATGAGAATCTTTGAGAAAGTGCATAGAAATGGTGAAACTATAGCTAGAAATATTACCTGTGTTTGTAGTGTAAGGGCTCCTACTAGAATTAGAAATGAAGTACTTAAGTTTAGATTCTAGTAGAAATTCTATGGCAATGTAGCAGTCGGATAGAACATTTTGATAGCTAATACTCTCCTACACAAATATAAAAATGGACATACTTAGGTGCCAAATGGCGTTTTGCAATATGTTTCACCATCGTCATTCTTGCCTGCTTTTGCTTAGTTTCTATTTTTCTTTCTCACTTTAATTTTCTTGATGGTTTCATATTCAAAAGTTAGATTCATCAGTTTTGATATTTGGAAACTTTTAAAAATCTTTGAAATGAGAAATTTGGTTTTGGCCGGCTATTTTCAAGTTTTAGTTTTGCTAAACTCAAGGTAACCCTATAGTTAATCTTATGGTTTATTTTATGGGAAAATGTCAAAATTATCCACAAAAGCAAAACTATTTATGTCACGACTCAAATGGATAGGCCGCGACGGGCACCCGGTACGTTACTTAATCGAATACCAACGTAACGTATCTTTTCGTATCATACTCTTATCCAAGAGGCACGAGCAACAATAGATACGGGAGAAGGTGATGAAAGAGGCACGGGCAGTTATTTAAATAGTTCGGCGCCCGCACTTGTTTAAGTCATTTAAAGCTCAAAGATCAAGAAGAATCAAGGAAATGAATCTAACAACGCATGAGAGTCCAAATTCAGTATTTAACATACAATAAATACTGAGTACGTTAGAGAATTTGTATTTAATATAAATGATTGAGTAACGTTTCTTTTATTGTCATTTATTACCCATAATTGCCTTATTAAGACAAAGGAAATACACATATCTCCAAGAAAACCATTATAAAAGGGAGAATGCTTTTGTAAGGACGAAAAAGGAAGACTATTGGAATATACTGATTTACTTTGCTTTCTTCTGCTCATCTTGTTATTGTTGAAAGCCAATTTCTACATTCTTTCGATTATCAGTAACCCGTGTTCTTCTAAATTCTAGCTTTGACTAAAATTTTATTTTTTGGTTAAACAAATTGGTTCCATTACCAGGAATCTGATAATCTATTTTCTTTTCACCTAACCTTCCTTGTTTCATCAACTATGTCGACTAACGATATCAATACTCAAGGAAACCAAGAAAAACCAACAAAGTCAGGGGGATCCACTAAATATCAACATTCAAGTTCCTGCTCCGCAAGACTCTCCACGATAATCTCATGAGGGTTCTCCTGATGAATCTCAAACAAACGAGTATGCTCAATTTCAAAACATGGAAACCGCTGATGAAGCTTTGCAAAAATTAATTACTGCTCAGGTTAACAGAGCCGTTGCGGCACTTGTTAACCGGTTACCTGTTGCAACACCTGCACCTACTCCAAATAATAACACTATAGAAAACCCTCGTTCTGGGCTCGTTAACTCAGGGAGTGGTGGAACCCCCAATAACTCACAGAAGGGAGAACCAGGTAATGCAATTAATTCTGATTTGCAAACTTTAGTACTAACCTTGCAGAAATAGCTCAAGGAGCAAAATGAACGCATAGAGCAGATACCTGGGGTGCCACCTATAATCAAGGGGGTAGACATGGATAGGTATTCACAACAACCCTGGAAGCATAGTGCTTCTCCGCTCCCAATCCTAAAAAAGTTCAAAATGCCTGATATTCCAAAGTATGATGGAACAACAGATCCACGAGACCACGTGACTGCCTTCACAATGGGTGTAAAGGGCAACTATTTGACTAAGCAGGAGATTGAATCGGTTCTAGTTAAGAAATTTGGTGAAACACTCACCAAAGGAGCACTAACAGGGTATTCTCTTCTACCTAAAAATTCTATAAATTCTTTTATCGAGCTTGCAGATTCTTTCATCAAAGCACACTCGGGAGCTCAAAAAGTGGAAAAAAGAATGGAGGATATTTTCAAAATCAAGCAGGGAGATTCAGAATTGCTTAGAGAGTTCGTGGATAGATTTCAACGTGAAAGAATGACATTGCCGCATGTACCTGACAACTGGGCAGCTATAGCCTTTACAAGCAATTTGAATGAAAAAAGTTCGGAAGCTACGAGGAGGCTCAAGGAAAGCCTTCATGAATTCCCAACTACAACGTGGAATGATGTTTACAACAGGTATAGTACGAAGTTGAGGATTGAGGAAGATACTGTGCCACGATCTCAAAAAGAAGAAAATATACGTCCGAGACAGGCAGAGACCGACAAAAGGTCCAGTAAAAATAGGTACAAGCCTTATATGGGACATGCGGGAAAAGACTCATGATCAAAACAAGACGACCAAAGGCACGATCGCAAACCAAGGAACAGAGAAGCAGGTTCCTCATCAAGATTCAGGAACGAGCGAAACCGTTATGAGTCACAGGAGATAAAAGTCTAAAAGCGAGGTTTGGAGGTTACAACTTTAACGTCAGCACTTCTGAGCTCGTAGCCGTTTTGAGAAGTATGGGAGATACGGTTCGATGGCCAAAGGAAATGAGGTCGAATCCAAACAGGTGCAACCCTGACCATTGGTGCGAGTTCCATAATGACCATGGACATAAAACAACAGATTGTAGATTTTTACAAAATGAGGTTGATCATTTATTAAAACAAGGATATCTCACCGAGTTATTCAGTGAGAAAGGCAAGCAAGCTTATATGAAAAACAGGCAGGAGCCTCAAAAGCCCCCCTCTCCCAAAAGAACAATTAACGTTATAAGTGGGGGTGAAGGCATCAATGGTGTGTCATATACTGCGGCTAACAAAACTTCCAAAATAACTATTACCCAAGAGAAATGGGTGCGACATGTTCTAGAAGAAGGAAATATTACATTCAATGATGCAGATACAGATGGCATATTAATCCCTCATAACGATGCATTGGTAATATCTTTAATTGTGCATGATACTAATGTGAAACGAGTTTTGATTGATCCAGGTAGTTCCGTGAACATTATTTTGCTAAGAGTGCTACGTGAGATGCAAGCTGAAGATGGAGTAATACCAAAGGCGCATACTCTATCTGGATTCGATAATTCCAGTGTCGTCACAAAAGGAGAAGTAACACTCACCACTTTTGCTGAAGGGGTCGTCAAAGATACAAAGTTTCAGGTAGTAGACATGGAGATGACTTACAACATGATTCTGGGGAGACCATGGATCCATGAAATGGATGTTGTTCTTTCAACCTTGCATCAAGTTATCAAATTCCCATCGCCATGGGGATTTGTCAAATTCACGGAGATCAACATACATCCAGGGCTATTAATTCCATTGCAGATACAAGCACGAGAAATGAAGGCAAATAGCAATCACAGAAGGCAGTTGAGGACACCATAACACAGACCTCAACTGAACAAGTGCGAACATATGTAGACTCAAGACCTGATACCATTCAAGAACCATAAGATAATGAAGACATCAAAACAATGATAGAGGAATTAGAACCTGTCGTGTTGTTTGCTCAGTGGCCTGATAAAAAAGTCTATGTCGGGGCTAATCTTGACCAAGGAATGAAAGGTAAGTTAATCGAATTTTTAAAAACTAACATGGACTGTTTTGCTTGGTCCCACTCCGACATGACAGGAATACCACCGGAGGTGATGACTCATAAACTAAATGAAGATCTGTCATATCCTCCTATGAAGCAAAAGAAAAGAAAGCAGAGAATTTTCAAGAATCGGGTGATTCAAGAAGAAGTCCAAAAATTGCTAAAAATTGGTTCCATTCGAGAGGTAAAGTATCCTAACTGGTTAGCTAATACTGTTGTGGTTCCAAAGAAAAATGGTAAGTGGCGGGTTTGTGTGGATTATACAGATCTTAACAAAGCCTTCCCTAAAGATTCTTTTCCACTACCACACATAGATCAATTGTTTGATGCAACTGCAGGTCATGAATTGTTAAGTTTTCTAGATGCATATTCAGGATAAAATCAGATTAAAATGGGTCCGGCAGATGAAGAAAATATTTCATTCATAACAGACAGGGGGACTTATTGTTATAAAGTAATGCCCTTTGGTCTAAAGAATGCAGGTGCAACGTACCAGAGGTTAGTTACCAAAATGTTTCAGGAATATTTAGGAAAGACAATGGAGGTATATATAGATGATATGCTTGTTAAAACTCACCACTCAAAAAATCACATATCACACTTGTCTGACACATTTTCAATTCTGCGTAAATATAATATGAAGTTAAATCCCGAAAAATGTGCATTTGGCGTTACATCAGGTAAGTTTTTTGGATTTTCTCATTTCTAACCGTGAAATTTAAGTGAATCCTACTCAGATTAAACCCATTGAAGAAATCCCTGATATACTTACAAACAAAAAAGAAGTTCAAAGGTTAACAGGGAGAATTGCGGCTTTGGGAAGATTCATATCAAAATCATCAGAAAAATGTTTCAAATTCTTCTCATCTCTTAAGAAGCAGGATCATTTTGAATGGAATGAGGAATGCCAACAAGCACTTAGGAAATTGAAAACATACTTATCAAATCCGCCTCTATTGGCAAAACCAAAGGCTGGGGAAAAGCTACTCCTATACCTTGCTATTTCGGAGGTGGCGGTAAGTGTTGTTCTGGTCCGAGAAGATCAAGGTAAACAATCACATATCTATTACGTAAGTAAATCTTTGTTAGATGCAGAAACGAGGTATCCTCAGTTAGAAAAACTTGCACTTGCGTTAATCATGGCATCTAGGAAGTTAAGACCTTGCTTTCAATGTCATCCTTTCGTTGTGGTAACTACCTACACTTTACGTAACATACTACATAAGCATGAATTATCAGGTAGGTTAGCTAAGTGGACAATAGAGTTAAGTGAATACTAAATTGCATACCAACCTAGAACTGCTATAAAATCGCAAGTATTAGTTGATTTCGTGGCTGATTTTAGTCAGGAATATAGTTAGAAGCAGAAAGAGAATTACTGGTGTTCAATGGAGCCAACCCAGGAACTTGGACTTTATTCACTGATGGCTCATCTAACGTGAGAGGAGCAGGTTTGGGGATAGTATTGGTACCACCTACGGGTGAAACCATTCGGCAAGCTATTAAATGTCATTCCATATCTAACAATGAGGCAGAATATGAGGCTATGATTGTAGGTTTAGAACTGGCACGGGAACTTGGTATAAATCAGATTATAACCAAGAGTTATTCACAACTCGTAGTTAATCAAATGCTGGAGACTTATACAGCCAGGGAAGCAAGGATGCAGCAGTATTTAGAAAAGGTACAGGAATTGATAAAACAATTTCAAGATTGGAAAATTAGACAAATACCCAGGGACGAAAATCTTGAAGCAGACACCCTAGCTAATCTCGCATCCGCGGCCGACGTGGCAAACGATGCAAATGCCTCAATGATACATTTATTTCATTCAGTTCTTGATCCTGATATCAACGAGGTAAATTTTAATAATTTAACTTGGGATTGGAGGAACAAAATTGTGGCTTTTTTGCAATATGGTACTATTCCTAATGACAAGAAAAAGGCTTGTGCGCTTCGAAGAAAAGCTACTCGGTACTGCTTAAAACAAGGCAATTTGTATCGTAAAATGTTTGGTGGTCCATTAGCAAGATGTCTTGGACCTGCGCAAACAGAGTACGTAATGAGAGAAATACATGAGGGTCATTGCGGGAATCACGCAGGTGGAAGATCACTGGTGAGAACCTTGATTAGGGCAGGTTATTACTGGCCCAAAATGGAAGAGGAGGCAGAAAGTTTCGTGGCTAAATGTGATAAATGCCAAAGGTACGGTAACAATATACACAGACATGCGGAATTGTTACATCTGGTCTTTGCACCATGGCCATTTATGAAATGGGGGATGGACATTGTGGGTCCATTACCACAAGCAAAAGGACAGGTAAAATTTTTACTTGTTCTCACTGATTATTTTACTAAATGGGTAGAGGCAGGTGCATTCAAACAGGTGCGAGAAAAAGAAGTTAGAGATTTTATTTGGCCAAATATCATATGTCGATTCGGCGTGCCAATGGAGATCGTATGTGATAATGGCCCTCAATTTATTGGAGCTTAGATCACGGAATTTTTTCAAAGCTGGCAAATTAAAAGGATTACGTCAACACCATACCATCCAGCGGGTAATGGACAGGCAGAGTCAACAAACAAGGTTATCATTAACAATTTGAAGAAGCATTTACAAGAAGCAAAAGGTAACTGGCCTGAAGTATTACCTGGGGTTTTATGGGCATATCGAACAACTGCTAAAACAAGTACGGGCAAAACACCATTCTCGTTGGTTTACGGAGCCAAAGCCTTGATTCCAGTTGAGATAGGAGAGCCGAGCACACGGTTCATGCAGGCAACGGAGGAGTCTAATAGCGAAGAGATGCGGGTCAATCTTGATTTACTCGAGGGAAGAAGAGAAGCTGCATTAATAAGGATGGCAGCACAAAAGCAAGTCATTGAACGATATTACAATCGAAAAGCGCACCTCAGATTCTTCAAAATTAGGGACTTCGTGCTTAAAAAGGTCTTTCAATCTACAAAGGTAACTAACTCAGGGAAATTAAGTCCAACATGGGAAGGACCCTACAGAATTAGTGATGTTGCAGGAAAGGGAGCGTATGAACTGGAAACAATGGATGGCAAGATACTGCCTTCACATTGGAATGTTGTTCATTTGAAGAGATACTATTTCTAAGGAAAACCCACGGTCAGGTATAACCATTTTAAATTTCATGTTTGAATTATTAATTTTACTAACGATTTTAGATGATAGGCAAAAAGCTATACTAAATGATGAGTCACGACCTGTAAGGCACACGGAGTAACCTAAAATTCCTGGCCTAGGGTTACAATTATTCTGATAGAAACGAAAATGGGTTATGCAGTCTTCATCTATAATCGTCCCTCCGAGTCTCGTATGTTTTTCCTTTTCAGGAAACGAACCAAGATGAGAGGAACAAACAAGTGCTCGAGGCTTCAATCTTCAACGCTCAAACACTTGGGGGACTACATAATATACACATACATAAGTGTAAAAATCAAGCAAAGAAGACGTAAGTTACGTCATTCATAGCATTCACCATAGTGTTTTTTCCCATTAAGACAATGAAGAGCTATGGCATTCATCATAGTGTTCTTTCTCATGAGAACAACGAAGTCACTTCTCAAACCCTTCCTAATACATGGAGTTAGGGTAATGACTATGTACTAAAATGGGTTATAAGGAAAAACCTTGTGTGTATTATTTTTCTTTTGTAAAAATCTGTTATAAGAAAAACAGTTACGAGAAAGCTATAGATGTAATCCAAATACATGTAAAGTATTATTCAAAAACTTGTCAAGGTTCATAAATAAAAACCTGTCAAAGTTATTTCAAACAAAACATGTGTGTTCCTATTCCTTTCATCGTATTATAACACCATTATGAAGTTGAGACGTCTTCTTCATTAAGTGTCGAAAATATAAAAGGGCCCTCTTTTATAAAACTCATGTTATTAAGTCATGAGATTAATCATAGAGCATTTTCAAAGGATAAAAATGCAAGTTATTCTTTAAGTCCTTAAAAATAAAAGGCAAGAATAGAAGTAATAAAAACTTCTTAGTATATTTAAAATCTAAAGACTAAGTATAAACTTAGTCATCAAAATTGTTTTATTTAGATGCCCCATAATAAGAACTGGGGACTTTTTCCTTCTAAAAACCCTTAAAAACAAACTAAGGGTTTGATCATTATCTTCCAAAAAGAAAAAAAAAACAAAAAACAAGTTAAGTTATAAAAACTGGTCACTGGGAGGCAGGAGCATCAGAAGTAACGGTGCCAATATCAGAAGGAGCAGCCACAAGCACGGTGTCAACTTGACTTGAAACAGCAGGCTCGATGAGGTGAGCAAGAGTCACGGAAGCTTCACCTTCGGGAGCTTGATCCACGGTAGCTTCAACTTCAGGAACTTGAGCCAAGGCTACATCAGTTTCGGGAGCTTCAGCCACGGGCAAATCCTAAACTATGGAGTCTTCCACCCCTACCCCTTCTATGTCTAACAGGGGCATTGGGGAAGTTATCCAGGATATGAACTCTTCTAGGGTTAGGGTTTGAAGAAGACATGATGAAGAAGGTTGAATTAAGGAAGAAGTGAACAATATCGAAGAATAAAGTATTCAATAAAACTTTATGAAGAGGAGGACAAGAGAAAAATGTTATATTTATGTGAGAAAACGACCGTCAAAGGCAAGAAGTGTAAATGATGGAAAGCTTGTAATAAAGGCAACTAGCTCTTCGTGAATAGTGGAGCTGTAAAAGACTTGAAAAAAGGCTGCAAAACTGCAGAACCGATGGGAGAATGACACGTGTATAGAGCATTTAATAGAAGAGACAAGTGAAGCGTCAATGTTGTCGCAGCATTAATGATGACATAAATTCCTTTTTTAATGAAATCCACTTCCCAAATATTTAATTGATAAATAAATGGAAAGTGGGGGGACTATCTGTATTGGGTAAAATTAAAGTTTGCATATTGGAGGTGACGTGTCAAGACACGTGGATTAGTCAAATGGTCAAAGAGTTATAATTAGCCAAGAGGCACGAGCAACAACAGATACGAGAGAAGGTGATGAAAGAGGCACGGACAGTTATTTAAATAGTTCGGCGCCCGCACCTGTTTAAGTCATTTAAAGCTCAAAGATCAAGAAGAATCAAGGAAATGAATCTGACAACGCATGAGAGTCCAAATTCAGTATTTAACATACATTAAATACTGAGTACGTTAGAGAATTTGTATTTAATATAAATGATTGAGTAACATTTCTTTTATTGTCATTTATTACCCATAATTGCCTTATTAAGACAAAGGAAATACACATATCTCCAAGAAAACCATTATAAAAGGGAGAATGCTTTTGTAAGGACGAAAAAGGAAGACTATTAGAATATACTGATTTACTTTGCTTTCTTCTGCTCATCTTGTTATTGTTGAAAGCCAATTTCTATATTCTTTCGATTATCAGTAACCCGTGTTCTTCTAAATTCTAGCTTTGACTAAAATTCTATTTTTTGGTTAAACACGTATACCGGCTGATCAGGTGGTGGTGCGTATATAACACCGTAACCTTTTCCTATATCCCATATACATATATGTTCATATATACGCGTATATAATGCCGTCTGGTCATGGTTCAATGTAAATGTATAAATGAATACAATGCATGAGAAGTACGTCAATAAAATCTTTCGGAATGTCAAAAGACCATTATGCCTTTAATTAATATCATGAAGTAAAATCTATCAACTTATGTATTTTCTGAGACCCATGAACAGATGACAGAATGATAGGACACATGGAGAATCAAGAACATAAGCGTCTCTAGCATTTCTATGAATAGAGTCATTTACGGAAGTTGTGCATTTGCTCGTTTCATTTGTATCGTATGAATCATGCCAGAAAGAAAGAAGGGATAGCCTTAACATACCTGAACCGATTCTCTTGACAATCCCTCTAACACACGTTGATTGCGACAAGACATGTAAAGGCGGATCGAAGTATGGGAAAATTCGTATGATATTCTTTGAGAAAGATTGCATCGTACTCCCTTAGAATCGCAAATCCCACGTTGCTATAGTATTAAATAATCTTTGTATGGAACGTTTGAAGCAATTGCGTTGCCAATCAACATCTTTGCTGAAGCTTTCTCTCTTAAATTAGTAGAGGCGAGCAATTCATTTTGGTGAATTAAAGAGGTTATTTTTAATCTTTAGGTGTGGGCCCCACTAGGATGACTAATGGGGTTTTGGCATGATATAACAATATACTCATATAATTGGCAGAAAATAGCCCTAGTTATAGATATTGGTATCAAATAGCCAATAAATGTATATCACAATAATAATATGTATATCACAACTTTTTTTTCTTCTATATCTATACCAATATAAAATTTTATTTTCATTCTTTGTATATCAATAATATAAAATTATATATATGGTTTGGCATGGTATAACAACATACTCATATAATTGGCAGAAAATAGTCCTAGTTATAGATATTAGCATCAAATAGCCAATAAATGTATATCACAATAATAATATGTATATCACAACTTTTTTTTCTTTGTCTATACCAACATGTATATTAAAATTTTATATTCATTCTTTATATATAAATAATATTATTCTTTGTATATCAATAATATAAAATTATATATATAGTTATTGTTGTCTTTATATCAATGTATATCACAATAAAAATATTGTATTATTTGTATATCATGGTGTATAGTACATCGGACATATGTATACCAAAATAAATATATAAGTTCATTTTTCTTCTTTGTGTACATCAAAAATTAATTTTTTTTGTATTCTAAAATATTATTTACTCCCACAATTATATTTATTATTTTTATATTTTAGAACTTGCTTATAACATGCTATATCAAAAGTTTATTTTCCTTTTTTATCAATAATTAATAATAATATTATTTGTATATCACAGTGTATAACATAATAATAATGTGTATATAAAAATAATTATTAAAATTATATTTTTCTTCTTTGTATAACATATTTCAGATTGAAAACTCAAGTCCAAGACGACTTATGTGTATCTGTGTATATCCATGAAAATTTGTGTTATATATACGATATAAAATGTGATATATACGGGCGTCCATAAAAATAATTGTGTTGTATACCGATATACACAGACATCCTTAAAAACTTGTGTTTGATATACATTGATGTACACAATATACAATGTGATATACACATGCCGTAGTTGGATTTTTTTGGTTGAAACCAGTCTAAATCACTTATAATCTTGCTCAAATTTTGTATATAGTTTTGTTTAGGTATTTTCAACCAATTTCAATCACACTCACTCATTCAATCCAACCAAAAAAAGGAAGAGAGAAGAAAAACAAAGTTGAAATATATTTTTTCTCTCTTAGTTTTTGCTAATGTTGCTCAAATTCTGTATAATTTTCATCCAATTTCAATCATACTCACTCATTCAATCCAACAAAAAAAAAGAGAGAAGAAAAACAAAGTTGAAATATATTTTCTCTCTTAGTTTTTGCTTCTGATTTTCTCTTATGTGAGATCAACCTTACCTTTTCATCCTACTGATTTTTTTTTTTGCATAATTTGCAAGAATTTTTGCTAAACTATGAGAGCAAAAGAGAAGAGATAGAAGAAGAAATACAAGGAGAGAAAGGGGGAGAGAAGCCAAAATAAGCGTGTAGTTTTTTTTTGAGAGAGAATATAAAAAAGAGTAAGTTTTTTTAGGATTTGGCTATATAATGCCAATTATTTGAGGCTATCTTTGCCAAACCTAATGCGAGGCTAAAAAATTGTCAATTCCTATTATGGGTTGTTATAGGATACCAATTTTTCATGATTTAATCCTTGCCTAAAGGCCCCTAATTAGGCCACCTTACCATAATAACTTAGGAGTCATTAGCTTGGGGTGATTTGTTGTCATATCTTCATAAATCACACGTGGATGTTGTCCCCCTAACAATTATCCAAATAATTATTCACAAAATTTAATTTAGAAGTTAATCTCCCACTTAAAAATGCATAATTAAGAATTATCTCAAATTACTTAAACTACTATTCACTTTTAACACACTTTATACACCTCACTATCATGATCATGTAGTACTTTGTATGGCATTAGTGCATAATACCGGGTATTATAGCTCAGACCGTTTTTTATTCCAAAATGTCAAACTTCGACGAAACTCATTTCCTTCTATTTGCTTACCCTCGCACCTTCACAAATTTACTTATCACTTGTTTGAAATAGCGTAATACTTATAATCCCAAAATAATCTCATTCCTGAACTTACGTCGATTAACTTACGATGAAACTTTAACGTACGAAAATGCGGGATGTAACATCTTATTTCCGAGCTTTCATTAATTTACTTATGACGTACTTTCACGTACGAAAATATGGGGTATAATAATTTATCTTTGCCTACTCATTTACTTTTCTACCCATCAAACTAAGGTCATCCCTTATTTTAGAAATAAATTCTGCATTCTGAGACCTTAAAAGCCTCTTTCAGCATCACCTCGATTTGTGTGCGCAGTCCAGACGCGTAGCCGAAAAGCCATTATGTGAAAATCTGAGAAAATGATGATTTTTGCCTTTAAAATGGATTAAAGTTGATTTCGGTCAACATTTTGAGTAAACAGACCCGGACCCATGATTTGACGGTCCCGGAGGGTCCGTAGGAAAATATGGGACTTGGGCGTATGCCTGGAATCAAATTCCGAGCTCCCAAGCCCGAGAAATGAATTTGTAAAGAAAATTATTTTCTGGAATTATTTATGAGTTTTGGAAATGAAATGCGTTTAAAATTTGATGGTATCGGGCCCGTATTTTGGTTCCGGAGCCCGGTACATGTCTTATATGTGATTTATGACGAGTCTATGAAATTTGGTAAGAAACAGAAGACGTTTGAGGTGATTCAGACCAGTAGTTGTGAAAGTTGATACTTTGAAAGTTTTGAGATTTTTATTAGATTTCTATGCTAAATTTGTTGGTTAAGAGGTTATTTTGGCAATTTGATCGTACGGATAGGTTCATATGATGTTTTTGAGTTAGTATGCATATTTGGTTTGGAGCCCCGAGGGCTCGGGTGAGTTTCGAATGGGTTTTGGAAGGTTTTGAACTTGTGAAAAATTGTAGAAATTGTTGTTCTGATGCACAGGCCCTCTGTGCTTCGCGATCGCGAAGCCCTTCACGCGATCACAAAAGGGAAAATTGGGCAGGGGTGGATTTGTTCAATGCGAACGCGAGGTAAGGGATGCGAACGCGGAGCACTAGGTGGTTGCTCTACGTGAGCGCAACCCATTTCCCGCGAACGCGTAGTGTAAATGGGGGGCTGCTCTGGGAAGTGATCATTCCTCTACGCGAACACGTGCACAGGCCCGCGAACGCGAAGGTCAGGGGGGCCAACCCTTCACGAACGCGTAAGAGGACTCGCAATCACGTAAGCCTGAGGAAGGTTGCTCTTCACGAATGCGGCAGACCCATCGCGAACGTGATGAAGGTTTGCCTAGCGATTTTTAAACAGTAAACATCACTCTCGGGATTAAACCAAAATTTCATAACTTCTTCTTCCAAACTCCAAATTGGGCGATTTTGAAAGAGAACTTCACCACAAATTCATAGGTATATAATCTTAGACTCATTTTCTTCAATTTCCATTAACACTCATTAGATTTCTAGGCCTAAATCATGTTCTTAACGGTAGAAAATTAGAGATTTGGGTAGAGTTAGGGATTTTTGCATAATTGGGATTTATACCTCATTTTGGGGTCGGATTTTGGAACTAATTACATATTCGGGCTTGTGGGTGAATGTGTGATCGGGTTTTGGTCTGAACCTCGTATTTTGACCATGCGGGCCCGGGGTCGATTTTTGACTTTTTGGGAAGAATGATAGGAAATCTATAATTGAGCATTGGAATTGGATTGTTTAGCGTTTATTGATGTTATTAAGTTGATTATGTCTAGATACAATTGATTTGGAGCCAAATTCAAAAGGAAAAGCGATGTTTGAGGCTTGATTGGCCGTGGAAGTTCGAGGTAAGTGTTTAGTCTAACCTTAGCTTGAGGGATTAGGAGTTGTGTCCTATTTGCTACATGTTACTTGTTGAGTACGACGTATAGGCATGGTAATGAGTATCTATACGTTGGTGTCAAGCATGATTTTTGTGTTCTTAATAAATACTACGAATGCCTAAGTTGTTGATTCTCTGTGTTGAGCAAGGATTATGATTATTCTCGTGGAAATTACTTAGGATTGAATATTGGTGCTAGTTGAGGTAGTTAGATATTGGAACAAGTTTGGTTATAGCTGATTTTCCTTGTCGGGACGTATTTACTTATATTGTCGATTCCCTTGCTGGGATAGTATTGTTTCTTTATTGATCCCTTGGCGGGACTCTTGTTGTGATTGGTGTTGAACTGTATATGTGGATCGGGTAGCGTGCCACAATAATATTATATTTGGATCGGGTTGTACACCGCAATAATATTATGTTTGGATCGGGTTGCACGCCGCAATAATATTATGCTTGGATCGGGTTGCACGCCGCAATAATAATATAATTGGATCGGGTTGCACGCCGCAACAGTGATAAATGATATGGATCGGGTTGCACGCCGCAACAGTGTTATTATGTTTTGGGATCGGGTTGTGCGCCGCAATAACTGATAATACAAAGTGTTTATAGATTGGTTACGAGTTCCTTATTGTTTTACTGTAAATTCTAAATTGTCCTTATGCCCTTTTCTTAATTTAATGATGGTATTGATATTCCCTCGCAGCATGTACCCCCTCCCATCCTTACTTGTTTATTCCTGTTTTATTGTCCATTGCATATTATATAACTGCACAAGTTTATTTGGTAGTCTGGTCCTAGCCTCGTCACTACTTCACCAGGGTTAGGCCAGACACTTACCAGCACATGGGGTTGGTTGTGCTGATACTACATTCTGCACTATGTGCAGATCGCGGAGCGGCAGCTTTTGGATAGTAGCTTTAGGTGGTTGCCTTCAGTCCAATTAGAGATCTCGAGGTAGTCATGCAGGCGTCCGCAGGCCCGGCGTTCTCTTCTATCTTTATATGTATTCTGTTTTATTTACTTCAGAGACAGATTGTACCTTTCTTTCCAGACATTTGTATGTAGTATTCGTACACGGTCTATGATATTGTGACACCGGATTCCTTTTTTATTTCTCACTTATTTTCTATTTTCCTTCTTTTCTGTCACGACCCGAATTCCCCACCATCGGGAGTCGTGATGGCGCCTACTGTCGGAGCTAGGCAAGCCAACCTTAACATACCTTTTCAACTAATTTTCAACAAGATAATAATAAAAACAATAAATTCAAGCGGAAGCCTTAATTTAACATTAAATGAACGAAAATGCGGAAAAATTAACATCATCCTCTACCCAAGATTTAGTGTCACAATACTCACGGACTACTATAAGATACTACAAATAAGAGTTCGAAAGAAAATACATAAGGAGTCTGCTTCGATACAATAAAGACAAACAGAAATGAAATAGAAGAGACTCAGGGCCCACGCACGCCAGCGAACTACCTCGGAGTATCTGGACTGAAAGCACGCTCCCAATCTACTGCTACTGCTGTCCGTAAGCTACTCCCGAATCTGTGCACAAAAGGGCATAGAAGTGTAGCATCAGCACAACCGACCCCATGTGCTGGTAAGTGCCTGGCCTAACCCCGGCGAGGTAGTAACGAGGCTAGACCGGACCTACCTCAAATAACCTGTACAGATATATATGCAACAACGGAAAGATATACAGAATTTATACAGATAATAGGGAGGGGACATGCTGTGGGGTGTAACAATTTAGATATAAGACCAACGAACATAGAGATGGAAACTGAATAATTAACATCTATGAAAGAGAGCAAGTGAATCAACAACTGCACGGCACCAACCTTCGTGCTTTTACTCTCAATTCTCACCAAAACTGTCAAATATAGTGCACGGCATCACCCTTCGTGCTTTTCCTCACATAACTCTCACATCAAGGCACGAAATGACCCTTCGTGCTCAAATAATTAGAGACATGGCACGGAAAGACCCTTCGTGCATAATTATCAAAACATGGCACGGAAAGACCCTTCGTGCATAATCATCAAAACATGGCACGGAAAGACCCTTCGTGCATAATCGCTCTTCCTCACCCAATCATCAGTCACAACCAATCGGGGAAGGGAATATACAACAAGATCAAACATCCCGGCAAGGGAGAACAAATCAACAATAAGTCCCGGCAAGGGAAAAATACCACACTTGCTTCTTTAACTCATCTGCTTCTCAACTATCACTTCATAATTATATTAGCAAGTAATCAGCTCAACTGTTTCACATCTTTCGAATTTAAAAGCAACTACGACTCACGGTCATGCTAGACTCCGGTGCATAGATAACCGTCACCATGCCTATACACCGTACTCCACAGTTAACACGTAGAAAATAACATCCAAATCCTAATCCCTTAAGCCAAAGTTAGAACAAACACTTACCTCGAATGCTCCAAACTCAACTCACGCTTCTAGTATAGCTTTACCTCTTGATTCCACCACCAATCCGCTCGAATCTAGTCATAAGTTACTTAATCACATTAATAATTACTAAATGAATCATCCCCAATGCATGAAAATAGATTTTTAAAGGTTTTTCCCAAAAAGGTCAAAAATACCCCCAGACCCACGTGGTCGAAACTCGAGGTTCGGACCAAAACCCGATTACCCATTCCCCCATGAATCCAAATATATGATTTGTTTTTAAATCGGACCCCAAATTGAGGTCCAACTTCTCAATTTGTAGAAAACCTAGGTTCTACCCAAAACACCCAATTTTCCCCATGAAAATCTTTGATTTGAAGTTGAAATTATGTTAAAAGATGTTAAGGGATAAAGAAATTAAGTTAGAAATCACTTACCAATCGTTTTGGAGAAGAAAAGTTGTTTGGAAAATCGCCTCTTAGGTTTTGGGTTTTTGAAAAGTAAAAAATGACTGAGATTTCCGAACTTGTATACCTTTCTGAGGACCTGGCGCGGACCGCACAAAAATGTGTTGCGGCCGCGCCGAGTGGGAGAAAAATTGGGGCTTCTCTGAACCCTTCCAGCGCGGACCGCACTGTTTTGGTGCGCGGCCGCGCTGGTTATCCTGCAACCCTAGCCCTCAGACTCAGCCACGCGGACCGCACAAAAATGCATCGCGGCCGCGCGGCTCAAGCGCGGACCGCGCGGAAATGACTGTGGTCGCGCTGGTGTCTGCAACACCTGAACCTGCATTTTCTTAAGTCCAAGACCTCCCGGGCCCCATTCAAAACTCACACGAGCCCTCGGGGCTCCAAACCAAACATGCACACAACCTTAAAAACATCTTACGGACTTACTCGTGCGATCAAATCGCCAAAATAATATCATATACATAGGATCAAGCCTCAAACACATGATTTTCTTTCTTCAACTTTCATAACTCAAATTCTCCATTTTTAGTCCGAAATACGTCATATGACGTCCGTTTTTAGCCAAACTTTACAGATAGTGCTTAACACATATTTAAGACTTGTACCGGGTGTCGGAACCAAAATACGAGCCCGATACCTATATTTTCTAACTCCTTTTCATTTCAAATTTTCATATCAAATTTCAGAAAAACAATTTCTTTCAAAAATTCATTTATCGGGCTTGGGACCTCAGAATTTGATTCCGAGCACACGCCCAAGTCCTACATTTTTCTACGGACCCTCCGGGACCGTCGAATCACAGGTCCGGGTCTGTTTACCCAAAATGTTGACCGAAGTCAACATTATGCATATTAATACCAAAATTCATCAAATGTTTCACATAATTTACATATTCTAACATAAAAACTTTCCGGCTACATGCCCGAATTGCGCACACCAATCGAGGCAACTAAAAGCGAGGTTTTCAAGGCCTCGAAAGCGCGGAACAAGGAAGAACTACGGTGATGACCCTTCGGGTCGTCACATTCTCCACCTCTAAAACAACCGTTCGTCCTCGAACGGACAAAAGAAAGAAGTACCTGAGTCGGAAAATAAATGAGGATAACGGCTCCGCATATCGGACTCGGACTCCTAGGTCGATGCCTCAGGAGGCTGACCTCTCCACTGAACACACACCGAAGGAAAACTCTTCAACCTCAACTGTCAAACCTGTCGGTCTAGAATAGCCACCGGCTCCTCCTCATATGACAGATCCTTGTCCAATTGGACAGTGCTGAAATCCAACACGTGCGACGGATCTCCGCGATACTTCCGGAACATAGATACATGAAACACGGGCACAACTGACAAGCTAGGTGGCAAGGCAAGTCTATAAGCCACCTCTCCCACACGATCAAGAATCTCAAATAGACCGATGAACCTAGGGCTGAGCTTGCCCTTCTTCCCAAATCTCATCACGCCCTTCATAGGCGATACACAGAGCAATACCCGCTCACCAACCATGAAAGCAACATCTCTGACCTTGCGGTCTGCATAACTCTTCTGTCTGGACTGAGCTGTACGAAGTCTATCCTGAATAATCCTGACCTTGTCCAAGGCTTCCTGAACCAGATCTGTACCCAATAATCGAGCCTCTCCCGGCTCAAACCATCCAACTGGAGACCGACATCGCCTACCATACAACGCCTCGTACGGAGCCATCTGAATGCTGGACTGGTAGCTATTGTTGTAGGCGAACTCTGCTAAAGGCAAAAACTAGTCCCACGAGCCTCCAAAATCAATGACACAGGCTCGGAGCATGTCCTCAAGAATCTGAATAGTCCTCTCGGACTGACCGTCCGTCTGGGGATGAAATGTTGTACTCAACTCCACCTGGGTGCCCAACTCTCGCTGAACCGCTCTCCAGAAATGCGAGGTAAACTGCGTACCCCATGAAGGCGAACAATCTCCCTGATATAAATCTCGGCTAACCTTTCGGACGAATAGGTGGCTGCAACAGGAACAAAATGCGCTGACTTGGTCAGCCTATCAACAATGACCCAAACTGTGTCAAACTTTTTCCGAGTCATCGGAAGTCCAGTAACGAAATCCATCGTAATCCTCTCCCACTTCCACTCGGGAAGTGCAATCCTCTGAGATAGACCACCAGGTCTTTGATGCTCATACTTAACCTGCTGACAATTCAAACACCGAGCCACATGCGCAACAATGTCTTTCTTCATCTTACGCCACCAATAGTGCTGCCTCAGATCCTGATACATCTTCGCGGCGCCCGGGTGAATAGAATACCGAGAACTGTGGGCCTCCGCTAAGATCAACTCTCGAATCCCATCAACATTGGGCACACAAACTCGCCCCTGCAATCTCAATACACCATCATCATCTAAGGTTACTTTCTTGGCACCTCCACGCTGCACCGTGTCTCTCAAGACACACAAATGGGGATCCTCAAACTGCCGCTCGCGGATACGCTCTAATAGTGAGGAACGAGCAACCGTGCAAGCTAACACTCTGCTAGGCTCAGAAATATCCAACCTCACAAGACGATTGGCCAAGGCCTGAACATCTAAAGCAAGCGATCTCTGGCTGACTGGAATATAAGCAAGACTACCCATGCTGGCTGACTTCCTGCTCAATGCATCGGCCACCACATTGGCCTTCCCCGGGTGGTATAAGATAGTAACATCATAATCCTTTAGCAACTCTAACCACCTCCTCTGCCTCAAATTCAACTCTTTCTGCTTGAACAGATACTGAAGACTCTTGTGATCAGTGTAAACCTCACACGTCACGCCATATAAGTAATGCCTCCAGATCTTCAAGGCATGAACAATGGCTGCCAACTCGAGATCATGAACCGGAAAATTCTTCTCGTGGATCTTCAACTGCCTCGAAGCATAGGCAATGACTTTGCCTTCCTGCATCAATACTGCACCAAACCCAACACGAGACGCATCACAATAGACCGTATATGGCCCTGAACCTGTGGGCAAAACCAATACCGGTGCCGTAGTCAGAGCCGTATTGAGCTTCTAAAAGCTCGCCTCACACTCGTCCGACCACCTGAACTGGACACCCTTCTGGGTCAATCTGGTCATAGGGGCTGCAATGGATGAAAACCCCTCCACGAACCGACGGTAGTAACCTGCCAACCCCAGGAAACTCCGAATATCCGTAGCTAAAGCTGGTCGAGGCCAGTTCTTGACTGCCTCTATCTTCTTCGGGTCTACTTGAATACCTGTTGCTGATACGACATGACCCAGGAATGCGACCGAACTCAAACAAAACTCGCACTTTGAGAACTTAGCATACAACTGACTATCCTTTAGGGTCTGAAGAACCACTCTGAGGTGCTGCTCATGCTCCTCCTGACTGCGGGAGTATATAAGAATATCGTCAATGAAGACTATCACGAACAAGTCCAAATAAGGTCTGAACACTCGGTTCATCAACTCCATGAACGCTGCTGGGGCATTAGTCAATCCGAATGACATGACCAAAAACTCATAGTGCCCATACCGAGTGCGAAATGTTGTCTTAGGGACATTAGACGCCCTAATCCTCAGCTGGTGGTAGCCAGATCTCAAATCTATCTTTGAAAACACCCTCGCACCCTGAAGCTGGTCGAACAAATCGTCAATCCGCGGTAGTGGATACTTGTTCTTTATCGTCACCTTGTTCAACTGCCGGTAATCAATGCACATCCTCATCGACCCATCTTTTTTCTTCACGAACAACACTGGCGCACCCCAAGGTGATACACTGGGTCTAATGAAAGCCTTATAAAGCAAGTCCTGAAGCTGCTCTTTCAACTCTGGCGGGGCCATGCGATATGGCGAAATGGAAATAGGCTGAGTGCCCGAAGCCAGATCAATACAGAAATCAATATCCCTGTCGGGCGGCATACCCGGCAGGTCTGAAGGGAAAACCTCGGGGAACTCCCGAACAATAGGAACAGAGTCAATTGATGGAACCTCTGCGCTAGAGTTACGAACATACGCTAGATATGCTAGACACCCCTTCTCGACCATACGTCGAGCCTTGACATACCAAATAACACTGCGGGTGGCATGGCCTGGGGTCCCTCTCCACTCAAGTTGGGGCAAATCTGGCAAGGTCACGGTCTTGGCGTGACAATCCAGAATAGCATGATACGGGGACAACCAGTCCATCCCCAATATAGCGTCAAAGTCCACCATATCTAAAAGCAATAAGTCGACACGGGTCTCAAGACCGTCAAATACCACCACACATGAACAATGCACTCGGTCGACCACTATAGATTCACCAACCGGTGTGGACACATATACAGGAATACCCAAAGCCTCACTAGGCATGATCAAATAGGGTGCAAAATAGGACGACACATAAGAATACGTAGATCCCGGGTCAAATAACACAGAAGCACCCCTACCACAGACCAGAATAGTACCTGTAATCACAACATCTGATGACTCGGCCTCTGGCCTGGCCGGCAAAGCATAACAACGGGGCTGACCCCCACCTCCCTGAACTGTGTCTCTGGGGAGATCGGCTACTGGCTGACCCCTGCCTCTAGCGGTCTGAGCTCCACCTCTACGGTCTCTCCCTCCACCCCTATGATCCCTACCCCCGCCTCTAGCTGGCTGGGCAGCCTGGGGATCACCTACTGCCTGAATCGTAGGGCGAGGACCCTGCTGCTGAGAACTACTCGAGGCTCGGGGGCAAAGCCTGACAATGTGACTCGGGTCACCACAACCATAACATGCCCTCGGCTGCTGGGACTGCTGGCCCTGTCAACCTGTATGTCCTCCCCTGAAGCTCTGAAGTGGCGGTGCACTGATGGGGGCTGGTGGTGCGCTGAAGGTCTGCTGACCCGAATAATACTGCTGAGGACCACCACCGCTTGGAGTACCATGAGAAACCTGAAGTGCCGACTGGAAGGGCCTCTGAGAGTGGCCTCTATCATATGAATCCCTACATCCAGACGAGGTACCACTAAATCTACCGGAATAACGAGGCCTCTTATCAGACCCATGACCACCTCCTTGAGCAAGTGCCATCTCTATCCGATGGGCACCATCTACCACCTCCTGAAATGAAATCTCATCACCGGCACTCATGGCCATCTGAACACGGATCGGTTGGGCAACCCATCAATAAACCTCTGCACCCTCTCTTTCTCTCGGTGGGGAGTATCACAATGGCATGATGAGCGAGATCAATGAACCGGGTCTCATACTGGGTGACCGTCATATGACCCTGCTGGAGACGCTCAAACTGCCCGCGAAGAGCATCTCGCTGAGTAACTGGAAGGAACTTCCCCAGAAATAACTCTGAAAACTAATCCCAGATCAATGATGGCGACCCTGCTGACCTGGCTAAACAGAAATCCCTTCACCAAGTCTTGGCGGATCCTGCCAGGCGAAAAGTGGCGAAGTCGACCCCATTAGTCTCTACAATGCCCATAGTCCGTAGAACCTCATGACAGCTGAATATGAAATCCTGAGCATCCTCTGAGGGGGTGCCACTATATGTGGTTGTGAAGAGCTTGGTGAAACGATCAAGCCTCCACAATGCATCCGCGGACATAGCCACACCATCGCTGGACTGAGCCGCAATACCTGGTTGGGCTGCCCCAGCTGGCTGAACTGCCACGGCTGGCTGAACTGCTGGAACCTGAGGAGCTACCGGCTCTGGAGTACGAGTATAGGGAGTCTGAACTCCTCCCCCAGCCTGAGATGTAGCTGGAGCTACGGGAAGCAAACCCGCCCTAGAAATGCTCTCCATAAAGCCTACCAGTCGGACCAAAGCATCCTGAAGCACTGGAGTGGCTATGAAACCCTTTGGGACCTGAGTTGGGCCAACTGGAACAGTTGGGGCCGGAACCTCCTCCTCAAAATCGACCTGAGGCTCCGTCGCTGGAAATGCTGCTCGGGGCTTAACTCTACCCCGGCCTTGGCCTCTGGCACAGCCTCGGCCCCGCCCTCTGCCCCTAATAGGGGCTGCTGTTAGGGGCTCAGGCTGTTACGCGGTAGAAGAGGAAGCACGTGTCCTCCCCATCTGCGAAAGAACAGAGTGGAAAGACAGTCAGTACTTGAGAAACAGAATCGCACGACAAGAATGAACAAGGTGAAGTTTTCCTAACTCGGTAGCCTCTGCGGGATAAATACAGACGTCTCCGTACGATCCCTCAGACTCTACTGAGCTTGTCCGTGAGTTGTGAGACCTAAGTAACCTAGGGCTCTGATACCAACTTGTCACGACCCGAATTCCCCACCATCGGGAGTAGTGATGGCGCCTACTGTCGGAGCTAGGCAAGCCAACCTTAACATACCTTTACAACTAATTTTCAACAAGATAATAATAAAAACAATAAATTCAAGCGGAAGCTTTAATTTAACATTAAATGAACGAAAATGCGGAAAAATTAACATCATCCTCTACCCAAGATTTAGTGTCACAATACTCACGGACTACTATAAGATACTACAAATAAGAGTTCGAAAGAAAATACATAAGGAGTCTGCTTCGATACAATAAAGACAAACAGAAATGAAATAGATGAGACTCAGGGCCCACGCACGCCAGCGAACTACCTGGGAGTCTCTGGACAAAAAGCACGCTCCCAATCTACTGCTACTGCGGTCCGTAAGCTACTCCCGAATCTGTGCACAAAAGGGCACAGAAGTGTAGCATCAGCACAACCGACCCCATGTGCTGGTAAGTGCCTGGCCTAACCCCGGCGAGGTAGTGACGAGGCTAGACCAGACCTACCTCAAATAACTTGTACAGATATATGTGCAACAACGGAAAGATATACAGAATTTATACAGATAATAGGGAGGGGACATGCTGTGGGGTGTAACAATTTAGATATAAGACCAACGAACAGAGAGATGGAAACTGAATAATTAACATCTATGAAAGAGAGCAATTGAATCAACAACTGCACGGCACCAACCTTCGTGCTTTTACTCTCAATTCTCACCAAAACTGTCAAATATAGTGCACGGCATCACCCTTCGTGCTTTTCCTCACATAACTCTCACATCAAGGCACAGAATGACCCTTTGTGCTCAAATAATTAGAGACATGGCACGGAAAGACCCTTCGTGCATAATTATCAAAACATGGCACGGAAAGACCCTTCGTGCATAATCATCAGAACATGGCACGGAAAGACCCTTCGTGCATAATCGCTCTTCCTCACCCAATCATCAGTCACAACCAATCGGGAAAGGGAATATACAACAAGATTAAACATCCCGGCAAGGGAGAACAAATCAACAATAAGTCCCGGCAAGGGAAAAATACCACACTTCCTTCTTTAACTCATATGCTTCTCAACTATCACTTCATAATTATATTAGCAAGTAATCAGCTCAACGGTTTCACATCTTTCGAATTTAAAAGCAACTACGACTCACGGTCATGCTAGACTCCGGTGCATAGATAACCGTCACCATGCCTATACACCGTACTCCACAGTTAACACGTAGAAAATAACATCCAAATCCTAATCCCTCAAGCCAAAGTTAGAACAAACACTTACCTCGAATGCTCCAAACTCAACTCACGCTTCTAGTATAGCTTTACCTCTTGATTCCACCACCAATCCGCTCGAATCTAGTCATAAGTTACTTAATCACATTAATAATTACTAAATGAATCATCTCCAATGCATGAAAATAGATTTTTCAAGGTTTTTCCCATAAAGGTCAAAAATACCCCCGGACCCACGTGGTCGAAACTCGAGGTTCGGACCAAAACCCGGTTACCCATTCCCCCATGAATCCAAATATATGATTTGTTTTTAAATCGGACCCCGAATTGAGGTCCAACTTCTCAATTTGTAGGAAACCTAGGTTATACCCAAAACACCCAATTTTCCCCATGAAAATCTTTGATTTGAAGTTGAAATTATGTTAAAAGATGTTAAGGGATAAAGAAATTAAGTTAGAAATCACTTACCAATCGTTTTGGAGAAGAAACGTTGTTTGGAAAATCACCTTTTAGGTTTTAGGTTTTTGAAAAGTGAAAAATGACTGAGATTTCCGAACTTGTATACCTTTCTGAGGACCTGGCGCGGACCGCACAAAAATGTGTTGCGGCCGCGTCGAGTGGGAGAAAGATTGGGGCTTCTCTGAACCCTTCCAGCGCGGACCGCACTGTTTTGATGCGCGGCCGCGCTGGTTGTCCTGCAACCCTAGCCCTCAGACTCAGCCACGCGGACCGCACAAAAATGCATCGCGGCCGTGCGGCTCCAGCGCGGACCGCGCGTAAATGACCGCGGCCACGCTAGTGTTTGCAACACCTGAACCTGCATTTTCTTAAGTCCAAGACCTCCCGGGCCCCATTCAAAACTCACCCGAGCCCTCGGGGCTCCAAACCAAACATGCACACAACCTTAAAAACATCTTACGGACTTACTCGTGCGATCAAATCGCCAAAATAACATCATATACATAGGATCAAGCCTCAAACACATGATTTTCTTTCTTCAACTTTCATAACTCAAATTCTCCATTTTTAGTCCGAAATACGTCATATGACGTCCGTTTTTAGCCAAACTTTACAGATAGTGCTTAACACATATTTAAGACTTGTACCGGGCGTCAGAACCAAAATACGAGCCCGATACCTATATTTTCTAACTCCTTTTCATTTCAAATTTTCATATCAAATTTCAGAAAAACAATTTCTTTCAAAAATTCATTTCTCGGGCTTGGGACCTCAGAATTTGATTTCGGGCACACGCCCAAGTCCCATATTTTTCTACGGACCCTCCGAGACCGTCGAATCACAGGTCCGGGTCCGTTTACCCAAAATGTTGACCGAAGTCAACATTATGCATATTAATACCAAAATTCATCAAATGTTTCACATAATTCACATATTCTAACATAAAAACTTTCCGGCTACGCGCCCGAACTGCGAATACCAATCGAGGCAACTAAAAGCGAGGTTTTCAAGGCCTCAAATGCGCGGAAAAAAGAAGAACTACGGTGATGACCCTTCGGGTCGTCACATTTTCTTTCTTTTCTCCTTTTCTTTTTTCTCGTTTTCTTCTTATTTTTTTCTTCTTTTCAGTTCATTTATTTTTTTACCCAAATCATATTATTATTATTATTATTATTACCATAATTTAATTTCACACTTAATTTTGACTCCTTTTTTATTTTTATTTTTTTCTTTATTTGTTGTTCATTTTCTAATTTTATTTATGTCACGACCCAAACCCGGACCCGATCCTGATGGCGCCTCTCGTGAAGACAAGGCCAGCCAATTAAACCCAATTCTTTTTTTAAACAGTTAAATAACATAAAAGCAGTCTGAAACATGATATAGCAATACTAAGTAACGAATAATGCCAATAAAGTGCGGAAGTACAACCCAACACAGCCCTAACCGGGGTGCCACAAGTCACGAGAATCTACTAGGGTATAAATACAACTGAAAGCATGGAGTGTACAAATACAGACTAATGAAATGAGGAGAGAGAAAAGCAGTGCTGCGAACGCCGACAGCTACCTTGCTAAACTCCGATGACTCTGTCTCTGATCAGCCAAAACCCGCTACCGGGTGTATACATACCTGAATCTGCACACAAGGTGCAGGGAGTAAAGTGAGTACTCTAACTCAGTGAGTAATAATCATAACTAAAGTCTGAATGGTAAGAAATCACGTAAAGCATATCAAGGTGCCGTATAGAAACAGTTCAAAAACTAGTAAAAAAGCACTGAAACTGTAAAAATCTCTTAAAACATCTTAGCTCGGTTTAAACATCTTTGAAAATGACTTTTTTTCAACAGTTACACAAATGAATGCAAAATAGTTAGTGTAGATAAGCACAAAAATCTGCCCCTCGGGCATAAATCCCATAGTTTAACAGGTAAATGACAAGTAAATATGAAATATAAACACATAAAAGTTTGCCCCTCGGGCACAATGTCAACAACTCCGCCCCTCGGGCAATATCTCAGAACAATAAAGCCCCTCGGGCAATCACATAGAATGGTACCAGCCCATCGGGCAAATCACAGAGAACAATACCAGCCTCTTGGGCTATCACATAGAACAATATCTGCCCCTCGGGCTATATCTCACATCACAATGGGTACCCGCGCTCACTAGGGGTGTACAGACTCCGGGAGGGGCTCCTTATGGCTCAAGCGCAATAACAAGCCATCTCGTGACATCAAATCTAGGCCCTCGGCCTCGTATCAATCAAGCCACCTCGTGGAGTATATATGTATCTCAGGCCCTCGGCCTCATAGCAATATCAGTGTATCCTCACAACTAGGCCCTCGACCTTACCCAGTCCGAAAATCATCACAAGCCCCTCGGGCAATGGTAAAACAGTCTTTCTCAGCCTAAAACATCATTTAAATCTCAAAACTGAGTAAAAATGGTTGAGTAGTAAAAACAGTAGAAAATAACATGACTGAGTTCAAGTAATAAGCCAACACAGTGAGGAAATAGTAATAAAAATCCCCGAAGGGTTTAAGTAGTTGGCACGAAGCCCAAATATGGCAATCAGCCCAAATCATGATGATAGTAAATAAGTTTCAATCAAATATGCGGTAAAATCATCAATCGGGACGGATTAAGTCCCAATCCCCAATAGTGCACGACCCCACGCCCGTCATCCAGCATGTGTCTCACCTCAATATAGCACTACGATGTGCAATCCGGGGTTTCAAACCCTCAGAGCATCATTTACAATCATTACTCACCTTGAACTGGCTAAATCTCTAGCTCGTGACGCCTTTGCCCCTCAAATCGGCCTCCACGCACGTCGAATCTATCCAAAATCAGAATGAGAACATCAAAATATGCTAAGGGAACGAAGCCCAAGCGAAAACAATCAAATATGACACATTCCCGAAATTACCAAAACCCGGCCTCGGGCCCACGTTTCAGAATCGGGTAAAATTTATATTTTCAAAATCATCAAACCCTCACGAGTCTAACCATACCAAAATTATCCAATTCTGGTACCATTTGGTCCTTCAAATCATCATTTTATATTTTTGGAAGATTTCACAAATTTTCTTCCCAAATTCCATCCCAAATCACGAATTAAATGATGAATTCAATGACAGATTCATGTACTCTAGCCAAATCTGAGTTAGAATCACTTAGCCCGATGAATTTCTTGAAAAATCTTCAAAAAATCACCAAAATCCGAGCTCTCTAGGTCAAAATATTAAATAAAACCCAAAATCTCGTATTTATAGAGTACCTCACAGATTTCCACATCTGCGGACCGCACAAAAACGAACGCGGTCCGCATAAAACCAGTGCGGTCCGCACAAAACCAGTGCGGTCCGCACAAAACCAGTGCGGTCCGCACAAAAACGATTGCGGCTGCATAAGTTTCTATCTACAGTGACAGGCTTTAGTATTTGGCCCTAACTTTTGCTGCGGATATCCAAATTATAATATCTTTATCTTTCTGGAAACGAGATACAAAGGACTACAACTTTCGTTTTTGAATCATCTCAAAATTCCTTGTAGATCAAAAGATATGAGATTTCAAGTAGGACCAGTGAAATATTCCCCACTGCGGCCGCACTGCATTTTGTGCGGTCCATACATCACCTACCGCGGATGCACTTCATTTTGTGCGGACCGCGCTGGTGGGTTCCGAGGCCTGCAACCCTTCTGGACCTGCTACAGCTATGATTTTCGGCCTAAAACATTCCGGAACCTACTCAGAACCTACCCGAAACTTCAAACCAATTGTACCAACACATCCCATGACATCGTTCAAACTTGTTCAAAACTTCGGAATGCTCACAACAACATCAAATCACCAATTTAACATAGGATTCAAGCCTAAGAACTCCAAGAACTCTTAAATTATGCTTTCGATCAAAAAGTCTATCAAATCTCGCCCGAATGACCTGAAATTTTGCACACACATCCCAAATGACACAACGAAGCTACCGCAACTCTCGGAATTCCATTCCGACCCCTATATCAAAATTTCGCCTATCAACCGGAAAACGCCGAAATCTCAATTTCGCCAATTCAAGCCTAAATCTTCCACGGATCTCCAAAATGCATTCCGATCACGCTCCTAAGTCCGAAATCACCTAACGGAGCTAACCCAACCATAAAAATTCCGATCCGAGATCATATACAAACAAGTCAAATCTTGGTCAAACCTTTTCAAGCTTCAACTGAGAACTATTTTCTTTCAAATTCATCCCGATTACGCTGAAAACCAAAACCAAGGATTTACATAAGTCATAATACATCACACGGGGCAAGTCATGCCCGAAAGCTGGCGATCAAAATGCAAAAGCTCAAAACGACCGGTCGGCTCGTTACAATTTAACTCCTTTTTTTCTTTTTTCTCTTCATAATCTAATTTCATTAAATTTTTTTTCTTGTTTATTATTATTTTTTATACAATATGAGAAGATAACTAAAGTAAATATATTTGTTCACCTCTTATATATATTAAATGTATAATATATATATATATATATATATATATATATATATATATATATATATATATATATGTATGTATGTATAATTTAATTATTAGAACAACTTATACATTATAACTATTTTCTCTTCTCTTTTTTGCTTTCATTTTTTCTTTTTTAGTTCTTACTTTTAATTTACTTTTTTTCATAATCCAATTATGCACATATTTTTGGTTCAGTTGTTTTTGTTATTTTTATTTATTTGTATTTTTTATATATTAATTATTAGATAATAACTTACTTTAGCATATAGTATATCAAAAATATTATATTAGTAGCAGTTGAAGTATATTACTGCAGTATACTATGATACCCAAATGCTATATATCATATACTGACTGGGAATATGGTATTGAGAACTATGTTAGAAAATTAAAAAAGGACCCACTTATTTTCTTTTGAAAAATAAAAAAAATACCAAATTTAACTATATTGTTACATTATACCATATACTGTAATAGTATACTGTTGCAATAAATTATACACTATTGAATCAAAATATTATATACCAAAGTGGTATATAGTATGTTATTTTGGTATATAGTACAAATTAGTCTTCTTTGGTATTTCAACACCATTTCAATCTAAATGTCAAAAATACACTCCAGAATTTTCATCAAATTGACTCAAACATTAGCCAGCAACCCCCAATCAAATATTTCAAACTAAATATTTTGGTTTAAGAAAAAAATTAAAAAAAACATGAGAAATTCGTTGAAAAGTTGAAAAAGATCTCAATGAAAATTTCAAAAATTCTAAACTGACCAAATTGTAATAGTATACTGCCAACAGAACTATATACCAAAATAGTATATAGTATATCATTTGGGTATATAGTACAAATTCTTCTTCACCAATTCAATGCAATAAATTGTACATTTTAAATATTATATACCAAAATGGTATATAGTATGTTTTTTTTGGTATATTGTACAAATTAGTCTTCTTCGCTAATTCAACTCAATTTTAAAAATCCACTACAGAATTTCCACCAAATTAACTCAAACTTTAGCCGCAACCTCCAATCAAATATTTCAATCTAAATATATTGGGTTAAGAAAAAAATTGAAGAAACACTAGAACTCCGTTGAATAGTTAAAAAGAACTCAATTAAAATTTCAAAAAATTCAAAAAAGACCAAATTGTAATAGTATATTGTACATTATATAGTATATTATACACCATTTTGGTATACAGTACAAATTGTTCTTTTCCAGATCAACTCAGCTTTAACCCAAATTTAAAAATTTTACTGCAAAATACTCCACCATGAGAACGTCGTCTAAAAAAAATAATTTGTAACACCCACTTTGAATGAAACAACAAATCTTCAGGTTGATAATTCATATTAAAGAGCTTCAAGCTCAACAATGGTTGATCTTCAAACACATATAAAAATCAGATCTAGAACTTTGAAAATAGACTTAAATAACACCCATTTCAGATACCACTTAAAACACCTAAAAATTTAATATTGTCCTTTAATCGAGAACCACCATAGTTCCGCCAATCTTTTGTATACATTACAAAAGATGACAAGCAACAATGATCACATCATATTGCCGGAGAGAACCATAGAAGAAACAAACCAAGATGAGGTGCCTTTGCAATAGCTCATAGAAAAGGAATTTTTTTGCCAAAACTTAAAACAATATGACTCCTTAGATTTGGAATCTAGCAGTGTACCCTACGCCTAAAAGGTCTACTACCTTCTTAATTAATTTCGGGTCAACTGATATGATTACAGTCTTGATTAAAATACCCATATAAATTTTAAATGGAGAATTATTGAAAGGAGGAGAAGCTTAGAAGCTATTGGCTAGCGAATAAACAAGAAGAGTTCTGGTGGAGACGTCTTTTAGACAGAGTAGATGAGTGAATAATTACTTTTGGTGGAGAGAACCATAGAAGAAACAAACCAATATGAGGTTCCTTTCGGCATTTCAAGCCTAAATTAGCTACGGACTTCCAAAACACAATCCGAACACGCCCCTAAGCCCGGAATCACCCAACGGAGCTAACGGAACCATCAGATTTCCATTTCGAGTCCAACTTTGCACTGTTCTAACTACGATCAACTTTCCAACACTTAAGCTCTCATTAAGGGACTAAATGTCAAAAAATTCTTCGAAACTCAAAACTGAACGTCCCGACAAATCAAAATAGCAGAAATAAACTCGGAAAAAATAGTTAATAGGGGATCGAGGCGTTAATTCTTAAGACGACTGGCGGGGTCGTCACATCCTCCTATACTTAAACATTCGTTCGACCTCGAACGAGCATAAAGACATGTCACACCTCTTTTTTCACCCGCGCATGCAGGGGCGTAGAGGAGTTTTTCCAATAAAAGGACAATCGAAACGGGATTTATTATTAAAGGATCAGAGTCGCCACTTGGGAGATTTGTGGTGTCCCAAGTCACCGATTTAATCCCGAATCGAGGAAAAGAATGACTCTGTATTACAGTATGCGAACCATAAATCCGGATAAGGAATTCTGTTAACTCGGGAGAAGGTGTTAAGCATTCCCGAGTTCCGTGGTTCTAGCACGGTTGCTCAACTGCTATATCTGGCTTAAATTATCTGATTTTAACAATTATGAACCTGTGCGCAAATTTTAACTTTTAACCACTTTTATTATTTATTATTCTAAAAGAGAATTGCAACGTCGTGAAAATGCATCTCGAACTGCGTCACATAAATGTACCCGCAGTTTTTGACACGTTCTAACTTCGTTGAGATTTGGATTTGAGTCACATAAATGTGCACCCGAGTTTAGGGAGATATTATTAAAACCCCGCCTAAAGATGCTAACACATTATTATTTTGAGAAGGCCGTGAAATTCGTAAACGGCATGTCTCGAAATTTAAGCAATTAAAATAACCCTCTATTGAGGGCCCCGCAATTTGTGTTTTTATTTGGCGAGGCTCGTCTCGTCCATTTTAAGGATATCCTAAAGCGACTATGATTCTCTATTTATTTTTGTCTCTAAAGATAAAGAAAAGTCATAATTAATTACATGCGTATAATGGCCCAACTTTTATTATTTGCTCCAACAACTTAGCAATTTCAGCGGTTATACCAAACGAGAAGATACTGTTCAATTGAATTCCATTCAAGTTGTTCAATTCTACTAAATGCAAACTTAGGCGTGTATGATAGACTGAAGTAAACTGCAGTAAATTGAAGTTGATTTGGATTGATATACATGAGAAATTAAGTTGACAACTAATAGCTCAAACTCCAACATTCATCAGATAATTCCAGTACTCTAAATCTACTTCCCTATTCTACTTCAATTCTGTTTTTCAAAAATAAACTATGTCAATTGAGATTATACTATAGCATGGCTAAAGGGCAAATATCCAACTAATAGTTCACTGTTTCCATCACGCACATGAATATAAATACACTAACACTCAACTAACAACCACGTGAACAACCTAGGCGTAGGGTTTATTAGTTCAATTTTCAGGCAACAGTTTACATTAACTGAAGATAATTCTAACTAAACAAATCCCTATCCAATACAACTCAAAACCATCAGAAATAACGACTAGGCAGTAGCTATCAACAATCAGGCAGCACAGAGACTCGGATCATGCTTCATTTCATTCCAATAGCCAAGGATATACAAATGTGTACCTGGTATTGACAATACAAGAAGAGAAAGAAGAGGATCAACAGTAGCAGTAGCAATACAATATAGTAGAACATCAAACAACCACTGCAAATACCAAACAGCAGGTACCAATAGCTATCACTGAA
Source organism: Nicotiana tabacum (assembly GCF_000715075.1). Lineage (NCBI taxonomy): Eukaryota > Viridiplantae > Streptophyta > Magnoliopsida > Solanales > Solanaceae > Nicotiana > Nicotiana tabacum. The sequence goes on from NC_134100.1 coordinate 15,171,247, forward strand.
ACAGTAACATAAACAAATACTGATTTTTCAACAGTAAAGGGAAGCAAATTTCTTTAGTTCTTTTACTCTCAAAATATTGAACTCTTTTTTTCTCCCCCCCTAATGTCTCTACTAATCTCTATATTTAAACCCAAAACCTTCAACGCTTTTCAGTCCTCCTCTCCTCTTGACAACTGTAAGAAGGATCTTTTATTATTAACCCCTAAGTTTCTTTTTCTTTCCAGCTTTCTAATATTCTTCCCCATGTGAACCCTTTTAGCTTTTTCATTATTATTCCCCTCTTTTTACTTTCCAGCCCCATTTTCCGTTATTTACATCACTATGTCTTGTTCCCCACTACTCTTAAACAAATACAATAGTTTAATGATCCATTAGTACCTTACTGACAGCCAGTCAAACTAAAGCATTTTCCAAATTTTGACACCCCAAATTACCCCTGTGATGCCCTGAACAACTATTCTATCTCAAACCCCTGTGACCACATCAACTATAACCAATTCTTAGATAAGAAACCTAACTACTGATTAACCTAAACTAATCCTTAATTAATGACTGAAAACAAATGAACTGACTCTAAACCAATAAACACATCAGCTATAACCAATTCAAACTTAATCAATTCACTAACAACTGAATAACTAAAGCTGAATTCTAATTGGAACAAAGGGACTGAATTTGAATCAAAATCATATTAACATCACACAGAACCCAACAGCATCATTGAAGCTGAAACTTGATATGGGGATTAAGCTAACACAATTCTAAGTTAAACCTATCCAAAATGCCGGATCACTGTCAGTATAATGACACTAAGCCCTGAAGCTAAGTGTCTACAGACCAGCACACACAACACATGACATTAAACCATTTGACGAACTTACTGGTCTACAAACAAGAACGAATTAATCGACGAAACTATTTATAACCTATGTTATTAATCGACAGAACATAAACTGGACCAAGAAAAAGGTCTGATGGAGAAGAGAGAAAATAACGGACAAAAGACGAATTACAATGGACCTAATTTAGGCAAATGAAGAATTGATTGAACTACTCAAAAAAACATTGGAGTATTTAATCTAACCAGAATCAGAAAAAGAAGCAGAATATATACTGGATTAACTTAAACTGAAAACCTAAAGAAGCGACTAATTACACAGACAAACAAACACATAGAAAAAAGGAAAAGAAGAAGCTAAGAAGAACTCACTGTTCTTTTCTCGGATCTTACCAATATGCCCTATCGAACTTGAGTTCCAGTTAGTATTATACGTCTATTTCATCAGAAATAGGCTTATAATACTAAACAGAACCCGTTCGACCCTGACAACTTCGAAATAGTCTCGAACTGTCGAACCTTAGATCCACCATTCGACGAGTTTTACTTGGATTCGCGTCAATCTGGTTAGGGATTAGCGACAAGGAGGTCAAGGGGATTATTGGGTGTGATTTTGGGGTTAAGTGGACAAGCTAGGGTTTGGGACAGGGATCTTCGATCGAAGATTCGAGAAGTTGTAGTGTGATTCGAGGTTAATGGAGTATGGAATCGTGTTGAGGGTGGTTAGGAGGTTCAGGGGTGTTATTTTCACGGCCATCGGAGCCGGCGCCGCCGGGTTTACGGTGAAGGGATGGGGTGGCGGCTATTAGGGTTCCTCGTCTCTGAAAGAGACGAGGCTTGGGAGAGAATGAGAGGGGGGGCTTGGTTTGGGGGCGGGGTATGGTTTGGGAATATATAGTGGGGTGGGGATTTGATCCAAGCCGTTTGATAAAGTGAGATCAGTGGCTTGGATCAATCCCCCTATATGAAACGGTGTCGTTTGGTTTCGTTGGGGGACTCGGTCGATTTGGGGGCCAATGGGTCGGGTTGTGGGGATTGTTCTGAGGCGTTGGATCAAATGAAATGAATGGCCTGGATCTATTGGCTATATACGACGTCGTTTGGATATATCTGGAGATGGACTGGACCATTCGATCGAGTGAGATCAACGGCCCAGATTCTTCATGCCCGAACGACGTCGTTCCACCCGTCTCCAAGACTGGTTGGATTGGACCGGGTAAAAGGTATTTGGACTGGGCCTGAACTTTCTTTTAAAATTGGCCCAGTCCGATTTTCTTCTCTTGTTTCTTCTTTTTCTTCTATTTTCTTTTTAATTCCTAATTACCAAAAATTTGTCAAATAAATTGTAAAGCCAAAATTAACTCAAAAATACTAATTAACCCTTAATAACAATTATCACACAAGATTAAATACAAAGATAATCACCCACTTTGACATTAAACACTTAAAATGCGAAGTACGTTATTTTTTGATTTTTCATTTTTCGTAAAACGAATATTGTTTAATCAATTCCTAATTGTGAAATTGAACCCTAACTACACATGCAACACATATTTTATATTTTTTCTTAATTAAAGTAAAAACAAATGTGCACATGCAATTACAAATAAATCACAAACAACACAAAACTATTTTATTTTGAATTTCTGGGAGTAGTTCTCGTAGGGCAAAAATCACGTGCTCACAGCTGCCCCTCTTTGTCCGGAAATACGAAGAGTTTTCGTGCAAAGATAAAGTGAGCGGATATGAGCGATTTTTGCCCGTTTGGCTACTCCGTGTGAAGCATTTTGAAAGATTTGACCGAACCTCTGCTTCAAAGGTTTCCTACATATCCTTGGCTAAAAAGAAATCAGGTCAATGTAGTTCGGAAAGTTTTGGTAGTTGGGACTACCATGGGACTGTAATTTTGCTGTTACTGCTTTTGCATGCTGCTGCTAATGCTTACCGACCTCCTTATTATACCGTGCTAAAAGAAAACAAGAAGCTAGACTAAGCTAGGGCTTACAAAATCTTATCTATCTTCAAACTTGCTCTTGTTGCCTTGCTTTCTTGTTGCCTTGGGTTTCCTCCGTTGTTTCCTTCTTTGACTTAACTTATAGTCTTCCTCCTGATTTCTGAAGTGGGATTTATGCTGGGGATATTTTGTTGTAACCCTCCGCTTTACTGACTTCTGACTTGAACTTGAATGTATTCCTCTGTTCTACAGACGGGCTCCTGACTTCAAACTTGAAACGTATTCCTCTATTCTACAAGCGGGCTCCTGACTTCAACTAAAATTTAAAGATGATACGACCTCCATTCTCCAGGTGGGCTCCTGACTTCAACTGCAATTTAAAGATAATACAGCCTCCATTCTCCAGACGGGCTCCTGACTCCAACGGCTTCTTAAAAAAGATAACAACCTCCATTTTCCAGGCGGGCTCCTGACTTCAATTACGACTTAAAAGATAACATCTCCATTCTCCAGGCGGGCTCCTGACTCCAACAACAACTTTGAAAGTAAATCATCCTCCATTCTCCAGGCGGGCTCCTGACTCCAACAACAACTTAAAAATAATTCAGCCTCCATTCTCCAGGCGGGCTCCTGACTTCATCAGCAACTTTGAAAATAAATCAGCCTCCATTCTCCAGGAGGGCTCCTGACTCCAACTTAAAATTAAACAACCTCCATTCTCCAAGCGGGCTCCTGACTCCAACTTAAAATAAACAACCTCCATTCTACAGGCGGGCTCCTGACTTTTTCAGCAATTACTTTCCTCAAACTGGTGTTTTCACTTCTCTGAAACCTGCCGGGGATAACACTGCTGGGGAATTATCTTCCTTCTTTAAGACTAGTTACTTTCCTCCTTTTAACAATGGTGGGGATGATACTGATTCAAAGACCACTACCCTTAAAACTTGGGTTATCTTGCTTCTTCCAAGATTGCTTTCTTTAAAACTTGTATTGCCTTCTCCCGTAAACTGCTGGGGATTCCACTTCCTTCAAAACTTGTGTTATCTTCCATCTTCCCCAAGTGGCTATCTGATTTCAAGAAAATTTTCGCAATGAGAGAAAATTTTCTGCCCCAGTTTGATAATCTTCTTTATGGCCATGTCTTCCCGCTATCAATAACATTTCCTTTCCCTGCTTCAAATCAAAGAAAAATTTGTTAGTTTAAAATGTGGTGAGTGGTCGTGCCACTCCTGCTGGGGATGGTTTTTCCCTTTTTCCTTTCCCTGCTTTGCGTTTTATTACAAAACTTGCTGGGGATGATATTATTTGTTGGGGATGATATTCCTGCCGGGGATGGTTTTTCTTTTCTCTTCCTTCCCCGCTCTGTGTTGTCCGACCATCGCGGAACTTGATCGATAATCTGTCGGAGTTGTTCCTGCATCTCGCAAATCTGCTGGGGATCCTCTTGGAATTTGATCCATAACTTTTCAACTGTTGTTTTTTCTGTTTTTCTCCAACTTCCCCTGGAAATTTGGTTCTCTTGGAATCTAGACCCATTCATCATTTGGTCTTGAGACAAACTTTTTTTTGCTTTGTCGCCTTATCTTTGGCCTGTCCTATTCGCATTTTGCTTTGCACCATTTTGGCAACTGGTAGTAAGCTCTGAAAAATCTTTCTCAAAACAAACTGTTGGAGGAAAAATTCTTAAAACAAAAGAAATGAAAGTGATGATTTCAAAAGATGGAAAAAGAAGAAGTCTTTCCGAACGAATGCTGGGGAGAAGAAAAGGAAAAGGACTTATCTGAATGATATAACTGATCCCAACGATCATGTCGTGCATTCCGGATTAATCAACCCAGTCTATTTGTATCAATCAATCTTTCTGGTGGCCTCATTTCGCTGGGGGATATGTAGGCGCCCGACTCTTTTTGCCAAATCAACACTTTTGCATTGCTTGATGCCTCGACGGATCCTTTCCGCCAATCTTATCTTGACGCCTCATAGTGCCCTTCGAGGGGTTTTCATTAATAAGACTCTCTCATTTCTCTCAACTCCCATTGCCTTCTGGTTCCTATGAAGGTTTTCACCATAAGACTCTCTCATTTTGTTTCTCTCAGCTTTCGTCGCCTTACGGTGCCTATGAAGGTTTTCGCCATAAGACTCTCTCATTTTATTTTCGCTTTCTCAGCTGGGGATTGGAGTGTTGCCTATAAGATTCTTTCTACTGGGGATTCGTTTGGCTATCAATTCCGTCGGCTCATAATCCTCTTTCAGTCTGGGATCAGTGTGTTATTCTCGGCTTTCATTTGCCCGCTCGGCATCTCTCGGATACTGATCGGGAGGTCTTTTTGGACATCAAATATGGGTTTTTGTGTGGGGCTAAAAGGAAAAGGATATCAAAAGATTCAAAATAACTTTAATGGGTAAAACATTACAACTCTCGAAATCAAACCTTTTTCCACAATTTAAAACGTAACTTCTGCCCCAGTTTTCTTGTTTGGGGGATTTTTTTTTATTTTTGTTATACTATGACCGAGCCGTGAGGCGCCTACGTATCCTCTTTGAGGAATCAGGTCGAACGTAGTTCATTCGATTCCTTTGTATTTCTTTTTCTTGTGGCTTTTCTTTTTGTTTTGTTATTATTTTTTCTTCCTTTTCTTTCTTTCTTTTTTTTATTTTTTTTAATTTTTTAATTATTTTTTATTTATTTTTTTCATTTTCATTAGTGATTCCAAGAGAGGGCTATGAAAGAATAAATAAGGCTCAAAGGGGGGAAGCAAAGGTTAAAGTGTTTGGACAAAAGAAAGAATTGCCTCCGTCATTTCATTCTCCGATAAATGCCAAGTACAAACAGACAAACATCAATTGCAATCAAAGGAATTACACATAATATCTCTTGACTGCGTCAGAATTGATAGCCATGTCGATGCATCTTCCCTCGACATCTGTCAGACATAAGGCGTCGTTGGATAACACTCTGGTCACAATAAACGGCCCTTGCCAATTCGGGGCGAACTTGCCCTTTGCTTTGGCCTGATGTGGCAAGATTCGTTTCAGCACCTGCTGTCCTACTTCAAATTTCCTAGGACGCACCTTCTTATTATATGCTATTGCCATCCTCTTTTGATACAACTGGCCATGACATACTGCTGCCAATTTCTTTTCATCAATCAAGCTCAACTGCTCCAATCGGGCTTTGACCCATTCATCATCATCAATCCTAGCCTCAGCGATAATCCGGAGGGACGGAATTTCTACTTCTGCCGGTATCACTGCTTCAGTTCCGTATACCAACAAATAAGGAGTTGCACCTACTGAAGTGCGGACAGTAGTGTGATATCCCAACAATGCAAATGGCAACTTTTCGTGCCATTGTCTGGACCCTTCTACCATCTTCCTTAATATCTTCTTTATATTCTTGTTGGCTGCCTCAACCGCGCCATTCGCCTTAGGACGATACGGGGTGGAATTATGGTGTGTAATATTGAACTGTTGACATACTTCTTTCATCAAACTGCTGTTAAGATTAGCGCCATTGTCCGTGATGATCACTTTGGGGATCCCAAATCTACAGATGATATGGGAATGAACAAAATCCACCACTGCCTTCTTGATTACCGACTTGAAAGTTTTAGCCTCAACCCGCTTGGTGAATAATCGATGGTGATCAGAATGAACCTATGACCGTTGGAAGCTGCCGGCTCAATCGGTCCAATGACATCCATGCCCCATGCAACAAATGGCCATGGTGCTGACATTGTATGCAATTCTATTGGCGGAGAATGAATCAAATCTCCGTGTATCTGACACTGATGGCATTTTCGCACGAAATTGATACAATCATGCTCCATAGTGAGCCAATAATATCCTGCTCGAAGAATCTTCTTCGCCAATACATATCCGCTCATATGTGGCCCACAAACTCCTGCATGTACCTCTGTCATCGCTGTCGTGGCTTGACCACCATCTATACATCTCAGCAATTCCAAATCTGGTGTTCTTTTGTATAACACTCCTCCACTAAGGAAAAATCCATTTGCCAATCGCCGAATGGCTCTCTTTTGATCTCCGGTGGCCTACTCTGGGTATATCCCCATCCTGAGGTATTCCTTGACATCATAAAACCATGGCTCGCCATCCATTTCTTCCTCTATCATGTTGCAATAAGCATGCTGATCACAAACCTAGATATGCAACGGGTCAACATGAATTTTGTCTGGGTGGTACAACATCGATGCTAAAGTGGCCAAAGCATCGGCAACCTCATTGTGAACTCTTGAGATATGTCTGAACTCCACTAATCGAAATTGCTTGCTCAGATCATGCAAACATTGTCGATATGGTATAAGCTTCAAATCCCGTGTTTCCCATTCACCCTGAATCTGATGCACCAGGAGGTCCGAGTCTCCCAAGACCAAGACGTCCTGGACATCCATGTCTGCAGCTAACCGTAAGCCCAGAATGCATGCCTCATACTCAGCCATGTTGTTGGTACAATAGAAACGTAGCTGAGCCGTAACAGGATAATGATGTCCTGTTTCAGAAATAAGTACCGCTCCTATTCCAACTCCCTTTGCATTTGCAGCTCCGTCAAAGAAAAGTTTCCACCCTGGTTCTTCAGTTAATTCTAACTCATCTATATGAATCACTTCTTCATCAGGAAAATACGTCCTCAAGGGCTCGTATTCTTCATCAATAGGATTCTCAGCCAAGTGATCGGCCAATGCTTGGGCTTTTATGGCCGTCCTCGTTACATAGACAATGTCGAACTCCGTGAGTAATATTTGCCATTTCGCCAACCTCCCTATGGGCATAGGCTTCTGGAAAATATACTTCAATGGATCCAGGCGTGAAATGAGGTAAGTAGTATAGGATGATAGATAATGCTTCAACTTTTGGGCCACCCAAGTTAGGGCGCAACACGTCTTCTCAAGTTGAGTGTACTTAACCTCATAGACCGTAAACTTCTTACTGAGATAATAGATGGCTTGCTCCTTCCTTCCTATGATATCATGTTGCCCCAGTACGCAACCAAATGAATTCTCCAGTACCGTTAGATAGAGAATCAACGGTCTTCCTGGTTCAGGTGGGACCAACACAGGTGGGTTTGATAGATACCCCTTGATTTGGTTGAAGGCTTCCTGACATTCTGCCTTCCATTCTACCACAACATCTTTCTTCAGTAGCCGAAAAATGGGTTCACAAGTCGCCGTGAGTTGAGCGATGAACCTGCTGATATAATTCAACCTTCCCAACAGACTCATTACTTCTGTTTTGTTCTTCGGCGGTGGCAATTCCTGGATGGATTTGATTTTTGACGGGTCCAACTCAATGCCTCGCCGACTGACGATGAATCCCAACAGCTTTCCAGCTGGAACACCAAATGCACATTTGGCCGGGTTGAGCTTAATGTCGTACCTTCGAAGTCTTTGGAAAAACTTCCTTAGGTCTGCCACGTGGTCTTCCTGACGCTTAGATTTTATGATCACATCATCTACGTACACCTCAATCTCTTTGTGTATCATGTCATGAAACACTATAGTCATTGCTCTCATGTACGTTGCCCCAGCATTCTTCAAGCCAAAAGGCATTACCCGGTAGCAATAAGTCCCCCACGGCGTAATGAATGCCGTCTTTTCCGCATCTTCTTCATCCATCAGAATCTGATGATACCCATCATAGCAATCTACAAAAGACCCGATCTCACGTCCGGCACAGTTATCGATCAAGATATGGATGTTGGGTAATGGAAAGTTGTCCTTGGGGCTTGCCCTGTTCAAATTTCGGTAATCGACACACACTCTGATCCTCCCATATTTCTTCGGCACTAGCAACACATTAGCCAGCCAATCAGGATATCGAGTGACCCGAATAACCTTTGCCTGCAGCTGCTTGGTTACTTCTTCTTTAATCTTCACACTCATATATGTCTTGAACTTTCTCAATTTCTGCTTGATGGGAGGGCATACCGGGTCAGTGGGCAATTTATGAACCACTAGATCGGTTCTTAAGCCCGGCATGTCATCGTACGACCATGCAAAAACATCTTTGAATTCAATGAGTGCTTTTATTAGTTCCTCCCTGATGTTCGGCTCAATATGGATGCTTATTTTGGTTTTCCTAACATCGTCTGCATCCCCTAAATTGACAGCTTCAGTGTCATTCAAACTGGGCTTGGGTTTCTCTTCGAACTGGCTTAATTCTCTGTTTATCTCTTCAAAGGCTTCATCCTCATCGTATTCCGATTCATCATCATAATCGACCTCTTGTACAATTAGTTCGGAATCAGATTGATTTTTTAGACTAGGTTAAAGATCCATTGTGCATGTCATGTCATTAGAACCAGTATAAAAAGAACTGTTCAGAAAGAGAAAAGAAGAAAACAGAATTAAAACAAAATAAAGAGAGAAAACTTTCACTTTATTAAAATGCGGGATAACAGAGTTTCACACTTTGTCGAATAAAATAAAACTGGATTACAACTCTGAAATAATCCAGAAAACAAGAAAGAAAATCCAGAGCCTACTACCAAGAATCCCTTCGGGTAGGAAGAGGAGTAGCTGTCCAATTGTTGATATTGGCCCTAGGCCCCACAAACTGTATATCCGCCCTACTGGAACCTTCTCCAGCTTCTATCATGTTGACGTCGGCGAACATCCTTTCAAAACCCTGATTCAAATCTCCATTTGACCCAATTAGAGGTCCGAGAATTTTGGGGACTGACAACCTTCTGATACCTGCTCTGACAAAGGATCTGGAAAGACGTGGAACTGGCTTGGGAAGAGCCCAAACTTTCTTCTTCAACTTTCGGGCCCGCCTTACATCTGCTGCCGTAGGCTTGAATCCTAGCCCAAAAGTGTTCAGGTTCTTAGGCAAAGAAACTGGCTGGACCATACCTTGTAGATCAACCCCCAAACCTTTTCCTAGTACAAACCCGTTGTTTAGCATTTTCGAGGCTACCATGAAGGTCGCAGCTACGATCCTGGGAAGTGGAAGGTCCTCGCCTTCAGAAATTCTATCCACTGAAACCGCGTCGAAAACCTGGTACACCCATGGACCTTTGTCGTCATCAGTTTCTATGAATGACACAACGACATCACTCACAATGCCTATATCGTCGTCCCCGTGCACCACTATCTCCTGTCTGTCCCAATCAAATTTCACCATCTGGTGCAATGTAGAAGGCACTGCTTTGGCGGCATGGATCTAGGGTCGCCCCAATAGAAGATTGTATGATACTGCCACGTCTACCACTTGGAATTCCATGGTGAATTCCACTGTACCAATGATCAATCCTAGTACGATATCACCTACCGTGTCGGTACCACCTCCATCGAAACCTCGGACACAAACGTTGTTCCTGTGAATCCGGTCATGATCAACTTTCAGCTTGTTCAGAGTAGTCAAAGTACAGATGTTGGCGCTTGATCCATTATTAATCAATACTCGGGTAACCACCGAGTTTTCGCATTTCACAGTCAAGTATAGGGCTTTGTTGTGTTCTATACCCTCTACTGGCAACTCCTCGTCAGAAAATGTCACTCGGTTTACCTCGAAGATTTTGTGCACTATTTTCTCCAAATGGTTCACAGAGATTTTATCCGGAACATGGGCCTCGTTAAGGATTTTCATCAGTGCCTGGCAATGATCGCTGGAATGGATCAGCAGTGATAGTAACGAAATCTGCGCTTGGGTCTTTCTTAACTGCTCCACACTGGAGTAGTCTTGTGCTTTCATTTTCTTCAAAAACTCCTCAGCCTCTTCCTCCGTCACTGGCTTCTTTACCACTGCTGGGTTGGACCTTCTTAACTCTACGGGAGCAAAACACCTTCTCGAAGGAGTTAAGCCCTGGGCCTCACATACTTCTTCCACAACCTCCTTCCCTTTGTACATTACCATCACTTTACTGTAGCTCCATGGCACGACTTTCTCGCTGGTTATTGGCATCTGTATTACTGGCCTGATGACAACTGGCCCTATGCATGTTGGCTTGCTTGGTACCCCTCGCACCGTTACTTTGACCGGCTCTGGATTTTTGCAACAACAGGCGAACTCTTCCCCATCACCACTACTGGCTTGACGTCTACCTTTTCCAACTGTACCACCTCTTCTCCACCTGTCGACTTTTCTTTTGGACTGGCACTAATCATCATCACCGTCTGTGAGGGTTTCTTTAGCTCCCCTCCTTCGTGCACAAGCTCGATCATGTGGGTTTCGTGGTGTGCTAGCAACGAGTTCTGATTGATGTTGGGTGCCTCCGGTGTCTGAAACTCGATCTTGTTGGTGTCAATAAGATCTTTCACTACACGTTTCAACTTCAAGCACTTCTCGGTATCATGTCCGGGAGCCCCCGAACAATACTCATAGCTTATCGAGTGGTCCATATTTTGGGGAAGGGGATTCGGCAATCTGGGCTCAACAGGACTCAACAAACCTAACGGCCTTAATTTGTGGAACAAAGCAGTATGAGTTTCTCCCAACTCAGTGAATGTTCTTTGTCTCTGCACCCTTTCATTTCTGAAAGCCTGATTCCCCCGAAAACCTGGCCCTGCGGGATTCCTGTAGGCCCTTGGTGGTGGATATGTATTTTGTGGAGGGGGATATGTATTCTGTGGAGGTGGATAGGTATTTTGGGGAAACGGCGCACGCCATTGTGGGCGAGCCGGAGGCTGGGTGTAAGTTTGGGCGTGATGGACAGAGAAATGCAGCTCTTGTGGTGGGTAGTAGGGCTGTGGAGGGTCGTATGGAGTGTGTGGGTAATTTGGGTGATGGGGTCTGGGTTGGTAGTGAGAGGAAGGACCTCTGGATCTGGACCAAGTACCTGCTTCGACTATTGCGACCTCCTCTCTCTTCTTTTTCCCGAGCGCACCTCTCGTGCCGCTTTGGATAGCCTGAGTTGTGGCCTTGATTGCCGAATAGCTCATTATCTTGTTGGACCTGAGTCCCTCTTCAATCATACCGCCCATTTTTACTACTTCGTTGAAAGATTTACCAACTGACGTCACCAGGTGACCAAAGTAAGTTGGCTCCAAAGTTTGTAAGAAGTAGTCCACCATTTCACCTTCCCTCATTGGTGGATCGACTCTTGCTGCTTGCTCTCTCCAACGGAATCCGAATTCCCTGAAGCTCTCTCCAGGCTTTTTCTCAAGTTTCAACAGTGTGAGACGGTCAGGGACGATCTCAAGGTTATACTGGAAGTGACTTGCAAATGCTTATGCTAGATCATCCCAGGTATACCACCTGCTAGGATCCTGCCTTGTGTACCATTCCAGTGCAGACCCGCTTAAACTTTGACCAAAATAAGCTATCAGCAGCTCATCCTTTCCACCTTCCCCTCTCATCTTACTACAGAAACCTCGTAGATGTGTCATGGGATCACCATGTCCCTCATATAGATCAAACTTTGGCATCTTAAAACCTGCCAGCAATTGAACATCGGGGAAGGGACACAGATCTTTGTAGGCCACACTAACTTGGCTGCCCAATCCATGCATATTCCTAAAGGACTGCTCCAGGCTTTTCACTTTGCGAAGCACTTCGTCTTGCTCCGGATTCTTAGCCGGCCTCTCAGTTTCCGCCGGAAGCTCAAGGTGAGGGGTGTAAGTGTATGGCTTGGGTGCTTTGAAGGTGAGTTCGGGAGGATAGTATTGGTTGTCGTGAACCTAAAACACTGGTTCATCGGATGATTTTTGCAATGTGGCTGGTGGAGGTGCCACGAAAACAGGAACAGTTGGTGGAGGAGGGTTCTGTTTGGGTGGTGAAGTTTGGGGATTATAGGAAGTTTCCCCCTGATAGTATTGGGCAATGGGGAAGCTCGTTGATGGACCAGTGGGAGGGTGTTCCGGAGTCCGAGCCGGTGAGAGGGTAGGAGTAGGGGGAGGGATTAGTGATGTTTGTCCCCTAGCCCAGGCTAGGTGCATCCCAGTTATCTCTTGTCTCAACCTGTCTACTTCCTCCTTCATCATTTGCATCTCCGTCTTTTCCTCCTCAACACTTTTGTCCGAACCAGACATGCTTTTCGGAATGGGCCCTTTAGATCTTGTGTGGTAATAGTAATCTGCCAGAACGTTCTAACGAGCTAACTATTTCGAAATTTGGTATCAACAAACTTTGTTAGCGTTAGAGTTTAACAAATATTGCAATTGCACTTTAGGGATGCAATGTTCCTAAGCAGTTTAACCATTTCTATCATGTCTTTGTTCTGACTGCATGCATCATCATTCCGGCTTCTTTTAAGTGCCTCCAAACTTTCCTTTATTTGTTTCTCTTTTTTTTTCTTTCTACTCTTCTCCCTTTCACTTTTTAGTGGTGGTCAAATCTTATGTGGATTGCCCACGTATCATATCCCCGCATGAATTAGACCGTGCGTAGTTCTGACACAAGTGCGGAAAATAAAGACACCATTTTTGGATTTTTCAGCCTTTACTAGCAAAACGTTTTATTACAAGGCAAAATATTTTTGAAAGGAAATTAACAGACTTGATACAGACTACAGACTTTATGCCAAAAAGGGAAATACAAACTCCGACGGACAACAGACTCTGAAGACAAGGAAAATACAGACTCAAACTATGAATGTTTCAGAGTTTTGAATTTCGGTGCCCGCGGGGCGTCGTTCGGCCTCACCGCGGGCTTTGGTGCAAGGCCCCTTTGTAGATCTTTCAAATCTTCCATGATCTGGTGGACATAAATCATTATTGAAGCAAAGAAGGTGGTACGGGACATATCCTCACAAGCTAGGCACTTTATGGTGATGTAGTGCCCGATATCGTCGATTCTTCCCTTGATTCTGTCCCTTTCCATAAGCAATCGCTCTATTTGTTGATTTCGCGTCCCCAACATTTGAGCGTTGTAAAGGAGTTGATCCTGAAACTCATTCATCTGTTTCTCCATTCGGGCCATTAGATCATAGTAGCGCTTCCTATCTGCTCTGGCATCTCGGGCTTATCTGAAGATCCGCTCTTTGAGAGTGGATATTGTTTCTCTCAATATAGTGATGTTCCTTTCGTTGTCCCTTTTCATTTGTTGCATAGACCGTGCTCGCTCTTCTGCCTTCCTTATCCGTTTCACCTGGATTCTCGCTAGACCAGCTTTAGATTTTTCCAGGTCTTCTTGATACTCGAGGACTTTCTTCTTTAGACCGTTTATGAGCCTTTCATCAGCCCGGATTCTCTTTGGGTTTATGGTAGCTATTTTCATTTCCTGGATTTGAGCTTTGAGGACCTCGTTTTCCTGAGCTAGTTTTCTCTTTTCTCCCTTATCTGCAGCGATATGCAAATCTTTCTCAAATTTCAAATCTATAACTTGCTTCTCCAACTTGACTATTGTAACCCTGTACTCGTGCTCTTTAGTCAACCAATCCCACTGTTCTTGCGACGCCTTGACGAATTCCTGGAGATGGGGTCTTTTAGCCGGCCTTTCGTGCTCAAGTTCTCTCATGTACCAAGCAAGGTATCCTGGCGCCACTTCGCCTTTGGCCTGATCCGGCACGCAAGTATCTGCTTTTAAATATTGGCATTTACTCCATATCTGACGGACTCTTGCTTCAGGGAACTGTCCGTCAGGGCTAATCTCAATTACTTGAGCACTAAGATCTTCCTCCTGCGGCACTGTTTGGCATCTCCCGAGTTGTCTCAAAACCCGATATGGCGCGTAAGGCTGAATGCTCTTGAGCCCCATCAATAGAAAGTGGGTCCTAGCTGTCGGCATATGGATGACCTCGTTAACGGGCAACCATCCTAGTGTCCAATGTATTTGGCTGGCGGTGAGGGTCCAAAAGAATGATGTCCATGCCGTAACTCCCTCGGGTAGACTGACTCCCTTGATTCTTGTGTAGAACTCTTCTATGCAAATTTTCTTCGAGGAGCCATAACTCAAGAGCTGGGAACGGTGGCAGAGATGCTCAGTCATCCATATTTGTAGAAACAAGTTACACCCCTCGAAAAAGTTCCCTCTGGCTTTGCAGGCTGTGAGAGTTCGGAAGATATCAGATACTATCATAGGCGCAAGAGTGCTTTTATCTTAAATGAGCAAGGTACTGACAACCCCGGCTATTTTCAGATCAATGTTTCCGTCTTTCCTTGGAAATACCAAAAGGCCCAAAAAGGTTATCATAAAAGCCACTCGTCTATGCTCGTCCCATTTCTGACGGTTACTTTTGCTGCATAACTTGTTACCCGGGTTGTTGAATCCTCTGACATGACCGTATCTATCGTATATGAAGCGCGGATTACAAAAACCTGCGGCCAAATCTGGGTTATGGACCGTCCTGGGTATCTTTAACGAATCTAAAAACCGATGCACAGTGACAGCTCTTGGAGCAACCAGGTATTTTTGCCTCAACGGAGCTTCAGCATTTCCGATGTACCCGGCTATTTCCTCCAAAGTCGGAGTGAGTTCAAAATCGGAGAAGTGGAAGACATTGTGTGTCGGGTCCCAGCAGGTGACCAAAGCTCTTATGATATCCCCCCGAGGCAGGATTTCCAATAAACCCGTAAGACCTTTTAGATATTTCTTGACCTCATCTTGCCCTTCACCACCTAAATCATCCCACCATAGCCGCAACTTGAAAGTGATTTTAGTCATTATTGAAAAAGGTTCATTTTGCATCGTGCTCATCCTACACATTTATTAAGGTGATTAAGAAATAAAATTTATTTGACTCAACAAATTGACTATTTTTTTAATTTTCCACAGATTAAAAGGAAGATCTGGTTCCGCACACGGCTTTTCAGCACTTCGGGAACGAAGATTTTAAAGCTGGGTGAGTCAACCGGTCAAAAATCCAAAAATGACTAAAAGTGGCCATTTATGCAAAGTCAGCCTTCCGGCGTCCCTTTCGGGAACATTCGGCTATTCTTACCAAAAACGGCATCACTCGACTTATTTATGTTGACAATTAAAATTTGACATTTTTTGGCTATTTTTGTAAAAGGGGAGGTTGGACCCGATGAGGGTTGCCTACGTATCCTGCACCTTGTGAGAATCAAACCGGCGTAGTTCGGGTAGATAAAACAAACTTCTTTTAAAAACAAAACTCTTTTCAATGGCAAATAAAACCATTTTTCATAAACAAAACCCCCTTTTTTTCTTTTTTTTTCATTTTCTCAAAAATTCGACAGAGTTTCGACGCTATTGATTTTTTTCAAAACAGGCGATTAACCATCTCTATCTCTCTTTCCTCAAAGTATTCAAAAGCCGGTCAGCATGCAAGTCCGAAGAAAACAAATGCACAGGTAGCAAGTTAGATGCATCAGGATGGTCTTTTGTTGTTTTGGTACACCTGTCCTAGACAGACCCAACCCCTGTGTTGAGCCTCCAAAGTCAAATGCACATGATGCAAACAAACGTTCCTACTAGGGATCCGGCATGAAGCTGAGTTATTCTAGGTTTGTACATGGGTATTTGTTCTAGACTGTGTACCCGAGTGGACAACTCGAGTCGAGGAGGGGGCTACGTACCAGGGACCCGCGAGATCGTCCGGCTTTGTAACTTGTCCGGACTCTTTCTTATTTCAAGGTATGACACTAACAGAATAGGGAGTCTCAACCAGCAAGCACATCCCCGGAGGTAAGAAGAGAAGGGTTTCGGCACAGTTTATATACAGTTCAGATAATATCAAAGCGGTAAAAGCAACATTTAGCACATTAGGCCCAAACATGTAAAATCAGATAATAAACAAAGCCAAATATAACAATTTATCTAAGCTCGAATTCTGAACCCTGAACTGGAGATTCTGGGTTCGGTCCCCAACAGAGTCGCCAGAGCTGTCACACCTTCTTTTTCACCCGCGCACGCAGGGGCGCAGATGAGTTTTTCCAATTAAAGGACAATCGAAACGGGATTTATTATTAAAGGATCAGAGTCGCCACTTGGGAGATTTGTGGTGTCCCAAGTCACCGATTTAATCCTGAATCGAGGAAAAGAATGACTCTGTATTACAGTCTGCGAACCAGAAATTCGGATAAAAAATTCTATTAACCCGGGAGAAGGTGTTAGGCATTCCCGAGTTCCGTGGTTCTAGCACGGTCGCTCAACTGCTATATCTGGCTTAAATTATCTGATTTTAACAATTATGAACCTGTGCGCAAATTTCAACTTTTAACCGCTTTTATTATTTATTATTCTAAAAAAGAATTGCAACGTCGTGAAAATGCATCTCGAACTGCGTCACATAAATGTACCCACAATTTTTGACACGTTCTAACTTCGTTGAGATTTGGATTTGAGTCACATAAATGTGCACCTGAGTTTAGGGAGATATTATTAAAAACCCGCCTAAAGATGCTAACGCATTATTATTTTGAGAAGGTCGTGAAATTCGCTAAACGGCCTGTCTCGAAATTTAAGCAATTAAAATAACCCTCTATTGAGGGCCCCGCAATTTGCGTTTTTATTTGGCGAGGCTTGTCTCGTCCATTTTAAGGATATCCTAAAGCAACTATGATTCTCTATTTATTTTTGTCTCTAAAGATAAAGAAAAGTCATAATTAATTACATGCGTATAATGGCCCAGCTTTTATTATTTGCTCCAACAACTTAGCAATTTCAGCGGTTATACCAAACGAGAAGATATTGTTCAATTGAATTCCATTCAAGTTGTTCAATTCTACTAAATGCAAACTTAGGCGTGTATGATAGACTGAAGTAAACTGCAGTAAATTGAAGTTGATTCGGATTGATATACATGAGAAATTAAGTTAACAACTAACAGCTCAAGCTCCAACATTCATCAGATATTTCCAGTACTCTAAATCTACTTCCCTATTCTACTTCAATTCTGTTTTTCAAAAATAAACTATGTCAATTGAGATTATACTATAGCATGGCTAAAGGGCAAATATCCAACTAATAGTTCATTGTTTCCATCACGCATAGGAATATAAATACACTAACACTCAACTAACAACCACGAGAACAACCTAGGCGTAGGGTTTATCAGTTCAATTTTCAGGCAACAGTTTACATTAACTGAAGATAATTCTAACTAAACAAATCCCTATCCAATACAACTCAAAACCATCAGAAATAACGACTAGGCAGTAGCTATCAACAATCAGGCAGCACAGAGACTCGGATCATGCTTCATTTCATTCCAATAGCCAAGGATATACAAATGTGTACCTGGTATTGACAATACAAGAAGAGGAAGAAGAGGATCAGCAGCAGCAGTAGCAATACAATACAGTAGAACAACAAACAGCCACTGCAAATACCAAACAGCAGGTACCAACAGCTATCACTGAAACAATAACAGAAACAAATACTGACTTTTTAACAGTAAAGGGAAGCAAATTTCTTTAGTTCTTTTACTCTCAAAATACTGAACTCTTTTTTCCCTCCTTCAATGTCTCTACTAATCTCTATATTTAAACCCAAAACCTTCAACCCTTTTCAGTCCTCCTCCCCTCTTGACAGCTGTAAGAAGGATCTTTTATTATTACCCCCTAAGTTTCTTTTGCTTTCCAGCTTTCTAATATTCTTCCCCATGTGAACCCTTTTAGCTTTTTCATTATTATTCCCCTCTTTTTACTTTCCAGCCCCTTTTTCCTTTATTTACATCACTATGTCTTGTTCCCCACTACTCTTAAACAAATACAATAGTTTAATGATCCATTAGTACCTTACTGACAACCATTCAAACTAAAGCATTTTCCAAATTTTGACACCCCAAATTACCCCTGTGATGCCCTGAACAACTATTCTATCTCAAACTCCTGTGACCACATCAGCTATAACCAATTCTTAGATAAGAAACCTAACCACTGATTAACCTAAACTAATCCTTAATTAATGACTGAAAACAAATGAACTGACTCTAAACCAATAAACACATCAGCTATAACCAATTCAAACTTAATCAATTAACTAACAACTGAATAACTAAAGCTGAATTCTAATTGGAACAAAGGGACTGAATTTGAATCAAAATCATATTAACATCACACATAACCCAACAACATCATTGAAGCTGAAACTTGATATGGGGATTAAGCTAACACAATTCTAAGTTAAACCTATCCAAAATGCCGGATCACTATCAGTATAATGACACTGAGCCCTGAAGCTAAGTGTCTACAGATCAGCACACACAACACGTGACATTAAACCATTTGACGAACTTACTGGTCTACAAATAAGAACGAATTAATTGCCGAAACTATTTATAACCTATGTTATTAATCGACAGAACATAAACTGGACCAAGAAAAAGGTCTGATGGAGAAGAGAGAAAATAACGGACAAAAGACGAATTACAATGAACCTAATTTAGGCAAACGAAGAATTGATTGAACTACTTAAACAAACATTGGAGTATTTAATCTAACCAGAATCAGAAAAAGAAGCAGAATATATACTGGATTAACTTAAACTGAAAACCTAAAGAAGCGACTAATTACACAGACAAACAAACACATAGAAAAAAGGAAAAGAAGAAGCTAAGAAGAACTCACTGTTCTTTTCTTGGATCTCACCAATATGCCCTTTCGAACTTGAGTTCCAGTTAGTATTAAACGTCTATTTCATCAGAAATAGGCTTATAATACTAACTAGAACCCGTTCGACCCTGACAGCTTCGAAACAGTCTCGAACTGTCGAACCCTAGATCCGTCATTCGACGAGTTTTACTCGGATTCGAGCCAATCTAGTTAGGGATTAGCGACGAGGAGGTCAAGGGGATTATTGGGTGTGATTTTGGGGTTAAGTGGACAAGCTAGGGTTTGGGACGGGGGTCTTCGATCGAAGATTCGAGAAGCTGTAATGATTCGAGGTTAATGGAGTATGGAATCATGTTAAGGGTGGTTAGGAGGTTCAGGGGTATTATTTTTACGGCCATCGGAGCCGGCACCGCCGGGTTTACGGTGAAGGGATGGGGTAGCGGCTATTAGGGTTCCTCGTCTCTGAAAGAGACGAGGCTTGGGAGAGAATGAGAGGGGGGCTTGGTTTGGGGAGCGGGGTATAGTTTGGGAATATATAGTGGGGTGGGGATTTGATCCAAGCCGTTTGATCAAGTGAGATCAGTGGCTTGGATCAATCCCCTTATATGAAACGGTGTCGTTTGGTTTCGTTGGGGGACTAGGTCGATCCGGGGGCCAATGGGTCAGGTTATAGGGATTGTTCTGAGGCGTTGGATCAAATGAAATGAATGACCTGGATCTATTGGCTATATACGACGTCGTTTGGATATATCTGGAGATGGACTGGACCATTCGATCGAGTGAGATCAACGACCCAGACTCTTCATGCCCGAACGGCGTCGTTCCACCCGTCTCCAAGACTGGTTGGATTGGACCGGGTAAAAGGGTATTTGGACTGGGCCTGAACTTTCTTTTAAAATTGGCCCAGTCCGATTTTCTTCTCTTGTTTCTTCTTTTTCTTATATTTTCTTTTTAATTCCTAATTACCAAAAATTTGTCAAATAAATTGTAAAGCCAAAATTAACTCAAAAATACTAATTAACCCTTAATAACAATTATCACACAAGATTAAATACAAAGATAATCACCCACTTTGACATTAATCACTTAAAATGCGAAGTACGTTATTTTTTGATTTTTCATTTTTCGTAAAACGAATATTGTTTAATCAATTCCTAATTGTGAAATTGAACCCTAACTACACATGCAATACATATTTTATATTTTTTCTTAATTAAAGTAAAAACAAACGTGCACAGGAAATTACAAATAAATCACAAACAACACAAAACTATTTTATTTTGAATTTCTGGGAGTAGTTCTCGTAGGGCAAAAATCAGGTGCTCACAAGACATACCTGAAGTAGTGAAAAGATGAGGGTAACGGATGCACATATCATGCTCGGTCTCCCAGGTCGCCTCCTCGACTGGCTGACCCCGCCACTGAACCTTTACTACAGCAATGTTCTTTGACCTCAGCTTTCTAACCTGCCTGTCCAATATTGCCACTGGCTCCTCAACATAAGATAGATCCTTGTCCAACTGGACTTAACTGAAATCCAATACGTGCGACGGATCACCGAGATACCTCCAGAGCATCGAAACATGAAATACCGGATGAACTTCTGCCAAGCTGGGAGGTAAGGCAAGCTCATAAGCAACCTCCCCAACACGCCTCAATATCTCAAAAGGGCCAATAAACCTCGAAATCAACTTCCCTTTCTACCCAAATCTCATAACGCCCGTCATATGCGAAACCCGAAGCAGAACCCGCTCTCCAACCATATAGGAAACATCACGAACCTTTCGGTCTGTGTAACTCTTCTGTCTGGACTGGGTTGTACGGAGTCTATCCTGAATCACCTTAACCTACTCCAAAGCATCCTGAACTAAGTCTGTGCCCAATAGTCTAGCCTCACCCGGCTCAAACTAGCCCACCGGGGATCTACACCGCCTACCATATAAAGTCTCATATGGTGCTATCTGAATGCTGAAATGATAGTTGTTGTTGTAAGCAAACTCCGCCAATGGCAAGAACTGATCCCAAGACCCTCCAAACTTAATCACACACGCACGGAGCATATCCTCAAGAATTTGAATAGTGCGCTCGGACTTTCCGTCCGTCTGAGGGTGAAATGTTGTACTCAACTCCACCCGAGTACCCAATTCATGTAGAATCGTGATGTGAACTGAGTACCTCTATCTGAAATGATAGAAACTGGAATACCATGCAGACGAACAACTTCCCGGATATAAATCTCCGCCAACCGCTCCGAAGAATAAGTAGTACACACAGGAATAAAATGAGCGGACTTGGTCAGCCGATCCACAATCATCCAAATAGCATCGAACTTTCTCAAAGTCCATGGGAGCCCAACTACAAAGTCCAAGGTGATCCGCTCCCACTTCCACTCCGGAATCTCTATCTGCTGAAGCAACCCACCCAGTCTCTGGTGCTCATACTTTACTTGCTGACAGTTGAGGCACCGAGCTATGAATCCAACTATATCTTTCTTCATCCGCCTCTACTAATAGTGCTGCCTCAAATCCTGATACATCTTCGCGGCCCCCGGATGGATGGAATACCGCAAACTATGGGCCTCCTCTAGAATCAACTCTCGAAGCCCATCAACACTAGGTACACAAATCTGACCCTGCATCCTCAATACCCCATCATCACCAATAGTCACATCTCGGGCATCATCGTGCTGAACCTTGTCTTTGAGGACAAGAAAATGAGGGTCATCATATTGTCGCTCCCTAATACGATCAAATAAGGAAGACTGAGAAACCACGCAAGCTAGAACCCTACTGGGTTCTAAAAGATCCAATCTCATAAATTGGCTAGCTAAGGCCTGAACATCCATCGCCATAGGCCTCTCCGATGCGGGTAAATAAGCCAAACTCCCCAAACTCTCTGCCCGGTGACTCAAAGCATCGACCACCACATTGGCCTTGCCCGAGTGATACAAAATAGTGATATCATAGTCCTTTAGCAACTCTAACCACCTCCTTTGGCGCAAATTTAGATCCTTTTGCTTGAACAAGTGCTGCAAGCTCTGATGGTTAGTATAAATCTCACAGGGAACCCCGTATAAATAATGGCGCCAAATCTTCAAGGCGTGAACAATGGCAGCTAACTCAAGGTAGTGAACATGATAATTCTTCTCATGTATCTTCAACTTCTTGGACGCGTAGGCAATCACCCTACCATCCTGCATCAACAGGGCTCCGAGGTCAACCATCAAGGCATCATAATAGACCGTATAAGACCCCGAACCTGTAGGCAGTATCAAAATTGGGGTTGTGGTCAAAGCTGTCTTGAGCTTCTGAAAGCTCGCCTCACACTCCTCTGTCCACTGGAACGGAGCACCCTTCTAGGTCAACCTAGTCATAGGGGCCGCAATCGATGAAAACCCTTCCACAAAACGATGGTAGTAGCCCGTCAAACCAAGAAAACTACGGATCTCGGTAGCTGAGGATGGTCTGGGCCAACTCTGCACGGTCTCTATCTTCTTCGGATCCACCTGAATACCCTTGCTCGATTCCACGTAGCCTAAGAATGCCACTGAAGCCAACCAAAACTCACATTTCGAGAACTTAGCATATAACTTCTTCTCTCTCGGAGTTTGAAGCGCAGTCCTCAGGTGCTGCTCATGGTCTTCCCGACTTCGGGAATACACCAAAATATCATCAATAAAGATAATGACGAACGAGTCAAGATACGGCCGGAACACACTGTGCATCAAATGCATAAAGGTTGCTGGGGCATTGGTCTGCCCAAATGACATAACAAGGAACTCATAATGACCATACCGAGTCCTGAAAGTAGTCTACAGGATATCTGGCTCACGAATCTTCAACTGATGGTAACCTGAGCGCAAATAAATCTTAGAAAACACTCGTGCACCTTGAAGCTGGTCAAACAGATCATCAATACGAGGCAAATGATAACGGTTCTTCATTGTAACCTTGTTCAACTGGCGATAAAAAATACACATACACATAGAACGTTCCTTTTTCTTCACAAACAAGATAGGAGCACCCCAAAGTGATACACTGGGCCGAATAAAACCCTTATCAAGCAATTCCTGTAACTGATCCTTCAACTCCCTCAACTCAGGAGAAGCCATATGATACAGAGGAATAGAAATGGGCTGAGTGACCGGCAATAGATCAATGCCAAAATCAATATCTCTATCAAGCGGCATGCCTGGAAGATCAGCTGGAAACACATCGGGAAAAACCCGTACTACTAGGACTGAATCAACTAAAGGGGTATCAATACTAACGTCTCTCACATAAGCTAAATATGCGTCACACCCCTTCTCAACTATACGCTGAGCTTTAAGAAAAGAAATAACTCTACTGAGAGTGTGATCTAAAGTACCCCTCCACTCAACACACGGTACACCTGGCATAGCCAACATCACAGTTTTGGTGAAACAATCAAGAATAGCATAATGGGGTGACAACCAGTCCATGCCCAAGATAATATCGAAGTCAACCATACTGAGTAACAACAAATCGACTCTGGTCTCAAAACCACTAAGAGCAACCAAACACGACCGATAAACGGGGTCCACAACAAGAAAATCTCCCACAGGAGTAGAAACATAAATAGGGGAACTCAAAGAATCCCGAGATACACCTAAATGCGGAGAAAAATAAGAAAACACATAAGAATAAGTGGAGCCTGGATCGAATAGAACTGATGCATCTCTGTGACAAACCAGTATAATACCTGTGATGACAGAATCGGAGGCAACAGCCTCCGTACGGGCAGGAAGGGCATAGTATCAGGCCTGGCCTCCCCCTCTAGGGCGACCTATACCTCCCCAACCTCCACCTCTGGTTGGCTGAGCAGGTGGGGTAGCAACTGGAGCTGTAACCATAGCCTGAGAACTCTGCGCAGCACGCTGTGGCTGAGAAGTCTGTGGACGTGCACTCCTCCAAAGTCTAGGTCAATACCTCACCATATGGCATGTGTCACCACACTCAAAACAAACTCTGGAAGAATGTGGTGGTTGTGACTAGCTCGGGCCAGGTCTGCTGGACTTACCCCTAAAAGCACCCCGCGTAGGAGGCACGCTAGAAACTAGAGGTGCATAATAAGGCTCCTGAGGCTTAGGAGGAGCTGGAATACCACTGGCTGCTGGAAGAGCTGAATGAATAGGGCGACTCATATAACCCCTACCATGACGACCTGCAGCTTGGGCACGGGCACCAAATAAATGGCCCGAATCTCGAGACCTCTTGGCCTCCGTCTCATCTCTCTCCCTAGCATGCATACCCTCAATCCTCCCAGCAATGCTTACCACCTGCTGATAAGAGATATTCATCTCCAACTCACAACCCATACTAGACCTAATGCTGGGAATAAGGCCCTCAATAAATCGGCGAACCCTCTCGCGAACAGTAGAAACCAATGTTGGGGCATGTCTAGCCAAGCTAGTGTAACGGACAACATACTCTGAGTCAGTCATAGCACCCTGGCGCAAATGCTCAAACTCTACGCGACATGCGTCCCTGAGGATCTGAGGAACATACTGCCTCAGGAACAGATCTAAAAACTGAGTCCAGTCAGTAAAGCAGCCTCATCTGGATTGTCTAACTCATAGGTGCACCACCACTCACAGGTGGCAAGCTGGAAGGTAGTGAAGGAAACCCCGCTCGATCCTGATATACCCATGGTGCGGAGAATGCGGTAACACTCATCTAGAAATCCCAGAGCATCCTCCGATGCTAGACCATTGAATACATGAGGCTTGTACCTCTTGAACCTCTCAAGCCTCAACTGCTCCTTCTTGGAAGCCGCTGCCCAGACCTCGGGCTGAACTGGCACTGCAGGCGGTACAGGAATAATCTTAAGGACCCGCTCAACATGCACTCGCTGCTCAGGAGTGCAGGCAGCGGGAGTCTATGCTCCTCCCCCCACCTAAGACGTAGCTGCGGCAAAGGGAAACAACCTTGCCTGAGCCAAAGTGGTATACATGCTCATGAACAATGCCAGAGTCTCCTGAAGAGATGAAGTAGTAATAGTAGTAGGCGTATCAGGTGCCTGGACTCCGGCTGGATCTACTGGTAGTACCTCAGCAGCAGCTCGCGCAGGTGCTCTGGCTGCACCACGTGCACGTCCTTGGCCTATAACCCGGCCCCGACCTCTAATGGTTGCAATAGGGGCGCGGGTGCCTGATCATCTCAGGTAGCACGTGTCCTTACCATTTGTGAGAGAATAGAAGACAAAAGTTTAAAATTGTGATGTCAAAATATCACACGACAAGGAAATCAAATGAAGTGGAAATTTTCCTAATAGTTACATAGCCTCTCGTAGATAAGTACAGATGTCTCCGTACCGATCAGCGAGACTCTAATAAACCAGCTTGTGATCTATGACTCCTATGAACCTAGAGCTCTGATACCAACTTGTCACGATCCCAATTCGCCCTCCGTGAACTATCGTGACGGCACCTAGTCTCTACGACTAGGTAAGCCTAACAAATGTGAAAAATAAACTAAACTTGTAGAAGAAATAATCAAAAGCCAAAAATAACTAAAACAAACAATACTTTAAATGTCGCTCGGCATATACCACACAACTTCTTAAAATCTGATGCACTATTCCAAAACCCAGAAACTCATTGATCCACAAGACTTTGGATATCTAAAAATGTCTAACTCCAGAATATCTAACAAAGTAGGAAATATAGAAGGGCTAAATACTAAAAAGCAGGAATAGAAAGGGACTCCTCGGTCTGCGGACGTGGTAGATATACCTCGAAGTCGCTAGGGTAGTCGCCTCGCCTCAAGGGGTGATAGGACTGGGTAGAACTGTACAAGTACATGGATCTGCACATGAAAAAACATGCGCAGAAAGGGCGTGAGTACACCACAACGGTACTCTGTAAGTGTCAAGCCTAACCTCGGTCGAGTAGTAACGAGGAAGGTCAGGGCCCTACTAAGATTAAATAAGTATAGAAATGACAACATAAGATAAACAGTTCAATTTAGAATCTACAGCAAGAATTTAATACATGATAAATATGGAATTTAATAACTGGAACAGAGATAAGACAAACACAAGGAAATACTACTCATAACAAGGATGATAACCGAAGGTCTCTCATGATCCTCAATATATATGTCGGGGATCTCTTGGTATCCCGAAGATCTCTTGGTATCCTCAATGTATACAAGGGATCTCTTGGTACCCCGAGGATCTATTGGTATCCTCAATATATGCTAGGGATCTCTTGGTATCCTCATTATACGTGCCAGGGATCTCTTGGTATCCCGCACCTCAGTTCAATCCATAAATACGTACGGGAGATCTCCTGGGATGTCGTCCCGTAGTCCCAAAGTAAAGCACACAGCAGCAACACATGAATACTCAATTAAGCTCAATATCGTACCAAGTAAACAGTTAATTCTAGCCTAACATGCTTCACGTAATGCAATTAAGGAAGTCTAAGCAAAAAAGGCAATTAAGTCAACTAACATACTTTTCTAAACTAACAACAGGCTAAATTCGCAAGTAGAATAAAACAGGAAAAAAGGAACTCAATTGAAATACTTAAAGAAAAATCGGGTTTTCAACAATTAGCTCAAGTACGCACTCGTCACCTCACTTACAAGGCATTTCAATTATTAAATATATCATATCCTAAGGGGAAGGTCCCCCACACAAGGTTAGATAAGTCACTTACCTCGAATCGGCTCAAAATCACTCCGAAAACCACGCTCTTGCCACGAGTACTCGACTCCAAATGGCGCAAATCTATTCAATTCAATTTCATAATGTGAATAACACTTCAAATAAATGATTCTACAATTAAATTCTAAGCTAATACGCGAAATTAGGTAAAATGACAAAAATGCCCCTCAGGCCCACGTCTCGGAATCGGGTAAAATTTATATTCATAGAAACCTCGCACTCTCACGAGTTTAGTCATATCAAAAGTACCAAAATCGGACTTCAATTCGTCCCTCAAATCATCACTCATAGGTCTCCAATTAGACAAGCCCCCCCCCCCCCCCCCAATTACCACTGATTTTCCTTGATTTTTCATGCTTAAATTGATAAAAATCATTCCAATAACGAGTTTAGGGATCAAAGACCTTACCCCAATGAACTTCTCTGAAAATCTCTCTTGAAGCGAACTGGGGTCGTGACGACACCTAGTCTCTACGACTAGGTAAGCCTAACAAATGCGAAAAATAAACTAAACTTGCGGAAGAAATAATCAAAAGTCGAAAATAGCTGAAAGAAACAATATTTTAAATGTCGCTCGACATATATGACACACCTTCTCAAAATCTGATGCACTATTCCAAAACCCAGAAACTCACTGATCCACAAGCCTTTGGATATCTAACAATGTCTAACTCCAGAATATCTAACAAAGTAGGAAATACAGAAGGGCTAAATACTAAAAAACAGGAATAGAAAGGGACTCCTCGGTCTGCGGACACGACAGATATACCTCGAAGTCGCTTCTGCGGTATTTCCACTGCTTTTGCAGTTCCTGAAGAACTCCCCAAATTCTGCTTCTACGGCCACTAAGACGCTTTTGCGGCGCTGCACCTGCGGAACCCAAACCACAGGTGCAGTTATGACAGAACCAGCAGCTGAAGCTGCAACTCTAACTCCCAAAATCCTTCCGTCAACCATACAAATTCATCTCGAGGCCCCCGGAACCTCAACCAATGGTACCAACAAGTCACAAACCACTCCCCAAACTTATACCAATCCTTAAAACACCTAAAACAACATCGAAACCTCGAATTAACCATGGATTTAAGCCTAAGAACTCCAAATTTCTCAAAATACGCTTTCGATCAAAAAGTCTATCAAACCACGTCCGAATGACCTGAAATTTTGCACACACATCACATTCAACACTACGAGGCTACTCCAACTTCCGGAATTCCATTCCGACCCTCGGATCAATATCTCACTATCGAACCGGAAACTTCAAAATTCGACCTTTCAGCATTTCAAGCCTAAATTAGCTACGGACCTCCAAAACACAATCCGAACACGCCGCTAAGCCCGGAATCACCCAACGGAGCTAACGGAACCATCGAATTTCTATTCCGAGGCCGTCTTTATACTGTTCCAACTACGGTCAACTTTCCAACACTTAAGCTCTCATTAAGGGACTAAGTGTCCCAAAACTCTTCGAAACTCAAAACCGAACATCCCGGCAAATCAAAATAGCAGAAATGAACTAGAGAAAAGTAGTTAATAGGGGATCGAGGCGTTAATTCTTAAGATGACCGGCCGGGTCGTCACACTTATAACAATTTTTCTATACAAAGACTATTCTGCCCTCACTTTATTTAACACTCCCCCTCAAGCTTAGGTGGTGAAAAGATATTAAACATCCCTAGCTTGGACTTCAAATATTCATGCTGAACTTTAGTTAAACCTTTTGTAAGTACATTTGTTGGTTTCTCTATTGTAGAGATATACTTTGTAGCAATAAGACCCTGTTGGATTCTTTCTCTCACAAAATGACAGTCTATTTAAATGTGCTTAGTCCTTTCATGATAGACAGGATTAGCAGCTACTTGAATGGTTGCTTTGCTATCACTATGAATAACAATAGGCAATTTAATCTGAACTTCAATCTCTTTTAGCATGCCATGAAGCCAAATTAGCTCAGCAACAGTTGTTGCTAAACATCTATACTCAGTTTCTGCAGAGCTTCGAGATACAGTAGTTTGTTTTTTAAATTTCCAGGAGACCAAAGAATCACCAACTTTAATAAAAAAAACTATGTGACTGATTTTCTTGTCAATGGACATGCAGCACAGTCTGTATCACAAAATGCAGTAATTGTATTAATCTGATTGTTGGACAATAGGATTCCTTGACCAGGTTGATTTTTTATATACTTGATAATTCTCAAGACAACTTCCATATGAGATTTTTTTGGTTGCTGTAGAAACTGACTTAGGGTCTGAACTCCAAACGCAATATCTGGTCTTGTTACTATTAAATAGAGAAGTTTTCCTATCAACCTTTGATATGATACTTGATTAACCAGTGGATCATTGTTTGCTGATTTTCTTGTTTGATCAGTATATTCATCATACTATTTAGAAGTAAGCTTCACATTGCTATCAATTGGAGTTACTGATGGTTTTGCTGTAGCAAGTCCAACTTCTGAAATTAACTCTAAAGCATATTTTCTTTGGTACATTACAATAATTTCCTGTGACCTAGCAAATTCAATTCCCATTAGCTCTCCCAGATCTTTCATCTTGAAAGTATTCTGTAATGATAATTTTGTTTCTTCAATAAGAGCTAGGCTATCTCCTGTGATTAGTAGATCATCTACATAGACTAATACAATAACAATCCATCCATTGGTCCTTTTGATAAATAATGAATGATCAAACTGACTTTGTTTGAAATTGAACTTCTGAAGAGCCTCACATAGCTTTGTATTCCATTGTCTAGGAGCCTGTTTAAGTTCATATATGGACTTAATAAGCATGCATACTTTATTCTCCCCTGGCTTCTAAATACCTGAGGTAACTCCATATATATTTCATCAAGTAAATCTCCTTGAAGAAGGGCATTGTATACATCCATTTGATGTATATACCATTTTTTTGAAGCTGCAATGCTGAACACAGTTCTTACTATAACCATTTTCACTACTGGTGAAAATATTTCTTGATAATCAATCCCTTCAATTTGATTATATCCTTTAATTACTAGCCTAGCTTTAAACCTCTCAATATTACTTGAAGCTTTATATTTTATTTTGTTAATCCACTTACATCCAATAGGCCTCTCTCCTTCTGGTAGTATTACAATATTCCATGTGTGGTTGTTCTCCAGTGCTTTTATTTCTTCATTCATAGCATCTACCCACTTAAGATCCTGAACAGCTTGAGAGTAACTAGTAGGTTGAGTGATTGAGGAGGTTGCTGCAACATATGCTTGATACTTAGGAGATATTCTGTCATAGCTGATGTACTTATCTAAGACATAGGGAACATCTTGATGGATATTTAGAGATACAAAGTCTTTCATCCATATTGGAGGTTGTTTTCTTCTACATGATTTTCTAAGCTGAGGTTGCACTTATCTTTGAGTTTCTGTAGATGTTTGAGATGTCTCAAAATGCTGATGATGTTCTGCAGATATTTGATTATATCTTCCTTGATTACCAGAGCTATGAGCCTCTGAATAGTTATGGTTTGTTGGCATATCTGAACTATTTTCAACTTCCATATTATGATGAGTGTGAAATTGTACCCTTTCAACTTCATTTGAAGAGCCATTGTTTGTAGTACCTGTTGTTCTCATTTCAAATAGAGATTCATAATTATCATATAAAATTTCTGGTTGTGCGGTATTATCCACAAACACAGGTTTTAAAATACTAGCTTTACTTGCAAATGGAAATGTGTCTTCTCTAAATATAACATCTCTACTAACAAAGAAAGTTTGGTTAGCTAAATCATATAGTATATAACCTTTTTGATTTTCTGAATAACCCATGTGAACTGATGGTCTTGACCTAGGCATTAACTTATCTTGTTCTTGAACAATTTTAACAAAACATAAACATCCTAGTATCCTAAGATGATGAATGGTGAACTAGGCATTCTGTTGATTATATATACTGCTGCTAACACACAACATCCCCAAAATTTAATAGGGATTTGAGCTTGAAATCTCATAGCTATTGTGACCTCTAATATATGTCTATGTTTCCTCTCAACAAGTCCATTTTGCGGAGGGGTATAGACACAAGTTCTTTGGTGAATAACCCCTAAGTATTTGAACAAAGATTCACACACAGAGTTTACAAACTCTGTTCCATTATCAGTTCTGACTATTTTTTACTATTTTTTCAAATTGAGTTTTGGCGTATTTAAGAAAATTCTGAATCAATACACAAACATCAGATTTTTAGAAATATCCATGTCATTCTTGAATAGTCATCTACAATAGTCAGAAAGTATCTATTTTCATCCCATGTAGGTACTTTATATGGTCCCCACAAATCTATATGTATTAGATCAAAATAATCTTTACTCTGAATACTACTTGTAGGAAATGGTAGCCTAGTTTGTTTGGCACAAGGACACACTATGCATTTATTTATTCTATCTTTGATGGTTTCTAAATCTGCTTGAGCTAATCTTTTTAATACTTGAGTAGATACATGCCCCAATCTTCTATGCCGCAAGTCTATATCTATATTTCCAACTTCAATTGTCTCATTACTTCTTGTAGTTAATGCTTTCAATTTCTCTTTTTCTCTTGAGTCAGTACATAGAAGATAAAGTCCACCATCCTCTTTACCAATCCCCTTCACCTTCCTAGTGAAGAGTTCCTGAAACACACAGAAATCAGGAAAGAAAATAGCTGAGCACTATAACTCTTTAGTTAGTTTTGAAACTGATAAGAGATTATATTTAAATTGTGGAACATAAAATACATTTGTTATTAAGCTATCTTCTAAAATTGAGTTGAACCCTATATGTGAAACTACTGTAACATCTCCATTGGGTAGCAGAATCTTTTTAGAGTTTTTTGTTTCTGTAATTGTATTTTCCTTTAGAAGATTTATGTCTGAGACCATATGATTTGTAGCACCTGTATCAATAATCCATTATTTAATGCAATTAATGACAAGTAAGGTTGCTTCTATACCTACTACATTTGCTGAAAATGCAGAATCAATAGATGCAATTTTGTTCAGCAGTTGAAGAATTTGTTCATACTGATTTTTAGTAAGTGCATAATTTGCCAACTGACTCATAGGATTGTCATTGTTCATGCTGTTTGTACTAACTTCAGTACTTGCATTGTTTCCATAGTTGAATGTGGATTCTTGTTGACTCTCTCGATTACCTGATTTATGCCTAGTATTACACTTTTCTGTCAGGACATTGGCATTATAGACTGCACTTGTATTTGAGTCACCATTCCCTTTCATTTTGTTTTTGAAATCTTTTGGATAGCCAACTACCTTATAGCAATTTTCTTTGTTATGTCTCTTCATCTTGCAAACCTCACATAAGAGATAAGCATTCCTTCTAAACCTTTGATTAAAATTCTGAGGTCCTCCAGTTTTAGAATACATTGCTGCTTCATAACTTCCCATCTGAACTGTAGGATTAGCACCTAGAATTCCTGAAGTTGCAGCTACAGATTTTTGTCCTTCATCACTAACAATTACGACATATGCCTGATTAGCAGTAGGAGTAGGACATCTCATCAGTAGCTGACTTCTTGCTTGTGAATAAGAGTCGTTTAGACCCATCAAGAATTGATATAGTTTCAATTTATACAAATAAGCTACAAATTCTCTTGATTTTGGACAATCACAACCTGGAGCTGGCACTAGTGCTTCAAACTCTTCCCACAGATCTTTTAATTTTGAGAAGTATACTAATATAGATGTTGTTCCTTGTGATAGTGTAGCAATTTCTTTATGAAGATTAAAGGTTGTTGAGCCATCAACCTTGTTGAATCTTTCAGTCAGATCTTCCCATTCCACTTGTGCACTAGACGCATACATGATTCAACCAAGTTGCCCTTTTGCAACTGAATTCATAATTCAAGAAAGAACAATTGCATTTACTCTTTCCCAATGATTCCACAACATTTCTGGGAATATTTCCTTGCTGCATATGCCATCTACTAGCCCCAGCTTGTTCCGGCCTAGCAATGCAACTCTCATTGATCTGAACCAAATAGAATAGTTCTCTATTCCAGTTAATTGGAACGAAATGATCTGAATCCCACTCACATCTGCAGGAGACAAGAATAAGGGATGATTGTAGTCAATTCCATTGACTTGATACCCTTGATTCAACCCAGATTGTGTTGCATGTTCATTTTGAAGATGATTTCCTGGTGTTTGAACTACAGTTTCGTCATTTACTACCATTTTTCTTTATCTTGCTCAAGATTTAGACAGATCAAACGCAAATTTTTTGGAAACAACAAGAAATATTTCTGACTTGAATTTTGGATTGTGATGGAGCTACGATTATGTATCGTATAGCTCTGATACTATGTAATTGTTAGCTAAATAGAGGTGAAACACTTGATTGAATTATCAATCAATGTAGTAAAAGAAGCGGAAGAACAGTTAGAAGAAGTAGAGGAACAGATATGAAGAAGAAGAAGAAGAAGAAGAAGAACGGAGTCAGACGATAGAGAGAGAAATAGTGGAGAGTATTATTATTTCTTTTCAAAGAGTCTTCTTTACAATGTGATGTTATGTATATAATATATATAACAATTCTTTAAGCCTCATCTAACTAACTCTTAATCCTAACTTAACTAATTCTTCTAACAACTATTAACAACTTTAACTAACTTATAACAGCCTTTCCATACAAAGACTATTCTGCCCACACTTTATTTAACAGTGTTGTTATAGAGGGATCTGTTATAAAGAAGTCTGATTGTAATAAGAAATGAACACTCAACCCCCTCCTCCTAAGTTGACCAAAATAAAAAATAAAAAAATCATTATTGTTCTAGCCCGAAATTACTGGGTTCTTTGAGAAAAAATACTCAAATTTACTCTTTACTTTTTGGTCGTGGTTTAACTTTCCCTTCATATTGGAGTCAATAAAAAATACTAGTATCTTTTTACACCGTAAGAGTAAAGTTACTTAATTTCGAATAGTACATGAACGAATTGAACCTTTTTCCATTTAATTTTCTTTTTCTTCTTCTTCCTATTGTTTCGGGGTGAGAGGAGGAAGGGCGTGAGTGGGGTTAAAAATTGTCAAACATATGTTAATTAGCACCAAAATGTATATT
The DNA here is from genome assembly GCF_000715075.1 of Nicotiana tabacum. Classification (NCBI taxonomy): domain Eukaryota; kingdom Viridiplantae; phylum Streptophyta; class Magnoliopsida; order Solanales; family Solanaceae; genus Nicotiana; species Nicotiana tabacum. The sequence goes on from NC_134100.1 coordinate 15,205,247, forward strand.
CACCTATAGGTAGCCCAGGTTCATTATATTTCTTTATTGTACATTTATTTACCAAATTAACAAATAAAAAAAACATTATCCGTACACCAATGAATCTCCATCGTCATCGCTGACCTCAATACCTCTGCATTTTACATGCCACCCACTTAATCGCATCTCAGGCAATAGATATTCTTTGCACAGTTTCATGTCTTTTTCTCTTTGTCCACTTAGGATTCAGAATCTTATAACAAAATCCTAAGTTATAGCTGTCCTTAAACAGTTTACAAACGAGAAGAAACATGGTTGACTATCAAGAAATCTCAGCTCCACTTAGTAAGCATTCACAAATTCCTCCTTTTCCTTATAATTGCTCTTTCACTTCTCCCGTTCTTACATCTTCACTAACAGTCTTCTTATAGGCTGAGTCGATTCCGGATTTAAATTTGATGGTTCTGAATCTATATTTCATATTTTTTAAAATCTTAGTAATTTTTAATATCTATATCTATGTTTTATAGATTCAGAACCATCAAATTTAAATTCCGAGCTTAAAGAATGAAGTGAAGATTTATAAAGTGGACCTCAACTTGTTTGGGACTGGGGCATAGTTGTTGTTTATCTCTATTTCGTATAGAAATCTATGTTGCTAGCTCCTCAAAATATCTCTAGGAGCGTGTTGAGATCTTTCAAAATTAGTGCATTTTTGGAGGATCCGACATGAGTGCGGCAGTATTTTTAGAGAGAAAGATACTAATTTAGTTAAACTAGTATTTTCCGAACATAAGCATAGTTGACTTACAATTTTGAATCTACTCATCCAAATCTTTTGCAGTTGAGAAGCAAAAGCAGAAGGAGATATCTATACACAATAGGGATGGTGTTTCGAGCAGTACTCAATCCTCACCATTCGACGAAGGAAACTCGCCAATCGAGCAAGTGGCGCTCACGGTCCCAATCACAGACGAATCTTCACTTCCGGTCGTCACTTTCCGAATGTGGATTCTCGGAACCCTAGCTTGTATTCTCCTCTCATTTCTCAACCAATTCTTCTGGTTCCGCCGTGAGCCGCTCTCAATCAGCTCAATCTCCGCCCAAATTGCCGTCGTACCTCTGGGTCACCTCATGGCTTTTTTAATCCCGAATCGAATTTTCTTCAAGGGAAGAAAATTCGAATTTACGCTAAATCCAGGACCGTTTAATGTGAAAGAGCATGTTTTAATTACGATTTTTGCAAATTCTGGTGCTGGAAATCCGTATGCGATTCACATTGTTAGTGCGGTCAAGGTTTTTTACAAGAGGACGTTGACTTTTTGGGTATCGTTGATTGTTGTTCTAACGACACAGGTTTTGGGCTTTGGATGGGCCGGGATTTTTCGGAGGTATTTGGTGGAGCCCGCTGCTATGTGGTGGCCCCACAATCTCGTTCAGGTTTCTCTTTTCAGGTACGTGCTAAACTGCTAATCCACTCAACGTATCGTGTTGAACTTTCCAATATTTTGGGACACAACTGGAATTTTGCCACGTGGCAGTAATCACTAAGTAGTGAATCTTTGACGGTACATCTTTTGTGGGAAGAGATTCTCTAACAGTATTTGTTTTTGCCTTTGTAGAAAACTATTACTCCCTCGGTTCCATTTATGTGGCCTTGTATACAGAACATAACTAGAAAGGGGTGTCTAAATATAAGAAGGTAACACACGAAAAAAATGAGGATAGTGAACATATAGTATATATATACCTTAAAATATTAACCTAACTAAATAGTATAATTTTCCGGCATAGTGTAAGGTGGCCCTGCTATTGCTTGTGTAATCATATGTGGGATTAAAGAAAGTAAGAAAAACAATTATTACAATATCCGACCACAAATATCTCATTAAAAGTAAAATGAGAATCTTAAAGTTAATTGTTTCTATAGAAAGGTGTTCAAATTAAAAAAGAAGAAAAGCAGGAGGTTTTTGCTGGCATTTACATACTTTCCAGTAGTTCGGGACAGCAATTTAAGTTAAACATGTATTACTGAAGCCAAAAAGTTTTTCATTTTTTTTCCTTCCAAAGAAGCACTGATCTATTCCTCCTTTAATGGCTTTTATTGATGTTCTTGACCTCCTTCATGCATTAAAATATGTGGACTTTAAACACAAATTATACTGTTACAGCAGATGTGTTAGGATCGGGAACCCGGGTAGTGCGGAATTTAGCCAAACAACGGTATAATGACAATAACAAAGACAATGGAAATTGATAACAACGGCAATTAAAGCATATAAAGAAGACACAAATTTAACGTGGTTCGGTCAAAGTGACCTACGTCCACAAGCGGAGAGGAGTAATTTCACTATACCAACAAGAGTACAAAATTAGAGTAAACACTCTAATTAATTCCAAATACCCCAAGAGAATAACCTCACAAGATCACTCCAAAGAAAGGGTTCACACAAGTGCTTCCCAACACTTAACTCTCATACAAAACACTCTTAATAAAAGGAAGAAAGGAAGAAACAAGAAATGAAGACTCAAGTCTTGTTGGTGTGTATTTGGTGTGTCTAAAATGAACTAATAACCTTCCCTTTTATAGGCAAAAAAGTCTTGGCCTCTTAGGTGTAAAAGAAGAGATACAACTTGTGCAAATGATGTCAGCCACAAAATGCAATATTTTTGGGTCCCAAAGAATATTGCCAAGAAGGTCTACTTTGCAAGCATGCTTATGTATGATGGAATCCATTAGCCAAAATATTGGCCATAATTACAGGATGTAATGGATGAATAATCTTAAAGAGGTGTTCACTTCTGAATTGCAGGGCACTTCATGAAAAAGAAGAGAGAGCCAAGAATGAAATGACACGAAACCAGTTCTTCCTCATTGCCTTTTTATGTAGCTTTGCTTACTATGTATTTCCTGGTTACCTTTTCCCAATGCTAAGTTCACTTTCCTGGCTATGTTGGTTATTCCCAGCTTCTGTCCTTGCCCAACAGTTGGGTTCTGGACTTCATGGTCTTGGAATCGGGGCCATTGGACTCGACTGGTCAAGCATATCCTCTTATCTTGGAAGTCCATTAGCTAGCCCATGGTTCGCTACTGCAAACATTGCTGTTGGATATTTTCTCATAATGTATGTTGTTACACCTTTTATGTACTGGTTTAATGTCTACAAAGCCAAAACCTTTCCAATATTCTCAGATGGCCTCTTCACATCAGATGGTCAAAAATACAACATTTCAGCCATTATAGATCCGAACTTCCATATTGATTTCAATGCGTATGACCGTGAGGGCCGCCTCTATCTCAGCACTTTCTTTTCGATGACTTATGCATTCAGCTTTGCCTGCCTCAGTGCCACAGTTGTTCATGTCTTCCTCTTCCATGGACGGTAAGTTTGCAATTTTGGACAAATGATTATTTTTGCTGGTTGGATGCCTATTTTTGTGTATTGTATATCTTTGTCTTTGTCCTATTCTGTGTAGCTGAGTCTTTATGCAATGTACTTCTGTTGCAACTCGATTCACATCTAAATTGACTCTAAAGAGTAAAAAAGGAAAAGACAAATTTTTTGATGTTTCAAAAGTGCTTAGCATATAGGGTGTTATACACTTCACAACTAATATAATCACAGATATCACGAAGATAACACTTGTCGATATAGTAATCTATGTACTAAAACATTTAAATCAGAAAGAATCAGATAAGTCACTATTTGCAAGTTGTGATTAACATTAATTTGCAAACAACACGTGCGCATTCTATTGGCAAAATATCTTGTCCAAGGCAAAAGTTGAATTGACAGATTGAGATGCTAGAACACGTGATACTATATGTGATTTCAAAGGCTGCTGGCTGATGAACTGAATTGTCTATGAGAAGTTTCACCTTTTCTTTTCCACCTAGATCTGATACTCCATGTAAAGCTTAGATTTAGTGCACATGACAGCAAATATCAACTCAATCAATTTTGAAATGTAGAGATCTATGGCAGCTGAGCAAGTCAGCTTTCCAAGAGAAGAAAATGGATATTCACACAAAACTCATGAGAAAATACAAGCAAGTTCCTGAATGGTGGTTTTTAAGCATTCTTCTTGTAAATATCGCTGCAACTGTGTTTATTTGTGAATATTACAAAACGCAGCTCCAATTACCATGGTGGGGTGTCTTGCTGGCATGTGGTCTTGCTTTCTTTTTCACCCTTCCGGTTGGAGTCATCACTGCCACCACAAACCAAGTAATGTGCTATATTTTATAGCTGTTTGTAATCATACAAGCTATCTTCTATTCTTGGTCATTCTAAACTTTCAATATCTTTTTGCACAGACTCCTGGTTTGAATGTGATCACAGAGTACATAATTGGGTACTTGTACCCGGGGTATCCAGTAGCTAACATGTGCTTTAAGGTGTACGGATATATCAGCATGAAACAAGGACTAACCTTTTTACAAGACTTAAAGCTTGGACATTATATGAAGATTCCTCCTAGGGCAATGTTTATGGCTCAGGTTGGCTTTTCTTTCTTTCTGCATCTGTCAACTCATATGTGTTGGCATATGAAACAACTTAGGTACCTCGTTTAGCGAGTAGTCCTACAAACCATAAATTTTTTTATAACTGTGGTGTCCGGACCAGCTTGCGCTCACCTTGACTAATTCCACGGGATACCTGCTGTCTCCCACCAGCAGCAGGTATCAGTAACTCTGTCTACCAAAGCTTGGACATACGGGGAAATCACCTAGGGTTTTTGCCTCTATTGGGATTTGAACTTGAGATATCGTGATTCTCAATCCACTTCATTGACCACTACGCTATACCCTTGAGTGCCCTTCAAACCATAACATCTGTGCACTGTTTAATCAGGTTGTTGGAACCTTGATATCAGCTTTGGTGCATCTTGGAACAGCATGGTGGCTTATGGAAACCGTCCCAGATATTTGTGACCGGGCTTTGCTTCCTCCTGGAAGCCCGTGGACTTGCCCCGGCGATCATGTGTTTTATGATGCCTCAGTCATCTGGGGTTTGATTGGGCCGCAAAGAATTTTTGGAAATCTTGGTCACTACTCTGCCCTGAATTGGGCTTTCTTATTTGGAGCTATAGCTCCAGTCATTGTTTGGATTGCACACAAGAGTTTCCCTAACCAGCATTGGATCAGGTTAATTACAGTGCCTGTATTATTAGCCGGGATAATCAACATGCCACCAGCTACTTCTGTTAACTACAACAGTTGGATCATCATAGCTTTTATTTCTGGATTTGTTGTTTATAGATACTATCAGAAATTGTGGAGTCGTCACAATTATGTTTTATCTGGGGCATTAGACGCTGGATTAGCATTCATGGGGGTATTGTTGTATTTATGCTTGGGAATGCAGCACGTTCGCCTTGACTGGTGGGGAAGTGATGCTGATCGATGTCCCTTGGCTTCTTGTCCGACAGCTGAAGGGGTTGTGGTTAAAGGATGCCCAGTCTTTTAGGTGATCAGTGAAAAGATTATTACCATGTGTTTGATTATTCTTTTGGTGTATATGTTTGTAAATAGATGTATATGCGTAATTTTTGCATTCTTTTAAATACATTATTGTGAGGATTTGTGCAACTCTTCACACTTTTACTACAGGAATTCAGCTTCATTACAAAGTTGCAGTGCTGTGTCTCAAATTGTAGTGTAGTGTATGTTGTAATGGTCATAACATTTCCTGGTTTCCATTACACAGGTTGCATTAGGTTGTAAGGAAGTCCTAACTCAAATAAATGCCATGTATGTTTGTACTGTTAGAATTGTTGGATTTTTCTTGTTTGCATTAATGGGACTAAGTGGATGCACGTTTTTATGCATGTCTCTCATATTTGCCCATCAGTTGGGGCTTGTCAACTGATTGTTTTAGATGCTGCCAAGTGTAATTGGGTAGCCTGCACTATAAAAACGTGCATAGGGCTGTTCGAAAGGGCAGAACTTAGTCTTGTGGCAAAAGTATTAGCCAAAAACGTGTAAGTGTAATTCCTAAGGGTACGATATCATTTTGGGGTGGGGAACTAAGGTGTTCTTTGTTCTTGGCCATAAGGTTGGCTTGATTGTGTTCTTGTATTCGCATATTAATACGAGTTGGGAAGAAATTCCTATAAATTTTATGTGTGCCTTTACGTTGCTGCCTAAATTATTCTAAGTCCTAAATGTCCCTAAAAATATTCTAAGCGTTGGAAGGCTGAAGTCAAGATTGGGCCTGACTGCGGCAAAGTGGTGAACTTCGGACAGATTTCGGCTTGAAATAAATCACCCATGTGACAATGGGGATGGGGACTGAGGCGTTTTATTCTTAATATTTTTTAAATTTAAGCTTTACCTTTTTTTGCACTTGTCATGCTTCGATTGGTTAATTTGACACCTCAATCAAGTGTATCTCAGTCGTTGGGTCTACTTGATGGAAGTATTTATGCGACACACTTCTACCAAGAATAAATGTCTATTTGATCACTAGCTAAGTTGAAATGTAACTTACAAAATTGTGCAAACTTCAAGGGACTATCTAGGTATTTGACCAAAATTCAATTATATTTTAAGTGAGGTGATAATGTGATTTTTTTCTCTGATCATTTAGAATCAGGTAAAACTTAAAATACCTAGTATTGGAATTTTCAAAGACAAATACAGGAATTAGTCCTCTCCCTGTTAAACACCAACGCAGAAGTGAAAACGAGGAGCAAAATAAGGCAGCCTAGAATGTGCAAAGAAATTGAGGCGAATAGCGCGAATTCAACCACAAGTGCATCGTCTCTTCGATGGAAAATCCTTAGTCGTTCTCTTCATTCAGGTTTATTATAGCGCTTTCACTTGCATTCCCACATAATCAAAGTTTTGATTTTTATTCTGTTTTTTTTTTCCAGATAATGAATCTGAATTGGGAATTAAACGAATATCTAGAAAGGTAACCCACGGGTTTTATTTGGTACCATGTCATTTGATGAAAGACCGTTTTGAAGAAAATGTGATTTTTTTAATCAAAGGAAAATCAGCTGGACGGATCACGTGATGCTACTTTATGCTATACATTGCCTGTTCCTAATGCCCCTACACTTATTCTACAGTGAGTTTCCACTTTTAAGTTCATTTTCCTCTTCTTCGCTTCACTTATGCGTAAAGTCGGATTCAAAGTTTGAAGTTTATATTTCAAGTTAATATATAATAATAATTGGTCTCACAGTCAAATATTTGTAGATATTTAGTGAATTTCTTAATACATACACAGGGCTACTTGTTTTACGTGCACACATAATAGACAATGTAGATCAGCCCCTGGTGCCATTCATCACCTTAAATTGAATTACACACACAAAAAGAAAAAAAATAACTTTATTAAAAAACACACACATAGTTGAATAGTTCTTAAAATATTAATTTCATGTCAAATTCATACTTACTGCCAAAAAATAGTAGCTGTGCAGTGGTGTTCCACTTCAGTTACCTTGAAATTAGCATCTCTATTTTGATTGATGAATTTACATAGTCATTTTTTTTCCTTTTTTCGTTTCATGGGGGATATCTTATGGCTTTATATTTTTGCCATGTATTGCTTTGCTCTTTTCATTCTTTCACTCCTGTAAAGAAGAAAATAGCGGAAAGTACGTGAATATTTGTTTCATTTGAAAACTGGTTGATAGTGTTCGCGAATGGTTTCTAATGCTTAGAATCTGATGCAGTCAGAGAGTGGACAGTATGGCGCATCTTAATGATTTTGAGGTCTGCAACAGATATGATATTGACAACACTGGACTTGTTTGTGAGTATTTTCTGCATTGTTCCGTTTTTTCTTCTTTCGTGGAAAAGTATGTAAATTTCCCTGGTTCTACTGTAAAAGAAGCTGCTTTATCCTCATCCTCCTCCACCTTGTTGTTTTTTGATTTCTCTCCATTAAGCACCAAAGAAATAAAAGTTGATGTCTTTCAATCACGGACTGGTTGTGTTCAATATTGTGAATTCTTAGTTAAACGTGGGAATTGCTGCATCATATTCTCTAAAAGTAGTTGCATGAATTTCCACGTAGTCAGTGTTAGATGTGTATTTTATCAGTTATCACCTGTGTGCATCATATCATTTTCAATCTCGCCAGTTGGTTTACTGATTAAAAAAATATATCTCACAGCTTAGGTGAATAAACCACGGTCCAAATGCATTGGCATTTACTCTTGACCGGTATCTTACTTCAAAGACTAATCTCTTCCCTACTACCGAATGATGCGAGGGACTGAGCAATAGCTTCAGCAGAATTGCTTTTCAATATGCTGTTTTGAATGAACACAACCTATTCAACCCCTATACAAACTGATAGTGCTGATAAGCAATTTTGTGATTCTTAGGTTGGGCTTGCAGTTACTCCCTAGGTTGTTGTAAGTTTAGTAGCTAAGTTGTTTTCATTTATTAAGAATCCAATTTATAGGGAAAACATTGTGATTTTCTAGTTAGTTGGTACATTACATTATATATTAGTTTGTAGAGGATGAATGAATAAAATAATAGCTCCCAACACTTGAGTGAAATATCTTCTGCTTATCTCTGTGTTGTTTTTTCTCTGTGCATTTCAGATAGTGTTCTTTGGTTCTGAAGTTGTTAGATGCCGTTTCATCATCCATACAAATGGATAATGTATGCGAAATAATTTAAATCTTACTATTTACCATTATAAAAGGCGAATCTCGAAAGGTGTAAGTTTAAGCAGACATAAGCAATTTCAAAATCTTTTCTTGTCATCTTCTCGAAAATAGCTCAATATATTTGAAAACAGAGACAAATAGAGAGTACTACAACAACAACAACAAACCCAGTGAAATCCCACAAGTAGAGTTTGGGGAGGGTAGTGTCTACGCAGACCTTACCCCTACCTGGGAAGGTAGAGAGGCTGTTTCCGGTAGACCCTCAGCTCAATGAACGATGAAAGACAAATCAAGTGTACTGAAGAAGAGAATTAGAAAAGAGGAGATATTGCTGCAATTGTAAGCCCCGTCTGGAATGCAGCAAGTTTGAAGGAAAGATAAAAGTGCCTCGAGAATAGAAAATATTTCGGCATAAAATACTTTTGGCTCTGGTGCTTATGAAACTACTTTTTGGGACTAAAATTTAGGACAAACATAGTAGTACCAAATACAAGATGTTTTTGCTAGTACTGTTTGAAAAGAGTACTTTACTAAAGCTACAACATGCAAATTGATTCTTACTATGTTAGTTTGTATATATGGAACATAAACCACTAACTTGTTCCCATGTGAAAGTGATTAACAGAACTTTTTAGCAAGGGTCTGACAAATGCTAATATGCTATGCAGGTGTGTTCTTTGGAGCATAAAGCATATATTCTGCAAAAACTTCATTCTCCTTTTCAAATAGATGCTTTTCTCAAAATGCGTTATCTGAAATGTGATGAGACTGGAATATATATTTTTTCTCAATCAATAGATGTTGCGTGCCACGATAAAAGATAAAAAACAAAAGGCAAACATTGTGAAAAATAAGAAAATCTTCACGACATACTGCATTAATGGAATTTCTGAAAGCTAAGATCATGACTTTACATACTTGTACATAGTGATGAAGTATTTCCTTAACTGGAATTCGATGCTGTGAGATACTTTAACATTGGCTATTAGTTGTTCGTTTTGACAATAGGACTTATCCTCTAGTTATTAGCATATACAGATTAAGATTCTTTAACTCCAAACCTTTACGACTAATTTCTTCTATCTTCTGGAATGAAGTTGCTTGTAAACAATTGTTTCATCATGGAATATTTATATATACTAAAATGTGCATATATTTGTTTAGATAGCCTTATTGGTTCATCTCATGTTTGCTGTCCTTGCTACTAGTGCCCCTTCTAACTTTTGGACTCTTTCATTGAGCAGGTCAATGGCCGTCAGAGGATGTCCTTGCTCACTACTGCTTGTCACATGAGAGCATTTTCAGGTTTTAACACAAACGTTATGGTTGTACTTGAACTGATTTCAGTTGTGTATCTCTTCTGCTCTTCCAGGCAAAAAAGAGTCATTGAACTTGGATCTGGCTATGGCCTAGCTGGATTAGTTGTTGCAATGACCATGGAAGCGCTGGAAGTTTTTATATCTGATGGAAATCCCCAAGTCGTTGATTGTATCCTTTTGCTTTAGACGGTAGATAAGCACTACTATTAATTAAACAGACTTTCGGCCAATTACTGGTACAATAGGTAAAATGACATGCAACTCTGCTTCTAAGCTTCCTTTTTTTTAAACTCTATGGATTCAATATTATGCTTTTGTGAAGTGTTTTTGTAATAACCCGAAATATTATATATATGTGTTAATTGTGAGATAGGAGAATTAATTTTTATTTATGGCTATTGGGACAAACACTAAGCTAGTGGAAGGAGATTTATGATAATGTATAAGATAATATATTAAATAAGCGGCTAGTGGGCTAATTACACATTACAAATTGAGAATTAGAAGCAAGAGAATTTAGTTATTATTTAAAAGGTTAATAAGTGGGCCACAAGCCCACACCTTATGTTGTTACACGTTTAGGACTAGGGATTGAGAAGAGGGAATTTCTCATTAGGAGATATCATATAATAGTGGAAAATATTGGAGAGGACTAAGATAGACGGCAAAAAAGGGGTTAGAAGCGATCAACTACTAATGGAGGAAAAAGTTAATTACCAGGTGTGCATTATTTTCCCTACGGTAATACCTAACTTTAAATTTGCAGATAAGTATTATTATACCTTTGTAATATAGGCTAATGATTGGGGGATGAGAAAATAATTTTGCAATGCTAAGGGGTTAGTGGAATTAAAGACAAATATTAAAGTTAATAAGCTATTGAAATAAAATCGTTTGTTGATGCAGCTTTGATTTTGTTTATTTAATTTAGGAGATATAATGAATAACCAATGATGGGATTCTAATGTGGTAATGATTAATATCTTGTAAAGATCAGATAGAAGATTGGAGATTTGAAAACGAGATCTCTGTTATTTTATACTGCTACGAATTTCTGTTATTAAGTACTTGGAACACAACAATCAATCATGATGCCATGATTGAAAACAAAGATGATGGTTATAGTTAGGTGGAATAATTATATGGTAATGACTAATGATAGCCTTATGAAGGCACTGTTTCGGCAGTCTTGCCTGCTGCATTTTACCTTAATCTGCACATATTTTGATTAATTTGACCGAGGTTGACTTTAATTTAGACTTGTCCAAAAATTATGGAAATTATACACCTAGACTAATTAAGGCATGTTATTCAATATTTGGGATAGATTGAGACCATAAAGGGCTGTCTTGATGGACTTTGGCATTTCAAGAGAGGCGAAGGTTGACCTTTTTAACGTAAGCAAAACTTTAAGCTTTGGTGCTTGCTTTTTCAAAAATTGCTTTTAAATTATGTTATTTGCACGGTCTATGTGTTGGGACGAGTGTGTGCTTGATAGATTCGGTGGTCTTGACCAGCTGCGAATATACTATTTTATTTAAAATATTGAAATCATTTAATGATTGATTGGTTGTGTGGCGTGGCTTTATGCCATGGCGTTGGAGTGTTCAGTATTATTTCTTCGCTGCCGTAATATACTTTGGGCATTTTGTATGCCATTGTGATAGATTTGGAGCATATGTATGCTGCCGTAGACTCGTTGGGGTGTTTGGCTAATTTCCTCCATCGCTGAATATGACAAGTCTTTAGTGAAAATTATATGAGAAGGGGTTAGCTCTTGATGTATATTTAAATTGGACTCGTCCGATATATTATAATACATATAATCATCGTACACATTATTTTGTGCTTGTTGTTGTGTTTGTACTTTCTAACACTTATTTCAGGAATATTCAAAGAGGTGGGTCAAGGATTTTACTGGATTATATTTACATATAACTCACTTCGTACCTGCATGTCCATGCAGATACCGTTGTTGGGGGACGAGACTAGTGGCTGACGAGTTTATTCGAGCTGATTCTGTTGCTGAGGTGAGCCACCACATTGGTCGTGGAGGCTGTCACTTTAGCTTTATCTAATTTTTGCTAGTTATGTTCTTTATTTTGAGGTTTGCATGCCCGTCAGTTAAACTCATGTTGCTCTATTAGATGCTCCATGATCTTAGTGTGGATTTGGGTTAGAGATTTATTGTTTGAGTAGTCGTAGCATTTTCTATAACTCGATCATATATTTGGTTGGATAATATTTCGCATTTAATAATTATTAATGTGTTTGGAATTGCACATGTTATCTTTCAATGCGTGTTTAAATGGTTAAGTGTACGATAAACTAGTTCGCTTGGTGGGTGGTGTTAGCTGAGTGCACGTCTGGGAGTAGTTTGGGATGTGACAAAGTTGGTATAATAGCGTAGGCTTTACGTTTCGGGTCATGGACCAGTGTTTAGTAATCTTGTTCATGGGTATATAAAGGCCATATTTATGATCTTGAGGCTACTAAGCATTTATGATGTTTTCCCTTCTTCCATTCCTTGATTGTGCATTGAGATAACTTGAGTTTGACTTTTAAATATTTCTTTCATTCCTTGATTGTGCGTTGAGATAACTTGAGTTTGACTTTTAAATATTTCTTTCGTAGATGGCTAGGACACACATCCTCATCTGCTGGACGATGAAATGCATCTGCTGGACGCGGTGCTGGAAGTGGTACTACCCGTGGTAGTGGTCACGCTAGGGTTCACCAAACTAAGCTCAAACAAGAACATATGAGGCTTCTCAACCTGGAGTTATAAATGGGGCCATCCTAAGTTTTTGTGCCAAAGCAGGTGAATGAACATGTGGTTCAGGATGCTCCACTACCATTGCCAGTTGTTGTACCTACTATTTCATTACCTGTAGAAATAGTGGCGAGGTTGTTGAATGTGTTAGAGGTATTAGTGCCTACTCAGGGTGGACTTCCAGTTCCTTAGGCTACTTCACAGGTACAAGCAGGAGTTCAGCTGAATGTTGTAGCTCCTTATATACTTCAGATGACCCTTATCAGATTGTTCAGCCAGTTGCAACTATAAGTCCGTCTAAAGATCTTAAGAATTTTATGGATCTTAAGCCACTAGAGTTCGATACTACATCGGTTTCTATGGAGCCTCAAAAGTTTATTGAGCATTGTAAAAAGATACTGACTACATTAGGGCTGAAGTAGACTTGTGGCGTGGAGTTTGCTACTTTCCTATTTTCAGGATCTGTAGAGTCACGGTGCACTTCAATTTAGAGAGGTAGAAAAGTAGGGTTCCCACCTATTACTTGGTGAGAGTTTTCAAACATGTTTATGGATAAGTTCATTCCACTGAGCAAGTTGGACTACATGAGACATCATTTTGAGCAATTGCGTCAGGCCACTATGATAGTTACAGAGTATGAGGCTAAGTTCATTGAGTTAGCCAGGTATGCACACTTTTTGGTTGTAGATGAGCATAAGAAGGTGAGATGGTTCGTGGATAGACTTGAGAATCGTTATCGTGATCCTGTGGTTACAAAGTATCACATATCCTAACCACAGGACCACGATAACGATGCTCAAGTCCATCCACAAACCGTATCACCTTCTCATGCTCATTTACAACTAGAAAGTGCGCATACCTGGCTAACTTAGTGAACTTAGCCTTATACTTTGTAACAATCATAGTGCCCTAACGGACTTGCTCAACTGACATCTCATGTCGTCTTGTTTGCTTAGTGGAATGAACCTGTCCATAAACATGGCTGAAAACTCTGACCAAGCAATAGGTCGCAACCCTGCTCGTCTACCTCTCTGAACTGAAGTCCACCATGATTCTACAGATCCTGAAAATAGGAAAGTAACAAACTCCACACCACGAGTCTCCTTCTACCCCAACGTAGTCAGTATCTTTTCACAATGTTCAATAAACTTTTGAGGCCCAATAGAAGCCGATGTATCATCGAACTCCTGTGGCTTAAGATCTATAAAATTCTTTAGATCTTTAGACTGACCTATAGTTGCAACTGGCTGAACAACTTGCTGAGGGACCATTTGAGGTATCTACGGAGCTGCAACATTTAGCTGAACTTGTGTTTGTCGAGGAACTGGAAGTCTACCTTGAGTAGGCACCAATGCCTCTAACACATTCAACAACCTTGCCATTGTATTTGTGGGTAATGAAATAATAGGTACAACATTGGTGGTGGAGCATTCATATGTTCTGACACAACTTGGGGTTGTCCCCCATTCATAACTATAGGCTGAGAAGCCCCTGTGTCTTTGTTTGAGCTTAAGCTTGGTGAACCCTAGCTCGACCACCACCGCGGGTAGTACCACTCCAGCACCGCGTTCATCGTTCAACAAATGAGGATGTGTGTGTTCGAGCTATTTGCGAAAGAGATATTTAAAAGTCAAATTCAAGTCATCTCAACGCATGATCAAGGAATGAAAGAAAGGAAAACTATCTAAATGCTTCGTAGCCTCAAGATCATAAGTATGAGCCCTATATTTACCCATAAACAAGGCTTTACTAAACACTGCTCCATGACTCGGAACTTAAAGCCTATATTCTGATACCAACTTTGTTACGTCGTAAACTACTCCCAGGCGTGATTGGCACCCAGCTAACACCACCCGCCAAGTGAACCACTTTCTCATACACTTAAAGATAACACGTGCAAGTCCAAACGCATTAATAACTATTAATACGAAATATTATCCAACCAAATCCATAATAGATTTACTAAAAACCCAACGTCTACTCAAACAATAAATCTATAGCCCAAATCCCGCACTAAGACCATGGAGCATCTAACAGAGTAATATGAGCTTAATTGACGGGCATGCAAACCCCAAAATAACTAGAAAAAATTAGATAACTGAAGTGACGGTCTCCACGAACAATGCGATGGTTCATCTCAGCAACAGAATCAACCTGAACAAACTCGTCAACGACTAGTCTCGTCCCCCAACAATGGTATCTGCATGGACATGCAGGTAAGGGGTATGTTATACGTAAATATAATCCAGTAAGATCCTTGACCCGCTGCTTTAAATACTCCTGATACAAGTGTTAGAAAATACAAACACAGCAACAAACACGAAATAATATGTACACCGATTATATGTATTATAATATATCAGCTGAGTCCAATTAAAATATCAATCAAGAGCTAACCAATTCTTATACAATTTCCTTCACCTTTCTTGAAATGCCAAAGTCCACGAAGTCACCCTCGTATGGCTTCTATCCACAATTTTAGGAAAAATCTAAATCAAAGTCAATCCTCGGTCAAATTATCAAAATATGTGTAAATTAAGGTAAAATGCAGCAGTGCAAGACTGTCGAAACAGTGCCTTCAGAAGGCCATGACAATGGATTTTACCATAAATTCTCTAAAGTACTCAACCTCATCATTATCATATGATTAGTCCACTTAACTATAACCGTCATCGTAGCTTTCAATCATGGCAACATGATTGATTGCTATAATTCATGTACTTAATAACAGAAATTCGTAGTAGTGTAAAATAACAAAGATCTTGTTTCCAAATCTTCACTCTTCTATCTAATCCTTACAAGATATTAAGCATTACCTAATCATTAGAATCCAATCATTGGTTACTTATTATATCTCCTAAATTAGAAAAACAAAATCAAAGGTGCATCAACAAACAATTTTATTTCCGTTGCAGATTAGCTTTAATATTTTGTCTTTAGTTCTACTAACCTCTCATTATTGAAAATTAGTTTCTTGTACCGCAATCATTAGCCTCGTTACAAAGGTATAAGTAACTGGAAATTCAACGTTAGGTACTACTGTAGGGAAAATAATGCACACATGATAGTTGGCTTTTTCCTCCACTGGTATTTGATCGCTTCTAACCCCTTTTTTGCCGTCCGTCTTAGTCTGCTCCAATATTTTCCATTGTTCTATTCTGGCCCACTTATTAACCTTTTGTATGATAACTAAATTCAATTGCTTCTAATTTTCAATTTGTAATGTGTAATTAGCCGATTAGTCACTTATTTAGTACACTATTTTATATACTATAGTAAATCCCCTTCCACTATCTTAGTATGTCTCAAAAGCTATAAACAAAAATTAATTCTCCCAATCTCATAATTAATATGTATATAACAATATTTCGGGTTATTATAGTTTTAAAGGCAAAATTGGAGTGATCCCTAGGGCGAGCCCTGGGGCGGGGCATAGCAAAAATGCTCCGGGGAACCCTGGGGGAAAAGTATCGAAAAGCGCACATCTCACTGTCTTGGGCGTGAGGCACGTTTTTGTCGTAGGTTGTATGCCCAAAAGACTATCCAAATTAAAATGAAATTTTCTTAATAAGTTTTTAATTTAATCCTAAATACTCAATTATCTGCATGTTAAATACTCAAAAGTAAAACTATCAAAAGCTCTTTTATATGTAGCACCTAACTTATTTTATTTTTTTACTTTGTCTTCTTCTACCCAAGGTGAAACAAACAGTTCTTTTCAAACTACAAAAGTATACTTATGTAATTTTTGCTGTTTGTCAAGATTGGATTACTGTTGAGAAGTTGCTTCCTACTGAGCCAAAGAATTGCAAGATGATTGAGGTTAAATGTGTATGAAATGGAGCGGATAGTCTGTTTTCTTGACATAGAAATTGAAAGTGCTCTGTTTTGATGATTGATGGTGTGATAAAATAAAAATAGTTTAGATCTAGGACTAGGAGTACTAATCGTTTGCGTTTCTTCTCATTTGTTGCTATATTTCCATGTTTTTTTGAAGTATTATGAGTGCAACATGAGAACCTCTATGTTGCTTGTAGTAGGCATGATATTAGTTGTTTCTTGTTAATGCATACATCTTCCACTTGTTTATAATTTCTAGGTAGTTTTACCCTTTTAAAAATAATTTTTTGAATTATATTATTTGAAAAATATTAAAAATTAAAAGTTCCATGGGGCTTACGCCTAGCACCTCGAGGCTTACGCCTCGTCCCATGACATGTAAAACGCCTCGCCTTGCGCCCACGCCTTTTAAAACATTGCTCGTATGTTGGGGCCCTTGCTTTTTATTTCCTGGGAACCAACCTATATCAGTTAGGATAAATAAGTACATAGGTTGGTGATTGCTGAACCATGCCTTTTATGTACGAAGTAATCAGACTTCATTGGCCTAATAAACTTGTCTGCCCAAATCATCATCCCTCATTACAGGTCTGATGTTTTCCAATTGCTGTATTGACAATGCAATTAACTATTTGTGGCTCTATATATGCACCTAATTTATAGTTGTGCTTGAGGGATATCAGGCAATAAATTTCTGCTTGATCTAAGTGGAAAAAGTGAGTGTTTTGTTGATTTTTACTTTACTGATGATGCCACTTGATTTTTACTTGTCAACTCCAATAGTAACCTAATAATTGGGTGGTTTGTCATTCAGTGATAGAGTATGTTGAAGAATGTAGTATTTGCTAAGGCCTTGTCTTTTTCACGTCTCCATGAACCTGGATACCTAATGCATACTTTTCTTTAGTCTCAGATATAGATTGGTGACCATGCAGTGAATCAAATTTATCACTAACCCTTCTAGGAATTGTCAGTCTTCATTTGCTTTCAATTAAACAACAGTGGTTAATGTCCAATCTTCTTTGCTATCTCAATTGGTTTAAACAATAATCTGTGCCTGTGAAACATTGCCTAACATGTCAACCTTAATTAGTGGTTCAATTGCTTCGCAGAAATCTCTTTTCTTTACTTCATATGTACTTAACATTTGGTGGTACAGAGGTGAAGCCATTGATGCTACACTGGGGTCAGGATAAAGTCTCTGATATCTCCAACAGATTCAACATCATCATTGCAAGTGACTGGTAGTTTTATCTCTTTTCTCACTGAATTTTTTTTGTCCCTCATTGAGAATTCTGCTTAAAGTTGTAACTCAAGTGCATTATTTCTTTGTTTTAACACAATGACTAAACAATGTTAACCAGAAAATAAGCCCTATGTTTTACACCGAAATTGTATAATGATCGTGCTGGCTGCCAATCATTTTCCACAATATTCTGTACTTCGATTTTGTTTAGATAACTTTACTGAAGATTTATAGAGTTATATGGTATCTGATCAGAGAGAACTCCTTGTTGGCATCTAGCTGTGATGAGATGGGAGTTCCTTTCTTGTCTTTATTGAAAGCAGTTTTTCATGGGCACATGAGAGAACTCAACGGGCAGCTTTTTCCTTTCTGTACATTAAAGATATTCTCCTTTATGTTGGCGTCATTTATGTGTTGGCAGCACTTTCTTCAAAGAATTCCACGCAGCACTTGTCAGAACTATCAAATCATTGTTAAAAAAGGAGGGTCCATCTGAAGCCATACTTTTCTGCCCCAATAGAGGTGATTCATTGGACAAGTTTCTCCTAGAAGTAAAAAATAGTGGGTTGCATTTCCAGGCAGATGAAATCTTAGATGCAGAAGTTTGGAGACGCCATCAACATTTTGTTGATGGTGATGATTCCTGGCCTAATTATGAGATGGATCATTGCTATCCTTTATTGATCAGAATTATGAGGTGAAGATCTGCAGTGCAGGTTTACTGTGTCCGGCATGCTTTTTTTGTGCATATTACGGTAACTCAAATCTCTCTATACTACGACATATGAACTGATTCCACTTTGGAGAAGTTACTGATATTACCATGTTTCAAAATTTTCATGTTTGTCTTGGCCGATGGCCCCTCCTAGAGTTCAGAAGTAGTTCAACTGCAAAAATCAATCTATTGGTGGTTTTCCTCAAGAGTAATCTTCGTTTTATTCGACACATTGAGGACAATTGAATTTCACTTGTTACACAACTAGTAGTTAATATCTGAGGATTAGCTAAAAAAAACGGATCACTTGCATCAGCAGATAACCTGATGTCAAGAGTGAGTCTATTTTGTTAGTTCTGAAAAGTCGCAGATTATCAAGTTGCCTTAGCTTGTTAAAATCAGTTGTTTGTTGTTGTAGCATCTGCTAATCTCGGTAAATTTGTGGAGGATTTTGTAAATCGTAAATCAAGGTACTTCCAGATTATAATCCAGAAACAGAAACGTCTCTCTCTTTGTTCAGCTTTCTTATCGTTCTGCAATCCTGAAAATGAATGTGCAGTTAGATTCCAGAGCCTGAACTAGTTAGGATCAAGTTGAATAACGATCCTTGAGAGTGTTTGCTCGCGTGTAGAGTCAGTCATCTTTCTCTTTACATTAGATAGGGAAATGGTCACAACAGTCCACTGATGAAACCTTGTAGTTCTTGGTGTGTTATCTATAGAAAAGCTGAAAAATGTAGTGCTGTTGAAACATAATAGAGCAGCTGTCTTATCTAGCTTGGGTCCTCATCTTAAAGGGAAAGAAGACACTTTCTCACTCTTTTCTTGACAAGGTGAGCACCCAAAGTTGGCTAAAGATGTTTCCTGCAAAGATGATAGACTTTTAAGGGGTTGTTTGGTTGGGAAACAAGGTATCCCATGATTAATTATTCGGGATTAGTTATCCCACCTTCCCATAGGGATAAAAAAACACTACAATCCTGGAATAACTAATCGGAATTAGTTATACCACGATTTTATCCCAACGAAACGAAACTCATCTCATATTTAATTCCGGGATTATAATTCCGATTTTCAGGATTAATTATCCCTTATCCCTCGTATCTGTAACGACCCGACTGGTCGTTTTGAGCAATTTTGTCCGGTTTGGCAGTTTGAGGTCACGAGTAGCTTCATATTATGTGTATCGACTTGCGTGCGCAGTCCGGGCATGAAACCAGAAAGCTTTTATGTGAAAATATGAAAAAAAAAAATAGTAATTTTTAGAGTTAAAATTTGGTTTTTAGTTGACTTTGGTCAACATTTTTGGTAAACAAACCCGGATCTGTGTTCTGACAATCCCGAAAGGTCCGTGGTAAAATATGGGACTTGAACGTATGCCCGGAATTGAATTCCAAGGTCCCTAGCCTTAGAAAATAATTTTTGAAGAAAATTGTTGTGCTAGTTTTTAAAGAAAATAAAGAAATGAATTAATGTTTGAACTCGTTGGTATCGGGCCCGTATTTTGGTTCCGGATCCCGGTACAAGTTTGTTATGATATTTAAGTCCTATCTGTAAAATTTCGTGAAAACCGGAATTGATTTGACGTGATTTGAACGTTCGGTTGAAAAGTTAGAAAATCATGAGTCTTGAGGTTAAATTCATAGTTTTTGATGTTATTTTGATGATTTGATTGCACGAGCAAGTTCGTATGATGTTTTTAGACTTGCGTGCATGTTTGGTTTGGAACCCCGAGGGCTTGGGTGAGTTTCAGATAGGTTTAGGCTATGTTGCGCTTGTTTTTGGATGCTTCATCGTCGTTTCTTCAAGCAAAAATAATACCATATTGTGCAATGAGATCCAAATTCAGTTTTGTTTGAACCATTAGATCCGTATCAAAATTACGAAGCCATAGGAAAAAGAATCATCGAATTTGGACATTGTATGAGGAAGTTATGCTCATTTTCGTGTCAAGAAAAATTGCTGGTTCTAGTGTGGTCGCAAATGCAAACTTTTTATCGCATTTGCGATGCCCAGTTCGCAAATGCGAGATTTTTGCCGTAAATGCGACTTCTGCCAGCCCTGTGTTGTTCGTAATTGCGAGGGGTTCGCAAATGCGAACCCTGGGTCACAAATGCGACATCTGAGGTCTGTTAAGTGAGGTTTTTGACGAGATTTTCACCCATTTTTTAATTTTCTCAAACCCTAAACCTCCATGGACGATTTTCCAAGGACCCAAACTTTACCAAATCATTGGGTAAGTGTCTCTAATCAATTTCCAACTATATTTTGTGATTATATCTTAGATTTAACATCAAATTAATGAGAATCTAAAGGAAAATTTGGGGAAAAATTGTGAAATCTTTCAAAAATGTAAAATGATGATTTGAATTATCAAATGGTATCAGAGTTAGATAATTTTTGTATGAGTGAACTCGTAGCGGAATGGGTGTTCGATTTTGTAAATTTTGTCGGGTTTTGAGGTGCGGGCCCGGGGAGTTGACTTTTTGCAAATTGTATAAGAATTATAGTTTTGTCAATTGAAATTGTTTTCTCTTGCATTGTTTGATGTATTTAAGTCGTTTTTGGCTAGATTGAGCCGAGCGTTGATAAATTAGTAAAGGAAAAGCTAAATTGAGTATTGAATTGGCCGGATTGAGGTAAGTATCTTGCCTAACCTTGTGTGGAGGACTTCTCCTTAGGATTTGAGTCTTCTATGCTAATTGTAGTCAGTGCATGCGAGGTGACGAGTGGGTGCTCGGACTTATTTGCGAGAAATTTGCTCTAGGGTTCTTAGGTCCTTATGTTCATTATGTGAAAAGTAGCCCGTTATAATTGGTTTTCCTAAATGCTTAAATTGCCTCTCTGTGCTCCATATGACGTTATTAGCTTTCCTTTAATTCTACGTATTACATTGACCCTTAATTGTCTTAATTGAAGTGATTGCCTTCCTTATTTTCTTGATACTCCTTGATTGTAAGTTCCTCTATGACTTCGTGCAAATATGTTACATGTCCAATTGTTGTGGTTATCGGTGTAGATATCACGTGCTTATTATGTCTTGTTGTTTTGTTGAGGTCATCGTGCTTCTTGGTTTTTCCGTGACCCTTATTATGTATTGTTGACTCCCTTGCCGGGATGTTATTATTTCTATTGTTGATTCCCTTGCCGGGACGTTATTGTTTCTATTGTTGACTCCCTTGTCGGGATGTTATTGTTGATTCCCTTGCCGGGACGTTATTATTTCTATTGTTGACTCCCTTGCCGGGATGTTATGGTTTCTATCGTTGATTCCCTTGCCGGGATGTTATTGTTTCTATTGATTGATTCATTTGCCGGGATGTTGTTGTTTCTACTATTTGGGTGAGGAAGAGTGATAAAGCACGAAGGGTGATGCCATGGACATGTACATTTATATTGATATGGACTGTAGTGCGGGATGCCAAGAGATCCCACCACATATATTGAGGATACTAAGAGATACTCGGGATACCAAGAGATCCCCGACACATATATTGAGGATACCAAGAGATCCCCGACACATATATTGAGGATACTAAGAGATTCTCGGGATACCAAGAGATTCCCAGCATATATATTGAGGATACTAAGAGATCCTCGGGATACCAAGAGATCCCCAGCACATATATTGAGGATACCAAGAGATCCCCAACACATATATTGAGGATACTAAGAGATCCTCGGGAAACCAAGAGATCCTTAGCACATATATTGAGGATACCAAAGGATCCTCGGGATACCAAGAGATCCCCAGCACACATATTGAGGATACTAAGAGATCCTCGGATACTGAGAGATCCCCGATTGTTATCTCTGTATTGAGCTATATTCCTTCTGTGATTATTTTGTCTCTACTATAGCCGTTGTTATTCTTATTATCCTGTATTACTTCATACTGCTAGCATTTAATTATATTAAACAACTTCAACTTTTCTCGCTGGTTTTTCATAATTAGTTTAGAAATTGTAATTTACTTTATATTATGTAAATGAGATTTCTTGAACATCTTGAGTGCATTTATACAGACATTATGTAATGTATAACATGTGGATTTTGTTGTTAAAAGTGAGATGGGAAAATATGCGGGCACAAGGTGCCATGTGTGCTGAAGGTTCGGAAGTTGAGATTATGATATGAGAAATCGAGGGTTGAGATGGTCGGGATTGTGTACTAGTCATGATGTGATTGGTTGTGTTGACATTGCCTTCTTCATTTGAGAACATTCTTACTTGTCTTTGTTCCTATTATGCCAGTGTTGATTTGCTTGGTTATCGTTAGTTATTACCTGTGTTCTCCCTTTATTGTTCCTACTGTTTGTATTTTGATTTCTCTCCGCTGTTGGTATTACCTCGTTATTTTTATCTCGATATTTTATTATCCCATCCTATTCATTTCATTTGACCAGTAGGTGTCTTGACTGTTCCTCGTCACTACCCAACTGAGGTTAGTCTTGATACTTACTGGGTATCGCCGTGGTGTGCTCATACTACACTTCTGTACATTTTTATGTATAGATCCAGGTATTTGGTCGATAGTAGTTGTGCGGGTCGTTGCGGTGAAGACACAAGGTAAACCTGTTGCAGCGTTCGCAGGTCTCGGAGTCACCTTCAGTTGTACTTATTTTCATATGTTCCTTTTGTTTCGGAATAGTGACGTATTTATTTTGTATAACTACTCTTAGAAAGGCTTATGACTTGTACAACAGGTTTTGGGAATTGCAATTTGTTCAGAGTAATTTAATTTAAAGTTAGTAAATATCCATGTTATTACAGAAAATGTTAGACTTACCTAGTTTAGAAAGTAGGTGTCATCACGAGGAATTTTGGGGTCATGACAGCATCAAGCGAGCCTAAGGGACATCAGAGCTGTTGTCCAATTGTTACATCCTGAAAGATGCATTATTTCACAAAAATTATGGAGGAAAAGGCCTGTAGTCTATTTATTCCATTGGCCGTAGAATTTTTCCTAAGCATGTCTAGATAGTATATTGGAACAATATTTTAAAAGGCGGGGGCGTGAGACGAGACATTTTACCTATAACGAGGCGAGGCGTAAGCCCCGAGACATGAGACGTAAGTTCCGCGGATCTTTAAATTTTATTAATTTCAAGAATTTTAAGATAGTATAAAATAAAAAAATAATTATAAAAATTACATTAAAATCACAAAATTATAACAAATAATCTATTTAAAATATTTATAAATTATAATTCAACTATGAATAATACGAAAAGTATGACATATATCATAATATGCAAATTAGCTGCAACGTCGTTACAACTCAAACATCAAAAGTAATGTATTCGATACGAAATCCTATATGTATCTCTTAAGAAGTAATGAATTTTGAAAGAATTTCGATATTATGATTTGATATTTTTCTTAAAATACTCCTTTTATTTAATTTGCTTTCTATTTGAAAGAGAATTTATATAAAAACATAATTCACAGTTTAAAAATGATTCTCTAGCGACATTTATTTTTAAGTTTCAACAAGTTAATAAAGTGACACATAATTCACCATACAATACCATGATAACTAATTATTCGTAAATAGTTACTAGCTATTAAATTAATAAGTATTGTATCTCGTAAACGTGAAAAAATAATATTTGAAAAAATAGTTACAAAAAAAGTGTGGACTATTATACAGTAAACACATAACAAAAGTTTATAAATAAATACTTTTTAAATAAAAGATTTATTTAAAATTAACTATCATAACAGTCTTAGTGGATAATGTGCAATAATTTTTATTTTAATTATGACATAAAATACTCTCAACTTAATGATTTATGATTAAGAAAAAAATAATTTTGAATAGTCAGCGATTTATAAATTTGAGGATTTACAAGGTTAGTTACATACAATTGCATAAAGTTCTATTAGGCAAGCCCAGTACGCTAAGCGTTAGGCGTGTCCGGGGCGTTGTCACAACCCGGATTTCCCACCCTCGAAAGTTGTGATGACGCCTACTAGTGAAAGCTAGGCAAGCCAACCATTACAATTATTTGTTTTTAATTTTTTAGCAGTTGTGAATTAACATTGTATAAACAACAGAAATAATAAAGCGGAAAATGAAATGTAACAATTTAGTATTAATACCAATTCAAATCCAGAAACCAAAAGCTACCCGGATCTGGTGTCACAATTTCATAGACTGTCTAAGAGTACTACAAATAAGGGTCCGAAAGATAAATACAAGCTGTTTCTGAAATACATAAAAGAAACAAAACGGGAAGATAGAAGGAGACACCAAGGCCTGCGGACGCCTGCAGGAATACCTCGGGTCGCCTGGTGGATTGAAAGTAGCAACCTCACTGCGGTCCAAAAACTACAGCACCGGGATCTGCACACAGTGCAGAGTGTAGTATCAGCACAACCGACCTCATGTGCTGGTAAGTGTCTAGCCTAACCTCGACGAAGTAGTGACGAGGCTAGGATTGGACTACCAAATAAATCTGTGTAGTTAAATCATATACGGCGGAAAAGTAAAGGCAGAAATTTACAGTTAAGGATAGGAGGGGGAAACATACTGCGGGGAAACAACAGAAAGACAACAGATATGTGTAAAGAACTCCATAATTAAATTTTCAACAAGAGTCAGAAATCAAACAAGTGCACGACATCACCCTTCGTGCTTTTACTCTCGTCCTCACCATAAGAATCAATATAATCGGCACGGCATCACCCTTCGTGCTTTTACCTCACAAAATCATGGCACAAAATTATCCTTCATGCATTATCACTCGTATCATGGCACGGCATTGTACATCGTGTGGCACGACATCACTCTTCGTGCTTTTACCTCACAATATTGGCACGACATCACCCTTCGTGCATTAACACTCTCAAAATCATGCACGACATCACCCTTCGTGCTTTACACTCTTCCTCACCCAAGAAACAATCACAAAGCAATTTGGGAAAGGGAATCAATAATATCACAAAAAAGTCCCGGCAAGGGAACAATAGTATAACAACAACATCCCAGTAAGGAAAACAATATCATGAGTAATGACATCCCGGCAAGGGAGATAATATCATAAACCTCTTCTCTTTTCCACATTTACTTCACAACTCAATTCTCAACTTGAGCCAAAGCTCTACAATGTTCAATTACCAATAATACTTCCACAAGTCTTGTTCATCAATAGAAATTATCATATAACGCATGAACAATATGAAACGGAGTCACATTAATCATAGTATAAGCCTCACGGGCATGCTTGACACAAATGTATAGATACTCGTCACCATACCTATATATCGTACTCAACAATTAACACATAGCAAATAAGACTCAACTCCTAATCCCTCAAGTTAAGGTTAGACCAAACACTTAGCTCGAAGCCAGGAACACAATCAAGCCTCAACTACCGCTTTACCTCTTGGTTCCACTTCCAATTCGCTAATATTTAGTCACAATTTACTTAATAATATTAGTAAATGCTAAATAAGTCAACTCTAATGCATGAGAATAGGTTTTCCAATGATTTTCCCAAAAAGTCAAAAATTGACCCCAGGCCCGCTTGGTCCAAACCCAAAATTCGGACCAAAACCCGATTATCCATTCACCCCCGAGCCCGGATATATAGTTGGTTTTGAAATCTGACCTCAATTTGAGGTCTAAATCCCCAAATTTCAATATTCTTAGGTTTTACCCAAAATTCCCAATAACATCATGAAAACCCTAGATTGTAGGATGAAATCTTGTAAAAAGAAGTTAAGGAGCGAAAGAAATAAGTTTAAAATCACTTACTAGTGTTTTGGGGAAAAAAGAATGTTTGAAAAATCGCCTCTTATGTTTCAGGGTTTGAAAATTAAAAAATAGCTGAAGAGTCCCGTTTATATACTCCTCTCAGACCCTCACCGCGGACCACATAAAAAGGACCGCGGCCGCGGAGCTCCACCGCGGACCGCGAAATATCGAGCGCGGCCGCAAAGACTCAGCCTTGCTCACCGCTGACCGCACAAATCCCACCGTGGTCGCGAAGACCCCATAGTGGACCGCGGAGCTTGGTTTCAGAGACCTATAATTTTCTCTGAACCTGCAACTGTCATGTTCTAAGTCTAAATGCACTCTGAGGCCTATCCAAAACTTACCCAAGCCCTCGGCGCTCTAAACCAAACATGCACCCTAACCTAAAAACATCATACGGACTTGCTCGCGCAATCAAATCATCAAAATAACCTCAACAATTAAAAGTTTAGCATCAAAATCAAAGAAAATCTCAAGAACTTTCAAAGTTTTAAATTTTACAACTAAGGTTCCGAATCACGTCATATGACCTCCGTTTCTTACCAAATTTTACAGGCTCAACTTAAATGCCATATAAGGCCTGATCAGGCTCCGGAACCAAAATACGGGCCCGATACCATCAAATTCAAACACATTCAAATTTCTAAAACTCTTATAATTTCGGTTAAACAATTTTCTTCAAAAATTCATTTCTCGGGCTTGTGACCTCGGAATTCAATTCCGGGCATACACCCAAGTCCCATATTTTCCTACTGACCCTCTGGGACCGTCCAATCACGAGTCCGGATCTGGTTACCCAAAATATTGACCGAAGTCAACTTAAATTCATTTTAAAAGCAAAATTTATCATTTTCACAGATTTTCACATAATGGCTTCCCGAATACACCCAGACTGCGCACGCAAATTGAGGTTAGACAAAAAGGAGGTTTTAAGGTCTCAGAACACAAAATTTACTTCCAAAACTACTGAAGGTCATCACATTCTCCACCTTTAAAACAACCGTTCATTCTCGAACGGGCATAAGAAGGAAGTACCTGAGTCAGAGAAAAGATGTAACGACCCAACTGGTCATTTTTAGCTCTATCACGTCGTTCAGCAGTTTGAGGACATGAGCAACTTCACTTCAGGTATTATGACTTGTACGCATGGTCGGAATTGAATTTTGGGAAGTTCGGAGTTGATTTGAAAGAGAATTCTCATTTCAGAAGCTTTAAGTTGAAAGAATTAGCTAAGATTGGATTTTCGAGTAAACGACCTCGGAATCGGGATTCGAAGGTTCCAATAAGTTCGCATGATAATTTTGGACTTGGGCATATGTCCGGATCGGGTTTTGGAAGACCCGGGAATGTTTTGGCGCCTATTGTGGAAGTTAGAATTTTGAAGGAATTTCATAAGTTTGGGTTGAAGTGCATTTCAGTGTTATCAATGTCCTTTTGGGATTTCGAGTCTGGGAATAGATCCGTATAGTGATTCTAGTGTTGGGAGCGCGATCAAAAGTGAATTCGGAGGTCAGTGGGCCATTTTGGAGTCATTTGGCTAAAGATAGAAACTTGAAGGTTTTTGAGAAGATTGCCCGTAAGTGAACTTTTTGATATCGGGGTCGGATTCCGATTTCGGAAGTTGAAATATGACTTGTCTGCAAAATTTGAGGTCAATCGGACGTGATTTGATAGGTTAAACATCGAGAGTAGAAGTTTGAAATTCTAAAGTTCATAAAGCTTGGATTGGAGGTCGATTCGCGGTTTTAGCGTTGTTTGATATGATTTGAGGCCTCGAGTAAGTCCGTAATGTGTTTTGGGACTGGTTGGTATGATTGGTTGGGGTCCCGGGGGCCTCGAGTGGATTCCGGGTGGTTAACGGATCGAAAATGGAATTTTGGAAAAAGCTGAAGTTGCTAGTTGCTGGTGTAACCGCACTTGCGAGACTAGGGCCGCAGGTGCGGAGCCACAGAAGCGGCACTATGGTCGCAGATGCCAAATTGGTGGGGGAGAGCTGGGACCGCAGATACGGTCATTTCGCCGGAGATGCGAGACCGCATCTGCGGAGGAGAAGATGCAAAAGCGGAATAGGCCGGGGGAGCCCTGGACCGCAGAAGTTGTGTTTGGTCCGCACCTGCGGAACCGCAGAAGCGGTCAAGAGACCGCAAGTGCGGAAAGTGCTGGAGGCAGTGGGTTGTTTTAAAGTCGGGATTTGGCCATTTTCTTTCATCTTTCTCTTGGCTTGGGCAATTCTTGGAGGGTTTCAAGAGGGGGTTTTCATCATCAACGACAAGGTAAGCTATCCCCACCTATCTTGAGTTAAATACATTGATTATGTACGGAATTGAGCATAAAATTGGTAGCAATTTGGGGTTTTGGTGGAAAGACCTAGAAATGGTATTTTTGGATTTTGATCGCGATTTTGGGTAGAAAATTAAGAGTAAATTATATATTTGAGTTCGTGAGGTTGTGGGTAAATTTAATAATCAATAAATTTCAGAATCCGGGCACGTGAGCCCGAGGGCGTATTGGTCAACTTTTCGATCGAGGTTAGGAATTGTTATAAATTGGATCGTTAGGGTTAATTGATCATATACTAATGGATTTGTATTATTATTGGATAGCTTTGGAGCTTTGTACATCAATTCGAGTCTTCGGAAGGATGAGGAATGCCGATTGTGGATCTTCGGAGCGAGGTGAGTCTCCTTTCTAACCTTGTAAGAGGGAATTGTCCCCATAGGAGAAATAATTAATTATGTGCTTCTAATTGCAGGGGCTACGTACGCACGAGGTGACGAAAGTCCGTGCGTAGCTACTATTATATGTAAGTCTGGGTAGTCTAGGACCCAAAAGCATGTTATACTTGGAGTATTTGTAACCTTGTTGACAGATGAATTGCTTAAATCCTATCGAATTGGTAAATGAATTTCTAAAAGGATTAAACTTCTTTTTATAAAATTGTAAAAAGAGAATTGGCTTTTCTTTGGATAATTGTTCCCTGTTCACTTTTTGATTGACTGTCTGTATGTGTTTAATTTTGGAGCGGGCCGAACGCCTCGACAGATTAAATAGATGCATCTATGGTTTACGCCATTCGACACTCTGGCAGTGCACGGTTTAAATATCATTGGATCGGGTCGTACGACCTCGACATGATTTGCGGATGCTTGTATTGCTTGCCTTGAGATTTATTGATATTGATACTTGCTCTCCCTGACTTGAGATAATTGAAAATTTATATATTATGAACCCGGAGACTTTTAAAATAAGAAGGAACTTTTACCTGTTCGTGACTTATTTGAAATTACTGTCGTTCTTAATAAATCTATGATTATCCGCATTAATAATATATTACTATTGGACCACTAGTAAGTGTCGAAATCGACCTCTCGTCTCTACTTCTTCGAGATTAGATGAGATACTCATTGGGTACACGTTATTTTCGTACTCATACTACACTTGCTGTGCATTTTTGTTGCACAGGTTCATATATGTCTAGTGGCTTAGTGCATAGCGGCATGGTTGATATGGAGACTTATGTGAGATGCATTTTATCGAGACGACCCGCAACAGCAGAGTCCCCTTTAGAGTATTGTACTATACTTTCATTTTTGTCCACCTTGTATTCCGGATAGTTACCGTATTTTATTTCATTCCCTAGTAAATGATCATGCACTTGTGACACCGACTTCTGGGATGATTATGGGGTATCTTGTATTAACTGCTTAACATTCATATTTGACTTGAAACGATTATCTTTTACTGGTAAAATTGAAGGAAAATCATAGTTTTCAAAATTATTAAAACGAGAATTTAATTAAGTATTTTGGTTGGCTTGCCTGACAGTGGTGTCCGGCGCCATCATGACCCTTAGTGGATTTTGGGTCGTGACAATATGGTATTAGAGCACTAGGTTCCCTTAGGTCTCAAGAGTCATGAGCAATTCTAGTAGAGTCTCGCGGATCGATACAGAGACATTTGTACTTATCTTCGGGAGAACACAGGGCTGTTAGGAGTACTTCCCTTCTTGATTCCTCATCGTGCGATTTGATTCCTCGAGGCTTATGCCCTTACTCCTCCCTACTCAATCTTACGCGACGCGAACCGATGGTTATAAATCGATAATTGAAGAGTTGTAATGACACTACGAATGTGGTGCGGGGTGTTTCTTCCTGCGGGGTTGCCTGAGCTATTATCGTCGCCTTGTGGAAGGATATTATGTCGTTTCAGCTCAGTAGCGGTACTTTTGAGAGCTCTGAGGCTAGGCACAAGTTGCCATGATGCTATGAAGGATTGTTCCGCAGTATTGATATGATGGTAGGATGTTTACCTACGTGTCAGGGGCAGTGAATGACTTGAAGGGAGGTTTACTCAATGCATGATCTATAGATTCGGTATTTTATTCTCGGCAGGGGAAAGGCAATCGGACTAAGAATGTTTAGATTTAGGTGGATGAAGTAATGGGACTTGGTATTTGCGAGCATGGCAGAATTTTTATCTGCGATGTAGTGTCACCGTCCTCGATTGTATGTGTTAAGTTCGCCGGTGTTATGGTCTTCTGCAATTCGCCCTTGGGGTAGGATGTTGTGAAATAATATTGGAGAAACGACTGTTGGATATCACGAGGTGTGGTGGTTCAAGATTGAGTCGATGTTTCTAATGTCGATGGCTCGAGAAAGATGATCCCCGGAAAGGTTTAATGTAGTAGCGATTTGTGAGTTCAAGTGCTACGAAGGTAGATTTTATTAAGGCAACAACCGAGCACCAAAGGATGAGGAAGGACATGTGGGAAGTGTCAAGCGGTGGTTAAATTTCTAGAAGGCCAGGTATAAGAAGCAAAAGTCGAGTAGTCGATCAAAGGGGTAAGTTCTGCCAAAGTGGGAGAGTGGCGGAGTTGCATATGGGATTTGTGGTAGGATGACTACGCACCTTATGGAGAGTTTTGGAATGATTTGGGAATTTTAGCGATTGGTGATTGGGGTCTACGGATTTAATTTGAAGTATGAGCTATTATGCGATAAGAGATTTGATATAACGAAAAGGAGCTAGCATATTGATGGGTTATTTTAGCTGCGGGAAAAGAACATAAGTGGTAAATTGAGCAAAGAAATTGTTAAAGGAGTGACATGGTTGGCCTTATTGGCTCATGTTCAGACTTGGGGAAGGATTCAGGATTTATGCCTTGTATAGATGCAGGTTCCAAGGGAAGTGATTCTGCCAGGTGCTTCGTCGAGAGGGTATTCATGTGCTAGAAGATTCATAGAGTTGATTACATTCGTGGCCAAGTCAGAGCGGGTGGCTCTCAACAACGGTCCTAGTGGATTTAAAGGGGTAAAATGTGGTGCCTAATGATTTCGAGCCTATAGGTACGGTTAAGAATCAAGCTTTGTAGCGGCTTATGAGAAGAGGCCCAAAATGTTCTATGATGTTTTGACTTGCAGTGTAGCATTTGGGAGGTATGAAACAGTTCGTGGGATTTGAGAGAGCATGGTCTCGTGATTCAAGGTCACTCGGGATGAGTGCGGATGGAGCGTGTTATGTGTTGGATGGAGTTATTATTATTTCTAAGGTAATCAAGGATAAATTGGAAGAAGATAGATTGGTTAGCCATAGTTGAATTGGCAGATTGGTGGTAGTGATCAGTTCCTCCAGCGTGATCAAGTTATGCAATTAATTTGTGACGGTACGTGGTAAGCTTGTCAGTCGCCGTAATTGATGTTATTCAGAAGTATTCTGCTGTTATGGCCTGTTATGTGTAGCGGATCCCGAAAGGGGTATTGTGTCTTAGACCACTACTTAGAGATTTGCATATTCTACGGTTATGGGAGTTCACCTGTGTTTTGTTATGGTTCTCTTGGAGTGAGTTAAGTGAAAAGTTTTTATATGATGAAGTGTTAATTTGTTAGTGGTTCCGGAGTTATGATGAGAAATCGTGTTCTATCGTATATTGACATGTTGGGTGCAGTGAGTGGTATGGAATTTGAAATGAGGATCAAGGTTGCAGTTCGGCGTTTACAAGAATGTCACGAGCTCGGATGAGCAGGAAAGGAGTTTCGATGTTTAAAGTAATTTGGTATTGTCTTTAGCGTCACTTGAGATCGGTGTTTGGTGAAAAAGGCTTTGCATCCTGGTTAGGATTCTTGATCGCTTTTCAGCGTTAGCGTGGCTAGTGCTTTGGATGTACAGACCTGTTATCTGTTGCGGAAGGTTGTGGGAGCGTGCCCCACGGGAAGTGTGTCATGTAGCCACTTGATTGATTGAAGAGTTAAACCAAGTATAAAGATTGTAGTGATGTCATTAAATTGAGAATTGATTCCTGGAGGGTACTCGGTTATTGGGTTGTGGACTGTGGAGGACTACTTCGGTTATGATGGTTGTTCTTGTGTGTTATGAGAAAAAGGGGGTGATTATGGACCTTTGAAAGGTTATTAGCCTAGTTCAGTGCGATCAGAATCAGCTTGATGTATGTGGATGGATTTAAATGTGAATATGGGCTCTATATCAGGCCAGATGTGTTCATTTTAGCAATGTGCTCTTATGGAAAAGTAGTCGCGGTATTATCTCATCGTCAGTTATTTCATGTAATGATATATTGCGTCGTGTGAGTTGTGAGACGGCTTGGTGAATTTTTTAGGTGTTGAGGTTCCGCGTAGAGATGATGTTATATGAGCAGAATGGCTCTTGAGATTCAGATCATATATCGCACCTCAGTCGTGCTTGAGTTTGTAGCTTACATCGCTATATGTCTCCCCAGGGATGGTATTATGCACATAGCGTGCTTGTGACCGATATTCGGTATTTTGTTGTAATGAGCAATCTAACTCGGTGTGTAACTCCTTAGGTGAATTTTATGTGTGGATCGGGTGGCACGCCTCCATGGGTATGTTGTTTGGATCGGGTTGCACGCCGCAACAGTATGATGTTGAGTACAGTTTTTTGTATTCTAATTTTTGTGTGTCTTGTTTTCCATTTTCTGAGGAAAGTCCATATTAGCAGCGTGAGTTGAGTAGTCCCTTCCAGAGTTCGGTTTCCTTATGTATCACGTTCGAGTTGGTAGCCTATTGGCACATTGTGTCATCATGCAAGACTTTTGGTCATGTTTGGGGTGGCTTGTTGCCTGAGCAGTTCGTACTGGGTGAGACAAGGTTATTGGATCTAGGATCAATGCAATCAGATTATATGAAGTATATTGAAGAGTAAAGGGCATTATTTGGTTCAGAATGAAGTAATGTTCTTATCAGGAGTGTAGCCTCAATGATTTGTTGACTTGGCAGTTGGTTATGAATTTATACATATCTCTTCTGTCGTGACGGTATTGCGAGAGTTGGAACAAGGCTTATATATATCTTGAGGTGCGTTGTGAGCATCAGATTCGGGGAATGCAAGTTATTATGATTAGAGAATGTTATTATGGTCTTGTGAATAATGTGATGCATGGTAAGAATTCAGTAAAGGCATGCAGTCATGTTCTTGTACCTCGTGTAGTGATTGATACGGTGTTCATATATTGGAAGCAGGACTGGCAGAGAATTTCAGATGTTGGAATTGGGCACTAAGCTTATTTGCTTGAATAAAAGGGAATATCTTTATAATTGATCGAGCTTATGTGCTCAACTGAGTTGTGGTAGCACGGATAGGTGCACAAGGTGTTAAACAGTGATTTTGGGAAACTCCAGTGCAGTTCTTAGCATGTTCGATGACGAACGTATGTTTAAGTGGGAGAGAATGTAACGACCCGACCGGTCATTTTGAGATCTAGCATGCCGTTCAGTAGTTTGAGGCCATGATCAGCTTCATTTCAGGTATTATGACTTGTATGCATGCTCGAAATTGAATTTCGGGAAGTTCGGAGTTGATTTGGAAAGAGAATTCTCATTTCGGAAGCTTTAACTTGAAAGAATTAACTAAGATTGGATTTTCAAGTAAACGACCTCGGAATCAGGCTTCGAAGGTTCCAGCAGGTTCGTATGATGATTTCGAACTTGGGTGTATGTCCAGATCGGGTTTTGAAAGACTCGGAAACGTTTTGGCGCCTATTGTGGAAGTTAGCATTTTGAAGGAATTTCATAAGTTTGGGTTGAAGTGCATTTCAGTGTTATCAATGTCCGTTTTGGATTTTGAGTCTGGGAATAGCTTCGTATGGTGATTCTAGTGTTGGGAGCGCGATCGGAAGTGAATTTGGAGGTCCGTGGGCCATTTCAGAGTCATTTGGCTAAAGATAGAAACTTGAAGGTTTTTGAGAAGTTTGACCAGAAGTGGACTTTTTGATATCGGGGTCGGATTCCGATTTCGGAAGTTGGAGTAGGTCCGTAATGGCAAATATGACTTGTATGCAAAATTTGAGGTCAATCGGACGTGATTTAATAGGCTTAAACATCGAGAGTAGAAGTTTGAAATTCTAAAGTTCATAAAGCTTGGATTGGAGGTTGATTCGTGGTTTTAGCGTTATTTGATATGATTTGAGGCCTTGAGCAAGTCCGTAATGTGTTTTGGGACGGGTTGGTATAATTGGTTGGGGTCCCGGGGGCTTCGGGTGGATTCCGGGTGGTTAACGGATCGAAAATGGAATTTTGGAAAAGGCTGAAGTTGCTGGTGTAACCGCACCTGCGAGACTAGGGCCGCAGGTGCGGAGCCGCAAAAGCGGCCCTATGGTCACAGATGCAAAATTGGTGGGGGAGAGCTGGGACCGCAGATGCGGTCATTTCGCCGGAGATGCGAGACTGCATCTGCGGAGGAGAGGACGCAGAAGCGGAATAGGATGGGAGCCCTGGACCGTAGAAGCGGCATTTGGTCTGCACCTGCGGAATCGCAGAAGCGGTCAAGAGACCGCAGGTGCCGAAAGTGCTGGAGGCAGTGGGTTGTTTTAAAGTTGGGATTTGGCCATTTTTTTCATCTTTCTCTTGGCTTGGGCGATTCTTGGAGGGTTTCAAGAGGGGGTTTTCATCATCAACGACAAGGTAAGCTATCCCTACCTATCTTGAGTTAAATACATTGATTATGTACATAATTGAGCATGAAATTGGTAGAAATTTGGGGTTTTGGTGGAAAGACCTAGAAATGGTATTTTTGGATTTTGGCCGCTATTTTGGGTAGGAAATTGAGAGTAAATTATATATTTGAGTTCGTGAGGTTGTGGGTAAACTTATTCTTCGAAAAATTTCGGAATCCGAGCACGTGAGCCCGAGGGCATATTGGTCAACTTTTCGATCGGCGTTAGGAATTGTTATAAATTGGATCATTAGGGGTAATTGAGCATATATTAATGGATTTGTATTATTATTGGCTAGCTTTGGAGCTTTGTACATCGATTCGAGTCTTCGGAAGGACGAGGAATGCTGATTGTGGATCTTCGGAGCAAGATGAATCTCCTTTCTAACCTTGTAAGAGGGAATTGCCTCATAGGAGAAATAATTAAATATGTGCTTCTAATTGTAGGGGCTACATACGCACGAGGTGATGAGAGTTCGTGCGTAGCTACTATTATGTGTAAGTCTGGGTAGTCTAGGACCCAAAAGCATGTTATACTTGGAGTATTTGTAACCTTGTTGACATATGAATTGCTTAAATCCTATCGAATTGGTAAATGAATTTCTAAAAGGATTAAACTTCTTTTTATAAAATTGATAAAAGAGAATTGGCTTTTCTTTCGATAATTGTTCCCTGTTCACTTCTTGATTGACTGTCTGTATGTGTTTAATTTTGGAACGGGCCGAACGCCTCGGCAGATTAAATAGATGCATCTATGGTTCGCACCATTACCCTCTGGTAGTGCACAGTTTAAATATTATTGGATCGGGTCGTACAACCTCGACATGATTTGCGCATGCTTGTATTGCTTGCCTTGAGATTTATTGATATTGATACTTGCTCTCCCTGACTTGAGATAATTGATATTGATACTTTCTCTCCCTGACTTGAGATAATTGAAAATTTATAGATTATGAACCCGGAGACTTTTAAAATAAGAAGGAACTTTTACCTGTTCGTGACTTATTTGAAATTGCTGCCGTTCTTAATAAATCCATAATTATTCGCATTAATAATATATTACTATTGGACCATTATTAAGTGTCAAAGTCGACCTCTCGTCTCTACTTCTTCGAGATTAGACGGGATACTCATTGGGTACATGTTGTTTTCGTACTCATACTACACTTGCTGTGCATTTTTGTTGCACATGTTCATATGTGACTAGTGGCTTAGTGGCATAGCGGCATGGTTGATATGGAGACTTAGGTGAGCTACATTTTATTGAGATGACCCGCAACCAGCAGAGTCCCCTTCAGAGTATTGTACTATACTTTCATTTCTGTCCACCTTGTATTCCGGACAGTTACCGTATTTTATTTCATTCCATAGTAAATGCTCATGCACTTGTGACACCAACTTCTGGGATGATTATGGGGTATCTTGTATTAACTGCTTAACATTCATATTTGATTTGAGACGATCATCTTTTACTGGTAAAATTGAAGGAAAATCATAGTTTTCAAAATTATTAAAACGAGAATTTAATTAAGTATTTTGATTGGCTTGCCTGACAGTGGTGTCCGACGCCATCACGACCCTTAGTAGATTTTGAGTCGTGACAAAAGATGGGGATACCGACTCCGCATATCGGACTCGGACTCCTAGGTTGCTGCCTCAACAGGCTGGCCTCTCCACTGAACGCGAACAGAAGGGAAACTCTTCGATCTCAACTGACTAACCTGCCGGTCTAGAATAGCTACTGGCTCCTCCTCGTAGGAAAAGTCCTTGTCTAACCGGACAGTGCTGAAATCTAACACGTGGGATGGATCGTCGTGATGCTTCCGAAGCATGGACACATGAAACACTGGATGCACGGCTAATAAGCTCGGCGACAACGCAAGTCTGTAAGCTATCTCTCCCACTCGATCAAGAATCTCAAAAGGGCCATTGAATCTAGGGCTAAGCTTGCCCCTCTTCCCAAATCTCATCACGCTCTTCATAGGCGATACCCAAAGCAATACTCGTTCGCCGACCATGGATGCCACATCACGAACCTTGCGGTCGGCATAACTCTTTTGCATGGACTGAGCTTTGTGAAGCCTATCCTGAATGATCCTGACCTTGTCCAAAGCATCCTGCACTAAATCCGTACCCAACAACCGAGCCTCTTTAGGTTCAAACCATCCAACCGACGACAGACACCGCTTACCATATAAAGCCTCATAAAGAGCCATCTGGATGCTCGACTGGTAGCTGCTGTTGTAGGCAAACTCTGCTAAAGGCAAGAATTGATCCCACGAGCCTCCAAAGTCAATGACACAAGCTCAGAGCATATCCTCCAAAATCTGAATATTACGCTCGGACTACCCGTCCATCCGAGGATGAAACGTTGTGCTCAACTCAACCTGTATGCCCAACTCACACTGAACTGCCCTCCAGAAATGTGAGGTAAACTGCGTACCTTGATCAGAAATGATAGACACGAGCACACCATGAAGACGAACAATCTCCCGGATATAGATCTCAGCTAACCTCTCAGAAGAATAGGAGACTACCACAGTAATGAAATATGCTGACTTGGTCAGCCTATTAACAATAACCCACACTGCATCGAACTTCCTCTGAGTTCGTGGGAGTTCAACAACAAAGTCCATAGTAATACGCTCCCACTTCTCTCAAGAATCTCAATCTTCTGGAACAAACCACCAGGTCTCTGATGCTCGTACTTCACCTGCTGACAATTCAAACACAGAGCCACGTATGCAATAATATCCTTCTTCATCCTCCTGCACCAATAATGCTGCCGCAAATCCTGATAAATCTTAGCGGCGCCCGGATGAATAGAGTACCGAAAACTATGGTCCTCCTCTAATATCAACTCTCGAAGCTCATCCATATTGGGCACACAAACTCGACCCTGCAGCCTCAAAACTCCATCATCTCTTAATCTAACCTGCTTGGCACCACCATGCTACACCGTGTTCATAAGGACACACAAATGAAGATCATCATACTGCCGAGCTCAGATACGCTCCAATAAAGAAGAATGAGCAACTGTGCAAGCTATCACACGACTGGGCTCAGAAACATCCAACCTCACGAACTGATTGGCCAAAGCCTGAACATCCAAAGCAAGCGGTCTCTCACCGACCGGAATGTACGCAAGACTACCCATACTGACTGACTTCCTACTCAAAGCATCGGCCACTACATTGTCCTTCGCTAGATGATATAGGATGGTGATATCATAGTCTTTCAATATCTCCAACCACCTTCTCTGCCTCAAATTTAGCTCCTTTTGCTTGAACAATTATTGCAAACTCTTGTGATCCGTAAACACCCCATACAGACAGTGCCTCCAAATCTTCAATGCGTGAACAATGGCTACTAAATCCAGATCATGAACTGGATAATTTTTCTCATGAATCTTCAATTGTCACGAAGCATAAGCAATGACTTTGCTATCCTGCATCAACACCGCACCAAGTCCAATACGAGATGCATCACAATAAACTGTTTATGACCCTGAACCTGTGGGCAAAACCAACATTGGCGCCATAGTCAAAGCTGTTGACCAAGAACTCATAATGCCCGTACCAAGTGCGGAAAGCTGTATTAGGGACATCAGATGCCCTAATCCTCAACTGATGGTAGCCAGATCTCAAGTCAATCTTCAAAAATACCTTGGCATCCTGAAGCTGATCAAACAAATCATCAATCCTCGGCAATGGATACTTATTCTTGATTGTAACCTTGTTGAACTGCCGGTAGTCTATACACATCCTCATTGATCCGTCCTTCTTCTTAACAAACAACACTGAGCACCCCAAGGCGAGACACTAGGTCTAATAAAGCCTTTATCAAGTAAGTCTTGCAACTGCTCCTTCAATTCTTTCAACTCAGGCAGGGCCATACGATACGACGGAATAGAAATGGGCTAAGTGCCTGAGACCAAATCAATGCAAAAGTCAATATCCCTGTCGGGTGGCATACCCGTCAGGTATGAAGGAAATACCTCAATAAACTCACGAGCAACAGGCACAGAATCTATAGAAGGAACCTCAGCACTAGAATCACAAACATATGCCAAATAGGTCAAACACCCCTTCTCGACCATATGCTGAGCCTTCATATTTGAGATAACCCTACGAGTAGAATGACCAGGAGTCCCTCTCCACTCTAAACGAGGTAAACCTGGCAAGGCTAAGGTCACAGTCTTGGCATGACAGTCCAAGATAGCGTGGTAAGGTGATAACCAGTCCATCCCCAATATGACATCCAAATCAACCATGTCCAAAAGCAACCAATCTACTCGAGTCTCAAGACCCCAATCACAACTGCACATGACGATGGACACGATCTACAACAATAGATTCACCCACCGGTGTAGACACATATATAGAAGCACTCAAGGAATCACTAGACATGACCAGGTACAGTGCAAAATAAGATGACACATAGGAGTATGTAGATCCTAGATCAAATAGAACTGAAGCATCTCTACTACAAACCATAACAGTACCTGTGATAACTGCATCGGAAGCCTCAGCCTCAGGCCTAGCTGGAAGAGCATAACATCGGGGCTGGGCCCCACCACTCTGAACTATATCTCTGGGACGACCTCCTGCTGGCTGGCCTCCACCTCTAGCGGCCTGACCTCCACCTCTAATACCTTTATTCCACCTCTAGCACCTCGACCTCTACCTCTAGCCGGCTGAGCGGGCGGTGGAACACTCGATGCCTGAACCATGGCATGGGAACCCTGATGCTGAGAGCTGCTCGGTGCTCGAGGGCAAAATCTAACAATATGCCTCGAATCACCACATGTATAATAAGCCCTCGACTGTTGAGACTGCTGACCCTGGCGGCCTAAATAACCACTCTAAAACTCGGTAGCGGCGGTGCACTGATAGGATTTGGCGGTGCACTGTAGGGCAACTGATCTGAATACTACATATGAGAACCACAACCACCTGGAGTACCATGAGAAGCCTGAAGTGCTGAATGAAACGGCTTTGGAGGATAGCCCCTACTAAAAGAATCTCTGCCTCCAGATGAGGCACCACTAAACCTACCTGAATAACGAGGCCTCTTGTCAGACCCCTGACCACTCCCCTGCGATAGAACCATCTCAACTCCTAGCCACATTGGCCGCCTCCTGAAAAGAAATCTCCTCCTCGTATCCTTAGCCATCTGCAACCGAATAGGCTGAATGAGTCCCTCAATGAACCTCCTCATTCTCTCTCTCTCGGTGGGAAGTATAAGAAGAGCATGACGGGCCAAGTCAATAAATCTGGTCTCGTATTGAGTGACAGTCATAGAACCCTGTTGGAGACGCTCAAACTGCCTCTGATAGTTCTCCCTCTGAGTGATATGAAGAAACTTCTCCAGAAATAGCTGAGAAAACTTATCCCAAGTCAAGGATGGTAACCCAACTGGTCTAGCCAAACAATAATCTCTCCACCAAGTCTTGGCAGATTCAGACAAACGAAAAGTAGCAAAGTCGACCCCATTGGTCTCAACTATCCCCATGTTCTGAAGAACCTCATGACAGCTGTAAAAATAGTCTTGGGGATCCTCAGAAGAAGTACCACCAAAAGTAGTAGTGAAGAGCGTGGTGAACCTGTCCAATCTCCACAAGGCATCAGCAGACATGGCTGGCCCCTCTCCGATCTGTGCCACAACACCAGGCTGAACTACCCCAACTGGCTGAGCTACTAGAGTCTAAAACTGGGGAGCCATCTGTTTCGGAGTGCAAGTAGCAAAAGTCTGGGCTCCTCATCCAGCCTGAGAGACGACTGGTGCCACGGGAAGCAAGCATACCTAGGCGACACTCTCTATAAGGCCCACTAGACGGACTAGAGCATCCTGAAGTACCGGGGTGGCGATAAACCCCTATGGGATCTGAACTGGCCCCACTGGAACTGACTGGGCTGGAACCTCCTCGTCAAACTCAACCCGAGGCTCCACCGCTGGTGCTACTGCTCGAGCTCTGGGTTGTTGCCTCTACCTCGGGCCCTAGCATGGCTTCGACCTTTGCCCCTCGTAGGAGCTACTACTGGGGGCTCGGGCTGCTAGTCAGCTGATGAAGAGGTACGTGTTCTCACCATCTATGAAAAAACAGAGTGGAAGTTCAATTAGCATTGAGAAGTCCAGTCTCACGACAGGAAAGAATAGAAGTGAAGTTTTTCCTAACTCTGTAGCCTCTGGAGGATAAATACAGACGTCTCCATACCGATCCCTCAGACTCTACTAAGCTTGTCTGTGAATTATGAGACCTAAATAATGTAGAGCTCTGATACCAACTTGTCACGAACCAGATTTGCCACCCTCGGGGATTCGTGATGGCTCCTACTAGTGAAAGCTTGGCAAGCCAACCATTACAATTATTTATTTTTAATTCTTTAGCAGTTGTGAGTTAACATTGTATAAACAGCAGAAATAATAAAGCGGAAGAATGAAATGTAACAATTTAGTATTAATACTAATACAAATCCAGAAATTAAAAGCTACCAAATCTGGTGTCACAATTTCACAGACTGTCTAAGAGTACTACAAATAAGGGTCCGAAAGATAAATACAAGCTGTTTCTAAAATACATAAAAAAAACAAAACGGGAAGATAGAAGGAGACGCCAAGGCTTGCGGACGCCTGCAGGACTACCTCGGGTCGCCTGATGGATTGAATGTAGCAACCTCACTGCGGTCCAATAGCTACAGTACCGCGATCTGCACATAGTGCAGAGTGTAGTATCAACACAACCGACCCCATGTGCTGGTAAGTGCCTAGCCTAACCTCGGTGAAATAGTGACGAGGCTAGGACTGGACTACCAAATAAACCTGTGCAGTTAAATCATATACGGCAGAAAAGTAAAGGCAGAAATTTACAGTTAAGGATAGGAGGGGAAAACATGCTGCGGGGAAACAACAAGTAACAACAGAAAGACAACATTTATGTGTAAAGAACTCCATAATTAAATTTTCAACAAGAGTCAGAAATCAAAGGCAAGTGCACGACATCACCCTTCGTGCTTTTACTCTGGTCCTCACCATAATAATCAATATAATCGGCACAGCATCACCCTTCGTGCTTTGACCTCACAAAATCATGGCACGGAATTATCCTTCATGCATTATCACTCGTATCATGGCACGACATTGCGCATCGTGCGACACGACATCACCCTTCATGCTTTTACCTCACAATATTGGCACGACATCACCCTTCGTGCATTAACACTCTCAAAATCATGCACGACATCACCCTTCGTGATTTACACTCTTCCTCACCCAAGCAACAATCACAAAGCAATTTGGGCAAGGGAATCAATAGTATCACAATAAAATCCCGGCAAGGGAACAATAGTATAACAACAACATCCCGTCAAGGGAAACAATATCATGAGTAATGACATCCCGGCAAGGGGGATAATATCATAAACCTCTTCTCTTTTCCACATTTACTTCACAACTCAATTCTCAACTTGAGCCAACGCTCTACAATGTTCAATTACTAATAATACTTCCACAAGTCTTGTCCATCAATAGAAATTATCATAT
Source organism: Nicotiana tabacum (assembly GCF_000715075.1). Classification (NCBI taxonomy): domain Eukaryota; kingdom Viridiplantae; phylum Streptophyta; class Magnoliopsida; order Solanales; family Solanaceae; genus Nicotiana; species Nicotiana tabacum. Next base: position 15,248,022 of record NC_134100.1, read on the forward strand.
AAAGCATGAACAATATGAAATGGAGTCACATTAATCATAAGTATAAGACTCACTGGCATGCTTGACACCAACGTATAGATACTCGTCACCATACCTATACGTCGTACTCAACAATTAACACATAGCAAATAAGACACGACTCCTAATCCCTCAAGCTAAGGTTAGACTAAACACTTACCTCAAAGCCACGAACACAATCAAGCCTCAACTACCGCTTTACCTCTTGGTTCCACTTCCAATTCGCTTATATCTAGTCACAATTTACTTAATAATATTAGTAAATGCTAAATAAGTCAATTCTAATGCATGAAAATAGGTTTTCGAATGTTTTCCCCAAAAAGTCAAAAATCGACCCCTAGCCCGCTTGGTCCAAACCCGAAATTCGGACCAAAACCCGATTACCCATTCACCCCCGAGCCCGGATATATAGTTGGTTTTGGAATCCGACCTCAATTTGAGGTCTAAATCCCCAAATTTTAATATTCTTAGGTTTTACCCAAAACTCCCAATTCCATCATGAAAACCCTAGATTCTAGGATGAAATTTTATAAAAAGAAGTTAAAGAGAGAAAGAAATAAGTTAAAATTTACTTACTAGTGTTTTGGGGAAGAAAGAGTGTTTGAAAAATCACCTTTTATGTTTCAGGGTTTTGAAAATTGAAAAATAGCTGAAGAGTCCCGTTTATATACTCCTCTCAGACCCTCACCGCAGACCGCATAAAAAGGACCGCGGCCGCGGAGCTCCACCGCGGATCGCGAAATATCGAGCGCGGCCGCAAAGACTCAGCCTTGCTCACCGCTGGCCGCACAAATCTCACCGCGGTCGCGAAGACCCCACCACGGACCGCGGAGCTTGGTTTCAGAGACCTGTAATTTTCTCTGAACCTGCAACTGTCATGTTCTAAGTCTAAATGCATTCTGAGGCCTATCCAAAACTCACCCGAGCCCTCGGGGCTCTAAACCAAACATGCACCCTAACCTAAAAACATCATACGGACTTGCTCGCGCAATCAAATCATCAAAATAACCTCAACAATTACAAGTTTAGCATCAAAATCAAAGAAAATCTCAAGAACTTTCAAAGTTTCAAATTTTACAACTAAGGTTCCGAATCACGTCATATGACCTCCGTTTCTTACCAAATTTTACAGGCTCAACTTAAATGCCATATAAGGCCTATATCGAGCTTCGGAACCAAAATACGGACCCGATACCATAAAATTCAAATACATTCAAATTTCTAAAAACTATTATAATTTCGGTTAAACAATTTTCTTCAAAAAATTATTTCTTGGCCTTCGGACCTCGGAATTCAATTCTGCGCATACGCCCAAGTTTTATATTTTCCTACGGACCCTCAGGGACCATCGAATCACGAGTTCGGTTACCCAAAATGTTGACCGAAGTCAACTTAAATACATTTTTAAAGCAAAATTTATCATTTTTCACAGATTTTCACATAATGGCTTCCCGGATACATGCCCTAACTGCGCACGTAAATCGAAGTAAGACAGAATACAAAATTTACTTCCAAAAGGGTCATAATAGGCGTAAGCCCCGATGACCGAGGCGTAAGTTTCACAGAACTAAGCCCCACACATAAGCCCAAAGATGTTTTACGAGTGCTCTGCCTCGAGGTGAGTCCCAATTCTACCTTTTAAAAGAGAGTATTGAAAGAAAGAAAAAAAGGTGTATGGTAAGATGAAAGACATTTTTGTTGGACAATATATTTTTCATGAAAAAGTCATTTTTGGTGTTTGGTTACTAAAAACATTCTTAAAGGAAAATGACTTCCATGGGTTATTAAATAGCTGCAGATGCAACTAAGTTTGTGACCTGGTGGTTCCATAAAGTGGGATAAAAATAAGCGGACACTAGCATTCAAGTTGGGGCAGAATTTGAAAAGCAAGGTGATTTCTTCCTGTTTGCCAAATATTATATCAAACATTGACAAATACAAAAAAGTTAAATAATTATATTTTTACAATGAAAGCCCCAACTTATATGGTACTAAATGAATCTTAATCTTGAATAGAGTATCCTGTTAAACAAAAAATGTCAAGCTGTTGCTTAGAGACAACAAATATAAAGGATGATGATAACAAACTTCAAATGGCTGTTTCCAAAATTAAGGAGTAGTTAGTAGTATAATTTTCTGCAGAATAAATGTGAAGAGTTTAATACTTTAATATTTTCAAAATATTAAGCTATTTAAATTTTTACTCCACAGAAAATTATTTCTTTAATTCATATAGGAAAAAAAACTTTCTAGACAGTTTCCTGCCTCTAAATTTAATTGGTAAATCCTTGTTCAAAGAACTGTAAAGTTGAAAATATTGAAAGCTCTTATGAGCAATATAACAAAGTTAGTGGACAGATATACCATTTTTCATAGTTTAGGGTCTTACGTGATTTCCTGAAAACTTCAGGGTTCAACAGAATTCAATACCAGATGCGTTTGCCTCCGTTCGGAAAATCAAGCTGTGAAGCTGTTTGTTTCTTTCGGAAATCGAAGTCTTCTTAAGCCCTAATTCTCCCGCCGGCCGGTCACTCGTCGCGTTTTCACTTTCCTCTCCGGCTACTTCTCTAAGATTAGAAATAAGTCGGAATCTCTTTTTGCTTATTCCAATCAGGAAAGTGAAGAAAAATTCGAAAGTACTAACGAGAGTAAAAAATCATTTTCGTAATTTTGAATCTGACTTTGAAGCAATGGATGAAGAATTGTCAAATTCAGCGAGGCGAATGTCCATGCGAACTCGTAAGGTTGCTCCAAAAATGGCTGCTGCTCTAGCAAGTTCTGATAATAGAACTCAGGTCTGCTAATTACACTTATTTAAGTTTTGAATTCATCAATTTGGGAATCCTGCTTGTTTTGAATAAATCTATGGTTTTTAATAATCAATTTATTCATTTTTAGGCTATGCTGGCGCGTCTTGATGCATTGGAAAGTGATAATGCAGTAGTGGAACAACAACCACTTGATGATGATGATGAAGCTTCTCTTGACGATGAGGATCAAGGTATTTTTTTTTTGCTTGCACAAATTTTAGCTTGTGTGGAGTTGAATTTCTTGGTTTAGTTATGTTGCATTTATTCTCTCTATTGTGTTATGCCAACTGCGCATACCAGAGTTTCCCGTAACATAGTTGCTCCCACTTTTGTTAAAGGCAGGGGCGGATCCAGAGAAAAGGTACGAGTTCGGCTGACCCTAGTAACTTTGGTCCAAATCTTGTATTACTCTTAAGAAATCCATTGAATGTGTACAGATTCTTAATTTAGAAGCCAGTAACTTAGATAAAGGAAGAGTATTGTTGTTAGTAGTGGCGGAGCTCGGAATTTTAATAAGGAGATTCAAAAAATTCAAACTTGTGACTTAAAACAACTTATGAATTACATTTGCCACTACAAGGGGATTCAACTGTAAGTATATAAAAAATTGTTTTTACCCTATTTGGGCAGTACGATTTTCCAATGAAGTGGGTTCAATTGAACCCATTCTTTGTCTGTGGCCTCGCCACTGATTGTGGTAGGTTAGCTGTTGGAATAAAAATAGTCTAGGTATGACGAGTTCCTCTTAATACTGAATTCGTTGGTCGGGACGTGCTCATTTAGGCACGTGGCACGTGTTACATCTACTAATATGGTTTGGATATGGCTGATTTGATATGGATTATTCATATAGTTGACCCCGCTAGTTTATAGTTGAGGCATAGTTTTGATTGGTTCCTTCTGTTCTTCCAATTCCTTCCACTTAAACATACTCTACGCGATTGTAAGACTGTGAGAATAGAAACTTTTGTCATTTATGCAAGCATTATATATCATGAATAGTTGATAAGAATATAAATCTTTCTTTATTGTTGACAAGAAGATATATCTTTTACAACTCTCTTTATAAAGTCTCACATTTATAGGATTTAGTTGTTTCGTGTTGCTCAATAAGGGGTGGTAAGAAGAACTATGGACTTGTACAGTGTGGATTTGTTTATTGTACATTCACAGGCTTTAGTCGATTCATATTCTCAGTAAGGAGTGCTTCCACAATTTGTTCACATTCGCACTAGGTCCTATAATTCGCTTCCTGTAGCGTTTTGATTGAAGATCAGCCTGCATCACTACCCATATAAGTGAGAGGATGAAAAAAAAAAAATTGTTGTAAGGATGTTACTTCTACATTGTCTGTGGGCTTAGTAGTTACCCAGAGAAAAAAAGAGAAGGAAATGGTTCGTGGGATGTGATTCTTTTCTTGTGTCTGTGGGGTTAGTTATCCACCCAGAAAACTATTACTATTCGGCTCTTTACAAAAGTAAATGGCCACTGGACCATGGGATGGAACAAGAATAAAATAAAAAAAATATAATTAGCTATTAGATGGGTGATTTCCCCCTTTCCATTGAAATAGAGACCTTCATTTTTCAGGATCTCTTTCTTAGGTTATGTTCAGAAAGATATAGCCCACAATTGAGGGTACAGTAACATTAGTTTCATCTTAATCATTTTTATCTTGTCATCCTTGTCTTCTTTATCTTTTCCATATACTTCTTGTGTAAACCTTCTCTTCCAGTCTTAAGATGAGGATTTGTATTGTTCTATTCCTTTCTTCTCTAATTTCCTATCATGGCCTTTTCTGACTCTGACTTTAATTTTTTTTTAAAAAAAAAAAATACTGTTCCAGTATTTCACAAGAAGTACCCGAAAGGCACAAAACGGAAAACACGCCAAGCTAAGGCACTTGAGCATAAGAGAGCCCCCAAAACATTCCTTGAGCTCTTGCATGAGGTATAGATTTCCAGGGCTAGTAGATGCTTTCTTTCTCAGCTTCAGTGACATAGATTAACCTCTCAACGTGTTACTTATGAAAATAGGCAAACCTGGAGTCCTTGCCACCCCATGTGCCAACCTATTTAAGAGCAGCAGTGGGACCACCAAGTTCCATCTCTCGCCGTCATTTCTGCACGGTTTGTGGTTTCTCCGCGAACTATACATGTGTGCAATGTGGAATGCGCTTCTGCTCAATCAAATGTCAGACCATCCACAAAGATACTCGGTGCTTGAAATTTGTTGCTTGATTAGTGAGAACTTGAAACCTAAATGAATTGGACGGACATCCTTGTAAGCTCAATTCTGATGTCTTGTAGAATTTGTTAGTTTCATGTTTATATAGCTTATGTATATATTCAAGTACTCTGACTAATCTGACTTAATGGACTTTGTCCTTTTTCTCCCGAGCACCATTGCTTGATATCCAAGCTCCTCTGTCATATGTTAGTTTGATTTGTTATAGAGCCTGAAATTGGATTATTAATTCACTCACCCTTCAGCAAATCAATTCAGGAATTCTTTTTTCCAGCTTTTAATAGATGATATCACTGCCCAGAACTACAGATTCTTCACTTAAGATGCCATCTTAAGTAACTCATCAGAAAACTAATTATGTTACCTTAATATCTAGCTCTGGCCATCATTCTCCTTGATGAGTAAGTGAAAATCTGGCCATTGTTTTCAGCGTAATATGTGATCAGCTACAAATATCAAGAGTTCAAAGAAAAACAACAAGAAAAAACCCAATGAAATTCCACACGTGGGGTCTCGGGAGGGTAATGTGTACGCAGACCTTACCCTACCTTGTGAAGAAAGAGAGACTGTTTTCGATAGACACTCGGCTCAAGAACAGTGAAAAGGACACAATAAACAAACAATAACAATGGCAAGGAAATAAGACAATGGAAGCAAATGGCAAAGCGTGTAGTAACAAATATCTAGGAATATGAAGCTATAAGAGAAGTGTGAAAACTACCGGTAATAATGACACATCGTGAAACAACAAAGAACGAGGAATAGGAGAATACAAGACTAGTACTAATACTACTAGTACGACTAGAAGAGACTCTCAACTACCTGTAACCAAAAACTTGTTGTATTGGCATTGGGCAGTGAAAGCTCCAAATTCGTGCGCAACTCAATCTAAGCAGAGTATGCCACTGCAAACCGTCAAGCTTGTCAAAGAGCTCTCTTTTGCTGTGAGCTTCATAAATTTTGTTTTTTCTGTTCTTAAAAAAGTGTGTTTAGTTAGTTACCTGCTGTGTTAATTTGCTTTCCCCATATGTTTTTCACTTCTCATGCTCTTTGATAGTCAGATACTCCATTATGTCCATGGGAAATGGAGATGGATGAGTGTCCCTCGTGATAGACTAGCCAGTTTTCGGACTGATAATTGAAAAATCGTCAGCGTTTGCAAAGTCGTTGAAAAATAGCCACTATTTTGCTGCAACACGCAAAGTTCCAGCATAATGTACTGGAGATTGGTGTACCTGTGTATGAACTTCAAACATATTATGTTGAAACTCCAGCACACGTAAAATTCTAGCATAATATACTGGAGTTTGGAACATGTGTACGAACTTTCAGCATATTATGTTGAACCACTGGAATTCCAGTATATTATGCTGGAACTCTAGTATATTATGTTCGGACTCTAGTATATTATGCTGGAAGTTCACACGTAAAAAATTCGAACTCCAGTATATTATGCTGGAATATTTTTCGGATTTTAAATAGTGTTTTCGTTCAGATTTATCTTTACATTAAAAGTGGCTAAATTTCAAGTACTTTTAATGCTATTTTTCAATTACCACTTGTAAACGTGAGTATTTTTTAATTTCACTCTTATCCCTCTGATCATAATACCTTTTAGTCGTTGTTTTCTTGCTTGTCCTATGGATCAAAGACATGGGTAGTGTTAAAAATCATGGCAAACTATGAATTTCGCAATATTGTCTTTGCCCTTTTTAACCAGAGGCGGATGCAACCTCGCAGTAGCATCGGTGTTTTCTAAACCCAATTTTTTTAACATAGTATAAATTAATGTATAAAATTCACTTAGATTGAAATAAATAGTAGGTCAGAATTCAAAACTTTAAAAATATAATATGTTCAATGCTAAGAACATTAAATGTTGAATTCATAAAGTTTAAATTCTGAGTCTGCCTCGGCTTCCGACCCTTTTCAAATAACCAGTGTCTTTGTTATTTGAGTCTTCAACTAATCACCAGTTGAAAAAGATTTTAGTATATGCAATCCCTTCATCTCAATCAGTCTGCACTTTATTTATAGAGTTTAGCTTTTACATATTGATTGTATAAAATAATTTTACTACTATCAGATAAATTATTATCCTGTGATAAGTGAGATTAATAATCTGAAAAATAAGAACATGTTAAAATACAGCAATACTGTAAAAATCTTTTATATTCCCAATAAAACTTAAATCTTATTTATATTACACATAATTTCGATACTAGAAAACCTCTACATGTCTACAACTATTCTGCTTCTACTTCTTTTTCCCTAATCTTGTCTGTTTTCTTTTTAACTGAAAAAAAAAAAGAAAAAAAAAGAAGAAGTATTGGCTCATTATATGGATGACACTATCGCAACTTCCCCAAACTCTAAAAAATTGGCGGATTTTGGGCTGTTGGCTCACATGCAAAAATCCAGTGGGTCATTGGACGGACCACTGCCTCAGAAAAAGGTCCCATTGGATAGGGCAAACTCAACAACAACACAACATATGTAGTATATTCTCACGGTGTGGAGTCTGGGAAAGATAGTGCATACGCGGTCTTTATATTTTACCTTGTGTAAATAGAGAGACTGTTTCCGATAGACCCTAGGCTCAGGAACAGAAAAGGGAGCAATAAACAAATAATAACAACAACAATGTAATATGAATAGCAGAACTAATTAATAGATAGCGGAAATAACAACACAATTCATAATCTCACACTAGTTTTGCATATATACTAGGATTCATTATCCTGAGCTCTGGCTCTCTGCGGGGTATGTTTGCTGAGGGGAAATACTTTTGCATGAACAATATACTAGGCGACGCTAAGCTTTTAGGAATTGTGTACAGACTACAGTGTGAGTTAAATTTATACACAAGATTGATTCAATCAAAATTTTCTTTATATGTATAGACATTAACTTATCAATAAATGTTTTCTAACTAATATACCAAGAGAAACTTTACGGCTTTTGTAACATGGAGAGAAGGTGAAAAAATGAATCTAGAAGCATATATTGTTTTTAAAATCACTCATAAAGTTAAGCTCCTCACTCAAACTTCTATGTCGCAATTATCTAGGAAATAGTTTGTTCGTGACTTGCATATTTTGGAAGGAGTCGTTGTTATCTTTCTATATTCGTGAAAAAATAATTATGAAACTTAAACATAAACACAAATGCAGAAGCAGAAAAATAAATTCGAGCCACCAGTTATACAATGTATCCTTAAGGAACTTAATTCTCTCTTAATATTCGAAGTTTTAAATTATTTGTTCCCAGAATAGAACGGATTAACCTCACTAGTATAGCAATGCCTTAAACACCAGTGTTCAGCTAGCACAAATAGCGACAACAAATTACATTTACTTCTTTTTGTTAGAAAATAATGCAGAAAGAAAGGAAAATAATTCAGAATTTTCGTAGAAAAACTAAGGGAATGACCATGTATTTATAGCCAAAAGATTGCATTCAACGAAGAGGTGCAAATCAGAAGTTGCAAATTTTCAAGTGGCCCTTAACGAAAACTACTATTTTCGAAAACCAACTATTAACGGAAAAAACAAAAAAAAAATGACTCTTACGAAACCGAACAGAAAATATTAATATAACATTAATATTAATAAAATAATAATATTTGTCGGTCCAACTTTTTTTTTTATAAATCAATCAGATCACAAAATCCAAATTCAAATTCAAAGCCAAAGCCAAGCCGAGCAAGCGACGACGACAGTGCGAGGCTTGCCTTCTTCTCAATTCTTTAAAAGTTAGAAGAAGTGCATTTATATTTAAACTCAATAAATTTTCTTTCCTCCACCAATGTGGGGCACAATTCCCTTTTAAAGGAATCTTTTTCAAATTTTTATTTCCCTTCATTTCTCACTCACACCGCTTTTCCAACAAAAAATTAACAATCCTCAATATAAATGAGGAATGGCTATAACAAGGAACATGCATGAAAAACTATGTGATTTGCAAGCAAGGGTTAATTGCATCTGGATAATTAAGCTTCCCTTTGAACTTTTCACGATGAACATATATCGGTTGCCAATCGATAGATTTGATATCTTTAAACCATCGAGTTTTGGTATATACCTAGCGAATTGTAACGTCCCGGCCGTTCGTTCCGAGAGTTGTAGCCCCGTTCCTCTATTTTCTGCTCCTTTTATGCTCTACAACTGTTATATGACTTACTAAGTTAGTTGGTTCGTGTCCGGAGAGATTTCAGAGTAGATTGAGACACTTAGTCTCATAATTGAAAGCTTAAGTTGAAAAAATTGACCGGATGCTAACTTATGTGTAAACGACCCCGAATTTGACTTTTGATGGTTCCGTTAGCTTCGTTAGGTAATTTTGGACATAAGAGTGTGTCCAGATTGTGATTTGGAGGTCCGTAGTAGAATTAGACTTGAAATGACGAAAAGTTGGAATTTTGGAAAGTTTGACCGGGAGTGGACTTTTTGATATCGGGGTCGGATTAGATTTCCGAAAGTTAGAGCAGGTTCGTGGTGTCATTTGTGACTTTTTGTGCAAAATTTGAGGTCAATTGGACGTGATTTGATAGGTTTCGACGTCATTTGTAGAATTTGGAAATTTCAAAGTTCATTAGGCTTGAATTCATGTGCAATTCGTGTTTTTGATATTGTTTGAGGTAATTTGAGGGTTTGACTAAGTTCGTATGATGTTTTAGGGCTTGCTGGTATGTTTGGTTGAGGTCTGGGTGGCCTCGGGTGGATTTCAGATGGTTGACGGATCATTTTCTGACTAAGCTTAATGGCTGAAGACTGCTGGTGGAAATTTTTTGGTTTTCTTTTATGCGTTCGCGAGGTGTACCTGGAGGCTGATGGGAAATTGTTCTTCACGTTCGCGAAGAGGGGCTCGCATTCGTGAAGGTTTGGTCAGTGGATGCATCGCGAACACGAGAAGGGTGACACGTTTGCGAAGAAGAGAGGAGATAACTGGGGACCCATATTTTTGGCCTACGCGTTCGCGCGGGTGAGGTCGCCTTCACGATGAGTAATGTTGGCAAAGCTTCACATTCGCGAGTCAGTAAACGCGTTCGCGAAGGGTTAATTTGAGGGGCCAGTCAGAGTGTTCTACGCGAATGCGAGGGGCGGGTCGCGTTCGCGATGAAGGCATCACTAGGCAATATAAAAAGATTCAAAAATGAGGGTTCCGAGATTTTCACCATTTCTAACATTTTTGAGCTCAGTTTTTGAGATTTTTGAGAGGATTTTCAAGAGGATTCTTGAGATAAGTTCTTTGTGTTCATTTTTCTTCAATAATTATGTTTCCCCATTGATTTTTCCACCTAGTAGGTGTGTTTTGGAGGTGTAATTTGGGTGTTTGAGGCTAGAGATTTGGAGAGTTGATTTTAGAATTTGAATGGTCATTTGATGTCGGATTTTAATAAATTTGGTATGACTAGACTCGTGAGTGAATGGGTTTCTGGGTTTTATGACTTTTGTTGGATTTTGAGATGTGGGCCCGGGGGCCGACTTTTTGCCAATTTTGGATTTTTGAGTTATAATTTCGCGTTTTCTTGTGGAATTGATTTCTTTAGCCCGTATTGATTGTATTGTACTACTTGTGGCTAGATTCAGGACATTTGGAAGCCGACTTGCTAGGCAAAGGCATATTGGTGTAGAGTCTTGGCTCAGATTGATGTAAGTAACAGTTCTAAATCTGGTTCTGAGGGTATAAAACCCCGGATTATGTGTTATGTGATTGGTTTGGAGGTGACGGGCGTGTGGGCGTGCACCGTAGAAATTGTGACTTGGTCCATGCCGTGAAACTGTTAAGTTGAATAACTTGTTGTTAGCTATATGCTCTCCATATGTTATAGAAATTTGACTGTAAATTATGTTAGAAATCATGTTTAGGCTATGTGTTGGTACTGTTGGGACCTACAGAGGCCGTGTTACATGTTGAATTACCTACTAAAATTTTATTGTACTTAGTCTCAGTTTTTACTCTCATATCATATCTCCGTCTCTATTATTTCTTATTGATACATCATATCATTGTTGTTTGGGTTGATTTTTCATGATTCCTAAGAGCTCGAGAGACTGGAGAGAGAGATTGATGACTGAGTGAAGCCGAGGACCTGATTGTGAGGATATTTATGGGATCGGGCTACGTGCCGCAACATGTTTCATTGATTTATACCATGATTGGCTTGATATAGCGCTTGGGTTGAAGGAGCTCCTCCGGAGTCGGTACACACACCAGTGAGCTCATGTACCTACTGAGTGCGAGTACTGAGTGCTGAGCGACTGTGAGGTTGGAGTGACTGGGAGGACTGAGTAACTATTGCTCTGACAGGCTGTATATGATTTCATTATTGGTGCGCATAGTTTCCATATATCACTATTTTTGAAATCTTCTGAGAGATATTTTTTTCCAATTTTTTCTTGAACTTGGCATGTATAAACTGATTTGACTTAAATTGCCGAATTCGAAAGCATATCTACTTTCTTTGTTGAAACTGCTGAAATTTAACTATAACTGTGTAGCTACTCACTATCTTTAGTTCTTTATTTAGTCCTGTTACATACTGAGTTGGTTGTACAAGAGTCAGGAGGTCTTACAAAATGAAAGAAATAAACTTTGACAATTACATAGCCCCTATTACCAGAATTGAGTAATGATGCTCAATAATGATATTACATGATGTCTGCTAGGTGAAATATGAAAATATAATTTATATACTAGCCAAACTAAGTCCTCATTCATGACACTCATGTGTGATCTTTGCCCATATTCCAATTGCAGAATTAGATTCAAAATTTGTACCTCCCATTGTACATCCAGTAAGTTCATTACCATGTCGTCCCAGCATGTGTAGACCAAAAATTCAGTCAAGAGTGGCCCATTCTTCAATGTTCCAATTGACACTGCCTTGTCGTATGGTTGTTGCCTCATCCCTTCTTTGTGAGCCTTGTTGCATTTGCCACACCAATTCCACCCAACTAGTCCTTCCTTTTGATTTGAAAAACTCAGTATAACACCTATCTTGTCATAAAATAACACCCAAACACCCGTATCCTCTATCGAAGCTGCTGTCCAGAATTTGTGCACGATGGTGGTGCACTGTTTGGTGTAATTTACGTGTGATCTCCGGTGGTTATTAACAAAGACCAAATCATGGCATCCATCATGGGATATAGTAAATATAATTGTATAGCTCGTCACTATCTCTAGTTCTTTATTTAGTCTTGTTATTTACTGAGTTGGTTGTACTCACGCTACACCCTGCACTTCGTGTGCAGATCCAGGTATTTTCAGACACGACAGGCGTTGATATCGTGTACGATTGATCTTTGGAGACTACGAAGTAGCTGCCCAACATTCGTAGTCCTTGTTTCTCCTTCCTTATCTTTTCTTTATTTGTATTTTGATCCAGACTGTCATAAACATTTCTTTTCTAGATTGGTGATGTATAGATGCTCATGAGCTCAGTGACACCCGATTTGGGAGCTATTTTCCGCACTTGTGTTTTGGGTTTTACCCCAGTTTATGAAAACTTTGCTTATTTAAAACTACTTGATTCATTTTCTGTAAATTGTTGGGAATATTTTGGAAATGTCGACTTGCCTAGTACCATGATAGGCGCCATCACAATATGTTAGGATTTGTGTCGTGACAAGTTGGTATCAGAGCCTAGGTTACATAGGTCTCACGAGTCATGAGCAAGTTTAGCAGAGTCTTGCGGATCAGTAAGGATACGTCTGTACTTATCTTCGAGAGGCTGCTGAACCCTTAGGAAACTTTACATTCTTGAATTCTTGTCGTGCGAATCTGTTGATTCTAGTAACTAAACTTTTATTATTCTATTCTCTCACAGATTGTGAGGATGCGTACTATTGGGCAGGATGGATGGCCATAAGTACCACCAGTCAGGGCCGAGAGAGGCTGAGGTCGCGGTAGTGGCAGAGGTGCAGCTTGTACAACAACTAGGGCAACACTTGCAGATCCACCAGTAGCCCAGTTCAGGAGCAGGTTCTAGTTGTGGATGAGCCAGTGGGGCCAGCTTAGGCACTAGTTGTGCCCATCGTGATTCCAGGCCTCCTGGCCTTCAAGAGGCCTTAGCTCAGATTCTGACCCTGTGCACCAGTCTTGCTCAGGCGGTCGCAGTTTCGGCCGCAGCAGCCACTTCTCAGGCCGAGAGAGGTACTCAGACTCCCACCGCCCGCACACCGGAGTAGGTGATGTAGGGACTCCGGACACCAGGGGCATTACCAGCCCAGCCAGTTATAGCAGCTCAGGCATATGTTGTTCCTGTTATGACTGATGATGAACAACAGAGACTATAGAGGCTCGGGAGGCTCCAACCTCCATTTTTTAGTAGGGCAGATGTCACGACCCAAACCAATGGGCCGTGATGGGAACCCGGTACCTTACTCAACTGAATACCAGCATAACATATCTTTCTTATTACATCATCATATACACGTGACAAACGGGCCTAATAGGCCAACATAATCATTTATAAACTCAAAACATAGGCCTACAAGGCCGTACAATCTTTTACGTACACGACATATGTCTACAAGCCTCTAAGAGTACATAAATGTCATAAAGGTCAGGACAGAGTCCCGCCATATCAATTAATACACGTCCAAATCATACTAACCAAACGAGCAACTCCGAAGCAAATGGAGTGTACCAACATCTTCCGCTGAGCTGATAGCCTACTTGAGGGCTCTCGACCTATCTATCGGTACTTGCGGGCATGAAACACAACGTCCCCAGGCAAAATGGATGTCAGTACGAAAAATAAACCAAGTATGTAAGGCACATAAATAAGTACATAACAAACATTGAAGAAATATATAGTAATTGACTCAACCTGTAAGTCTGGATAACTCTGTAAATCATAAGTTACTTTTAGCGTCATGCATATGCGTATGAATGTCATGTCGTGCATAGGTACATGTTTCATAACATTATCAGCCTCTGAGGGTATCCCATCATATCATATCGGCCACTGTGGGCAAAATCATCAACGTATACCAGCTGATCAGGTGGTGGTTCGTATATAACGCCATAGCCTTTTCCATATCCCATATATATATATACATACATATATACGCGTATATAACGCCATCTGGTCACGGGTCAATGTACATAAATGTAATGCATGAAAAGTACGTTTAATAAAATCTTTCGGAACGTCATAAGACCATTTTGCCTTTGAGTAATATCATAATGTAAACTCTTTTCAACTTTCGTATATTTTTGAGACCCATGAACAGACGATAAAATATTTTGACACATGAAAATTCAAGAACATAGATATCTCTAATACTTTTATGAATAGATTCATTCATGGAATTTGTGCATTTGCACGTTTCGTTCGTATCGTATGGATCATGCCAAAAAAAAGAAGGGATAGCCTTAATATACCCAGAGTAGGCAAAAATTCGTATGATATTCTTGAAAAAGATTGTACCGTGGTCTCTTAGAATTGCAAATTTCGTTGCTATTACACATTGTAACTTTATCGGAGAATTTTGCCCAAAATTCGTTAACTTGCCTAATTCTAATTCAAGTTGCTTTTTGAATTAGAGCCTTTGAGATTTTCTTGAAATTTTAGAACTTCATCCATAAGCTCTCTTAGCAACTTATGTAATTCCCTCTTTATTTATGAATGATAATCATGAGCATAATCCTTGTTGCCACTAATTCTCCTAAAAATATGCCACATAGCATATATAAATGAAGAGTCATCCTTGTGCTTTATATGACTGCCACATAGTGATCAAGGTTCAAGAGTTATCCAAAATCTTAATTAATTATCAATTTCTTAATTAACTTGATAATTTCCCACTAATCCAGTAATTAATCAAGTATCCACATAATTAAGAATTATCTCAAATTACTTAAAATATTGCTCATTTTTAGCACACCTTATGTATCTCACTATCATGGTTATGTGGTACCTTATATGGTACTAGTCCATAAATACCGAATATTTTAGCTCGAGCCGTATTTTATCCCAACATGCCAAACTTGGATGAAAATTCGTTTTCTTTGACTTGCTTCCCCTTTCACCTTTACGAATTTACTTATTACTTGTTTGAAATAGCATAATCCTTATAATCTCCAAATAATTTTTTCCTTGGACTGATGTCAGTTACCTTATGACAAATTCAACGTACAACACTACAGGGTACAACATCGTCGTAATGTAGTATTGCGGAGAGTGACATCTCACTTCCGGGCTCTCATTAATTTATTTATGGCGTATTTTCATGTACGAAAATATGGGGTGTAACATCATTCCTCCTTTGGAATATTCATCCTCGAATGTTGATTGATGCTCTTATCGTCCTCATATCCCATGGCTCTTGCGAATATTTTAGCAGTCCTTATGCCATCTAGGAAACTGTTCAATGAATAAGTCTAAAGGCCAGGGCATTCCCCCCTTTAGGCCTTTTTCCTACACCATGACTTGTGATCGAATTCCTTCCAATTTCGTAACTGTTGCTACCTTCCATTATGCAACTTCTACGATACTGATCTTGTAAGTGTGCCTATGCGACTTTCCTCTCCTTTTTCCTCCAGCTTTTAGCCAATCCTAAAGTTCTTAGCTTGGTATTTGTCGAATTTACGAATATTGTTATATCTTATTTCATAGATCCGTTTATCCGTTCGTATGACTTTACTGCATCTAGATAGGTCATACTATACCATAACTCTTACTTTGATTTATCGTTACTGAGGTTTGTTACCGAACTCCAGGTTACTTTTGTTACTTATCCCATATGTATAAATCTAAGTCCTTTAATGCTTCCTCATTACTTGTTCATCTTAAGAATGATGGCCTAATCTCACCTCATACTTTGTGACTTGTGTCCATCCATTATTGATTCACCTCAATATTGATCTATCATCTGCCACTGCTAACTTGATCTCTTATGTAACATTGCTGCTAGGGCTCATGTCTCATTGGGGACATCTGGAGTAATTTGATTGAACCATCTAGGGGCGATACTATACATCTATAACTGTATTTTGTAGTATCCCAATGTGATTCAACTTACGTGGGTATTTTAATCCCGTACAATTCATGAAATCCTCTTCAAGTCATTACTCAATCGAAGGCCCAAACGTTATTCTTTATCCATCACAATTACACCATCATTCTACTACCAAGGCAGCATTCCATTTCTTCTAAATTCCAGTAGTCTTAGACTCATTTGAGTTCATTCAGGTTATATTGAGCTTTATATAACTTAGAGAAATTATCAACTTTTCTTATTTTTATGGGCTTAATCGTGAGGACTTATCCATTCTCGTCACCTTCTCACTCGCCATTTCTTATACTTATTCCTGACTTCCTAAAACCTTTTCGCTTTACCATACTTTAGTTTGCCATTTACATATATCCATTCATACTACTCGCAACCTCCCTTCAACTTGATTGAACCATAGATTTCTTTATGTTATTTCCGGAACATCGAGCGAGACATCGCATTGTCTCAAACTCTTCTTTACCCTTGTAATTTAGACCTCTCAATACCTAGAACCTATAGGCTGGAAAATATGCCACTAACAACTCCGCTATCATACTTGGATACTGAATCCCAGTACTTCTAGCCTTTTGTCCGAAGTATTGACAATTCACAACCTTCTACATTTGACTATCTTGTACGTTGTTCATCTTTACCTTACTTACCTTAAAAATCTTACACCATATCTTCTATCTCTTTCATGACCTCCTTTCCACATAGGTATGATTCACATCCACAACTTGAAGCTCTATTATAATACTTGCACCTCCTTACACAATTCGGTGAGATATTCATACTGACTTCTTATTTGGTTGGTACCCTTGTCATTACAGAATATGGTTGTTGTATTCTCTTATACTTCTAATATTAAGAGTGATTCTGATGTGTTCTCAATCACTATGTCTATAATTTTTCGGGTTCAATAATCAAACTCTTGATTTACTTAGTTGATATAACTCTTTAGTTTTCTCTTTCCTATGGTCAACCTTTATATAGGCTCTAAGCTATCTTTCAATTTGCGGCACATGGTGTTAGTTATTGATTTTAGCCCTTCATGGTGCTATGGAATATGCATGATACAATCCTTTAACAACTTAATCCTTCGTCTGCGACTTGGGCTCATTCCTTTTTTAACATATACCAGAATCTTCTATGGATGTATATGCTGTATTTATAAAACTCCAAACCTTTACGCGCGTTCATAAAGTAACCAACTCTGAATCATTGATCGAATAATCCCCTTTTTTTCATCTTAGCTTTCTTTAAACGTAAGATATTATTTTTCCTGATATTTTTGCCCCCTTGTTGCATCCGTACTTAGCTTATCTTAGTGCCTACATATTTAAAATTCCATACAACTCATATGATCTTGAATATCACTTCTGATTTTACTCCCCGTTCATTAGCCACTATAGGTGCCACTTTCTTAGGGACTGCATACAATGTTGTTTTGAGATTATTGTCATACGACCATTTCCTCTTTAGGTCATTGTGCCGAGGTTGAAGCGTTCTTCCTTATTTCCTCAGCTAGTCTTTCATCGTAGTACTTAGGGAAGACCCTCTGACTCTTGTAAAGTTGTGAGCCTATTACATCGTATACTCGAGAGACCTTCTGATGTCCTTCCTTGCCTATACTTATCCGTAGTTACTTATCTCCACGCCCTTGTTCTTGTAGGGTTGCTTCTGAACTGATATTTGACTACCTTTCCAATGACACTTTTTTTATCCCCGTAACACTTATATGGTACCCTTAACTACCCCATCTCCTATTTGAATATATCTCAAGTATTATAATGACATTACTACGAGATTAAATTCTCCATGTTGGGGTTTACCACATTTATCTTCTATGATCTGCTGCTTTGTTTGTAACTTCTTGTCTAGTCATGATTAGGCTTTTCCTGAATCAACTACTAACTGCTCGTCGGCCCATTCTCATATCCATATTCCACGTAATCTTTCTTGAGTTACTTCGTTTGTCTTAACTAACCTTACTACTAGCTCATTATCTATCAATAATATCCCGGGCAGGAACCCTTACCCTTTTCCCCCCTTGACGTTGTGCTTACATAACATTCTGGAATCATAGCATATCTGTAACATCTGGATAGGTACAATCTCATCCCTTTCTTATTTTTATCTCATTCTTCCTTTATCATTCCATATTCCCCCTATAGAGGAGTACTAAGACTTGGAGTTATAACGACATGCCTATAGATGTTTTTCCTCTTCATCTTTGATGTCCTTTCACATCATCAATGACCCTTACTTGCCTTGCAGTAATCCTTCTGTACCAAGGATAACAAAATTCCTCACTCGGGATGGTAACACCAGTGCCACATCTGGGTCAGACTTTTCACCAGACTGATACAATAAGGAGAATGGCAGAGGAAGAAGACGAAATACCTGAGGAAGTTGTTAGAGAGTTTGAGAACTTCGAGAATAAGCCTAAGTCCAACCTGGATGAAACCGAAGCAGTAAATTTGGGAGACGCCGAAAGCGTCAAGGAGACTCGCATAAGCATTCATTTATCACCGACCGAGAAGGAGGAGTACATTCACTTCTTGAAGGTATATGGGGACATCTTTGCATGGTGATATGATGACATGACCGGTCTAAGAATATCCATAGTGGCTCACAAGTTTCCTACCAATCCAATGTGTCTGTCGGTGAAGCAGAAACTCAAAAAGTTCAAACCAGATATGAGCCTGAAAATCAAGAATACTCCTGGTTACACCATTCCTGTTGTGGCAGTGGAGAGCTCATCTAAAGGGGTCACCCCTAGCAAAACCTATGCATATCATTCCGGTATGAAGGGGCACACCATTGACAAGTGCCGAACATTGAAAGATAAAATCCAAACATTGATTGATAACAAGGTCATACTGGCAAAAGAAGTTATGCCCAATGTCCGCAACAATCCTCTCCTAGACCATAGGGGCGATGAGGCACATATGGTAGAGACAGATGAAGAATGGGTTCTTGAGGGGTCAATCGGGCTTATTCAGGAAGGCAACGACTTTAAACTTGCAATCACACTCACTTCTATCGTGGTGTAGACACAGTCGACAGTCGAGGTTGAGGTAGCCGCATCGATTCCATTTGAGGTAAAGGTAGCTTTGCCCACAGCCACACCCGCTCCATTTGAGGTAGAAGTCGCCACACCTTTCATAGTAACAGTATCAACCACACCTCCTTTTGATTCCAAAGCCATACCTTTGGATTACGTTGCCGAAGCTAAGCGAAAGGGAAAGGCAAAGATGGAAGAACTGGTGCTGCACAAGGAATGACCAGAACAGGAAGGATCTATATACCTGAACACTTGGGAGGATCAAGCAAGGAGGCTGCTACTAAGTAACCTATCATTGAAACGGTACCAAATGATCTTTAGAGGAAAATGCATGCAAGGGAATACTCTGTTGTCGATCACTTGAACAAAACCCTCGCTCAGATATCCATCTTATCAATATTGCAAAATTCAGAAGCACACAAGAATGCTTTGATGAAGGTGTTAAGTGAAGCCTATGTGCCTAACAATATCACATGCATTACCGCCCGAAGGGTTAAGTTACAATCGGGCATTGCACATCACGGTGCAGTTTGAAGATAAATTCATTGCCAGGGTCCTGATAGATGGAGGTTCAAGCCTCCACATTTGCCCATTGTCTACTCTGAAAAGATTGGGAAAAGGTTTTCATGAGATACGGGCAGGAAGTATGAACATGAAAGCTTTTGATGAGTCTCATAGGGCCACAATTGGGGAGATTAATCTCAACCTACAGATGGGGCCAACTTGGTTCGATGTTGAATTCCAAGTGCTTGACATATCGGCTACATACAATCTTCTGTTGGGTCGACCTTGGATACACGCCGATGGGGCTCTGGCTTCCACACTACACTAGGCCGTAAAGTTCGATTGGAATTATCAGGATGTAATCATTCACAGAGATGGGAGCAACCCCATTTACACCAGCCAAACCATCCTGATTATCGAGAACAAAAGAAGGCTAGGAGGGGAAACTTACCACCACATTGAACATGTCAATGCAGTTGATAAAGACAAATGGTAGAGTAACAAGATAGAAAACATACTAGCATGGTCTGGGTATGAACCCGGTAAAGGACTTGGGAAGAATCTCCAAGGCATTACCAAACCTATACAGTTGTAATGTCATGGTACAACCTTCGGGTTCAGATACCAATATGCATGGCAAGAGTATGACAATTGGTCGCCTCTATGGCGTGGTCCTTATTACCCTCTCGAGCAACCAGTGGCACATCTGGGTCAGACTTTTCTCTAGGCTAATTCAATATGGGGAACGACAGAGGAAGAAGCTTTAGCTGGGCTGAAGAATTTGTTCCAAGAGGACAAAGATATTGATTGCAGTGCGATTCATCGAACCGTACTTGTTTACGATATTTCCAATTTCAAAGCAATGCATTGCTATTTAGTATTCATTATTATCTTTCACATTTTTCTTTCTACAATGTTATTATTACTTTTCCTGATGAACCGGTGACTATGATATTGATTGCAGTGCGATTCATCGAGCCGTACTTGATTAGGATATTTCCAATTTCAAATTAATGCATTACTATTTAGTATTCATTATTATCTTTCATATTTTTCTTTCTACAACGTTATTATTACTTTTCCTGATGAACCGGTGACTAAGACATGTAATGAGACGGTGTAATATAAGGATAGTGACTTGGAGGAAGAAGACTAAATACCTGAGGAAGTTGTCAGAGAGGTTGAGAACTTTGATAATAAGCTTAAGTACAACTTGGACGAAACCGAAGTAGTAAATTTTGGAGACGCCGAAACCATCAAGGAGACTAGCATAAGCATTCACCTATCACCGATAGATAAAGAGGAGTACATTTGTTTCTTGAAGGAATATGAGGACATCTTTGCATGGTCATATGATGACATGACCGGTCTAAGCATATCCATAGTGGCTCACAAGTTGCCTACCAATCCAATATGTCTGTCGGTTAAGCAGAAACCTAGAAAGTTCAAACCAGCTATGAGCCTGAAAATCAAGAAAGGCGCTGGTTATGTCACTCTCATTCCTGCTGTGGTAGTGGAGAACTCATCTTAATGGGTCAACCCAAACAAAACCTGCGCATATCATTCTGTTATAACACCATTGATGAGTGCCGAACATTTAAAGATAAAATCCGGACATTGATTGACAACAAGGTCATACAGGCAAAAGAAGCTGCGCCCAATGTCTGCAACAATCCTCTCCCAGATCATAGGGGCGATGGGGTACATGTGGTAGAGACAAATGAAGAATGGGATCCTGAGGGGTCAATCGGGCTTATTCGAGAAGGCAACGACTTTAAACTTGCAATCACACTCACCCCTATTGTGGTGCAGACACAGTCGCCATTCGAGGTTGAGGTAGCCGCATCGGTTCCATTTGAGGTAAAGGTAGCTCCGCCCACAACCACACCCGCTCCATTTGAGGTAGAAATGGTCACACCTTTTACAGTAACAGTATCAACCACATCATCCTTTCGATTCCAAAGCCATACCTTGGGATTGTGTTGTCGAAACTAGGCAAAAGGGAAAGGCAAAGATGGAAGAATCTGGTGCTGAACAAGGAATGACCACAACAGGAAGGATCTATACACCTGAACACTTGGGAGGATCAAGCAAGGAGGCTGCTACTAAGTAACCTGTCATTGAAACGGGACCAGATGATCTTTGGAGAAAGTGCAGGCAAGAGAATACCCTGTTGTCGATCACTTGAACAAAACGCCCGCTCAGATATACATCTTATCTCTATTGCAAAATTCATAAGCACACAAGAATTCTTTGATGAAGGTGTTAATTAAAGCCTATGTGCCTAACAATATCACATGCAGAGAAATGGCCAACATGGTAGGGCAAGTGCTGGAAAGTCATAAGATCACCTTCCACGAGGATGAATTATCGCCCGAAAGTTTAAGTCACAACCGGGCATTGCACATCACGGTGTAGTTTGAAGATAAATTCATTGCTAGGGTCCTGATAGATGGAGGTTCAAGCCTCAACATTTGCCTATTGTCTACTCTGAAAAGATTGGGCATAGGTTTTCATGAGATACGGGCAGGAAGTATGAACGTGAAAGCTTTTGATAGGTCTCTAAGGGCCACAATTGGGGAGATTAATCTCTGCCTCATGAGGTAATCATTCACGAAGATGGGAGCAACCCCATTTACACCAGACAAACTATCCCGATTATCGAGAACAGAAGAAGGCTAGGAGGGAAAATTTACCACCACATTGAACATGTCAATACAGCTGAGAAAGACAAATTGTGGAGCAACAAGATAGAAAGCATACTTGCATGGTCTGGGTATGAATCCGATAAAGGGCTTGGGAATAATATCCAGGGCATTACCAAACCTATACAGTCGAAACGTCATGGTACAACCTTCAGGCTTGGATACCAGTATGTTTGGCAAGAGTATGACGATTGGTCGCCTCCATGGCGTGGTCCTTATTACCCTCTCGAGAAACCAGTGCCACATCTAGGTCAGACTTTTCACCAGGCTGATACAATATGGGGAATGACAGAGCAAGAAGCTTTAGCTTGGCTGAGGAATTTGTTCCTAGATGACGAAGATATGGATTGCAGTGCAATAATTGAGGAGGAGGAGGAAGAAGGCCTCACCATTCAGACCATGGAGAAAGGAGCCGTTCTCAGGAATTGGACTACCACACCATCCCGGGCCCCCGAGTCCCTGGGTAGCTTGGCATTTAGCCTAATTTATTTCTATAGCCATGCTAGGCATTTCAGATATTTTCAGTAATTTTGTTTTAAAGATGCATTTTGTTTAAAAATAATTGCTCGATTCATCGAGCCGTACTTGCTTAGGATATTTCCAATTTCAAATCAATGCATTGCTATGTAGTATTCATTATTATCTTTCACATTTTTCTTTCTACAACATTATTATTACTTTTCCTGATGAACCGGTGACCGTGACATGTAATGAAACAACACAATCTAAGAATAGTGACTTGGAGGAAGAAGACAAAATACCTGAGGAAGTTGTCAGAGAGGTTGAGAACTTCGAGAATAAGCCTAAGTCCAATTTGGACGAAACCGAAGCAGTAAATTTTGGAAATGCCGAAACCGTCAAGGAGACTCGCATAAGCATTCACTTATCACCAACAGAGAAGGAGGAGTACATTCGTTTCTTGAAGGAATGTGAGGACATCTTTGCATGGTCATATGATGACATGACCGGTCTAAGCATATCCATAGTGGCTCACAAGTTGCCTACCAATCCAATGTGTCTGCTGGTGAAGCAGAAACTTTGAAAGTTCAAACTAGCTATGAGCCTGAAAATCAAGGAGGAAGTTACTAAGCAGATCAAAGACAAAGTCCTCAGGGTAGTTGAGTACCTAACCTGGTTATCCAACATTGTACCAGTTCCAAAGAAAGATAGGAAAGTCAAAGCATGTGTTGACTATCGAGACTTAAACAGAGTAAGTCCCAAGGAAGACTTCCCACTGCCAAATATACACATCCTAATCGATAATTGCACCGAGAATGAGCTCCAATCCTTTGTAGATTGCTTCGCGAGTTATCACCAGATCTGGATGGATGAAGAAGATGTAGAGAAAACAACTTTTATTACACCATGGGGGTGTACTGCTGCAAGATGATGTCATTTGGCCTAAAGAATGTTGGGGCCACTTATATGAGAGCCATGACAACCATCTTCCAAGACATGATACATAAAGAAATAGAGGTGTATGTTGACGACGTCATTATCAAATCCAAGAGGGCCAAAGATCATATAGCAGACTTGAAAGAGTTTTTTGACAGGTTGAGGAGGTATAACTTGAAACTGAACCTCGCAAAATGTGCATTCGGGGTTCCCGCAGGATAGCTATTAGGATTCATTATCATCCACCAAGGGATCGAGCAGGACCCGTCCAAAGTTAAGGCTATTCAAGAGTTACTGTCACCTAGGAGCAAAAGGACGTGATGAGGTTCTAGGACGTTTCAACTATATTAGTCACTTCATAGCACAGTCCACAGTTATATGCAAATGTATCTTCAAGATGTTGAGGAAAGATGCCGAAACAAGTTGGACCAAAGATTATCAGAAAGCTTTCGACAAAATCAAGGAGTACCTGTCCACACCATCAGTCTTAGTCCCGCCAGAACCTAGGAGACTTTTGCTACTCTATCTATTTGTATTAGATGGGGCTTTCGGATGTGTTTTGGGATAACATGACAAGACAGAGAGAAAGGAGCAAGTCATATACTACTTGATTAAGAAATTCACACCTTACGAAGCATGATACTCTCAGCTGGAATGCACTCGCTGTGCTTTGTCCTGGACAACTCAGAAATTGAGGCATTACTTTTGTGCCTACACCAAATACCTTATATCCACGATGGACCCTCTAAAGTACATATTTTAGAAGCCTATGTCGACTGGGAAGTTAGCCAAGTGGAAGATACTATTAAGTGAGTTCGATATCATCTATATAACTCAAAAGGCGGTCAAAGGACAAGCATTGGTAGACCATCTTGGAAAATCCTGTGGGAGGAGAATATGAACCCTTGAAAACATATTTTCCTGATGAAGAAGTATCATTCATAGGAGAGGACATTACTCAAGCTTACGACGGTTGGAGGATGTTCTTTGATGGAGTTGCAGACTTCAAAGGAGTGGGTATTGGAGTATTTTTGGTATCAAAAATAGGTCAACATTATCCAGTATCTGCTAAACTCAGATTTACCTGCACCAACAACATAGCAGAATATGAAGCATGCATACTAGGGCTCAACATGGAAATCAACATGAATATTCAGGAGCTACTAGTAATCGGTGATTCAGATTTTCTTGTGCACCAGGTACAAGGAGAATGGGCCACCAAGAATTCCAAGATATTGCCAAATATACACCATGTATAGGAATTGAGAAAGAGGTTCACGAAGATAGAGTTTCGGCATGTTCCCAGAATTCAGAACGAGTTTGCCGATGCATTGGCCACTTTGTCATCAATGATATAACATCCAGAAAAGAATTTCATTGATCCCGTTCCTGTGAGAATTCATAATCAATCGGCTTACTGTGCTCATGTTGAGGAGGAGACGGATGAAAAATCTTGGTTCCATGACATCAAGGAATATTTGGTGAAATGTGAATACCCAGAACAGGAAAACCACACTCAGAAATGCACTCTGCGGAGGCTATCCAATCACTTCTTACACAGCGGGAGAAATTTGTATAGAAGAACTCCTGATTTGGGATTGCTAAGGTGTGTTGATGCAAAAGAAGCTTCTAAGCTACTTGAGGAGATACATGCTGGGACCTGTGGCCCGCATATGAATGGTTTTGTCTTGGCCAAGAAGATACTTAGGGCTGATTATTTTTGGATGACCATGGAGACAAATTGCGTCCAGTATGTCCAAAAGTACTACCAATGTCAAGTACATTCCGATATCATTAGTCCAATCGAGCCCACCGCCTCAAATGGACATCGGTTCATCTTGGTAGCTATTGATTACTTCACCAAATGGGTCGAAGCGACATCTTACAAGGCAGTAACTAGGAAAGTCGTGGCAGATT
Organism: Nicotiana tabacum; assembly: GCF_000715075.1. Lineage (NCBI taxonomy): Eukaryota > Viridiplantae > Streptophyta > Magnoliopsida > Solanales > Solanaceae > Nicotiana > Nicotiana tabacum. The sequence continues at coordinate 15,273,694 of NC_134100.1, forward strand.
TTGTCCGCGACCGGATTGTTTGACGGTTTGGAGTTCCATAATCAATCATCACTGACAATGCCGCCAATCTCAATAGTGATCTAATGAGAGACATGTGTGAGACCTTCAAAATTAAGCACAAGAATTCTACAGCATATAGACCTCAAATGAATTGAGTCGTAGAAGCCAACAACAAGAACATCAAGAAGATACTAAGGAAGATGGTAGAAAACCACAAATAATGGCACGAGAAGTTACCCCTTTCCCTATTGGGGTACCGCACTACAGTCCGCATGTCAACTGGAGCAACTCCCTACTTACTGGTTTATGGCACCGAAGTTGTCATTCCAGCCGAGGTAGAAATCCCTTCTTTAAGGATCATACAAGAAGCTGAACACAGCGATGCAGAATGGATAAGGAGATGTTATGTGCAACTAGCCCTCATAGACGGAAAAAGAATGAATGCAGTATGTCACAGTCAGCTTTATCAGAACAGAATGTCCAGAGCCTTCAACAAAAGGGTCAAACCAAGACAGTTTGCACCAGGACAGCTGGAGTTGAAGAAGATCTTCCCGCATCATGATGAAGCCAAAGGGAAATTCTCTCCCAACTGGCAAGGTCCTTACATGGTTCATCGGGTGCTAACAGGAGGAGCACTCATACTCGCAGAAATGGACGGACAAGTCTTGCCAAAACCAATCAATTCAGACACAGTCAAGAGATACTATGTTTAGATTGTTTACATTCCTTTATATGATGTAATTGAACTACGCTTGACCTGATTCCCGTTTAAGAGGGGATACGTAGGCAGTCTTGTGGGTTCGGTCATATCATAATAAAAATTTCATTTTCCCCCCAAAACCAGAAACTGGGGTAGAATTTTGAGGAGGACCTCAAAATTTTGGAGCAAGTCCAGCCGATGCCATCACATACTAGAAAGTCAGGAATTGGTTAAGAAACTGGGGCAAAATTTTGAGAAGGACTCTCAAAATTTTGAAGAAGGTGCAAAAAGCTTCGTCACTCGCAAACGATTGAATAATCATTTACAAAACTGGGGCAAAATTTTGAGGAGGACCCTCAAAATTCTAATACAAGAAAGTTGTAATGTCTCTTAAATGTGTTACAGTCACCAGTTCATCTAAACTACTTGATATTTCACTATGATTCCTGAAAATAACTCTATTTTCATCAATAATTGCATATTTTCGAAAACTCTATTTCTATAATAGCCAGTGTACCCAGGGCAACTCAAACAAGGCCTCCAGAATGGAGCGGAGCAAAGCCAGCAGACGAAGACATGAACCAACCTCCCCTTACAAAGCATACAATTTTTCTTTGAGGTTGGCATATCTTATGTAACAGTAGCATTCGCAAATATATACACGCAGCAAAATCACTATCAATCAGGCCACCATACACCGAATATATCTCCAGCTAAGAAATATTCTACTCTTATTTGCTACATGTTCTTCGTATGGGACTAAGCCCTATCCCGTATCTTGCATGAGACTAAGATCTGTCTCCACCTGCATAATGCTAAGCACTGCCTTCATCTTGCATGAGGCTAAGCCTTGCCTCCATCTTGTATGAGACTAAGCCCTGCCTCCATTTTGCATAAGGCTAAGCACTACCTTCTCTTTGCATGAGACTAAGCCCTGTCTCCGTTTGCATGAGGCTAAGCCATGTCTACATCTGCATGAGGCTAAGCCCTACCTCCATTTTGCATCAGGCTAAGCACTGCCTTCTCTTTGCATGAGGCTAAGCCCTGCCTCCATTTTGCATAAGACTAAGCACTGCCTTCATATTTGCATAAGGCTACGCACTGCCTTCTCATGGGACTAAGTATTGTCCCTCCTTGCATTAATGTTGCTCTGTTCCGACACTATCTATTTGCTCCTCTTTCGGTCTAAGCTCCCCCTTCCACCTCACAAGATTAAGCCTTGTCTTGTTAGTTTTAGCACCATCTTATTGCATCTCATGGGCTAAAATATCGCCAACTTGTCCAAAGGTGTCATTGTCTAAAGGCATCATCCTCATAGCCTGAAGACATCATGCCATGGCCCAAGGATCTCTCAAATTTGCATATCATTATTCAAAGGCGTCATGGTTCAGAGGCACCATCCTCGTGGCCTGAGAACAACATTTCATGGCCTGCAAATCTCCTATCTCACAATTCATGGCCCATGACATCATAGTCCAAGGACGTTATCCGCACCGTCCGAAGACAATTCTTATGGTCTGAAGGGAATCTGCATCATGTTTAAATTCACGTACAAATATAAATTTGTAGTATTTTTTATCTGCAGGTGACCCGATAAGCAACCTTTATCCCAATAGGAGAAATCTCGCTCCGATCCCTTTGACTATCTCAAGCTTGACCGCTCACCGTAACCATTCTTTCACCTATCCCGAAATATCGTATCTGTTCTTGTGATGACTTCATCGGTATATTCAACCGATGAATCCGGAACTACATACGGCTTGATTCCTATGAAACCAAGGATATGTAGGCAGCTCAGAAACCAGAGTGCGACCTAAATCTCTCAAACTATCTCGCCCGATCAAAATTGGTCATCATATCTTTACCCGACAACTCTTTCATCCTTCCCGGGTAAAGAGGGGCAGCTATTGATACTCTACTTTTACTTATATTATTTTTTAAAAATGCATATATATCTTCAAAACTATGTAGTAGCATCAAATGATATTTTTCCATAATTTCTATATTTCTAAATTAATTTATTCCAGTATTTTATTTATATAAATAATTACAAATGCATCATAAACGATCTTACAACATTTCATGATCCAATTTTGCTATTTATAGTCATATTAAGTTTAAACTATTTCACAAATGGACAAATTTACACTTTTTGGTTACAATTGCAATAACTTTGCAATTATAGCCCATGCGTACATTATTGCACTATTTTACCAGTTCATTCTATTTTTAAAATATTGAGTAATTATTTAAAAATATTTCTATGCGTGAAAATTATTTTTATAATTAATTAATTATTTTATAAAATATTGTTTAGAAATTGTTTGGGCATTTAACAAATAGCACATTTTATTTCAGACCTGACCTTTTTAAAATTAGCCCAAACCCCTTTTGGCCCAATCTTCCTACCCACGACTCACTAGCCCGTTCAATCGTGGTCGTTGATCATTTTGATCAATGGTCCACGATTATTCTTACCTTAATTAACCCCCCTAAACTACCCAAACCCTTCTCATTATTTTCCTCACCCGCTGCTATCATCTCCCTCGTCTCAAACTCCCTCTCAACCTAACCCTAACTCTAAAACACCGTCACCAGCGTGAACCCCTCCTATGGTGCTTCTATGTCTTCTCCGACCAGACCTGGTCTTCTACATGCCAAGGCTCTTCGATTTCTTGGGTCCTTGAGAAAATCTCAAGGGAACCCCAACTAGTTCCGGTTTGAAACTTTGTTTATCAGCCTGTCTTAGGCCATTTTCCGTCTGTGAGAAAGAACTTCTTCTTGTTTTATTACGGATCTATGGGTTCTTGACCTATTCTCTCATCTTTACTACTTTTTTGAAAACCCTAGCTCGATATTGTCGATTCTTCTCAGATCTTTACAGATCATAGATGATTCGAATGTTATTAAGTGATTTCCCTCAAAAAATCTTTGTTTTAATTGATTATTCCAATTTTTAATCACTCTTCCTAAACTAGGGTTCATCCCAAATTGTTTTTCAAAGGTTTTTCTGACTTTTAATTGTTTGATTAATTATTCTTTCGTCTTCGTGACTGATTTGGGCAAGAATATGTAAACCCTAGTTGATTCTATTTGGTTCCTTCAATCTTTGCTTCAATTTTGGGTATTTTTGTGATACCAGCCGTGTTAGTTTACTCTATCTTTTGGACTTAAACAATTTTTCTTGTTAAATCCAGTATTTTTGTGGTTTTGCCCTAATTAATCTTTGTTAGGGTTCGCACCTGCTTTTCCGGCTAAGTTCTATATTTTCTGTGAGGTCTTACTTAGTTTAATCTCTATTTATGGAATTTGAGTAATTCTTTCTGGAAATCGGTATTCTTTTGAAGGTTTTTCTGATTACTTTACTCTATTAAGATTCGGGTGCATAGGTTTTACTTATTTCCTTGTTTATGACTTTAATTGGCCATCTCTTCCTTAATTGACTGCACGTAAGATTTTAGGATTCTTACTAATTCCTTATTTGGTATGATTTGGATTCATTGCCTTAATTAAACCCCTATTGTTAACGTAAATCAATTACCCCTAATTAAGGGGGTCTATTTCGAACCCCTTTATGTGATTTCATTCTGTAATTCTGTGATTGTCCCTAATTGACTGGCTTCTAATTCTTTTACCTTATTTATTCTACTCCTAAAGTGCTATATATACACTCTTGTTTTATCTCTCAAGACACGAACAATAGTTCATAAGAACACTCACACACAAATTCTGCTCTCATCTCTCTACTACTTATGTTTATCTGTTTGTCTAGTCGGCTGAAAGCCAGGACTAGACCATTGAATCCTGCTACTTTACTTTCTACTTTTTCTTCTCTAACTGGTATGCTCCCACTTTACTATCGTGCAAACCTCTATATGAATTTAATTTGTGTATTTCCAATTCCCAGCATGTCTCTTTTATGTTACTAAACCAGTGGGATCTTCTAGATTAGCCTGTCTATCTTTAACTAAACCTATGTGTTTCATGCTTCTTGTTCTTAGTCAGCATATGTATTGCCATTCAATTATGTTGCATGTTTCCTGCTATTCGACTTAACCTGTATGATTCCTTATAATTAAGCATGCCCTTTCTTTTGTATTGATCAAACCTATATGGCTACTACCATCATATGTTTTATTCTATGTTGACTACAATAACTTGCCTGCCTCTGTCTGGTTGAATCTATGGGTGTCCTTCTCTCAATGTTTGTTCCTGCTTTAGTTAGACTTATGTGTACCCATATAAACTAGACTCATGCTTATTTCTTATGACCAATATGACTCCCCAACCCCTGCTCCCCTCTTTGTGTGGTTGTTTGCTATCTGCCACCTAGAGTTAACTAATGAACTAAGCTAAATCTAGGCAGTGGGAATCTTTTCTTTGAAACTTTGTGACCATGTTTTCTGCTTGTTGTTTGATAGCTGAAACCTTTGCTTCAGAGTGCTGCAATAACTCTGTTTACTTTTAAACTATTTTCATAAAACTATTTCTATTTTCAAACACTACTCCTATTGTTAGAACACCTAGGGTCATGCCCCTCCAGTGTAAGCATTGCTTAGGAGTCCTTGAGGCTCCTCTAAACTTTGACACACTGGAGATGGCTTTCCAAGCTTGCTCACAAAGGGTTACTTTGAAGGTTTTCCTAGTGTGAGCATTGCCCGGGGTCCCTGAGGCCCTTGAGAATTTTGATACAACAGGATCTTATTAGATGAATTATGAGATTATGGCATTTGTGGACTGGTTGAAGGCTGGCCTGCCAGATGTATCTTTTGGGCCTATATTCAGGCTCCCCATAATTGTAGTAATTCCACTTCTGTAATTCATTATTAGTGTTGGTTTGTAATAATAACTTCTTGTAAATAGATATTGGGGAAATTAGTAAAAGGGAGGGACTTATATATATCTTTTGTGGGAATTAGGTAGAAACCATGCTCATAGGACCATTATGATTGTCTACATTAGAAACCGTCCTCATAAGATTGTTATGATTATTTGTAAGAGTTAGAGGTCATGCCTACCGAATTGTTACGTGTATTAGAAAACATGCTTATAGGATCACCACACTATCTGTTTGAAACTTCCATTCTGCATTCTCTTACTTGCATTAAAATCTTTGTTCTCGGGTCATTTATCAATTCTGCCTTAATTATCACGTTCAACAACTGCTCTATATGCATTAGAGACCACGTTTCTAGTATTTTTACTGCATTTGTCTAAAACCATGCCTATAGTTTGAACACGTAAAAAATCAGTTGTCACCTAGCCTATAAGGAATACGCATAAAAATAATCTCAACACTTAGACATCATACTCTTAGATATTAAAGTGTGAAACCGGTTCTGTAATGCCTGTTATCATTCTTCAACACTTAGACAACATAAAGGTTCAATAGAAAAAACATGTCTGCCAATTACTGATTCAGAATTATGGTCTTTCATTAATGTCTAGATGACATGTTACTGCTAATCCACGCCTAGGCAAGCCCATAGGTAATCAATGGTTAATAAACTGTGAAACTGCTTTGCTTATTGTGACTGCCTAGATTTAACAGGTTCTAAAATTCAGTAGGCAAACTGAATTAATCTTCAACACTTTTGCCTTTCACTCAACATTGCATATCCTCTGCTCTTCATGCTCACCTAGATATCCAGTTCTACGGCTCTTTCTCAAATATCTGAAATCTATTGTTTGAGACGTGCACTTACTTGCTCTATTTGTAGAGGTAAAATGTGTGCCTTTTAATTGTTCTATCTTTGGTCCAGTCTTATATGTTTTGTATGTCGCCTAGAGTTTCTCCTTTTAATTACTGTAGGAGAGTCTAGACCCACCATAACTAGAAGTCCCAAATACCTCCGGACTATATAAGTAAAGGGACGGGTAGTGCACGTATAAGATACATCTTAAGATTACTAGAACACATTAGGCCATGACCAAGGGGAGGGTAAATGGGTAATAAAGGATACGATGACCTGTGTTACCCCTCTATTTGAGGAAGGCTTACAAGGTATTGTACATATATGATCTTATAGGCTAACAAACCTAAGACTTCCCTTTCTTTTTTTATACATATGTGTGCTTAGACTACCTACCAGTTAAACTTCGTTTATTTACATATGTGTGCTTAGATTGCCTAAACTTCCTTTATTTCCGAATGTATGCTTAGACTGCTTATCTGGTAAATGACTAATTCACATAATTGAGTTCGGTCGGGACCCACCATTGTGGACCGCGAGGGGTGCCTAACACCTTCCCCTCAAGGTTATTTTGAGACCTTACCCTAATCTCCGGTAATGCAAACTAGTTATATGAGTTAATTGCTCTAGGTGCCCTAACGCACCTTAATCCGTTAGGTGGCGACTCTTCAAATTCAAATACCCAATTCCCAAAAGGAAATGAGTTGTTTCCAATGAATGTCAAAACCCGGACTCCGCGATGGAAAAAGGGGTGCACAACAGCGATCAGGGGTTCGCAATTGCGAACCCTATAAATCTATGTTGCCTTCGCATTTGCAATGAAAATGTTGCATTTGTGACAGAGGGGCCTTCGCAAATTCTAGCCAAAAGTTCGTAATTGCAAGGATGGCCTGCCCAGGCCTGGTTCGGATTTGCGACACTAATGTTGCATTTCACAGGCCTGTTCTCGCAATTGCGAGATCAGAGGCCTGTGCAAAAATACCAGATGCACATCTGAGTTTTCCTATGTCCAAATCACCTTGTGGCCTATCCAAAACTCATCTGAGCCCTCGGGGCTTTAAACTAAACATGAACCCAAGTCCAAAAACATCATACAGACTTGCTCGTGCGATTAAATTATCAATTTTAAAGGCCAAATTCATTATTTTTCTTAAATTTCACATGAAAGCTTTTCGGAAACACATCCGGACTGCGCACGCAAATCGAGCAAAAAAGAAAATGAGGTTTTTAAGGCCTCGAAACTCGAATTTGGATTCTCAAACACAAGATGACTCTTTGGGTCATTACATTCTCCACCTCTAAAACAACCATTCATCCTTGAACAGACATAGAAAAGTACTTGAGTCGGTGAAAAGATGGGGATAATGGCTCTGCATATCGGACTCAAACTCCCAATTCGCTGCCTCAACATGCTGACCTCTCTACTATAAACGAACTGAAGGGAAATTCTTCGATCTCAACTGACAAACCTGCTAGTCTAGAATAGCTACTGGCTCCTCCTCATAGGTCAAGTCCTTGTCCAACTGGGCAGTGCTGAGTCTAACAGGTGCGATGGATCGTCGTGATACTTAAGAAGCATGGACACATGAAACATTGGATGCACTGCTGATAAACCCGGTGGCAATGCAAGTCTGTAAGCCACCTCTCCCACTAGATCAAGAATCTTAAAAGGCCCAATGAACCTAGGGCTTAACTTGCCCTTCTTCCCAAATCTCATCACGCCCTTCATGGGCAACACCCGAAGCAACACTTGCTCTCCGACCATGAATGCCACATTGCACACCTTACGGTCGCCATAACTCTTTTGCCTGGACTGAGCTGTACGAAGTATATACTGAATGACCTTAACGTTATCCAAGGCATCATGCACTAAATCTGTACCCAACAATCGAGCATCTTCTAGCTCAAACTATCCAACCGGTGACCGACAACGTCTACCATATAATGCCTTACAGGGATCCATCTGGATGCTCGACTGATAACTATTGTTGTAGGCAAACTCTGCTAATGGCAAGAACTGATCCCAAGAACCTACAAAGTCAATAACACATGCGCGGAGCATATCCTCCAAAATTTAAATGGTACGCTCGGACTGTCCATTTGTCTAAGCATAAAATGTTGTTCTCAACTTGACCCCCGTATACCCAACTCACGCTGTACTGCCCTCTAGAAATGCGAGGTAAACTGCGTACCTCAGTCAGAAATGATAGACACGGGCACACCATGAAGACGAACGATCTCAAGTATATAAATCTTTGCCAACCGCTCAGAAGAATAAGAAACTGCCACAGGAATGAAATACGCTGACTTGGTCAACCTATCCACAATAACCCATACTGCATCGAACTTCCTCTGAGTCTGTGGGAGTATAACAACGAAATCAATAATGATACGCTCCCACTTCCATTCAGGAATCTCAATCTTCTAAAGCAAACCACCAGGTCTCTGATGCTCGTACTTTACCTGCTGACAATTCAAACACCGAGCTACATATGCCACAATATCCTTCTTCATCCTCCTCAACAAATAATGCTTCCGCAAGTCCTGATACATCTTTGCAGCGCCCGGATGAATAGAGTACCGGGAACTATGGGCCTCCTCTAGAATCAACTCATGAAGTTCATCCACATTAGGCACACAAATACGTGTCACACCTCCTTTTTCCGACCCCGCGAGGGGCGTAGGAATTTTTTCAATTAAAGGACAATCAAAACGGGATTTGTTTGTTTATTTCAGAGTCGCCACTTGGGAGATATAGGGTGTCCCAAGTCACCAATTTTAATCCCGAATCGAGGAAAAGAATGACTCTGTATTACAGTCTGCGAACCAGAAATCCGGATAAGGAATTCTGTTAACCCGGGAGAAGGTGTTAGGCATTCCCAAGTTCCGTGGTTCTAGCACGGTCGCTCAACTGTCATATTCGGCTTGTTTATCTGATTTTTTACATGTTGAACCTATGTGCGAACTTTAACTTTTAACCGCTTTTGCCAATATTATTATTATTATTTTTATTTTTATTTTTATCAAGAATTGCAACATCATGGAAATACATCTCGAACCACGTCACATCAATGCACCCGTGGTTGTTGGCACATTTCCACTCTGTTGAGATTTGGATTTGGGTCACATAAATGTGCACCCGAGTTTAAGAAAATTAAATTATTAAAGACGCGCCTAAAGCGATTAGCGTATCGTTTACTTTGGGTAGGGCCGTGAAATTTTGCTAAACGGTCCATCCCGAAGTCTAAGCAATTTAAAAGCAAATATTTACCGAGGGCCCCGCAATTTTGTATTTTTATTCGGCGAGGCTCATCTCATTCTTATTTTTAAAAGGAATTTGCAACGTCATGGACATGCATCTCGGACCACGTCACAATCAATGTACCCGTGATTAGAGACACGTTTCGATTCCATTGAGATTTGGATTTGGGTCACATAAATGTGCACCCGAGTTTAAGAAAATAAGATTAATTAAGACGCATCCTAAAGAACTAGCGCGTTATTATTTTTTGAGGAAGAGCCGTGAAATTTGCTAAACGGCCCGTCCCAGAATCTAAATATTTAATATATATACCTCTAGCGAGGGCCCCGTAATTTCTGCGTTTTATTTGGACGAGGCTCATCTCCTTTTATTTAAAGGCAAACCTAAAAGCAAACTATGATTTCCTATATTTGTTTGTCTCTAGTAAAATGAAAAACCCTACTATATTTACATACTTATGAGTCATGATAGTTAAGTTTCAAATGTGACTTATTGAAAGAGGGATGGTATTCCGTTTGGCAGTTAGGGGGCCCGGGCCTAATGAAGTTGAATTCAGCGTGGGCCACTCTTATTCCAATTTGGGCCTATTTAACTCATCTGACAGGTGTTTACCATTTATAAACAAACAAGGAGAAAACAAAACTAAAATGCGATATACTATTTACCTTAGTCAAACCATATTCTTAACAAACATAGAATAAATCATTTGTTTTTGAAGAAAGAACTATTGAGTACCTACATGCTTCTTGATAAAACAGTAAAGAACTAATAGGACATGGCTACTATAACATTAATCACTTTCACTTATAAACAACACATAATGTCTTTCAACTAAATGTTACGCATAAAGGTTGAGTTACATCACAAATAATTACATGGCTCTGTTAGGGAAAATAAACTATCATGCAGGCAACCTATTCTTTCAATACATTTCTAAAATTAATTCGAAGTAACTTCAACATCTTCCAACTTTCTTTGTATTCATGCCTCAAATTTCAGCTTACATTGATAGTTTATCAGTTGTGTACCTGTTATAGGAAAGCAAAAGAAGAAGGAGGATGATCAGCCGAAACAGTATACAACAACACAGCAACAGCAGCAACAGGGACAACCCAACAATAGACCAAAATTCAGCAGCAACTTAAGTGAAAAACCCAGCAGAAAACTCAGAAGAAACCAACAACAAACAACCAGTGGACTTTCAATCCAAAAGAGAACCAAAACACTTAAGTGGAGCACTTTTCAGCAAGTAAAGAACCAAGGAAGATAACTGAAAACCAACAGTGTGCCCACCCAAACCAGACCAAAGCAGAGAAAGAAACAGGTGCAGAAAACACAGTGATTTCTGTTTGTTCTGTGCAGAAAAAAAAACCAGCACTCTTTTTAACTCTGATGTGTAATCTTTTCTTTTTATCCTTTTCTCTCTAACCCTTAATAATCTTCCAACCTATGCTCTCAATACTAAACTGACCTCTCAAAGTTGGAAGACCAGCCCCTTTCTTGTTCTAAATAAGCCTATTTATAGGCAGAAATGGCAGGCCCCCAGGCTGCCTTGATTCCTTCAGCCTTTTCCTGCCCATAACTCCTTTAAACTAATCAAAACTCCCCAAAGCCCATCCTCTTGACAACCTACTAGCATGTGTTTTCTGCCCAAATGTATGGGCAGCCTATATCATTTAATCACCCCCATGCTACCAAGTTTGGTTCCCCACTATTGCATTAGTTTAATCCTATTTCAGTACCCTATTGTCATTAAAATAAGCTTAATGAGTGACCCTCTAAGCAGACCCCATCCTTAACAGCCTGTTAGTATGTTACTAAATTCCCAGGATTACCCCTTAAACCTTGCATATTACTGTACTACCCTAACTTTAATAGTCAGTATATAAACTCTCCTGAATTTAGCTAATAATCACTGACTACTTAGCTAATCAGCTTAAACTCAATACTGATTTTAGGTTGGTCTGTCAGATTTTCTGTAGCTATATTTAGTTCCTAAACTAAGTTCAAACAAGGATTCAAACACCATCAACAAGGGTGTCAATCAAAATGGTATGAGTTGGTCATATTGGGAACCAATACTGCCCAACTCACAGCCAAACAATGCAAAAGACAACAGCCCATTGGCTAAGCTTGAAGCAGTGATGAATACTGAACAGGCTTTTTTGTGAAAATCCTGAGGTTACTGCCTGAACGAGTAGCCTAATTCACAGACAAAACTGAACATATTTCGAAGGTTCATTATATGCTAGCATACAGATTTAGATGAGCTATTGTCCTGGCAAGTATACATGGAGGGTGTTAATAAGCTACTGTCATGTTTTCATCTAATTTCAAGCACATTAATTGACGACACTTGTTTAAACGACTATACAAACTATAATATACAACAGGTAATCAAATAAACACCAAAACAAACTTAACACTATCTCAGGGTTTACAGTATTGACAGAAAATCAGAAACAAAACAAACTAAACATGAAAAACAGGTAGAATCTATAGGAGAACAAAAGAAAAAGGGAAAAATTACCTCAGGGATTTGAAATCAAAACTGACTCCAACTCGAACTCGGACTCGACCACTTTGGGGTCGAATGGACTTTAATCGAAGTGTTCTCAACTGAGAACACCTCGGTTAAAGTCTATTAGAACCCGATCCTTTGTTGATTTGGACAGACACCCACAAATATGAGTTCTAGGGTTCTTGGTGGTCTGATTTGGGATTCGTTCAGTTCTGGTCAGATTCGAACGGAACCAAGGTCATTCAGGGGGTGAGGGAGGTCAGGAGGTGTCGTGGTGTGAGTTTGAGGTTGGTGGGTGTAGATCTGCTTGTTGCTCGAATCTTCGATTGAAGATTCGAGAAGTTGCAGGGTGATTCGAGGTAAACGGTTGGTGGATTCGTGTTCAGGGTGGTTGGGTGTATCAGAGGTGTTGTTTTGGGGGCCATCGGAGTCCGGGTGGCCGGGTTTACGGTGGGGGAAACCTAAGGCTGCTAAGGTTTGAGAGGAGGGGGCTCTAGGGACGATGGTGAATAGTAGGTAAAAGGGGGGGTCCGGTTTGGGGCGCGGGGTGTTAGGTTAGGTTTATATATGGGGGTAAAGGACTAGATCCTGGCCGTTGGATCGAGTTGGATCTATGGCCAGGATCTTTCACTTAAGGTGGAACGACATCGTTTGGAGTAGTGGTGGGTGAGACCGGGTATGGGAATGGGTCGGGTCAGGCTTTTGGATATGGGTACTGATTGCATCCGTTGGATGAGGGCTAGATGGACGGCTGGGATGACTGCCATCGAAGCGACGTAGTTCTGGTATCAGACTACGTCGTTTGATGGGCGCGGGAGACGGGTCTTCTGGGCTGACTGACTTGGGCCGATTTTTTTGGTGCTATTTGGGCTTGATTTTCAGCTCAATTTTGGGCTCAAATCCGGGTATTCTTTACTATTTTCAACTCTCTTCTTTTTTCCTACTTTAATTAGTAATCAACAAAATTCTAAAAATAATTTTGTAAAACCAAAATTAGCCTACAACAATGTTACACCTTAACAACAATTAACACACAAGGTCAAACATTTAATTAATTAAAAAAATAAAATTACACCACGGCACACATAAATGACAAGACACAAAAAATGCATATTTTTGTGATTTTCTTTCTTTTAAAATAAAACATGGTTTAATCGACTCCACAATGCACAATTAGATCCTGAATGTGCAGGCAACATGTATTTATACTCATATATATATATATTTATACCAATCACAACAACGGCAAGCATTTACGGACCAAATAATTACTAAAATGTCACGTAAATTCTAAAAATCGTACACAGATGGATTTTGTTTTATTTTTTGATTTCTTTTGGAGTAATTTCCGTGAAGCAAAATACACGTGCTCACAACTGGCCCTCTTTGCCCGAGAGCGCAAAGAGCTTTCGCATCAAGATAAAGTGAGCGGATACGAGCGATTTTTGCCCTGTTGGAGTACCCCGTGTGAAGCATTTTTTGAAAAAGATTTAACCGAACCTTTGCTTCAAAGGTCTCCTACATATCCCTGGCTAAAAGGGAATCAGGTTAATGTAGTTCGGGAAGTTTCGGTAGCTGGGACTACCATGTGACTGTAATGTTCGCTGCTGTTGTATGCTATTACTGTTGTTGTATGATGTTACTGCTGCTGTATGCTGTTATTGCTGCTCTACCGGTCTCCTTATTACACCGTGCTAAAAAGAAAACAAGACGCTAGACTAGACTACGGATCACAAGATTTTATCTATCTTCAACTTGTTCTTGTTGTCTTGCTTTCTTGTCGGCTTGTGTTTCTTCCGGTGCTTTTCTTCCGTAAATTTGTGGACGACACTGGCTTTTTGCCTTTCTGAATACCAGTTTCACCATTTCACTCGGTCCGCCGGGGATATTGCTTTCTTTATTGAGCTTTTCGGTGGTTCCTCTAGGGATATGACTCCTGCGCGTGAATTTGTGCTGGGACCTCCTGTTGCGACCTTCCTCTTTCCGGTGCTGGGGGTTTTTATTGTTTCCCGCTGAGGATTCCTGTTGTAACCTTCTGCCTTCTGGTGGGTTACTGATTTCAAGATCTGCAGTATAAGATTGAAAAACATTCCCCTCGTTATACAGGTGGGCGCCTGAGTGCAAAAATTATGAAATGTATGCCCGCATTATACTAGTGGGTGACCTAGAACAGAAATGTATTCCCGCATTATACTGGTGGGCAACCTAGAACAGAAATGTATTCCCGCATTATACTGGTGGGCGACCAAGAACAAAATTAAAAGACAAAAATGTATTCCCGCATTATACTGGTGGGCGACTTAAAACAAAAATGTATTCCCGCATTATACTGGTGGGCAACCTAGAACAGAAATGAAAAGACAGAAATGTATTCCCGCATTATACTAGTGGGCGACCTAGAAAAAAATTAAAAGACAGAAATGTATTCCCGCATTATACTGGTGGGCGACCTAGAACAAAAATATATTCCCGCATTATATTGGTGGGCGACCTAGAACAAAAATGAAAAGACAGAAATGTATTTCCGCATTATACTGGT